>NC_069659.1:316226425-317705175 GCF_027244095.1 Hemicordylus capensis | reverse complement strand
TGATAATGTAAGGTTGGATGGAATGCCTTCCTTATAAAGAAAAGATGAGGGGAAATTTTCCCTAATTGAGGGAAAAGATGTATTCATGGGAACACAATAGAAGTTGATAAAATTATGCATGGCTTGGTGACAGTAGACAGAGCTATTTTCAATTCCCCCTCTCTCAAAATACAAAGACTCAGGGTTACCTAATGAAACTGATCAGCAGTAAACTCAGGATAGATAAAAGGAGAGCAATTCTCATGGCAAATCATTAGCACTGAATTCAGTGTCACAAGATGTGATGATGACTACTGACTTAACTGGCTTTAAAGTGGGATTAGAGAAATTTATGGGAGATGGTTTTTAACTATTAGCCAGAACAACTATGAGCCACCTTGGCTCAGTGGGTAAATGACTTGCCTAGCAAGCATGAGGTTGCCGGTTCGAATCCCTGCTGGTATGTTTCCCAGACTATGCAAAACACCTATATAGGGCAGCAGCAATATAGGAAGATGCTGAAAGGCATAATCTCATACTGTGCGGGAGATGGCAATGGTAAACCCCTCCTGTAAAGAAAAACCACAGGGCTCTGTGGTTGCCAGGAGTCGACTCAATGGCACACTTTACCTTTACCAGAACAATTATATGGAGCTTTCAGATTCAGAGTGGTCATGTTGTTGAATACTAGTTGAGTATAGCAGTGGAGGGTGGATGGATGATTGCATGTCCTGCTTGTGGATTTCCTGAAAACACTTAGCTGTCCACTGTTGGAATCAGAATGCTCTGCTAGATAGACCTATAGTCTGATCTAGTAGGACTCATGTTCTTAAGCTATATTCATGCTGTGCATTTTAAATATTTTATAAGTAAAACATACAATTAAAACAAAAAAGTAATAAAATATCACTAGAAACAAAGAAATGAAATGAGATATTGAAGTAATTGAAGATATTGAAGGGATTCTCTAGCCCAGGGCTGCACAACGCAAAGGCCCTGGTGGGCCAGAACCACCCACAACTTGGTGTGCAGGGGCTGAGGTCAAATTTTTAGCACATTATTACATTAAATATTATTAGTTACTTATGCATCTATTCCCCCTGTCAATGGACCCATAGTTATAACCAAGGAGAGTGGCCAGAGAATTGGGCCCTTCTCAATCAGTGGGGCCCCTAGAGTGCATGCCAGGCCCAAACAAATGCCAAGTCCTCTTCTCTCCCTAAATTGTTGTTTTCATGCTGCAAAACTAGGCATGCTTACATGGGAGTAAGCCTCACTGGGCACACCATGGAGCATATCTCTGAGAAAGCATGCACAGGATGGCACTATGGCAGTTTCCAGCTGCTGTGTTGCTGCAGGATACCTGGGGGCCAGTAAAATAGTCCCTGGGGGCCGAATTCGGCCCCCAGGCCTTATGTTGTGCAGGCCTGCTCTAGCCAGAGAAGTTTCAATCTGTCACATAGCTAGGGCTGCCAGTTGGTTAATTACTAATGTTTAACACAGAAGACATTTGACAGACTTTTCCCTTTCTATCATATATTGTAGAAAGTTATTGGACAACCACATCTCTGTTTTAACTCAGTTGGCCCTGGAACAGGAGAAAGGCTTGGGAAATTTCTTCATTAAAAATTAATAGAGAAATCTAGACCCAAACATTTTGATTCATGCAATGTGCTCTTCTAGTAGTTATTGCATATCAGAATTTCCCATCACCCAGAAGGCGACTTCCTGAAGTATTCATATTTTCTGCAAAAAGGTTTGTGCAGCTCTCTCAGAGAGAGGGTGGGGGGCGGGGGGAGAGAAAGTTCTAAACTTTTAACTAAGTTGTTCCAATTAAAAATACATTAATACCCCTTTTGAACTAAAACAACAGGTAAATATATCTTAACTGGCAGTATGGTAGCTGATTATTACTTTGAATCTTTGAGTTGCATATACTTATTGACAACTGTGTGGTGCATTTTGGGAATTCTCCTAGCACTGGCTGGGAGGCTGCTCCTGTACTGGCGCTGTGCAGCGCCGACACATGAGCATTTAGCCTGGGTAAAGGGCACACTCATGCCTTTAACTTTGGCTAACAGGTGGGAGCCTCAATGATTTGTATGAGTGAATGAGCCATCGAAAATACGTAGAACACACGTAGAACCTTTGTATCACCTTGTAGTGAGCAGCCAGCCGCACTGATAGAGTTAACTGGGAAAAGCCAGGTGAGGCTCCACATTTTTGATTTTGCCTCTGGGCTACCTCCAACCTTGCTACGCCACTGGTGGCAAAGGATGTATCCAGGCATGATGCATGCAGCCTTATTTTTAAAGCCTGCATAAGTTTCAGAGGTCTCTCAGACTCTCCATTTCCAGTAGCTGCATTCAGTACCATGAAGTCAATCTCAAAAACTTGGCCCTCCCAATTCTGGCTTCAGAACCCTCAATAGGCAAAATTGCTCATCTACATCTTTAACTGATTTTACCTCTCCCTGCAGGGTATTCAGAGACTGACAACTCAGGAGATACTGGATAGATTTTCAAAACGCAGAATTGTGCTGCAGCATATACCTGAATATATATATATATATATTTAATGCGCATTACAAACCCTATGTTACCTGATGACAAAAAACGTAGCCAGCACTTCTTTTCTAGAGTTTAAGATTCAATTTTAGAACTGTTGCATCTCAGCCATTATATATCAGAGCTGTGCCAAAACTGGTGGTGTAACTTGCCACCTACTTGATGTCTACAAACTTTCAAGCAGATTGGACAGACAATTTTGACTTTATTACCAATAGAATTTTCAGCGCTTATAATGGTAGGATGTTGGAACAATCCATTCTAACAATACTGCCACTATTGTGCCATTATAATTATTTTAATTGAAATAGCTTTCAGACAAAGAAACTTGTGCCATCAGCAGCTGGATTGCTGAGAAAGGGCATATTCTACAACACTGTAGTTATGCAGGAATAAAACAGTAGAGATTAATACTTTGGTGTGGGCAAATATAATCAGAAGAAAATGTAGGCATTTAAACATTTAATGTTAGGTCAAATGTATTCTGGCATAAGCTGATCGAAGCTTTGGGCTTAATTTATCTTATCTCCTTAAATCCTGGAAATTAAAATAATTTTGTGTCATGAGCAGGATGATTAACAGAATACTAGATTTTTAATCAAAGTAAGATAATGTGGATAGCACAATATAAAAATACTGCTAAGTTCTCTCTCTTCCCCCCCTCCCTTGGAAATCATAATGGAGTAGAACACTGAAACTTTTGAGTCTGAGTTCTCATGAAATCAGGATCTTATTGCTGGTGTGAGCTTTTAGCAAGGTGGTCACAGCTGGCAGCAGGTGGCTCTGAAAATGCCCATTTTATTCAACATTATTTTGTTCTTAAATGCTTCACAGTTGAGGCTCGGCAAGAAATGTTTCTCACTGTGTGAACTTAGGGAATATTGTGCCGTTGTAGAATTGGAGCTACTAAGAAATACGAGAAATGTCTAGCTTATTCATTATTTTCAAATAAATAACATTTTTCTTGGTTCTGCATGGACCTAGGACTCTACTTGTATACACCTCATTACATTATGAACACCACAGAGTTCTTGCACACGGCGAATGTTGGCAAAGCATACCATGCTATTCACATGAATTTAAATACTCATGAAGCAGTAATATGAAGCTTCCTCCTCTTCCAGGGTTCCTATAGTGGAGGATTGACAATGGAGAGAGAATGCATGAAATACATTTAAATGACGGATGGAGCTCTTCTCCAAGTAAGAGCTTCCTCACTCATTTAAATCAGGCAGCTACATAAATGCACTGAAGTAATTGCTGGATTAGCACATACGGATAAAAATGCTGTCTTATATACATCTCCTGATAAACATGAGGGACCATTCATTCATATTGTGTGTGTTATAATTTCATGTCATTTTATGTTTCTGTGAGAGTTACCATGATGGAATTCCAGTGCAAATGGGTTGTACAAATGATTTTGACAAGTGGACTTCACAGCAAATTCCTCATGAACCTAACACACTATCATAACTATTTGATCACCTAATTAACCTCTCCAGTGAATCCGAATAGAGAATAGTCCTCTTATTCTCCTAGAGAGGAGAATAATCCCAGCATTCTCCTCTCTTCTACTTCTCCTTCTCCTTCTTTTGAAATTCAGCAGGGCAGAAGACAAGTGGCTATCTGCCTGCTTGCCAGCTGGACACCACAGGTCACAACATTTCAATGTGCAGAGCACACACGTATATACTGCATCAACCAGAGGTCCTCTCATTATGAAAACCCATCATATATTTTGCTAGTTGATTATATTTGTACCCTACCTTTTCTGTAAGGAGCTCAAGACACCTTATATGAGCTTTCCCCATTTTATCATCACTTGGATCTTCCCCATGTTATCATCACAATAGTTCTAGAAAGCAAATTAAGACATAAACTGAATATGCATGTAATGCAGAACCACAGGTCCAATGGACCTGCAGTTCTGCACCCACCCCTCACCACTCTCCTGTCCACATTCAGACATTTAGAAGAGAAACTTCTCTGCAATTAGCAAGACTACAGAGAGGCGGGGGAGCTGGTTGTGAGGGCTTCTTTCTTGCTTGAAGGACAGCCTTCACAGCCAATCAGGAGAAGTAGAAGAGAGGAGAAGTAGAAGAGAGGAGAATACTGGGATAGAGCCTCTGGTGGCACAGTAGTAAAACTGCCGCCCTGTAACCAGAAGGTTACAAGTTCGATCCTGACCAGGGGCTCAAGGTTGACTCAGCCTTCCATCCTTCCGAGGTCGGTAAAATGAGTACCCAGAATGTTGGGGGCAATATGCTAAAATCATTGTAAACCGCTTAGAGAGCTCTGGCTTTAGAGCAGTATATAAATGTAAGTGCTATTACTATTGCTATTGCTACCTCTGTCTTCACAGCACTGACACCAGCTGCAGCAATCTGGTAAGTGAGAAGCATGAAGAATGGCTCAGTTCTCTCCCCCCCCACACACCATTTACCATCATATGCAGCTCACTTCAGATCACTGCAAGGATGGTCACCCCTGTCTGCATATTTGGAACAAAAACACAAACACACACACATAGAGAGATCAAGATTGGGGATAACTGCAAGGGGTAGTGAGCATTCCCCCCAAATGCTCCCCCATCCGTCAGACTGAAACCTGACAGCAAAGTGTCAGACAATACAGTCATATTGTATGGCACTAGCTATATAAGTTCTATTCTTTAAAGAAACCTCATTCACTCATGCCTGTACTCCAGAAAAATCCAACCAGGTAGGAGACTCCTCCAGTCTCTCAGGATCCAGGCCAACTCCTTAGCTTCCTGGCCAAGAACTCAGCTGGGTGAGACCATGTGCGTAAGGGGATGCAGGGTAATCTCCCCTGCAGATTTCAGCTGCCTGGTACTGACCTCTCCTCACCCAGCCTTTCCTGCCACATAGTCTTGGACAGGAGGAGAAAACTTACCAGGAAAGCAGACTAGAAGGTTTAGCCTAATCAAAAAATACAGCATTTTCTAAAAGGAGTCTGTCCCATATTCTGAATAAGTATCTATCTATCTATCTATCTATCTATCTATCTATCTATCTATCTATCTATCTATCTATATTAGGGTCATAGACCAGCATATCTGAATAAATTTGAAAATGTCAAGCAAGCTTTATTAATAAGGCATCTATATATATAATTATCTAAGTTGTACCCATGGCTAATCCCATGCATAGCAGTTCTCGGGAGAACAGAGCAGGGCACAGCAGTTTGAGCATCTCTCCGAGTCAGCCTGCCAAGTAGGGAGGGAGGTCAAGTAGGAGGCTGTGGCACCACCGTGAGCTGACAAGAGAGCACACATCGTCTCCAACCACCCGCCTCTGAGAGAGCGAACTGGCTGAAGGGATGGGAAGAATTGGTGAAGAGATGGAGACAAAATGATGATGGGGCAGGCAGCTGGATCAGTTGTGGAGGTGGGTGGGAGACAGGGAACACTAGGGGCGCAGATGCGCTGCACCGAGTCAGCTAGTATAAATTAATAGCATTAATTACATTACTTCTATAAGTATTTAATGTATGGCAAAATACTCTCTTCGATCTATCGATCTGTCTGTCTAATTTATGATGATTATGATTATTTTATTTATTCAATTTATATACCACCCAATATCAAAATCTCTAGGCGGTGTACAGAATGAAAACATAATATAAAATATAAAACATAAAACATTTAAAATGCATAAAAAGATAAAAATAATAATAGATTAAAACACATTAATATTCAAAATATTTGGTATCAGTTGAAGGTCTGGGAAAATAGGTACATCTTCAGGGTCCTCCTAAAAACAAACAGAAGGAGATGCTCTTATTTCAGCTGGGAGAGAGTTCCAAAGAACTGGGGCAGCCACAGAGAAGGCCCAGTCCCGAGTTGCCACCAAACAAGTTGGCGGCAACCATAAACGGATGTCTCCAGATGATCTTAATCGGCGACAGGGTTCATGACAGAGAAGGTGTTCTCTTAAGTACCCTGGACTTAAGCCATTAAGGGCTTTATAAGTAGTAACCAGTACTTTGTATTTCGTTAGGAAGCAGATTGTAGTGCATTTCTTTTAGAATCGATGTTATGTGGTCCCAGAGACTGGTCTGGCTGCCACATTCTGAACCAATTGTAGATTCCGAACTATGTACAAAGGCAGCCCCATGTAGAGTTCATTACAGTAGTCAAGCCTAGTGGTGACCAGCATATGTACCACCATTTTAAGGTCATTTGTCTCCAGAAATGGATGTATATGGTGTATCAGCCGTAGCTGATAAAAAGCACTTCTGGCCGCAGCCTCAGCCTGATAAACCAAGGAGAGTTTGGGATCCAGGAACACTCCCAGACTACAAACCTGCCCCATATAAAATGTATAGAGTGCCCAATATAAAATCTCTGGGTGGTTTACATATTAATGAAATGTTCTAATATTCTTTGCCACTCCTTTGCTCCCCCAAAACTAGTTGTTTTAGAGTCACTCCAATTTGGATAATGTACAAAAAAGAGAGCTCAAATAAATAAATAAATAAATAAATAAAGTTTTATATATAAAGATATATGGATTTTGCTAGGGTTTTTAAAATCAGCAACAATATTATTGGATATAATTTTTCAAGACTTATTGCCCTGCTATATTAACTCTTAGATCTAACCTGTGCCGTAACTTCCCAGCAGGATGCTACGTTACCTGTAATCTTCAACATGCATACAGTCCAACATAAGTGAAACTCCTGCTTTCAGATCATTCATATCTTAGGACTCACAATTGATATATCAGTCACAGTATAAAATACTATCATTCCCGTAGACCAACTGTTTACCAGAGTATAACACAAACTCTCCTTCTGTGACTCATTTCATCACACTGTTTCACATAGTGATGTTTCAATGTGAAATGAAGTTTTTTCATGCTGTGCTTCTGAGTAGAAAAAAGACAGACAGTCCATGTATGATAAATAGTGAAGGTTCTGAGAGAAGCCTAGCAAAAAATGCAATCTGGAGCCATTACACTTGGTTAAATAATTTAGGCAGTAAATGTGCTTGTTAACATTTTAGAACTAAATACTATTTATGTGACTGTAGGTAGAAAATCAGTTACATTTGCATGGAATTGCTTAATCTGATCCCCTGTTTAGAAATTAAACTATGTAATGAATAGTTAACTTGCCACTGAAAAATATTTTGCAATATATCTCATTAATATATATTTTTTAAAAAGACAGCACATGGTTCAATTTTTCATATATTTTCAGGAAAAAAATGTTTTGCCCAGCACAGCTTATTTGAGAATTGTAATTGTTTTGCTTTCTAAGTGTTTAATTTTGCTGCATTTAATTTGAATATACCTCAAATTCCAATGGCTTGGGACAGCAACTGAAGCAAATCCAAGAATGATTTTATAAAAAATGCTCTTCTTTATCCTTGTGCATTTAATATTTATCACGTCTGTTACAGCTTCTTTTTTCGCCTGGTTATATAATTGCCCCAGTACATTTCACAATGAAAGAACTGTAACAAATATTAGAGAAATGTGTTAGCCTCACGAATCCCTCTTAATTGAAATATTTGGAATTTCCTATTTACCTTTCTATTCCTATTAATAGTTTTATAGTACCTAATGAAGATCTGCAAGATGCAGTCTTCAGGTGACTGCAAAACTGTGAATGCCAGTGTTGGATACTCACTGGGGAAAACATTCTAGCCTAATGAGTATGTGTGTATTACATTAAGACCGTCTCTCCTAAACCGTTTGGAAAGCTGAAGTTCAAACCAAATAAATGTGTTGTAATCATTGATATAATAACTGAGGCTTATTTCACATGTGCAAACTGAAACATGGGAGAAAGGGAACTCTGTGGAAGCAATATGATAAGCCATTTCTGTGAAGTGGCTTCCAAAACAGTTCTGGAAACATTCACTATAATATTAAAAAGGTAAAATGCATTTCCATACCAAGATACTGTTCTGTGGATGAACATTCGTTGACTACCATGCCACCAGTTGCAACACTTATAGGTTCTAGAGAAGATCATGATGATTTGTGTAGCTCTTTAGGGAGTACAAAACACTTCACATATATCCATTGAGAAATACCTGTACTTAACAGCAGCTCAGTAAGACTGGCTAGGATTATTGTCTCAGTGTTGTGGATGGGGGGCTGAGGTTGAGAGACTGGCTTGGTAAAGGCCACCTGGGGAGTTAATGGAACCAATCCCACTCTCAGTCCCACCCAGTGATATGGATATCTGTTGTTGTTGTTGTTGTTGTTGTTGTTGTTGTTGTTGTAATTGGCACATTTGGAATGCTGGTGGTTGGAATCCATGGTTATTCTCTAAATAAACCTTAGAAACTAGTGGATGGGTTTGCGTTTCTTAACCTCCATTTAGTCCTAATTATTCATAAAATCCTCAATTGCTTCATATGATGAAAAGTTTTATAATACATCTCAAGGTGGTTTACAAAAGTTAAAATACAATAAAATTTCATAAAAATCACATTTAAAACCTTAAAATCTCCTTTTGGCTCTCTCGGCAGCTTTCAATACTATTGACCATAGTATCCTTCTGGAATGTCTGAGGGGATTGGGGGTGGGAGGCACTGCTTTGCAGTGGTTGTGCTCCTACCTCATGGGCAGATTCCAGATGGTGTCTCTTGGAGACTGTTGTTCTTCAAAATCTGAACTTTCATATGGTGTCCCTCAGGGCTCCATATTGTCTCTGATGTTGTTTAACATCTACAGGAAACCGCTGGGAGAGATCATCAGGAGATTTTGTGCAGGGTGTTATCAATATACTGATGACACCCAAATCTATTTCTCCATGTCAGCATCATCGGGAGAAGGCATAACCTCCCTAAATACCTTCTTGGAGGCAGTGATGGCCTGGATGAGGGATAACAAACTGAAGCTGAATCCAGATAAGACAGAGGTACTTATTGTGTGGGGTCAGAACTTGGGAGATGATTTAGATCTGCTGGTTCTGGATAAGGTCACGGCCACTTGGAAGTAACAGGTATGCAGTCTGGGGTTGCTTCTGGATCTGAACCTCTACCTGGTGTCCCAGGTTGAGGCGGTGGCGAAAGGTGCTTTTTATCAGCTTCGGCTGATACGACAGCAGAGTCCATTTCATGAGATGAATGACCTCAACATGGTGGTGCATATGCTGGTAACCTCTAGGCTGGATTACTGCAATGTGCTCTATGTGGGGCTGCCTTTGTATGTAGTCCGGAAAGTGCAGTTGGTCCAGAATGCAGCGACCCAGTTGGTCTCTGGGTCATCTAGGAGAGACCATATTACTCATGTGTTGAAAGAACCACACTGGCTGTTTCTGGGCAAAATACAAGGACTGGTGATTACCTATAAAGTCCTAAAATGCTTAGGCTCCGTGTATTTAAGAGAATTGTCTTCTTCACTATGAGCCCCACTGCCTGTTAAGATCATCTGGAGAGGCTCATCTGTGGTTGCTGCCAACTTGTCTGGTGGCTACTAGGGAATGGGCCTTCTCCTCTGGACTTTGGAATGCACTCCCTGTTGAAATAAGAGCTTCTCCATCTCTGGCAACTTTTAGAAAGGCACTGACGACACATTTATTCACCCAGGCTTTTAATTAGATTCATGGTTTTAATTTTTAATGTAGCTTTTAAATGATTGTAATGTTAATGATCTTAATGTTTTAAATGGTTTTAATTGTAAACTGCCCAGAGAAGCATGTTTGGGGTAATATAAACATATGTTAAATAAAATAAAATAATAAAAAATCAGTTAAACGGTAAAGACCATAAAACACCAAAACAACAGCTATTAAAAATATAAACAAGAATAAGAAAGCTGAGAGGCCTGGCAGCCTCTAAGAGGTAAAAGCCTGAACAAACAGAAAGGTATTTAGTTGTTTTTTAAAAACAGCCAAAGATGTCAAAGAGTGGACATTCACTGGGAGAGCATTCCAGAGCCCGGGGACAATAACAGAGAATGCCCTGCCCCACGTGCACAACAATTTAGCCTCTCAATATTGGCACATGGAGCAAAGGCAGGAACAGTCGGTCCTTCATATTCATAAAGGGCAAGTCTAATATGGAGGATTTACTATTTTTTGCCATGGTTGGAGGAATGTAGTTAATGTCATTATTGAGTAACCAATTTGTCACAAAGACCTATCCAATGAAACTAAGATTACACAACTATAAGTGGAGCATTACTAAATCAGACCAAAACTTCAAGTAGACCTGAACAGGAGTCCAAGGTCCCTTCCAGCTCTAATATTCTATTACTCTGGACCAAGGCTGTATTTCTAACAATGGCCAGTGAGATGCATCTGTGAATCTCACAGGCAGGCATGAACATTGTTTATCCCCAGTACCTGGGAGATATTCAGACATGGCTTCG
Source organism: Hemicordylus capensis (assembly GCF_027244095.1). Lineage (NCBI taxonomy): Eukaryota > Metazoa > Chordata > Lepidosauria > Squamata > Cordylidae > Hemicordylus > Hemicordylus capensis. Next base: position 317,694,275 of record NC_069659.1, on the reverse strand, counting down.
GGGTAGAAGAATTAAGAGCAAATCTGCTTCGGAGTAGATTCACAGCTATTTAATCCAGGTGATTAGGTGGGCTGAACGGGTCAGTTCTTGTCAGCATACCCTGTGGATCTTTTTCCTTTGTGCATTCCCAAAGCTTGGTCCAGCTTTTTTCTCCAACCAATCACATCCCAGAGGAGGAGGCAAGGGACCTTTTTGTTGTTGCTGTGAGCTTGACAGCTAGTTGCGGAAGACCAGCGAGACAAGTTGCCAAGCAGCCGGATCAAACAACAGAATGCTGATCTTGCCAAATTTGACCCAAATCTATGCTGATTTTTATAATGAACTTGCCTTTGTGACTGCCTTCATCACCCCATGTCCTCCACTCTACCCCAGACCATTTCAGAGGCCATTGAAGTTTAAAGTAGAAATCATTGTTTTCACTGTGATGAAGAAAAATACAGCCTCATGGAATCAGCTCAGACACAAAGGGCTTGGGTTACATCTAACCTTTAGTCTCCATTGTTAAGTTCTAGGCATCCTTCAACAACATCTGCATATGTAAAGCCTATGTTCCTATGGTGACCAGGCTTCAATAAGATGAAGCCAGAGACTCGTATATAAATTAAAAGTAGCCAAAAGACTAGCAGCACTAGCAAGGCTTGTGTTTAACAGAAATTTCTCCCTGCCCCTCCCATTCTGGACGTACTCCACAGAATTTCACCAATCTTCCATAATCTCCCCCACAGCACTCACAATTACAAATCACTCAGAGCAGATCAGACCCAACACAGCTATCAAACACCCCTTCATTTAGCCTTGTGGAAGTGTGAGTTTTGAAAAAAGCCGAATTACCAGCAATGGCCCCTCCACAAATCGTGGGAGAAGTGGCGGGGCATTCCAGAAAGCTTAGTTGTTTTTTTTTTTTAAAAAAAGCTGCCGCAAATAGAGGATTTTTTTTAACCTAGTACATAATTCGGGCCAAGCTAGAATGCGCAGCAGTAATTCAGGGGAAAGCAGAATCAGGTCTGTACTGGTCCCTGATAGCTCACAGGGACTTTGGGGTAAATCCAGCTGATATGTGGACTTGCACCCTCCATTCCAGAGGGGATAAAAGCCATGTGTGTAAAAGTCCCTGGTTGGGCTCTACCACTTCAGTACATGGAAGTTCCTTTTAGCTCTCATGGTTAGTACCATTGATAGACTTGTCCTCCATTAGTTTGTCCAATCTTTTAAAACACCACCTTAGCTTGTAACCATAACCACATCTTGTGGTAACAAATGTTATAAGCTGAGTATGCATTGTGTGATGATATACAGATTATAAGTGATGCCAGGGTTTGAGGCATTAAGGAATCAGATGCTAGTCAATAATGCTGTGAGTCTATAACAAATATTTTCACTTCGTACAAATTTTATATTTTGTAACAGCTTCATACCTAACTTTCTTCTTTTTGCCCTTACCATATATAGATGCAGGAAGATGCAGAAAACATGAAATGTTCAGTTGGACTATTTCCAAGCTCAGTACTCAAAATCAAGTACTTTACAGATATGCAGCCTTAATGATCAGGGATGGAATATGTAGCCATCCACTCTTCATTGTATTATTAGTACAATGGCTAAATTGTAGGTGAGACACCTTTCTATTAGAGCACAATGCAGCAGTATGGTGAAACTCTGAAGATCATATTGCAGTTAGAGTACAGCAGAACAACCACAGTGGCTTGGAATGACATTTGCTTCCAACTATTTCCAGTGCTAAGAACTGATTTATTACACACCCACTCCATCTGACATAAGGTAATAAACTCTGATGTATTAATCACGTAATTTAATATTTATGGTATTTGCTAAAGACAACCATGATTAAAATTGTTGACATTTTAATAATGATACCCCAGAAGTAACTAAAAGACTTGCTATTATTAGACTCCATACCAGAGCTGTTGGTCTCCCACATGATCTATCTAATACAAAGTGATATGTTCTTCTATTCTTCCTACTTGCCCTGAATAGCTAATGTGAAAGGCATTAGCTTTTCTAAGCAATTTCCTATATGTAACTTGGCCAAAAATGCAAACGTTTAAATAAAATAAAATACATGACTGAGCCATGAAAGCCATAGGATATGGAAATCAAAATAGAATTACAGAAGTATGATTATTACCTCAGTATGTCACCTGAGAATTCAAAGATGCATTGGTTTAATGCAGCGATGGCAAAGTTCTGTAATCTCAAAAAACCACTTTATGGTCCAGTCAGTGATTCAACACCGGAAGTGTGTTTCGCTACACAAACCTTTTCTGTTATGGCTCCACAGTAAAGTTGATACTTACTAGCTGTGAAAGCTTCATGGATATGGACCACTTGTGCTCAGGCATTAGTCATTAAATACCCAGACCAAAACAGAGATTACGGAATTGTAGTTCTCTAAACAGTAGAGAATAGTTCAAATCTGGACTGGATTTGAACTGACCTGGCCTGGTTTAGTCTTGGGCTTGGCCAAATTGGGTCTGGTCTGGCCTGGCGATCGAACTAGGCCAAGTTGGTTCATGGGCCAGCTCAGGGAGTATAAGTAAAGGGGGAATTTCCTAGCCTATGGGGGGGGGAGCGAAAGAGGAACGTCTACCTTTATTTTCCGGGCAGCAGAGACATAGGAACATAGGAAGCTGCCATATACTGAGTCAGACCATTGGTCTATCTAGCTCCGTATTGTCTTCACAGACTGGTAGCGGCTTCTCCAAGGTTGCAGTCAGGAATCTCTATCAGCCCTATCTTGGAGATGCCAGGGAGGGAACTTGAAACCTTCTGCTCTTCCCAGAGCGGCTCCATCCCCTGAGGGGAATATTTTACAATGCTCACAATTCTAGTCTCCCCTTCATATGCAACCAGGGCAGACCCTGCTTAGCTAAGGGGACAAGTCATGCTTGCTAGCACAAGACCAGCTCTCCTCTCCTAGACCAGCTCTCCTCTCCTAGACACTGTGGCAGTGGTTGGGCTCCTCCAATCCCCCTGCCGGCCTCCCAAATGACAGCCTGGGATGGCTGCAGCCCAGTTCGGACCTCAGTGCATGCACAGAGGCCATTTTCACAACCCCTGCACATACACAGAGGCCATTTGCCTCAACAAATTGTGTGGTGAGGCAAATGGCCTCTGCACATGCACTAAGGTAACAAAAATGGCCTCTGAATGTGCACAGAGGCCCAAACTAGGTCACAGCCTACCTGGGCTGTCATTTGGGAAGCTGGGTGGGTTGGGGTTGGAGGACCGCCCCACCACCCCTCACCATTCCCCTTTATAAGTATACTTCTGAAATGGACCACAAACCGGTTCTTACAACCAGGCCTAGTCCAGTTCAACCTCAGACTGGTACTGCCTTTTGGGGGGCTGGTCTGTTTCAAACTTGGACCATCTGAACTGGGTTGGTTTGATGTCAAGCTCGGCTTGAATTGAGCCATCTTGCATGTCCCTAGATCAATTGTAGCCTCTATGTTTTGTATGCAAAAGCTTCCGACTTCTGGCATTTCACCTTCATCTCAGGTAGAATCGCTGAGAAAGCCCTCTGCTTAAGACCCTGAAGAACCACTTCTATTGCCAGTGGACAATATTGGGCTGCACAGACCAATGATCTTACTTGATATTAAAGCAGTTTTATATATTCAGTCACATAAAAGTGCAGAACAAGCCTGCATAACTTGGTGCCTAGGGGCTTGTTAAACTGCCCAAAGCCCTGACTTGAGACTTAACAAATAAGGTTGATGTCAACTGTCTGCTGTGCTGCAGCATATAGTTTGGGGGTGGGTTGGAGAATCTCACATTATACAGTTTAGCATCTAATTTTTCTACTTTTTAGTTATTTAGAATGTTTTGATTTTTACTTATCCAGCCCTTGGGTTGCCAGTTAGAAATCTCTTCCTAATGTAAGACTTCCCATCTTTGCTTCAATAGATGCGGATGAATAATTCTTATAGTAACTTTGGATATTGTACACAAGTGCTGCAAAAGGAAGTGCAAGGGGCTTGTGCTTCCACTTTTCATGCTTCATTTTGTACCATAAGAGACAGAATCTTGTTCATTTCCCTGCGGGTTGATGAGTGAGTTCCAGATGTATGCGGTATTCACACATTTCTATGAGTGTGTGTGTGAACTCCTCTTTGGAGATTAGACTGGAAATGCAAAAAAGAGAAAACGTTCTCATGGTTCCTCTACCACTGCATGGTTGTATAATCTGAAACAATCATTGATGTCACAATGTCAGTCCATGTGAACAACTCCAGGTGCTACATAATAAGGTTGTTCACATTACTACAATCCCTGGTGACTAGGGAGGGCAGTGGAGAAGGTAGGCGTGTACCCATCTTTCCCCACATGAATAATGGCATTTCTGTGCTCCACTGCATGATGCACCCATGCAGTTGGCGTGGTAGAGATAGTCTGAAGGGGATCTGGAGGAGGAAGTCCTCCAGTATTCCACAATGCATTGCACAAGCAGCAGACATCAATGCAGCAGCTCACATCAATGCCCACATCAATGCAGCAGCTCCTGGCTTCCTGGCCACTCTATTGGTTTCAAGGAAGCTGGACTGCCGGGAGTTTTTGCAAACAGTTCCAATTGCACACACGATCAAGTAAGATGGTTTACCTGTTGAGGTAAGATGTTGATGTAAGATTGGTTTATCTCAAGGTAAAAGAATAGTCTTGCTCTTCAATAGCAGGGTAAGAGTGGGTCAGCATCATTCCTATCCTGTTGTTTCTGGTCATGAGAATGACCTTATTGAGTGTGTTCACACAATTACAGCAATTGTGGTTGAATGCTTGATTCCAGGGCAAAAACCAGTATCAATGATCTAGGATCCAAAGTAGGATGATGGAGCATGAGACACTCCAAATTAAGATCTACCGACTGTGTGAACCCATGCCCCTCAGTTACCCTGATTACCTGCTTGCCACACAACCACTTCTGTGCATCCACCAGAGACATTCCCAGATAGAGTGGATGCCATACGCTGGTGTTCCAACATCCCATAGTGCTACTTCTGATGCAAACTTCTCCTTCTATTTTGGATGTGCAGCAGTCCCAGTGGGTCTGTAATTCTGGCAATCCTCAGTGTGGCATGTTAGCCACTGTTAGCCTACAGGAAAAACAATTTGCTGAGAGAAAGGGTCAAGCTAGACGTCCACCTAGACATTCAGTTAACAACATGATCATCTCGCCTGTGCTTGTAACTTTTTTTAGAATCAACAGCAGTGGTGAGGACAAGCTGGCTTTGGACCACAGAGCATGAGAAGGAACAGTCTAACTAGTTTCTCCATGCCATTTTCCAACTGACAGTCAACCTCTATTTTCCCTTCAAGGAGGGTGAATTCACTGATCTCCTCTTCCCCCAAAGTGCCCTGTGCCAGCTGAATTTATGTCCCTGAGGGCTATGTGACCCTCAGAGAAATATTTTTGGGTGTTGCAGGGCACTTTGAGGGTATGGAGAGCAAAAATCCCCTCTCCTTGCATGAAAGCTGCTGTGGAGCTAAGGAAGCTCTCCATAGAAGGGACACTTCTTCCCTGTGCTTAGAATTTTGGCCAGTGCATATTTGAAGGAAATGTTATAAAATGATATAATCTGAAATTTGGTCAGATTATACCGCTGTTTAAGAAGATCCTCCATGCCAAATTTCAAAAAGATAGGACAAATTGTATTAATTTTATGATGAGTATAGTTTTCAGACTTCATAGTGATAGGATGCTGAAATCCCTATTCACCTTAACTATTCTGGCACTCCCATTCCTGTATAATTAGAACAGAAATTTAGCATGACCAAAAGTGTATCTGCTCTGCCTTTAAATGGTCTCCATTCTTCTCATATCAAAGGGAACATGCAGAAGGAGATACTAAATATTTTACATGATGCTTAGAATGAAAATGATACCTAACACCACTTTTAATTTGTAACTGGGCAAAAATCCAGAATACACGTTGCAAACGAGCAGTCAAAATTGAGTCTTTATCATTTTCATAATGATGGCTCACTATGGTCTTACTTCTAATTCCTCATACAAATTTTTTATCATGAAAATGGATTAATGTACCATTTTTTCCATCTTCTTACAATATTTGTCACAGGAATGAGGGGTTGTTCCCTGAATGTTAATTTCCCTTGTTCTGCAGTATCCTCTAGTTTGATCTTTTCAACTTGCTGCATTTTAATTATTTGTGCACTTCCTTAGCAATCCTGCTCTATTAACATTAATGGGAGTTTTGCTATTGCTTTCAATAAAAGCCAGATGACACCCTTTGTTTTCTATTGCACTTTTGAATTTCAGACACTTCTGTCCCACAGAACTAAAAAAGTGATGGACACTTTTCTTTTTAAAGCAATGAACAAAGATTGGAATTCAGTCAAACCTCAGGACCAAAGGAAAAATAATGCATAATAAATTAGACTGGACTTTTAATGTGCAGAGCACTTAGGAATAGTTCTGCTATGCTGTACAACATTCCTTCTTGTTTTCAAGTGATGAACTGAGATGCAGATCTCGTGACCTACGAATACAACAAATATTTATATACCACTTTTCAACAAGAGTTCCTAAGGTGCTTTAGATCGATCGATCGATCGATAGATAGATAGGCTCTCTGTCCTCAAAGGGCTCACACTCTAAAAAACCCAAAAAACATAAGATAGACACCAGCAACAGCCACTGGAGGGATGCTATGCTGGGGATGCATAGGGCCAGTTGCTCCCCCCCGCTAAATAAAGAGAACCACCACTTTTTAAAAGTGCCTCTTTGCTTGGTTTGCAGGGGTCAGACTTGGCAAAGGCTGCACAGGGGTGTTGATGATTGAAATTGAATTTGAACATGAGTTGCTTCTGCTAGGCTACACTGACTATATCATTTTATCAATATGATCTGGCCAGACTCCTCTGTTTAAGATTCCAACTTATACCTTAGAGCTAGTGGATGAGATCCAAAGTCTACAAGGCAGATTTTTTTTTTTTTGCTCTGTGTCTTTGAAGCTTACTGAAGATCTTCCTCAAACTGTATTTTATCAGGACTGTGAATTTTTCACCTTGTAAAACTTATTCAGTTTCTCATCCTATTTTTGCCTTCCTTAGCCAGCTGAAACCAGCATGTTCGGGTGAAGATCAAAGTGAAAATGTTGACATTCAATGTTTAAATAAAAATTCTTATATAAGTATCTGTTAGGCAAAAATTTACTTTATGCCATTTTCAATCAACTCCATAGGCAAAGCTGTACATAGAGAAAATCACTCCCTATTCATACTTACACAAATATCTCCTATAACCTTTGTTTATCCATGGAATGAAACTGAGCATATCTTCCGTAGTTTAACTGCAGGTCATCTGAAGGGCAGTATCAGGAATCCTGTGATCCATGTAGGCCTCCCAAGGGGGCAAAGAACATGACTCGTTTGATCCAGCACCTGCTGTGAAACTACTACTTGGATACATTTTCCCCCTTTCACAAATTTTTGCCAGATTTGGAATAGAATAAATATGTAAGGAAGAGCAACAGGGAAGTCATCTGGCTATGAACAAAGATGCCATCATATACCACTGAACAACCATGTTGATTGCTACAGCTTTCCTATAGCAGGATTACAGCTTCATCAAGGTTTCCAGAATGGATGTTGATGGCCAAAGGTCACCTTTTAATACACAGCAACTCTGAATTTATTCCATGCTAGCTAGATAGTAGCCTTATTCAGATGTTAGTGAGTGCAGAGTTACAGCTATGAAAGCGGATAGGAAGTCCTGCCCTGCCATTGTCACTCACCCTTCTTGTTGGGTGCTAAGAGTTACAGATCCATTTACTTGAAGGGGGAAGTGCTGTAACCATGATGGCCAGCGCTTCTGTGAGCAGCAGTCTGGATCTCCCGGAGCTGCTGGTCCTGGAAGCACAGGCCATCACGGTCCCCCTTCACACAAACATCGCCATAACGGTAAGAACCCGGCTGGAGGGGGCGTGTGACAGCTCTAGGTCAGGACTTCCTCCCCACTTTGGGTTCTGTAATTGTTGAGCACAGCAGCACTCATGAATCTCTCAAGAGGGCTCGTGTGAGCCAAGATGGGAGGCATAGCAGTCTGCAAACATGATATTTGTAAATGAGCCTTGTCAGGAGATCAACTCAATAGAGAACAGAGAACCATAAAGAATGTAGATGTCTTTCCCTCACTGATGAAAAAAGGATTCATAGAATTCTTCCTCATACAAAATCATTAGGAAATATGTACACATTTGACAATGGTGAACTTTGACTGGAGTGCTTTTAAAGTTTAGAAACCTTTTAAAGAAATGGGAGAGGGAGGAGGACTTGGAGCTTTCTCACACAGGGGCTTTACCCCGAATCTCCTCCAGAAGGGAGGGTGTGTGTTCTCACTACAGCCAGATTCATGTTGAGGTCAGCTTGATATCTTTGGAAGCAATGCACTCACAAATCAGGCTTTTCCTGCTGGATTTCACCTCATCTGAGTTTTATCCGAGTTTTTAAAATGCTGTTTTTCAGCAAAGTTTCCTGGAAAATCTACTGCAAGGCGCTGACATCAGTCTTTGCATTTACATGATAAGAACAAGTCACGCCTATGGAATGCAGAAACAAAGCTGCCTAGCTGCCTTGCCTTCGACCCTGAGGCAAAGAGTTAAACTACGGAAGATATGCTCAGTTTCATTCCATGGATAAACAAAGGTTTCAGGCTTTTAACATTTTTGGTGTGGGGGAGACCTGGGAGGAGGATTTGCAGCCTTTTGCAGAAAATGAGCATTTCCTTGCATGCAATCCAAGCTGGGATGGGGCTGCAAAAGCAGAGGCAGTGCTGCAGGAGGGCTGACACTTGCTGGGGACGTGTGTGTGTGTGTGTGCTGGGGTCATGGTGGCAAGGGAATAGAAAACCAAGGTTGATGGCTAGCAGGCAGTCTGATCCACAAACCAATTAATCAGAAGTGTGTGTGTATGTGGACTTCAACAGAGCCAGATCACAGAGGGTGCTTTAATTACTAAACCCTTGGGGGAAAGGGAGGCATGGCGTCCTACCTCCTCTAGGAAGCCATTGGCCACAAGGAAAACATTGAAGTGAGCTGTGTGTGAACCTACACAAAAGAAAACTCGAAGTATAGAGGGGAGGGGCTGCTTCCCTAATGCTGCGAGTTTTATTAGAAGTGGCTTCCCTCATTGGATACTCCAAGAGCTGGAAGTCCTGTGTGGGAAAGCTCCAGGGTACTGGCAGAAAATAAAAGGTCTGCCATGAGTAGAATTGTCTGTTGCAACTTTTAAACCTGCTAACAAAATGTTGAATCAACAGCAGAAACATTTAGGCAAGTTACACAGGTAACTTGCTTCTGATGAAGAACTGGAGTGAGTCTCCCACATTACTTGCACCACACAGGCAATCAGTTACAACATACATATCTCATCAAAATTTCTTCACTTCTATGTTGTTCACAACCTGATGGCTAGTTTCCCTTTCCTAGTCAGACAATTAAGGGGTAAAGGAGGCTAATATGTGTTCCTCCATTAGAAACAGTCATGGTTCAGGATTCCACAATGTGGATACCACTTACAAAAACTCCCTGATTGGCTGGGAGGCTTTTCAAACTTTGAACTAGAGTGTACACTATTATTTACATTTATACCCATTCTTTCAGACTACCATAGTTTTTAAAATGGCTAGATTCATCAAATGGTGTGAATATTGATTGTATAGCTCTTTGCAAAAAATCCAAAACAAAACAAGAACAATTTTTTTTAAAAAAATCACCACCAACAACCAGTTATGCAAATGCTTTTCCATGTTGTGTGCATGCGTGCACATGCACATTCCTACTATTGTCTGACGGGGAACTTGCACAGGAAAAATTGTGAGGTTGTACACATGCTCATGCCTGTCTCCCTGAACACAATCACTCTCCCCAGTTTTCTCTGCCACTTGCCGTGGCAAATGGCAGTTCTCCCCGGTTTGCTCTGCTTATGAGCAGCAGAGCAAAGAGCTGGAGGAGGAGGTCCAGGAGTGTGGTGCATTGAGGGATTCCCCTTCAGCTAGGCTCTCTTGCTGCCAGGTTTTGTGTGTGCTCACGCTGCCTGCGCCCAACTGCAGGCCCAGGGAGAAAGCACTACTTGCACCCTTCTACCTGGATGAAAGCCCTGGGAAAAACCTTAGGCTACCCAGCAGGGCAGTGCCAAGATTGGCCAGGAACTTAGCATTTCACATGAGCAGCCCTACCTAGGTATAGCAGTGAAAACCCAGGTAGGCTGCTTGTGTGAAAAACCTTTGAGCCTCTTCTCACAGGCAGTGAGAAGGGCTCCAGAGCGGGCTGCGGGGGAGGTGGGTTAAACCTACCTTCCCTGCAGATGATCAATGTGACATTGCTGGGCAAGCTCCCTGCATGCCCAGATGATTCCCCGCATGCCCAGGCAGTGGGGAGGGTCAGGGGCCGGGATGTGTCAGCCCAGCCCCCGGAAATACTATGGTGCACTGGGCGAGTGTGTGATGCATCACGAGAATCCCCCTTCACCTTCCCTCTCCAGGCTTCAACACAGTCTAGCAGCTGTGACTGCAAGCAGCCATGGCTGCCAGATGATCAGAAAAATTGGGTTAAGGGAGCACTCGCTCCCTTAACCTCATTTTAATGGGTGGCTAGTTAGGTGGGTTTGCCGCTATGGTGCCGCCGAGATCGGCCTGATCACGGAGGTTCACATGTGCATGCAAAACTGGGTTGGGCTCCCTTAGCTGGTTTTGCACGTTTGTGTGAATAGACTCATGGCATGTATATGAACTTATTCATAAAATCTAAACACATCAGGACATTTTTTTTCAAAATCCTCATCAGGGATATTGATTCATTTCCCAGAATTTAAATCATTCGATTTTCTATGTTCCAGTTCAGCACTATGCATTTTAAAAATGAAATTACTTGCACATAAACTCCCTAAGGGAGAAAAGTAGGGTTAAAATCACCTAGCACTGCTCCATTACCAAGTCCATTCACTTTACTGAAGAAGTACAGTAGATTGAGCCTATGGTATCAATTAGCCATGCAATCTTTTCCCATTTGCCTGTGGGAATAGAAAGCCCAACAGGCAGAACAGTTCATGGACATATTTCCCTCTGTAGAATGCATAAGCAGATCTAGGCACTTCAGAAGCTCACTATGCCATAGATTGTGGAAGTATTTGAGAACAAAGATGTGACGTGAATCATGGTATGAAAGTCTCAGATCTTTTTGTGGTAGAATCCCCCAGCAGCTTTGCAATATGCTTTATTATTGGGTCCAGTTCCGTAGAAATCCTGGCATTCTGTATAAGTACAGATAACAGAATACATTTTGAGAAACAGACTTCAACTGCATGATATTTTAAAATCATCCCCAATCTGGATTTTGTCAGGACAGTCCAGAAAAATCACCTTCATTTTTTTAATTTATTTTTGATCCTCCACAATGGATATTCTGATACCCTTCTTATGAACTCCATGGTTCAGTAGCGGAGCAAAATGTTTGCATGGAGAAAAGTCCCAGGTTCAATCTCCAGCATCTCCAGTTAAAAGGAACAGGGAGCAGTTGATGGCAAGAACTGTGCCTGAAACTGCAGAATAGCCACTGCCAGTCAGAGTAGACAAGAGTGGGCTAGATGGAGCAATGGTCTAACTCGGTAAAGGAAAGTTTCACATGTTCACAGATGCTCAGCAGCTTCTAAAAGCAATAAAATGTTAACCCACATAAAATTACTAAACAAACAAAAACAGGAATCCTTGCATTATTAAAATTCACATTCAAACTAGTAGAACTAACTTAAGAACCGTCTTTTCAGAAGGCGGAAAATGTCTCAAATGTCTCAAAGTGAATAAAAAAAGAAATTTGCTGTGGTTCAAAATTCTTTGGGAAATACAGACCATGCTTCAAAAATGGCTTTCCTCCCTTGAGTCCAGAATTTTCTCCCTGATCTCTGAACCCTCTTTCCATATGTGTGCGCAGACACACCAAAATGCATTCCATCTATACTAGAATCATTTTATCAAGGCCAGCTCTTCCATTAGGCAGAGTAAAGGAAGCAGTTTTTGGAGATTCTTAAAAATTATCATCACCTAATGGCGCAGCAGGGAAGTAACTTGCCTAGGGAGCAAGAGGTTGCTGGTTCGAATCCCTGCTGGTATGTTTCCCAGAGTATGAGAAACACCTACATCGGGCACCAGCAATATATGAAGATGCTGAAAGGCATCATCTCACACTGCGCCGCAGGAGGCAATGGTAAACCCCTCCTGTATTCTACCAAAGAACACCACAGGGCTGGTCGCCAGGAGTCGATGACACTGACTCTATGGCACAACTTTAGTTTTACTTTAAAAAGCATCATCACCAATTATTTAATATATTATTATACTCTGACACCATGGATGGAATGCTATTTGGATTTTCCTCCTCAGACACTGAAGTATCTTAGGCCAGCACTACAATTGCGACATTATTGGGTCAAAACCAGTTTTGTCATGGCTGTGCTGTCATAACGGTGATCACTGAGGCCCAACAATTCCCATGGAACATCCCACAGAGCATGAAGTGAGAACATGGAATTTCTGGCAAGAGTTAACTGTGATTGCTGAGGCCTGCATGCTCCCATGGAGTGTGATCTAAGAACACAGGATTTCTGGGCAAGTCCAGTCAACAGCTACAGTAAAGTAGCTTTTAACCAGGATCAATAACCTTCTGGTGATTTTCTACTATTAATATGCACTTTTCAACAAAAGTTTCCAAAACAATTTCTTCTGGGTGGTCTCTGCCCATCACACTTCTGGGGCTTCGCATCCACATGAAGGCAGGATCAGGAACCTTCAAAGCTTTCTTTCTCTCTTCTTCCCATATACAGTGGCAGAGGCTCCACACCCCTCTTTCCTGCTGTAGTACCACATGAGTTACCTTTCATCCTCAGTGTTTCTATTAGTCCATTACTTCAAAAGGGAGCTATAGAGAGGGTACCACCTACTCAAATGGATTATTTTTACTCATCGTACTTTGCAATCCCCAAAAAGGATGGGGGGGGGAGGGGGCTCCACCCTATAATGTTGTTTATATGTTGGCCTAATACATGAATTGGGGCACACTCTGGATCTGCTTTTTTGCCTGGGCAGGAGGATGGTGATTTGAAAGTGGGGGATATATCATCTGTGCTGTGTCATCGTCAGATCACTTCCTTCTGAGGTTTAGGGTTTCAGTGGCTATACCACTCTGCAAGGGTGGGGGATCAACTAAAATGGTCCATGCATGGAGATTGATGGACTCCAATGGATTCCTGAGGGCACTGGAGGATTTTCCAGTTGGTATGGCAGGCGCTCCTGTTGAAGCTCTAGTTGCTCTCTGGAATGGAGAGATAGATCAGGTGGTTGATATGATTACTCCTAAGCTCCCTTTCCTGAAAAGCAAAATCCAAGCAAGGCTCCTGCAAAGCAAAGCAGAACTGAGGCTGATGAAATATGCTGGGAGACAGCTGGAACACAACTGGAGGAAAACTCAGGATGAGTCTGTGTGACAACAGATTAGAGTTCATTATCAAGTCTGTTCTGTGGCAGTGATAGAACAGAAGAAACCAGTTTCCCCCATCCACCATTTCATCCAGCTTTTCCAGGTGTTGTGGAGCCTCTCGAAATCTGTCCTCACACAAGATGTGTTAGAACACTTGGTAGCATGCTGTGATGCATTTGCACTACACTTTGAGGGTAAAGTCACTCACATTTGCCCTGAGTTGCACTCTACAGTTGATGCAGTTTAATTGCAAGAGGTGTCCAGAGTATCACCTGGTCCAGTGGCATGCAAATGGCCCCAGCACACGTGCGGCAGCCTCCAAAATGGCCCCCACCACCGGAGGAAGGGCTGGAATGCCCCCCACCCCATGGGCTGAAACCGTCCTTTGAAGAGCGGGGGAAGGCTGGGGGGAGGGTGAGATGGCAGAGACCCCCCCACCCTGTGGTTGCAGCAACACCCCCAGACTTGGCAGTGAGTCCTAAAAATAAAAATTTAACCTTAGAACCCCTGAACCGGCTCGAATTGGAGCTGAGCCAAGGGTCTGTTCAAGGGCACACAAAACCGAACACACCCAGTCTGGACTCGAACCAAACCAGGCAAACTGGTTTTGTGTTCACCGCTAGCTCTTTGGAGGGTGGAGTTGCCTGCACTTTTTTTATAAGTGTTCATTGTTACCCTTGCAGATCTTTGTTAGTTCAGTTAATAAAGTGTGGGCCTAGTTTATCCCATTCACATGCATCCTATCTTCATTGGGATTTGGGGGCAATCACACATTCCCATGTCACTCTCCGTGGAAGTGTGTGAGGCTCTGTGATTGCAGTTAACTCTTTAATTGCACTTGCCATCATCTTGAGACTGCAACCCCTGTTGAAAACAGAGGCCAGCTTGACAGAGCACCTTCATACCAATTATGCAATAATTCATATTTTAAATTGGTGCTTGACATGAATCTTTGTTCTTGGCAGCTGTAAAAGCCTTGCTTCTTCATCGCCCCCTGTCCTGATCCAACCTCACAATAAAACATACTCAAAAATCTGAACCAACAAAGTGGGTACGTGCTAATATTGGTATAGGCTTCTCTGACTACATTTATCTGAGAACAATGGCTCCCATAGGGCCAGAATTTATTGCTTTGGGAAACTGCACAGTGCTATGGTCATTCTGCAACATGCATTGAACATCATACATAATATATTTAGAAACAGCAAGCAATAGTACCACAGCAGGGTCATTATCAAATTTCTAATGTCAGAACAGATATGAGAAAAGGAAAAAAGAATGCTCCTGAAGAGAGGTCATTATGAAGAAGCTCTTGATATGGGCAGCTTTGCACAATGACCTCATGTGCTCCAGAGAAGTGCACAGTATGCTTTTAAGGTTTTGCTTCCCCTTCTCTTTTGGTCCATGCATGGCCAGTGTCGTCAAAAGACACTAAGGGATCCCTTGTAGCTATTTTGAATACTTGATTTATGGACATTGAAGGTCCCTTTTCATTAGCCATAGAAGGTGCTTCTTCAGTTATCGACATTCAGCTTCAAGTGAAACCCCACTGAGCTAACCATGTGCAGCATTATGCTTAAAAGCTGCTTTGTTCTTTATAAGAGTTTTCTTTTTAGAGTTGTGGCCTACAACTAATCATAAACCTGTATGGGCCACCATTAAAAACAAAACAAAACTCTGGCCTTCAATTACATCTGGCCATAAAACGGGTATCTGATTAATTCCCTAATCAAACTGATTTGATAAGACCAAGAAGAGGTGCACCCCACAATGGATACTAGCATTTCCAAATAATATATTGCAATTGTATTCAGCAATGCCAAGGCAAATTTGTCTGTTTCTTACAGTTTTACATTCTGCAAGGTGCTCCGAGCATAATTTTATCTTTACAACCAACTCATGAGGTATGTCAGGCTAGGGTTGGGATCTGTAGAAGACCACTGTGAGCTTTGTAGCCACGCAGGGATTTGAAATGAGAAAGACCCCTACCTGAGGTGACATCCAAGCCCAATGCTCTCACTATTTTGCCACACTGGCTCTGGTTCACTTTGGTTCACAATTTTAAAAAACCATTAATCCAAAGCATTCTCAAGGTCTGACTGCTCTATACTAAGATGCTTGTGGGTTGCAACCTATTGGAACTGTTTCCATATAATGGAGACTTAAATGATGAGAAGTAAGTGGTACAGTGGGGGGGGGGAGGAAGAAGAGTGAATGGAGATTGAAGAAGGTATATTAATCCTCAGGTCCATCATGCTAAAGTCATCATGAAGGCTGAAAAGTGGGGTAAAAATTCTTACATAAATAAATGGATGAATAATCAAAATGTGGGGGTGAAAAAATTTCTTTTTTCAACAGAAAGCATAACTATATCCAAAATCTTAAGGCTACTAGACAAAAAGTGGGGCAGAGCTGTGTGAGTTTGTTGATGGCTTCAGTAAGACCAAAGTCAATGATAGATGCTTAGGCAGGAATTCTTCCCCTATGTGGGCCACAATCCCAGGGCTATTTTAGGTGTACCTGAGGGTTTGGGCATGACCTGTGGGATATGGGATTTGTTTTCTCTTAAACAGCAGGGCCTTTCTGCTTTTTAAAGTTTCAAAGGTTGTTTTCTTGGTAGCATGGAGAATAGCTGTTTGATAGCCACCCAAAGGTCCTATGGATATGTCATCAAGTTGTTTTTTTAAAAAATCACAACCATAGGTTATAGTTTAATGTGTGCACTGCAGACATTCAAGAACTGATAGATGAGGTGTCTAGGCCCACACCTCTGTTTCTGTCAGCATTTCCTACTAGCTGTCTATCATGAATAACACATGTAAAGAACTGGGCACACTCTTGGGTTTTATCATAGTCTCCTACATAGCAGTAGCTATGCAAATACAGTACTCTCAAAGTACTTCCAATATTATTCCATTGAAACACTGAAGTATTGGGTTATTTCCCATGATCTGGTTATATAGGTGTCAGTTCTATGGTCTGCTAATGTAGAACAAAAAGAACATTTTCCTAGAGAGGTTTCCTGACCTCTAATGGTACAAAATACAAACAAACAACAACCCCAAAACAAACATGTTAACAAAATCCACATGGAAACCATGGTTCACCCAACCAGATACTTTTATTACCATTAAAAGCCCTATATTTTATCTATTCTAAGAACTGATTATTTACAGATGAAAAATATATAATTAAAATTAAAGAAGAGAAACATTGGTATTACTTAATTTCCCCCCAAGCAGTACTACTAGTATATTTTGTCTCGACAGTAATTATTGCACTGAATTCACAAAGGAATCTTCTGAGCACTACACAAATATCTCACTGCTGCTGTAATAAAATCCAGCACTATGAGCACCTTGCTAACCATCTGCAGGCAAACTTTCAAAGGGAAAATCACATCACTAGAATATCTGACCCATACAGTGTCTTGCAGATGTTTGGATATAGCCGTTGGGATATTGCTCATTTCAGGCTCTATATGGTAGAGACAAATTGTGCATTTACACAGCTAAAGAGTAACTGAATTCCCAGAAGAATGTTCAAACGGTTTTCTGTTTTCTCAAGCACCATGTTCTGCTACTTTGGCAAAGAGGTATTAACAATGGCTTGTTAATAGTAAAGGACCCATACCTTGACCAGATGGGTTCCTGCATAGACAGCGGTGTCATCTGCCTTTATTTTAATTGCTCCACCTTTCTCAAAAGAAGTGATAAATGGGGTCAACATGACCCGGCCTTAGACTAAGTCATGGTTTAAACCATTTTCTTTCATCTTGATTGGTGCCTTATTGAGAAAACTTGCTACGTAAAAGCCATTCAGTCACAGTGCTTACGTATCAAAAGGGTGCATGGAATTCAAGCAGTTCTGCCAATGTGCCAACCAGATTTTGATTTATAAACATGACAGCTTCACAGACCTCGGACAATAGCTTTCCTTCTCTTGCATCAAGGATTCTCAGCCTGAGCGCTACCCTTTGCAGGACTTCTGGAGACATTACACTGTTTTCAAAGCAAATAAATTGAGACAGTGTATAAATACTGACTCCATCCCTTTGATTATATTTTACTATATGCCTATATTCATCCAAGGTTTAAATAGCCATGAGGAGCAGGCTAGACAAAGAGAAACCAGAAATATAGCATTCTAGGTCAAACCCTTGCTGTCACATGAAAGAAATGTACATTACCCAGTTTCTTGTGTTTTATAATGATCTATCCTAATACAACAAAACAGGATGTTTCCATCCATGTCAGGCCAAAGGCTTCATTTGAAGCTAGAGTTGTTGGGAATTCCTTTCCATGATGTGATCCTACACAGCTGAGACCTATATATGAATGAGGTGACTATGTTGACTCTTGCATGCTGATTTCATGGGGGAAACACATGCAATCTGCCCCAACCATGCTGGTGCATCATATCTATGCTCCCCCCAGGTATTTGAGATCACATTATAGAAAATTGGCTCCCTTGCACGTGTGTGTGTGTGTGTGTAGAGAGAGAGAGAGAGAGGGAGAAAGAGAAAGAGCGCGTGCATTGAATGACAATCACTTATTGACTGTCATTTCCTTGGGAGGTTTTTCAAGCTAAGAACTTGTAATTAAAGACTGATTTGCACATGCATATACTATACGATAGGTTGGAGCCAAATCTTCCTCTGCAAGAAGATTTATTCCTCTAAAAGAAATGTTTCTAACTCATTTGCAAGCTACGACGTGGCAACATGCAGCTAAATATGTGAACTATTTACCTTAAAAGCATTATTTATTTATTTATTTATTTATTTATTTATTTATTTATTTATCATATATACTGCCCAAAACACAAGTTTCTTTTGCCCCATTTGCACATTATGTTCAATGCATGTACACTATGTATACAGTGTTCTTACACTGAGGTCTTTATGCACATATGCTTAGTCACACATTATGCATTTAAGAGGACCTGTGTTCAGGTTCACTTTTAAAATGAACATATGTACAGCCATTCATCTATGAACATGTGCATGTGTTCAGACACCTGTAGGCATATCCACTGTAATGTTTGAATATGGCTTTTGTTAAGAACACAAGAACAGCCATGCTGGATAAGGGCCAAGGCTTATCGAGTCCAGAATCCTGTTTCACACAGTGGCCCACCAGATGCCTCTGGGAATCCCACAGACAAGAAGTATGTGCATGCCCTCTCTCCTGATGTTACTCTCCTGCTACTGGTATTGAGAGGCATCATGCCTTTGAGGCTGGAGGTGACCCACAGCCACCAGACTAGTAGCCATTGATAGACCAGTCCTCCATGAATTTGTCTAAGCCCCTTTTAAAGCCATCCAAGCTGGTGGCCATCACCACATCCCATGGCAAGGAATTCCAAAGATTAATTATGTGCTGTGTGAAAAAGTACTTCCTCTTGTCAGTCCTAAATTTCCTGACCTTCTGTTTCATGGGATGACCCCTGGTTCTAGTTCTGTGTGTGTGAGAGAGTAAAATTTCTCTATATCCACCCTCTCCATTCCATGCATAATTTTATACACTTCAATCATGTCTCCCCTTAGTCGCCTCTTTTCCAAGATAAAGAGTCCCAGATGCTGTAGCCTAGCCACAAAAGGAAGGTGCTCCAGGCCCCTGATCACCTTGGTTGCCTTTTTCTGTACCTTTTCCAGTTCTACAATATCCTCCTAAATATATGGTGACCAAAGCTGTATGGTGACCAAAGCTGTACTCCAGATGTGGCCTCACCATAGATTTGTATAAGGGCATTATAATATTAGCATTTTTATTTTCATTCCCCTTCCTAATGATTCCTAGCCTGGAATTAGCCTTTTTCACAGCTGCTGTGCACTGAGACAACACTTTCTATGAGCTGTCCACCACATCCCCAAGATCTCTCTCTCCTGGTCAGTCACTGACAGCTCAGATCCTACCAGCATATTTGTGAATTTGGAGTTCACCCCCCCCCCCCAATATGCATCACTTTACACTTGCTTACATTGAACTGTGTTTGCCATTTTGTCTACCACTTCCACAGTTTGGAGAGATCTTTTTACTGTTCCTCACGATCTGTTGTGGATTTCCCTACCCTAAATAGTTTAGTGTCATCTGCAAATTTGGCCACTTTGCTACTTACCCCAACTTCTAGATCATTTATGAACAAGTTAAGGAGCACTCATCCCAGTACTGATCCCTGGGGGACCCCACTTCTTACTTCCCTCCATTGTGAAAACTCTCCATTCATTCCTACCCTCTGTTTCCTGTCCTTCAACCAGTTACCGATCCACACATGAACCTGTCCCCTTATCCCACAACTGCTAAGTTTACTCAAGAGCCTTTGGTGGAAAACTTTGTCAAAAGCTTTTTGGAAATCCAGGTATACTCTGACAACCGGATCACCTTAATCCACATGCCTGTTGACACTCTCAAAGAACTCCAAAAGGTTAGTGAGGCTAGGCTTGCCCTTGCAGAAGCTATGCTGGTTCTCCTTCAGCAAGGCCTTTTCTTCTGTATGTTTAAAATTTTGTCTTAAGTATGCTTTCCATCAATTTACCCAGCACCAAATATATGCTGACTGGCCTGTAATTTCCTGGATCTCGCCTGGATCCCTTTTTGAAAATTGGAGTCACATTGGCTACTTTCCAGTTCTCTGTACAGAGCCTGATTGTAGGGACAAGTTATGTATGTTTGCTAGGCGATCAACAGTTCCACATCTGAGTTCCTTCAGAACTCTTGGGTGATACCATCTGGCCCTGGTGATATGTTAATTTTTAGTTTTTCAAGACAGTTTAGAACATCTTCTCTTGTATCCTCAAATTGGCTCAGTTCTTCAGCCGCTAAATGTGAAAAGCTCAGTTCCAGAGAGGGTATATGGTCAGTATTGTCCACCATGAAGACAGATGCAAGGAACTCATTAAGCTTCTCAGCAATCTCCTTATTCTCCTTAATACCTTTCATGGTCTCATTATCTAGTGGGCCAACCACCTCCCTGGTAGGTTTTCTACTTTTGATATATTTAAAGAAGTTTTTGTTATTCCTCTTGACACTTCTAGCTATATGCTCCTCAAACTTTCTTTTCACATCACTTATTGTCTTCTTTCCTTTTATAGCTTCCCTACTATAGAGAGCCAGCGTGGTGTAGTGGTTAGAGTGCTGGACTACAACCGGGTAGACCCAAATTCTAATCCCCATTCAGCCATGATACTAGCTGGGTGACTCTGGGCCAGTCACTTCTCTCTCAGCCTAACCTACTTCACAGGGTTGTTGTAAAAGAGAAACTCAAGTATGTAGTACACCACTCTGGGGTCCTTGGAGGAAGAGCAGGATATAAATGTAATAAATAAATAAATAATAAATAAATAAATAAATAAATAAATAAATAAATAAATAAATACTTGTTAACCACGCTGGCATCCTCCTGAATTTGGTGGTACCTTTCCTCCTTCTTGGTTTACATTCCAACTGAGCTTCTAGTATTATGGATTAAGATCCATGGTTTCTGGAGTGATTGACCATCCTGACATTCCCTTTCAACATTCCCCTCATTTTTGAGAAGTTGCCTCTTCTGAATTCCAATGCATCTGAGTTGGTCTTCCTTGACAGTTCTCCACTTGCATATATGCTGAATTGGATTACACTATGGCCACTGCTACCCAATGCTTCTGCAACTCTTGACATCTCACACCAGGTCCTGGGCACCACTCAGGATTAATTCCAAGGTCACCATCTCTCTGGTTGCCCCAAAATGTATTCCAGTGCCTAAACCCCTCCTCCCATCAACCACCATCTCATTCACACATTGAGACCCTTCAGCTCTGCCTGTCTCACTGGCCCTGCGTGTGGAACAGGTAGCAACTCAGTCAATGCTACCCCTGGGGGTCCTAGATATTAGTATGCTATCTAGCAGCTTATATTTGGCTTCCAGGACCTCCCAACTGCATTTCCTAACATCATTGGTGCCAATGTGCACCGCGACAGCTGACTCCTTCCCAGCACTGCCTAACAGCTTACCTAGACACAACGTGACTTCACACTAAGCAGGCAAGTCACCATGCAGTCTACCCAAAGGTCATTAGGGGCTCTCTATGCCCCTAATGATTGAATCACTCCGTACTAGGAGGCCTCCACCCCCTGGAGGAGTATCCTCTGTGTGAGACGATATGGGTGCATCACCCAAGGAAGGGGTCTCTGCTAAGGGCGTGTTTCCCTCTTCCTCAAACTGATATCCTCCTTCCTTGAGACCTTCACTCTCCAGGACAGCAGAAGCCTTGTCAGCCTGGGAATGGGATGCCTCTATCACATCCCTGAGGATTTAATCAACACACCTCGCTGCCTCCATGACCTTCTCCAGGTCAGCCACCTTGGCTGTGAGGGAACAGACTTGTTCCCTGATAGCCAGGAGCTCTTTGCTCTGAGCGCACACCCAGGACTTCTGCCAGGCCAGTTCAGGCCTGAATCATCATTTGGTGATGTGAAAGTTCTTGTTGCAGTTAAGCTATGTTTATTTGATTCAGAAATGCAAATTACCACTTGATGCTGCACCCAGTGAAGCTATTCCCATGATCAGTAGAAAGCGGGCTAAGGGAACCTAGTCCACTTTCTACTCATCATTGGTTCCACCAGGCTCTCAGGGAAGCCTGGTGGTTCCAAGGTGGCTAGCCTGCCTAATCCCCACACCCCTTAAATGAGGTGAATGGAGTGAGTGCTCTGTTAACTTCATTTCTTTGCTTGTGTGCTGCTGCAGTGCATGGTGAAACATGAGAAGACCCCTGACTGGGAGGCTGCAGCCAGCCTCCCAGCCTTGGGGGTCTCTCCAGAATGCTCTGTGCGTTTGCGCGGGGCATCCTGGAACCTCTGGCGGCCGGGCGGCCCCGATCCCTGCAGCCTCAACCGGCAATGTGACGTAGCTGGCAGTCATGTGGGCATCCGATCTGGCCGCCCAGGACTTGGGAGCTGCTCGTCTGCGGGGAGAGCGGGCTAAGCCCATTCTCCCCGCAGACCCGCCAGAAGGGGTTCTGCATTGAATGATTAACATGTATGTACTGAGCTTCATTGAGTGATTAACATGTATGTATTATCTAGCTAAGATTGCCACATTTGTTGGAGAGAATTCATAGGCACAACCATCAAAAGGGTTGATGGACAAATTTTAACCCCCCCTCCTTTTTTTTTTAATTGGAAAGAGTGCTTGACAGTAGAGCTTGGCAGCTGTTTCACACATTTCCCCCTATAGCATTCTTTGCACAGAAGAGGGTTAGAAGGGGTTTACTGATCCATATATAGAGAACCAACCTAGCCAGTCAGCAGCACTGTGCCAGAGAAAGGGTACAAAATAATATTGGGTTTTAAATCTTTGATACCATGTAACTACAATGCCTGGAAAAAAGCACCAGAAAAATGGGTAGAAGTTTTTAAAGCAATCTTCCCACTCAGATTCCTGGACATTCAGGACAGAAAGACACTTTTCCTACATTCTGGACAGGACATCCAATTCCTCGACTGTTCAGGCCAATCCGAGACAAGTGGCAACCCTAGATATAGCTAATAGTATAAGAACAACATTGTACCGATTGTTAATGTGTGTGTGAGGGGGTGATGCCTGCCTTTTGGGATGACTCATTTCAACAGGAAAATACCTTAATTTCCATTTGGTAGATGAATATCATTCATTCTGCGGGGACATGGATCCCTAACACATGAGCCGAAAAGATTTTTAAATTCTGCTGAGCTATTTTCCTCATAACTCTCAGTTCATATCAAGTGCTTGAAATCAAGAGGATTCATCTCATTCTAATAGTCGTGAATGCTGCACAGCTATGATCTATTTATGTTTTAAATTTTTATTCTTCCTGAGTTTTGTAATAAAAATGTAAATAATGCATAAGCTTTTATGGCACCGCAAAAACTTCGAAAGTGTGTGTGTGAGAGAGAGATACTATGTTGCATGGTTCTTATGATGCTGCCTAGATACTGCCAAAGGGAATTCATTTTGCCAAATGAGGTAGGGTGCATTTTTAAGAGGCAAAAATGTACAAAGGACAAACCATTCTGCTAATATTTCAGAAACCTGAAGAATTGTGTGTTGGAAAGGAAACTGGCTATCATTCAAACAATGGTTTTAGAAAAAAGGACTGGATTGGAAATTTAGTTAAAAGTTCTGAATTTTCATAAGAAGGGCAAATAAGTACAATCCTCCTTTCTGCTTAAAAAAACCCCCCACCAAACAGCAAAAAATAAATGCATTGGTAGTCATAAACTTGGGCAGAAAGACATCAGCAACAACAACAACAACAAAATTAAGCCTGTCTTGGGAAATTAATATTGAAGTAATATCCAAGCTAGAGTTGGAAACAGAACTCTGTCGCTTTTAGAATAAACACCAAAAACAGATGCCACAATCTCATAAAATAAACATGCAGCGAAAGGGTAAGACACACATTAACAGCAAACTGATTCAGTAGCCAATACAGTATGATGAGAAAGGAATACACAGTATGGTATGATGCACGATAGAAGCCATTAGCCATATGGTACAGTGTGAAGATGGCCTCGTGATGAGTAACAGTTGTATGCTATGTGGTTTATAAAATAATTATGCCATGGCAAGCAACATTTTTAGAATTATTGGCACTTTTAAAATATTTTTCTTATGCTTGAAGCATTTACGAAGTTGAAGGATGCAGGCATAATCTTCATTCTGTGTATCTATTGTGTTTTTAGGCTATACGGGAAACTGCTGGACTGAAAATAACGGCTAATTTCCATGAGATTATGGTAGGCTTTCTATGATTTTTGGGGAGGGGAGAGAAATCAAGGGATGTACAAATGGAGAGGGAAATACTTGTATGAACATTACTTGCCACCTGTCAAGAAAGCTTCCAATTTCTATTTTTCTCTTCTTGTTTTTACGTAGTAAGTGAAGATGTGGATAAATAGAATACTGAGCTCTAGGGTTGTCATTGGCAACCACAGAATTCTTTCTTGAAGTAGGAGGGACCTGAGGGCAGCTGAGGGAATCAGATAATGTGAAGGAGGAAGCCGGCAACCTGTCTGTGGTGGAAGTATTCATTATCATTACTGTTCCGTTATTGAAATAAATAGAAAAGTTTTGTCATCAAAGACATCTCCGCACACACACATATATTAAAAGGTATGAGAGACAAATGGTAATTTCCAGGCACATGTTTTACTATTTCCAGACTTTTCTTTGATCTAGGGGAATGCAGTTTTCATGATTGCATTGCACAGCCTAGATGAATATCATACCTTATTTAGGCAGTGCAGTCAGCTATACTATATGTATCTGTATAACGTATGAAATGGCACTCATTTGGTTCATGTAATTTTCAAGGGCATTGAAGTCCGTCGCCCACCCACCCCAGTGTCGTTGAACATCGCCAAACCACGAGGGCTGTGCTTCATACAGGGCCGGTTCAGGTGATACCATGCTTGCCTATGCAATTAGCATAAGAGTGCACCCCTCAGTAGATAATCTGCCTGACATCCTGACAGCCTTCTGGAATATTCCTTTATGTCGTGGCTGTTTCATCTTGGAGTGTTTGTAGGAGGACCATTAACTTTTGGTGTCCCCTTCCTAATCATGTGGTTGGGGTCATCTGAATTGGCTCACAAACAATTTATCATGATTAAAATCCATATGGTAGGGTTTTAAGCAGTCTGCATAATGTACAAACTAGGTCTATTTTGTAGTATCAGGGCCAAAATAGACATAGCAAGGCAGTCATGTGTAATTTATTCTCATGTCTTCCCCAATCACAAATAGAGCGGTGGGAGTGGGGTTCCTATCTTGTCCACTAATAGGTATTAAGGGAACAAAACCTTGTCTTCTCCCTCACCTTATTTCACTGGATTCCATTGCTGAAGTTATTTCCCCCCGGCTTTGGTCCACTTTTTGTATTGAAGCTGCACTACTAATACTGCTACTATGAATATATATATTCCGCTTTTCAACAGTTCTCAAAGTAGCTTACGCAGAAAAATAAATAATAAGCAATATGGTTTCCAGTCTAAATAGGCCTTACTATCTCAAAAGAAATACATGGTAGACATCAGAAACACCCACTGGAGGAATGCTCTGCTGGGGTTGGATAGTGACAATTGGTAGAATCAATAGAACAAAAGCAAGATAAGGTGGGGGACAGGGTGGTTCATATATATATATACACACACACACACACACACACACACACACACACATCTCACCACCCTTTGCTTTGTATGTAAATGAATGACACATGAACACATATGCCCTTCACATGAGTTTTGATCCTCACCAAACCATACTGTACGTCATTGCAAATTACTGGCTAACATCCAGACTAAGTTACTGAATCATATTCAGAAGGGATTTTCCCTCAGAAGGAAACAGGCAAGGATTTTCAACACACAGGCACATGTGCACATACGCCCACCTGCACACACACCTGCACACACACACTCACAGAGGGAGTTATGTAACAAGATACTATGCTCACTGACTCATATACAGACTGTTACTCCTGAGTACTGCCATTTAGAATAGGACAAGTAGACTTGTTCCCTTAATTTCTACTACTCATGAGTACTTCACTGCTGTGCTCTGAAACTTCATGTCCAAGGCTCCATGACACTGCCCTGCCCGCCCTCCTCCTTTCATGGTGGCTGGCTGTGTACACAGGCTCAGCCCATCCTTCCCTCAGACTGACTGGCAGGCTCAGCAGTCCCGACCCCACCACTCCCTCCTCCTGTCCCATGATTGCCTGGCTAGGTGCTCAGGCTTGGCCCATCCCTATCAGCAACCACGTTTCACTGGCTGTTGAGCTGCTGCCAACCAGACTGAGGGAGGTGTGGGCTGAGCCTGAGCAGATAGTCAGGAGAAGAAGAGAAGGGAGGGACTACTTAATTTAACTAGAACTATTTAGGAGTAATTAGTTTGGATGTCAGCCACTGACTTTTATTACCTTCCACTTTGGTTCATAGGTAGTGTACCATATCCTGACATTTTCATATGATAGTCATCCTTCTCCCTCCGTATTGGATTTTTACAATTGAGCAACGATGGTGGTGACTATTCATATAATCAGATATTAGTATTTATTTATTTTTTAAAAAATGCCCTGTGTCTTAAATTTATTTGGCTAGCTTGTTTTTAACTAGAGATGTGCATGGAACAGATTTTGTGTTCTGTTTCAAGTTCAAAATGAAATGCAAAATGGCTGAATCATTCTGTTGAAACAGTGACTGAGCCTTTATTATTAGTTCCTTTATTATTGACCAACAATGCATAAGCAATTCTTTTTTGAAGAAGTGCAATTGTCCCTCTTTATAAAACAATTTTGAAATAATAAGAGGAACATTTCCAGTTCGTCTTATAGGAGCAGTTTCTTCTAACTACCTTACTTAAGTTGGGATTCAAAGTAGCCTTTGAATCAAAAGGCTATTGTACATGTAGCAATGGCAAGTAAGCAGGAGGGAACAATTGGTTCTTGGCAGACACACACTCTGACCACTTCTGCCTTTCCATGTTGTGCAAATCCACCAATGTCAGGTGGAGAATGTTTGGTTCCCTCCACCATCCAATATTCACCCGACAACTGTAAATAGAATTGGGCAGAGAATATTGGGCGGTGGAGGGAACCTGATATTCTCTACCTGACATTGGTAGGTTCACATGACACGGAAAACATGAAAGTAACAGGAGGTGGTTTCTTCCTAGTTACTGGCTACCATTGCATATGAAGCTGCCCAAAGTATCACAAAACTTCCTTGTTGAAATGGCCTTCTTACACTTCTGTATCTTGAAAAGCAGCTTCCTATTATTATTCGCAAACTCTTTTTGATACTAAGAGGAGTTTCAGAAATAATTTATGGTATGACATGGTAGTAAGTTTCTCAAAGGGAAAAAAAAGACAAAGTGCTACTGAATGTCTTTGGCCATAATTACCCAAGTTACCCCTGCTAACTTGGCAAAGAGGCACCTTTTAATGTGGTGATTCTCTTTATTTAGCAGGGGGAGAGTAACTGGCCCTATTCACCCCCAGCACAGTACCGCTCCAGTGACTGTTGCTGGTGTCTATCTTTTTAGATTGTGAGCCCTTTGGGCACAGGGATCCATCTTATTTATTTATTTATTTCTCTGTGTAAACCGCCCTGAGCCATTTTTGGAAGGACGGTATAGAAATCTTATTATTATTTCTTGTTT
Organism: Hemicordylus capensis; assembly: GCF_027244095.1. Taxonomy (NCBI): domain Eukaryota; kingdom Metazoa; phylum Chordata; class Lepidosauria; order Squamata; family Cordylidae; genus Hemicordylus; species Hemicordylus capensis. The sequence goes on along the minus strand of NC_069659.1, from coordinate 317,666,586 downwards.
ACACAGTTAGACAGGTGTTATTGACTGGTTTGTTTTAGCCAGACATCGAGTCCTTCCCAAGGACCTGGGATGGCTGAATTTTATTGTCAATGTTGTTGCTGTTGTTATAGATATCATTGCAGAATATAGGCTGTTCCCAGTAAAGCTGCTTTTTGTAATTGGCTGATGGTGATTTCTGTGGCCCCTATGGTGTTGAGGTGCTCTTCAAGGTCTTTTGTAACTGCACCCAGGGCACCAATTACCACTGGGATTATTTTGGTCTTTTTCTGCCACAGCCTTTCAATTTCAATTTGTAGATCTTTGTATTTGGTGATTTTTTCTATTTCTTTTTCTTCTATTCTGCTATCCCCTGGTATTGCTATGTCGATTATTTCCACTTGTTTTTCTTTCTTCTCGACTATAGTTATATCTGGTGTATTGTGTGGCAGATGTTTGTCTGTTTGTAGTTGGAAGTCCCATAATATTTTTACATCTTCATTTTCTTCAACTTTTTCAATTTTATGGTCCCACCAATTTTTGGCTACAGGTAGCTTGTATTTTTTGCAGATGTTCCAGTGTATCATCCCTGCTACCTTGTCATGCCTTTGTTTGTAGTCAGTCTGTGCGATCTTTTTACAACAGCTGATTAGGTGGTCCACTGTTTCATCTGCTTCTTTACAAAGGCGGCACTTGCTGTTTGTGGTGGATTTTTCTACTTTTGCTCTTATTGCATGTGTTCTTAGTGCCTGTTCTTGTGCAGCCAGTATTAAACCCTCTCTTTCTTTCTTCAAGTTGCCATTCTTAAGCCATTGCCAGGTCTTGGTGATGTCTGATTTTCCACTTATATTGTGCGAATATTGACCATGCAGGGGCTTATTTTTCCATTTTTCTGCTTGGTTCTTGACTTGTTCTTTCTTGTAGGTCTGCTTTGTTTCATTGGTGTTGAATAGTTTCGCGATATTGACCATTTGAAGTGCATCTTCTTCACTGTCCTTGATATATTCTTCAAGGCCTCTTTTCTCCTCCTCTACTGTTTGATGGACTTGCAGCATTCCTCTTCCACCTGAGCTGCGAGGGAGGTATAGCCTATCTACATCACTGCGGGGGTGCAGAGCATGATTGATGGTCATGATTTTCCTGGTCTTACGATCCAGCTTCTCTAGCTCTGTCTGGGTCCAGTCTATTATTCCTGCACTGTATCTGATAACAGGTATAGCCCAGGTGTTTATGGCTTGTATGGTGTTCGCACCATTGAGTTTGGACTTGAGGATTTTTCTAACTTTCCTGATGTATTCACTTCCAATTTTTCTTTTAACTTTGGTGTGTGCGATGTTATCAGCCTGGAAAATGCCCAAGTATTTGTAATGTTCTTTCTCTTCCAGGTTCTTGATCTTGCTTCCATTGGGCAGTTCTATTCCTTCTGTTTTTGTTATTTTCCCTCTGTTTATTATTAATGCAGCACACTTGTCTAGTCCAAACTCCATTGCTATATCGCTACTGAATATACGGACAGTGCTTAGCAGTGATTCAGTTTCTGACTGGGACTTTCCATACAACTTCAGATCGTCCATGTACAGCAGATGGTTGATTTTACTTGATGTTTTAGATGTTTGGTATCCGAGGCCTGTTTTGTTTAGTATTTGTGAAAGTGGGGTCATGGCGATTACAAACAACAGTGGGGATAGTGAGTCCCCTTGGAAAATGCCTCTTCTAATGCTAACCTGTCCAAGCGTCTCGCCATTGATTGTTAACTGTGTACTCCACATGCTCATTGCTTTTTTAATAAATATCTGAATGTTTTTGCTGACCCCAGTTGTTTCTAAACATTTTAGTATCCATGTGTGAGGCAATGAATCGAAGGCTTTCTTGTAGTCAATCCATGCAACACTTAGATTGGTTTTTCTTCTCTTGCAATTTTCTAAAATCATTTTGTCAATCAGCAGCTGGTCTTTTGTGCCTCTGGTGTTCGGGCAATTTCCTTTCTGTTCAACTGGAAGCTGTTTGTTAGTTAATAAGTGTTGCATCACTTCATCTGCTATTATTCCAGTTAATAATTTGAACATGGTTGGCAGACAGGTTATCGGTCTATAATTACTTGGAACTGCACCTTTTGCTGGGTCTTTCATGATGAGATGAGTTTTCCCAGTTGTTAGCCATTGTTCAATATCACCTCCTTGCAAAATGCGATTGAACTGTTTTGATAGTTGTTTATGAAGGCTTGTTAGGTGTTTAAGCCAAAAGCCATGCAGTTCATCGTCGCCTGGCGCAGTCCAATTTTTAATTTTCTTTGCTCTTTCACTTATTAATTCTGGTGTTATTATTAGATCATGCATTTGTTGGTTACATTTTTTGACCTCTCTCATCCAGCCTGCTTTTTTATTATAATCTATTGGATTGTCCCATAATTTCCCCCAGAATTGCACTGTTTCTTCTTTATTTGGTGTTTCTAGCTTTCTTGCAGTTTCTCCTTCTATGCTTTGGTAGAAACGTCTCTGATTCGACTGGAATTGGAGATTCTGCCTGTGTTGTTTAATTCTGGCTTCATACCTGCTAATCTTCTTTGACACTGCTGTTATTTGCTGCTTTATTATTTCCAGGACTTCTCTAATTTTCCTTGAATCTAGGTGGTATTTTTGGATCAGATACTGTTTGGTGTTTTCATTCTTCAGCTTCCTGTCTTTCATATCTTTCAATTTACTAGCATCTGATCTAAGCCTGGAGATTTTATTTTCTAATCTAATCTTCCATTTAGGTGATGTACTGCTTTCTTTTTTTACAGGTCCACTGATCTTATATCCGAGTTCTTGTGTTGTTATTGTTGCTGCACTGTACATTAGTTGGTTTGTTTCTTGCAAATTCTTGGTTGTTATCTCTGCAAGTGCAGCATTGACATCTTTTAATGCCTGAGCGAGTTGTTTTTTGGCAACTGTTTTTAGAGCTGGAAGTCGAACCCTGGTGGTTGTTTGGTTCATGTGCTCAGTTATTTTTTGCTTTAGTTCTTGTTGCTTTTCTGTTAAACGGCATTTGGGTTTATCAGGTGAAGGCAAAGGGGAGATTGCCTGGTTTTGATTTTGAAACAGTTCAGTAATAGTGGTATCCTCGATTTCCAACACCTCCTCCACCTGCGCCTGAGCAACTTCTTCAATTGGTGGTAATTCTTCTTCCATATCTTGAGCCTGTGTTGCTCTTTCCAGTTCTTCCAGCTCAACTTCTGTGAATACTTTATTTCTTATTATGAATCTTCTCTGGTCTGCTAGCCTTTGTTCTGTTATTTCTGTATCTGGATGCTTCTCTTTCCAAATTTGGTGCATTCTTTTTAAATAACCTCTTCTTATTAATATAGCCTCTTTGTAAAAACTCACAGCATGTTGCACACATTTTTCACAGCAACACAACAACCCTGTAAGATAATCTCTGCTATCATTATCACCATCTGAGAATAAGGTTAATACATCAGAAGCTCTTGTTTTGTACTTATTGGAAACCCCAGAGAATGTTTAATAAAGGTTGGTTGCAGACTTCTACAGGTGAAACTCGGAAAATTAGAATATCATGCAAAAGTCCATTAATTTCAGTAATGCAAATTAAAAGGTGAAACTGATATATGAGACAGACGCATTACATGCAAAGCGAGATAAGTCAAGCCTTAATTTGTTATAATTGTGATGATCATGGCGTACAGCTCATGAAAACCCCAAATCCACAATCTCAGAAAATTAGAATATTACATCGAACCAATAAGACAAGGATTGAAGAATAGAACAATATCAGACCTCTGAAAAGTATACAGTGTACTGTGCTTGATTGGCCAGCAAACTCGCCTGACCTGACCCCATAGAGAATCTATGGGGCATTGCCAAGAGAAGGATGAGAGACATGAGACCAAACAATGCAGAATTGCTGAAGGCCGCTAATGAAGCATCCTGGTCTTCCATAATACCTCATCAGTGCCACAGGCTGATAGCATCCATGCCACGCCGCACTGAGGCAATAATTGCTGCAAAAGGGGCCCAAACCAAGTACTGAATACATATGCATGCTTATACTGGTACTTTTCAGAGGTCCGATATTGTTCTATTCTTCAATCCTTGTCTTCTTGGTTCCATGTAATATTCTAATTTTCTGAGATTGTGGATTTGGGGTTTTCATGAGCTGTACGCCATGATCATCACAATGATAACAAATTAAGGCTTGACTTATCTCGCTTTGCATGTAATGCGTCTGTCTCATATATCAGTTTCACCTTTTAATTTGCATTACTGAAATTAATGGACTTTTGCACGATATTCTAATTTTCCGAGTTTCACCTGTAAATGCTGGAAGTGTAATTTAGGAAGGCAGAGCTAGAGATGCTAGATCAGGGCTGAACAACTCAAATGCCCCAGTGGGCCGGAATGAACCATGACTTGGTGTGTTGGGGCCGAGGTCAATTTTCAGCACATCAATTATTGGATTAAAATTAATTATTAAGAATACTAAAGTGAGGAGCAGAGGGTTGCAGTCAGGCAGGAAGGTGAGGGGAAAATGGGATGAAGGATTGTGTCAGTAGGTGTAAGACCAGCAAGGCAGGTGGGGGGCACCTGGTCTCAAGCAGCCAATTGTGTTGAGCCACGGCTGCTTGCCAGGGGGACAGGCCAAGAGCTCTTCATGGTTCTTGCTGTCACTGCAAAACATTCCTTCTTTTGGGCCAACACAGAAGTCCTCGTGGGCCAGATCTGGCCCCCGGGCCTTATGTTGTGCAGGCCTGCGCTAGATCGTAAGACCAGGAAAATAATGACCACCAATCATGCTCTGCACCCCTGCAGTGATGTAGATAGGCTATATTCCCTCACAGCTCAGGTGAAATTTACTGGGGACTAGAAGTAACATTATGCAATTGCATTTTCAGCAGTAGCAGAACAGGGCTGTTCCTCAACAGGATGGAGAATGTTTTACACACACATATCAGCATGGGGAGTTTTGAATTGCATGTGTTATGCTGCGCAACATGTCAGCCAGTATGTACAAATCTGCCCTTTTGAAGTTAGATTTAAGATATGAAAAGCAATTGCCTGAAGTCCTGCTCAGAGGATGGTTCAGGCAAAATGAGTGTATGGAGGAGGAGTCAAAACCACACCAATGGCTCTTTCTTGAGCCCCGCATGTTCATCTGAACTGTGCTCAGAAGCCACTTGTGTACAAGCCTATACACAGTCGGTACCCTGTACAATCCCACCATATGTTGGTTCTATCTACATTGCCATTTGAATAGTACTTGAGTAGGGGTGTACAATTCAATTCAAGGTCGAATTGATTCTGGTCAGACCAGGGTCAATTCTCAGATTTGACCTTGAATTGAATCACTCTCAAAATAGAAGGTGCAATTCAGGGTCGAAACTAATCACCCCGGATTTGACCCCAAATAGATTTGGGAGATTTGAAAACTAATTTGAAATTTGATTTGTGCACACTCCTACTTGAGAGTTTATTCACGCATCTCCTTTTCCTCTCTTTGTATAATGTTTGAAGCATAATAAATATAAGTTTCATTCTTAAGCAGAATGTTGCTTTTGCATAAAATTGTGAAGTAGAGATTAATATTGGTAATAATAGTAACAAAATTTACTTAACCATAAAGAAGAAGGGTCCAGTTAAGTGAGATTAATTCCCAGTAAAATAATGGTGCAACTGATTTATATATAAACAGGGCATTAGTCTAGAGAGCAGATTGTCAGTATTTGATTTGTGAATTTGCAAGTGTTAATTTTAGTTCTGAATTTAGTCTGCTGTAATATAAGTAACATGTTAATTGGTAATAGCAAGAGCAAAAGGCAGAGCAAAGCTGTTGCTTTAGACAATATACAATAGTCAGTGCTTTTGCCCAAATTATTTCATTATAATGGGAAATGAAAGGGGGCAAATATCAATGGATTTTGCCCTTCCATCTTCATTTTTGGCTGTTCTGCAAATACAGTGGCCCTAGCAATCATGTTACACACCAGTAGTTCTGCACACAAATCAGGATCCAAAGTGCTACATGCAGTGTCCTATATGGAATATGCATAGGAGCCTTTCAGGTTCTTCCTCCTAGTGGTAGCCCCCAGCACCACTTAAAAGCCTGCTTGAATATCAGGGGCTTGCAGTGCAGAAACCTAAAGTATGAGGTGAAAGAGGTAAAACTTAGCCCCTTCTCTTTATGCATGGTAATAGACACAGGAACTAGGGATGTGTACGGAACTGGCTGGCCCAGTTCAGTTCGAGGCCAGACCGGCCATGAACCCAACTAGGCCAGTTCGGCCCGACACTCCCCTTCAACCCCCTCCCCCAGTCCGGTCCAGTCCAGGGGGGTTTGTGAGCTTCATTTTGTTAAAAAAACCTTTTACTCCCCTCAGGGGAGTTCCTGGAGGTGGTGGGGGCAGGGGGGTGTCCATGGAGGTTCCCCTCCCCCCGCTGGCCTTCCTCATACCCCCCTTGGCCAGGCCTTCATCCGGCAGCCATTATGGAGCCCATATGCCTGCGCACTTTGCCTCTGCGTGGCCTGGGCAGTGCGCAGATGCACGGGCTCCATAATGGCCTCCGGACCGCCAGGTGAAGGCCGAAAACTGGCCAAAGAGCTGCCAAACCGGCCGAGGGGGGTATGAGGAAGGCCAGCAGGGGAGGGGAAACCTCCGTGGACCCCCCTACCTCCTCCAGGAACTCCCCCAAGGGGAGTAAAAGGTAATAAAAACAAAAACAAATGAAGCTCGCAAACCCCCCAAACATTCAGGGGGTGTTCAGTCCGGGGTTGGACTGAACAGGTGGTGGTTGGGTTGGACTCCGAACGGTTTGACCAAACCTGTTTGACGTCAAACACATTTGATGTTGAACCTGTTTGCATACCCCTAACAGGAACAGCTTTATACTGAATCAGACCTTTGGTCCATCTATCTCAGTATTGTCTACATAGACTGGCAGTGGCTTCTCCAAGGCTGCAGGCAGGAGTCTCTATCAGCCCTACCTGGAGATGTCACAGAGGGAACTTGGAACCTTCTGTATACAAGTATGCAGGTACTCTTCCCAGAGCAGCCCTATCCCCTAAGGAGAATATCTTACAGTGCTCACACTTCTAGTCTCCCATTCAAATGCAAACCAGGGTGGACCCTGCTTAGCAAAGGGGACAATTCATGCATGCTACCACAAGATCAGCTCACCTCTTCCATTTCTGTATCTCAGCCACAGAAGCTGCAGGATACATTTATCTAGATCAGAGGTAGGTAGCCATCCGATGCTATATGTAGAAGCAAATAGCTATTTACATCTGAATAAGGAAGTCGAAATCTCTACACATACCTGCAAAGTTGTTGGCTAAGTCTGTATTGCCTTGTATCTTGGGAGGCAGAACAGTTGATCTGCTCTCCTCATTTGTGCAGGATGTTCTGTTTGTCCATACACAGCAATATTCTACATTGGGTGGTCCATGAACAACAAATAAATAAATCTGCCTCCTCATCTGACACAAACACCATCTGTATTTTGCAGGTATTTGAAAGGAACAATCAGCCTTACTGCATATAAAAGGGGATTATTAGTTCATGCCATGTATGTCTCTCATACAGTATATAGCACCTACCTGCTGCTGTATACAAAAATTTGTAGTCTTGTACATTGTACTCACTCAAATAAACACTACAGAGTCTACTTTTAACACAGAAATACTATTTCTCCAGTGATAGTATGTGTTATTCAAACATATTGGAGATTCATATTTGCTCATCAGTTATGACAACATTACAAATGAAACACTAAAGAAAAAAGAAACTCCACTATCAGGTCATGAGCTGTTTTTATTAAGTATATTAGTACATTAAAATAAAATGTAATGCTGTATATAAGTTCTGCAAGTACTACAGCAATATGGTGATCAAACTCATTTTGCCTGACCATAAAGCAAAGGAGTTGTTTTTAACACATGCACTAAAATAAAACCCTAAATGTAAATTTTACAAAGGAAATGGTGATAAAAATGCCTCATAACATAAAACACAAAGCAATATCATACCGAGATTAGACACAATCTAAGACATTTCTTTCAGGATTTAAACAATAAATTCTGATTGTTCATCGATGAAAGCAACTGGCATAGACTGCTGAACTGGTTATTTTATTTTATCCAATATTGCTTGCAAAGATGCCACTTTCATTTTTGCCAGCATTTGTAGTGTAAATGAGGAGCAACCTATCATAAAATGATGCTACTGAGATCAAAGGAAGCAATCCCTACCACCAAGCTGAAATCATTCTGGGGAACTGTTTTTGATTATGGTTAATGATGTAATCAAGCTAGTAAACTGCCTAGAAGTTGTAGTTGTAGTGGGATTACAGTTTGCCATTATAGAGCACCTAATAATATGAACAAAAAAGTATGGACTTATAAAAATAAGATATTAGTTAGTGCTTACTTTAATAGCACATGAGATGAGATTGGGTTGATTAGAATACTGATCCAAGCTTTCCTCAAAGTGAAATTACAGAAATTTCAGTACAGAAGAAAATGCCAATAATACAGAGGAGGGGAAAAGGACCACGAGAGTCATTTTTAACATCTTTGATTTCATTCTTTAAAGACCAATTATTTTTCTGTCCCCTGTGGGAGGAAAAAAAAAAACCCACCTTCTTTCTTAATGGCAGAATCATTCTGAGACCTTCTCCAATTCATTTTATATTTAGTAGATTACAGTTTTAGAGTCATCAGTCAGAAGGAACCCAGCCAACTGACAGACCTGAAATCATGTCCTTTGATTGTAATTGACAGGAAAAGCATTTAAGGTAAAGGGGAAAAATATTTTATTCATCTTTGATTACACTGTGATGTGATTTGGTGACATAATACAGCTGTGAACTGAAGCAAGAAAGGCAATAATTCCTACTTCAGGTTTTTGACATGATGTAGCCCGTTAGTCTTCTTCAAGGCTAAGCCTCCAGCTACAATAGTCCCCTTGATGGAGTCTAGACAAATAGATATAAAGACTGTTGCCATTTAAAAAGCAAACAGCCTTAAAATAACATTTCTCAGGGCCGTGCATTTCAGAGTTAAATGGCGACACAATCTTTCCTTCCCAAAATTATAGTGTTACCTCTCCCCTCCTTCCCCAAATAACATATTGAACAAAACCCTTCACTTTAATGGGGACTTAAAAGTAATCAAGCGGGGAGGAAGGCTCTTTGTTGACACATTAAAAATATCATTCCAAGAGGCTTTAAAAATGTAACTAATTCACATGCAGGAGCAGTTTATTTTCAGTATCATGACACCTAGGGGTTTTTATTTTGTCCTCCCCCCTGCTTTATACTATTTTCTAGGCTTGTGAGCATTCAGAAGATTCATATTTGGAACCAACCCGATCTGAATTTTGGATCCAACCCACTCACGGAATTGGATTCTAAGGGCTCCGATAACATCAGATATCAGATCAGATTTGGAATCTGAATCCGAATCAAAACAAATTTGGATTTTTTCCTCTTAGTGGTCAATGGAAAAAAAGGAAAAAAATCACAAAATATCACTGGTTGGCCTGAGAGCCTTGAAACCTGCCATACATGTGGGGAATGAGGTCAGAGCTCCCTGTAGTGAATTTGAAGATAATTGGCCAATCCCCTGAAGTTTGGTGAATTTTTGAATGTTTTGTTAAAAAAAAAAGAGAGCTATAAATTGTGAAATCTGGCTTGTTTCATGCCAGAACTTTACAAAAACCTCTGAAATTGAAGACCCTTTTTGGACCATCATTCCATCAGCATATAGAGGAATCTGCCCTTTGCCTTCATGAAAAGGGTAACAGCATGCCCCCTTTGTCCCCCTTTTATATTTCCTGAATGGATAGGTATACAGTTATGGAATCTAGCCACATGGAGTCCACATTGGCAGGACTCTGTGTTGATTCTTTCAAAGCAATGTGTCAATCCTCTGATTTTTGGTGAATTTTTGAAAATTTTATTTAAAATGTCTTTAAATGGTGGAATCTGGCTTGTTTCAAGCTAGAATTTTACAAAATGATCTGGATTTGAAGCCCCTCCTTGTACCATCATCCCACCCCCATGTGGAGGGAAAAGGGCATTCCTTTAATTTCTATCTATCTATCTTCCCCTTTTCAGAAATAGTCGGACCTTAAAAGGGGGTTAAAATGACTTCCTGCCTTTTAATCCCTTAATGGCTAGAAGGGAAAGTGAATTTTTTCCCCTAACCACAAATACAGAAACATTCAAAGTATTTTCACTTTTACTGACAGTGTGTTTCTGCAATGGGAAGGACAAAAATTAATATAAAATCCAAGGAATGTTATTTTTCCTCCACATGGACGTGGAATGATGGTCCTTTTGTAAAGTTCTGGCTCGAAAGAAGCCAGTTTTTGCCCCTTTTTCTATTTTTAATGTTTCCCCCCAAAATTTCTGAAAAATCAGAAGAGCTACCCATATCCTTGAACACAATAACACAGAGTCCTGCCCATGTGGAGTTCATGTGTGCCAGATTTCATAGTTGTATGGCCATCCATCCCAGAAATATAAAGGGGGGAGGACAAAGTGGCATGCTTTTACCACTTTTCATGAAGGCAAAGGTCAGATTCCTCATGTTGGTGCAATGATGGTCTAAGGGGGATCTTCATTTTCAGAGGTTTTTGCAAAGTTCTGGCTTGAAATAAGCCAAATTTCACAATTTTTAGCCATTTTTTGAAGACAAAACTTTCAAAAATCCAGTAAAGTTCAGGGGATTGACAAATCATAGTGATCGGAAGGATTTGAGGGAGGACTAGGCAGACCAAGTGCTGGGAGGATGGGACTTTCCTAATAAGAGGGAAAGACCAGAAAAATCAAAACAGGAGGACAAATCCAGAGGACTGGGCAGAAACTACACTCATAGCCATCAGCAGGAGAAGAGGAAGTTTTGTTCTGTTTGTTTGTTTGTTCTGTCCCAAGACTGCTCTGTGGAAGCAGCTGGCTGAGACGCTGCTGGGGAAATGGGAAGGCCACAGCCAGGATGCTGGAGACAGCAGGAAGATCCCTGCCTGTGAGTAATAAGATAGGGACCAGTTCAGTTAGATACGTGAGGGAAGTTATTTTCTTTTATTGTGTTGTTTTAATCAGAGTTGCCTTATCTATCTATCAACTGCCTTATGAAGAGACAAATGTTTCTATTGCATACTCTTGTTTTTCTTTTAATCTGATAATAAACCCTTGTTGGTAAAGTATTATACTCTTCATTTTGGGTCTGCCTTAGTAACACACCTCTGGAATCCTAGGGAGGTTATTGCTGCTCCCCCCCCCCAAAAAAAAACATCTTATATGGAGAGAGTAGTTTGTCCCACTCTCTCCATATAAGAATTAAAATAAACAAAGTTGATGGTGATGGCCTACTGTGAATCTATTAGAGACAAGTATTCAACCCAGTGAACTCCCCCTCCACCGGCTCCGGTACAAGCCATGACACCAATTATTTTCAAATTTGATATTGTGGGGGGGGGGGTGACTTCCTTCCCCACATGAGTGACAAGTGTCAAGGCTCTAGGACCAACTGGTGAGTTTTAGTGGTTTCCCCCCCAGTTTCCCCACTCACCTTTATGGGCGTCAATCCTATTCCATTTTGCTCATTTGCAAAATTCTGAAGTATTTATGAAATTAATTTTAATATTTTGGAATTAATTCTGACTTTACTGATACAATTTAAAAAAAAAAACACCCAACCCAACAGATTCTGATTTTACCCATTTTTACCGATTTTGGGCAATTTGAGGTAAAACCCTAATTTTCAAATCTGAATTTGCACAGGTCTATTTTAATCTCAATAGGTGTATTTTCTATTGAACGAATAATTTTCAGGTAGCATGTTTAATCACAACTGCCTGTGTAGGAGCTGTGCAGCACCATTTGGGAGAGAGATCAGCCCCACTGCATAGGGGTGCATGGAACCAGCTGGCTCAGTTTGCTTCAAGTGTGAACTGCACTCACACCCTACTGGGCCAGTTCGGTCTGGCACCCTGCCAAACCCCCTCGAGTTTGGTTCAGTTTGAGGGAATTCGCGAAAGTAGTTTTTTTAAAAAAATAACCTTAGCAACCCTCAGCAGGGTTTTTGGAGGTGGGAGTGGGGTGGCTCAGGCCATGCAGAGGCCTATTGCCTATGATGAGCCCCTGGTGGCGCAGTGATAAAACTGCCGCCCTGTAACCAGAAGGTTACAAGTTCGATCCTGACCAGGGGCTCAAGGTTGACTCAGCTTTCCATCCTTCCGCGGTCGGTAAAATGAGTACCCAGAATATTGGGGCAATATGCTAAATCATTGTAAACCGCTTAGAGAGCTCCGGCTATAGAGCGGTATATAAATGTAAGTGCTATTGCTATTGCTATTGCGCAGGTGCCGAACCCCCAACTTAGCTGCCACCCCACCGGGAGAAGGCAAAAAATCGACCGAAGACTGCCCAAACGGGTGAAGAGCTGGCCAAACCAGCTCTTGGGGGGTATATAGAAGGCTGGTTGGGGGAGAGGGGACTCCCATGGACCCCCCCCCACCTCCAGGAGCAGTGCAGAGGGCTGCAAAGGTAAAACAATTTTTAAAAAGACTTTAGACATTCATGAACCCCTTGAACTGTCATGGCGGGGGTTCGGTCCAAGGTCGGACTGAACAGTGGGGGATTCGGTTTGACCCCAAATGGTTGAACTGAACCGGTTCAATCTCAAACAGGTTCGGGGTCGAACCTCTTTGCACATCCCTACCGCTGCGTTGGCAGAGAGGCCAGGAGCATTTCTCCCTGCCTTTTAAAGGCAGGGATAGTCACACTGGCCATGCTGCCAATGCAGTGCAGGCTGATTTCTATTCCAAATGGGGCCATGCAGCCCCATTTGGGACCAAAATAATGCCCGCTGCATCTGACAGCAGATGCGGGGTGTGTGTCTGGGGCCATGAGGCGTAGCTCCTGGGGTCAGCGGCCCGGGTTCTTTGAACCCATTCACCCAGTGGTGATTCTGCCCCTGGATCATAGGACATATCCAAGGTTTAAGCAAATAAAAAAACTTGAGGGAAGGAGCAGTGCTATAATGACTAACGTAGTGCATGCATGACTGTCAAAGTTGTGCTAGTGAAAGAAGATTGTGTAACTGCATGAAATCATGGGGAATGCAGAACTGATCTCATTTGCAAAATTTCCCAGCAAAACATATGAGGTATGTCACAGGTTGTGCGCTTTGTTGCACAGGTCCAAACATGTTTGCACTAGAGAAACATTAATCTGGAATGCAAGCTCCAGACTTAGTGCAACTAAGCACTACATGCTTGCACAAGTGCAGCATGAGAATGTCAGCTGGAGGTCTTTTCTTATGTTAAGTAAGGGGTGAATATTTGATTTAGTTATTTATTGGCAGAGTTGTATACCACCCTTCATTAAAATAACCCCAAGATGGATTACAGTATCCTTAAAACAATACAAATATATTAAACAAAACAATACAAATATTAAATTTCAGTATTAAAAATAGTAAAGGTAAAGTGTGACATCAAGTCGATTTTGACTCCTGGTACCCACAGAGCCTTGTGGTTTTTTGATAGAATACAGGAGGAGTTTACCATTTCCTCCTCCTCCGCAGTATGAGATGATGCCTTTCAGCATCTTTCTGTATCGCTGCTGCCTGATATAGGTGTTTCCCATAGTCTGAGAAACATACCAGTGGGGATTCGAACTGGCAACATTCTGCTTGTTAGTCAAGCATTTCCCTGCTGCGCCACTTAAGGTGGTATTAAAAATAGTACAAATCTATTAATGTTAAAAACATATACACAGTAGATCATGGCAATATACAGAGCAGCAGCAATACAGAACTAGAGGTGTGCACGAACCAAAAATCACAGTATGGCTCGAATTAGAATTGAATTAGAACCGAACCACATGCTGCTGAACCAGTTTGGTTGAACCAACTAGGTGGTCCGGTCTGTGTGACCAAACCAGTTCAGTGGTTCAGGCAGCTAAGATACTTCTAATGGGGAATCCAGTAAGTATTCCCCTTTACAAGTCGAGGGATGAGGGACCCTAGCAACCAGTTCAGCAATGAACCGTTTGTGCACACTCCTACACAGAACATAGCACTTATCTAAAACCCTGGGTTTAAAAAAAATGCTTTTAGTTGTCTTCTAAAAGCTGTTATGGAAGCTGAGGAGCAGATGTCAGTCAGGAGAGCATTCCAAAACCTGAGGGTAAGGGTGTGCACAAAACCGGTTTGCCCAGTTCAGTTTGAGTCTGAACTGGACTCAAACTAAAACGGGTTTGTGGCACTGATCCACCCTCCTGGCCTGGCTCGATTCGAGCCAGTTCAGCAGTTCTAAACTAAATTAAAAAAATGTTAACTCACTGCTGTGGGGCCTTTGGGGGTGCTGGCGGGGAGCCTTCTTAGTCTCCATCTCCCCTGTCGACCTCCCCCCAGTTCTGCAAGGGCTGTTCCAGCCCTTTTCAGGCTGTTCCGGCCCTTTTCCTGGTGGTGGTGGCCATTTTGGGAGCTGCCACATATACTCTCTGGCCATTTGCTATCTCAGCCATGCAAATGGGCAGGGAGCATGCGTGGCGACCTTCCAAATGTCCACCACTTCCAGGAAAAGGGTCCAAACACCCCCAGAAGGGTAGAAACAGCCCTTGCAGAGCCGGGAGGTGCCTAACGGGGAGCAGGGAGACTAAAGAGGGTCCCCATGGCTGCGCCAGCATAACCTGAGACTGCTGGTCCCACAGAGGTGAGTTAAAAATAAATATATAGTTTTAAAGTTTAGAAACCCTGAACCGGCCCTGAACTGGCTGGCGGTTGGGGGGTGGGGAGGGTTGGTTCAAGGTCTAGCCAAGCTGGGCTTGATCCAGCTTGAAGGCAATCCCTCACATCCCTACCTGGGGGCAATGCACGACAGCTGCACAACAGCTGAGTCTCCCAATGATTTTTGGCACATAGAACAGAGCCCTCTCTGATGACATTTTCAGATGGGCAGGAACCTTTGGGAACAGGTCCTTCAGATATCAGATTCAGATTTAAAGTCTGTTAAGGGCTTTAAAGGGTCAATAATGCCACATTGAGTTGGACCCAGAAACAAATTGGAAGCCAATGTAGCTCTTTCAGAATGGGTATAATATGGTCCCAATGGGCAACTTCAGATAAAATGCTAGCTGAAGCATTTTGCACTAGCAGCAGTTTCCAGATATTTTTCAAGGGCAGCCCAAATAGAGCACCTTACAGTAATCCAGCTATGGTGTGACTAAGGCATGGGTAACTGTAGCCAGATCTGCCTTCTCAAGAAAGGGATGGAGCTGATACACTACCTGAAGCTGTGCAAAGGCACCCCTGGCCACCGCCTCCAAAAAGTATCCAAAAGCAGAGCTGGTCCAGCAATTCCCTCCCAAGCTGTCAACTTGCTTTTTCAAGGGCAGTGGAACCCCATCCAGAACTGGTCAAATCCCCTCATCTTAATTGTTTCTCCTACTGATCAACAGCACCTCTGACTTGTCTGGATTCAGTCTCAGTTTACTAGCCCATATCCAGCCCATCATATCCTCCAGCCCCTGATTCAGGACATCCACTGCCTCCCTAGGATCAGTTGGTAAGGAGAGAGAGAGCTGAGTGCCATCCACATATTGCTGCCAACTCAGTCCAAGTCTCCAAATGACCTCTCCCAGGGCTCCATGTGGATGTTAAACAGCATGGGGACAAAACTGAATCCTGCAGGACCCCACAGGCCAAGGGCCAAGGAGTTGAGCAGTAATTCCCCAGCACCACCTTATGGGCCCTTCCCAATGAAAGGAGCAAAAACACTCCAAACCAGTGCTTTCAATTCCCACAAAAAAGGCTCTCCAAAAGGATACCATGGCTGATGGTCTTGAATGCTGCTGAGCATTCCAGCAGAACCAACAGGGGCACACTCCCCCTGTCAACTGGCAAAGGTAATCCACTAGAGAGCCCAAGGCTGTTTCATACCCATACAGGATGAAAGCCAGATTGAATGGGGATTAGGTAATCCATATCATCCAAGACCCTTTGCAGTTGAGACACCACCACATGCTCTATCTATCACCTTGCCCAAAAAGGGAAGGTTTGAAACAGGGCTGAAATTGTCCAGGTTGGAGGAATCAAGGGAGGGCTTTAAAAAAAACCAATGGTCTTACCATCACCTCCTTGAGGCACAATGGTATCTTCCCCTCCCTTAATGAGGCATTGATTATAGCCTCCAAACAACTGCCTATACCTGCACTAACTGAAAAGAATTCAACACAATAGGATCAGATGGTACCTGAGGCACATTTGCTGGAAATGCCAAAACCCTGGAGTCCAAATTGGCATGGATGTGAGTGACTTTATCTGCAAAGTGGCATGCAAACTGGTCACAACGGGCTGTGGATGGTTCTTCTCCCATCCCAGGGGGATGTATGAAACAATGACTTTGGTATATGATAGAACAGCTTCGCTGACCTGCACTGAGCAGATGGAATCAAGCAATAGCAATAGCACTTACATTTATATACCGCTCTATAGCTGGAAGCTCTCTAAGTGGTTTACAATGATTTAGCATATTGCCCCCCAGCATTCTGGGTACTCATCAAGGCAGAACAGATGCAGTCAAGGAATCAAGAAAACCCTTTCTTCATCACCCCCACTGTTCCCTAAAATGGATTCCAGCCTGTGTTCAGTCAGATTCATTACAACTCTTCCTCCAGCATCACTCCAGCCATTGTCTGAGTTGTTTCATTGGCCTTAGCTCCAAGGAAAATGAAGGAGCAGAATGGACTCCACCAAGCCAAAGAAGGAATTTTGAAGTGACTGTGTCAATAGCCTGAACTGTCTCCATATTCCATAGATTCACCGGGGCCTTGAAAACATCACCAGCTCTGGACACTGGAAACTTCCTGAGGGCTCTCTGGAAACCAAGAGGCTCCATAAGCCTTCAGGGTGGACCATTCTGATTGGTCTACCACCCCTGCAGAGGGCAGATGGAGCAATCAAACTAAACCCCACAAGATGATGTTCTGTCCATGACAAGGGAGGTATATCAAACTCATTCACCTCCAGATAATTTATTCCCTGGTCAGCAAAAACCAAATCCAGAGTATTTCTCACCATGTGGGTAGGTCCTGATACTAATTGAGATAGGCCCATGGTTGCCATGGTGACCATGAAATTCTTAGCTGCTCCTACTAGGTGGGCCTCAGTGTGGAGATTGAATCCCCCCAAGACAATCATTCTGGGGAACTCATCACCACCTATGAATTCACTCCTGTCAGCCCGGGTTGAGAGAGTAAAGTGCCATGGGGTGGTCAACACACACACACAAAATCCCCAGCGTATCTCAGAGGCCCATCCTCAATGACAAACCCTCAGAATTATGAGATTGCCTAAACTGGCACCTGGAAAGGAGAAAGTTCTCATGACAGATGACTGCAAAGTCCCCTCCTAGACCCTCAAGGTACGTATGAATCTTCCATCCTGAGAATGCCTTGATTATATCTGCACTGGTTTGCTGACCCTGCTGCTTTCTGCTCCATGTTCTTCACCACTACTTTGGCTTGCTAATTGTACAGGCAGCTTGTTCCACACCTCAGATTTTCAGGAGCCTGCTGGACCCTGAAAAAGCCTCCACTGATGAAAATGAAGAACTTGCCTCTGCAGGAGCCCTGACCATGATTCTTATGTGACCTCAGTCAGGAGTTGGCAATGGAGGAGGAGTACCTCAGGAGATCCATTCTTCCACACCTAGCCACTCGATCCTAAAAAACTGCTCAAATCCCAGAATCTCAGCAATTATGCTGCCCTATCTGGGACAACATCCAGAACTGGCAGAAGAATGCTTGTCTGGCTGCCTGACTTCTTCCTCCCAATGGACCTACTCAGGAAGTGGATTTATTTTATTGATTGAGATATTTATAGTCCACCGCTCCAGTACATTCACAACTGTGCACTCGTAACAGTGGCTCACAACAATAAAATAGATATAATATAAAACAATTAAAATTTAATAACATTTAAAACGACCAAGCTGAAATCACATTTGAAAGTTACACATTTTAAAAGTTTCAAATTAAAAGTTATAAGTAAAATGCTAAAAACTAAGAAACCTACCAGATATAAGCAGTGGATAAAACATTTAAAAGCCTCTCTTAAAAGATATGTGTTTAATTGTTTTTTTTTTAAAAAAAAACACTGAGGGAGGGAGCATGGCGAAGCTATTCCGGCAGGGTGTTCCAAAGTCGAGGGGCCACAACTAAAAAGGTCGTACCTGCCTCTAGTCCACACCAATTGGCATTAGTGTTGGGGCCATGTATATAGCCTGAGCTGTTGAATGGAGAGCCTTGGTAGGTTCATATGGGCAAATGCAACAGGTGCCCCAGCCCCAAGTTGGGACTTCAAAGGTCAAGACCAGCACCTTGAATCTAGCCCAGAAGCAGACTGGTAATCAGGGAACCTGCCGCAGGATAGATGTAACACGATTCAACTTGAGCCCAGAAGCATCCTGGCAGCAGCATTCTAGACCAGCTGAAGTTTCCGAACCATCTTATGTATATATTTATTTATTCTTCAAATTTGTACACCGCCAAACTTTCATCTCTGGGTGGTTAACAATAGCATAAAACAAGTTAAGACATATACAAAAACTTAAAATAATTTAACAATTTAAAAATCCCCGCAGATTAAAACCTTAAAATTTTAAAGAACTGAAAAAGCTTGGGTGAAGAGGTGGGCTTTCAAATACTTTTAAAAAATTGTCAGAGATGGGGAGGATCATATCTCAGTAGGGAGCGCATTCCACAGTCTCGGGGCAGCAACCGAGAAAGCCCGTCCCCGTGTGGCCACCAGCCGAGCTGGCAGCAACTGGAGACAGATCTGACCTCAATGGGTGGTGAGGTTCATAATTAAGAAGATGTTCTCTTAAATACCCAGGGCCTAAACCATTTAGGGCTTTATAAGTTATAACTAGCACTTTGTATTTTGCCTGGAAGCCTATTGGCAGCCAGTGTAACTCTATCAACAAAAGAGTGATGTGGTCTCTCTGAGATGATCCAGAGACCAACCTGGCTGCCGCATTCTGTACCAACTGAAGCTTCCGGACTATGTACAAAGGCAGCCCCACGTAGAGCGCATTGCAGAAGTCAAGTCTGGATTTTACCAAGCATGAGTGAATGAATTCAGGTCCGATTTCAAACAGGATCACAGTTGGTGTACCAGCCATAGCTGGTAAAAAGCACTTCTGCACACCACCTGCACCTACACCTCCAACTCCAAGGACAGTGTCAGGTCCAGAAGCACCCCTTAGCTGTGGACTTTGTCTTTCAGGGGGAGTGTAACCCCATCCAAGACCAGATTTACCTCACAACTCAGATGATCAGTTTTACAACCCAGAGCACTTCCACCTTATCTGGATTACGTTTCAGCTTGTTTGCCCCCATTCAGCCCAGAACAGCCTCCAAACCTCAGTTCAGAACATCCACTGCCTCCCTGGTATCTGCTGACTTATATGATGGGAAGAGCTGGGTGTCACCTGCATAGTGATAACACCACAACCCAAACCCACAGATGACCTCTCCCAGCAGTTTCATGTAGATGTTAAACAGCACAGGGGACAAAATGGATCTCTGAGGCACCCCATAGGCCAAAGGTCAAGGGGTGGAGCAGATGTCCCCCAGCAGAAGGTGGCTTCTGAGTACAACCTCTGGGCAGAGCCAGCATATAACCATGCCTCCAAGTCCCACCCGGAGAGGCAACCCAGAAGGATGTCATGGTCAATGGTACTGAAAGCTGCTGAAAGGTCCAGGAGAATCAACAATCACACTCCCTCTGTCTATCTCCTGGCATAAGTCATCCCCAGGGTGACCAAGGCAGATTCTGTCCGGTGCCCAGGCTGGAAACCAGACTGGAAAGAAGCAAGGATGAGACAAGGGCCAAACTAATTCCAGAAAGGGGAGAGATTTCCTGCTTGTATATTTACCCTTCACTTGATAGTACAACAGCTCAACTTGAGCTGGAAGTTTGTTCCTTGAGTTTGTTGTTCATAGTCTCCAGTTCCTCAGCCAGCTTTTCTCCAGGTCCAGTCTCCAGCCTGTTCTCTGATAATTCAGTTCACTGCCTTGCCTCCTCCCACCTGCTTTAGCCTCTGCAATGGTTCTGGTCACTCATACAGCACATCCACCTTGTGCCTCATGTTGTTCTACTGGTCCAGGCCATAGGCACTGTCATAGACCGTATTCCTCCTAAAAACAGGCTGGGCATTGTACATAAAAACTCTGCATTTGGAGTTGCCTAAAGTCTAATTTTAGATATTGGGCAATGCTCAATATAAGATAATTATAAGAAATTATCTTTAGGAGATGGGCAACTTAAATTTAAATTTCACTTTGTGCTTTCCCACATAGATATATCACACGGGTCTGAAAAGCAGTATTAATGCATTTTCACATAATCTAATCTTCTAGTTTGAAAGTTCATTTAAAATATATGTTCCTGAGATCAAACTTTAGGCTAATTCTGATTTCTAATATTTTTTAAAGAACAAAAAATGCGTGCAGAGAAAACCCCCTAAAATGGCAGTGTGGAATTTAAATCCAGCTGCAGCATTTTCACAATGACTCTTCCTTGGGTCCCCCCACCAGGGGAAAATCTGCTTGTTGGAATTGCCTTTAGAATATCTCAAAACAGCAAGACTTCCCCAAACTGGTATGCCACAGCCTTTTATTTAATTTCTTTACTGCACCTCTGAATGTATAAGAAAATAACATGTTCTGAATCTAAGGCATTAAATATTGTTTTAAGTCTGGGCAGCCAGAGACATGTTCTATACTCAAAAACTTAATTGTCTTCTAGACAGCTAGACTTCTAAAACAGAACACCAGAGGCACCTTCTTCACTTCTATTTCTATAAATAGGTGTTCCAATATTGAAGTTCTTTATTCTGAAGAGATAATTAGCTGAAGCATTTTTTTAAAGGCAGAAATAATTTGGATTGTGTTTAATTAAAACTGATATTCTATGTCTTTGGCTCCAGAGACTTCTCATGTCTCTAGTTTGGTTTTTAAACTCTGGGTTGAATCACATGTATATTTCCAACTGAGGTTCATGCACTGGTTCGGCACCAAACAGATTCGGATATGGTCAGAACTGGTTTGGCACCGCAGGAAGCCTTCATTTCAACTTGGTTTTGATGCCCTCCAGCTGAATGTGTGATTTGTTGTGATGACTCCCATGGGGGTTGTGGAGAAGGATTCCTCAGCTGAAGACCCAGAGCAGGGGAAGTAGGCTGAAACTCTGGTTGAATCAACAGAGC
This sequence comes from Hemicordylus capensis, assembly GCF_027244095.1. NCBI lineage: Eukaryota > Metazoa > Chordata > Lepidosauria > Squamata > Cordylidae > Hemicordylus > Hemicordylus capensis. The sequence goes on along the minus strand of NC_069659.1, from coordinate 317,645,336 downwards.
CAGAGCTGACAGGCTTACAGGGTCCTCTGCCTCCTCCCCTCTCTCCTCCTGATGAAGCCTCCGAGGCCACTGAAGTCAAGGTGCCTGCCACAGATCCCTGACAATGATGCTTAGCCAGAGTACAGGCTCAGAGGGAGGAACGCCGTAGAGCAGAGAGACTGACCATAAGGAACAGGTCCCAGATCTGGCCCTGCCGCGTCTCCCTGACAAGGCCCAGCTGCAGTCAGTGGGTGGGGCCTGCCTATTTAGAGCAGCCTGAAAGCTGGATCTGTGTTGGAGACAATGTCCATGGTGACCAGCACTACCGTGAGCAACCTTGACCAAGATATCTGAACTTGTTTGTTATTGTCTGACCTCATTCCGTGTTTACCCCTGATCCTGTGGAATTCCCATGTAGACTTCTGGCAACATTTATGATTCTCTTTTCATCCATCCTCCAGTGTTCTTCTGGCTACGTCTGATTTTCTTTCCATTTCTGTTGGCTCTCTCGTCCCCTCTCTAAGAGTTGTTTTCGCAGCTGCTGGGCAGTTGGCCAAGGCAGGTCATTACATTTGTCTCCTCTGAAAAATAATGACCACCATCCAGACTAACACTGCACTAATGCAATGAACAAAGATATGCAGATACAAGATGGTCATATAGCTGCACAGATGCTCCAAGTTGTGCATTCTCTTTCACTCTTGGTCTGCTTGTGCATGCATTGAACTTGTGCAGCAAGGATAATGGGTAATTTTGTATCATTTATATGGACTAAGGAAGAGGTCTCACAGCAGGGGGATGTGCAACAGGTTGTACAAGCACACCCTGGTGAATGAATGCAATGCTAGTTCAGCACTAGAAGAATGTAGCAGAAATAGCTAGTGCAACATCTTTGCTCTAGTGTGACACATTTTCACTAGTGCAGCATTAGTCTGGATGTTAACCATTGTGTTTGAGTTGGCATTAGTGATATGACTCTTCTAATTGCAGTGTTCAATCAGATTCTGCAGTGAGTGACTTGTCACTAGGGATGTGCACGAATTGATTTTTTCAATTTGAATTGTGCCCAAATCAAATCACCCCCAATTTGTATTTGGATCCGAAACTGTGCAGCTAGCACAGGGGTGATTTGTTTTGTCCACAAATCTCCCAAAACAGATAGATTGGGGTACACATAGTTTTGTACCCAAATTGATTCACACAGACAGCAGGTGCAGGCAGTGATTCTCTCAGCAGCAGGAAGAGGGTGGGGAAAAAATCGCTTCTCTTTTCCTCAACCAGGAAAGCAGGAACAATAAAACAAAGAATCCACTGCAGGCAGCAGGCAAAGCAAAGCAAAACAAAGCTCCTCTGGCTCTCTCTCTCCCCCTCCCCCCACCATGAGACAGAATGGTAGCTGGCAGCCTCCTTAAGTACATTTGAAAATCCCTCCTTTGAACTCCCCCCACCCTTGTCCCTTCTTTGACCCTTCCCCTAGCCAATGTGGGGCCAGTCACCCCTGGCAACCCATTGAATGGAAGCAAGCCAATCTTTAACCAGAGAGGTGGGGATTGTTGCACACTGTAAGTCACCAAACTGAAGCTTGGGAGGGCGAGATTTTTTAAAAAAATTCCTGACACAAAATGGAGACAGCGAGAGAGATTGCCACAAAATGGAGGTCTGAATCTACAAAATGTCCAGGTCTGAAATCTGGGCAATTTGTTTTGGACCCAAATCTGGTAAGCTAGCACAGGGGCGATTTGTTTTGTCCACAAATTGCCCAAAACAGGTAGATTTGAGTACAAATGGTTTTGTACCCGAATTGATTCGCACATCCCTACTCAGCACACACATGGGTTTCCAATTAATGCCATTACCCACTTTACTCGCTTCAGTGAATGATGAATACGCATGTGTGAACTGGTTAGGACAGCAAAACTAATCTCCTAAATAATTATCTACCAGGCCTAGATTATAGGCAGAGGTATCTCAGCATAGATCGAAATCCTGGTAAATAGGATCACTCACACTATTGTACAGAAGTGGGAATTAATACATACACACACACCCTTTCACATTAACTAGGATGATGAATTTAAGAAAGCAATAAGTCTGCATTATTTTACTTTCTATAACCAGTTATTTCTATTACGGGTGCAATATTCAGGTTTGTGCAATGATTAAAAATTACTTTTCAGCAGATGAAAGGTAAGTTATAGTTACTGCAACATTATCCCTAAAATTACCATTTGAATGATAAGCAATTTAGGAAGTAATTATAGTGCACACTCTACATTCAATGCATTCTGATATATGGATAATTACTCCTGGTAATATGCTTTAGTTAGATATTACAACAACAATAACAATTTATTGCAAAATTAATTCCTTGGCACAATTTAACATTTATTAACGTGAAGTCAAAGTGAATTGGTTTATTGTGGGCCACTTGTAAGTTGCTTTCCTATGTTCATGTGCTACTTGGTTATTATAGGCCGTTTTAGTTTTCTTTTAGTTTAAATTATTTTGGTTTCAAGGTGTATTTGCTTTTAAAAGGACATGATATTTACAGCTGATGTCGTTTTATTTCAGTTAAAAAATAGTAAGGTAATGCAATCATCTTTGGTAATAGAATGATGGGTGAATGGAAAATATTTTTTTTTGAATCAGGTCAATGGTACAGATGATTAGTACATTGTTAATCAAGTTCTTCAGATTGCCATCAAAAGCTTTATCTCTTTCACTCAGACTGGAGAGAGGATCATGAATATTAAAGAGATTCAAATGGATCTGCACTCATATAATATGGAGCACTACAAATGAAAAGGCTAAATGAACCCAGGCTGTGACTTTATGTACTGTTATATCTTTTAACTAGAGAGGAATGCCTAATTAATTTCTATACTGATATTAGGTTTCATAGCCAGAAACTCCATGGAGATAAACATTTTTGTATATGCTGTATGAAATACTTATTTAAAATGTTGCACCTCAATTCCAACTACATTTCCTTGGAAATAAGATTTCCTGAAGTCAATCAGATTTAATACCTAATTAAATCTAGTTTAAATCAGGATATTCATCTCAGGTAATGTTCTAGATGGTGAATGAACGGAAAATCCAGCCATGTTTATACAAAAACATGGTTTTTGCTGCATCCCAATGAACACGACACTGTTCATACTGAGTTTCCAAAGAAAGTAAAACTATATATCTGGAATACTAGCAACAGTAAATGTGAAATGGTTCTATTGCCATTCAGCTTACCAGTCTCAGTGCAAATTCTAACACAGCCTTGATCCTCACCTGTTTCTGACCTAGCCTATGTCCATGTCTTGGCTGTTGCAATCCTCTCTGCTTGGGATTTTCCAGCTTTCTTTTATTTGAAACTTTCTTTAGTCTTTGTGGACCACTGGTGAAGTGAAACTATATGTGGGATGGAAGACTTGAGAAATAGTAGTGAAGATAGATTAGATTTTTAAATGGAAATACCTCTCTTCTACAAAATCACATCTCCATGAGCCACAGAATACATGGAGGTGTTCTTTCTAGTCCAATCCTCAGTGCAAGAAACTGCTACAGCATCTTTGACAGATGCCATGACAGCTCCAGTCTCTGTTCAAAACCACTGAGGGAAAAAGAGCCCACTACACTTTTTTTTTAATATGTTAACTCTTACTTAGTACCCCCGTTGAGGTATCATAGGCCCCTCTACAGTATCATGTGAATTAGATACGGTATCTTGAATGTGAATTTTGTTTATATGCCTGACAGCACATGGATTACAAAGGGGTGTTTTTCTATACTTTGAAGCTATTCTTATGAGTGAGCAAAACTGGGCTAAGGGAGCCCAGCCCACTCGTGAGAACCACCAAGCTCAAGGGCAAGCCCAGTGGCTCCACAGTGGCAAGCCCAACTATGTAGCCACCCCCTCCATAGGCGAGCGCTAGATTGCATGTCAGCCTCGGCTGCTCGCAGCCACAGTGGACACACTTGAGGGGGGGGCACGAATGCATCACACACTCACACGGTGCATTACTGGGGCTCCAGGGGGGTGGGGCACTGGGGTGGGGCACAGCATGGTGGCACTTTCCTTCACCCAACCCCTGGAGCTGCCAGTCAGGGCAAGGTGAAGCACAGGTGACCTGCAGGAGAGCTGGAGCTTGTCTGTTGTTCAGAGTAAACCATGTGATGCCTTTAATTTGCACAAGTTGTATTTAATTTGTGGTTTTATATTTCAGAATGCACAATATTTTGGCAAAGGCATGAAAGGAAAAGAAGGGAAACTACAGGACAGTGGAAGCAGGGGTTGGTTAATAGGAATTGAGATCAGAGAAGTTGGTCTTCTGGCCACTAGAAACTCTGCACAATACTGTTTTTCACCCTTCATTTTAAGGATGACTCCTTAAAGGTGAAAAACAGGCCTTGGAGGCCTCCAGATGCTGCTGAACTACAACTCCCATCACCCCTATCCACAATAAATTGTAGTTGGGACTGGTGGGAACTCAGCAACATCTGGAGGCCTCCAGGTTGGGAACCACTGTTGTATACAATTGCAAGGACCTAATACATTGTCAGTTAAAATGAATTATTATATTCTCAGTGGTCAAATCTGTGGGGCCGCCGGGGAGAGGGCGAACATGGGTCCTCTCTCCCCTAGCTATGCCCCTGGCTGTAATCATGCACAGTGTGATTTTTTTGTAAAAAAAAAAATCTGAATAGGGCTATAGTCATCATGGCTGATGTCTTCTCCTTCTCCTTCTCCTTCCTCCTCCTCCTGAAAGCACGTAGCATGGTACCCAGACATATATTTGGGTTTGGTATATTTACTTTTAGCAGTTGTTGTTATAGTTTATTTTCTGTATTTCTGTATTTAGCCCTTGGTTTTTTCTTGTAAGTGGCTTTGAAACAGAAAAATGGGGTATACATTATTAAAAGGAAGGATGTGATGTTTGTCTCAGATCATTGATAGGCTTGCACGTTGCCCTTCAATCCAAAACTTCAAAACATAGTTTGATTATGGTTTATAATTCTGGTTTGCAAGGCAAGCACAAACCATCATTCCCCAGTTCAGATGCAACAACAAACCGTGGTTTGAGTTAAACAGGAAGCAACTATTTAAATATGAACATATAAGAGAAGAAGGCAACATGCATATCAATGGCACATTCCTAGAATGTTATGTCTCACCCGGCCCTCTAGAAAAGATGTTTTAATGCTAGATAATGTTCACTTCAAGTAATAAGTAATGATTTTTTTTAAGGAAAGAATTCTGTCCCTCTCATTGAGTAATATATTTGCAAACAGAAAGGGAATAAAATCCACTAAAACTGCTTAATGTATTTTAGGGTATTTAACAGAGTGCCTCCTTTGCCATGAACCCTCCCACCTATTAAGATCATCTGGGGAGATCTGGTTATGGCTACCACCGACTCGTTTGGTGGCTGCTCCGGACTGAGCCTTCTCTGTGGCTGCCCCAGGGCTCTGGAATGCACTTCCTGTTAAAATCAGAGTTTCTCCCTCTCTGGCTTCTTTTTAAATGGCCCTTAAGATACACCTGTTTTCTCAAGCTTTTAATTTTAATTGATTTTATATCATAATTGTTTTAATCATTTTATTCTGTTTTTCTATATACATTGCCTTGGGTTGCACATGTCAGGCAGTATAGAAATATGATAGATAGATAGATAGATAGATAGATAGATAGATAGATAGATAGATAGATAGATAGATAGATATTGCAGTTAATTTCTACCTCTAACAAATGGTCTAATGCTACCATAATATCCTAAATGGCACTTGCCAGACTTAACATGATTTCAGATTACAAAGTTTGCTGTATCGTATATATTCCTGCCAAACCCTATGATAACTCTCCTAAGGACACCTAGATGGACATCAGCACATCTGAAAGTGCAACTTCATTAGCCCTGTTTACATATCATTTTCAGTGCACATACAAACCATGTACACTGTACACAGGTACAGACCTGTATGCATGTGCAGCTATTTGCAGGTGACATTCAAGGCATGTTCAGTAATATGCTTCCTAGGTCTACCATGCCTAATTTGTACCTCGTTTCATTGAGTTTCACTTTCAGAATGAATGCATGTACAGTGATACACACACACACACAAATTTAATTGCTGCCCAGTGCCTTCTTCAAGATTGTCATGGCACATAGCTCAACGTAAACATGCATCAGCTTAATGTGCTGATAGCATGGGCAGTGGATAGAGAAGGTTTATATATAAAACAACAACAACCCCAAAACCCTTTTTGATTCTAGGTGCTGATGGCCTCACTAACCATGGCCCACGCACTGTGAAGAAATGCTCCTGCTGCTGAGAGCTTCCGGAGTCACACTGTACTTATGCACGGGGACTTTTTTGTCATTCCCTCTTTTCTCCAGAAGTGCCCTGCACAGGTGCGGCTTGTGAACTCTCCTCCGGAGAAGCGGCGGGCGGCTTCTTTAAGGTCAACGGAGCCGGTGCTCCGTGCCGCCCAGCAGCCCCTGCGGCGGGGAATTGCCTCCGCCACTCACCTGGCCGCTGGTGGGGGCTCGCCTCCGCGGGAGCCAGGTGAGCGGCAGAGGCGATTCCCCGCCGCGGGGGCTGCTGGGCGGCACGGAGCACCGGCTCCGTTGACCTTAAAGAAGCCGCCTGCCGCCCCCCCCCCCCCGGAGGCGCGTTCACGAGCCGTGCCTGGCCCTGCACCAAGTGAAAATATGTCCCCAAGGACTGTGCAGCCCTCATTTTCGAATGGCACAGAAGACATCCTGGGGAAGGGGAGGACATCAATAATTGCTTCATCCTTGCTGCAGTGGTACTGTTAGTTGGGAAGTTCTGTCAGACTGCTTTCTCACTGCACTGGTGCATTCATTCTTGCTCTGTATGCCAGCCACTGATTGGCAGGAGATTCAGAACCAAGAACAATAATAACAAAGGTGGTCATTTACTTATGGAGTCTACTGTTTCAGCATTTAGATGGTCACTGGTTGAAATGCCTTCTAAATGGTGTTAGACACATAATATTATTATTCGCTGTGGTAGCGACTTGGAACTTTCATGTATAGAGACAATATACTTCTGAATACTAGACTCTGGGAAGAGCATAGGGGAGGGCTATCACCTTAATGTTCTTCTTGTGGGCCTCTTGGAAACATCTGTCTAGCCCACTATTGGAAACACAATGCCAGACCATTGGTCTGATACAGCTGGGCTCTTCTTATGTTCTTACATTGTTTTGTATTCAACAGTATGCTTATTGGCAAGATATATGGTGCTGTTGGAGAAGCATGTACAGTAGTTGTCTTGGAAAATCTTTTCTAAATTCCTTACCTTCTAGCATATAGCCCTAGTGATTTCAAATGTGTCACACGTTTCAGTAACACTTCTGCAAGTATTCTTTTAGTAGAATTCTAATAAAACATGTTAAAATGGCCCATTGAAGAAGAACAGAAAAGAAATCCAGTTCCTCATATGATTTTTCCTTTTTTCCAGAGAGAATGCTTCAAGGTTACCTGAAGCAGAGTAATCACTCTTTTCATCTGCAAAAAATCTCAGCCTTTGAATTGGCAGGTTATTTAGTGGCATACTTAAAAACATAAATTGTTTTAAAGAATTTTAATTGGTTTTAAATGGTTCAGACTTGTTTTAAAATTGTTTTAAATTGAATTGTTTTAAATTGAGCCAGGGGCTCAAGGTTGACTCAGCCTTCCATCCTTCCGAGGTCGGTAAAATGAGTACCCAGAATGTTGGGGGCAATATGCTAAATCATTGTAAACCGCTTAGAGAGCTTCGGCTATAGAGCGGTATATAAATGTAAGTGCTATTGCTATTGCTATTGCTATGTGTTTTAAATTGTTTTTATGTTTTTTAAACTTGTTGTGCACCTCCCAGAGCCTTTGGATGGGGCAGTCTAGAAATGTAATAAATAAATAAATAAATAAATAATACTGATTGTATTACTTATGAAGCTGGATTTGGCCTCAGAGGGTCAGATAAGATGTTCCTGAAAATGTGTTTAAAAAACGTATGTTTACAACTGGAGCCAGCATGGTGTAGTGGTTAGAGTCCTGGACTAGGACCGGGGAGACCCGAGTTCAAATCTCTATTCAGCCATTATACTTGCTGGGTGACTCTGGGCCAGTCACTTCTCTTTCAGCCTAACCTACTTCACAGGGCTGTTGTGAGGAGAAACTCAAGTATGTAGTACACTGCTCTGGGCTCCTTGGAGGAAGAGCGGGATATAAATGTAAAAATAAATAAATAAAAAAATAAAACTGGAAGCATTATAAAGAGGTGTACTTACAACCAGACTCATCTCTTCTTTCGGGGGGGGGGGGGAGGAACAGCTGGAAGGGGATGATCCTGCCTGGAACTGTGGTGTGGAGGGTGGAGCAGGTTACCTCTTTCCCTTTGCATTTCCCCCCTGCTTAAAATGCTCTCCCCAAAGCTACCATTTGCCCTTGAAGCACCCACCTGCAGCAAATAGCTGCTTTCAGGGGGTGGGGATTGTCAGTGGGAAAATAGTGAAAGGGGGGAAAGTCAAGCTCCTCTTGATGAGTCTTGATCAGTACTGAGCCACAGGTTTGGGCCCTATGGTTTTCTGAAAGAAGAAATACTTCTGGCAATTTGAAACACATTTAACTGAACATCTAATTTGATCCTGAGATTCGTTTACATAATGAAGGAATGCAACTCCTTTTTTAATCTTACCCTCCTCTCTTTGGACCCATAGTGGTTAGATTTATGAATGGAGTCACCTAAGTCGTTACTGACTTAGCAAATTGTTTTATGGTAGGGGCTGGAAGACTATTTTTTGTTGCTGTGGTCACCAAGCTGACTGCTACTGCTATTGTGATGGCTTTTGTGTACTCTCTGTATACTTTGGATGCTAATGATGGCTCTAGATGTTAAAGCCAGGTGCTCTGTGTGTTTCAGAGTGTAGGTGGGGTGCTGCAGATATCTGGCCCTCCTTGGGCTCAAAACTACAATGGTTATGGTGATTGTTGGGATGGTTGGAGAGATAGTGCCCATACCATTATAGGCATCACAAACTAATTAATGAATAAATCTATTGCTGCTTCTTAAAATCAAATGTGCCCCCACTTGTTTTTCTCTTTGAGGGACTGTGGAATTGACTGTGGAATTGACTATGTCCAAATTTGGACATAGCAGGAAACTGGAGGTCCCTTCACCTCCGATTTCCATAGCCATACATCCAAGTGGAGGAACTGGAGTTAATGGAGAAAAGGGACCCACAGTTTCCCTCTCTGAACCTTAGGTTACATCCGAATGCTGGCATTGCAGTTTTTCCCTCATGGAACCAGAGTTGAGGGAGTAAGCCGGTCCCTCACTGCAGTTGTCATTGGTTGCCAGGGCTGTCCTTCATTAAAGAAGGAAGCCCCAGCAGCTACTTCCACCTCTTCTCTGCAGTCAATGTGAGGCTTTGTCCAAATGAAGATAGGAGAGTGGGGGGAGAGGGGTGCAGAACTGCGGATCCATTTGACCTGCAGTTCAGTGTTATGTCTGAAGGTGGTGAATGTATCAGGTGTATGCAGACCAATGTGAGGCTTTCCAGACGTTGTTGGATGATTACTTCTCCTCCTCAAGGGTGGCTCAGGGGTGGGGCAAAGAGGCATGTCCCCTCAGCTTGCCCCCACCCATCCATTTCAGTTTTAGAAATCTAACTGATGGCACATGCCTCACCCATCCAGAAATGCACTTTGTCCCTTCTGTGCCCCCAACCCTTTTTTCCTAGTTCCTCTGTCACTGCTGCTGTCACAACTACTACTATTGCTACTGGCTTACGACAACTTCCATCATCCCTGGCTACAATTTATAATGTCTGGGAATGAGGAGAGTTGTAATCCAAAAACAGCTGGAGAACCTCAGTTTGGCTACCCCTACTAAAGTGTATCATATACAGAATGTCACCTCTGTAGTTTTCAGGCCAAATTCAGACATAACGCAAAACTGGAGTTAAATGGGGCAGAGGTTAGATCTCCATTATGTATGAATTCATGCAACTGTGGTTTCAAGCCCAAAGCAACCTCTGGTTTGCCTTGCCAGACTCCAAATCGAACCTTCGGTTTGCACAAAGGTTCATCACTGTGACCTCCAGTTTGGCTGCCAAGGCGTTACTTCTGATCCCGGATGCTGCCATAACCATGGTTTCACGAGGTTTTTGAAACCACAATAATAGAGACTGTGGTGTAGACACACACAGCCCCGGATCATGCCCCCTCCATACCTATGGCACTTCTCGCTGGTTGCCTTTCTGAGCAACAGCCCCACCCTGCTATCTCCAATCCAAAAAAAGCAGTTGCCCTGCAACAGGGACACTGACACATCCCATCCCAAGCATGTCAGCCTGTCAAGTGGCAAAGTAGCACAGGGGCATTTCCTCTCCCCAATCTGTCCCTTGTTTCCCCCTCCTGGCAAGCAGGGGGGAAAGGGGATGGGATGACAGGATGGGCAGTAAGCGCTTAGCTCCCTGAGAATAAAGCCAGAATGATGTATGTTCACATGCACAAACACTGCAGGTGGCCAAATAAGCATTACAGTGCTGGGATGGGAACGTCTATCTATCTGTCTATCTATCTATCTATCTATCTATCTATCTATCTATCTATCTATCTATCTTAACATATCTTTATGTTTGCCTGGGGATGGGTTCCCAAGGTCAGTTTTTAAAGGCAGCCTCAACCAGGGATTCTTGGACAGCCAATTTCTACTTTCCCCCACAAATATGTTGGGGAAGAGGGCCCAGCCCCTTCCCGTTTGCACTCCCTCAGCTTACTCATGAGAAGGCCCAGGCAGCAGGCTAAGCATTGCTCCAGTGTAAGGAGTGATTCAACATGTGTGATGATGACAGATGCTGATCCTGAACAGAGCACTCACTCATGAGACTGTAAGGCCATGGGGACAACCCCTCACAAATCACGAGAAGAACCATGGGGCGGGGGGCAGGTGTTGTGCATAATCTCTAATAATGCATGATGGTGAAACAACCACTTCTCCCACATTCAGCTCTCTCATGAGAATGTCAAGTCACGGGGGCTTATATCGAGCCAGGTTGCTCTATGCAGGAAAGCTGAGGGGAAGGGTATTCCAGCCACTGCTCTTCCTGTCTTGGTGACTGCCACCAGATAGCTGTCACAGTGTTTCCCCTGCCAGTTCACCCACCCATGTGGACATGTGCACCCTTGCTTGTGCCTCAAAATCATGACCGCGCTTTCCAGGGGGGTCACTGGAAACTGGGGCTACACTCTCCCTTTCAAGATTGTGGCCAATCACAGCTGCTCTGGTGATATGCTGATGCTTTGCTGACAGTCTGGTTATGGAGCTTGCTGGGATACAGCCTTGGTGGCCAAGAGCAGGGAGAGGCCACCCTGGCCTGAAACCAGAGGCTGTCAAACTGCAGTTGGACGGATATCTGCGATGCAATTTAGGGTTTGAAATTGAAAATGCGGGTTCATCAACCTCTGGTTTCACTGTTATGTGTGAATTTGGCCTAAGTCTCTCTCTCTCTCTCTCTCTCTCTCTCTCTCTCTCTCTCTCTCTCTCTCTCTCTCTCACACACACACACACACACACACACACACTGCAGCAACATTCCACAAATACAATGGATATTTTTAATTTCAAATTGGATGGTGCTCCTATAATTTAGTGTTCAAACTATGAATATTTTCACAATGCATAAGTGAGAACATCCCAATTTTTCTTTTCATTTTCATTTTCTGGTTAGATTGATATAGAGTCATTACTGACCTGGTGTTCGTTTCTCAATGCCAACAGCCACAATTCCAGCTTCCTTCAGTAAATGGCAGCTGTACTAAAATGTAAAAGATTTTAGTTTGCCAGATTCCTTAATCATAGTTCAGCATACTATCTTTGATGACTCATTTAAAACAATGTCTTTTTTGTTATCTAAATCTCAGCTCTTTTCTTTGCAGATTATAGGTTTGGAGGTGCATTTTCTGTCTACACACTTACTCTTTTCTGCCCTCTAATGGCAACATAATGCAATTTGTAGTAATTATGCATGTAATACCAAGTTGGGCAGAACAAACGGAAGACATAGTGTTTGTGTAGATCCATGGTTTGTTTAGCATATTTCATTCACTGGCTGAAAGTAAAGCATTTTTTAAAAAAGACAACAGTTCTTTAATATTTATTTTCAGGCACAATGCTTTTTACTTAACTCCACTGGTATGCATAACATGAAGAGGAAGCTGGAACATGGATGTGAGTAGATGACGTTACATATATTAACTGGGAATAACAAATAAAAGGTTAAGACAAAGGCTCCTAAAAGTAGAAGAAGTAGGATACGAAGAAGAGCAATGTGGCACCATGTAGTTGTTCCAGTGAAGAGCTCAGTATTGCTGTATGAACTATGTATATTAAATATATAGGGAGCCAGCCTAAAAACATGAGTGGTAGTTGAACTACATTGCATGGAAGCAGCTTTACATGCAACTTTAATTTGAACTGTGTTCTCCTCATTGGTTCCAGTTGACTCAACAATGGCAATGCAAACAGTGTGGATGGAAACAGTTGGGTTGATATGAACCTGAAACACCTGAGAAAAGAGGGTGGCTGCTTCACTGAAATAGTTTACCAAATGGAATAATCTCTATCCAATTGCCTGTGAAACATGGTAGATGTACAACAAATGTATGAATGGGATTTCAGGCTGTTTTAGACCACTTCCCTTCATGTAGTAAGGATGAGTAGGGAAAAGCAACAAGTTGAACCAGGCTGGTTCAAATCGAACCTGGTTCAATTCAAACTGGTTCTGCACATCCCTAGTGTTATTGTGATGTATACATATCCACAGCAGTTTATCCACACCTTCATGACTGACTGTGAACAATGGGTAGCATCAAGATTGGTCTTGTGCTGTTGTGCTGGCATAAAGATTTAGTGCAAGACTGTTGCATGAAGAAAGTCACCTGTGTTCCTCACTAGATCTTGTACCAGTGCAACATATAATGATTGCATAATATCTTGCACAAATCTGGATGTATGCAAATGTAGAACTCTGTATGCAATATGCATTTGGGTGATTCCTCTTCTGCTAGCAGTAACGCAACTTTGTGGAGCATCATAACCACATGAAATAGTTTTGTATCACTGTGGATGCTGCTTAATATTTTCTAAATAGCTACCATGCAATTATAGAACTCTGTATGCAATATGCATTTGGGTGATTCCTCTTCTGCTAGCAGTAACACAACTTTGTGGAGCACCATAACCACATGAAATAGTTTTGTGAGTAATCACTGTGGATGCTGCTTAATATTTTCTAAATAGCTACCATTTGACTCCACTGGTATACCTCAGATGGACTGATGATTTATTTATAATGTAGATGTACTGAGGACTCTCAAAGTTTAAAGTATTTACATGGTCACTCTGATTTCATCATTTATTTATTTAACATATTTTTCTACCACCCCAAACCTGTGTCTCTGGGTGGTTTACAATTACAATAATTTAAAACATGAAATCATTTAAAACCAACATTAAAAATTAAAACCATCCCACATAATCAATTTGAGCCTTTTCTATTCTGCATCATCCAACACCCTTCTTTATAGCCCTGGTTATGTTACATAAGGCTAATTAAAGCTGCACAGGAAATCAATTGACTGCTCTACCTACTTACTTGCTTCCTACAAGTCTATAATCTACAGCCGTACCACAAGTATGGGATTTGTTTACATCCAAATGATCTTGACAAATACTTGACATATCTTAGACAAGCTTTCTTTACTCCCAGCAATAGCTGGGACCTAGAACACTGGACAAACACTAGAATCATAACCAAGGAACTTGTACAAAACAAACCATATAGGCAATGTAACAGGACTCCCCTTGTTATTACATATAACTGTTAAATGTATCATACAGGAGTCACAAGTGACCTTCAGCTTATCCTAGAAAGTAACAACATCCTGAGAGAAGTTTGGTATTGGATTGTTTGGTATTGGACCAGGTATGTATTTTCCTCTTCCTGGATTCTGTATAATCCCTCTAATCTAATCTTTTTGACGTTGGTGCAGATGTCTGTAAAACCACCCATGCCGACTGTGCCGCCTTAGTAATAACAGGTAGCATGGGAAGCACCACTGGCTGTGATGCTCTTGCTTTAGCCATTATATTGTAGTACTTCTGGCTGTATTAATTCTAAGCCCAATACTTCAGCCATCTCTCTTATCTGATCATGAAAAGCCTTTAGTTCCTCTGTGGGAGATAGAATCAGACAGAATAACAGAATCATAGGCCATGTTCCCATGTAACATGGAAACACCATTGAATAGGCCTGCAGTTCTCTGCACGTTACGTCTGAACATGGGGAACTGAGGCATCAGAATTGAAACTCAAATCAAGATGTTCCACTCTATTGGTGCTCCAATGCGTCTTCATCACCCCATATATGAACTTGGCCCCTGTATCAGTCAGGATTTCCCCCAGCCAACCAATCCTGGCAAAAATGTCCAAGATGGCTGACTTACAGCCTTCACATCTTTCTGGCTCAGGGCAATAGCCTCTGGCCACCTAGTGGCACAGTCCAGTAAAGCCTGGGAGGGTTCTGTGGGGAGAACGGGCCTGCTCTCCCCCACAGACAAGCAGCTGCTCATTGATGGGTGGTTGGATTGGCAACCCAAACAACTAGTGGCTCTGTCACAGAGCCAGTAGGGGCTGCAGGGATCAGGGGCCCCCTGCCCCTGGAAGTCCAAGGATGCCCCGTGTGAGTGTGCAAGGCATCCTGGGGAGAACCCTGACACCGGGAGGCTTGTTTTAGTGAGGGGGTCTCCTCACGAATTGCTGCTGCTCGGAGCTGCTCCGTTGCAACTCACGATCGGGAAAATGGGGTTAGTGGAGCAGCGCTCACTCCCCTGTTTAAGGGGAGGGCTTCTTTGGTGGGCTAGCTACCAGAGAACCACTGGGCTTGCCTGCTCCTTTAGCTTGGTTTCCCCCCATCATGAGAATAGCCTCCGTATTTATTGTTTTTTCCTGTGAGTTTTGGGTTGGATGGGTTCCAAGATGTCTATTGCCACTCTGAAGTGTGGTGCCCTTGCCAGAAAAAGATTGCACAGTTGCCCGCCATTTGTCCTGGCTCTTCCCCACCTTCTGGCAAACCTCACATGACTTCACATACTCAGTCACATCCTGGCCAAATCCAGTCCAGTAAAAGTTTTTCCTTACTCTCTTCTTGGTTTTCCTCATCCCATCCCCATCCCCATGAGTCCATTTGGGTGGGCATGCACATGGCAATCAGCATGGCACAGGGGATGATCTCCCAACACTGCAAACTCCCATTCTTCTATCCAGCCGGCCCACCGGACAGGTAGCTTCTAGGGGTGTGGAAACAGGTTCAATTCTGAACCGGTTTGATATCGAACTGGTTCAGTTTGAAGGTTTGGGGTCAAGCTGAACCACCCTCAGTTCAGCTCGCCCCCAGATTCCCCCCCCCCAGTTTGGGGGTTTGTCAAACTTTAAAAAAAAAATCTTCTTTTTGACTTAGCCCCTCTGGGGGGTTTCTCCAAGTTGGCAGGGGGATTTTTGTAAACATCACCCAGTTCAGGTGTCTTCAGCACTTTCCAGTCCTATTCCTTGGCATGGTGGCCATTTTGGAGGCAGCTGTGCCTGCACAGTGGGATCCTGCATGGCCGGGTCATGACCCAGGCCATGCAGGGTCCCAATGCGCATGCATGGTGGCCTCCAAAATGGCCACTGCACTGGAGAATAGGCCCGGAAAGGGATGAAGATGCCTGAACCAGGCTATTTTTACAAAAAGGAAGGCTGGCGGGAGGAGAAGGAACCTCCGCGGACTCCCCCCTGCCACCTCAGAGAAGCCCCCTGGAGGGGTTAAGTTTTAAAAATGGATATATATATATATATATATATATATATATATATATATATATATATATATATAATGAAACACCCCCCACCCCCACACACACACCAAGCCCAACAGCATGGAGTGGTGGTGGTTTGATGCAGGGCAAAACCAAACTGGCCTGGTGCAGGTCCAGTTTGAACTCAAATGGAACTGGGCCAGGTAGTTTTGTGCACACCTCTAGTAGCTTCACCAGGGCATTTCTGCATGGTCTTTGGTGAAGATACCCCACACTGCTGGGCCATGACAAGCAAGGAGTGTATGGCTGAGAACGTGGCACCAGTGTCCCTCTATGACATGACTTGCTGGCCATCGACTCAAACACTTTCTTGCCTCTTGGGTGGAATAGCCTCCACATTGAAACAAGGAGGTGACCACTTATGGGCAGCCACCACATCTGGGTTCCTAATGCGAACCATGTTCAGTAGGGCTTTAGCCTTGGGGCAGTCCCTCTTGAAGTCTCCCACTTCCCCACACTTAAAACATCTGGGGCTGGCCTGCTCAGACCGTCTGCCCCCTTGTGGTGTAGCAGGTGGGGTGTGACTTGCATCCCCTGGGCTGACCTTGCATCCTAGGCTCTTCCTTGAGCAGACACTGAGGCTTCTCCTGCCTTGGGACAAACTTGGGTTGGTTCTGTTGAGGTGCCTCTGCTGTACCCCTAACTCTGGAGTCAGTCTGCTGCCAGAACCTAAGGGCTATACTCATGGGTCAAATGGGCTATAACCCAGAATTTGGCTTAAAATAAGCCAAATCTGGCAACAGGGGGACTCCAGCCTCCTCAGTGGACTTGAACCCCCGAGCAAAGACTTGCTCATAGAGGTGATCCAGCAGTTGTGTCAGGAATTGCTCAAGTTAAACCAGTTCTGTGATTCCTCAAGTGTCTTCTGCAGCCTTCTTTCTCAGACCCCTGAAATTATGCCTGACATTTTCTGGGGTAAGTCCTAGCCTGGACTTAACCATGTCCTTAAACAGCCAATAATTGTCCATGTCATGGACTGACATTTCTGATGACACTGCCAGCAGGGAACCAGTCATGTACAGGTCCTAATGTACAGGTCGTCTTCAATGCTACAGCCCTGGCAGGTCCTTTCATAATTGGAGAGAAAATGATCTGGATCCTCATCTTCCTTTAACTCTGGGAATTTGAGTTTTCCCCACCCCACTGGAATGGTTGAGGTAGCAGAGTTGGCTGAGGCAGCTGATTCTGTTTGCCTTTTATTTATCTGGGCCAATTCAATCTCATGGTCCATTCTTTTACACTCTAGCTCTCTCGCTCTCTCCTTCTTACCCTTTCGGACTCTCAGTCTTTCTCCCTCTCCTCCAGTATTTTGAGTTCCAGCTCTTTCTCTAGCACCAACCTTTGGACTTCCAACTCCATCTTTTTAATTTCCAGTGCTTGCTATCTATTTAGCTTGATCTTTCAGAGTTCTATTTGTAATTTCAAGTGCTCTGAATTTTGGGTGGTTGCCTCAGAGATGGCATTTAGCTCTGCCCAAGAACATAAGCAACTTCCACCCTTTCCCCTGTTTGGGACATCTTTGTGGGTGTGTCCTTCTCTGCAGGGCTGGCGTGTAGAGTTCCCCTATCAGACCACAAAAATATGCAGTGTTCCCTCTCCTCTGTCTATCAAACCTAGCTATCTATCAAGCCTGGCAGCTAATAATTGTATGTGTGCTTACAATCCCTTTTTGTTCACAGTCAAAGAAAATTAGGCTTCCTGGTCTCTGTCCCTGTTTGGGATCAAAACCAACCAACCAACCAACCAACCAACCAACCAACCAACAAAAAATCTCTCTGCTCTTTTCACTCTGAGAGTAAAAAGAGAAGCAGAGAAAAAACACTGGGGCCCTCTGGTGGCTGTTCACTGATTCCCACCACTAAGCGGATTAAAGCCTTTGCCTCAGAGCAAGTTCATGTGAGGGAAAGAAATGCTGAATCATCCCTGCTAAGCTGCCTGCCTAGGCTTCTCCTAAAACTCTTCGGTATTATTGGTAGTTTCAAAGGCTGCCACCACCACCCTGCTTATCAACAGAGCTTGAATCTCCCTGGGCTTGGGGTGGAATCCCAGAGAAAACTCTCTTGATTTTGCTCTTGGACAAGTACAAAAATCTTTCACGTGCAAGCATACACATGGTGAGACAACTGGTAGCTGCTGAACGTCTTAGGACATGTTTGCACCAGAGAAAATGCCCCTTCAGCCTCCCCCTGCTTTTCCTGAGTTAAAAACCAACTTGGAGAGGCTCGTAAAAAGGAAAAGACCAACCCCACTTCCCAGTTTTATTCAATTACTACAGACTGCTTCCATCTGAGGCATTCATAGCTTTAAATACAGCTAAGAATTCTTAGTAGGATTAAGAAAATGGGTTGCCTTAATGCACGTTTATAGAGTCTGGTGCAAAGCCCTAGGTAGAAAGGGCATAGGCTAGTGTTTCTTATTTTAATTATATTGCAGGTAATCAATACTAGAACAGTATCAGAGATATACAAAGCACACACCAAATAAACAGAAATTCTAAAGCAAAATCTGACTAAACAAACTTTTCCCTAGCCTAAACTTCCTGTAGCCAAAGCCCATACTTCCTTTTCTTGACCTCACCAAACTCTGGAGGAGAATTCAAGCTTCCTGCCCTCCTGTCTTTACAGGACCTGCAGAGCCATTTTTCTGCAGCCATTCTCCCTGGCCACATTTCCTGCTTTGCTCTAACAAAGAACTTCCTTCTTCCTGCCAACAGCTTTCTAGGTCCCACCCACCTAGTGTGCTTACTGGCTGAGCCCCAGAGTTCACCGGTCTGTCAGTCAAGACAAGGTTCACTTCAAGTTAGCTCTTTAGGTGGAGGGGTGGCTGATCACTACAAACATAAACTCTGGGAAAAGAAATGCAAGGAAAGAATAAGGGATGCAAAAAAAGAGTTTGAGGAGCATATAGCTAGAAGTGTCAAGGGGAATAACAAAAACTTCTTTAAATAAATCAAAAGTAGAAAACCTGCCAGGTTGGACCCTAGGTGACGAGGGTGTGAAAGGTATTATTAAGAAGTATAAGGAGATTGCAGAGAAGCTGAATGGGTTCTTTGCATCTGTCTTCACGGCGGAGGTTACTGACCATATACCTGCTCTTGGACCGAGCTTCTCAGCCATGGAGGCTGAAGAACTGGGCCAATTTGAGGTGATGAGAGAGGATGTTCTAAACTGCCTTGGAAAACTAAAAATTAACAAATCGCCAGGGCCAGATGACATCCACGCAAGAGCTCTGAAGGAACTCAAATGTGAACAATTGCTGATCTCCTAATAAAAATATGTAACTTCTTCCTACAATCAGGCTCTGTACCAGAGGACAGGAAAGTAACCAATGTGACTCAGATTTTCAAAAAGACATCCAGTGGGGGAGGAGGGTCTGGGAAACTACAGGCCAGTTAGGTTAACTCTGTGCCAGGTAAATTGATGGAAATCATACTTAAAGACAAAAATTGTTAAACATATAGAAGAACAGGCCTTGTTGAAGGAGAACCAGCATGGCTTCTGCAAGGGCAAGTCTTAACTCACTAAATTTTTGTTCTTTGAGAGTGTCAGGAGGCATGTGGATAAAGGTGATCCAGTTGACACAGTATACTTGGACTTCCAAAGAGCTTTAACAAGGTTCCCCACCAAATGCCCTTGAATAAATTTTGGAATCTTGGGATAAGGGGACAGGTTCATGTGTGGACTGGTAACTGGTTGAAGGACAGGAAACAGAAGGTATGAAAAAATGGAGAGTTTTCACAATGGAGAGAAGTAAGAAGTGGGGTCCACCCAGGATCTGAACTGGGACTTTAACTTGTTCATAAATTATCTAGAAGTCGGAGTAAGCCATGAAGTGCCCAAATTTGCAGATGACACTAAACTATTTATGGTAGTCAAATACAAAACTGACCAGGAGAGAGATCTTGGAGTCATGGTGGAAAGCTCATTGAAAGTGTCAAGTCAGTGTGTGGAGCTGTGAAAAAGGCAAATTCCATGCTAGGGATAATTAGTATGGGGATAGAAAATGAAATTAAAATGTCAATATTAGAATGCCTTGATACAAATCTATGGTAGGGCCACATTTTGGAGTACTGGGTACCATTCTGGTCACCATATCTTAAGATGGGCTTTGTAGAACTGGAAAAAAGTGCAGAAAAGGGCAATCAAGATGATCAGGGGCCTTGGGGACCTTCCCTATGAGGCAAGGCTACAGCATATGGGCTTTTTAGTTTGGAAAAGAGGTGACTACAGGGAGACATGACAGAGGTATATAAAATTATGCATGGAGAATAGAGAGTGGACAGAGGGAAATGTTTCTCCCTCTCTCACAACACTAGAACCCGGGTCATCCCATGAAACTGAAGGCCTGGAAATTTAGGATCAACAAAAGGATAATTTCACAATGATCAATTTCACAAAGTGCCTAATTAATCTATGGAATTCCCTGCCATGCGATGTGGTGATGGCCACTCACTTGGTTGGCTGGCTTCATTCATTCATTCATTTCATTTCATTTCTAAACCACTCCATCTGAAGGCTCTGGGAGGTGTACAACAAGTTTAAAAAGACACAAAACCACACACCATTTTTTAAAAAAGTGCTCAAAACAATATAAAAACAATTTTTAAACAATTCAAAACCATTTAAAACCTATTAAAATACTTTAAAAACAATTTTAAAAACCTTGGAAGGCCAGGCCAAACAATTAAATTTTTAGGGCTCTCTTAAAGGTCGACAGCGAGCCTAAACTGCGGATATCTGCTGGGAGTGCATTCCATAGGCCAGGAGCAGCTTCAGAAAAGGCCAGGTTCCGAGTCGCCACCAGACTTAGACAAATTCATGGAGGACAGGTCTAAAAGGGCTACTAATCTGGTGGCTATAGGCCATCTCCAGCCTCAGAGACAAGATGCCTCTAAATACCAGTTGCAGGGGAATAACAGCAGGAAAGAGGGCATACCTTCATCTCTTGTCTGTGGGCTTCTCAGAGGCATTTGGAGGGCTGCTGTGAGAAACAGGATGCTGGCCTAGATAGACCTTGGGCCTGATCCAGCATGGCTGTTTTTATGTTCTTAACCTGAGGTTCCAGGCATCCTGAGGAATTTGGAACCGCAGGCTGCTGGCCCTGGAACCGGAGTTGAGGGAGGAAGCTCCTTCCTCAACTCTGGCGTGATTGGCTGTTCAGGCTGTCCTTCAGGAAAGAAAGAAGCCAGCTCGGCCAGCTCCTCTACCTATCTGCAGTCTTGCTGACTGTAGAGAGACTGCTTTCTTGAACATCCAAATGTGGATGGAAGAGCGAAGGGGGTGTGTGTGGAATCACAGGTCCATTGGACCCGTAGTTCTGGTCTATGTCCCAAGGCAGCCATAGAATTTAAGAGTTGGAAGAGACTTCAGTGGTCTTCTAGTCCAATTGTCTACTCAGCACAAGAAACAGCATATGTATGTATGTATGCATGCATTTATTAAATTTTTATACCAGCCTATCCCTCAGAGCTGGCTGTTTCAAAAGCTTTAGTGAAGGTAATCATACCACTGCATGAGACAGATTCCATTAGGCAGACTGTTCCACTGTCAAACAGTTTATGCAGTTAGGAAATTCTTGCTGTAAGGAGCAATAAAGAACAAGTCCACTCCTTCGTTTATGTGACAGCCCTTCAAATATTTGAAAAGAATAATCATATCTCCCCTTAGTCAGCCTGTCAACTATTGATACTGCAGTGCAGTATCATGCATGTGCAAACCAGCCCACATTCATTCAGTTTGTGATCACTACTTTTTAACTACAGAAAAATACATTGGATGGGGAAGATGTTAACAGATTTTGTACTCTGAAATTGGTGACTGTAACTAAGTAGAAATGCCCTCAAATTACTTTAAATTACCATTTATTACCACGGGTTACATTGTGGATCCTAGTTTTGCCGTCTTCTCCCATATACTCCCAGAAATACTCTTGGTACATGTAAGAAGTCTTGTGTGGATTTCTGCAGAAAATGGATGCCATTTTTGAAAATGTGATTTAGGTCCTTCAACATATACAGCATAGGAAGACTACAAAATTGATCCAAATCCTAGATATATGGTATAAAGGAGATGGAATTGATTTAATACTTCTTACTTCATATAAATGTCTCTGAAATTGACTGCAAATATGAAATCAGCTTTTGCGTGGAATGTGTCTTATAAATATGATTATTAACTGCAGCTGAAATTGCCAAGCATGGACAGGTATTACCCATTTCATATTGCATAATGCTGATGATAGTAGTGAACAGAATGCTAAATAACTTTACTGTATTGTGTAGGCACCCTGGATGAAATTTTTGATTTTACTTATTTCCCCATATTTTTAATGATAAGATTAAAAAAAATTAATATTTTGACACACAGTAGGTGCTTCAATTAAATACTGGCAGAATCAATTGCTATTATTTTCTTTGGTAATGAAAAGAGGATTTTTATTTGAAATTCTTGGTATGAATGTGAAAGGCAGCATCTTCAGTTCCTTCATTAACAGTTTTATTTGAGAAAACAATTAATAAAATCAAAGTCAATCTTTTTCTTGCAAATCCACTGAGATTAAAATAGATTAGTATTCATATAGTTTTCATTGTATATTGGAAAGCTGAACAACACATTTTATTTCAAACAGCAGGGGAAAAATGAAGAAAACCAAACTTAATTACACTGATGGTGTTTGGCCATGGAATAGTTCGGGAAGCACAACAGTTCCTGTTGCAAATTTCTGGATTCAGGACACTTATAAGTTGTTAGGGAAATTCTCATAGGGCTGAAACTTACTGTAAAACAGCATGGAACCCAAATTGTTTTATTTTCCAAACTTGAAAATTTGAAAGAAGGCAGCACAAGCAACAAATAGATTAATTTTTATCACATATTCATTAGATCAGATTCATTTTTTATTCATGTTATTACTTTAGTATAATAATACAATTTTAATTTTATGGAGCTGTAGGCATTTAGGTAATACCATCCACAGTACTGTGTGTGGGCTAGAGAGTGTAATTTAAATCATTCTAACTGTATGGAAGCTGTTGGGATTATGCTGAGTCGTACCAAGTAAAACTCTGACCTCAACAGTATTGTATACATCTTCCCTATGAAGCTTCCTTCTCGTTCTTCCTTTTCTCATTAAACATTTATTTAGAACCAGCAGTGTGCTAGGCACTGTATGGAACACAAAATTAACATGGTCCTGCCCAATAGGCTTATGAATGAAAGCTGAGATCTAATGCACTCCTGTTTGGAAACTAGTTGCATGAAATCCACGGGATGTCCAAATAAATATAGTAAAGGTCAGGATGCAAGCAATATGGAAACTACAAAGGTGAAGATTAGAGCATGGATTTGGTGCAGGAAGATGAGGAAAGATTCATTTAGTAAGAAGTGGAATTGGGTGGACACACTGATAGGCAGGTCAGGCCATTCCATACACACTAAGCATACACTATGGCAGGAAGTTTGATGTGTGAGATGAGTAGACAGAAAATGAAAGATGGGAGGGAATTATGTCATTACATTATCCAGCTATTGGCTTTTGTTATTTTGCTCCACTTAGTCAATTAACTCTTTTCTTTTGTTTTTAATTTGACTCTTTGCTGGCTATTATTCTAAAGTTGGTGTTCCTTGTTAATTTATACAAAATAAAACTAAAGTAGATAGAAATACTAATGAGGAGGCTTGCATGGGGACAATTTCCACCAACCCCCTTTCTCCAGAACTGCTCTGTACAGCATGAAAATATGCCCCTGAGGGTCGTGTAGCCCTCAGGGACCTATTTTCATGCTGAATAGAGCACTTCTGGGGGAAAGGGAGATTGGTGAAAATCACTCCCCTGTACCAGCCCTTGTATTGCTGAAGCAGAGACTCTACCACTATGCATGTACTTTTTATTTTGGCTGCATGCTCACAGCTTTATCAGGATGTCAGACTTTGTGCCAAGCCCCTAGTTCCTATACCATACTGTAACTAAGCCTAAGTAAGTGTACATGATAAATAATCATGTATTCTTCCCCAGACTTTCTCTGCATCTGGTCTCCCCTGTGTCTCAGATTCTGAGCCTTTGGGACAAGTCAGGTGTCTGTTTTTCTTCCCTCAATATGAAGTACATGGATTGCACTTTATTAATAAATAAATAGCTGTATACAGGGGTGTAACTATAATAGGGCAAGGGGAGACAGTTGTCTGGGGGCCCACTGCTTTGGCCCCCCCACCCAGAGGCAAGTCACATGACTGACTCCCCCAGCCGCGCACCCGCCCGGGCTTCCTTCAGTTGTATTCCTCCTCCGAAACTGATGTGAGTGTTACCACCTGGAGCTACCAGAACAGCATGGCTTTCTCTAGTACCATTAATTTAGTCCACAATTTTCAAAACCTTTAAAAAAATAATTTAGGATGATGTTCTATTGTGGCACATAGGAGATAGATATAGATAAAGATATAGATAGATAACTATGCTTTTTGTTACCACTATTCAGCCTCTTTTAAGATTTCTTTACTTCATGAGCTGAGTTTCAGTGAGGGGGGGCCATTTTAAAATCTTGCCTCTGGGCCCACTCCAATCTTGCTATGCCCCTGGCTGTATAATGAGTACAATTAATAGCAAGTTGAAACATCAAAATATATACATATGGCCATACATTATCGTAACAGTTTAAAATATATTTTATTATTAAATAGTGTTTACAATGGAAATAGACAGGAAGGAGCTGAAACAGCAATGAACTACTAGCAGACCATGCTCTGTGCAAAATTTGGAAATAAAAAGCAGAACAATGGAGGGTTTGTAATGCAAGAGTAATGCATGAGTGTGACTTTGGAAACAAAACCAGGTGATGTGGAACTCCAGAAGTCAGGAGATTGGCAGGAATACCACATATTATTGAGCAATCCCAGGTAAATCATGTTGCCCCAGAAACAATGACTGTCATCTAGACCAGGGATTCTCAACGTTGGGTCCCTAGATGTTATTGGACTTCAACTCCCATAATCCCTAAACTAGGCCACTGGGGCTGGGGATTATGGGAGCTGAAGTCCAATAATATCTGGGGACCCAACATTGAGAATCTCTGATCTACACTATGCAGTACCTAGACAGCATACTACCTATGCAGTACTCTAGAAGAAGCACCGGTGCTTCCGAAGAGTTCAACTAATTCAGCTCCACCACTCATGCAGCAGGAGAGGGGACAAATTTTGACAGTCTCCTCTCCACCTGGAAGTGCTCTGTTGAACACACAAAAAAGTCTCAGATGGTTGTACAGCCCCCAGGGACATATTTTCAGGTGCCACAGAGTCTTTCCGAAGGGAAGGTTGTGGAAATTTGATACCCTCTCCCACATGCCCAAACACTAGTGCAGCATTAGTCTGAAACTCTGAAGAGTGCTGCACCAGTGCTTCTGCTACAGAACTGGTGGTTTGTTAATCTGGATGTCAGCAAAGGACTTTCTGTGGATTCAGGTCACATATCCACCTGTGACCTTCAAACGATATACATGCATTTATGAACTGAACAATCTATAGGTATGAACTTGGGAGACCCAGGCTCAAATTCCACTTAGTCATATAATCCTCACTCAGCCAGTCATTCCCTCTCAACCTAACCTACCTTACAGGGTTGTTGTGGGGATAAAATGGGAAGGACCATGTATGCCCCCTGTGTTCCTAGGAGGAAGAGTAGAGTTAAAAAAAAACAGGCAGTGGGGAAGAGGTTCTCATGCATAATTCTGACCGATGTCCATGGGACTTGTTGATGCATGACTAATGGAAAGGTTATATTCCAGGTTCCTAAAATCCATCTGGGAGCATGAACAGTTTTTTGGGAAGGGTCAGAGCTCCTCCTCCTCTAGGTCCAGCTTTTGTGTATATCTTGGCTGGCACAGAAAGCCACACAGAGCTATGCCTTCACTGTCCTTTGCCCAATATTCTATTTACTAAGCACAAGCCACTGTGAACTGGCTTGCTCATGGGGCCAGTGAAGACCATGTAGGAGAGGGTTGAGGAATCTTTGCATTTCCCTGTACTGTCCCCTTTTCTATATTAAATTGTTTTATCTGGGCATCTGTGAGTACCTCAAAATAATTATATTCTCTGCAGCTGGGCCCATAGCATACAAAAGGCTATTCAATTGTTGCCTTTCTGGCTGTTTATCCAGGTTAGAAGTTTGGGCAAACCTCTGAAATCTATGTCCAAATAGGTCAGGTTTTAGGATGTTTAAAATCAAATTCTTCAGGGGGAGGTGGTTACGTGGAAGCAGCATGGGCTGGCCATGACTGCATCTCAGAGTAGCAGAAGCTGGATTGCACTGACCCAGAAAGTCCTTGTAGGCCAGACCTTTTCAGCTGTAGGCCTCTGTTCTCAGGTGGCTGGAGCTGTACTATGCAGAAACACAAGCAGTAGCTGGTTGTCCTACAGGGTTAGTAGGCTTGATTCTGAGTCTCCCTAATGAAGTTTGCAGTGCCTTGCAAACAGTATTTTCCAACACCATGTGGAGACAGCAAAGAAACTGGACACCATGATTGCCAGGAAATTTAGGACCACCAAACGGAGGTACTTTTTCACACAACGCATAATCAACTGGTTTCCACCAGTTGTTTCTGCTACAAAATGTGGTGACAGCCAACAACCTGGCTGGCTTTAAGAGGGATTTGGATAACTTCATGGAGGAAAGTTCTATCAACGGCTACTAGTAGGAGGGCTATAGGCCACCTTCAGCCTCAAAGGCAGGATGCCTCCGAGTACCAGTTGCAGGGGAGTAACAGCAAGAGAGAGGGCACGCCCTCAACTCCTGCCTGTAGGCTTCCAGTGGCATCTGGTGGGCTACTGTGTGAAACTGGATGCTGGACTAGATGGGCTTTGGGCCTGATCCAGCAGGGCTGTTTGGCTGTTTTTATGGTCTTATGGGAGAGAAGAGCTGGTCTTGTGGTAGCAAGCATGACTTGCCCCCTTAGCTAAGCAGGATCCAGAGGCGTAACTAGGGAAATCGGCACCCGGGGCAAGCACTGAAATGGCGCCCCCCCCCACCACGCCCACCGCCCCCCCAACATACTACATTATACTTAGGTTTTTCCTCACAAGCGCCTGCCACCGCTGCCAAGCCAGGCCACTGACTGGCCGCCAGGCGCCAGCAAAGCAATGTGGGGGGGGGGGCGCAGGTGGCGCGGAAGGGACTGCTCGTGGGGGAGGGGGTGCTGACGCGCTCCCTTGACTGCTGCAGCGCTGCTGCACTGAGCAGGAAACATTTGTATTAACAAAATTTTTTTAAAAAAATTTAAAAATTGGTCATGGCGGCGCCCCCCACGTGACCAGAAAAGATGGCGCCCGGGGCACATGCCCCCCCTGCCCCCCCCATAGTTACGCCTCTGGCAGGATCCACCCTAGTTGCATATGAATAGGACACTAGATATTCCCCTTAGGGGATGGAGCTGTTCTAGGAAGAGCAGAAGGTTCCAAGTTTCCTCCCTGGCATCTCGAAGATAGGGCTGAGAGAGATTCCTGCCTGCAATCTTGGAGAAGCCGCTGCCAGTCTGTGAAGACAATACTGAGCTAGATAGACCAATGGTCTGACTCAATATATGACAACTTTCTATGTTCTTATGTTGAGCTGAAACAAAAACTAACTTTTATTTTGTCTTTCCAAACCTTCCCCTTCTCCCCACATAGTCCCACCTAGTGGCCCTGAACTATATACAACTATTCTCACAGGTTTGATATTGATATAGAATATTGATTTTTATGTTTTAATATTGGTTTGCCTCTTTATATCGTAATTCCTTGGCCATGTATATTTCTTCACTACATGCTAACACCAGAAGACCACCCCAAGCGCTAAATGCACCAGCCATTCTACATTCACTTCACATGCCAAACCACCATCCTAAGGGCAAATACTTCAGTACAAAGAAATTCAATGCACATTGGTTTTTTACTTGATTTTGAGGCTTTGGAATAGGAGTGAAAATGGGATTTGCAGGGTTGCCCCAGTTGATGATGCTTCACTGCTAGAGGGCCATATCTGCTGTTTTTGTGGGGAAAGGATAGGCTAAGGGAAGCAGGGCCGGCTTCTGAATATGGGTCTTAACTGGACATCACTGGTTGCCCATTGGATTCTTTAAATACCCCACATTGTCCAAGTCCTCCCTCTCAAATCTAGAGGGAAGAGATTGGTTGCCTAGATAGTAAAGATGTCAGCTGACATTTAGAGTAACAAAGTGGGAGGAGGGATTTTGATGACCCTCTCCCCCCAGAAGTGCTCTTTAGCACTTTAAAATATGTCTCTGATGACATACTTTTGGATGGCACAGAACATTTCCAGGGGAAGGAGTGATCATCAAAATTTGCCTCCTTGAGCAAAGCATGGGTGCTGCTTTGGGGGAGAATCCAGTCACAACACCAGTGTTTCTTACGTAGCACCCACACTTGTTTGCCCAGTGATTACCATTTACTAATTACAGGGTTTTAAAAAATCTGATCATTGGTATTTACTCGTACCCAGAAGTGTATGTCTGCTCCATTGTTCAAATGAATCTCCTTTATTTGTGAAGCTCCTTTACTTGTGAAGCTCCTTGCAATCTCTCACATTTTCAAGTCTGTGCAAATTGTTAGATCTGATTGATTCGGCACTTCATTTAAAAAGAAATAAAATAATATTTTCTGGCATTTTTCATGTGTCAGTGTAAATGCCAGTAGTACAAAACATGTCATGAAAGGCAATCTCTTAACAATTTTTGTTGTTGTTGTTTTCCTTTTGAATATTGTTTTGTTTTTTTGCTTTTGACTTTTTCTGGTCGTTTTCATGATGAGAACTGTGCTGGAACACTCTATATTTGAGGCTGATGCCCTTGAACGGATTCATTTAAACTGATAGAAATCCATAAGCATAAAAACCAATATTATTTCATGTGTAATATTGTCATTGTGGCAGGCATAGTGCATCATTTCTGCTGGAATTGTTTCTCCTAATGCATGTTACCAGAGTGCATTATAGATGAATGTTTGCTGTTTGCAACTTTAACCCTCTGTTCATACATTCATTCATTTAAAGCTAAATAAACAGGCTGCTAGAAAGGAATTTTGTCCATGTTTCAGTCCTATTCTTAGCTGTATTCTTCATCTCATACATTGGATGTTCTCTTTGCTGAAATGATTCAAAGTACAGTTTTCATTAATTAATAGCCTTGTTAGAATTGCAATGAACATCTTCTTAAGTAACTGTAAGTTAACATAGTTCACACACGAGTTCAATACTTTGAGGAAAATCTATAGCCAGAAATGTGTGTACATTATAATGAATATAAATGTAAGCTTCTAACATCACCATCAAAATTCATCTTTAATGTACTGATTCAGTTTCCTTTGTGCATCTTGCTGAATGTGTTACAAGCACCATAATGAGGACGTATCATAAGATGAGAAATATTTCAGCCTTTAAAACTCTCAGCATTTATTAATACATGTCTTCGTTTCTGATGACAACAAGTATCATTAGGCAGGCATTTAATTAAAGAAATGATGACTGAATATATCGAGGATTCATTTTACAATGGATAAAGCCAAAGCTGTTCATAAAGGGAGCTATCTGAATTTTGGAGATCAAGGTTTTCCTAAATTATAATAATATTTTTCAGCTGCATGATCCGCTAGATTTATATGGCCTATAATTAAGAACTTGGTATTTCACAGGTGTCCCACTGGCTATGGAAGAAAAAAAAATCTCCATCTTTTGAAATTATGGGATGCTGCCTTGCAATAGCAGAATCTAATCTGCTCCCAATTTGTGTCAGCATTCTGCATTGGGAAAAAGATCTCAAATCCTCTCTAAAACTAGGAATCAGTGGAAGGTTTCCTGGGCTTCATGAGCCCAATGCAATTAGGCAGCAAGTGACTGTATGCCATATGCATTTATTGCTCTTCTTAGCATGTGTTACTTTGATGTGTTAGGCTGGAAAGCTAGCTCTCTTTCTTGAGCAGCCTTCCTCCTGGGTCTTTATACTGCTTAGCAGTTGAGTGCAGACTTTGAAACACAGCCTAATTT
This sequence comes from Hemicordylus capensis, assembly GCF_027244095.1. Taxonomy (NCBI): domain Eukaryota; kingdom Metazoa; phylum Chordata; class Lepidosauria; order Squamata; family Cordylidae; genus Hemicordylus; species Hemicordylus capensis. The sequence continues at coordinate 317,615,406 of NC_069659.1, read as the reverse complement.
AGAGGCAGCTGCTGCAGCTGCTGCTGTCATTTCAGCCATCTCCCCCCTTCTCCGATTTTGCTTTGATGTCAGCTTAGAGCCCTTGTTGTTGCATTCGTACATTGGCTTCTTCCCCAATTCACAAAACAGGACCTGCATAATTTTAACCATTTGTTTTTGCCTCTAAATCTTATCCTAGCAGCCAACATTCAACGTCCAACATTGAAGATGTTGTCTTGCGGAGTGTGATATGTTGTGGTATCTTCTTTCATAATCACATGAGGGAAGAAGGTTTCAGGAATGAAAATAAACCAAAAAAAAGTCTCTTTGAATTTGACTGTTTGAAGTTCAGTGAATGGCCACTGACATCAGACAAGGGAAGGCATTCGCTGAATGACATGGTATCCATTCCGTTTTCCCCAAACCGTGTACAGGATATCAACATGAGATGCAGAACCATTTCTTATATGATGAACAACTTTCTGCATGAGGCCAGTGCTAAGCATGTGGAGTGCCAATGGGTGAAAAGGTGTCTCAGAAATTCCAAAAATGTGGTAAAATATTCCAAACTACACAGAATGATTCAGATTACCAAGTTCCATTGTATGGCTCCTTAGAGGTGTATATCCACCACTGGGAATTCCTTTGTGGCAATGCTTCAAACCAATATTTCTGTCATCACTTCAGTCTTGGTGGCCATACATACATGATTCTGGGCATTGCAACTCATCTTCACCTTTATGTGTGATGTGTTCAAAGATCTTCTTTCAAACCCATATTGGGGTTGGCCTTAATCTTTTGCTTTTGTGTCTGTTCTTGCTCTCTTTTTACTGCTACCTGAAGCAAATCAACTGTTAACTGGAGTTTGGCAATAGCTTGGTGTCCTGTTTTGACTGCCCATGAGGTGAGGCAAGGCAAGGGAGAGGAAAAGGCACAGTGAAGCAAGCAAAGGCAACATGAGGCAAGGCCGAGGCAAAGCAAGACAACTTCTCAGGACCCTGGAGAAATTCAAGAGAACAGCACTCCTTAGAGGCAGACTGAGCTCTTAAGTACTCCTGAGGCCGGACTATCCTTCTTGGGCTCCACCTGGAGAGGGGAAACCTTAAAGGGGCAGCCCTCTGGAGTATGAGTTGGTGCAGGATGTTGTGGGAGAGGCTGGGTCTGTAGTGGGCTCACATTCCAGGGGTGCTGGTCCAGGGAACCCAAACCCCAAGGCAGCCTGTCTGGGGGACCGCTGCCCTGGGAGATCTTGCAGGTTCCAGTCCAGTGTCACAATCCAAGTTTGGGGCCAGTGCAGATCCTGGACTAATGTCAGATTCTGGCCTAATATCAAGCCATTTTTGGAAGAGTGGTATATATAAATCAGATAGATAGATAGATAGATAGATAGATAGATAGATAGATAGATAGATAGATAGAGTCATGATCCAGGTCTAGGTTTAGTGCTAGTCCTAGTGAACGATATCTGGAAATCCCTGTTAGAGGGAACACTGCTCTCAACCAAATGAGCCCATCTGGTCTACTCTTTCCTGTCCTTCAGGATATTTGACCAGTCTCTCCTGTTCAGGGAGGCTTTTGGCTGACAGAACTGAGATTATTGTTGTGAATCTCCTGGTTAGAAGTGTGTAGATGGTCTTGTTACTCATCATATGACAGATAATTTAATTTGTTATTGATTGTATTGGATTTTGTATTCCTTGTGGTTTTCATTGTGTGTTGTTGCAAGAAGCGTATTGAATTTAAAAAATAATAAATAGTGTTCAGTTCTAGCTTAATAGCAAATAAATTCCTGAATGTTTCGCTTGTGCTGTTTAGCTTACAGGGCAATCCAAACTAATATGTGTTAGATGCTGAGAGTGCAAAGACAGTACTATGGCTATAGTTTGTCCTTAGCCTTAGTTAGACATGAGATAGCTCATACTCTTCTTCCTGCCAGTAGGGAACAATATACTTGCTCATGTTTCATTAAAATGAATAGGAGCAATAAACATCATGGCATAGGTCTTGTGCATTTTCCATACCTTTCAATATGGTTAAGACAGGATAATGACTCAGCAAAGCTGTTCTCACAAGCAGCCCAATCCAGGACAGGGCAGCCCAGCCTGGGTTAGGCTGCTTTTATGGAGTGTCGGGATTGCTCTGGATCCTGGTATTCCCACCCAGCCTAACCCAACTTTGAAAACCCAGGCTTTAGCACTTGTGCCCTTAACCCTGGAGCCGAGGTCGTGTGTATGTAGAGTTTGGCATCTAGAGTACCTGACTCCCAGGGGAATCTCCCAATGCACTGCACTCACCGCACAGTGCATGGTGGGATTCTTGGAGGCTGGGACAAGTCCCACCCTCCAGTGATCCATGCTGTATGGAGCAGAACAAATCATGTGGGTGCACGCCAGTATGTCAGAGATGTAGATGCATGTCTGGGGGAAAGGTAGATCCCTGCCTTACTGCCCACTAGGGATGTGTGGACCAGTATGGAGATTTGGGGGTTCAGTTTGGGGGTTCAGGATCAAACCAAACAGAACCCCACCCCGGTTCTGTCCGGACCGGAACCGAAGATCCGGACAAATCCACGGAACATTCAATTTTTTTAAATTTTTTTGAAATCTAAAAAATATACCTGTAGCCCCTTCAGGGGGCTTCCTGTAGGCCATGTGGGGGGTGTCTGCGAAGGTTCCCCCTCCCCCGCTGGCCTCTGAAATCACCGCTGTGGCTGGGTAAAATGACTCTTTTTAGCCTGTTCGGGCCTCCATAACTGCTCACGGTGGCCATTTTGCCCACCACCGTGCATGCGTAAATGGCCTCTGCGAGGCCTGGCATGGCTCACATAGGACAAGTGTCCTACCCAGGTTTCAAAGCTGTGCAATTTTTGGTTGTGTGGGAGCAAAAACTAGATAGGAGGAGAGAGAAGTGATTAAGATCGTTCACACAACTGCTAAAGCTGAGGGTGGGAGGCAGGATCCTACCAACCTTCCCTCAAACAATCTCCTCTTCTTTGGGGCACTGCTGCTTGCACACCCACATGACCAGCGGTGGTCATCTGATGTGGGATTGGGAGGAGGAAGCCCTCCCACATTTCACAGTGCACCATGCAGGGAGGGGAGGTTCCGGGTGTATGTGTGCAAGGGTTTGTTGGCATGCCCCTATGAACAGAGGCACTGTTACATAAGAACATAAGAAGAGCCCTGCTGGATCAGTTCCAAGGCCTATCTAGTCCAGAATCCTGTTTCACACAGGCTGGGTTTTTAATTTTTTTTATTTCAAAAAGGTCCTGTAAGCGGTTTGTTCCAAGTCAGAAACCTACCAAAAACATCTGGAAGTGAAACACCCCCCCCCCACACACACACACCAATTTGGATCATCATTCCACAATCATGTGGAGGAATCTACACTTTGCCTTCATGAAATGCCCCCCTTTTTTCCTGCCCAACCCTTTAAATCTAGGGTAGGGGGTGGGGAGGCCTCTGTGTATTCAATTGAAAGTGGATCAATCTTTTTGAATTTTTAAAAACTTCCAAAAAAAAGTCCTGTAAATGGCTTGTTTCATGGCAGAAATTTACAAAAACTTCAGGAACCGAAACCTCCCACTTGGACCATCATTCTACCCCCATGTGGGATCAATCCTGTGATTTTTAAATGATTTTTCCCCCCTACTGTAGTAAAGGCACCAGAAAGAGTCATCTCTATCCATATAATACTTCTCACCTAGTGGAAATGGAAAGGTTAACACCCAAATTTGTTTATTTATTTATTTCTATTTCTATTTCTATTTCTATTCCGCCTGATATGTGTATCTCCAGGTGGTGTCTTCAATTGTGTGCACACTCCCAATTCTGATGATTGGGAAGTATGATATTCAGAATTTCTTCCAAAAACTACCAAAGACGAATTTAAATTTCCCCTGAACAAATTCCAGTCTAAAAGTAGTGCATTCTGCTAATTTAAGTGGCAGGGCAAGAGAGGGGGGAAGAAAGGGAATGGAAAAGAAAGGGTGCGGGGGGAGAAAGAGACAGAAGATGGTGGGAAATGGACAGCAGGCAACAGAAGGTGGTGCAAGACTTTGTGTGTCCCCCCCACCCCAGAGTTGCATTGAAATACAATCTGCCCCACACCAGTTTTGTTTGACACTAGCGTAGTGCATTTGCAAGAGAAAGAAAACCCAAGGCCCAATATTTTTATATATGGAGGGGGAAAATCTTTTATAGGAAAAAAATTCCTGTGGCACCCCGTGATGACTGAATGTATAGAGGTTTCATTTTACAATGGATAAAGCCAAAGCTGTTCATAAAAAGAGCTATCTGAATTTTGGAGATCAAGGAATTCCTAAATTATAATAATATTTTTCAGCTGCATGATCTGCTAGATTTATATGGCCTATCATTAAGAACTTGGTATTTCACAGGTGGTGTCCCACTGGCTATGGAAAACAAACAAACAAACAAACAAACAAACACTCAATCTTTTGAAATTATGGGATACTGCCTTACAATAGCAAAATCTACCTCACTTTTTGCTCAGGTAGCTGATCTGGGCTACTCAAGGGCTGCAGCTACTGGGTCAGGAGACCTCCTGGTCTCCCAGACAACACAGACTGCTTTGGTAGATGGAATTTTACTGAAGCAGCCCATGTCATGTGAATGACCTTATTGTGTGGGAGACAGGAGCTGGGTAGAACAGTGCTGTCCTACCCAGCTTTCATACCCAGCATTTGACCAAGGCAAATCTCTGTCTCTCACACAGTCCCTTTCCCCTCCTTCTACCTAGTTGTTTATTCCCACACAACCAAGCATTGGGAGTGTGCATAGCTCCCAAATCGGGGTAGGACACTTGGGCTACTCAGTTTTTGGTTGTGTGAACAGTCTCATTCTTAGTTAATTGTCTCATTTAGAAATAACAGCAAAACCATAGTTCAGTCATTGTGAATGGGCTTTTATTCACACAGCTGTGAATGGTGTCCCTCCTCCCCTTCTTCCTCCTCTCATGCACTTTGATCCCCTCTCATTTCCTGTTTTATACAACACATAATTTGCTGTCATGTGGGAAAGTATGGTTTCCACACGTCATTTTTTCATAAACTGAAAATAAATAAACCTCATTCATCCTGAGCTTGGATATGTCTTCTGAAGGGTGAGGTGGGAGTGTAATACTCAGCTCATAGGAACATAGGAAGCTGCCTTATGCCGAATCAGACCATGGTGCATCTTGCTCAGCATTTTCTTCACTGACTGGCAGCAGCTTTTCCAAGGTTTCAGGCAGGAGTCTTTCCCACACAGGAGTCTTTTCCCTGGAGATACCAGGGACCTGGGATCTTCTGCATGCAAAGCAAATGCTCTACCACTAAGCTCTGGCCCCTTCCTCAAAAATGAGGGGAACATTAGGAACCATAAATTATTCTCTGACTTGGATTTATAAAAGCCCACATGTAGACCTTGGAGATGCTACATTTCCTAAGGTCCCCTGGAGTTTTTCATCCTGTGCTACCATTGCTGCTGCCACACTAACCCAACTTGTAAGTGAGATTTAAAGAGAAGATAGAGTTTTGGAAATCTGGGGGCTGGATGGGTGGGGAGGGTTAGGCACATCTTGCTTGGATTCAGATAATAACTCCCCAGTTTTTTGATAAGCACTCAGATTCAGAAGCAGCCCACCTTTAAGTCAGAATGGGAAACCTGCTTCAAACTATAGTTTCCAGTGGTGGTTTGCAGGCAAATGATGAGGCTGTTCTGATGACTAACCAAAACTGGGCTAAGGGAGCCCAGCCCAGTTTTGGCTGGTCGTGTGCTACAATGGGAGCTGTGCGGCTCCTGGAGGCCAGCCCGCTTAAATACTCCCTCAAAACGAGATTAGCGGCATGCTCGCCCGGCTAACCCCTTTTCCTGATTGTGTGCCACTGTGGTGCAGCTCTGTGCCACGGTGACTCATGAGTAGCCTACCAGCATCGGGTGGCTTCCCAGAATGCTCCGTGCACTCACATGGGGCATTCTGGGACTGCTGGGGACTGTGAGGCCCCCGAAACTGCCCCAACTGGCTCCGTGATAGAGCCAGTAATCATGTGGGTGGCCAGATCAGTGACTTCTGGGACTTCTGGGGAGCCACGGGGCAGGCTGCTTGCTCATGTGCAGGGAGAGCAGATCAAGCCCACTCTCCCCGCTAAACCCATTCTGGCACTTCACAGTGCTTGTGTGAAGCACCTCACTGGCTTATAAGAAAAGAAGACAACTGAAGCCCTTGGGAAGGTGGGGTGGGGCTGGGGAAATATGTGAATTCAAAAGCTATTCATAACAGCCAACAGATCTGAACTGGATTAATTTGGAGTGTTATATAAGGTCTATGAAATTCCATGGTCATGAGCTGGCACAGGACTTTACACCAGATATTCACATTGTATGTACCCCATGTTTTTAGTTGTCAAATTTAACCTCAAGTTCAGAGAGAGCATGGTGATATCCACAGTAGAACTTGATTAAAAATAATTCAGAAAAGAGTGGATTAGCTGAATGTTAATCATGGAGCTAAAAAAAAAAAATCACCAAGGAAAATGTGATTATTGTTCTCCTGGATGTTTATAGCACAGTTTCTGTGCCTCACCCACAGATTTGTTGCCTGACTTTTATTAGAAAAGGTCAAATTTTGAGTAATTGTTTGATGGTATAATTAAACTTAATTAGCAAGTAATTCCAGGAAGACTGAACTATTATAGCAATGATTTTGTGGTGATAGACTAACATAGAAAGTTAGTTCATTATTAACTCCTTAATCACGTTTCCTCGACTTATTAAAAAGAAGAGAATGCACACTCAGTTTGCCCAGTCCACAGTGCTGTGAGGAGTGCAGCTGTGCTCACAGATGGATCACCTGTTGGGGGCGGGGGAAGTGCTTGGACTAAGGGAAGGGGTTTTGCTACGGGAATGCTGTAGAAAGTCCAAATCAAAATCAGTGGGTTGTGGAGAGCCTATACACACCCTTCCCTTGCCACCACCCTGACTTCTTAAATGTCTGATGTTAGAAATCAATATACTGAAACGTATTACATGCATCCAGTTTATCACTGGAAATAAGTTTGCACAATGCCTGCTACAAAAGCCCATCAGAAGTGCTGGCTTGGCAAAGGCAGGAAATTGCAGAACACTGTGACTTCCTGCTGTTGTTTTATAAAGTCCTGAAGGTACTTTATAAAACATTGAGGCTCCACACACCATCCCTGTGTAGAGCCTAACCAGGCTCTGTGGGAAGCTCGCCCTGGGCAACCAGATCAGCCGCCCACACGATGACTGGCTCCATCATGGAGCTGGTGGGGCAGCGGGGGTTGGGGGCCCCCTGGACCCTGGAAGCCCCAGGAAGCCCCGCACAAGTGTGTGGAGCATTCTGGGGAGACCCCCGAGGTTGGGAGGCTTGTTGGAGCCTCTCTGTCAGGGGTCCCCTTGTGAGTTGCCATGGCGTGGAGCCACGCTATGGCGACTCACAATCACCAAAACAGGGTTAGCGGAGTGCTCACTCTGCTGAACTCGTTTTGTGGGAGGACAAGCAGGCTAACTGGCGGGAGCCACATGGCTCCCGACGGTTCCCATGACCACTCAAAAGCAGGCTGGGCTCCCTACTTATGTGAAACAGCCTTGTAAGTTATAAACAGTGATATAATCACAAAACCCATAAATATTAAAAATCAACTCTGAAGAGCAACAGTTCATAGTTACAGTTTATGTGAACTTTCATTTCAGCCCAGGGTGGACATAGAAGCCGGCTGAAGCAGCCAAGTCTTCTCTTAACAGTGAACAGAATAGAGGGAGCTGGCAAAACAGATGACTACATAAGGACAGCCCTGCTGGATCAGGCCCAAGGCCCATCTAGTCCAGCATCCTGTTTCACACAGTGGTCCACCAGATGCTGCTGGAAGCCTACAGGCGGGAGTTGAGAGCATGCCCTGAGGTTCCAGGCAGCCTGTGGTACATCCGAATTCAGAACCGCAAGCTGCTGGCTCTGGAACCAGAGTTGAGAGAGGAAGCTCCTCCCTCAACTCTGGTGTGATTGGCTGTGTGGGCTGTCATTCAGTAAACAAGGAAGCCCAAACAGCCAGCTCCCCCACCTCTCTGCAGTCTCACCAACTGCAGAGAGACTGCTCTCTTGAACATCCAAATTCAGACGGTAGAGTGGGATGTGGGTGTTTCTATATTACGTGCAAATGCAGCCGGAGTTCATAACTTCTGTGGTCCTCCCCTAAAGCACTGTTATTAGAAGTGAGCAGAAATGCAGACAAACCAGTTGCAGCATGGTTTCAGCAGCTCAAACCTGAGAAGACATTCAAGTGATGGCCAACTACAGTAATTCAATGGCCAGACATTCATTTAATGGCCAGCAGTCCTTCCATATCTGCATTTTCCCTATATGGAACATCACCAAAATAAAAAAGAAACAAGCTTGGGGGTGGGGCACAGGAAAACCACACATACCAGCCTATCCTCTGATACAGTCCAACTCAATATGGAAAATATTGGCCAGATGGGGATTGTTATTAAGAGATTTGCATTGAGAATGATATAATGCAAAAACCATAAGATAGGGCTTGTAACAAATCAAGGGGGAAACCATTCCAATTCTATGCACAGCCTTAATTCGGGCCTTTGCTTATCTAACCTGAAAGGATATGATCAGCTGAAGTCAGTGGATGGGAAGATAGGTCAAAGAAGGTACCCCTGTAGGCCTGCTACAGCTATGTAAACTTATTTCCAATGATAAACTGGATCCATGTAATATGTGTGTGGCGATGCCACACAGAGGCTGCAGGGAACAGCACAGCAAGCATGCACAGCCTTTTGGAGACTGGGCACCGGTGGTAGAAAAGCAGTAGGGTGGTGGACAAGCAGGTAAGGAGCTCCTTACCTGCTTTTAAGGGAGCCACTCCCCATCCCGCTGGCAGCTGCACAAATGGCTCTGTGCCCTCTGTGGGATAAACATTTGAACTTCAAAACATTAAAGATTACTAGATAGAATACAACAGTATCATAATATTAAAAAAATATGCCCTCTGTTTCTTCATTGATAGTGTCTCTATACTACATTTGCAGTCTGGTTTTGGTCAAAAGAGGAAAACCTTGGTCTCTTGTAAACTATAATTTCTCCCCAAGACTCCCCATTTCCCTGTGGACAACATCTTCTTTTGATCATAGACTACTGAACTGTTAACAACATAGGAAGAACATTTTAGCTTTTCTGTATCTTTGACAAAAGGACAATGTTCAGTCTTGCCTGTGAATCCTCTCTGTTTCCACCTCTTCCCTGTCATGCTACTGGTGGTCTTGAGGTATGTTGTGCAGATGTTTCGTGCTTTCAAACCTTTGGCTGTTTTTTCAAGTTGTTTCTTCGAAGAAACGTTTCCATGTGTCTCTGTCCCTTCCTTCTGCTGACACCTTTTCTTTTTGTACAAACAACCTGCTGCTGTTTTTTAGATCTAAGAGAAAAATACCTTGTATTACAGATGCCAGTTTTTCTTTTAAGTTCTTTTGAATTTATACATATGGTAAGCATGCAGTCTCTTCCTCTAATTGTTGCCCTTACAGTGCTGTTTTATTCTTTTAATTTTATTTCCCTTTGTTAATTTTAACTCCCCCCACCACCCCATATACCTCTCAAGCCTAATTGTAATGGTGGCTAATTAAAAACCTCTTCTGTTAACAGCCTGGAAAAACTGGCTGACGTCCTGACTACCATAGCATGCATGCTTCTAGCATCAGTGCACATGCAGAGATAGCATCCTGTGCTAGTCTCTGCACTTCCGAAACATGTGTGCTCTTGTTCAAGAATGCAAATGCTCTAGGAACCCCCCCCCCCATACGCTAGAAGTGTTTAGCAATAGCAATAGCAATAGCACTTACATTTATATACCGCTCTATAGCCGGAGCTCTCTAAGCGGTTTACAACGATTTAGCATATTGCCCCCAACATTCTGGGTACTCATTTTACCGACCTCGGAAGGATGGAAGGCTGAGTCAACCTTGAGCCCCTGGTCAGGATCGAACTTGTAACCTTCTGGTTACAGGGTGGCAGTTTTACCACTGCACCACCAGGGGCTAGAGCATAAAGATGCTGCTGACCCTTAGCAACATGTTCCCACTCAGGGATGGGTAGGTGGAGAGCTGGGCAGTGACCCAAGGACAGACTGCTGCAGCATTCCCAATCCCACCCACATGCCAGCCACGCCCCTCCCCCTACATCATCATGATGATGCCGCACATTCCTCCCAGCACCAGCCATGCCCCTATGTCTTTGTGATGATGCCAGGGTGAGGAGGAGTGTAGCTGGTGCCATGGCAATGTGCCAGACCTGGATGGGGGCCATGGGAAGAGCAGGGGGGCTAATGGATCGGGGGTAAGGAGGCTACCTGGCAGACCCTTCTCCCTTTGTGGCCCAGACATTTGTCCCCTCTTGCTTCTTTATCCCTACATGCCTCCTTCCACTCTAAGAGAGCACTTCTGAACCATAGAAGGAAGCACCACAGTATTTGTGCTCTTGCACAACTGTGCCCACACTTCAAAGGTGCAGGAAGGGCTGCCATTGAACGCGTGCCGATGTTAGAAGCGCACATGCTGTGGCAGCCAGGATGTCAAGCAGTTTATTTTTATTTAACAATGGTAGCAAACATACCACAAACAATTGGTCTGCCTTTGGTGTTCTTCCTTTAGTTATGACCATCTTGATGTCTTCTGATAGGCATCAGATGATATGCAACTACCGCACAATAGTTGAACAATTCAAATGCCAATTTCCATGGCATTCCATTACTTGTGTAGATGAAGATTTGATTACTTGATCAGATGACACGGAAAAAAGTTTATACACAAAAATAGGTACCTTTCTGATCCATCACATCACTTCTCAGAAAAGTAACAAAGAACCAGTAGTGACTGGTGGACACTGGAGTGGGGTGGGGGGAGGCAAGAACCTGGTCACCAAGGCAGAAGCCTCCCCCACCCCGCCCTTTCCTCCACACCAGCAGGCTTGGGTATTTACGCAAGCCTCCCATCATTGAGGGAAACAGAAAGTGTAGGAAAGCAGGGCAGAAGTAGAAAACAGAAAGGTGGGTGCAGAAAGCAAAAAAGACAGGGCAAAAAGCAGGGAGAAAGGCTGAAAGCAGAAAGGAAGGGCAAAAGGCAGAAAGAGGGACAGAAGGGAGAAAGCCAGGATGCATGCTTGCTGCCTCCCATCAAACAAAGAGGCACCTTTCACCGTGGTGATTCTCTTTATTTAGCAGGGGGAGAGTAACTGGCCCTATCCACCCCCAGCACAGTACCTCCAGTGACTGTTTTTGGTGTCTATCTTATGTTTCTTTTTAGAATGTGAGCCCTTGGGGACAGGGAGCCATCTTATTTGTTTGTTATCTCTCTTTGTAAACCGCCCTGAGCCATTTTTGGAAGGGCAGTATAGAAATTGAATTAATAATAATAATAATAATAATAATAATAATAATAATAATAATAATAGTAAAAGATCAGACTTAGCTTCCTCCAGCCCCTCCTCCCCTGCCTGCAACTTCCTCTTTTGGTCTTACTGGCTGGAACAACTGCTGTTCAAGCAAATATTTAGGTCCAATGAAGCACCAGCAAGGTGAGAATCAAAACCAGGATTTGGGACTCCGAGTTAAAAGAAAATAGGTTCCTGGATTGCTATAGCAATCTGAAAAGGCATGAGTCATGACAGTGAAATGAATTTCTGTAATAATCTCTGGCCGACAATCTGACTAAAGCTGAATCTACGCAGCCAAAGGAGGTACTACCCCAGTTCTAGTGTGCCAGCTTCTGAAGCACAGGTGTTCACGTTTTGGGAAAATTGTTTTCACTGATCTCCCCTTCCCCTAGAAGTGCTCTGAGCAATGTGTAATAATGTCCCCGAGGGCCATGCAGCCCCCTGCATGTCATGTGGAACACTTCTGGGGGAAGGGGAGATTGGTGAAATCACCACTTCTAATTGCTTAAGAAATGAGGACGCTACCACTGTGGGCATACTCCTTTGGCTGCACACTTACAGGTTTAGTCAGGATATTGACCACTGAGTATAAGAACAAGAGATCTTTGAGGAGGGGAATGTGGTGGTGACTTAATGCAGAAAGTTGCCGATTCAACCCCTGGCATCTCCAGGCAGGGCTGAGAAAAGTTCCTTTCCGAATCCTGTAAAGCTACAACCAGCCAGGGTAGACCAGGGCAGACAACCTTTGGCACTGCAGCCGTTATTGAACTTAAACTCTCATTATCTGCAGCCACAATTTACTGTGAATGAGGATGATAAGAGTTGTAGTTCAGCAACAGCTGCACTGCCAAAGGTTGCCTGCTCCTGGGTGCAGGCAATACTGAGCTAGCTGGACTAATGGTGACTCAGGATAAATAAACTTCATAATTGCAGTTTGTGACTTGCCCCTTTGAGAATAAAGAACAATGAGAAGGATTGTTTGTCTTTAAAGATGATTTCTAATTAGTAGTAGTAATTACTACTACTTTTCCCTGAGGTCTTTCTCTTTCATAACAAAAGAAGTTATTTTCATTGGAAAAAAAACATTTTAGATTCATACATATCCAAACTATTGTTCCATGAAAACACATTTTGTATCTTTATGCCTAATGCTTCTTCTTTTTTTTTTTTTGGTAATAACCTCTTCAAGATGAAATGTTCTGAATGATTTGCAGAAATGGAGCCTTTCTGTAAATTTGATTAGGCATCTAAACACATCAACCGATCTAGCAGACATGTTCCTGATTATTACAGGCTTATAGAGTATAATGTGAAAGCAGTTTAACTTGGGATCATACCTTCACTGTAGCCCAAGTGGATTTAGAGTTAATGGACTTGCAGCATAGCATAGTACTCTAATCTGATGATGCAGGAGCTGCATAATGCAGCAATGTAATTTATTAATGTAATATATACACATCTGTTATGATAAAAGGGCTGTTGGTAGCTCCTTTAATTCTTCATAGAAGCACCTTTTTATTAGTAGCTACACCAGTATTTTAGCATCCTTTTCTAGCTGCTTGCAGTCCCAGGTTCTGATAATTTAAAGAATGAGCCCTATTTCATAGTGGTTGCATTCACACGTAACATGGAACCAGAGTTTGTTGGACCCGTGGTTAATTTTTCAAATTGTGAATTGCATCTCAGACATTTGTCCAACCACAATCCAGCAACCTCTGTTTTCAGGGCGCATAGAAGTGGGTAAGGTGCCAGCACATCTCCAGGGCAGCAGCCATTGGCCACAATATTCAAGGGGGTGTGTTGAGCATGACTGTGCCTTTTTGGAATGGTCCACCACTCTCGGCAGGGAAAGGGCATTTAAATCCTTTTGAATGCCATGCCATGCCATGCCATGCCAACCCTTCTTCTGACAGTGATTGCACTGCTGTCCTCGAAAGAGCCCCAAAACAAAACAGTCTTGCACAAGCATAATTTCTGACGTGGGTGGGAGGAATGGGGGGCACAATTTTTCTGTTACTCAGGAAAGGGAAGGGAACATGATGACTTCCTAGGAAGGTATACATTTAGGAAGGAGGGCAAAGGATCCTGGTGTCTGGCCTGTTGTGACCAAGGATGCTCTTGTGAGGGTGCACCCTGGCAAAGCAGTCCAAACCACACTCCAGCCCCCATGGTGGCTTGGCACCAGGGAACTAGCACTCTCTTGAGAAGGCCGGTCTAATGGAGAGGGCAGGCTTGCAAAAACCTCTGGTCTTCCATTAGACTGTGCACTCATTAGCTGAGCAAACTGAAAAAAGGGAGGCCCCTGCTCTCCCTGGTTAATGATAGAACTTTTGTACAGTGACCCCCTGCTCTCCAGGGAAGCCTTTCATGCACCCAAAGGAGATTTTGATGCTCCATGTGTCCAAGCATAGCCAGGTGGGCAGACTGGGAAAATGCAGAGATAGGGATGGATCTTTACTCTCATTCAAATTTTCCTGGGCTCATAACGGCGTTGTGCCATATGCAAATCTAACACCATGGGGAATCGTGGGAAAGGGGATCACCAATTTCCAGCAACCCCAGGAGAGTAGGGTTGCCATTCTGGGCAAAAACAAAGATGGCCATGTTCAAATGGATAGACGGGCTGGCAGAGGACATGCTTAGAAAGCTTCTTCATGGTAGTCACCAAGATAGGGAGAACTGTTGCCGGGGTCCCAACAGCTTGCTTATATAGAGCAATCTGGCTGGGCAACACCTGCCATCCGGCCCCCATGGGCTGACACTCTCATGAGAGTGCGGCCATGGGAGAAGGGGAGGTTGTCACACATTATTAGCAATTCTGCCTGACACCACTGTCTCCATAGACAGTTCTTCTCATGAGTTGTGAAGGGGTATCCCCATGGCCTTACATTCTCATGAATGAGAGGTCCTCTCAGGAAGAGTATCCATCGTCATCACAGAGGAAGAATCTCCCCTGCCACAGTTAGTAGTGCTGATCCTGCTGCTCGGCGCTTCTCATGAGTAAGCCTAGGGACTACATCCATTCCCCCAAAGGAAAGAGGCTGGGTCCCCCTTCCCCAACATCATTGTACAAAAAATAGACTTTAGCTATTCAAGAATTTCTGGTTGGGGCTGCCTTAGGTAAAGTGTGCTGTCATATCAATGTCAACTCCTGGAGACTACAGAGCCATGTGGTTGTTTTTGGTAGAATACAGGAGGGTTTACCATTGCCATCTCCCACGCAGTATGAGATGATGCCTTTTAGCATCTTCCTATATAGCTGCTGCCCGATATAGGTGTTTCCCGTAGTCTGGGAAACATACGAGGTGGGGATTCAAACCAGTAACCTCTGGCTTGCTAGTCAAGTCATTTCCCAGCTGCACCATTAGGTGTCTAACAGACATAGACACAACAAATTACATATGACAAATATTTTGCAATTCATATCAGATTCATCTTAAAAGAGCTGTGAAATGACATCATTGTTCTTATTTATGTTCTTGATGAACTGTAGCAGCAAGGGAATGATTTCCCAGTAGACCAATGACTGGATTTGAACCCAAGACTGCAACCCAGTAAACTGGGCATGAAAGCAGGCTTCTGAACATTGATCAGGAGCGATGCACACAACCGCCCAGAGATGAAAGTTTGGGGAGGTGTACAAATTTGATAAATAAAAATAAATAATAATAAATAAATAAGAGGGAGGCTGCATGCATGATTCTGGTTGCTGGATTGGGATGGCATATGCCACACTAAAAGGATGGTAAGCACTGTCCATGCTGATCACTTATTTGTGGAGGATGAAGAACTGTGGCATTTGAGGATCCAAGAACCCTCTTTTTCTCTAACTGGTAGCAACGGACAACACTGTCATGTTCCAAAGGGACTTTGGATAGGTTCCCAAATCTTGTAGTGTGGTATTGTTAGTGTATCACTTTGTTCACTGGAACATAATGAAGAAAAAACTGCTAAGCCCTCCCCCTCCGCCCCCCAAGAACAAATGCTTTTGGACACCAGCGGTTTATGTGATTATTGAGGGTTGATTTTGTGATGATGTGACTTTTCGACACTTTGAACTATCAGAGGCCAATTTCCTGCTGTGTGAATTCACTAATCATGCAACAAGGTAGCAATCAGATGGTGGGTAGGTGATTAGTTTGCTCTAGGTTTTTACAGAATGAACTGGAAAACAAGGACTGCCACCTAATTGCCATCTGGAAATATATTTACCATAAGGTAAAAAATTGGTCCTGAGAACCCCACATTGAGCTTATTCAGGGTCAATCTCAGGGTACATGGGGGGAAAAGGTAAGGTAACTGAAATGCAAAGTTAGACACAATTATGAGCAACCATTGGCTCTATTTCTTATTGATTAGTGTATTGCCCTTTTTAATCTCTGTATTTCATTATATACTTTCCCAAAGAACGCATGTAGGTAAACGCTTCTAAATGTATGCCCAATTTGCATAAGAAAATTGCATTGTATTTATATAGCTTTTTTTTGCCCCTTGTTTGTTGCCCATAAATAAAATAGTCTTAGGTAGAGTTCTTTGGAAGTATATTCTAATAGGCTTGTATTAAGTTTCAACAGGAGTCTAAAGACAGTGATAAAGAGCATTCCCATCAAATACTTGGAAATTAATCTGGCAGTTTGACCCAGTAACCGACATGCATACTAAAACACTGATGTGAATTGAAAATAAAATAACCACGCTTGACAGATATAATAGTTTAAGTGATTTCAAATTAACCACATCCCACTGACCGCAAGTGAAGAATGTGTTCATTCTCCCGCAATGAAACATGCTCTAGGGACTCATTATACAGAGTAGAGTAAGTAAAACCAGAGTGGAGTAATTGATGCTGAGGAGGAAGGAAGAATGACAGCTATTTAATGATTCTCAAACTTATACATAAAGATATCACAAGTGCCTAATGTATTATTTTTCCCTTTCCAAACTAGGTATATTATAGGCTTACATCTGTATTGCATAGCAATTGCAACACTTGATATAGCTTTTAGGGATAATGAATTATGACCAAAAAAAAAAAGGCATCAGCTGCTACATGGAAATACTGAATAACAAACACCTTGTGCTGCTATGATTGTGCCCATGGATATAGCATGTGGCCAAGTCTTCAGTGGAAGGAGATCCCACATTCTTTTTTCTCCCTGGCTACAACTTTTTAAAGGACTGTGGCCATTTTTGAATATTTTAAAAGTTAATTTTATGTTAATTTGTTTTATTGATCAATAGGGTTTGCTAGCAAAAGAAAAAAGTGATGGGGACGTTTCCACAAATGGCCACAAAAGGTATTGGTCTAAGTCCGTTCCATTTCATGCTAGCTTCAGAGGCCCATTCAAAAGATACTGTATCCATCTTTCATCGCATTCTTTTTGCTTAAAAAAATTCTAGCTGATCAGCTGGTGTCATTGACTGACATAAGATGCAGCTTATGTTGGTATTTCCCTTCCACCTGGCTGCTGAGCATGTAAAATTTCACTCCAGCAGAGTTGCACAAGAACACAGTTGTGCAACAACTCGGAAATGCATGTTGGCACTTACATAAGAACAGCCCTGCTGGATCAGGCCAAAGGCCTATCAGGTCCAGCATCCTGTTTCACACAGTGGCCCACCAGATGCCTCTGGGGAGCCCACAGGCAAGAAGTGTGTGCATGCCCTCTCTCCTGCGGTTGCTCCCCTGCACCTGGTATTGAGAGGCATCGTGCCTCTGAGGCTCCAAAGACAGTAATGACATGGAATTATCTCCCCAGAGGATCCAACAGACTACTCTCTGGCCACTTTTAGATGGCAAGTAAATACTTTCTTATCATGGAAGACATTTTATTTTATCCATTAAAGAAAAATTGTATCCTTCCCCCCCCACCCCCAAATGATTCAAAGCAACTTGCAATACTAAAATTAAAGTGAGAAAAATTTACACTGCCAAGAAGAAGAAAAACCCAAACCCCTAAAACAATGAGCAAGCACTGACAGCGATGCTCCGGAAAACAAGCACATGAATTTTATTTAGTTCATTTATTGATTTGGTTTGGTTTGGTTTGATTTGATTTATATACCACCCTTCCTAAAATGGCTCATGGCAGTTTACACTAAAATGAAAAAATGCATAAAATCAAGATAATCCTCTTAAATCCACAGGGAGCACATTCCACAACCCAGAGGTGACAACCAAGAAGGTCCAAACCCAGGTCTCCACCAGATGAACTGGTGGCACCCCAAAACATATCCCTCCCGATGATATCAATGAGTGGTGGGGATCTTGTAGAGAAAGAAGTTCCCTCAGGTAACCCAGACCTAAGCCATTCAGGGCTTTGATGGTAACAACCAACACTTTGTACTTTGCCCAGAAACACTACCAAGTGACCTGTGAGGTGGAACAAATACCTTACTTGAAGCCATGTCCTTCTTCAGTATGTGTGACTTCTGCAAGGGTTCACATCTGAATGTGATGGGACAGGGGCAGAGGGAAGAATGAATGACCTATGAGGTCTTAGAAGTTGCTACTGGCTGACATCCAGATTAATACATCACATGCGCAGCAAACACGCATTGTGCACTATGGTTAAGGGACCATTTTTGTCAATCTCTCCTTTATAGCAGAGTCCAGATTGGCAAAACAAAGGACATATAGGATGTTCATCTCTACAAAATAGGATGAAAAAAAGGACGTTAATTTACATAGAACTAACATATGCTAGTCTATATGTATAGCTGGAGATATACCTTTACATATAGGAGCCAAACCTTTTCCAATGGCAGCATTAGCTCTCCACCCTTCATCTCTGGAAGAACTGAAGAAAAGAAAAATAAGCAAGCTGCTCCAATCATGGTCACAGCAGCAATCCAGACAAATTATGCTATGTTAGGTGTGTTCCCTGACTTGATTGTTGGTAGGGTAGTCAGATCCACATAGTCAAAGAGGATATTAATAAAGGAGGACATGGTCCCCCCACCCACCAAAAGACTGTCATGAGGAATAGAAGACATGCAACCACCCTAGCCATTTGTGACTCCTGGTAAAATGTCCCTAAAGGCTGCAAAAACCTCGAGGGCATATTTCCAGGAGTCACAGACAGCCAGGGAGGGAATGGGAGATCAACAAAAGTCGCCACTCCCTTGTTTAAACACACAGCATGCTGCACACAATGCTTCATTGGCCTAGATATCAGCCCCTGTTTTCCAGCTGAGACTAGAAGGTTTTTCACTCTAAACTGTCTCCTGGTGCAGCAGGGAAATGACTTGATTATCAAGCCAGAGATTGCTGGTTTGAATCCCCACTGCTATGTTTTCCAACCTATATAGGGCAGCAGTGATATTGGAAGGTGCTGAAAGGCATCATCTCATACTGCATGGGAGGAGGCAATGGTAAACCCCTCCTGTATTCTACCAAAGTCAACCACAGGGCTCTGTGGTCGCGAGGAGTTGAAACCGACTCAACAGCATACTTCACCTTTAATCCAGATTGGGAATTTAGAAGTGGTTGGATGTGTTTGGTGTTTAAAAGTGGTTTGGAATTTAGAAGTGGTTGGTGACAGCACTTCTCCTCTGCTGAGTCTCTTACTCCACTGCTTTTCTATTTTGTCAGTGCTTATGCTTCTGGGAGTATTATGAAACCTAAGGCTTCAGTGTTGCAATTGTTCTAATCAGTGGTCCCATCACTTGCATTGTCGTTTGAGACCTGGATCTTGACATAGGAGAGTTTTGTAGAGGGAGAAGCCACTGTTACTTTCATCCCAACTGTACTTACCAATGTAACATTAATATCAACTCTGCAGCATTCTGTTACAGTCCTAATTTTCACATCTATAGTCCTGATGTTCACATCTATGTCAAGATACAGACATAGATTTGATGCCACCAAAGACTCAACAGGAGAAAATGCATCTGGGTAGTTATGTGCACAGAAAATTAATTTGTGTATTACAGCAGAATACTCTATTAGCACCATCTGTGCCCATTGACTGCAGGTGAAATAAACACAATTTTCAAGTTAAAGAAAAGAGACAAAAGTCGTCACAGTATAAGAAATTAACATCCTCTCTTCTCCTTTCTTACTGGTTGTGTGTTCTGCCAGTGCTGTGCCCTGCAAGGCCAAACATGAGGTGTGATAGGTTGCCACACAGTTCAAATATTATAGATGAAATCCTTCCGGGAGCAGCAGCTGGCTTGTTTTGCAAGCTACACAGTTATTTGCAGTGATCTGGCTACACATGTGCCTTAGGCTTGCTCAGATGGTTAAGCTTCTTTTTCTCCAGGGCTCGCTTTTTTAATTCATCTTTGATTGTGAGGAATTCACGCTCTGCAATAGATGCTTAAGGCCAAAGCCTAACAATTATTTTGCATTATAGTCTTTTAAGACCTTTCCATTACAAATAAAGGAATTTGAAAGCTGGCCATTAATATGTTGAGTTGGAATGTATTATTCTAAAAGGGAAAAAATGGCACATTAGTCTTTGAAATGCAGAACCAATTCTATTACTATATTCTCCACTTCCAACAAAAAGCATGCTTTGTCCATAGAATCAGAAAAATTAGCGATAAAAATGGCTGGGAGGGCAATCTTTTCTAGTCTCCTCATTAATGTGAAATTATACCCTAGAGTATATTCTCAATTGCTTTGTCCAATCTCATTTTAAATGGTCTAGACAGACAATGAGTTCAATACTAACTCAACTGAAGTCAGTGGGAATCTCTGTCCTCCAACTGAGTGTAGTGGAATAACGACTGCACCCAATGACACATGTGGAATATTCAAGAGAGAGGTTATGAGCCTACACAGATGTTTACTGTGGCTGCAAAAACTGATTCACATATTATTTCTTCCAACAGTGGCTGGCATCTAGAACAGCCTTCCATAGTGAGACAGGAAGATGCACTGCTTCAAGGTGGAGCTCTCTTAGCTATGCTGGAGCCAAAGGTGGCTGGCTCCGGGTGCGGACAAGGGGGAGACAGGTGGCTTGCTTCCCCTTCCGTCCCTCATTTCTATTTCAGAAATCCAATATGTGAAACACAGCTCTCCCATCCATAGATGCATGTTGCCACTTCTGTGCCCTCCCTCATTTTCTTTCTGGTGCCTCCACTGACTGGGGCTGTACAGCCTTGGGCAGGCAAAAGGTAGGAGTGAATTTTTATTATTTGCTTTGGCTCCTGAACTGCCTTGTGTCTCCCAAAAATATGTTCCTGGGGATTGCGCAGCCCTCGGGAAAGCATTTCCTGGAAGTTTTCCACATTCTACTTTTAGTCCGCATCTCCTCTGGAATGGAGTGGGCACGTTCACATACTGGGCAGATTTACCCTGAAGTCCATGTGAGCTGTTGGGGAGCACTTTACCGATTCAGGTTCTTCACTGCTGGTTAGAATGCAACCTAATGGATATCTGGGTTTTTAAAAATCCACTTTTTGCATCGGGTTTTTTGGATAGCGTTGAGTTCGCAGTAAAGCCTTGCAGAAAACCCGTGGTAAAGCCTGCTGTGTGGGGAACTCCTTGGTGACACAGGGTAATCTCAGAGCAAATTTGCTCTCCCCTCTTGTGTGCCCGAATCTGCATGGCTGGAGTGGTAGTGGGGATGTCCTCCTGTTCATGGACATGTCTTTGTTTCCTGCTACTAGAAGGCTGCTCTGGATATCCATCACTAGATTTCATTTCTAGTACTACCAGTAGGTGTTGCATCAGATCATATGAGTGGAATCCATATCTGGAAGGATATGGGGCTCATGAATATTCCTTTCTGCATTAATAAATGGTTTGTGTGGATGGGGAATGCTACATGCCTTGCCCCAAATCCTGTACAAATTGGCTGAAGTGATGTGAGTGCTGAACAGTGTTGGAGTGAGGGACTCAATCCAATCACCCCCCTTTTCTCTTCTTGCTAGGTGTTCTGAACTGACAACACTCAACATCAGCAGTCTGTTTTGTAAGAGTGGAGGGAATCCTTGCACTCATTTACTGAAATGAAGCCTACTGTTGTGTGTGAACATTTTAGGAATGGAACATATGTGTATAAGGACAAGAAGTTGTTGTATATTAGCTTCACAATCAGTGTACACATGACAAAAAGCATTCTCACATGCAGATTAGGTAAAATGTTTTTTCCTTCTTCCTGGCATGGAGATTACTCTTTGTGCCAGAAAAAATCAATATGTGAAAGCACATTAAAATGTCTTAAATTCTACAGACATTATCTATGCTTAGGTCTACTCTTGTTCAGCAGTTTTGTTCATCCTAGAGAATGGATCTGTAGGTCTATGGTGGGGTTGCTAGGAATTTCTGATAAGAATTTCCAGCACCTTCATCAAATTGCAGTTCCTAGGATTCTTTGGGGAATCCATGCCAATCAGAATAGTGGTGGCTGGTGCTTGCTAGGGCTATAGGGGGTGTGCTGAGGAAGGCAGAGAATGCCTTTAATATCCATTTGAGGGGTTAGCAAAGCAGATATCATTTATCTCCTACATGACAATTACCAGCTTCACCATGCAAGGATGTGTTTAATTGAGATGTTCTCCTAGCAAAATTAAATTTTCAAAGTCAGACAAAGCACATGTGTTTCAATCATAACCTTCCACGTTTTGTTCCCTTAGATTACATTTAATTTTGCTTACACTGCCTATCGTGATCAATACTAACAGAAAACAGGGTCAATTTAGTTGCTGGAATTCCAATGAAATTTTCCTAATTCAATACAGTTCACTTGAGATATAAATGTAGCCTTTCATCTTTGACTTCAAACATCTATTTAATTTCAAGAGATTTGATTTGGAGGAGAGGGCCATAGCTCAGTGGTAGAGCGCCTGCTGTGCACACAGAAGGTCTAAAATAGCAGCTGATGGGAAATCCCTCTGCTGGAGAGTCACAAGCAATCATATAGACAATGCTGGGCTAATAGTCTAGAGAGATGCTGCCCATCAGAGCTCACAATACTGGTCTGGGTTTACTAACGGTCTGACTCAGTAAAAAGGCATCTTCCTATGTTCATAAATTCTATAGTGATAATTCCTTTTCTCATTTACCATTACATCTCAGCCCATCACATCTTTGTAAGTATAAAACATTAGATGAGGAACCTGTAGTATTTTGCAACTGCAACTGTTATTTGCAACTGCAACTGTATTTTGCAAACAAATTTTGTTTGTTTGTTTGTTTGTTTGTAAGAGTGTGTCTACATTGGAGCTTCTGGCTCTGCCAATTCAGGATTTAAAGCTAAGCCAGAAGTACAGGCAACAATGGGCAACATCCTAGGAAGCTGCCATATACTGAGTCAGACCATTGGTCTATCTAGCTCAGTATTGCCTTCACAGACTGATTAGTTCTGCTCATGCAAGGGGTGAGAGTGATATTCACCAATCCCCCAATCCCTCCACAGCCCCCAGTGCTTCTAGAGGGTATGTCCTGGGGGACATGTAGAAGCAGTTATTTTGTGGTAAAGGGGAAACAGCAGATGGAAGGAGGGATCTATCTATCTATCTATCTATAGACTTCCTTTCCAGAAACTTCTGCTTGTGAAAGTACTAGTCAGGATGCTTTCAGGACTCTCATGGGATCTGAAAGGCACTTTCATGAGATCTGTTCTCTTCTAAAGCTTGTCAACAAAGTCAAGAAGACAGGGCCAGGATCCAAAGATCTGCAGCTAGGATCCAGCTAGATTCATATTCCCAGGTTTTGATTTTCCCTTTCTCAAGGGACTGCAGCCATCCCACTTTTGAGACGGAGGGAAGCGTCAAATGATGTTTGTGAAATATACCACAGGAATCTGCTGTTCAAAGAAAACAATTTGCCACCCCACCCCATGTCAGGAAATGCACCTAAAATTGCTCTTGGGTGCACCTGAAGTACTTCTTTGGATAGCAACCATATTCTGTGCTCCTGGTAGTCATTGCAAATTGCATCTTTCCTCTCATAACCACAGTACTTTTAATGTGTTAAAAGTATTCACTGCACAATAGCTTACTGTAGAGCTTTCATTTGTGTCATTTAATTGTTGCAACCATTTTGAAACATCTATTGCCTTTCAGAATGAATCACTTCCCTTGCATTCTGCATGTTCTTGCTCTCTTTTTGTCTGTCTTAGAAGACAGAGGAAAGAAACAACATTAGTGTGGGCAGCACATCTGGCTCAGCATCTGTAATTCTTCTAAGTATTTCTGACTTTTATAAAATTGAGTCTCTAGGGATTTATATTTATACACCGCCACTTTTTCCTAATCTGTTTACCCTGCACTTCATCTAAATTTATTCTGAATAGTATATGGTCTGCATTATTACTTGCTTGAAGCCTATGGTATGCCCATTGCTATAGACTACCTGACCTATACAACCAAATCCAGATGTTGAGATGTCTTAAGGTGGAGACATCTGTCTGTCTTCTAAAAAATAATATATAGGTGAATGTTATTTCTTTTAATAAATATTGCATTATAACAGACAGATTGTTTACTTCAAATATAAACAGTCCTCCAAGTCAAGATACTGACATCTTGCCTTCAGGTTCCCCAGTCACAGATTTGAAGTCTGTTTGATTTTCCAGGTTTCACAAATGAAATTCTGTAAATTCCCTCCCCCCACACAAACAACATTCTTTATCTATTTGTGCAAAATGGCAATGGAATGTCAGATGATGGGAGATGTGGAATATACAGTTTAACAAAGGAGGAGACTGAAATGTGAATACTCTTGTGATCCAAAGATCTACCCACACCTACATGAGGATGTTCTCACCCACAGCTTAACCCAGTCTAGGGAAGCCCAGCCTGTGTTAGGCTGCATGTGAGAACATCTGGGATCAGGCCTTTATCCCAGTGGGGCAGTGCCGTCTAGCCCGGCCTTTAGCCTGGGTTAACGGCAGCAGGGAAATAACTTGCCTAGAAGCAAGAAGTTGCCAGTTCAAATCCCTGCTGGTATGTTTCCCAAAATATGGGAAACTCCTGAATCGGGCAGCAGCGATATAGGAAGATGTTGAAAGGCATCATCTCATACTGCATGGAAGAAGGCAATGGTAAACCCCTCCTGTATGCTACCAAAGAAAACCACAGGGCTCTGTGGTTGCCAGGAGTTGACACCAACTCAACGGCCCAACTATACTTTTAACGGCACCAGCACTCCTGGTATTCATTGCAAATTGTAAATTGCATCTTTCCTCTCAAGCAGGTCCCCTTGAAGTGGGGCTGAAGGGGACTCAAGCAAGTTAGAGACCCTTTGGAAACAGACCTACTACACATGTTCTTCACACATCAAACTGATAAAGCAACCTGCTTTTGAAATGTGAGCAACTTGTTAAAAAAATGTGATCTCTGTTGTTGAATGAAAAATTAATACAATAAAATACTGGCTTTTTATTCCCATGCCCAAGTGCCAGTGTTCCCTGCAACAGGGATTCCTAGATGTTGTTGACTCCAACTCCCAGCTTCTCCAGCTGCAATAGCCTTTGGCTGGGTGTTATGGGACTTGTAGTTAACAACATTTGAGAATCCCTGTTACAGGCATTGCCTGGGGCAAGCCTAAAATAGCTTGTTAGATCTCAGCCTCAATTCTTAATTTTGGCTTTTGAACTTGTACACTTGTAATTGTACAGTTTAGAAGGCAAAAAATCATGAGCCAGGTCTCATGATCAGTGAGACCCGGTTTGGGAATGTAAGCGGGGAGAGCGGGCTAAGCCCGTTCTCCTAGCAAACGAGCAGGGCGAGAGCCCTGGGCAGCTGGATTGACTGCCCATACAACTGCTGGCTCCATGATGGAGCCGGCGGAGGCTGGGGAGTTTGGGGGCCATGTGGCCACTGGAAGCTCCAGTATGCCCTGCGCAAGTGCGCAGGGCATACTGGGGAGACCCCCGAGCCAGGAGGCTGCTTTTCGGGGAGGCTGCACCGGGAGGCTACACCACAGCTACTCACGATCCCCCAAACCAGGTTTGCGGAGCACTTGCTCCACAAACCCGGTTTAAGGGGCGGGCTACTTCAGTGGGTTACCCGCTCAAGAACCACCGGGCTTGCAGCCGAGCCTGGTGTTTCTCACGATTGTAGAAAATCGGGCTAGCGGAGGCTAGCCCAATTTTCTACAATCGTGTGAATAGCCTCGATGGTTATTTCCTTCTCTTGCTGGGAGATTTACAACTGCAATTAATTAACCAACTAGCTAACTACAAATAGTATATTAATTTTAAAAAGGAGAGTTTTGGAACATGGCAATATTTGTTTGAAAAAGAAATAACACTTGATTTTGAAACAAATTTTTAAAGCAAATTTTTCTTTTTAAACCAGAAAATGATGCTGGAAGAGTGATCCACAGAACCTTTTGCAGCTAACCCCTGAACTAATCCAATAGGAATCAGAGAGTGAGTTGATTCCTATTAGATTGGTTCAGGGGGTAGCTGTAAAAGGTACTGTGGATCACTCTTCCTGCATAATTTTCACTCCAGGCCTAAAATAATCATTTGTGGCTTCATTGTCACAGAAGGTGAAGAATGAGAAGACTGTGACATCACTAGGGTTGCAAGCTTTCAGCAATTTAATTGATAAGAACGTGAGAAAACGCCAACATGAGACCAACCAGATTCCTCCAGGATTTCTCCAAGCAAGACAGGAAGGCAATACCCATCTCCTACTGTTGCTCCTCAGGAAGTGGCACCATGTAGTGGCATGCTCCCTCTGCGTGCAAAGTTCTATGTAACCATCATGGTTAATAGACATCTACCAATCAGCAGATTAATAAAATATTTAGCTGATTAATTTATGGGAACATCTTTGACTTGGTAAGGACAAATGTTAATCAGTGAGGCTTTGTGTGAAGGTCACCTCTATTTATTTTTGAAACTATTTTGGTTCCAATGTCATGGCTCAGACACAAAGCTTTGAATCAGGACTTCCCTGGTTTATATCTAATGCCAGTCATGGACTCACTAGGTGGCATTAGGCAAGTCACTCCCTCTCAGTTCCCCAGCTGCAATATGGTGATGATTATACTTAACATCTCCAAAATAAGGGGTAGAGTTACTTGTTAAATAGTGAGTTATCTCAAATTTATTTTTAATATCTCAAAGAGATATTTACCTTGTGATGCTGATAATATACAATTTTTAGCCAATTTAATTGGATAAATTGATTGGTGAAGACAATGTATCAATTTAAATTGATTGGTGAAGGCAGATGGTCAGATTTTTTAAAAATTGGCTTATGGAAGTAACTTGCCTAGGGAGCTGGCTTGAATCCCTGCTGGTATGTTTCCCAGACTATGGGAAACACCTATATCAGACAGGAGTGATATAGGAAGATGCTGAAAGGCATCATCTTATACTGTGCAGGAGATGGCAATAGTTAACCCCTCCTGTATTCTGCCAAAGACAACCACAGGGCTCTGTGGTCACCAGGAGTCGAAACCGACTTGATGGCACAATGTTACTCTAGTCCTAGGCAACACCACTTTCTGCATTACTGCATGTGAAGATGTACTTTGTTATAAATGCTGAAGGTTACTGTTAGCTGCTGCACCGAAGGATATTATGACAATGATAGTCTTCAAAACAAGGTTTTATACCCAGTTTAGGCCAATTGAAATCCATTTTCTGCCATGCACGTCTCTCATTCTCCCTACCTCTCAACTACCAGTCATACCCAACAGACCTGTTTTGGTTCCTTCACACCTTGCTGGCTATCCAGTCCAGGTAAATTCTGCAGTCTTCAGGAAGACTTTAAAACCTTTTTGATCTGTATGGTCTATTGTGGTGGTTCCCAACCAGAGATCCATGAACCTCTGGGGGTACTTTTAAGACTTATAAGGGGGTATTCACAGCCTTCCCAACTCATGATCAGAGGACTTGGCTATTGCAGTCCTTGGCTTCCATCCAGATTAAGTGATTCATGAGCAGTGTTGCTGAAATTTGTGGGACAAGTATACTTGTCCTATTAATTTCAGTGGGAATACTCATGGGTAACTTAGTCTGGTTGGAAACCAGTGATTGTAATAGACTGACTCATAACTGTAACATTTGTTGGTGTGTTTGTGGGCGCTCATGCACTAAAAATCTCTGTGGGGTACCTGAGTTGAGGGTTTCAGACAGAAAGGGTATACTTGTTTTAAAAGTTTGGAAGCCCCTGGTCTATTGAAAGGAAGCATGGTTGAGCAACATCCTCACTTTCCGTGAAGAAACAATCAGGAAAGTTAAACTGAATGATTTCATGCCGAGACTATAGTGCAAACACATACTTAATCATCATTACCTCCTCTCCATATAATAACACAAAACATCTCTATTGTGTACTAAAACATTAACATGTTGCATTATAATTAGATATGTGCTAAAGTACTGGATTGGGACAGAGATTATTTGTGGCCCATGAACACTGAAAATTATTGATTGATTGATTGGATTTCCATGCATAGCTGGAAAAGGGGAATTAAACAAAATTAGAATCCAACAGTTGCCACAAGATCAACTCCATTACACACTGAAGCAGACTCATATAGTAAAATAATAAAATACATTGCCAAAACATGATACAACATAAGCCTTTTATTAGCTGAAACTTTGGTTCATTTGAGCTTTTGAGCTTCCCTGAATTCCTCTTTGGAAAACAGTTCCTACACACGCACTAGTGAGACTTTAAGCAATTAAAGGGTATCATCTTACCTATTTTTTCAGCCTCAAATGCTTGGCCCAATGTGACGGAAACATTAAAATGGAGAACTTAAAACAGAAGTACTTAAACAACTGTAATAGGCCTGTCAGGCCCACACAGAAGAATGTTACACACATGCAATACCAAGGTTAGATGAAATTTATGGTTGTTAGCTCCCACGTTGACTATGGACACAGAAAAACATGTTTAGCAGAAGGAAAGAAGTACCATATAAACAGCTGTTATACACAGCTGTGTGAACCGCACTCTATAACTGCTGAAACCAAATGAAATTGACAATTATATTTACATTATTAACAGCTGAGTGTGATGCAGATACAGTTGTGCATAGTGGCCATTATCAGGAATGAGATCAACCTGATCCAAGCAATGATCAAATCATGCCCGGGATATCTGGGGTGTCGTGGATCACATTGAGCCAATAATTTGTATTGGCTGGATGCATTGGGGTGTGGGGGCCTTACCTTTCTTTCAGATCTGGCTGTTCCCAAAGAAAGCAACTGCCCAGAAGCCATCTGCAGTGGCAACATTTTATATTGTCTTCTCCCTAGAATGCAGCAGAGCAGGGAGCAGTGTCACAACACTGTGTCCTTTTCATGCTGCATTACTGAGGGGAAACTGGCTGTGTGAACCACTCAGTTATGGCTATTTTCCACCCTCCAACAATGCACCAGGAAAAGGATGCAGTATCATGGCATTGCTTCATGTGCTGGTATATTCTAGGGTGGGGCGATGCATAGAGGGGTGGCAGTTTGAAACACTGCCACTGTGGCTGCCTTCTTGTCAACCCATTTCTTCTAGAACAGCTGCATTTGCAAGATGATACAATGCCAATACGATGCAGCATTGCATCAATATCAGGAATATTTTTCTTCAGGATAGTTTCTGGCGAAAAATGCCACAATAGGAACTGTATCAGATATGTGGTCTACAAAGAATCCAGTTATATTACTATAAAATGCTATAATACATCTAAATTGACTACAGATGTTTTTATTACAGATGGACTTCGGCACACACGGTCCCAGCAATCACGTTTTTGTGTATCCATGGTTAGGCAATTGACACTTGACCTTGGTATGTTGAGGGAGGAGGCAAAAAAGGGTTAATGTTCATGTATCTGTGGTCATGGGTGACCAGAAATTACCTCTGAGGTCATTTTCAGCCATCTTTTAAAGAAAGGAGCCATTATGTGGCTCATCTGTGTTTTTAAAAGGGGCCCCCATGATCTTTCATGGAAAAATGGAGCCAAAATTGGCATTTTGGGGGCATTGCTAGACATCTGGGAAACCACAGAAAACATAGTAGGGCACCCCCCTATTTCCATTATTTTAGCCCTTTTTGACCCATTTTTCCCATCTCAGAAACCTAACCCCCTGATTCCCATTACCCTAATGCCCTGTAATCTGTAGATTCATTGCCTATGGAAATAAGTGGGAATGGATCCCCATTAAAAAATGACAATTTATATAAATGTGTCAATTTAGATGTATTATAACATTTTTATAGTAGAAAATATATAGTAATATTATTGGATTCTTTGTAGACCATTGTTCCATTTTTTGAATCCAATTATATTGGTCTGTGCTGTTTGTCAAATCAGATATGATCATGCACACCCTAGATATGGACAGCTACCCAACATTATGTGGTAAGGTTTTCTACTACATGGTTGCATGGTCATCTGTACTGATGCAAATGTGATGTGATTTTTCCCCTGCCACATGTTTCCTGCTACATATTCTAATATGCAGCAAAGAGTGATAAAGCTTCTCATCACTTCCCACAGGGTTGGATGATGGTTGCTTTTATTAGGGACCCATGGCTGGTGATGTTGAATAGGGAAGGTATTTCCCCAAGCTACATGGGTGTGTGTTTATGTGATGCAGACATACTAATCAATGTTTGAATACTTTTTTATTTAGAAAATCTTATACACATTTCTGTTCATACTACAAATGGATTTAGATTCCATTGGTTTTAGTGAACCTTGCTTCCAAGTCAATCTGTTATATAAAGCTCCCTATAGCT
The DNA here is from genome assembly GCF_027244095.1 of Hemicordylus capensis. Lineage (NCBI taxonomy): Eukaryota > Metazoa > Chordata > Lepidosauria > Squamata > Cordylidae > Hemicordylus > Hemicordylus capensis. The sequence goes on along the minus strand of NC_069659.1, from coordinate 317,585,310 downwards.
GGCTTACTAATTTGAATGGCCTATTTTTGTTAGCTTCAAGGATTTGCCTTATTGTGTAATCTGAGATTTTGCAAGAATCTGGGAGTCTGTCCATCCTTGCTATCCCTACCCCATGCCAATGCAGACTCAGGTTTTTGCCCTAGGAATCTGCAAGTATGAAGGATTTCAGGAGATACTTCAGTTAAATACACATCAGTAGTACTGATCTTCCACATGATTATCTAAAGCTTCCACAGAGAGTTTCAGAGTCCATCAGTGCTCAATAGGTGGACATCAGCATGGCACTTTATGCTGGAAACACAGATATAGGCAAAACACCTTTAGATGTTACAAAATTGCTCTGAAATGAGAGTTTTCCTGAGCTAGCAGGGTTGGTGTGAGGTTTTTTGGCCATTTTTTGCTTCTTGTTTTCCTGACAGGTGAAAATGTTTGCTTCTTGATATACACAGAACAATGCCATCACTGGATAGTGTGAAATATCAACTTGTCTGAATTTGAGGTTGTGAGTGTGAGTTTTCTTCAGTATATATTGAATTTAGTGCTTTTTTGTTAACATGGAGGAAAGGGTCAAAAATAATTACAGAAATATTATATGTATTATTATGGAATAATAGAATTTTAGAGTTGGAAGGGAACTTTTAGTCCAACCCACAGTTCAGTACAGGATTGCATAGGGCTCCTTTTTGCTAAATACAGGCCACAGTGTATGTGTTTCAGTATGTGCACACACACATCAATTAATAGTTTAATTCTTTGTTATTTAGCAGATCTTATGCACAGTACCTTCCTTTTCATACTGCAAATTGATTTAGATCCAATTGGCCCCTTTTGTGCTAATACACTGTTGTAACAGTAGTCATATTCTATAAATAATATTTTGGTAGTAGCTGTAACTTGTGTTACACTTTAGTAATTCAATATCAAACCATAATATTTGCTTTTGACTCCAGTGTATTTGTTCTAATGAGAGTAGAAGCTATTTGATCAAGGATGAGATTTAAAAAATCCAGCATTTGGCAAATGGGAAGTGAGGAAATACAATATGTTTGGGGATTTGTGATAAAGAATAGTGCAAACTACACAGAAAAAATAAACTGGAACCATGATAGGGAACTTCCAACTTGCAGAAAAATAGTGGCAAACACATTGTGCAATGTTATGTGCACATTGCACTTTGCTGCCGCACTTCTCTGGAACTCCCTTCCCCTTCAGATTAATTTAGCCCCTGCCTTACTGATTTTTTAAATCTCTGTTGAAGACTTTTCTTTTTTGCTGGACTTTTGCCCTGTCGTTTACCTATTTGGTTTTTGCTTTTTTGTTAGTTACTTTAGTTTTTAATTTAGAATGTAATTTTAATGTTGTCTTGCTTTGCATGTTTTTGTACACCACCCAGAGTCTTCGGAGTGGGCGGTATATTAAATGTTTCTAATAAATAAATAAATAAATGTGCAAATGTGCTCTTGCATGTGCAGAAATTGCATGACACCATTGTGCAATTTTTGCACTTCAGCAAGGGTGCGGTTCACAACTGCACAAATGTTAGGTTGTCACAAGCACATAATATTGTGCAGTATGTCAGCCAGTGTGTGGGGACAGAATGAACCCAGCCTCACTTTATAACGGCCGCAGCATGCACAGCGAAAGCACTGTGAAAGTATTAGAACGCACCAAGCTTGTATGTGTGGTGGGTGGGATTGCATTCAGCCAGTACAAGGAGCTGCCAGGTGGGATAACTCCAGGGAGACTGTTCTTACATCCTACAAGGTCTCAGGATGCAGCGCAGGCTTCCTCGGGGTTGTCTCCCCAACCACTTCTTCAGAGCCACTGAACAACAGGAATCCTTTCAAAAGGAAATTCATTTTATCGCAAAAGAATGCCAAGGAAATGGAGAACTGATGATCCAGTTCCCTAGAGCTACTAGGAAGCAAGACTCCTTTCAGCAGGAAATGGGAGCTACCCCTTCACTCACAAAAGGATCCACAAATGGCTTTTGAGTTGGGTAAACTGGGTGGTTGCCCAAGGCACCTACCTGAAGGGGCCCCTGAGCAGAGCTTGGTGGTCTCTGTTTGTGGAAATAACAATGTGACGGGTGCTATTTATCCCAGAGTTGACTAGGGATATGTGAGCCTGTTTGAGCTTGAGCTGGTGTGATCTCGAACCAGCTCAGTTTGAGGGCTCGCCCTCGGGCCAAACTAGGCCCAATTTGGCTTGAGTTTGAGCCAACACCCCCCCCCCACTTCCTGGCCCAGTACAGGGGTGCTAGCAGGCATATTTTTCTTTAAAAGTCAGACTGACCACCACCACTGGGTTCAGCGGCCTCGGGGGTTGCTGCTGTGGCAATGGGGGGAGTCTCTGGCAGTTTCTCCTCCCCCATCTGGCCTTCCCGCAGTCTTCAGAAGGCCAGTTGGGCCCATTTTGGCCCTTTGTGTGCAGCGGCCATTTTGGAGGCTGCCATGCATACGCGCTGGCCATTTACGTAGTGGGGTCGTGACCCCGCCATGCAAATGACATGCGCACATGTGTGGCAGCCTTCAAAAAAGGTGCTGCACACTCTGAAAGGGCTGAAATGGCCTCAAAATGGGCTGAACTGACATTTGGAGACTGGGCGGGGGCTGGCAGGGGGAGAGGAGACTGCAGGAGACCTCCCCGTGACCACAGCAGCAACCCCCAGGGCTGCTGGACCCGGCAACAGTGGTGAGTCTGACTTAAAATTTTGTTTTTTGCCTGCTAGCACCACCGAGCCATGAACTGGTTCTAATTCAAACTGAACTGGGACCTTATTTGAGGGTGTCAGAATTGAACATGCCCAGTTCAGTTAGAATCTGGTTTGGATTTAAACCAAACTGGGCAAACCTGTTCCATGCACATCCCTAGGTTTGGCCCACAAAGGATCCCAAGAAGAGAGCAAATTGAGCCACAAGAATTGCAAGGTCCACCCCGCTCAAAAAGAGCCGTGGAGAGAGGAGAGCTGGTGAGAGGAGAGCTGGTCTTGTGGTAGCAAGCATGTCTTGTCCCCATAGCTAAGCAGGGTCTGCCCTGGTTGCATATGAATGGGAGACTTGATGTGTGAGCACTGCAAGATCTTCCCTTCAGGGGATGAAGCCGCTCTGGGAAGAGCAGAAGGTTTCAAGTTCCCTCCCTGGCTTCTCCAAGATAGGGCTGAGAGAGATTCCTACCTGCAACCTTGGAGAAGCCGCTGCCAGTCTGTGAAGACAATACTGAGCTAGATAGACCAATGGTCTGACTCAGTATATGGCAGTTTCCTATGTTCCTATGTTCCTATAAGATTGTGCATACTCTGGTGTCTGTGAGCGTAATTCCTCCCACACTTACAAAAGGAGCCTCTCAGCTGTAAATGAAAACCATCTTTGCTGCTGAAATGTTCCCAAGGGGAAAGGGAACTTGAGGTTTAAAAATAGAGGTTTAAACTGACCAAACGTTAGATTTCTGATTTTCATATTTTTCTATTTTCTGAAGACGCTTTTTTGAATATTTCAGCAGAGACCAGAAAATGGAAATCTTATGCATGGCAGATGAATTTACAGCACACCCAAATTGCATCTAATTTATTGGATGCGAGATATATTGTTTGCAAGACAGGAATATGTATAAGTTGGAAATGTATCATTTCTAATGATCTTCATGCATCTTCTAACATCCTTCCCATTACTGTAAAGACATAGGCCATTTTGGGATCACCAGAACATATCCATGCAAATTATACAATGAAATCCTGATGTTGTATACTGACTCAGAACAGGAACACAGTTAAAGGCATAACATATAATTCATTAAATTTACTCAGTAATGCAACTGAACCACATTCTTATAAGTTATTGGTTTTAATTCAAGCTATTTTGATTTATATTAGCAGAGACCTTTGCCCACTTTGGTCTGTAAAAATTATGCTGAAATGGTAATTTAAGCAGAATTAGGTTGGAAGTGAACAAGCTAAAGAGCACTACATAGCATATGAACTGTAGAATATACTGAGAAATAGAAACCCATTCCTTAATCCAGATATTTTGGGATTATTTATTTCAGTATTTTCTTTGTTATTGTGCATCTCAATAGTCATTAATGGATTTAAAATATAGTGGTTGACATCCAGACTGATGCTGCACTGATGCTCCAACATTATCCATTGCTCAGTGTGGGAGAGGCAATTTTTGGCCATCTTTTCCTTCCCTCAGGAGCCACCTGTGCCTCTGAAACCATGTCGCTGAGGGCTGTGGGGCCCTCAGGGATGAAAAATCTGGAGGCACAGGCAGCTGCAGACAGAAATCTTTTCTCTCCCATTGTGTGACAGAAAACTCTGGTGCATCAGTGCAGCATTAGCCTGGATGTTAGCCAGTGATTATTATTTTTTCTTTTGCATCTCACCCTTCCTGTAAGGAACTCAGGGCATTTTACAAATTCATTCAGCCATGTTTATCTTCACAATAATCCTTTGAGGCACATTAGGTCAAGAGACAATGGCTGACATCGTGTTCTTTGGACCAGACATCCGAGCAGAAGTCTGGTCCTCAGCAAAAGGGGCACCTAAATGCCTGGGGAGCCCGCTCCAAATCTCTCAGTGGAGGCTGGGGGTGCTCACAGCCTGCTTGGAACTCACCCACCCACTCATCTCCTGTGGGCCTGCATCAATGGTGGCGGGGGTTGCTAAGGCACTGGGCCTGGCCCAGTCAGGGCTTCACTGGGCCAAGAGCAGGTAAGCCACTCCCATGCACCTGTGCAGTGAGGATCACAAGCTTTGCACTGCGCAGGCACAGAGGAGTGGCTCACTTGTTTTAGGTGCACCAGCAAGGCCCAACCTGTGCCAGGTCCAGTGCCTTAGCTGCCCCAGCCATCATGGAGACAGGCAGCTGAAGTGCACAGGCAGGCTCGCAGGAGATTGGCAGGCGAGTGGGCCTGAAGCTGGCCACGAGCACCCCCAGCCTCCACCTGGGTCATTTGGTGCAGTCACCAGGCATTTTGGAGGCCCAGTGCCTTAGCTGTCCCCACTGTCATGGTGACAGGCAGCAGAGCCAACATTCAAAAGTAGCGCGTGGCTGCCCCCAGCCTCTGCCGAGACAGCAGGACTTGGCAGGCAACAAGCAGGTAATAAGAGTCAGCAGCCAGGCATTAGTATGTACAGCTCAGTGGGAATTATCTCCTTCAGTTTTTTTTCTACAGGGAAAAAACAACAACTTTCCAGCTTTCCCTGAGCACCTTCTGGTGTATAAAATAGCACATTCAGCTAATTTAAGTGACAGGACTCTCATTGCAAAATATGGTATGTGCAGGTGAGTGCGAAGTACCTTCTTCAGAATTTTTTTCTTTTAAAAAACTATCTTTTGTCCAGTAACATTTATTGCAACACTGCAAGAGAAAAGCAAAGCAGCTCCAACATCTTGCCTGCTTTTCTAAATGTTGGGTCCTCTTTCCCACCCATTCCCCAAGTTGCATTAAAAATCCCAAGGTCCTCCCACAAAAAAATTACCTTTTTTTCTAAACCTTTACATTCTTGCAAATTCAGTTGCTTAAATATTGGATCCGTAGGGACAGAGGGGGGAGTGGGTAAAGAAATATATGGTACTAGCCGATCCCACACAGAGCATCTGTGCGCTCTTTGGGGCGTGCGGTTGCCTCTTCCCCCCCACCAACCTTATGCCCTAGTCTCCACTTCCAGGCCCAGCCACCTCTCCTCCCCACTGCCACTTCTGTCCCCCACCCCCACCCCGGGGCTTGCCTCCGTGGGGCTGCGCCCACCGCTGCCTCTGGTCTCTGTGGCCAGGCCTGCCGCTGCCATGGCAACCAATCCTCCTGCATGTGCCTCAGCCAATCAGGCGCATCCGCCACCCAGCCAATCAGCTGCTCTCTGGGACACACATTCCAAGGCAAACCCAGGAGAATTAATATAACAGATGGGAATATGTTACGTTGCATGTTTAAATGTTTCTGCTAATGCATATTTGCCTATATTCTTACATTCTTGTGAGTTCAGTTGCCATTTGTGCCCTCAAGAACCCATGTGTGAAAAATACTGTGTGTGTGGCGATGTGTGTGTGTGTGTTTGTGTGAAGGGGGATGATGCTTAACTTGCAGTGGGTGGAGGCCTCCAGCGGGGGGGAGATCTAAAGGCCTTTAGGTCCAAGCTCCAAAATTTACACTGTAGGTCAGCTTAATAAGGGCTGCAGGTCATCAGGGAGTCCCTAAGGTCCCCATGACAATGACTCATTGTGCAACCCAGCAGGCACAAAACGGGAGCAATTTTTATGTCTTTGCCCTCCTCTCAAAAGTCCTTTCCACTTGTAGGAATAGGTTTCTGAGCATCACAGAGGCCACCCTAGAAGCTCCCTGTGGACCCACAGCCTTTCTTAACCCAACCTTCTGCTGCACATCATGGCAGCCAATCATTTTCATGGCTGAATAGGGATTTGGTCTCCACAATCCTTGTTTGATACACTCATGAACACACTTATTAGATTTTGAATGTATTTAAGTTTTTAAACCAAAAGTTAATTGCTGTGCCTGAAATAATGTGTAGGCCTAAAAAACAATTTTGCCATTCTGGGAAAAAGGAAAGACTACAGCTGAATTTATGGAGGAAAAATAAGAGTCAATTTAACTTAAAAGCAGTCAGAAAACATATGAATGAACACACACACACACACACACACACACACACACACACACACACATAGTTGAAAAGTTAAATAAAATAGTAAGACAAGAATGGCAGTAAATGGCACTCTCAAGTAAATCGGTGCAGGATTGGAGCTGTGCATTATATTCCAATGGGGCGGAGCCAACATTGGGCAAACGGTTTCAAAGAACCCAGGCCACACCCAATCAGGGAGACGTGGGGGCATTATTATTACGTCAGACATGGGTGCATTATTTTGGTCCCAAACGGGGCTGCATGGCCCCATTTGAAGCCGATATTGGCCTGCGCTGTGATGGTAGTGTGGCTGGAGCGACTCTCCCTGCCTTAAAGGCTATGCAGCCCCATTTAACAGAGAGATTGGCCCGTGCTGCATTGGCAGCGTGCCTGGAATGGCTCTCCCTGCCGGCAGGGAGAGTCATTCCAGCATGCTCTGCTCAAAGCAGTGCGGGCCGATCTCCTTTCCAAACAAGGCCGCATGGCCCTGTTTGGAAGAGAGACCAGGCCCCTGCATCTGACGTCAGATGCAGGGGCATGGCTAGCTGGGTGCGTCTGACATCAGACATAGGGGTGGGGCCAGGGGGCTGCATTAGCGGCCACATGCCTGGCTCTGCTCCTGTCTTCCAAAGTCTTCTTTTCTTGCTATTTGTTAGTTTTAATATATCATCATCACGATCCCAATTTTAGCTAAAACCAAATATAACCCTGTGCCCCAAAGACATTATGTGTTGCCTTGTTATACTTCTGGGATGTACGGACATTAATTTTGATAGTACTTTGAACAAGTCATTATTCTGCCTCCCTTATTCTTCCTAGGTAGTTTCCAGTGCAGCTATCTGCATCTATTACTTGAAGGCAGAAAGCGACTCATTGTGTGCATATATGCAAAGAAATTCATACACGTAGCCTTACACCAGTCTCTTCAAGGAGCTTACTCCAGAGTTATCCCAATGCAGTCAATAGGACTACTGCAGAGAATGTGGAAGGAAGGATTGCAGTTGTCCATGTGCTGTTTAAAAGATAAATGAGGTGTAGGTCATTTACACCTAGCCTGCATGATTTATGTGTTGTAGAAAATATGTTTGTAGGGGGAAAAGAATTGAACATCTGACCCAAACCAGAAGGTACTGAAGGATTCCCCCCCCCCACCTGCTGTAGATTGTTGGTACCATCTATGTGCATATTTTCCTGTCCAGAGGATGAAAAACTTAAGGCTGTATTACCCCAACTTAGGTAACCCTTAGGATAATTTTTTAAGCAGCAGGAAACAGGACTATCTGGCTGAGTAGATAATGATATCAGCTGCCTCCTTCCAAAACAACAGGTGCTTTGGCATAAAAATGTATATCATCATACTGAGATGATGACATCAGATCATACTTCAGCTTAATTGTGAACCACCTCCATTAATCCTCAAATAATTAAACATTTTTTAAATAACTACTGCAAGGTGAACTATAAATCAGAAAATTGCTTTCTTATTCAGTACAGGGTTAAAAATTGCATTGCCTTCTTATCCAAATGCAGACTTCAAATGGACAATAAGTTCTACTTATATTGTGGCCACATCAGACATTATATATAATTGAGGTTTAACTGAAGTCTCATTTCAAACTAAACAAGTCAGTAGATGTTCTAGAATGATCCATGTTGTTTGGAACTAAAGATTAAGAAGAAGGGAAGGGAAGCAAAAAGTCCTTTTGCATATTTAAATATGGGAATGATGGGGAAAATGAGTTTTAAAAAATGAGTTTAATACAAGAGTATAAGCAAATCACAATGTAACTGTAGATTGTAAAAGAAACATTGTATGTTCAGATGTGTAAGTGCATCACTGAAATTCACTGGCTTCCCATTTACCTGCCAACATGTCCTTATTTTCCCATTCAAGTGAAAGGGAAAATAGGGATGTTGGCAGGTATGAAATATATACAAGCAAATGAATCAGTGTGTTGTTCAGGACTCTCCACTAACATGAATAGGAATGTTCTGATGGACAGAAAATACCCTGCCCTCATCAGAACTTGTGGATAGTTAAGAAATTCCTGGATCAAGGTAGAATAACATTTGAATAAAACCAAGGATTGTTTGAAAAATAGGGTCCCTATGCTTTAAATAAGGCATATGTTGCTCTCAGGCCCTTTTGGCAATTGCTTTTATTTCTTCCTCTCCTAGTAAGTGAGATATTGATCCCTTCTGACAGAGGATTACAGTTATTCGTGTGAGAAAGTGTTGATCCATTTTGAGCTTGTGAGATGGGATCCGCTACTGATTACAATACTGTTGCCTTAAAAAAAAAATAGTGAGGTTATTCTCATGATGGGGGGAAACTGGGCTAAAGAAGCCCAGCCTGGCTTTTCCCCATCGTGAGAACCAGCGGGCTCACGTGCACGGTGGTTCTCTGGTGATTAGCCCACCAAAGTAGCCCTCCCATTAACCCAGATTAGCAGAGTGAGCACTCTGCTCACCTGGGTTTCCTGATTGTGTACCACCATGGCGTGGCTCTGTGTCACGGCAACACATGAGGAGGACCCCGCCAGGAGGCTGCAAGCAGCATCCCAGGTTTGGCGGTCTCTCCAGGATGCCCTGCGCACTTGCACATGCGGCCCCCGATCCCCACTGCCCTTGTTGGCTCCATGACAGAGCTGGCAGTTTTGTGGGTGGCCGATCCAGCCGCCCATCTATGAGCAGCTGCTTATCTGCGGAGAGAGCGGGCTAAGCCCGCTCTCTACGCAGAACCCCCTCAAGCGCTTCACACCGATTGTGTGAAGCACCTCAGTGTCCATTTAGTACAGGACAGCCTTCTGTTTCCAAGAATGATCATTCAGATGCTTCTGAGAAGCTTGCCCGCAAACTATGAAGGCAGCAGATCTCACCTGTTCTTTGTTACAGCATCTGGTCTTTTGAAGCACATTGGCCCATGTAGTGTGTAGATCAGGCCTGCTCAACTTCGGCCCTCCTGCAGATGTTGGCCTACAACTCCCATAATACCTGGCTATTGGCTACAGTGGCTGGGAATTATGGGAGTTGTAGTCCAAAAACAGCTGGGGGGCCTAAGTTGAGCAGGCCTGGTGTAGATCATGGATAGGCAACATTGGCTCTCTAACTGTTGTGGAATGACAACTTCCATCACCCCTACCCACAATATTATTTATTTTATTTTATTTTATTTTATTTTATTTTATTTTATTTTATTTTATTTTATTTTATTTTATTTTATTTTATTGATTTCTATAATGCCCTTCCAAAAATGGCTCAGGGCATTTTACATTAAAACTAAAACAATTAAAATCAATTAACAGTTCTATAAAACCAATATAAAACCAGTTAACAATTAAAATGCTTTAAACAGTTTAAAAACCCTGGAAGGCCAGGCCAAACAGATAGGTCTTAAGGGCTCTCCTGAAGGCCAATAATGCATTCAGATTATGGATTTCTGCAGGGAGTGCATGCTCCTGGGTTCCAAAGCCCAGGAGCAGCGACAGAGAAGGCCCGCCTTTGAGTCACCACCTGATGTACCGATGGTAACTGGAGACGGACCTCCTCAGATGACCTTAATGTGCGGTGGGGATCATGTAGCAAAAAGCATGACTGGGGATGATGGGAGTTTTAGTTCAGCAGCTGGAGAGCCAAGGTCCCCTACGCCTGATGTAGAGAGTTGCTGGTCCAAGCAAGAGGCACTCCTGCTGCGTCTAAGCAGAGCCACTCTCGTTTCCACCTGCCCTGCTTCCTACACTGAGGCTGCTCTATGGCTACTGAGGAGTGCGTCATCACACTTGTGATGCTACTCCCATAATTCCCAATGGGAGAAGCACTGCAAGTGCAATGATGCACTGCTTGATAGCCATGGAGACACCTTGCTGTCAGAAGAAGTGCAGACAAGATGTAAGTTGGCTGGGATGCAGGGGGCATGCGATTGCCTCTCACTTAGATTGGAAGTTTGCTGCATAATATGAGAGGTGCAGTCTCTGAACAGAGAAGGCAATACCATGGGTAATAAACAGCCGGTGACAGTCCTGTGATATGTATGTATGTATGTATGTATGTATGTATGTATTTATTTATTTATTTGACATATTTATATACCTCCTCAAACACCTGTGATAGACCGTGAACTGGTCATGGTCACAAATAGCTTGTGATAGACCATGAATTGGCCTAAAAATTTAGTAGCCATGGCCAAATTATACTGAATATATTAAACACACATGAAATAAAATGACAGGTGTTTAATATCTGCAATAACGCCCCAAACTGGAACATGCCAATAGTTGAGAATATTTGTTGAAAGACTTCAGATTCCTCTACCTAAAGCTCGTGGACATTTTTATTCATTCAATGCAAGCACATCTTTAATGGGCTGCTTTATTGTGGTTTCGAAATGGAACAACAGCTTGCACATCTTTTGATTTGGTATTATAAAAAATAAAGTCGACTGAACTGAATAAGAATTAACTGAGTTCCCAGGGTAAAGGAGCAGAGAAGCATAACAAATAAAAGATTATGTTCTTCTGCCTTTAATTTTAAAATATAATACTGACCTTCTTTAAAACAGATGCTATCTCCACAAGCCAGATGTGTCTCTAAGCAAATTAGTTATAAGAAATACATCCAAGGACACGGCCATTTAAGGATCAATAAATTATTCATTTGTCATTTGTTACTGCACAAGGCTTATGTTGACATCTTTGACATGAACGAAAGTGTCTCTGTCCACAGTAACGGCATTAACAATTTAAGAGGGGTGTATTTTTTTTTAACTAAAAGGGAAGTGGCTTGAGGAATTGCTGTTTATCACCACATACATATACACACCTTAATTATTCATGGCACATCCACTTAAAAAGCCTGCACTCCATTATGTAAGTTACGCAAAATGAAATGTTAGGTCCTAGTTGTTCCTGTTTGAAATTCAAAGAGAGAACAGCTGTAAGGAGGGCTCTGTGGTACTGATTTGCAGTGAACCTTTTGAGAGAACTTTGTTAAATTCGTTGAACATGAGTTTTATTTTCCATAAGCAAAACATCTACTGGAATTTTTTTTTAGTGGGCTGAGTTGTAACATTTGGATGACCATATGGAACTCTTAGAGGCGTTGTGGGACCACGCAGCTATGAAATCTGATCACGCTCTCCCCAGTGACAGCTGGAGCCTTTACACCGTCAGAAAATTTTCAGACTTCTAATTTGTCATAACTACCTCCTGTGGAAAGGAAATATGTTATGTAGTCAGATGCAAGAATTTGACACTACATAACTACAATTGTTGGCTTCCTTTCCTTCTTTTCACATTTGAGTTTCAAATGCATTTCTTGTGACCTGCTTATGCAAGAAATAAGACACAATAAGAATCCCAGACATATACGGGGGGGGGGGTTCTTTTAAAATCATAGTTCACTAGACAGTGAGTGCCAGATGAGTGCTGTAGGTGGGGCCACCACCGTGTCAAATGCTGGGTGGGGAGCCACTGCTCCCCGCAGTGTTCAGGTGCTGGCGACATCGCTGGTTAAGACTGTTGAAGGTCCCTCCCACCGCCACTCCTCACTGGCCACCACTGTCTATGCCCAACACATGTGCTGGAAAGCAGATATGGGTCTTCGTTTTCTGATATGTACCATCCAGATTAAAATATATACTTATGCATGCCCATTCCAGTCTTACAATGTCTAATAATCTTCTTGCATGAGTGTGGAAGTCCATACACGGAACCATAGCATAGGAATCAACACCAAACCAAGGCATTTAAAGTCGTTTAAAACTTCATGTAGGGAATTTTGTCCACTGGCCCACCTGTTCAGGGGCCTAATGTGTGTGGGGCTAATCCACCCCCACGGTTGTGAGCTTCAAACAAAGCACCAATGGGCTTGCACATTTGCGCCAGACTGCGAATAAATAATAATAAAAGCATGCCTACACTCTGAAAGTGCTGCTTGGATTGGAAATACATTGCTGATCGTCAAGCAACATGTTTCCAATCTCAGTAGTGTTTCCAGAGTGTGGGTGTGCTACTGCAGGCAAGGCTGCTGCTGGAGTACTGGATAGGGTGCCACTGCACCCCACAGCATTCAGATGCTAGTGATAGCACCAGTTAAGACTGCTAAAGGTACCTCTTGCCACTGCCCTCACTGGCTGCCACTGGGCACACAATACATGCAAGTATGGTCCTTCCTAGTTAACAATATACACGTGGGCATTTAATCCATGTACTGTAGAAATTGCGCCTGACTCAGTGTTAAGGCCATTCCTCTGTGACCCTGGCTTAACACATTTTTTCCAGGGTGAAGGGGCAACTTAAGATAATATGTAAGGGGGACAAGCCACACAGCCTGTATGTGTGGACTCCTGATTCACATCTTCCCTCTCACAAAAAATGAGAAAGTTTGCATAAGCCATGACTCTGTGCTTTGGGGGCCTCCACATGGCATGCCACCTCTCAAGATTTAGGCTAGATTTGTGTATGAGCTAGCACTTTGTGGTAACTGTTGTATGTATGGTGTCCCTGGTCTGGACTCACTACACTAAGATTCAGGAGAATTTTGTTATGTGTGGAGCAGCTCCATGAAAACGGTTGATGAGCATCTTGGAAGATGATATCAGAAATAATTGTCTGTAGTTAAAAATGTGATATTTAAACAGAGCATATACAGACATTAAATCACAAAATGAGCAGTTATGTTGCACCGCCTGGAGATTCCTATGTCAGGCGGTTTATAAATATGACAAATAAATAAATTAGGAAATAATCATTCAAGTGAAGTATTAAGCACAGAAACTATATTTGATTCCTAGGAAACTTACAACAATTGAGTATATTGTGCAGAAAATCTGACCGAAGAGAAACTAAAAAGAAAAGAAAACTGTTTGTACCCTAGTATCCAAAATACAAAGGAACACTTGGACGATAATTGCCTACATTACCAGAAATGATGAAAGACTTTCCATTAAAAAGCAATGAGGAAAGACCGTGCCTAACCCTAGGAATAAGGAAAGAGACTGCAGGAATAGCATCATGCTATGTAGCAACCTGCCACCAACTCTGAAATGGACAATAATGACAAATGGACACAAGGGATAAAACCCAAAACACACTGTGAAATGTTATCCCGGGCAGATGCTTAGTATATATTATCTAGCACTGACAGTTACCCAAGGTATATGCTTCCCTATATTTTCACAGCTCAGTATGACAATAAATATTTTGACTTAAGAACAGTAGCCTGCTTACTTCTATGCCCTCCAACCCTGTTCTCTGGCGGTTGTTAAAAGCAAATGATATCCTTATGTTTGGCTTGATTGCCCAAACTTGATGTGGGCTTTAAACACATTGTTAGGCCCTGATTTTGTACATTATTTCTGTAAATAGCAATGTAGAGGACCCTGATCTAGCATGGAGGGGGGGAGAGACATTTATTACTTGCCTTGCCATTGTCCTGATTAGGATTCCCCCCTCTCACATGAATGCTTACAAAGTACAGACACACAGAAAATAAGATGGCGAGAACTGGAGATTTCCAGGGATCATGTGCTCCCACCAGGAGCAGGTTCTTCCAGCCATTTGCATGTAACTGGAAACGGAAATGTCTGGTTGCTGTTGTCAGATTCCCTCTGTTGCTCAATATTCATCTATCTATCAGAGTTGAAGCTTGAAGGAGAATGTTGGGTGAAGGAGGGAACAGAACCTTGGCAACCCAACATGGCAGGTTTGGAAACCATGGAAATGGTTGGAAGTACCTACTTGCACCAGGAGCATGCGCTCACTAGTAACCTCTGGTTCTCTCCACCTTACTTTTTGTGGGTTGTCTGAACCTGCCCATACATAACATGCAGAGTCGACAGGTGGGTTGAAACTCATGGCATAGTTTTTTGACTGATACTTAAAAAGGAAACCAACGGCTGGTCTATTATGTTCTTTCAATAGTTAAGTGCCAGACCAGGGACATTATAGTCAGGCAAGAAAGAAGCAATCATCCAGTGAGAGAGAATATCCTGGGAATGTTGAACTTCTTTGACTATCTCTGTTAGGGATGTGCAAATTGATTTGGGTACAAATCGATTTGTACCCAAATCTAGCTGATTTGGGTGATTTGGAGACAAAACAAATCACCCTGGTGGTCCATTGGCTAGATTCGTGTACAAATCAAATTGTGCCTGATTTGATTCAAATCGAATCGAGATTCGGATTCCCTCGTATTAATTCCCTCAGATTCCCAGTTTTCATTAAAAAAAGAAAAGAAAAGAAAGAAAAGCTAAGCTCTAGCTCTTGTAAAAGTGGAGTTATGGAGCAAAATGTGTGGTCACTAGTTTTCAAGTGTTTGGATTCTTTGGTGTATAATAACTTCCCCTCAATGAATCCCTATGAGGATTCATTACATACCTTGATTTCTTCTATTCATTTTGACTGTCTTTTCGACAGTGCCAGCTGTCAACTGCCATGTGTCAACTACACCCACTCCCACCCTCAAGGCAGTGGGGTACTACTCAGTTTATGTTCTAGGATTTTTTTTCCAAGTGTTTAGGCTCTTTGGTGTCTAGTAACCTTTCCTCATAATGAATCCCTATGAGGATTCATTACACACCAAAGACTCTAAACACCTCAAAAATTCCTAAAATATAAACTGAGTACCCAGTGGCTTGTGGGTTGCAGGGTAGTTGGAACATGGGATGCCACTAATTTCCCACCCCAACCTCCAAAGCAGTAGGGTCAAAATGAACAGAAGAAATGACGGTGTGTAATGAAGACACCAAAGAATCTACACAATTCAATAATACCTAAAAAATAAACTGAGTACCCCAGTGTGTGTGTGTGGTAGTGTGGGGGGGGGGGGTAGTTGACACATGGCAGCTGACAGTTGGCACTGTCCAATGATAGTCAAAATGAATAGAAGAAATGAAGGCATATAATGAATCCTCATAGGGATAAATATAAATCCAACAATAAACAATAAATGAGGAAAAGTTATTAGACACCAAAGAATATAAATATTTCAATATTCCTAAAAATTAAAATGAGTACCCCACTGCCTTGCAGGTGTGTGTGTGTGTATGCATGTGTGTGTAGTTGGCACATGGCAGTTGACAGTTGGCACTGTCCAGTGACAGTCAAAATGAACAGAAGAAATGAAAGTGTGCAATAAATCCTCATAGGGATTCATTATGAGGAAAAGTTATTATACACCAAAGAATCCAAACACTTGAAAAATAATGATTGCACATTTTGCTCCATAACTCCACTTCTACAAGGGCTAGAGCTTCGCTTTAAAAGAAATGATATCTGGGGATCCATTTTAGGGTTAGAATATGGCAAATTCAAATCCCCATTGTTTCCTATGGCGGAAATGTTTAAAATCATTTAAAAAATCATTAAAAATCAATCAAGTGTCCCACTGTCATGATATTTGGGGGCTAGGTGGCACCCATGGGGACCTACCCACAATCCAAATTTGGTTCCCCTAGGACCTTGTTAAGTGGTCCAAATCAGTCAATATCGAAATAGAATCAAAGCAAGTATAAATTGAATCAGGGGTGATTTGTTTTGGGCACAAATCAAATTTTTTAAAAAAACCGATTTGTGCACATCCCTAATCTCTGTGAAATCACCTGAGTATAAATTAGATCTCAGCTCAGCCTTCTCATTCCTTTGGAGCCCTATATATAACTTTATCATTCAAGTCCAATTTTGGGCTTTCTGTCTGTCTTCTGGAACAGGGAATTCAGACTTTGAAGTACTAACCCATGAATCCTTAGCTTCCATCATCTTCTGACTGCTTCTTCTTCTGCCCATAGTATTGCCATCTTCCCAGCCATGGGCATCAACTTCTGCTTTTATTTGGTGATTATGAAATTAATCTGATTCTCAGGCCAGGTATGTATCTCATTTTACTGAACTGGCTGCCAGCCTTGTGGTCATTGATTATTGGTTTACTACCTATCTGTCAGACTTTTGATATTAATGTTGTTGAAATCAGCTTCTGGAGCCTAAATCATGTCTTGCAAGGAAACTGTTAGCTAAAAATAGCAATAGCATATCATATGAAAACTACACAACTGTGAGAGCATTAACCAAAGCTCAGAAGTGGTCATGATAGGGGTGTCCATGGAACTGGTTTCTGGGGGTTCAAAAAATGTGTGTTGGAGAACTGGTTTGATCGAACTGACCACTGGTTTGGTTCGAATTCAAACTTTCAAACCAGTTCACTCATAGGAAATAATGGGGGACTTGAAACAGTCAATTATTCCCCATGGGATGTGCCTAGGGAAAACAAAGCAGTTTGGGTGGTAGGACATAATGGGGACTATCTGCCATCCAACTTGAAACAATTGGGCAATTGGTGATTTTATATATATAAATTCTGGGTCAGTAGGTCAACCCTAAGTTGACCTACTGCACCCATGCTGCATTATTGCCACAAGTTGCTCTCCCCCACTCACACTTATGACTCATTGCAACAGCAGCAGCACCCTTTGCAAGCATAATTGCAACAGCAGCAGCACCCTTTGCAAGCATAGCCATAAGCTGAGCTCAACTAGAACAACCTCTTCCGCACCAGCCACATTTTGACTAAGTACATCTGACCTTGTAATGCAGATTGCAGGCAGAGCAGACCACTAGAGAGCAACTTCCAGTTCAGCCGTATTTTAAGAGTAGTGCACCTTGCAATGCCAATGCCGAATCAGATTGCAGAGCAGAGTCACCAGACCAGAGCAGTGAGTGGAGCACAAGGCCAGACATGGAGCTCGCAGCAGTCACCAAGAAATCTCTCACAGAGAGAGAGTTCCCACTGTCCATTTCTCACCATCTCATCTCACAAACCAACCCCACCACCACAACTCAAGTAAGGGAGGCACCCAAAGTTCTGCCTTTCTCCATCTGAGATCCAGCAAAACCAGATAGTCAGAAATAGGACAGCAAGCATATTATAAACAGTGCTGAGAAAACAAAACCACACACTTCCCTCTGACAAGAAGTCTTCTTTCTTCTATTCATGTCTGGAAGAAGTTGGCTTCAGATTGGCTCAGCTCTGGCTATGCTGACAGCCTGCTAGGCTGACACATGCCAAGGCACCAGTCCACATTCATCATCAGCCACGGTTGTGTTTCATCGGCCATGGTTGTGTGTGTGTGTGTGTGTTTGTGTGTGTGTGTGTGTGCCTGTGTGCGCGAGTCTGTGTGTGAGCTGCTTAGAACACACAAGTGGAAAATAAAATACAAAGAACTGCCCTCAGTATGTTGACACCATTGTCAGTGACCAGGAAGCCTCGGCCCAGACAGCCATTCCTCCACCTGGCATCTGATGATCGCCAACAGCTCATCTGTTCCACATGCAGCCTGGGCTTCACTGCATGGGAGGGGCTGGCCACTCCACTACCAGCAGATGATGTCCCCCCGCTCTCTCTCCTGCCCCCACCAGTGTGCCGTGAGGGACAGGAAAGCAGCCTGCATCCCACTACAGCTGTAATGAAGTGCAGACTGGTGTCAGGCCGAGCTGACTCCAGCAGCCCCAATACAACCTCCTTGCATGCCCAGTACAGGGAAGGCACCTTCCGCTTACTGAAGGTGGTGTGTGAGGGGATCTGGTAGTTGGGGGCAAGCAGCTGGAGCAGCTGGCAGAAGTCGACATTCTCCACCATCTGAAATGACTGATCATCCAGACCCATCATCTCTCCAATGGTTCGGGAAACGAGGTGTGACTCTGGGTGACTAGACCGCTTGCCCACCAACTGCACCCACTATGTGACTAGCAATTCCCCCTGCTTGAGAGGAGGAACAGGAGCACATGCCTTACTGCCTCCAGTCATGGGCTGCCAGCAGGAGCACGGATGCCCGGATGGTGTCATTCAGGGTGCCTCCACATTGACAACGTCCCAAGATATTTGGCGCACTTGCCCCTGCTGACCTGTGCCTTGCAGTGGTTGCAGACAGCATGTATAGGCTCACCTTGGCAGTGTTCAAAGTGTTCCCACATGGTGCTGCTGCTGCTGCTGCTGTTCCTGGACCATTTTGGTGGAGGCAGTAGTACTGGGCCTGCTGGTTGCTGCTGGGGGCCACCCCCGCCCTCTGTCCAGGGCTGAGAAATTCCAGGTGCAACAGGAATTACTTCCTCCTGCTATTCCTCAGTCTCAGACTGGGCGGGGTTCACACTGAGGAAGGGGATTAGTGACGAGGAAGATAGAGAGAAGGGTCTGGCTGGGCTAGCAGCCATCTACACCACCTCCTCCACTCCCACCAAGGGAAAAGCTTCTTCCCTGACAGGACCTACCCCAGCCTCCACAGGCACCTGCGCTGTGGGAGCAGGAGGCACTGGATTGGTGGGCCTGCGTGCAGTGCCCTCTAGGCCTTGGAGAGTAGGCCTCTTTTGCCACCATTGCCTCCATCAGCATCACCCCTCCCTCTGAGCCTGCTCCTAGCTCTGCCTTACACCCTCCTGAACATCCCTGCCCCCAAACTAGGCCCTATTTACAAGAAAGTACAGATAAGTTCAGCTTCATTTCCTCAAATCTCCAGGTTTGCCCAGTGTGTATTGTCCTTGGAGGTGAGCTGGTCTTGTGGTAGCATGCATGACTTTCCCCCCTAGCTAAGCAGGGTCTGCCCTGGTTGCATTTGAATGGGAGACTTGATATGTGAGCACTGTAAGATATTCCACTTAGGGGATGGAGCCACTCTGGGAAGAGCATCTAGGTTCCAAGTTCCCTCCCTGGCTTCTCCAAGATAGGGCTGAGAGAGATTCCTGCCTGCAACCTTGCAGAAGCCACCACCAGTCTGTGTAGATAATACTGAGCTAAATAGACCAATGGTCTGACTCAGTATATGGCAACTTCCTATATTCCTATGTGAACTTACATCAAAAGTATGTTTAAGTAAGGATTCCCTAGTATATATAAGCCTTATTATGCCAAATGGATATTGCAGATAGATGTGCAGACAAGCGATGGGAGAAGCACATTGCATATTTTCGAACCACCATGTTGTGGCAAAGCAATGATACAAGAAGCTTTGCATATAGGATTCCTTTTTGAACAAGAGTTTTATGAGATATAATTTAAACAATGTGCCTGAGTCAGTTCCCTTTGAATGGCAACACACACCAACTGGCTCCCTGGGAGCAGAATTAGAAGCTCAATATTTTTAAATTAATTATGCATGAGATAAAGATACAATTAGTCCCATTTCATTGCTATTGGCAGCTGGCCCTGGAAATTTTTAATCACATCAGGGTGAAGTCGAAACTTTGAAGCAGTAAGGCTGCTTTTGTAGGAAATGACTGCCAGGTACTCAGGTTTGGGATTAACAAAACCTTGTATTGAAATCAAGGATGACTGTCTTATTCTTTCTATGGTTGTTGCCTACAGCAGACATCAGAAGAAGAAAACCCATGCTTCATTATCTTTTCCTGACAATCATACAGTTTAAGCTGACTGGGCTAAGTATGCTGCAGTTTAATTTGTGGCAGATTGCAAGAAATAGTGAACATAATATTAGAATTTCCACAAACGTTCTGCAAGAAATACTTACTTGCGTTTCTTGTAAGGCTCGTCCACCAACCATGTTTCACTTTCTCCATTTTGTTTTTGTTTTCTCAGCCCAGGAAGAATTCTCTTTGTAGCAAAATTCATGGAGGATTGGTCTATCAGTTGCCATTAGCCATGAAAGCTAACTAGAACCTCCATATTCAGAGGCAGTATAGCTTTGAGGACAACAGGGGTAAGACTTTGCTTTCATGCCCTCTATTAGACATTTCCAGAGGCATTTAGCTGGCCACAGATGAAAACAGAATTCTAGTTTTGATGAGTCTGTAGTCCATCTAGATGAGTACTTTATGTTTGTAAAAATGTCTCTCTGACTATGAAGCATAAATGTGGCTTCCACAATTTGATATGCCACTGCAAGCTTTCCAATCAGGGAAGAGAATGACTGACAGGCCAGGGGGTAGCATAAGCAAGTATGCCTTACAGAGACCTCTGAAGAGGTCTACTATATGCTAAGCATCATCTTTTGTTTCTGAAAATTTCAGATTTCTATAGCCATATTAATGTTCAGTTCAGCACTTGTACAATATGAGTGTACAATGTACACAGGTCCAGATCTGGACACAGATGCAATTAGCTACATGTTATGTTGAACTCAGTTGCAACAGTACACTTCCTACCTTAACCATGTTTCTGAGGGGCTGTTGTATTCTATCCAGTAATCTTTTGCAGTTTGTTTGGACATTTGTCCCAGGGGGGAATCTTGTAGACAGCGTGGGAGAGGAGTCAGAAAGGGAAATGGAGGTGAAGGAGAAGGAGAAAATGGAGTTGCTGAATATTTAGTTAAAGCTACATAAGATTTCCTTGTGTATATGAGGGAAGCAGCTATAACATAGTGGCGTCTACCCAAGTTCACTTTTACAATGAGCACAGGTACAGTCATTTACACAAAAATATGTATGAATGTACAAACATCTGTAGACTCATACAATATAATGTCTGAATCGGGCTTGTGAGAATTCTTGTGTGGAATTCTTATGTAGAATTCCATGTAGGTTCATGATGAAAAATATGACTTCATGTGAGTTGGTCTTTTATGAGGGGCAGCTTCAAGATCAAACATTAGAAAAATGCTATATGGAAGGAAGGAAAAATAATGCAGAACTTTATTTTTAAATTGACAGACATGATGACTGCACAAAATTTTTATTTTATTAAAATCATTACTGCAAGGTTTGAATAATAAGATTAAAATGTGTTCTCAGTTAACTAGAGATAATTTTTAATGTTTATTTTCAATGAAAGTATTTTCAATGAAAGTATTTCCAAAATTTTGGTTAGCAGACAGGGATGTACAGAAAATCCCCACCTCAGAATGTTCCGACTTGAAATCGGCCGTTTCAGAACAGAATGACCCTGATCTGGGTCAGAATGTTCTGAGTGCCCAAATGGCAGGCTGTTTGCCTGTTTTTGGCACTGACTTCCAATTGGCTTGCAATGTCCTTGCTTCTTGGTTGGCTTGTTATCATACAAATCGAGTTGAAAGGAAAACAGGAAAAACAGACTGCTAAAATGCCGCTCGCAAAGTTCCGAGCTCATTCCGTTGGAACAACTAGTTCTACTGGTTGTTCCAACAAAAAATCCCAGGGATTTGTATTCCGTTCCGAGCTTGGAATGCAACACAAATCCCATTCCATGCAAATCCCTAGCAGACACTGAAGCTGTTCACATGAGCAGCCATGCCTGGACTTGCACAGCCCTACCGGAGTAGGGCTGCTTGTATAGAGAGCCAGGCTTGAGGTTCCCCCCGCCCATTCCCCCCCGCCCATTCCACCCTGCTGGGATGGAAGCGCACCCTTCCATCCCAGTCCCCGGCCGTGTGTCTGCTTGGGCCGCCTGCAGCCTGAGCAGTCACATAGCCGGGTGGCTAGAGCTCTTGGCTGTGGGGAAATCCCCCAATGCACCATGATTCCTGCACAGTGTGTCATGGGATTTCTGGAGGCTGGGCTGCATTTCCCTGGCCTCCAGAATGCTCCAGAATGCTGTGCCATTCGCCACAGTGGCAATCATGTGTGTGGCCAAGCAACATGGCGTGAGAATCACTGCGGTCATGTGCGAGTACAGTTCCATTTTCCCCACCGCCCTCCCTAACCCCAGATATTTTTGTTGTGTGAATGACCCAGGGGTGTACCATCCATTAGGCAAGGGGAGACAGTTGTCTCCTGGCCTGCTGCCTCAGAGGGCCCCCCAGAGGCAAATCACACCCATCCTCAGCACCCGCCCAATTGCAGCCTGCTGCCCGGGTGGGTCGCACAATGGCCAACGGCCCCAGTGCAATGAGGATGGCAGGGGCCCTTTCCCTTGCCTTCAAGGCAAGACTGGAGGACCTGAGCCTGCACCCCTCTCTCTCTTGGTCTGGACGGAGTGAGCAGGTCAGCAGCCACCTGCCTGCCTCGTGTGCTCCCTGACCGAGCAGTAGGGAGGCGTGCAGGAAGTTAGGCAGCAGCAAAGTTGGCCGACGGTCAGCCGGTGGCATTGAAAGAAAGTGGGAGGTGGGAAGGACCTGGAGGAGACAAGGAGGAGAAGCTCCAGAGCATGGTTGCCTCACCTGTTTATGTGGACTTAAGAACTAAGGTGGAGGGGGGGAGAGCAGAGCAGCGAAGGTGGAGGGTGGGAATACTACAGGCAATGGGCAGGGAAAGGCAACGTGGGCGTGGGGGGAGTAATAGCTGTGGAGGTGGACAGAGCAAGTATGGGGGGAATTGGTGGAGACAGGGAGGGGGCTTAATCCTGTGTTTCTGGGTAACTCTCAGCCAGACTGGCACAGCATCTTCTCTTCCCTTCCAATTGTGTGTTCCGTTTCCCCCCCCTCCTTTCCCCATCTCCCTTTTGCCTCCGATACTGTCCCACAATGTCTTCTCCAATTGTGTGTTTCCTCTTTCCACCTCCCTCCCTCCCTTCCCCCTCCTTTCCCCATCTCCTTTTTGCCTCCTATGCTGTCTCACAGCAGCCTCTCTTCCCTTCCAATTGTGTATTCCTTCTCTCTCTCACTCTCCTTTCCCCATCTCCCCTTTGCCTCCTTTGCTCCCTCTTCCTTCATATATTGTGTGATAGCCATTAATTTCTCACCCCGTCTTGTATAGCTTTGTATTTTTGGTGCTGCAAAGGTTGCCAAGTACTGTTGCTCAAACTGTGCTTCTGTTACCAAAGAGTTTAGGTTCCCAGAAATCAGCATGATCCTAGATCCCTGCTTTTATTCCCAGTTTGTGTTCATTACCTCCTTGCATGCATAGCCTCTCACCAGTGATCTCTTTAAATTCCCTTTACTCTCTCTTTAAATTCCCTTTACTCTCTCTTTAAATTCCCTTTACTCTCTCTTTAAATTCCCTTTAACCTATCTGTGTATCAAATCAAACTAGCTGACCTGGCGCAGAGCATCTGAGCCCCTAGTCCTCGCCCAGTGGCCGGCTGTTTGCTGGGCCACCGCTTCTCCTCCCTGCTGCGGCCGGCTTTTTGCTGGGCCACCACTTCTCTCCTCCCCCCCCCGCACGGCTGGCCAGCCATTCGCCCAGCCGCCGTTTCTCTCCCCACACCGTGGCTGGCTGTTCACCGGGCTGCCACTTTCCCCTTGGTGGCTGGCTGTCCCGTCGCTAATCATCAGCTTGCTCACAAACTCTCGCGAGAGCTGCCATGCATGGGATTAGCAATGGGTACGTCTAGAAGAATTAAATAGGTAGACATCCTCTTGAAATTTTAATTATGCATGAATGTGGTACATTTGTTTGTTACTAGGGTGCCCAGTGTCTCAAGGTAATGTTGATGCTCTACCATTATACATGCAATAATAATTTTAAAAGAAATATATATCATGACTAAAATCATTACATATCTATAGAATAAAGTGTGAACAGCATTCTTAATTTCAGATGTAGTGCTGTGAAAGTATCTAATAGTTTAAATCCAATGTTATTTCTACACTATTCTGCAAAGGTATGACTGGGAGGCTATTTTAAGAAAAAATTATTAAGGAAATTGGTTCAGGCATTGCAGCCCACATACACTTCTTTGGCTTTTCATTTTATGATGTTTGAACTGATTGCTGAATGTACATTTCTGACTTTTTATAGGGGTTTATTAGAGGGACATTTATATTGAGACAAATGGACCGAGTGTGTGTGTGTTGCATCTATAGTGGCATATAATAATGCACATGTGGGCTCACTGCTTTGATACTGCCTCCCAGAACAAAACCCATTCCATTCATGGCTGAAAAAAAATAGAGGGAACACTGGATGGAGATGAACGTGTTGGCTGTGGCTGATTTTTGGAGAAGAAACAGCAAGGAGATCAGGGAGGGGAATCAGAGCAGTTAAAGATGATATGATATGAAATGTTTCAGTCCAAAATGATGTGGATATTTTATATGCCCCTTTTGATTTTAATAACACTGAATTATGTTTGTATATTTTTAATGTGACACATTGCTCATATTACTGTTTATTTTAAATGAACAAATGAAAAATATTGTTGTTGTTGTTTTAAAAAATCCCGCCATGCTACTGCCCTGACAAAAATTGTTAAACTTGGAACAGGAGCTTCCTTTGGAACCCACAGAAGGGGAGGAGAGCTGGGATTAGCAATGGGTACGTCCAGAAGAATTAAATATGTAGACATCCTCTTGAAATTTTAATTATGCATGAATGTGGTACATTTGTTTGTTACTAGGGTGCCCAGTGTCTCAAGGTAATGTTGATGCTCTACCATTATACATGCAATAATAATTTTAAAAGAAATATATATAATGACTAAAATCATTACATATCTATAGAATAAAGTGTGAACAGCATTCTTAATTTCAGATGGAGTGCTGTGACAGTATCTAATAGTTTAAATCCAATGTTATTTCTACACTAGTCTGCAAATGTTCTACACATATTCTGCTGGTAGCAGGCATGAATTGACCCCTAGTATTTCACAAAGTTGATATGGTTGTATTATTTGGTTCTGCTGTTGTTTACACCTGGTAACTGTAGTCTCCTGTCCTCTGTTAATCTGCTACACTATATTACACGTTTCCTTAATGTTCTTTTTCATCAGAGACATGGGGCCAGGAGAAGGAGATGAAGGCAGCGAGGGGCCCATTTTAAATCTTGTCTCCGGGCCCACTCCAACCTTGGTACGCCCCTGGAATGACTTTATTGTCTAAGAAGAGCAAGTTCTCCTCTTTCACAAGGAGGAAATACCTATTTGAAGATTGATGACTCTTCTAAGATGACACCTGCTGTGACATGCACAGTTCATGCATGAAAGTATGCCTTTCCCCCTTCAGAACTATAGTTATTTCCACATGTAGGTTTATGTATATCTAAATTACTAATAAATGAAAACATTAATGCAGCTACTAATTTGCAGTAGCAAGGAATACCTTTAGCTTATGAATGCTTGAACAGAAATTCCTCCTGAAACATGGAGTAACATGTGGTGATGTTCCCCTAGGGATTTTTGAAAACTAATTGGTAGAAATTAACTTGTTTTATGTTTGACTGTTCAGCATATGACAGCTAATTCATTTTATGGTGTGTGTGTTTTGGCTTTTTTTGAAAAGTGATTATATTTTGGCATCGCCCTGCACTCTTCATCTTTTTGGTGAAATTTTGAGTCTGCTGATTGCTCAGCTTGCTCATTGAAGCTGATGCTCTTAATCAATAAAACCAATGATAAGAAAGTGGCTTCAGACTGCAATATGAAAAGCTGAAATGTATTGTACTACAACTGAAAAGAAAAGGGCATTACATATATACTCATTATAATTATTGTTTGTAGCATACTCTGGCAGCTAAGATCTATGAACAGAAATAAAGGGCTTTTGCACACCGAGTAGTAGTTTTAATTAAGGAAGCTCGCTAAAAGTTACGGAAAAGTTTTTCATAGTCAAACGATTTCTGACATCTATAAAAGCACAATTAAAATACTTGTCAGTTCTATATTTTCTGGAGATAGGACTACTTTATTTATTACACTCATACTCCACTCTTCAGAGCAGCTTACATATGGCTTGTTCTCCCTACACCCCTGCAAATCCAGTCAGCCTACAGAATGAGACCATGAGTTGGCTTTAGCAGCTACTGTATCATGGAAGTTCAAACTAATATCTAAACCCACCCAGTTTGTCTCAGCAACAAAACCTGAGAGGTGTCCATGAAAATCATTCCACCTCAATCAATCTGAAATCAAAACATAATTGCAAAGTTCACACAGTTTGAATCTATGTTTCATGTGAGTTACTGACATTAATGTGATCATGTGAATCCATGCCAAGGCAGGAATCTCAGATGCATCTTGGGCCATAAACCACATTGGTGTGGGTTCATACAATCATGCTAATATCAGTGGCCCACATTAAACCTATATTTGAACAATTGTGTAAACCAGGCCAATGGCTGGCATTTTAATGAAGAAAGCAACAATACAGCAGGATGCATACACCATTCTTGAAGCTTGAAGCTTCCCCACTTCCTTAGCACATATATGGGACGGCGAATGGTTTTCACTAATCTTCCCTGCCTCTGGAAGTGCTTGCGCCTTCCAAAAAGATGTCCCTGAGTCATGCAGCCCTCAAGGACATGTTTCTGGAAGGAACAGAGCACTTCCAGAGGCAGGGAAGATCAGTGAAAATCCCCACTCCAGGCATGCATACATTGAGGAAACGGGGAAGCTACCAGCTACATTAAGAGCAACCTTCTGCTGCATCCTTGCTTCCACTGTCAGGATGTCAGCCAATATCATAGTACCGAAGCAGGAACCTATTTAAACCAGGGTTTTTTTGGTAAACCATGTTTGAACATGGCAAATTTTCCAGGAGCGGGGGGTAAAATAGCAAATACAAAAAATGTTTATCGGAGTCATATTCAGAGAGCATCAAACAGAAAATCATACTCTTGTCCAGATGAATTACTGAAGCAAACTGGACCAGATTATAGCAGAGTAGGCTTTAGACACCTCCAAAATGGAAAGGCATCCAGCTACAGCCAGCCCAGCATCTGCTCAGTTGCTCAGGACCGTATGGTTGAATGCCAAGGGAAGTATTCCTAGGGAGCATGGGAAGTAATCAGGGTATCTTGCATCAGTCTTTCATCTCATTCTAATAAATAGCAAACTGATCCCTAAAATAATCACTGCCTTAACAGTATTTGCCATGTGTGGAGCAGAGAATAAATAAACATGTGGTTGTAACTTCTGCAGTACAAGAAGACATTTGCAGGGACAGATCCAGCTGGAAATTACACGGGATGCCACAGGAAATATTTTTTCCCATATAAGATTGATCAAGCACTGCTGCCTCAATGCCATGTGGCCAGGCAGGCATGGGACGGGAGAGAACTTGGATGACTGAAGCACAGGAGGGGCTGTGGCAGTGGCACCGGGCAAGGAGCGGAAGAGGCACATGCTGCAGCTGAACCACCCACGCCTCGTCCTGCTAGCTTTCAGCCGGGCCAGGATGGGGAGAGGAGATTCCAGGTGCCATGGAGACAGAGGAGTGCTGTCAGGGCTGGTGGCAAGGTGTGCACTGGCTCTCTGGAGCCTCCTGAAGTCACACTGCTGCCTCACAGGTGCGGTGGGGAGAGAACCAGAAGGAGACAGCACAGCACACTGGAAGGGGTGTGGCAAGGAGGCATATGCAGGTGCACCGTGGTTCCATGCTGCAGCCGGCCAGCTGCATTGCTTCCAGCTCTGAGAGAGTCATACCAGCCTGCTGCCTCTGAGCCACCGTGGGATATGGAGATTCTTGCCGGGCGGTGGCGGGAGATGGCATCCTACTGGATCTGCCCTTAGACATTTGCACTGCAGCCAGTGCTATGACATCCTGTGCAAGGCAAGGAAGGCAGATTGATTGATTGATTGATTGATTGATTTGATTTGATTTGATTTGATTTAGACAGCTCTGTCCTGTCTCTATAAAAAGGGTGGACAGATTTAAGGCTTCTGAGAGCTACTGCCCACCCCAAGCCTTAGGAGCTGCCACCTTGAAGTAGCAGCATGGAGGAGTGGAGTCAGGCACAAAATGGTGGCCTGGAGAGGCATAGCCAATCACAAAATGGCAGCTTGTAAAACATTTTCAGAATAAAGGATTTTAACACTCCTGAATTCCAGGATAATTTTGCTTCAGGGAAGGAGGGGAGCAGGAAAAGCTGCTTTGTGGAGGAAGAAACTGGAGATAAATTAATGGAATAGTAAGTAAAAGCAACCCTGAGTACCTAGAGCAGGGGTGCACAACTCAAATTACCTGGTGGTCCAGAACCAATCACGACTTTGTGTGTGGGGCCTGAGGTCAATTTCCAGCAGATTATTTATTGCATTAGAATTTTTTTTAAAAATCAATGAAAGGGAGGAGTCAGAGAGTCGGAATCTTCATGGCTCCTGCTGTTGCTGCCGCATGTTCTTAGTTGTAGGCCAGCAAAAAGGGGGTTGCAAAAACCCAGAAAACCCAGTTTGGTTCGAGTACAACCATGTTCGAACTGAACTGGGTCCAGTCAGGTAATGTGCACACTGGAGCTGGGCCCAGTAGAACTAGACCCAGTTTGGTCGGGAAGGACATTT
This sequence comes from Hemicordylus capensis, assembly GCF_027244095.1. NCBI lineage: Eukaryota > Metazoa > Chordata > Lepidosauria > Squamata > Cordylidae > Hemicordylus > Hemicordylus capensis. The sequence continues at coordinate 317,556,605 of NC_069659.1, read as the reverse complement.
TTTAAAAGAAAAAAGGCAGACTTACCAGCTTTGCCAGGCTCTGTGATGAGGGTGCTCTTGCAGCTCTGTGTGTGTGTGTGTGTGTGTCCTGATGTTTGTGTCCCCCCCCCCACTCTCCCCAGTCATTTTCAGCCATTTATGGGCTGTTTTAGGCCCATTCCAGGCCTGCCTGCAGTGGTGGTGGCCATTTTGGAGGTTGCTGCACATGCCCAATGGTCCTCTGTGTGGCGTGGGTCAATGAAATTGAAAATAAAATGCCTTTATACAATTCTATGGTGTGGCCACATTAGAAGTACTGTGTTTAGTTCTGGTTACCATATCATAAGAAGGACATCATAGAATTGGAAAAGGTGCAGAAGAGGGCAACCAAGATGATCAGGGGCCTGGAGCACCTTCCTTGTGAGACAAGACTATATCATCTGGGGCTCTTTAGTCTAGAAAACAGGCGACTAAGGGGAGACATGATAGAGGTGTATACAATTATGCATGAAGTAGAGAGAGTGGAATTATGGAATTCAGTGCCACAGGATATGGTGATGGCTACTAGCTTGGCTGGCTTTAAAAGGATCTTAGAAAAATTCATAGAGGACAGGTCTATCAAGGGCTACTAGTCTGGTGGCTATAGGCCACCTCCAGCCTCAGAGGCAAGATGCCTCTCAATACCAGTTGCAGGGGAGGAACAGGAGGAGAGAAAGTCCTCACCCCTTGCCTGTGGGCTTCTCGGAAGCATCTGGTGAGCTACTGTGTGAAACAGGATGCTGGGCTAGATGGGCCTTGGGCCTGATCCAGCAGGGCTTTTCTTATGTTCTTATCTTCTTATGAGCTGAATCTGACCGGATCTAGAGAGAGATTTGAAATATGATGCAGCAATGCCCCCACTCAGCCAGCCAATCAAATTTGCAGTATTGGCTGGAAGATAAGGAATGAAAAACCAAGCCCAAAGTCCTGGAAAGCTATTTTAGATAAGCCTGGAAGCTACCAGTAGCTAATGCCAGCTCCTGTTTTAGAACTAGACTGCTGGGCCCTTAAGGACAGGGTGCAAGTGGCTAATGATGGCCCACATCCAGAGAGCCCATGCTCCTTATGCTTAAGCAATATTGGTAATGTCAGCTATGCTGAACATTTGAAGCTGTCATGTAGCTGAGTACTATCCACTCTGATAGGCTACAGCTCTTATGAGTCTCTGGCTCAGATTCTGTTCCAGTACCCACTATATGAGATCCTCGATGCCAGGGACTGAACCTGGCAACCTCTGCCTGCAAAGATGTGCTCTTTGGCCCTCTCCTTTCCACCAGCATCAGGAGCCCTATTCCTGATCCTATGATCTTGATCCTGTGCTATATGCAGCCTGATAGGACTTATATCCTGTGCGGTATACAACGATAGGATGTAATATAATCGTACTGTCATAATACAGTACCAATGCAAACATATTTGTTGTTGAATCCTAGATGTTCTAAACAACTTTTAAAAAGCAGAACCCTCCTTTGAGTCCATTATAAGTATGTTGATGTGTTTTGACTGCAAAGCAAGATCCATGTGTTCTGTTTCACTTTGATTTTGCTGAGAAATAGATTAACAAGAGGGGGCAACTTTGGGATTCTGGTGACGCCACGGGTTTTGCCTTTCCCATCCTCACTTTTCACCCACCTACTGCTCTCCTTTTGTTACCATTTCTTCTCCAATTTTCGGGAAAGTGTGGGAGGGAATTGTGGCAGGCCTAATCCTTCTCACTTGACTTTTGTTCCCATTGGCCTTAATTAACCTCTCCCTAGGCTCATAAAATATGTGATTATAAACTTTTAAAAGAAAGTCCCTTCTTGACTCTTTAGGCAAGTTTTTATGTAACTCTACTTGAAACCTGCTTCTTACTGCTTCGAAAGCAATATTGTGTGCAGCAGTGGTCAGTGCTCGTAACGTGTCCCCATATCTCTATTTTCACTTTGGGGACAATATAATTATTATAATACTGTATGGTTGCTTTTTATTTTGTGTGTCTTATTTTTTGTTGCTGTTACTCACAGTCACACACCTTTTACTCATGAACAGAAGTTTAGTTTTTTGAATGTGTAATCCATTCTTGCTACTCAAAATGGCTCAATAATGTCTTTAAAACACTGAGAATTTCATTTCATTTTGTATTTATTTGCATTTGCAATAGAAATAAATAATGAAAATCTCCAGTAATTTTCATTGGCCAACCTCATTCTTTTTAAATGATGGATGCATTCAAAGAACTACACATCAAGTGTTAGCTTGTGTGTGTGTGTGTGTGTGTGATATAATAAGCTGAGGGAAATCTGGGGAAGCAGATATGTGATTTTTTTAAAAAGCTGAAAACTGCAGATGACCAACTGTTGTTGTGGCAGAACTCCCAGAATTATACATTACCTCTTGATAAATTGTTTCTGTATTACCTATATTTACTCATGGCACACTTTTTTTTTTTTAAAGAGCTTTGTTTGGGCTGGAGTTATATTGTGAAACATATGGATATTTTGGGGAGCTTCACTGGAATGGACAGATGAATCTTGAGCTTCCTCAGTCTATATTTAGATCCATTAGATTCTCTTTCATATCATCCAGCAGTAACTATTAATAGGTACAGTACCTATTTACTCAGTGGCCCTATTCACAATGTAACAGGAAACTGGAATTAAGGAGGCCAGAGGTTATCAGACCTGTCGATCTGAATGCGTGCAACTCTGGTCCCACACAGAGAACGACCCGAGTTTTTGTTCTCCAAACTCCAATTTGAACACTTGTGTTGTAGTGAGTTTTGCTGCTCCTACATGAGGTTAACAACTACCTGCAGTATGTCCAAATGTGGAACTGCAGGCTCTGCTTTTTGAAACTGGAGTTGAGAGAGAAAGCTCCTCCCTCTCTCCAGCTGTGATTGACTGTGTCCTTCATGAAAGAAGAAGCCACACAGCCTGTTCCCCTTCCTCTCTGGAGTCTCCCTGACTGCAGAGAACCTCCTCTTTGTTATGTCCAAATGGGGTCAGGGTCAGGAGAGCGGGGTGGGGGTGGGGGTGGGGAGCAGAACCACAGGTCTATTGGTTCTGTGTTACATGTGAATGTGGCCAATTTTGGGGGGGGGGGGCTATTGGTAATATTGAATTTGTCCCTAATACTGGAGCTTGAAAACTAACTGTACTAACTAGGTGCATCAGCAGTGCTTTTGTTAAGCATGTTAATCAAGATTCAGGCAAGTGGGTTGCTAATTTCGGCTTGCTCACTACCATGCAGGTTTCTTCTGGTTCACACAAAACAAGTTTTTCTTCTTCTATTGCAAATTGAAGAGGATGCCAGATGCCAAACACTTCTTATAAAATGATCACATGCCATTTATTTCAGCACTCCATGGTATTGCACTAAGTGATACCATCTTGCAGACCCAAAGGTCACTGGTTCTTATCTTAAACTGAAAGAGTTCATAGCTCAGTAAGGCTGAACATACAAGGAATCAGTTTCAACCTCTTGCATCTCATGTTAAATAATGTATGGTATTCAGGATAAGAGAGATCTCTGACTGAGCCTTTGGAAAATATCTTCCAGCCAGAATAGTGAGTAGGAGGTTGGATGCACCTATGGTCTGACTCTTCACAATGCTCTTTGTATAACCATAGCCTTTTACAGCATCTTATGCCCCTGCATCCTCAAGGTTGTGCCTGGGGTCACTACGGTGGCTGCGATTTTATATTCATCCAGACAAATAGACCCTAAGAAATACAGCTGTTGCTACTGGTGATTCAAGAGCACTTTTTGCTTTCTTCCTCTCTTCCTCCAGATTATAGCATGAAGATGGGCTGCAATGATGACATAGTTCAAGTCAGTGACAAAACTCCTATTGATTCTGTTGAATTCCACAGCGACAGCTATTTCAAATAATTGAGAGTGGGTGGTCATTAACTGTACTGCAGCTGCAACTTGTTTTGTGTAACACATCAGTCTCAATGGGAAATGTATGTATGTGAGTTTTGAGGTTGGTCTAAGCTTCTGGAATGTAATAGAAGATGTTTGTTTTTGAACCATTAAAATTAATATGGAGATCTATTTTCTCATCACATGCTGAGTTCCTACTTTAAGGATAGCATTTTGTAGTGGCATTACTATTCTAATTTAACTCCCTTTTTGCATTTTGTTAAATTATCTGTGCTAATCTAGTTTTTCAATTATCAATGAGTGCCTCTATACCATCAAACCACAAAGAATTCCAGCATGTCAAATATGATCCTCGTCTTCCTGGAAAACTGATGAATGTCATTAATCAAACTTTCCTGTCCCAAATATTCCCACACTAGGCCCTGTGAAAATGATGCACGAAAAAGTTTCAGAGCTTGATGGGATTGTTGTTGGGTTTTTTAAAAGTTGATTACTGATGTGCAATTTTTATTCATTTTAAATAACAAAGTTATGTTCCAATCCTCAAGGATATCTTTTAAATTCAAAAAGGAAAAAAAACAAAACCAAACAAACATATAAAACTTCCATTTAGCACAGTTGGATGCCTGTTGTCTTAAGAGCACGACTCTGCAGTTTTAAAAGCCCTTTAACAAAATTTTGAAGGCGCACGGAGCCACTTCTTAAACTGTTCATAAATTAGTTATGAAAAAATAAAATGGATGATCCCCTTCAAGTTGTATGTAGCATTTTTTAAACAGAAGAGGCTGATGTGATGCATAGTACTTACATGCTGCTGCAGAAGACCTGGAAGCAGTAAATGCTGTGCATCATGCCAACCAGAATGTTTAAGATATGTGTCATATAAGGCCAAATAAAAATGGGAGGGGCAACTGGTCTTGTGGTATGAATTGTCCACTTTGTTAAGCAGGGTCTGCCTGGGTTTGCATTTGAATGGGAGACTACATGTGAGCACTGTAAGATATTCTCCTTAGGGGATAGGTCCATAGCTCAGTGGAAGAGTAGCTGTATGCTTGCATGCAAAAGGTCTCAGGTTCATTACCTGGCTAGAGATGTGCACAAAACTGGCTATGCCAGTTCAGTTTGAATCCAAACGAGATTTGAGTGGACCTGGCCTGGCTTGGTTTTGGTTCTGGTCAAACTGGACCTGGACTGGTTCAGGGGGTCTATTAGTAAAGGGGAATCCAGTGAGGATTCCCTTTTACGAGTAAGGGGGCAGGGGGACTTCCCTAAACCTAAAGGGGGCAGGAGGGGAATGAATTAGTTCTTACAAGTCCCATTTGTGGCCATTTGTGGCGATGATCGGGGAGGGGCAGTGGCGGCAGTGGCTCCCATCAACCCCGGCCAGCCTCTCCCAGAGTAGAGCGGGCATCAAATTGTTGGTCATGCAAATGGCCTCTGTGTGTGTTTGGAGGTCACTAAAATGGCCCCCACATGTGTGCAGAAGCCCAAACAGGGCAGAAGACGGCCCAAACCAGGGTACTGCCAGACTGGGCTACTCTTGGGGAGGCCAGCAGGGGTAGGCAGTAGCCACCACCACCACCCCCTCCCATGGCCAACTAACTCACTCCCCTCCCACCCCCTCTAGGTTTAGGGCAGCTCCCCTGCTCCTTTAGTGGTAAAGGGGAATCTTCACTGGTTTGCACACCCCTAACCCTGGAATCTTCTGGTAGGGCTTGCATAGATTCCTGCCTGGAACTTGGAGAGCCACTGCCAGCCAGTATGTCTGACTGATTATAAGATAGCTTCTTGTCTTCCAAAAATATCCTTACTATGATTTTTATATGACAACATGCTGATAGACAGTTTGTAGATAAGAATAGTATTCTTTTTATCTATCTATCTATCTATCTATCTATCTATCTATCTATCTATCTATCTGATTTGTAGCCTGCCCCAAACTTCTGTCTCTGGTAAGTAGAAGGAAGTAAAGTAAAGTGTGCCATCAAGTTGATTTCGACTCCTGGCGCTCAAAGAGCCCAGTGGATTTCTTTGGTAGAATACAGGAGGGGTTTACCATTGCCTCCTCCTGCACAGTGTGATGCCTTTCAGCATCTTCCTATATTACTGCTGCCCCATATAGTACCAGCAGGGATTCAAACCGGCAACCTTCTGCTTGTTAGTCAAGCAAGTAGCAGGTAAATATACAGCATACTGTATGTTGAGTAATGCCAAAGAGGCTATTGACACTTAATAGGTTGAGCCAAAACTTCATATTAACATATTAAGGCATAGGTGTGTTTAATGTTTATCGCTGCTGAGATGTGAAGATGTCCACATCTTCAAAGATGTTGGAACTGTGCATTAGGGGTGTGCATGGAACAGATTTTGTGTTACTCCATGCCAAGCTGGCTGTTTCGACAAAACAAACTCAAAAAATTTCAAGTGATTTGAGTGTTTTGAACATCATTTTGGAGGACTGTTTTTCCACGAAGAGCTGGTCTACCGTTTGGTGTTGGTGGGTAGACCAGTCCTCCAAGGCAGGATGCGCTAAGTTCAGAGCAGAGGCCTGGTCTAGCCGTTATGTGTGGTGGTCAGACCAGGCCTCCATTCCAGACTTGGCACATCAGCCTGTCATGGTCTACCTGCTGACCCCAATCAGTAGACCAGCTCTCCCTGGAAAAACAGCCCTCCAAAATGGTGCCCGAAACACTCAAAACATTCCAAGTCGAAACGGGATTGTTTTGTTTCGAACTTGAAACTGGCCCTTTATTTGAAGGGCATTTTGTTTCAAGCTCAAAACACTCAAAACACTCTGTTCTGAATGTGGAAATTTTCATGCTCAAAAACGTTTGCACATCCCTACTGTGCATCATGTTGGCAATTATTATTAGTGCCTGACACACCATGTAGCCTGTTGCTAAAGTGCACACTTGTGCAAATGCTGAAATTGCATGAGGGAGTTGCATGATCTTGTAGCTGTCATTGTCAATGGTGGTGCAATTGTGCAATGTCAGTGCAATGTCAGTGTTTGCACAAGTGTGCAGTTTAGCAACAGCCATTAGGAAGACATAGCAGTGCCTGTGGCACACTAAACATTCACGGGAGGCTACACAGTATGTCAGTCAATATCTCTATACTGCATAAAAGTTCTCAAAGCACTTTACATAGCAAATACAATGAAAAATGAACAGATGATGCCAAAGGAGCACACACACACACACACACACACACACACTGGAAACACCAGTAAGCAGTCACTGGAGACTCTGTGCTGGGGCTGAATGGAGACTGTTAATTGTCCCATTGCTAATTGTAAGAGAAGCACCAGTTTGAAAGATGGCTCTTGCCCTGTTACCAGGGGAATGTTCTTTCTCATGCACCAAAGATTGTCTCAGGAAGCCCTTTTCTCAGGAGGCTCCATATGTTTGTGGTGAAATGGGTGGTCCTAAGATCTAGGATCTTCTTGGTGATTTCAACTCACTCATAAATCCCCTTGCCTAGATCAACTGCCTGTCTCCGTTTCTGTCCATATTTAAAATGTTTACAAAAACAACTTGGCTCCAGATGAACAAAGCTTGAACTTCGTTGAACTTAACTTCAGGTATGCTAGCTGTGTTTTTACTTGGAGAGCTGCTGTTTGTGCTATTTCTTAGTACGGTGTTTATTTGGTACTAAATTATGTGGTTTCAGCATGTATGGTTTGTTCTTTTGTAAAGCACTTATGATGGGATATTTGTTCAGCAGCAGAGCACAGTATACTGTACATAGTGATCTATCACAAAGTCTTAAGATTTGTTATAGTGACATATCCCAAAATATGACCTTATTTTTGATGGCATAAAAGCATTACTGTAAGTGCTGAATCATTTAGAGCCTTTGTGATGTAGTGGCCTGTCAGGCTAGGACCAGGGAGACACAGATCCCAAGACTCAGCCATGAAGTCTCACTAGATGACCTTGAACCAGCCATGGTAAAGAGGGGAGGCCATGTATGCTGCCCTTGTGTAATCCTTGGAGGAACTGCAAGATAAAATGTAATATATAAATGATAATATTCCCTTCAAGGTACTGCAATGCTACGTGCAGAGAATGGAATGCAGAACTGATGATAGGATGAGTATCAAAAGGTCAGTTGTTCCAGTAGCAAGATAATTCTTCTAAGGCAGAAAGATTAAAAATTGTTTCAACGACATAAGAACTCAGAACTGAAATCGTCACCTAATCCAATGTATTCATATCAGAACAGGCAGCTTCATGGTAGATTGTAAAGAATGACCTCAGCAGCTATAAATCAAAACTCATGGCTGAATTATGGCAACAAGGAAGCTGCAGAGACAGAGCTGTTCACCTACTATACCTCCGTTCATTCTTGGCAAACGTCAGAGGATATTAGCCTTGTTAAGCTTGTAGAGGATCATTTTTCTTGGGGCCTGGGTTGAAAGTGGAGTTGCTCAAGCAAGACAAATACATTTGATAGCCACCTGTTATGAGAGCAGCCAAACACATCTTTATAACATTTGAGGCAATGGCTCTATTCTTTATCTGCTACCTTAGATGACATGTGATGATTTAGGGTATTTCTGCACAGGAACCTCTGTCCTGCAGTTTAGTGTCGTAATGTGCAACCTGGCATGTGGAGTATATAAACAAAGGAACATAGGAAGCTGCCTTATACTAAGTCAGACCATTGGTCCATCTAGTTCAGTATTGTTTACATCGGGTGTTTCCAACCTGTGGTACTCCAGATTTACAATTCCCATCACTTCTAGCTTCAGTGTTGTACTGTAGAGTTGCAAGGATAGATCTACGTTTAAAGGCCAGATGCCTTGCCTAGATTGACTGAAACTGAATCCATAGAACTTCTTGGACCACCATAATGTGATGTTATATGGATGAATTCCATGGGGAATGATGTGACAAATCCAATTTCCTTTTGAACAATTGACCACAGTATTTATGTGTATCTCGGATCCTCCATATGTCCAAGCTTGGCTGTTGAAAAATCTGCATGACTTCAGCAAAGGAAAGTCTTGTCTCACTAATTTAATAATTAACCACACATAGTGTCTGTCATCCCAGAATCTACACATACTTCCATGCATGTGCAGCTGGAACCTAACATCATACCATCTACTTTCAGACTGACTCTTAGTTTCTTCTTCAGTTGACATATGTCTGTCTGTCTAAAATATATTGATGCTTGGGCTGTGTAGTCGTGTAGCTCTGAAACACTTCAGACCAACAAGTCCTTTGTTGGACATTGTTGGAAAGAGCTCCATCATGACAGCTAGAAGCCTCCTAACAATCAGAACTATTGGAAGACCTGCCTTGCTGTCATGGTGGAATACTGTGACATCCAGCATGCCTGTCAGACACCATCTCTACCCTGCACTGTGCTGCCTGGCCTGTTCCTTCTCCTCCTCCATTACCTGGGGCCAGGTGGGAGCAGGAGACAGACTGCACCAAGTGCTCTTATTTCTAAAAAGATCGTTCAAACAGCTACCTTCTGTGGCTTCATTGAAAGGGTGTTGTTGTTTTTTGGTCCTCTAAGTTCCCTTCTTAGATCCCCAAGTGGTGTGGGTGTCCCGGGATTCATAGCACTTGTCTCTGATACGCCAACAGGGAAGGGCCATATGGGCTTCCTATTTAAGAGTATTCCAGAACCCTTGAACAGAAAAGGCTCATAGAGGTCAACCTGGGCTTTTCATCAGATGGGACTGTAATCAGGGCCTGATAGATCTTAAATGTTGGGCAGCGGATTCATGGGAAGAAATGAAGTGACCTCCCATTTTGAACTTCAGCCAAGCTCCAAACTGCCCAAGACATTTGAATAGCTCTCACCCCAGGCCACAGTTTAGACTTGAATATGTATAATATCCTTCATTCAATTTTAGTTCTTTCTACATAAAGACAATACTTTTTCTCCCTGTTTAAGATTTGTTTTGGACTTGAATACAAACTAATAAATGGAGGTGTAGTTTGAAACTTAGGAGAATATTTGTGAAATCTTGGGTGTAATAAATTATATATTTTCAAACAGGGAATTGCTGAAAAAACATAGTAATACTAGAAACCCACAAGTATTAGGTAAGTGCTTCCAGCATGTTAGACCAGTTGTAGTTAACAAAGCTGTATTCCCAACCAGAAAGGGCTTTTAGGACATTTCTCACTTGGATTACTTTGCTCTATGGGTTTTAAAGATTCAGTCATTAGTTTGGGGAATTCAAAATTAATGTTAAAACAAAACCTGAGAAGTACTGCATCAAATATTTAGGTCTGAATGACAGGTGCTACATGGAGACATGCAGTTATATTTCTTACATGAAAATCAACACAACTGCAATGACAATATAACTCAAGCAGATGCGCAGACAATCCTTTGCACGGTTACTCAGAAGTAAGTGCTGCTGAATTTGGTGGTGCTTACTCCCAAGTTATTATGTAGAGGATTGCAGCTCAGGATATGTTTTAAGACTTGGAACACATATTATATTATTATTTCTTGTTTACACAGTCAGACAGGTGTTATTGACTATTATTATTATTGTTGTTGTTGTTGTTGTTGTGTACACAGTCAGACAGGTGTTATTGACTGGTTTGTTTTATCCAGACATCGAGTCCTTCCCAAGGACCTGGGATGGCTGAATTTTATTGTCAATGTTGTTGCTGTTATAGATATCGTCGCAGAATATAGGCTGTTCCCAGTAAAGTTGCTTTTTGTAATTGGCTGATGGTGATTTCTGTGGCCCCTATAGTGTTGAGGTGCTCTTCAAGTTGTTTTGGAATTGCACGTAGGGCGCCAATGACCACTGGGATTATTTTGGTCTTCTTCTGCCACAGCCTTTCAATTTCAATTTGTAGATCTTCTTCTTCTTCTTCTTCTTCTTCTTCTTCTTCTTCTTCTTCTTCTTCTTCTTCTTCTTCTTCTTCTTCTTCTTCTTCATTTGATTTCTATACTGCCCTTCCAAAAATGGCTCAGGGTGGTTTACACAGAGAAATATGCAGGGAAACATTGGACAGCACAGTGCACACAGGACTGGAAGAAATCGGTGCTGATGTGAAGACATAAGCAGCCGCTTTGCTGCCCCAACCTCCAGTTGTGCAAGCCTGTGGTTTCTCCCACTGCAGCAAATGCTAAGGCAGTTCCATATGTGTGCGTGGGAGCTAACGATGGGAGCTAATGAATATATGTAGATTTTAGTGAAGCTAATGAATACATGTAGATTGTAGTGAAGCCTGCTACTCTCTCCCCATTATGCCTATGACTAGGGAAGCCCAAGTTCAAGTTCCTATTTATCTATGAAACTGACTGGGTTACTCTGGGCCAGTCACTTATCTCTCAAACTATCCTACCCCTTGGGTAATAATAAACATAACAATGTACAGCACTCTGGGCTCCTTAGAGGAAGAGCAGTATATAAACGGTTTAAAAACAACAACACAAAAACACCTATTAATAACCTGTAAGAAGCTTTACATGTGCAATGATGCCCCTGAACTCCACAAATAAATAATGACCGGTCACTCTTACAACTTTGTTTCAATACAGCATTCACAAAAAGTATGCACTTTTGAAAGTTTTGACATCAATACAAAATAAATTGGGATAATAAAGTATGTGAAAACTGGACTTCAAAGAAGCAAGATAGAAAAAGTATAAACACTTTTGAACTGTGGTGCTGGAGAAGACTTTTGAGGATATCATGGAAAGCCAGGAAAACAAACAAATGGAGCATAGAACAAATCCAGAATTTTCACTCAAGGCACAAATGGCCAGGCTCAAACTATCATATTTTGGACACATTATGCAAAGACCCAGCTTCCTTGAGAAGTCCATAATGCTGGAAAAAGTTGAAGGAAAGAGAAGAAGAGGACAACCCACAGCAAGGTGGATGGACTTGATTATGACTGCAATGAATGCACCACTGGGAGACCTTAAAGGCCTCCTTGAAGACAGATCATCTTAGAGAGAATCTATGTGGTTGCTAAGAATCGACACTGACTAGATGGCACTTAATCAAATCAGTCAATCAATCAATCAGTCAATCAATCAATCACTAAAGCTATAAAAAAATCTGAAACAGTAAACCTAAGGTAAGATAACACAGATAATCTGAAAGCTTGGAGTAACAACAATCTATATATACAGTGGACCTATATATAACAGGTGGACTTTGTTATCCATGAGGGTTCCATTCCTGCCAATTTCTGCGGATAACAAAACTAAAGATAAGTCATTGAATGAATGGGAATTGGGGCATTAGGTTCCTGGAGGGCAGAAAAAGTCAGAAAAAAATGTGAGACAGCAGAAATAATTAAAATTAAGTGCTGTACCACACTCCACAGGTCTCAGTCTGTCCAGAAATGCCCCCCAAACCTGCCAATTTGTCCAATTTTCTGAAGAAAAACAGGGAAAATTTATTTTTTAAAACCAGAAAAGCCACACAAAAACTTTAAGAAAAATGGCGGCTGGAAATGACCTTCATGGTCATTTCCGGCCTTCTAGGAACTGCGGACAGGTGAGTTTTAACCCTTTCATATCTGCAAATATTGAGGTCAGGTTTATATTTTCTGACCATGGAACTGCAGAACTGCGAATAGGGGTACTGCGAATAACAAGATTTGCCTGTAACAATAATAATTTACACACAATATTTAGTAATGGTGAATATATATCAGAATAGCTTTGAAATATTCAGGTTTACAGGTTGAAATACTAAGTTGTCTGGAGCAGTACTAGAAACTTCTATACATTATTGGAACTTCTATACATTTTTTTTGTTGGTTTGAAGATGGCCTAGCTCATTTAGTAGTGATGCAAGAGTGGATACTGTGTGGACATCACACTGGTGGTAGGAGAACTGTATGACCTGATTAAGTCCTTGGGAAAAATGCATGCATCCCAGTGTCCATGACACCCTCTAAACACTGCTTAATGTGTTTTGATGTGAAATTCCACTACATCAAGAGCTAAATTTAGATATTTTGTGGGGGGCAGTGGAGAGCCTTAGAATCCACTTTTCCCCACAGGAACATGGACTCAGTTTATTGTAAAGGATATTTCTGCAGAACCTGGAAGCTTCTGCTTGTATTTAAGAAATCAACTTTTTAGTACTATTATTCTCTTTGATGTTTCATAGTACACAGATAAAATTATTATTTCTAGAAGGAGGAAATGTAGATACCTTTGAATTGACAAGATACTTGGCAGTAGTATAAAAAAGCATACGACATAACAAGATTTGCTTTTAATGTTTAATGCTTTGAACCTTATGAAGAAGGTCATAGGGCTTGGGCTTTTACAGTGGTAAATTTTAGTGTCATGCCTTAAATTTGAGAAAATATACTATATTTAAATTAACTATATACTATGGTGTGGTGGCACAGCGGTGAAGCAGCTTGCCTAGACTGCAAGAGGCTGTTAGTTCAAATCCCCGCTGATGTGCTTCCCAGACTGTGCCTAGAAAATATATCTGTAATCACCTAGAATGGGCAGCAGTGACTTCGGAAGGTGCTGAAGGCATCATCTCATATTGCGTGGGAGGAGACACTGGTAAACCACTCCTGTATTCTACCAAGAAAATCACATGGAATGTGATTGCTAGGAGTTGACACTGACTCGACAGCACAATATTACTATCAGGACACTTGTAAGGACCATCTAAACAAGTAGTCAGGCACTTATGGAAGTTCAAGGCACCTCATTCCGGCAAATCACGCATCATGAAACATTCAGAAGTATAATCTGGATTTTTAAAAAAGCCTTCCTAACAAGAAACCCTGTAAATCTGTGATTTGCCAACACTATGGCATCAGGCCTGACTTCTAGAAGAAATCCTCCCTGAACCAGTTTTTGGGTTAAGGTTTGGTTCAAATCCCTGCTTGCAACAGCCATGTGAGGCAGATTAGGCAGATAGAGAAGCCTATTCAGACTTCTGTTCAGTAGAATGTCACTGAATATGCATACACGGGCTTGTTTTGATGGCTGTCCCTTCAATGGCCCTGCTCTTCAGGCTTACTGCAGCATTCCTCTGAAGAGATGAACACTGTAAGCATTATTGTGCCCATTTCTGTGATTGGGAAACTGGGACTCTACTGAATATATGAGCAGGGCCAGAGTGACTGCCTCAGCATCTCCTATCGGCCTTTGGACTGAGCAGGGATGTGAACCTGATTTTCCCTAGTCTAAGTCCAACTCTCTAGCCATTACACCACACTGATTCTAAAAAAGAATTGCTGGCAAGAGGGATGGAAATGAAAGTTGTGGCTTACATACCACACAGAGAACTGCAGCTTGAAAGGAGAGTCACACACACTGCTGTGATGCACACTACAGCCTGCCCGCGCAGACTGCAGAGACGTGTGCCTACTAAGCAGTGTGTAATTGCAGTTGCAACGCTACTTCCATTGGGAATGATGGGAGTAGTGTTGCAAGTTAACTGTGATTATGCACTGCTTAGTAGGCCCAGAGCAACTCCGCTTTTCTAAGCAGCGTAGGCAGGATGCACACAGCAGCATGCACACCTCTCCCTTCAATCTATGGTTCTCTGTGCAGTATGAAGACCAATCTTTTCAAATGCAGCTTTCACCTAACCTGCACATTGTAATTCTAAGGTACTGGTATCTTTAGGGCAGAACTAAGCATCAAACTTCATACAGCACTGTATGAAGTACTAGGCATCACACTTCATAAAGCACTACTACCAAAAATGGCAACCTTGTGTTGATTTCTTCTTTGTAACTTTAAGCATACTTGCCCATGTTATGTCATCATATCAAGCATTACCAGGAAAAGGATCAGTGTTATGACATCACAATGTAAGCAAGTGTGGTTAAATGTTTCAGGAAGGGTGGGTTGGTGGGTTTGTCATTGCCATTTTTGATGGCTGTCTTGGGTGTAAATGTTTTGTGGGGAACAGTTTAATCTGCTGGCTTTAGCTGCACAGCGCTAATATCATCCTCAAGTAATGAGTCTAAACCTTAATGACACACATTGGGCAGAGACAAAATAAAATAATGGGTTGAGTCCTTATTTTGGGACACCCCTCTCTCAACTGATTGAGCTTTAGTTTGCAACAAAAACCTCTAATCCCTCCCCCAAACTGTAAATATAAACTCTGAAATCCTTGATATAAACATTAAACCTTCTGAACCAAGATAGTTTGCTCACACAGACCTGTCATCTCACCGTGATCACCAAATGAGAGAGAATATATTGATGTACTATGTATTTGTGTACCATGTGTCGCTTTTCAAGTGAAATCCCCTATATAAAATTTTCATATTGTACCTTTTATAAAAAGCTGATCAAAGAAGTCGTAGTAATCTGCTTTACAAAGAGTGTGAATTAGTTGTACATGTATCTGTTTCTGCTTTATGGTTTGTTTGTAGATATATTTTCCATTGTTTTTAATTATTAACAATAAAGTAATTGGATGTTTTTGTATCAAATATCAAAGGTATGATGTAGAAAAGGTAAAACATTTTTCACCCTGTTGAATGTTCCAATATTTTATAAGAGGAAAATGAAAGAATAAAATGTTTTGGTGCTTCTGTGTGAAAAAAAGCAAAGTATATACTTTTAAAATCTATCATTTTAAATGTTTTCTTGTCAGAAGACAAGCAAATAAAATTCATTTAACACATTTTGCCCTCATAATTCACCACCACATGCAGATTCCTACTAGGTTAGAACTATTAAACACTTTCTTCAGGTCTCTTAACTCCTGATAATTTCATGATAGGCTAGGGGCACAATAAAAGCACATTTCATCAATAGATTTTGTAGTTCAGTGTATGCTTCATAAAGTTACTCCATAAAGTAACTAGAAATTTATTTGGGAGGTTACTATATAATTTTTATGACAACTTAAAAGACGTTTGAATTATATGCATTGAATATACACATTTTTCTAAAAAAACAAACATGCAGTCACTTGGAAAAACAGGTTTTAAAAAACTCTTTTTCTTAGTAGCAAAAGTTTTCATATGGGAACAAACTTTAGTATATTTTCAAAGCAAGATGCAGCATCTTGCAATAAGCTTCAGATATTGTAGATCAAGTCTGGGCTTCCCTAGACAATTTCTTTTAGCATGATAAAGGTGCAAAATCACATTTTGCATAGGAGCCTGGCATCTTCCCTCAATACAGTACTTCTTTAGAAGGATAGAATATATTTTCCAAAGCAAATAATTTTGTCAATAGGAGATGTGGGTTTTAAAATATATTTTAAACTCACCTACTGTATCTGTGATTGTATTCATTTTGTTCAGTAAGCCACTGATAGGGAGAGGCACACTTGCTGCTTTCGTGGCACTCCGCACCCCACCTGTTGCTGCTTACAAAAGGGAGTGCGGGAGGCACTCTCATCATTCCCAGTGGGAGTACCATTGCAAGTGGGAAGACAGGTCTACGTGGAAAAACTGTCCTCCAAGGCAGGTTTATAAGCGAAGTCCAGATTGGAGGGTTGGTCTACCAGCCAATCCCAAATGGTAGACCAGCTGTCCCCAGGGAAAAGTGCCATTTTGAGGCCCATTTCCCCAGCAAAATGGACCACAAATGGCATTCAAATCATCCAAATCAATTTGGGTCAAATCAGGGGTGATTCTTCTCAGTGACAAATTGATTTGATTGATTAAGTGCCATCAAGTCAGTGTCGACTCTTAGCGACCACATAGATAGATTCTCTCCAGGATGACTTGGCCTTTAAGGTCTCTCAGTGGTCCATTCATTGCTGTCGTAATTGAGTCCATCCAACTTGCTGCTGGTCATCCTCTTCTTCTCTTTCCTTCAACCTTTCCCAGGATTATGGACTTCTCAAGGGAGCTGCGTTTCGCATAATGTGTCTGAAGTATGATAGTTTGAGCCTTGTCAGTTTTTGTGCCTCGAGTGAAAATTCTGGATTGATTTTTTCTATGATCCATTCGTTTGTTTTTCTGGCTGTCCATGGTATCCTCAAAAGTCTTCTCAAGCACCAAAGATCAAGAACGTCAATACTTTTTCTATTGTTCTTCTTCAAAGTCCAGCTTTCACATCCATAGAGTGTCATGGGAAAAACCACTGTCTAGATGATTCTAATCTTTGTAGGTATAGACATGTCTTTGTAGGTACAGACACATCTTTGTAGGTATAGACATGTCTTTCCAAGGCCTTCATTGCAACTCTAGCAAGTGCTGGTCTGTGGTGTATTTCTTGACTGCTGGATCCTTTACTGCTGATGGTCAATCCTAAAAGGCAGAAGCTATCCACCACTCCAGTTTCTTCATTATCAATTCTGACGCTGGTTGCTGTACCCGTTTAGTTAAGTCTTCTTTACATTTAGTTGTAGTCTCATTTTTTCACTGTGCCCCTTGACTTTCATTACTAGAACCTGCAGATTATCCACATTCTAAGATATCAGAGTGGTGTCATCAGCATGGCACAGGTTATTGATGTTCCTTCCTCCAACTTTAAAACCACGTTAATCTTCTTCCAGTCCAGCTTCTGTCAGTATATGTTCAGCATATAAGTTGAATAAATAAGAAAAAAGTATATAGCCTTCTCTTACTCCTTTGCCGATCTGGAAACAGTCTGTTTTACCATGTTACATCTGGACTGTGGATTCCTGTCCTGTGTATAGGTTTCTCATGAGAACAATGAAATGTTCTGGGACACCTTTTTCCTAAGGATATTCCACAACTTGACATGGTTGACACAATCAAAGGCTTTTCTGTAGTCAATAAAGCACATATTGATTTCTTTTTGGTATTCTTTGGCTTTCTCAGTTATCCAGCATGCATCAGAAATAATGTCTCTTGTTCCTCGGCCTTTTCTGGAACCAGCTTGAACATCCGGCATTTCCCTTTCCACATATGGCTCTAATCTGCATTGGATGATCCTGAGCATTATTTTGCTAGCATGTGAAATTAAGGATACTGTGTGAGGGTTTGCACAATCTGTTAAGTCTCCTTTCTTTGGTATGGGTATGTAGACTGACCCAATCTGTTGGCCACTGTGTCATTCTCCAAATTTGCTGGCATAGTTTGGTTAGAGCCTTGACTGAGTCTTCTTCTGTTGCCAATGCCTGACATATTTCTGTAGCTATTCCATCAATTCCTGTAGCCTTTCGACTTGGTAGTGACCGGAGTGCTGATCTAACTTCATTTTCCCATACTAGAGGTTCATGCAAGTAGGGAATATCTTCTAGAGTATCTTGGATGTTGATGTCCCTGCTGTACAGATATTGGCATTTCTCAACAAACTAATTTGAGGTTGGAACCTCCTTCAGAGATCTTTTGGAAAACTTTCCTTGTTTTTCCTTGTCTATTTCCATCCTCAAGGTCTTTATAGATGTCATTGTAGTACTGCTCCTTGTCTCTTCTAACAGCTTTCTGAAATTCCCTATTAAGTTCCTTCATGAGGTCTTTATCTTTCTTGACTTTGGCTTCTCTCCTCTTCTTGGCAATTTCCACCGCCTCTTCTGAAATCAATTTCTTGATCTTTGGCAGTCTCTTTTCACGTTCATCCTTAACAACTTCTTTGATTTCATTCCACAGTTCCTCTGGTTCCTTATCAATGAGGTTCAGAACTTCAAAGTGGTTCCTGATGTTCTCCTTGAAAATGGTGGGTACATTCTCAAGATCATATTGTGGAAACTAGATAGCTTCCCCCGCACCCCACCACTTTAGCTTGACTTGGAACTTGCACATGAGCAGTTCATGATCTGTTCCACAGTCAGCCCCCAGGCACATTTTTACTGTTATAACTGAGCTCTCCCACCTTGCACCAATTTGTAATCAATTTGATTTCTGGTGATGTCCATGTGTATAGGCACCACTTTGGTTGTTTGAAGAATGTGTTAGCCATGAAGAGATCACTGGATTGGCAGAAATGAATAAGTCATTCTCCTGCTTCATTTCTGTTTCCTAGGCAATATAGTCTGACTGTGTTTTCTTCCTTACCATTTCCAACTTTGGCATTCCAGTCTCTAACCACCACCAGCATATCTTGCTTGCATGGTCTGTCAATTTCTGACTGCATTGTACCCAAGTACTGTCATTGCTATATCCTTCGTGACTATGAAAGTAACACCATTCCTTCTTTGTTTTTCATGTCCTGAGTAGTAAACACAGTATGATTTCTGAATGAAAGTGTTCAATTCCAGTCCATTTTAACTCACTGATGCCCAAGATGTCAATCTGTAGTTGATTCATTTCATCTTTCACTATGTCGAGCTTTCCTATATTCATGCTTCTTACGTCCCACGTTCCCATTGTAATTCTGTCTTTGCAACTTCAGATTTTCTTTTCCCGCATGGCAACATCAGCCACTAGACTCCCAAAAGGCTTTAGCCTAACTGTCATAAACAGCATCGGTACTCTGAGAGACCCTAAGCTCTTCCTCAGTAGCATGTTGAGTACTATTTGACCTGAATGCCCATCATCAACATCATCAGCAGCAATCCCCATCATCACCAACAATGCCCATCATCATCAACAATCATTCTATCTTGTCTATCCATGTAGTTTTCTTAGTAAAATACAGGAGTGGTTTACCATTGCCTTCTCCCGTGCAGTATGAAATGATGCTTTTGCCATTGTCACTAAAGTGGCCATCCTTCCTATATCACTGCTTGCTTTAGCTGGGCATCTTGGATGACCTTCACATCTTGAGTGACCCTACTGGGAATATACCTTCCAGAATACTTCACTCCACCATGATGAGGCAGCATAGTAGGACTTGGGGTAGGGAAAAATTGGACCCTCTATTTTGAGAGTGATTCGAATCAGGGTCAAACTGGTTTGCCAGACCGTGGACCAGTCTGAATTCAGACTGGAACGTGGACCATGATTCATGCACACCCCTACTAAAAAGCCCCAGGTGTTGTAGCCTTGCCTCCTGCATGGTAAGCACAGGGGTTGGGGGAATGGCAAAGCTACTCTTCCAACTCCTGTGAAGCCTTACTCTAACCACAAAGTGAAGTTTCAATGGCCAAACTGAGCCTAACTGAACCGGCCTCAGTTCTGCCCAAACCAGAGGGAGGGGTTTGGTTCAGGTTGAATAAGTCTGACTCAACTGAGTCCCATCAAAATTTGCAGAGACCTATCTCCCAAGTAATCTCCCATCTTGGAAAAGACCAGAGCCAGACCTCCTTAGCTTCAGCAAGATTGCTGCATCATCTGCTTCTGGACTGTATCCTGGGGCCTATGTGCATATTTTCTGTGATTTGTGCAATTGTGATTTGTGTAAAAGGCTGCTTTAATCTAGCAATCCCATGGGGAAGCACCAGTTCATACATTTGGTGGCTCCATGTAATCCTTGTGCAGTTACAGATTTCCAGAAAATCACAGGCTCCTGCAAATGATCATGACAATTTGGAACTAGGCCTATGGTACCATGTCATGTTTGTACACTCGCAGATCGAATACCCATGGTTGGCAATACCACATTTATCAATGCACATACCCTGCACTACTGATTAACGTATATTTGCAAACAATATGGATATTTCTCGACTGTGTTAAAAATCTTAATTTATTTTTATTTTTATTTTTAATTTCTCCTTCCTATTTTGTTCTGGTGGTTAACTAAAGAAATGCTAAGCAGTAACATGCACACTTCACTGGTACAACCATTTTATTTAGATTCACAACTTAGTTCAGGTAACCTCCAATTCTTCAAAGCCCTTAAGTAATCGTTGGATTACATGCTTTAAGTGCTTTTTTGTATTGTAAAATAACAGTGTCAATACACACTCAGCTTAATTATGGCTTGTTTGCTTAGGCTTCCAAGTAATTCCTTATTTTCCCATATGGTCCTAAAAGGTGAGCAGACACACACTTATGATACTTTTGCAAGTGGAAGTTTTTTAATTTAAACAATAGCTAACAGATATGCAGTTCTTGCCAGTAATGACTGTCAAAGTATTTGCAAATAGAAAGTGACATTGAAGGATGTAGGAAAGGATGTAGCACCTTTTTTCAACTAAAAACATATAAAACTTGCACAGAGCACAGATATGTACCTGTGGCTGTACAATATGAATAAATTATTGAACTGGAAGCTTGTACTGTGTTTAAAATTCCATGGGGAGGCATGGCCATCAAAGATCTATATTTTCTTATTTATTTAATATTTGTGCTACCAAGTTTATTTATGTTCCCAACTCTTCAAGAAGCTGTAAGCCCCTTACCAAAATTAAAATCTTGAAATCCGTCTAAAGTGTAGAAACAACAATAAGAGCACTAAGCCACACAAAAACCCCGCATCAGACTTAAATATTTTATTTATTTATTATATTCTATCAATTAATCCTTTATTATGGTCATTATATTTGTATACCGCCCCAAACATATATCTCTGGGTGGTTGACAACAACAAAAATTACAAATAATTAGTAACATTCATAATTCACTGGTATAATCATTTTCTTTAAATCTAGAATGTAGTACAGGTAATTGTCCAAGTCTCAAAAGCCTGTAAGTACATTCTAGAGTACATACTTCTATTTTTCTTAAAATAGTTGTGTCTATAGACACTTAGTTTAATAATGGCATGGTGGGGTAGGAATCTATAGATAGGTGTCCATGTGTACTGCCATTGTATTTTTTTTTTTCATTTTGATTTTATTTGCAGTGCATCAAGGTTTAACTGGTGAAATTATTTATATCTACTTGTCTCCTATTTTTATGGTGAGGAATCAGTCTTCACAATAACAGATCAGGATTGGGTAGAGAGTGGTTAGCCTAGAAAAATAGCCACACAGATAATTTCATGTTGTACTACCTTCCTGCTTAACCAAATGGCAGGGACCACAGTCAGTGTGAGAGTATAGTTCAGTCTCCTAATCTGAATATTTTTTAACTCCTCTGTAAAGTCCTCCAGCAAACATATTGTGCATTATATTTCCCCCCTGTGATTTGGACATCTGCCTCTTAGGAACACGGATAAACCACCAACTCATTTTACACAGGCCACCACACACCTGTTAAACAGTAATAACTTACATTCACTTTCGACCTAAAGACCTAAGCCGGATGCTGAGGAGTGACCCCAAAGAACAAAACTTGAGATCCTGTTACCAATCCCTTGAGCCATCAGTTCCTCTGTAGTAGTTCCTTACTTCCCTTTCACAAATCTGCATGTGCTAAACCAAAAAGAAAGAAAGAAAGAAAGAAAGAAAGAAAGAAAGAAAGAAAGAAAGAAAGAAAGAAAGAAAGAAAGAGAGAGGAAGGAAAGGAAAGGAAAGGAAAGGAAAGGAAAGGAAAAGGGAGAAAGAAATAATTATGCCTATATATGGTACCCTTTCATATCGCCAGTGGATTGATTGTCGCTTACATTTTGAGAAATTAGCTTGGCCCTCATAAACAATGCTCTTCTAGCTAATCAGGCAAAGAAGTCAAAGAGAATTGAAGCACACATTTAAATCAAATTTAAAATGCCTCTTATAAATTAATCATTTTCAAGCATATTTAAAACTCATCTATTTAAAGCTCCTCTGGGAAGTTATTCCAAAGATGATAGGGCACTGCTGGAAATGCCCCATCCAGCCAACTGGGTCTGTGTCAATGACAGGATCAAGAAGAGGGCCTGTGCAGAGGAGTGAAGGACCCTGGGAGATTCATATGGGTGAATGCAGTCCAACAGATACCCTGGTCCCAAGCCATGTTGGGCTCTGAAGGTCAAAACAAGCACTTTGAATCTGGCTTAGAAACAAACTGGCAACTATCATAATGAAGCTACTGCAAGATAGGTGTTATAGTTGTGCAGAGACTAATGCTCATAAGCATCCTTGCATTCGCATTCTGAACCAGTTGAAGACTTTGATTCGTCTTCAACGGTAGCCCCACACAGAGCACACTGCAATAATCAAATCTGGATGTGATCAAGACATGGGTAACTCAGGTCAGATCCGGAGGCCACTCTCACCATCAGTGGAAAGTGGGCAACGGGAACTTAGCCTGCTTTCCATGGACCATGGGAACCACCGGGCTCTCAGGCAAGCCCGATTCCCCCAAAGCAGGTAACCCGCTTAAATACCCCTCCCCTTAGTCCAGGTTAGTGGAGTGAGTGCTCCGCTAACCCGGGTTTTCCGATCATGTATTGCCACAGCACAGCTCTGTGCTGCGGCAACACATGAGGAGGCCCCACACACTCATGTGGGGCACCTTGGAACTTCCGGGGGCCACATGGCCCCCAATCCCCGCAGCCCCCGCCAGCTCCGTGACTGAGCCAACAGTCATGTGGGCAGCCAATCTGCCCACATATCGCTTCCCAGGGAGTTAATGTATATGTTGAACAACATGATGGGCATAATAGAACCCTGCAGCGCCCCATTGCCAAGGGGTGGAATAGGTATCCCCAAGAACCACCTTCCCCAGCAGCCCCCCAAGTAGGACAGTAAAACAATGCAACAGAATGAGTCCAAACCTGGACAACTGATCCAGAAGCCTACGATGGTCAATAGTACTAAAAGCTGCTGAGAGGTCTGAGAGAATCAAAAGGGTCACACTCCTTCCAACATAGGTCATACACCATGGTGACTAAGGCAGTTTCTGTCTCATATCCAACTCAGAAACCAGACTGGAAAGGATCCAATTAATCTGTTTCCTCCAGAACCACTTGGAGCTGAGACACCACCACATGCACCAACACCTGGCTCAAGAATAGCAAATTAGAGACCAGTCAAAAATTATTCAGGATGGCAGGGACCAAGGACTTTTCTTCAGGAGTGGCCTAATTATTATTATTATTATTGTTTACACAGTCAGACAGGTGTTATTGACTGGTTTGTTTTATCCAGACATTGAGCCCTTCCCAAGGACCTGGGAGGGCTGAATTTTATTATCAATATTGTTGCTGTTATTATTATAGATATTGTCGCAGAATATAGACTATTCCCAGTAAAGTTGCTTTTTGTAATTGCCTGATGGTGATTTCTGTGGCCCCTATGGTGTTAAGGTGGTCTTTAAGATATTTTGGAATTGCACCTAGGGTGCCAATTACTACTGGGATTATTTTGTTCTTCCGCCACAGCCTTTCAATTTCAGTTTGTAGATCTTTGTATTTTGTGATTTTTTCTATTTCTTTTTCTTCTATTCTGCTATCCCCTGGTATTGCTATGTCGATTATTTTAACTTGTTTTTCTTTCTCTTCGACTACAGTTATATCTGGTGTATTGTGTGGCAGATGTTTGTCTGTTTGTAGTCAGGAGTCCCATAATATTTTTGCATCTTCATTTTCTACAACTTTTTCAGTTTTATTATTATTATTAATAATAATAATAATAATAATAATAATAATAATATTTACATTTTATATCCTGCCCTTCCTCCAGGGAGCCCAGAGCGGTGTACTACATACTTAAGTTTCTCCTCACAAAAACCCTGTGGTTAGGCTGAGAGAGACGTGACTGGCCTAGAGTCACCCAGCAAGTATCATGGCTGAATGGATATTTGAACTCGGGTCTTCCCAGTCCAAGGCCAGCACTCTAACCACTATACCATGCTGGTTCTTGAATGACTCTAGAATGGCTCTAGAAAGAAAATGACCATCTCTTTCAACAGGGGTGGTACTTCTTATTGTTTCAGGATGGCATTCATTATCTCTGCAGCCCAGAACCTCACCCCAACCCTAACTGCTCTCAATGGCTACTGTCAGGGTCCATCCCTGATGCCCATCTCAGTTCCAGGTAGGTGATTTGTTTTTATATTGTTCTACGACTATTTAGTCTCCAGGTTCTGGGAATTTATTCAGTTTTTTACTTCCCCTCACTGCCATTGTTACCTTACTCTCGGTACTCAACACCTTTGTCTGTGTTAGTACCAAGAGCAGAGGATATTTATTTATTTATTTATTTGAGTATCGAGCACAGGATATTTATTTATTTATTTATTTATTTATTTATTTATTTAAACTTATTTCTATACTGCCCAAACTCATATCTCTGGGCAGTTTGCAACAGAAAGGTTAAATCATTAGTTAAAACAGAATAAATGACAGAAAAGTTAAAACATTAATTAAAACAGAATAAATGATAACAGAAAAGATTGACACATTACAACAATTTAAAATTTTAAAATATTTTAAAAACAATGTTAGAACTATTAAAACACTATTTAATTAAAAGCCTGGGTGAACAGATGCGTCTTTAAAGACTTTTTAAAAGCTGTCAGAGATGGGAAGGATCTTATTTCAGCAGGAAGCACATTCCAAAGCTTTGGAGCAGTAGTGGAGAAGGTGTATATGTTCAGGATATAAAATGAAACCAAACTTGAGGTATAAAATGAAAACAAGAATAAGTTTATTATCTACTGATTAGAATAAAGATCTCTCCAAAGCAGGGCACACAAGCTTCTCTACAAGCTTCTCTACTGGGTACATATGCTGTTCAGCTTTCTGAGCATTTCTTTTCATCTGGATAAAATATAATAGATAGGGTGAGATAAGTGCGACAGAGGTAATTCAAACTGGGTTTGTAAACTTAGTGAATTCTTCCAGACCTTTTTGTTTGTTACTAGGAGCTGCCCAGTACACTGCTGGTTCCACTGCCGCCACACATTCACCATTCAAGTTCCACACAAACCCCTGAACAATCTCTCCTGTTCAGAACAAACACCTCAATGTCCAGAGGTACTCTTACCCCTGGACTTCCAGGCCAAAGTCCAGGGCCTGTATACCCCCATGGGGCCTCCAAATCCTTTTAAACTTGTCTCAGGTGGTGCTGTCATTTTATTTATTTTTTTTTTTTTTCATTTTTATACCGCCTTTCGTTAAAATATAGCCCCAAGGCGGTTTACAAAAGTTAAAAACATACAATAAAAACACAATAAAAACAACATGTTAAAAGTATAAAAACATATAAAAACAGGCATAAAACAATACAACAAATAAAAACACCTAGAAGCAGCAGTAAAAAACGATTATGTAAAAGCCTGGGTAAAAAGCCAAGTCTTTACAAGCTTTCTAAAAGCCATGATGGAGTCCGAGGAACGAATGGCCACTGGGAGAGCATTCCAGAGTCTGGGGGCAGCGACAGAGAAGGCCCTGTCCCGAGTGCACGACAGCCGGGCCTCCCTCATTGTCGGCACCCGGAGCAGGGCCCCCTCAGATGTCCTCGTCAAGCGGGCAGCAACCCTTGGGAGCAGGCGGTCCCTCAAATACCCCGGGCCCAAACCGTTTAGGGCTTTAAAGGTCAAAACCAGCACCTTGAATTGGACCCGGAAACGAACTGGTAGCCAGTGCAGCTCTTTCAAAATGGGGGTGATATGTTCCCAACGAGCAGCTCTGGATAAAACCCTCGCTGCCGCGTTTTGCACTAGCTGCAGTTTCCAGATATTCTTCAAGGGCAGCCCCACGTAGAGCGCGTTACAGTAATCCAGCCGTGACGTGACTAAGGTGTGGGTAACCGTGGCCAGATCTGCCTTCTCGAGAAAGGGATGCAGCTGGCGCACCAGCCGAAGCCGTGCAAAGGCACCCCTGGCCACCGCCTCCACCTGAGCTTCCAAAAGCAGAGCCGGGTCCAGTAGTACCCCCAAGCTGCGTACTTGCTCCTTCAAGGGGAGTGCAACCCCATCCAGAACTGGTAAAATCTCCTCATCCCGATTGGCTCTCCTACTGACCAACAGTACCTCCGTCTTATCCGGATTCAATTTCAGTTTGTTAGCCCACATCCAACCCATCACGGCCTCCAGCCCCCGATTCAGGACATCCACTGCCTCCCTAGGATCAGATGACAAGGAGAGATAGAGCTGAGTGTCATCCGCATATTGCTGACAACTCAGTCCAAATCCCCGGATGACCTCTCCCAGCGGCTTCATGTAGATGTTAAACAGCATGGGGGACAAGACCGAACCCTGCGGGACCCCACAGGCCAACGGCCACGGGGCCGAGCAGTAGTCCCCCAGCACCACCTTCTGGACCCTCCCCTCAAGAAAGGACCGGAACCACTGCAACGCAGTGCCTCCGATTCCCATACTCGAGAGGCGGCCCAGAAGGATACCATGGTCGATGGTATCGAACGCCGCCGAGAGGTCCAGCAGAACCAACAGGGACACACTCCCCCTGTCTAGTTCCCGGCGTAGGTCATCCACTAGAGCGACCAAGGCAGTCTCAGTCCCATACCTGGGGCAGAAGCCAGATTGAAAAGGGTCCAGATAATCCGTATCATCCAAGACCCTCTGCAGCTGGGATGCCACCACACGCTCCATCACCTTGCCCAAAAAGGGAAGGTTAGACACAGGTCTATAGTTGTCCAGGCTGGAGGAATCAAGGGAGGGCTTTTTTAATAGAGGTCTTACCACCGCCTCCTTAAGGCACGATGGCATCCTGCCCTCCCTTAATAAAGCATTAACGATCACCTCCAGCCATCTGCCTGTCCCCTCCCTGGCAGCTTTTATTAGCCATGAAGGGCAAGGGTCAAGAGTGCACAAAGTCGCCCGCACACTGCCCAGGATCTTGTCCACATCCTCAGGCCGCACCAACCGAAAAGAATCCAACACAACGGGACCAGATGGTACCAAAGGCATGTCTGCCGGAACTGCCAAAACTCTGGAGTCTAGGTCAGCATGGATGCAAGCGACTTTATCTGCAAAGTGAAAGGCAAACCGATCACAAAGAGCTGTAGATGGCTCCTCCCCTATTGTCCGGGGGGATGTGTGGAGCAATGTTTTCACCACATGAAACAGCTCTGTTTGCCTGCACTGAGCAGACGCAATGGAGGCGGAGAAAAAATGTTTCTTCGCCGCCCCCACCGCCACAGCGTAGTCCCTAAAATGGGTTCTAGCCTATGTTCGATCGGATTCGTGACGACTCTTCCTCCAGCGTCGCTCCAGCCGTCGCCCGAGTTGCTTCATCGCCCTAAGCTCCGAGGAAAACCAAGGAGCAGAACGGGCTCCACCAAGCCGGAGAGGGTGCTTGGGGGCAACCGTGTCAACAGCCTGGGCCATCTCTCCATTCCAGAGATCAACCAAGGCGTCGACAGGGTCACCAGCTCTGGACACTGGAAACTCCCCGAGGGCCGTCTGAAATCCAAGCGGATCCATAAGCCTCCGGGGGCAGACCATCTTAATCGGCCCACCACCCCTGCAGAGGGCAGATGGAGCAGTCAAACTAAACCCCACCAGGTGATGATCTGTCCATGACAAGGGAGTGGTCTCAAATTCCCCCACCTCCAGATCATTTATTTCCCGGTCGGCAAAAACCAGATCCAGAGTGTGTCCCGCCACGTGGGTAGGGCCCGATACCAATTGAGACAGGCCCATGGTTGCCATGGAGGCCATGAAATCCTGAGCCGCACCCACTAGGGGGGCCTCAGCGTGGACATTGAAATCCCCCAAAACAATAAGCCTGGGGGGACCCAAGGCCACCTCCGAGACCACCCCCGCCAGCTCAGGTAGGGAGACTGAAGTGCAGCGGGGTGGTCGGTACACCAACAGAATCCCCAGCCTATCTCGGAGGCCCACCCTCAAGGACAAACACTCGAAATTCTGAGATGGCCTGACCGGGCACCTGGAAACGGGGAGGGTCTCTCGAAAGATGACTGCAACACCTCCTCCCCGACCCTCGAGGCGGGGCTGCTGCACGATCTGGAAACCTGGAGGACAAAGCTGAGAGAGACCGACCCCGCCCAGCGCATCCAACCAGGTCTCCGTCACACATACCAGGTCACCACGCTCATCCACAATCAGATCGTGGATGAGAGATGTTTTTGCGTTAACTGACCTGGCATTCAGCAGCAGCACCCTAATCCTCGAAGGAGTGATCTCAGAGCTCCCTAGGGTCAGAGGGTTGGGAGAAGGGCCGGAAAAAGGAACAGGCCTCAATTGCCTGGACCGTTTTCCCCTGTAACGGCCTGCCCAACTCCCACCGCCATACCTCCCTCTGCCCGCTACCTGTGATATTGCTGCCCCCACTCCAGATCCACTTTTTTGCTCCCCCAGACACATCTCCCCAGACTAACCCACTACGGCTTCTTGGCTTAATTAAAAACAAAACAAAACCAGGCTTGCGTAGTCTCCTGCTGACTTCTTAATTGTGAGAAGATGGCTCTTCAGGGCGGAAGGAGAGAGATCTTCTGGGCCTCAGGCAGCTCGCCCCACGGCAGAGAGCCTCAAGGACGAGAGCCCTTGTGCTCTCGCCCATCGGCTCGCGCCAAGAGGCTCGCGCCCTTGGGCTAGCCTGCCCTATATAGCAGCAGCAGCAGCAGCAGCAGCCAAAGCCCCAGCAGCAGCCCAAGGAGATGTTACACACACCTGAGGAAAGGTGGGGCAGGGGCAAAGACAGCAGTCAGTCAGTGCCCCACCCAAGCTGTTCTCCTTCTGTCTTCTCCTTCATGTTAAAAATGTATTTAAAATACTGTGTGTGGGGTGGGAGGCCTCCAAAGGCCTTTAGGTCCAGGCTTCAAAATTTCCTAGGTGCACCTCTGCCAATCTCACAACCCTCAACAAAAACCACCTCCTACTCCAATGCAGCTAAATCCAACTCTCTCTCTCTCTCTCTGTCTCAACTGCCTTTATTTTTTTTTTAAATCCCTCCCACACTGAACCTTCCATGCCTGGTTGCTAGGGCAACACACACTCACACTCACTCAACAGCTCCTATATATGTTCCATCACAGCCATAAAGGGCAAGGGTCAAGCATGCAAGTGCTATGTCTCAGAATTCAGGCAATACATTCTGACAACTATCCAATATAGTGGTGGTGGCGCAGTGGTGGCCTTTCTGTTGCAAACTGCCCAGAGATGTGAGTTTGGGCAGTGGTGGGTCCCCTGGTGGCGCAGTGGTAAAACTGCCGCCCTGTAACCAGAAGGTTACCAGTTCGATCCTCACCAGGGGCTCAAGGTTGACTCAGCCTTCCATCCTTCCAAGGTCGGTAAAATGAGTACCCAGAATGTTGGGGGCAATATGCTAAATCATTGTAAACCGCTTAGAGAGCTTCCAGCTATAGAGCGGTATATAAATGTAAGTGCTATTGCTATTGCTATAACTAAACCAGACGGCATTGGCAGCATTGAGTTCTGGCTTTGCAAAAGGCTTAGTGTCTTGAGTTGACACAGATATGAGAGGTTTTATCTGTTAATTGCAAAGCAGACTGGAGAGGGCTCAAATGGAACTCATTCAGGGCCCAAACCAATCTAAGCAGCTTCGCTGGGTGACATTGAGGCGCTTCACATGAACAGTGTGAAGCACCATAAGGGGGTTTGCAGGGAGAGCAGGTTTGACCCGCTCTCCCTGCCCACAAGTAGGCAGCTCACCCTGGGCGGCCAGATCGGCAGCCCACACAATTACCAGCTCTGTCTCGGAGCCAGTTGGAGCAGTGGGGATCGGGGGCCTCCCAGCCCCCAGAAGTACCAGTGCATGGGGCAGTGTGAGGCACAAGTGTGCGGGTCATTCTGGGGAGGCCTCTGATGCCAGGAGGCTTGTTGTAGCCTACTTTTAGGTCTACTCATAGGTCTACTCGTGAGTTACCGCACTGCAAAGTTGTGCTGTGGTGACACACAACCAAGAGCACCTTTCTTATGAGGCAAGACTACAACACCTGGGGCTTTATAGTTTAGAAAAAAGACGACTGCGGGGAGACATGATAGTCTATAAAATCATGCATGGTGTGGGGAAAGTGGATAGAGAGAAATTCTTCTTCCTCTCCCATACCAAGCTCTCCTTGGTAATAGTGTTATGCAATGGGGTTTCTTTTGTTAATGGAGCTGCTCTGGGGTGATTGGTGAACACCCCTAAATGCAGTCAGTCTTTGTGTGAGGAATTAGAGAGCTGGGGTGGAGCAGTTCCACATTGGAATAATTTTTGTGCAAAGCTTTGGTTATGGGAAAATGAACTGAAAGAGAAGTTGAAGTTCGAAACAAGGAAAAGCTTTATTTGCAGTTTGGGGTACAGTGGAATAAGAAAGTTGATTAAAGCAATATTTCTACCAGAAATATGTTAAAAGATTAACCAGATAACTGCAAAGAGGAAATTTAGCTTAGTGTCCAAATTAAAATGACTTCCAGGCTGGCTAGAGAAAGGAGGCTTGAGAGAAACAGGTTTTTGGATTTAAGAAAGAAAGCAGGGATAAGGAGAGCAGTGATGATCATACAACCTCATCTTTACTTTAGTGGCGACTGGACCCTCGTGGCTCAGCCACAAGCAAAGGACCTCTTTCCTCAGGGATGGTAGCAGGCAATGAAGAACCGAAAGCAGCTCGGGGGTTAGGCAGCAAGGGTGGCTGTTTTCATGCAGCCAGCTTCTAGAAGCAGCGAGGTGAGCTGGATAGATCGGGCCAGTAAGGAAGACCGATCTGGACACTGGGATGGCACTCAGAGCAAAACACAGCCGGCTGCTATGGGAAGTGCCAAGTCTAGCATCCAAACTGCGGGTGATTCCAAGGTGTAAAATCCAAATGTGCTGAGGCAACTCAATAGCCCAAAATGTGTCCTGAGGCAACTATTTTATTTTATTTATCATATTTTTAATACCTCCTGATATATACATCTCTAGGCAGTGTACAAAACATTCCAGGTACTCTGCTTTCCTGGGTAGGTCAACTCTCATTAATCTCAAAAGGGTTCATTGAAGCTATTCCCACGATCACTAGAAACCGGGCTAAGGGAACACAGCAGCCTGGTTTCTAGTGATCGTCAGAACCACCGGGCTTATAGGCGAGCCTGGTGGTTCCATGGTGGCTAGCCCACCTAAAAACCCCTCCCACTAAGCAAGGTTAACAGAGCAAGCACTCCATTGACCTTGTTGCTTTTATTTTGTGTCAGCGGCAGCTGCTTTCAGCCATGGCTGACACACTTGGGTTCGGGGAGAGGGGACCCCAGGAAGGCACCATGAACTCACGCAGTGCCTTTCCAGGGTGCTGTGCGGTGGTGCTCCCCTTCCCTTGACCCTCAGAGCTCCCCATGAGCCATGGCTAGATGTGGGATCACCCGAACCAAGCCACTGCTTGTCTGGGTGGCTGATCTGGCTGCCCAGCAATGAGCAACTGCTCATGTACCAAACTCCTTGAGACTCTACAGCTTGATCGTGTGTAGAACCTCATCATCTGTGTTTGCTGTGCTTGAGTACAACACAATGATTTGAATGGGTCAAGAATAACCAGTATGTAAATAGAGTGAATGAATGTGCAAGCACGGTATCTCTCAGGTCAAAAGTACCTGGTAAACCAATCAGTATTTTAATGAGAGCACTTCTGAGTTCCTATTGCCCACATAGCTCTTTTGTGATGGGAAGGGAGTTGGATTCCCAGTGTCTTATCTGACTTTCCCGCTGAGATGATGTTAGCTTCATTCAAGGCAACTGTAGACGAGGGGAAGTAAAAGGGGTCAGTCTTTAGACAGACAGACCTTGAGGAGGCTAACTTGAAAGTGTGTCTACTTAGATGTTCCCTAATATAGGGAAAGGTGCGAGGCTAATTCCCTTTCAATCAGCTTGGCAGCTTTTGAAAGTGTGGTTGACCGTCCCACTGCCTGCTAAGTGACTGGTCGCCAGTAGGCCAACAAATGGGGAGACCATGATCCCATGAGACTCCTGAGCATGTTAAGAGTGAGAACCACAAGGCTGTGGTCTCAGATATAAGTAGAGAGGCTTATGGGAGAATAGCAGTGCAAGCAACACCTTCCACAACATTAATATTTTCTCTCCTTGCAAACTGATCAACCGTGTCTTTATTAGTAACTGAAGATTTAAAAAGAGAGAAAAACACCCTACTGTTCTGTGTGGGAAATTGGGCAATTGTCATACTGACAAACGCTTTGAGTTTGAAATACAGTAAGGTTGTTCACATGAACTTTTTCACTGGGTGGGGAGACAGGGTTGGGGTGGCAGGAAAGCTCCTACCTTTCCCCAGAAGAACTTCTTTTCTTCATGGGCCTTGTGGCTCCCGCACCCGCACAATCCATGCTGTTCCTGGCAGTGTGGCATTCTGGAGGCCTGGAAAAAACAGCCCAGCCTTCAGATATCCCTAAATGCACTGCACGAGGAGCATGGTGCATTGAGGGATTCCCTCTCTGCCAACTAACTCTGTGTCTGCTCGGGCTGCCTGTAGCTCAAGCAGAAGCACGACTGGGAACCTGCACAGTTGCACTCACAGGTGCACTCACGCCCGTTTACCCAGGTAAAAACCCTGGTAAAAACCCTGAGTCACCCAGAGAAGCAGTGCCGGGATCAGCCACAATCCCAGTGCTTCGTATTATCAGCTCTACCCTGGTAGGGCTGTGCAAGCCCAGGTTGGGCTGCTCGTGTGAACAGCCTCTTTGTTAGACAATGATCTAACAAAGACAACAATCCGTGAGACCCGCTTTTGTAACAATTGTGGGGAGAGCAGGCTAAGCAGACAAGCGGGCAGGGAGCCCTGGGCAGCCAGATCGGCCGCCCACATGGTTGCTGGCTCCGTGATGGAGCCGGCAGGGGTGGGGGGAGCGGGGGCTGCATGGCCCCCGCAAGCCCCAGTATGCCCTGCGTGAGCGTTCAGGGCACACTGGGGAGACCCTGGGAGGCAGCTTTTCACCTCCCAGCTGGGGGTCTACTCGTGAGTAGGCGCAGGGCAAAGGCGCGCCACAACTACTCACAATCCTAAAAAGCAGGTTTGCTGGCGTGCTCGTTCCGCAAACCTGCTTTTTAGCAGGGGTTCTCGAGCGGGTTACCCGCTCAAGAACCACCAGGCTCAGCCGCGGAGCACAGTGGTTCTTATGGTCAACAAAAATCGGGCTAGCCTCTGCTAGACCGATTTTTGTTGATCGTGAGAATCACCCCAATGTTTTCTTTCCTAACGGACAATGCTAGATGCAAAAGGGGTTCATTTCATGACAGATCATATGATAAAACAGAAAAGGTACCAGCCAAAACTAACAATGCTTCCACATGTACATTTTCAGATGAAAATACAACGGGAGAATAGGAATCTGAGCAGAGCAGGATTGTTTGTTAACATGGCTTCAGTGACAGATTTTCTTGCTGTTAAGCAGTGCTTCTAATTCAGTTGCTAGCTGCTGTGAAAGAGATGAGATGCCAGAAGCAGGAACTCTATGCACTAGATAAGAAAAATAATTAGGACTTGAAATGAGCTTCAAACAATTCTCCGAAAAAGATACGGTGCTCTATCCATCTCTCTAGAACTGACACACATATTGTATATTTTGGTATCTATACCTGAATCCACCACTTTAAGTGGTGCAATGGAGAAATGCTTGACTAACAAGTAGAAGGTTGCCAGTTTGAATCCCCGCTGGTATGTCACCCATACTATGGGAAACACCTATATCGGGCAGCAGCGATATAGGAAGATGCTGAAAGGCATCAACTCATATTGCATGGGAAGAGGCAATGGTAAAACTCTCCTGTATTCTACCAAAGAAAACCACAGGGCTGTATGGGTGCCAGGAGTCTATGGGTGGCACACTTTACTTTACCTTATACCTCTATCCAGAGTTGGCATGGCATCAACTTCAAGCAACAACCAGGACCCAGAGCCCGAAAGAAAAGAGCCATACAACTCTTCAGTACCAATGGTGATGATGTACCCCAGAAACTCAAACCTGGATCCCCAGAAATTGTCTTCCCTGAACTGGAGTTTTCCAAGAGGTCCAGACCTGGTTTTATCAAGAGCCTCTTGCTCTTCAGTGTCCATGCGCTGATCAGGATCCATACTCGGCAACAGAGAGGTGGATCCTGAGGGAGGTAGTCAGGGCCAAGAGACATAAAAGTGTTCAGTTATAAAGTTGTTGTTTCACGAAGGGAGGTGCGCGGGAAGTCCATTTGTGTTTATTATGATTGTTAATGGTTACTATTGTTAAAAATTAATAAAAATTGAATTTGAAAAAATAGATAAATAAAAGTGTTCAATTGAGATTCTGTCAGATCAGCTTGCTCTGTTGGAGCTCTCCAGGGTCCTGCAGACTCACCTTGCCTCACTTTGCATCACCTTGTGGTCCCCTGTGGGAGACCAGGATAGGACAAGAATGTTTTCAGATTTCAATACTGTGAAGGCGCATATAGATCAAGTTATTCTTACAGCACAGAGAAGTTCTCTGGCTATCCAGAAATTTTTCTATTCTAAAGGAGGTGAGATCATTTTGGCTGCCTAGAAATTATTTGTGGCCAAAGTTAGGAGCCAGCTATTATATGGGGCACAACTTGGTCCTTTTCCTTCATACAAGTCTATGGATGTGGTTCAAAATGACTTCCTTAGGGCTCTACTTAGAGTACCTAGATGCGTCCCCAATGTATTATTAAGGTTTGAGTTGGGTGTTCTGAAGATTGAGATCTGGGCCTGGTTGTCTATTTTGACCTATTGGCTTAAAGTCAGATCCCCCCCCCCCGATGATAGATTTCTCTTATCTTGGCTGATGTATTCCAGCCCACTTGAGCCCAGGCTATTCAGGACAAAATTGTGTCTTTGGGTCTGTCTAGGGACTACCTGGTCCTGTTAAGTCATGACCAGGCTAGGCAGATCCTGAAACAAAGACTCTTGGACTTTGAAATCCAACAAGAACTCTCCCAAATCCCTGATTGTACTAAAATGAGGCTGGGTTTGAGCAGTTCTAGTTGGGGCCCTGCTGCTTATTTGAATGCCTTGGCATGATGTGCTGCCAGAGGGCCTTTTCCAGAGCAAGACATGATATGTTACCTTCAGCGGTGCTCTCGAAGAGGTTTCTGGGGATTCCTAGGTAGGATAGATTATGTCCATGTGGTATGGGGGAAGTCGAACTCCTCTTTTGACACCCTTCCCAGGTTGCTCAGGAGATTTTTATGTTTCCTATCTTCTTGTGGATAGAACTTTAGATGTCACCTTTAAGGTGGCCAAATTCTGTTCTATTGCAGTATTGTTATGGCAGCGAGCTTTTCTTTGATTACTTTAAAAATTTTACTGATTATTTATTTGTGGATATTTATCTATATATTTCCATATTTCCTTTTCCCAATTGCATCTTCCTATGTTATGAGATGTTTTGTTGATGTTATGTTATGCTGACCTTGGGTCGCAAATAAAGAAATTTGTACTTGTACACAGTACTCTGAATAATTAGGCACACTTCATTGTGTTAAGTTCAGTGCAAATTCCAATGGAAATATCAATAAATGTTTCATAGCCCTATTTCACCACATCACTTCAACCCCTTAAGAAATCATCCATAATAACGGGTATATGTTATTTTCATCAGTCCCAAGAAATTGAAACCAAGGAGGATTTTCATTCATTTTTAACACTGCTAAAATACTTTATCACTGCTAAAATATTTTACCACTTTTGCAATGCTTTAATTATAGAGCTAGTGTTAAATCTAAGAAATATCCATTTAAATCCCATATCAAGGTAAAGTCTTTTCTCTTTGTTCATACACTGTGTCATCACAGAGAATAAAGACAAAGGGTTTGAAAGAGAAGGTTTGGGTTTTGTTCTTCAGTGCTATGAAAATAGCTGAGAAAAATGTTCAGACTGCAGCTATTCACACCCCCTCATTCCTCAATATATCTAATTACATTAAGACTCAATCCTAACCAATTAAACTAGTTTTAAGCCATTATTAATTTAATATCAGACACCTGAATGGAAGGAAATCCCATGGATTTCAATGAGGACTTGTGTAACATGTTTTGGATGAGTCCCTTGGAGATCAAGACACATCAAGACACAATAAATATAACTATATCAACTTAACTTGATTGTTGATAGGGAAGGTTTTACTCCAGTGCACAAACTGCTGGAGCATAATATTCAAAGTACAATTGAATATTACACATGGGACTTTGCCCAAACTCTTTCAACTCTTGTTAGCAGCTGTTCAAAATGACTGCTTGGATTTCACTGCTAGTGGCTTACATAAAACACGGCACATCACCCACGAAAGTGTGTACACTGACTCTGTGAGTGTGGAAAGTGCACCATGGGTCTGTGAGCGTGGAGCCAGTGCATTATGGACACTGGCTCCATGAGTGTGGAAAGCCCACTGATTCTGCTAGCAAACATGCCTAACCTCATTAGCTCTTAAGGGTTGCATCACCGCAGTAGTGACACTGCTCCCATTACTTCCAGGGGGGAAAGTATCACTACAGTGATGGTGCAGTAATTAGTGATGATGCAGTCCTTAAGAGCCATGGAGGCTCTATGTGTTTGCTGGCAGCATGGCAGGCATTCCACACACACTGAGCTAGCACACGTGCCCTGCTCTTCATGGGTGGTGCACCATGCTGTATGGAAGCCAGTGTGTTTGAAGGTTTGGAAATTTGGGAAGAGCTTTGCTCTTCCCAAAGAACATAATACACTGTGATGTTTCCATTGGACGTGTATGAGGCCTATTCATATATTACACAGTAAGGCTGTTCTCACAAGCAGCCTCACACGCAGCTCTCACTTGGAGAGCTGGTCTTGTAGTAGCAAGCATGATTTGTCCCCTTAGCTAAGCAGGGTCCACTCTGGTTGCATATGAATGGGAGACTAGCAGTGTGAGTGCTGTAAGATATTCCCCTCAGGGGATGGAGCCGCTCTGGGAAGAGCAGAAGGTTCCAAGTTCCTTCCCTGGCAGCATCTCCAAGATAGGGCTGAGAGAGATTCCTGCCTGCAACCTTGGAGAAGCCACTGTCAGTCTGTGGAGAAAATACTGAGCTAGATAGACCAACTGTCGGACTCAGTATATGGCAGCTTCCTATGTTCTTATGTACCCAGGCTAGGGCAGCCCAACCTGGGTTAGACTGCTCATGTGGAACACCCAGCCTAACCCCACTTCTTCACCCAGCTCTTAGATGTGGTTAAAGGTGTGAGTGCACACTTAACCTCGCTGCCAGGATCATGTGTCTCCTCAGGCTGCATGCAGTCCGAGGAGACACAGAGATGGGTGCTTAGATTGCCCATCTGACAGGGGAATCCCCCAATGCACCACACTTGGTGCACAATGTATTGCATGATTTCTGGAGACCGGGACACATCATCCCAGCCTCCGGACATCCGCACTGCTTGGCCCAGTGTGGATAGTCTGGGAGCATGCTCTGCACTCTGACCAACTTGGAGTAAAAGTGGGATATACAGGAAGGAAGGAAGGAAGTTCTAGCACAGCATCCTTCCAGTGGCTGTTGCTGGTATCTACCTTATGTTTATTTTTAGATTGTGAGCCCTTTGGGGACAGGGAACCATCTTTATTTATTATTTATTCTTCTATGTGAACCACTTTGAGAACTTTTGTTGAAGAGCATTGCTAACTTGGCAAAGAGGCACTTTTTAACATGGTGATTCTCTTTACTGAGCAGGGGGAGAATAACTGGCCCTATCCACCCCCAGCACAGTACTTCCAGTGACTGTTGTTGGTGTCTATCTGATGTTTCTTTTTAGATTGTGAGCCCTTTGGGAACAGGGATCCACCTTATTTATTTATTATTTCTCTGTGTAAACTGTCCTGATTCATTTTTGGAAGGGCGGTATAGAAATCGAATAAATAATAATAATAATAAATAAATAATATATAAGTAGGTGTCATCATCGTCAAAATAAAGTGAAACCTACACTCATCAAATGCAGGGTTCAGATAGGAAATGTGCTACTGAATAAGCATGGAACAGATCTGCTGGTGCATACATTATATACACGTGCATGGACGTAATGTACAAATAGGGCTTATGTCTAAAGAATAGATAAGCTCCTTAATTAGGTCAGATTGGTAACAAAAAATTGTCTAAGGGCCTACATGTGAATAGGACATAGTGAGGCTGTTTACATGAGCAGCCCTACCTAGGCTTGAACAGCCCTACCGGGATGTGAAGCATTGGGATTGCAGCCGATCCTGGCACTGTCCCACCTGTTGCCTGAGAATTTCCCCATGGCATTTGCTAGAGCAGAAGGCCACAAGTGTGCCTTTCTACCCAGGTCCCCAATCATGTGTCTGCTCGGGATGCAGGCAGCCCAAGCAGACACAGAGCCTACATCGCCCGGCTTGTGGCAGAATTCCTCAATGCACCGCGCTGATTGAGCAGTGCATTGTGGGATGAGGAAGGCTTCAGCTGCTCCCTGGCCATTATCGGAACTGCTGTGTGCTGCTTGTGTTGGAGCGTGGCACTGGCAAGCCTAAGGGCGGCTTGGATAATGTAGGGGAAGGCTGGGTGGCTTCTGCCTTGCCCCCAGCCCTCCCCAGGCTGGGTGAGAAAGGTCGGGTGAATGTCCTTTATGTGTGAATAGGGTTTATGTATCTAAAGAACAGGAAACCCCCTTAGCAAGTCACACTCAGGAACTATTCGCTGAAGCTAACCCAGATTCTGACTTCATCCATCTACTAAATCTCCACTATTAGAGTATGTAATGGCATTAGCAATAACGTTAGAACAGCCCTCCAGCTGTTTTTGGACTACCACTCCCATAATCCCCAGCCACAGTGGCCGATAGCCAGGGATTATGGGAGTTGTAGGCCACATCTGCAGGAGTAGAGGTGCTCTAACCCCCGGACCTTGGGGATCCAGTCCCAAACATCCTTCAGCATGGAGACAATATTCAGAAACCGGTCCAGTGGGAGAACATCAGAAGCTGCCTTATTCTAGGCCAGACCACTGCTTGGTCTAGTTACAATATTGCCTTCATTGACTGGAAGCAGCTCTCTAGGATTTCAGGCAGAGACTGCCTCAGCCTGACCTAGCAATGTCAGGGATCAGACCGGTGACTTGCTGCACACCAGACATGTGCTCTGACACTGAAATACTGCCTCTCCCCGCATTTCAGTCTCCCAGGGCACACTCTGCTGCTGACCTCAAAATCATCATCTTTTAACAAAAACACTTCAGCATGAAGATCCTGCAGGAAATGGCTGCATATTTTCAGCAAATTCAGTTCCATTCAACTCTATTCAAATTCCAAATTCCATTCCATTCACGTTAATTGGGTATATGTGCTTCTTTCATACTACAGGTGTTAAATTAGCATAGCATAGCTAGAAACATAATTTTATCTTCAGTGACAATTACTGTGAATGGGTCACTGTCTTCTTATGGGTCACTCTCTTGGTAATCTTGTATAGAATTGGAGACTGCATTGAAATGCAGCAGACATACTGCTAGCCCTTCCATTTCACGATCTTTTGATCCAACTGTTTACAATGTTTTTTCCTCTATCCTCAAATAGATATTATCAGTCAAACAGCAATAACACTGACAAAGCATCTGACAAAGTCAGCTCTAGTCCATGAAAGTTATGTCAAGTAAATGGTTACTCTTTAAAGTGCCACAAGACTCTCCGTTGTGTTAACCACAATGAGTAGTTTCCCCTAAAACTGCAGAAGTTGTAGTGAAGCTGAATAAGACTAGATTATGAAATTGACAGTTTGCATTCAGTGGAATAACATTTCTAATGTGTATTGCTTTGGAGTTAAGAAATTAAACATAGTTCTGAATTCCATAGCAGAATACAGTTTTTATGCAGCTCAGTTCTCTGCATTAGGGGTGTGCACAGAACTGGCTGGTCCAGTTCGGTTTGGGTTTGAACTGGACCCAAACTGGACTGGGCCAGTTCGATCTGGCACCCCCTCGAACCCGCCCCCCATTTGGTTTGGACCAAGTGGGGGAGGTTAGTGATTTTAACTTACCCACTCCAGGGGAGTTGCTCGAGGCGGCGGTGTGTGTATGTCTGTGTAGGTTCCCCCTACCCCACTGGCCTCCCTTACTGCCCAAACCAGCCCATTCATATTCCAGGCCAAGCAGAGGCCAATTGTGCAGGCATGGCAACCTCCAAAATGGCCGCAATGCCAGAGAGGGAACCGGCTGAACGGGTCAGTTTGGGCAGTAAAGGAGGCCAGTGGCGGTGGGGGGGGACTTCCATGGACTCCCCACAGAGCCTCAAGCAACTGCCCTGGAGGGGGTAATTTTAAATGAATGAAATTAAAAACTAATCACAACCCCCCGAACAGCTGAGTGGGGGTGGGGTTCAGTCTGGGGTTGGACTGACAAGGGGGGGTGGTTCGCTTCGACCCCAAACAGTTGAACCAAACAGGTTCGACGTTGAACATGTTTGATGTCAAACTTGTTTGCACATCCATACTCAGCATGCTTGTTCAGAAAGAAGTGTGTTTAGGATTGCAGAGTTTGTTGGTTATCTACCCAGGGTGGGTCACTTTCCCGTTCAAACAGTGAAGCAGAAATTTTCACAGAGTAGATCAAACAAGGAAGGCTGAAAAACCATTTCCAGGAAGTAACTCTCATTGAACACAGTAGGTTTGCCAGGTCCAGATGGTGGGATAAATTGATATCCAATAGGGGTGTGAGAGCCAGTTCGGTTTGAGCCAGGCTTGATGTAGAACTGGCTCGGCTTGACAGGTTTGGGTTCAAACCAGATCAGCCTTGTAGGGGTGTGCACAAAACCGGTTTGCCCAGTTTGGTTTGTGTGTGATCCAGACCAGGCACGGTGGGAGGCTAGCGCTGACCCAGGTTCTGCTGCCACCATGACCCACTAGCCACACCCCATGCGTCTGACAACAGATGTGACATCAGACGTTTAGCCACACCCCAGAGCCTGACATCAGACTTCCCCATTTGGCATGACCCCATTTGGGAGCTAAATAGGCCAGCACTGCATTCGCAGCACAGCCAGGAGACAGCTCCAACTATGCTACGAATACAGCACTGGCTGATTTAGCTCCCAAACAGGGCCGCATGGCCTCATTTGGGAGCTAAATCATGCCCCCATGTCTGATGTCACAGGCGTGTCTGGGGTGTGTGTCTGGGGTGTGAGGTGCATGTCTGGGGTGCGTGTCTGGGCATGTCTGGCAGGGTGGTGTCTGGGGTGCGAGGTACAGCCCCTGAGGAGCAGTGGCCTGGGTTCTTTTGAACCCGTTGGCTCAATGGTGGCTCTGCCCTTGAACCAGAAACAAACAGAAGCAGGCATATTCAGTTTTGCCACCCCCACCCCCCATGAACAGTCTCCTCTGGCTTGGCTCGCATTTGAGCTGGTCCAAGGGTTCTAATGGAAAAAGGTTTTTTTTTTAAGAATTCACCACCTCGGGGGGGGGGGTGCTGCCATGGCCATGGGGGGGATGTCTCTCCATCGGGTCCTTGGATTCTTGGGTCCCCCTCTCCCCCTTGTCTCAAAAGAGCCCAGGCTGGGAGGTTTTGGGTCCATTCTGGGCTTCTTCATGCTGGCGGTGACCATTTTGGAGGCTGCCATGCATGCATACTGGCCATATGTATGATGCAAGTGACCAGTGCACATGTGTGGTGGCCTCCAAAATGGTTGGTGCCAGTGCAACGAGGCCTAGAATAGGCTAAAAATAGTCCAGAACAGGTTGAAAACTGCTCAAACTGGGCGGTTTTGAGACCGGAGGGAGTCTGGTGGTGGGAGGAGGAACCACTGGAGTTTCCTCTGTGGCTGTGGCTGTGCCCCCTGGAGGCAATGAGTTCTTTACAAAAAAATTTGTTAGAAGCCCTGAACCTGCTACAGGGGTCAGCTCGATCTCAAGATGAACCAGGCCTGGTTCAGTTTGAGAGCGAGCCAGGGGTGAGCCCTTGATCCAGCCAAGCTAGTTTTTGAACTGGCTCTTGGTTGAGCCAGTTTGCACTTCTCTACAGCCTTGGCCAGTCCGAGTTCAAACCAAATCAGGCCTGGTTCGAATTGAGCAAGTTCGGAGCTCTACTGGTAAAGGAGAATCTGGTGAGGGTTCCTATTTACCAATAAAAGGACAGGGGTCTTCCCTAAGGGTAGAGTGGATGGGAGGGGAGTCATTTAGTACTTACAAGTTCCATTTATGACAGCGGCCATGGGGGATGGTGGCTGGCGGGGGTTGCCCAGTTTGGGCCTTCTTCATCCTGGTTCAGGCCTCTCCATATGTGAGGAGGCTATTTTACTGTCTGACACAGAGGCCATTTGTGTTACCACACAAATTATGTGGTCATGCAAATGGCCTCCGTGCATGAGTGGAGGTCACAAAAATGGCCTCCACACATGCCCTGAGGCGTGAACTGGGTCGCTGCCAGTCCTCAGTACTCTAGGAGAGGCTGTTGGGGGTGGGGGAGCCATCGCCTCCCCCACTGCCCCCCCCCACAACTGCCACCAATGGGGTTTTTAAGTACGAAATTACTCTTCCAGTTGTGCCCACCGAGTTTGCGGGTGCAGCATCAGCCAAAGCAGTGTGGGCGGGGAGGTGGGGTTTCCCTGGTTCATCAGGAGACCATCCCCCTCACCAGATGCACTGTCCGCCTTTCTGAGCAGTTCGAGTGCTTGCATGTAGTGAATGGATTGCAAGACAAAGTTGGGATTCTGTTGGTATACTGCCCACCCTGCTGTCTAACAGTCTCCCTGCCTGAGCTGCTTGAGGAGGTCTTGGATGTGGTGTTGAGGACCCCACAGCTGTTAGTCTTGGGGGACTTTAACATCCATGCTGAGACTGCCTTGTCTGGTGCAGCTCGGAACTTCATGTCCTCCATGATGACCATGGGCTTGTCTCAACTGATTTCTGGTCCCACACATGAGGCAGGCCATATGATTGATTTGGTTTTTTGGTCCATAGTCGGCAGTGGTGCAC
This sequence comes from Hemicordylus capensis, assembly GCF_027244095.1. Taxonomy (NCBI): domain Eukaryota; kingdom Metazoa; phylum Chordata; class Lepidosauria; order Squamata; family Cordylidae; genus Hemicordylus; species Hemicordylus capensis. The sequence goes on along the minus strand of NC_069659.1, from coordinate 317,513,280 downwards.
CGTGGATCATCTAGGAGGCCTCAACACCATTATCATGGATGGATCACTATCTGGTGAAGATTGAACTGAAGGTGGACCCACAACACCTCTGCAGGGGTGGGGGACGTTAGGATGGTCCACCCCTAGAGGCTTATGGATCCTGATGGATTCCTGACAGCTCTGGGGGAGTTTCCTGCTGAGAGAGTGGATGATCCTGTTGCTGCCCTGGTCTCTCTTTGGTATGAGGAGATGGGTCAGGTGATTGACACAATCACGCCTAGGTGCCCTCTCCCAACCCGTGAAGCCCAAGTGACTCCCTGGTATACAGGTGAGTTATGGACAATGAAGCAGGCTGTTAGACAGCTTGAGCATCATCGTCAGAAAACTCAGAATGAATGTGACCAAACACAGGCTGGAGCCCATATTAGGGCCTACTCTATGGTGGTGATGACGGCAAAGAAATCCTACTTTTCTGCCACCATCGTGTCAGCTCAGTGTCGTACAGCGAAGCTGTTTTGAGTGGTTCATGGACTCCTAGGTGAGGACCCCAAAGACCATCAAACAGAACACTCGGCAGCCCATTGTGACCAATTTGCTTTACATTTTGCAGATAAAATTGCTCATATCTGTTCTGACTTGGATGTCAAGATTTTTGCAGCACCAAAACTGGATGTTGCCAATGCACTCTCTGATCTTGCTGTATTGGATGGTTTTCAGACTGTGTTGCCTGAGGAGGTGGACAGGCTGCTTGGAAGGTTGAGGCCTACCACATGTGTCCTTGACCCTTGCCCTTCATGGTTGGTGAAGATTTGAAGGGAGGGGCTGGGTCCATGGGTGGTGGGGTGGCAAATGTATCTCTAGAGCAGAAGGTGGTCCCCCTTGCCTGAAGGAAGCAGTCATTAGTTAAAAAGCCCTCATTGGACCCAGATGACTTAAATAACTTTTGACCAGTTTCAAACCGCCCCTTCTTGGGCAAGGTGTTGGAGAGTGTTGTGGCATCTCAACTCCAGGCAGCCCTGGATGAATCTCATTACTTAGATCCTTTCCAGCCTGTCTACCGACCTGGATATGGGACCGACTACTTTGGTTCCCCTGGTGGAAGACCTATGCTGAGAGATAGGCAGAGGGAGATAAGACGGAAGTGCTCTGGGTTGGTAAAACTGTTATTCCGAATAATGAGGTAAATCTGGTCTTGGACCAGGTCATGCTCCTTCTGAAAGACAAAGTCCACAGCTTGGGTTTGCTTCTGGACCCAACACTGTCCTTGCAGGCGCAGGTGGCGGTGGTGGGCAGAATGACCTTTTACCAACTACAGCTAGTACACCATCTGCGACCCTACTTGGAAAAGTTGGACCTGACCTCAGTCAATCATGTGTTGGTAACATCCAGACTGGCCTACTGCAATGCACTCTATGTGGGGCTGCCCTTGAAGACTATTCAGAAGTTTCAGCTTGTTCAGAATGCTGCCGCAAGGATGCTCATGGGTGCAAGTTACTTCATGAGTATTACACCCCCTTCTAGTCATTGATCATAATAAATTATTACTTACTTACTGTTCTGAATGAAGTTACACTCCCCCAGAAAGAATAGGTTCCTAGCCTGTTAATGCTCTTGGACCTAGGTCTCACCTTAGTGCTTGAGCCTGAGGCTGTGGCTAGGAACACTTTTTACCAGCAACATTTGATTCAACAACTCTGCCCATTCCTTGAGAAGAATGACATGAACACAATGGTTCAGCAGCTGTTAAGCTCCAGGTTGGACTACTGCAATGCACTATACAGTATGTACGGCTGCTTTTGAATGTAGTTCAGAACTTCAGTTAGTTCAAAATGTGGCAGCCAGATTGCTCTCTGGGATATCCCAGAGAGACCACATTATGCCTATTCTTAGGCAGTTGTATTGGCCGCTGATATGTTTCTGGGCAAGATACAAAGTGATGGTTATTTTCTTTAAAGCCCGGAATGGCTTATGTCCAGGTTACCTGAGAGAGCGCCTTTCTCTACATGATCCCCACCGCTAACTGAGATCATCAGGATGGGTCCATCTTTGGGTGCCACCAGTTCATCTGGTGGCAACCTGGAATTGGGCCTTCTCAGTTGTCCTCTAGGTTGTGGAATGTGCCCCCCATGAATATGAGAGGATTATATTCCTTGGAGGGCCTCAGGAGAGCCTTAAAAACCCATCTTTTTGGCCTGGCTTTTAATTATATCTAGTTTTAATCTTAATCTGGTTTAAACATTTTCTGATTTTAACTATTTTATTATGTCTTTTTGATTTCAATGTGTTTTTATTATATGTTTTTGATTTCAACCTGAGCCACTTTGGAAAGGGTGGTGTATAAACTGAACTGATAGATAGATAGATAGATAGATAGATAGATAGATAGATAGATAGATAGATAGATAGTCCCTCCAGGCAGCCCTAAAACACAGTGGCTTACATAATGTGCAAAGTTACACACCTGGTGGAACGTAACATTTTGGCAGTTGCACAAGAGCACTGTTGAGCAACCCCAAACACTGTGCAGAATTGTGCAACAGTGCAGCCATTATATAAAATGGCTGCACTGTAGCACAACTCAATTTGCACAATTTTTGTACTTGTGCAAGAGCCCTCTTCTGGAGATGCATGAATATTACCTTATACTGTGAGTCTAATGTTAAACAATATGTGATCCATCGGACCTACTTCTGAGTAAGCATGTACAGGACCGGGCCACATGCCTGTTATCTTGCAATATTTGTTTATTTATGTATTTATTTATTGAATTCATATACCGCCCAATATCAAAATCTCTAGGCAGTCTACAGAATGAAAATATAATATAAAATATTTAAAATTCATAAAAAGATAAAAATCATAATAGATAAAAACACATTACAATTCAAAAATTTTGGTATCGGTTGAAGGCCTGGGAAAATAGGTACGTCTTAAGGATCCTCCTAAAAACAAACAGAGACGGAGACGCTCTTTTTTCAGCAGGAAGCGAGTTCCAAAGCCCTAGGGCAGCCACAGAGAAGGCTCAGTCCCGAGTTGCCACCAAACGAGTTGGTTGCAACCATAACTGGACCTCTCTAGATGATCTTAATAGGCAACAGGGTTCACAACAGAGAAGGCGCTCTCTTAAGTACCCTGGACCTAAGCCGTTAGAGCTTTATAGGTGATAACCAGTACTTTGTATTTCATTCGGAAACATATCAGTAGCCAGTGAAGTTATTTTAGAATTGATGTAATGTGTCCCTTGGTTGTCCCAGAGACCCATCTCGCTGTCGCATTTTGAACCAATTGTAGTTTCTGAACTACGTACAAAGGCAGCCCCATGTAGAGTGCAGTACAGTAGTCAAGCCTAGAGTTTACCTGTTGTTAACCGCCCAGAGACGAAGGTTTGAGGTGGTGTACAAATTTGACAGATAAATAAATAAATAAATAAATACCACAGTTTTAAGGCCATTTGTCTCCAGAAATGGAGACATCTGCTGTATCAGCTGAAACTGATAAAAAGCACTCCTGGCCACAGCCTCAACCTGAGAAACCAGGGAGAGTTTGGGATCCAGGAGCACTCCCAGACTACAAGCCTGACCTTTCAGGGGGAGTATAACCCCATCCAGAACAGGCAGATCTAAACCAACCCTCAGATCCCGACCCACTACAGACAATACCTCTGTCTTGTTTGGATTTAGCTTCAGCCTGTTATCCCTCATCCAGCCCAATATCGCCTCCAGGCAGGCATTTGGGGGGGGTCATGCCATTTCCTGATGAAGGGGGTATGGAGAAGTAGATCCAGGTGTCATCAGCATATTGATAGCATTCCAGTTCAAACTTCCTGTCTACCTCTCCCAGCGGTTTCATGTAGATGTTAAAAAGCATTGGAGACAGTATGGAGCCCTGTGGAACACCACACTTTAGCTCTCATATTTCAGAGTAACAGTCTCCAAGCGACACCATCTGGAATCTGCCAGAGAGGTAGGAACGGAACCACTGTACAACAGCACCACCCAATCCTACCTCCTTCAAGCGACCCAGCAAGATACCATGGTCAATAGTATCGAAAGCCGCTGAGAGATACAAAATGATCAGCAGAGTCACACTCCCTCTGTCAATTGCCAGTTGGAGATCATCCATTAGGCTGACCAAGGCAGTCTCAACCCCATAGCCCACCCGAAAGCCAGCCTAGAGAGGATCTAAATATCCTGTGTCATCCAAAACTGCCTGGAGCTGAGAAGCAATCATTTGCTCAGTTGTCTTGCCCAACCAAGGAAGATTAGGGACAGGTCTGTAATTAGCTAACTCTGAGGGATCCAATGCAGGTTTCTTCAAATCAGGTCTAATAATAGCCTCTTTAAGACAAGGAGGCATCCTGCCCTCCCTCAGAGAACATTTATGATATTTACCAGAACCACTCTGATAATATGACTGCCAGATGAAATAAGCCAAGTTGAGCAAGGGTCAAGAGAGCAGGTGGTAGAGTGTACAGTCTGAAGCAGTTTGTCCACATCCTCATAAGTAACAAACTGAAAGTGATCCAATTCAGTTCTACTAGAGGGGTTGCTGGGCACCTCCATGATGACTCTGCAGTAACTGTGGAGTCTAGCTAAGCATGAATACAATATATTTTATCTGCAAAAAAGTTATTAAACACATCACAGTGAGTGACAGAAGGTTCAAAGGTCAAATTCAAGGCAGAGAGGGCATGAACTAGCCCCCTTACAATGCTAGACAACTCAGTTGGACATGAATTTGCAGAAGCAATGTGGACAGAGAAGAACCACTTCTTGACCATCCGCACTGCCAGAGCATAGATCCTCAAATGAGCTCTGTGCTGCAATCTATCAGATTCACGCCAAATCTTCCTCCTCTTGCACTCTAGTCGTCTACCTCACCGCTTCAACTCCCACAGTTCATCTGAATACCACGGGGCTGACTTTATAGCAGGTCAGAGAGGATGCTTAGGAGCTATTGTGTCAACCGCTCTACTAAGTTCATTATTCCATATCTGCACCAGAGCATTGAAAGAATCACTAGCAGAGCGAGCTTGAAACCCTTCCAAGCCCTCTTGGAATCCTATAGGATACAATAGCCTATTTGGGCAGGCCAGCCTAATGGGTCCTTCACCCCTACAGAGGTGGGTTGTGGCTGCAAGTCTTACCTTAACCAGATGGTCATTCGTCCATGACAGTAGGGAAATAACAGGGGTCCCCACCCACGGGACACCACCTTGATCAGAACAAAAGACCAGATCAAGCATTTGACCTGCATCATGTGTTGGTCCAGAGACTACTTGGGATAGGCCGATAGTCATCATGGCCGCAGTGAACTCCCGAGCTGCCCCTGACAACCCAATCCCAAAATGGACATTGAAGTCCCGCACCACCACCAACCTGGTCCACTCCAGTGCGAACTCAGCAACCAGGTCTGTCAGCTCAGTTAGGGACTCCGCTGGACCATGGGGTGATTGGTACAACAACAGATGTCCAATCTATCCTTGTTCACTAAAATTAGGAACACACATTCAATATAGGCCAACTCCCTGACAGGGATCCTGGTAAGGGCAATAGTATTCTTATAGACCACAGCCAACTCAGCTCCCCGCCCACATCCTCTCACCTGCTCAACAAGGGAGTAACCCTTTGGGAGGAGCTGGGACCAAACCAGGCCACTAGCTTCTCCCCACCAGGTCTCCGTAATGCACACCCCATCACCATCTTCATCCAAGATCAAGTAATGAATGATCTCAGACTTATTTTGGACCGACCTGGCATTACAAAGCAACAAGGTTAGGTTCTGTGGGTTGGAGGCACTGCCCTCCAAGGTCAAAGAGGTAGTAGGCCTGATTGAGGGGGAAACCATGAATAAATCACTAAATTCCCTTCCCCTAATATGAACGGGTGATCTGTCAGCACCAAATCTTGGTCAATTGCACACCACCACTGGAATGGCTGCCCCAGAGATGACATCTGTTATCTCTGGATGACCCAAGACACATACCTACACCAGGCTCAGCTAATCACAGGGCAGCAACAAAATAACAGGAGGGTCCCTACTAGGAGTTTAAAACAATGCATTGGCCCCACCCCTCAGCACCACTTCCAAAGGCCGCCACCAAAGGTTCACAAATCTTTTTCTTTCTTAGCTCCCTGCTTCTTGGTCACTCCTATCCAGAAGACAGACTCCTGTACCACAACTGTCTCACCTAAAGGGACCATTCATCAGATATATGACTACACATGAACATACTGTCTTATACCTGCTGTATGCCTATCTCTTCATTTGTCCTTGCATCATTCAATTAATCATTTAGATACTTTTTAAACATACACAAGATGTGAAGTCTGAGTAGCTCAAATATTAATTTTAGATGGAAGGAGCCATTGAACATTTCCCAAAGCATCCATCCAAACTGTAGTTTGCTCTTGAGTGTTGAGTTCCGGTGTACATGCATGTCAGAACCAGCCTTTACAATCTCTCAAAGACCTGACTAAAATATCAAGCATAGTTTTCTCATGATAAAGCTACATAAAATCTGCAGGAATAAAAGTTCTTATAAATGCTATTTTAATGGTTTGCTTTAATCTGAATTGTCAAATTATGGTTGCCACTGATGCTAAGCCCTAGATACTTAGGAGAGCTGGTCTTGTGGTAACAAGCATGACTTGTCCCCATAGCTAAGCAGGGTCTGCCCTGGTTGCATCTAAATGGGATACTTGATGTGTGAGCACTGCAAGATATTCCCCTCAGGGAATGAAGCAGCTCTGGGAAGAGCAGAAGGTTTCAAATTCCATCCTTGGCTTCTCCAAGATAGGGCTGAGAGAGCTTCCTGCCTGCAAACTTGGAGAAGCCGCTGCCAGTCTGTGAAGACTACTGAGCTAGATAGACCAATGGTCTGACTCAGTATATGGCAGTTTCCTGTGTTCCTATGTTCCTGTGATACTGCATCATAAGGACACAAAGAGACTTCAAACTTTAATGTTTACATCTCACCCTTTTTCTAGAAAGCAAGATTCAATTGCACAGATGGGGAAAATGTAATTTATGAGTATGTGCTCTCGCATTTTACTTTTCTTTCACATGGTAATTTTCAAAGAACAGTTCCATAGCATTCAGATGGGGTGGGGGGTGAACTAAACTTCCATTTCAATATAGATATCAGTGATTTTATTCCAAATCTGCATTGATGTCACAAAGAACAGAATTTGATCCTTTGTTCACAGCAACATCTAACGGATCAAGAGATATCAAAAGTTGAACATTAAAATTGCCAGAACAGAATATAATCCGTGAACACACATACACAGAAACACCCCTAAACCAACACTGTAGAAGTAGATTACATTTCCAGCTCTTCCGCCATGCATTTATCATCATCGGGGAAAAAACAACAAAGGGAGCCATGGGGGAAAAATACCAATTTTGTTATTTCATGTGCTGCCCTCAGTTCTGGAAGAAATCCAAATAGAAATTAAATTGAATACCATTCTGCAATTCAAAGAGTCTGAAATGGGAAATGGCAGGAACTAATGAAATGCTGTATAAGTTTCACAAATTTGACTTGAGGACAGAATGTCCTTTCAAGAACACAATAACAAGAAATCTTCCCCATAAAAGATGAACAGGCAATGTTTAACTGTGGCAATACTCAACTGAGAGGAAAGAAGTACATCATACAAACAAGGACTATCAACAGTGCCCTGCTGCCTGGAGTTAAAATTAATCTTTGGTGCCAGAAATACCCACTCCTCTCTTCGACAGTAAGCACAGCTGCTGGCAAACCAAAGATGCCTTAGTCGTGTGTGTTTGTATTGTTTCTTCACCCAGGTTTCTTTCAAGGCTGAAAGAGCCAAATGGCTCTAAGGTGCAGAACTAGACGTCTTTAGGGACACATTTCTTGAGTCTTGAACAAGCATAAGAAGCTAGTGTAGCCTCTCCTCCATGAACACACATATACGGAAAAGGTTTTTGCAATGCCCTAGGTGTATTGGGTGTAGGCTAGAGTTTCTTATTTCAATTATGTTACAGGTAAACAATAATAGAACAGTATCAGGAATATGCAGATGAATACACAGAAAGTAAAATAACAGCTGATGCAAATTCTGACTAAACAAACCTTTACCTAGACTAAACTTCCCAAAGCCATAAGCACTGACTCCTTGCCTTGAACTCACCAAATGCCTGATGAGAATTCAAGCTTCCTGACATCCTGTCTTTCAAGGATCTGCAGTTATTCACCTGAAGCCAACCTCCATGGGCACATGACCTCCTGTACAACTCTAGGCTAGCTTCTTCTAACAAATGACTCCCTTCTTCCTGGCAACAGCTCTCTAGGTCCCACCCACCTGGTGTGCTGATTGGCTGAGCCTGGAGTTCACCAGCCTGTCAGTCAAGACAGGGTTCACTTCCGGTTAACTGTTCAGGGGGCGGTGAGTCTGATCACTACAATATCTATGTTAACTGCTTTGGGAATTTTTGTAGGAAAATGGTGTATAAATATTTGTAATATAGCAGCAATAGCAATAGCACTTAAATTTATATACCGCTCTATAGCCAGAGCTCTCTAAGCAGTTTACAATGATTTAGCATATTGCCCCCAACATTCTGGGTACTCATTTTACCGACCTCGGAAGGATGGAAGGCTGAGTCAACCTTGAGCCCCTGGTCAGGATAGAACTTGTAACCTTCTGGTTACAGGGCGGCAGTTTTACCACTGCGCCACCAGGGGCTCTTATATTGTATTGTATTATATTTTTATTTCATATGACCCAGTTCTGTGCCAAAAGCATAATACTATGCACTAAAGTGTATTGTTATCATCCAGAGAGGGCTCTGTGTGTGTGTGAAAAATTAAAAATGTGGTGTCATCGCAAACCAAGTTTTCACACTAATCAAATTTGTATAAGGCAGGGAGAGCTGCTCCTGGCTAGGGATGAGCAAACAGGTTCGACGTTGAATGTGTTCAACGTTGAACCGGTTCGTTTTGACCGTTTGGGGTTGAACCGAACCATCCCCTGTTCAGTCTGACCCCAGACCAAACACCACCCAAGTGATCGGGGGGTCCGCGGACTTTTAAAACAAACAAACAAACAAACATATAAATAGACTTTTTTTACTTACCCTCTTTGGAGGAATTGTTGGAGGCAGCGGGGGGAGATTCTGCAGAGGTCCCCCCCTCCGCTGGCCTCCCTCCATGCCTATACCAGCTGCTTGGCCAGCTCTTTGGCCTGTTTGGGCCTTCCCCCTCCGGCACGGTGGCCATTTTGGAAGCCACCATGCCTGCACAATTGACCTTTTTTCTAAAAAAATGTTCGCGAATCCCCCTGGACTGAACTGAACCGGGGGGTTCGAGGGAATGCTGGACTAAACTGGCCCAGACCGGACCAGACTAGCCAGTTCTGTGCACACCCCTACTCCCGTCTTGATGAATTTGCCCATTATCTCTTGTTTTGCTCCCTTTACAGGACTTCTTAAGAGAAACTTCTGGAACCTTTTTTCTTTTCTTTCCAGAAAAGAAGAAATTGTCCAATTTGTTAAAGGATGAGCATAAAGCCATAACTAAAACTGGCCCAGATTTATTTATTTATTTATTTATTTATTTATTTAGCATATTTATATATCACCCCAAACGCAAGTCTCTGGGCGGTTTACAACAAAACAATAAAAACATCAAGTAAAAAGGTTAAAACATTACAACAATTTAGAACTTAAAACAACGTTTAAACTGTTAAAATCCATCAGACTATTAAAACAGTGAGGCTCTCCACATGAGCAGTGTAGAGAACTGTAAGGGGTTTCGGGTGGGGGAGCAAGATTGACCCACTCTCCCCACAGACGATCAGGCAGCTATTCTTGCAGACAATCAAGGCTAGCCCTGGGTGGCTGGATTGGCCACCCAGACAGTTAGCAGTTCCATCATGGACCCAGTTGGGGTGGTGGGGATCGGGGGCCTCCCTTAGCCTGGTTTCTGCAGGTCGTGAGAATAGCCGCAGTATCTAATTAAAAGCCTGGGTGAACAAATGTGTCTTGACTGCCTTTTTAAAAGTTGTAAGAGATAGCAGCTAAAAACAGATAGTGCTCTGAGGAGAGGAATGTAGCAGTCTGTAGAAGTGATGGCCATAATATATGAGATATCAGAATATTTCTCTTCCCCCTTTTTTTCTTTTTGTTTTCAGGGCTAATTCTTATACTGTTTGGATTGGATTGTGAAGGCTTGTTGCTTACAATAAGTAATCTAATGATGGATCCCTGTCAATGTAGATGGCACAACATCATCCAAGAGCAATGGGCTAGATGGTTGAAAATATGAACCAGCTAATAAACATTAAATATTTATTTATTCATATCTAGGTAAACCACTTTGGGAACTTTTGTCAAAAAGCGATATATAAATATTTGTCGTATTCGTATTCGTAAAAGTCTCCTAAATGTGTGCCAAATGTTTCAAGGTTCCAGCAGTAATTTACAACCATTTACAACCATTTGATCACTTCAATATAATGTTACACATAAGGGAATAAACCCATAGAAGCTATGATTCTGGCACTTCTTTATTAAGAACTTTCCCACTTATTGCTACTTGGAGCATGAAATGGTTTGCTGACATTTCATCAGAGTGCCCCCCCCCCCACACACACAACACCGGTTGCATCTTTCATCCTTTCCCTTTCATTCTCAAGAAACTGAAATATATTTCTTTTACCCTTCTTTCACATGAATATAGCATGAAATCTAACAAGAAGGTGTGCTATGTTATCTAATCACAACCATCACTACAAGAGTAGTGATAGGCATAACAAAGAAAGCAGCGCAACACAATATTTTTTGTATAACACAGTGTTAGTCCAACATCTGTCATTTTCTTAGAATGTCAAGTCAAGCACCAGAATTTGAATTGGGGCTCAAAATTACAGCTAAAAACACACTTGGGGGTTGGGGGTGGGAGGAAGGAAAGAGGTCTCGTGCTCAGCAGGGAATATGCTCCATAACAGATGTACCAGAGGGAAAAGAAAAACAGATGTAGATATGGAGGGAAACAAATCTCTGCAGAGCAAAGTCGTTCCACATTGCTGGTATTATGTGGTGCTATATCTGGTATTAGTGTGGCAATATGGTGGGGTGTTGTAGTTCACTTGTTATTAGTGAGTGTCATTGTATGCTGATTGCAAGCACTCAAGTGTTCAGAAGTAAGAATCAAAGGTACCAAATGGAGAAAAACAACACACAGGAGTCTAATATATTTAAGAGGGTAAATTATCTTTTCCTTGAGAAAGCAGAAAACGCTAATGGGTAAGTCTGCCAAGACATTTTCTAATAGAGGTAAATAAAGAAACAATCAATTGTTTATCTCCATTTTATGTGCAATTTGACTATATTGGTGGTACTCTGAATTTATGCAGAGTTGGCAAGACAGGCTTATAGGCTTCTCACTCTAAAGGATGATGTAGCTGCACAGTCGATGGAACATGACAAATTGAAACTAAGCCTCAGCCTTCATTATACAATGAAGCTGTTCTCATGAGATGAGCTGCTTGGGTAGGAGAGAGTTTACCCAAGCAGCCTGTGTCATCCGGGCCCCTGGGAGGCCTCTTGACCCAGCTGCTGCAGACCCAGGTAGCCCAGATCTGTTACTGGGGCAAAAGGTGAGGTAGGAGGGGAAAGGAGTCTGTTCTGCCTCACTTTATGTTGTGGGAAGACTGGCCAGAGAGAAGAGTGCTACTGCACTGCCGCAGGCTGCTTCTCCACTGCCTGCATGGTGCATTGTGGGATGCAGGAGGACTTCCTCCTCCTGATCCCACTTTGGAAATCCACTGCCATGCCAGTCATGTGGGTGTGCGAGTGGCAGAGCCCTGAAGAGGCTTCAGTCATCTGAAGGAAGGTGGGTAGGATGGGGAATGCTGAGGTCAAAGGTCATCTCACCATTCAGTATTAGTTCAACATCTATAAAACAAATAGTATAATAGTTGGTTGATTATAAGAATTTCTACCCTGCCCTCCACCAAGTCTCAGAATGGCTTCAAAGTTAAAAATACAGTAAAAATGAACTAAAATGAGCAAGGAAAATCACTAAAATGCAAGGGAAAACATTGGAGAGATAACAACAACAGTAGGTCTACTTACAATTAACAGGAGGCAAGAATTTCCTGTCTGAACAAATGTGCTGTTAAAGAAATTGCAGAAGAAATGAGAGAGAACGAGCCAACCAGATGAATTTCAGAGGGAGAGGGCCACTGCACAGAAGGCCTTATCCCAGGGCTTGACAAATCCCAGACACCGGGGAGTCATTGTGCCTACAAATGTAATCGTGAGAACAGAGTTATTTATCTATGTCTAGAAAGTTGAATTATTTAATTTGAAAAGAGTTATTGAATACAATCTTTATTTGACCCAGACAGCCCTGTTTCTGTTCTAAATATGTTATTTTAAATGTCTTATACTTCAGAAATGGAAAGCAAAGGACACTCCTGAGACATAACAGTGGATTTATGCTATATTGCTTTTGCGTGCTTGTGAAAAAAGGCTCTTGACAAATTCCAGGACATTTGGAATCCATTTGGAACTGTATGCATTGTGAAAGATACTTTTGTAGAAATTAGTGGTCAGTGTGATTCTGTTATTGTAGTATTTTTCTTTGGGTTTTTGTTTATCTAAAAAGAAGGAAGGTTTTGAGAAACGGGATTAATATAAAGTTGAGAGAGAAAAACATTATACTATACTGAAATATGTAATTTTTCTATCAGTTAAGATTCTTTATGTTAATCTATGTTTGTTAAAATTGTTCTTACTGTCTGAAAATTATATTTAAAAAGTGAAAAGAAGCAAAAGAAAAGCAAAATAATCCCATTTACCCTATCCCTCCCCAATGTCTGTCACTATATAATAGGTCTGAGCAAATTCGGATTCAAAAAGTCAGATTTTGTCCTAAATAGCAAAAAAAAAATGGTTAAAATCAGTAAAATCTAAACACAATTTTTTAAAAAAATTGGATCAGAAGCCAGAATTAATTACAAAAGGTCAAAATTAATGTTGGAAATATGTTGAAATTTTGAAAGTCGCAAAATGGTGCCCGTGATGCATTTTGGCAGGATTGTCATCTAGGGTTCAATAAAGTGGTTACAATCATGTTTTTATTGTAGTTTTAATGTTTTTAAGGAGGGGAAACTTGAGAAAAATACAAAAGCTTAAAAATTCAATGCTTTTAGTGTGTGTGTGTGTGTGTATGTTTACTTAAAAACAACTAAAAGGTAGAGAAAGCTGGCTTGTTTCAAACCAGAATGTTACAAAACTTTCTGGATCTGAAGCCCCTCCTTGGACTAGATGGGTGACCATCTGTTCACCCAGGCCTTTAACTGATATTGTTTTGATTGTTTTAATGTTGTTTTTAGGATATTGTTTTAAAATTTTAAAATGTTTTTTAAATTTATTGCTTTTTAAAAAAATTAACATTTTACTTTTTAAATCTTGTTGTAAACCACCCAGAGACGTAGGTTTTGGGCAGTATAAAAATAAGCTAAATAAATAAATAAATAAATAAATCCACCCCCACTTCGAGGAATCCATCCATTGCCTTTATGAAAAGGGCTAACAGCATACTCCCTTTTATATCACCTGAATGGATGGAATACAGTTATGAATTCTATCACACATTAAGTCAATGAACTCTCTTAATCTTTGTAAAGATAATTCCCCCCTTGACCATAACCCTTTGGCTATTGTGTCAATTTAAATACACTAACAGATTATTTCAGACTCCCAGGATCTTGAAAACTGGAATTCCCATAGTCCAAAAATAAAACTGCTTCTTTAATTTGCAGGAGCCCAATATGTTGACTGTATCTTCCAATGCAGAGCCTCAGAGGGGGTAGACACGCATATTCTTCATTCATTCAGTGACTACAGCATTCAGTGATTCCAGATGACTTGGATGTATTTTGTTTGTTTGTTTGTTATGCTACCTATAAGCTGGTCATTGATTGTAATGAATTTGATCTGATCTGATTAGGCCACCTAGCGCAAATGTTACTGGGTCAAAGGTTCTCAAACTTGGGTCCCCCGATGTTGATAGACTACGAATTCCATCATCCCCAGCCACAATGGCCTTTGACCAAAGTTTGAGAATCCCTGCATTAGGTGGTTCCCATGAATGATTAATCAATACTGATAGATACTTTTGCATCACCTAATGTCAGGTCACAACAACTAATAATGTTCAGTGGAGATATTTCACACAGTTGGCATGGATATCAGTAGATTGCTCACCACTAGATTACCCAACACTTTATAAATGGAAGCTGAATGTATCGCATGAAGTACCTCAATGCCTTTCAGTTTCTTCCTATATTGCTGCTGCCCGAAATAGGAGGTTCCCATAGTCTGAGAAACATACCAGCGGGAATTCGAACCGGCAGCCTCTGGCTTGGTGGTCAAGCATTTTCTCCACTGCACCATTTAAGGTAGCTGGAAGCTCATTAGCCTGTGCAAATTACCACTTGGCTACGAAGGAATAAGAATCTGGGTGTGTATCATCCCTGCTTTGTTGTGGGGTGAACTTTCAAAGGGAACTTTCAACTTCATCAGACCCACATAGCAGACTGAGAAAGTGGTAGAAATCAGGTCACTTGCCCCAGTGTGTTCTGGGCATGGCCAGTTTGACTGGTGCAAGCTGGAAAGGGGGTGGGATTGGGATGACTATTTCATCTCCCATGCATCGAGCATCTAAGTTTGCCTCTAGCAGCAACCCCTCCCCACTTCCTTGGGCATAGTGTAGGGTTAGCTGGTCACTTTTGTGGAGGTGACCTGCCTTTTGGGGCTGGTTAGGATTTTTTTGGCCTCAGTCAAATTGGTCATGACTGGGGTCTTTTTTTGCCTGCCTCACACTATGTGCCTTAGTTAGGTTTCCTGGTCACAATAGCAGGTACAGTGTGGAAGGGGAAATATTTGTATAAGGTTGCTGAGCATTTTAAGGCATACATTTGGCATTAAGAGGAGTCCCTAGCAATCCCCAGATGCTTCATGGCTCGGGGAGTGTTGGATGGGGGTTTCCTCTAGCCTGCGGAGGCATCACCAACCTTAAAGGTTTTACAGCTTGGGGTGGTTATGCCTTGTCCAAGTGCCTGACCTTAGGATGACAAAGACGGGCACATCAGCCATAGTTCCTTAATGCTGTCACCCTATGTGCGTTAGGCTGGGCTTGCACCTTGGTGGTGAACCCACAGTTTCCACAGTGTGGGGTGGCGGGGAGAACCAATCACCATCCTTAGCATAAGACTTAATAAAGTTGTGGCCCTTTACTTCCAATTGTGTTTCATGTCTTCATTGTTGTGGGTGCAATGTACAGAGAAGAGTTGCAACACCACTCTATGACATGGCTTCCTTTCTGAAAATTGAATCCTATGTGACTTTATCAAGACAATGGGAACCACACACAGAAGGCCTTTAAAGGTACTTTGAAGAGCGGAGCAGGACTTGTGAGAATTCATCTTCTGTCTGACCCTTATTTTTAAATGTACGCTTCCATCCTTTTAATTCTTCAAAGAAAAAGTCTGAAGAAGTTTTAACACTTGTTATTGTTTCATAGTTCCAACGGATGAAATAGTCTATCAGTATGTCACATATTGTAGCCTTGTAGCAAAATACACTCCATTGGATTGTTTACTGCATTTTCTAAAATTCGTGGGACCATTCAGTGCTTGAAAAGGGGGGGTTGCAAAAGCAGCAGCATTTCAGTGTCTCCCCTCCAACCAGTTTCAAATGTGCCACTGTGCCTATTACATCTCATAAAGACCAGAACAATAGCACCAGCTGCTCATTACTCTGAGGGAATGCTGTTTCCTCATATTTGGGCATAAATGGCACCCTCCTTCCACTCTCCAAAGGAAAGCTGTCCTTGAGAGCAGCAGCCAAACATATAGTGTGAATATAATGGCATTTTATACAAACAATGGAGTATGATATGTCTCTCCTGGCAGCCAGTCCCCATAAAAACATAAAATAAAAAGATAAACTGCAGCAAAAGGCATAAAATGTATTTGCAGTTGGAATGATTTTGAAAAAAAAAAAAGGGTCTTTTCCCCGTCTCCACAAGTATTTAACTGCTGGGCTCATTGGATGTCTCAGATAAATCTAGCAGAGTGCTATGTGTTAATGTGATTCAGGGGTGCCACATAAACACCTCTTAATTTGCGAAGTCTCTTTGAGAGACTTTTGGGGAGAAGAAAGAACTCGTGGCAATGCACTTTGTGCTAGTTTAGGTTCAAATAAGAGGCATGTCAAAAATAGCATGAAGAATACCTTAGCTTTGATTTGGGATGCTGTTTAGTGCGTTCGAAACACTGCCAAACGGGAGAGTCGGTCTTGCCACATCTTAGCCAGCACTCCTGAGAATTCTGGTATTACTGCCCATCTGGGTGCATTCTTGGCACTGCTCGAGTCAGCCGCACACCACTGGCTCAGCTTTTTTATTTAAATAATAATAAAAAGGAAACGTGTTTTCTAAGCTGTTGTTGCTAACAGACCACAGCTGTTTCATGCTGCTTCTATATTTTAGCATGGCCCCATCTGTCCTCCACTCCAAGCTTTCTTGCTAGATTTGTAGGGCAGAGATAGAGCCATGAGTGTGTTGTGTGTTGTGTACTTTTAGTTGTCTGTGTGAGCAGAATTGCAGCCAGAAAGAAGGGTAGTTTCAGCACTGGTATTTGGCTAGCAATTAGGCATTCAAGATTTGGAATTTATTATTTGTAGCATCTGAAAACAATGGTTTGCTACTCAAGATCTGATATTTTCAACAAGGGATAGTGGAGAAAATCACACAAGAAAAAATGTTTCAAATCCCAGTTCAGTCCTGGGCTAGCACTGAAGAAGTCACTAAGGCAGTTCACATACTTGTACTCGGGTAGGAGACACATCCTATCACTTTCGGGAGCTATGCATGCTCCACTTTTGTGACTGTGTGTGAGAGCAGAACAAGGTAGGAACATAGGAACATGGGATGCTTCCTATACCAAGTCAGACTAGCTGACTAGCTCATCTAGCTCAGTATTGCCTACACAGACTGGCAGCGGCTGCTCCAAGGTTATAAACAGGAATCTCTCTCAGCCCTATCTTGGAGATGCCAGGGTGGGAACTTGGAACCTTCTACATGCAAGCACACAGATGCTCTTCCCAGAGTGGCCTCATCCTCTGGAGAATATCTTACAATAGTCATGCATGTAGTCTCCCGTTCAAATGCAAATCAGGGTGGACCCTGATAAGCATGCTTGCTGCCACAAAACCAGCTCTTGTAGGAGGTGGGGGAGCTGATTGTTTGCTAAGCTGCAGCTGGATAGGACAAGTAGGCCCTGTCCTATGGAATTTGTCCAGATTCCATCCTTAGTGTCTGAATGAGGTAGGATGGAAAACTGTCTTACTCAGCTGGAGTTTAGCACATGACCAAGCTGCTCATCTCCTACCTTGTTTTACACTCACACACAATTACAAAATGGGAGTGTGCACAGCTCCTGAACTTAGGTAGGACGCATCTCCTACCCAAGTACCAGTCATGTGAACTGTCCTAATATTTCTGAACCTTAGTTTCCCATCAGTAAAATGGAGATCTGAAAGGCATAAGAACATAAGAACAGTGCTGCTGGATCAGGCCCAAGCCCTTCTAGTCCAGCATCCTGTTTCCCACAGTGGCCCACCAGATACCTCTGGGAAGCCCAAAGGCAAGAGATGAAGGTGTGTCCTCTCCCCTGCTACTGCTCCCACTGCAACTGGTATTCAGAGGCATCTTGCCTCTGAGGCTGGAGGTGGCCTATAGCCATCAGACTAGTAGCCGTTGATAGACTCGTCCTCCATAAATTTGTCTAAGCCCCTCTTAAAGCCATCTAGGCTGGTGGCCATCACCATATCCTGTGGCAAAGAATTCCACATATTAATTATGCACAGTGTGTACATATGTAGCGATGTACATATCAGGTGGCATAAAAATATGACAGATAGATAGATAGATAGATAGATAGATAGATAGATAGATAGATAGATAGATAGATAGAAATTCCATTTGTCTGTTCTCTATTTCCTGGCAATCAGTTTCTTGGGATGACATCTCGCTCTAGTGTTATGTGAGAGGGAGAAAAAGTCCACTCTCTCCACAGCATGTATAATTTTTATAGACCTCTACCATGTCTCCCCCTAGTTGTATCTTTTCTAAGTGACAGAGCCCCAGATGCTGTAGCCTTGCCACATAAGGAGGCCTACCTCACAGGACCATTATGAAGAGGAATAATACTGGTGTCCCAGTCCAGAAGATTGGGATATTTACTTTGTTCCAACCAGCTGTGGCCTTGGTAAAATGTTACACCACCACAAAATACTGCATGGGAGGCTCCCATGAAACCCACTGAAGGCTTTTCTCACTGCTGTTGATCTTGACTAGGAAATTCCTGCAGAATATCTAGCTACCAATCTGCATGTTGGTGAGTTTGGTTGTATGCTAATTAAGCCAACACTACTCACTTTTAATTTGAAGATTGCAGATGGTTTTCCGTACATGCACATTATGAGGTTTGTATTTTGAGGGTTTCCAGAAACACTCCCTTCTCAAAGAGTACAATTTAATTTGTGTTCACACTGCATCATGGCTTTCAAAGGAATGAAAATGATATGATACATACGGATTTAAAAAGCATCATGGTGCTCAAATATTTAACAAGCCAGTGCTGTCCTCCCAACATAGGCCCATTTATAACCAACTGCCCAATGAGAATGAATGCTGAAGAGAGCGGAAAGGCACAGACAACTTCAGATACTTCTTGCAGCTAGGTTCACTTTGTCTTGTTTTGATTTTGGTTTTGTTTTAAATATGCACATTTTGATGCATCTGTTGTAATTTGTTATGAATGCAGTGATCCACTTTGAAGACTGCAACAGGAAAGTGAGAAATAACTCTACTAAATAAACTCTATAATGTTCCTTCATGCATATGCATTTATGTATGTGCAGGTTCATCAAAAATTGACACATTTAGAATGGTCATCAGCATTTTTATCTGAACAACGATGGGCATTGTTATCTTTCACATTTGTGCTCTTCCAGGCATGGCACAAGCACCTGCAAGATAATCAGGTGCCTGAAATTGCTCATGTTCTCCTGGACATTTTCATCATGCTTTAGGGGCAAAGTCAAGAAGAGTATTAGGAGTTATAGCCTTCTAAAATTCACCTGCATTGACGCTCAGACACACCAATCATCCTGCTTGAAACTATAGCATGAGTTTAAATATACTATTGAATATTTGGTTAATTTTTTTTAAATGGCAGAATTGCCAACAAACAATAAAAAAAACCCCACAACCAAACAAAACCAAACAAGATGCAAGTGGAGCTTGTATTTAAACTCACTCAAAAACTGTACTACTAATTGTCAAATACGGTGGAGAAAAAACCAACAACAAAATGTATAACTTACTCATGCTTCTTGCTGATTATGGAAATACAGTGGCTGAACTGCTATTTCTGTAATGCATTTCCCCGCCTTGTTTGTTTGAAAACAGAAAAGTTCACTGACATGGAAAGACAGGGAAGCACTCATTGTACCTAATGGGAGTGTACTATACAGGTGGTAATTACCCCTGTTCAGCTTTCAGTGCTTCACTGTTCACAAGACTGATGTTTATTCAGAACCATAAATATAAGGTCTATGACACCTTTAAAGTAGAGCTCAAAGGCATTTCTGCAGCCAAGGATGAGAGATGGTCGTGACTTCATCCTTGACTAAGCATATTTGGCACTCTCTGACTATGGAGGAGGGAGAGGTCAGAAAGATGCACTAGATAGGTAGGAAGCATCAGTGATTTAAAGGATGAGCTACAGTTATGATAACTAGAGATTATTTTTCATTAGATTTCTTTCTCTCTCTCCCCCCCCCCCAAATACTTTTTCATACATGTCTCAGTGAGGGTTCAGGAGTCCAAATTGCACCCAACATGAGTGAATGTTGAGGGGGAGATGTGGTCTTGTAGTAGCAAGCATGAAGTGTCCCCTTTGCTAAGCAGGGTCCACCCTGATTTTCATTTGAATGGGAGACCACATGTGTGATCACTGTAAGATATTCCCCTTAGGGGATGGGGCTGCTCTGGGAAGAATGTCATGCAGGAGGTTGCAAGCTCCCTCCCTGGCATCTCCAAGACAGGGCTGAGAGAGACTCCTGCCTGCAGTCTTGGAAAAACTGCTGCCGGTCTGGGTTGATAAGACTGAGCTAGATGGACCAAAGGTCTGACTCAGTAGAAAGTAGCTTCCCTGATTTGGGATGTCCCTAATTTGGAATGAAATCTTCGATGGAGAATGATGATTTCAAAATGAACATAACCAGGACTGCAAAAACCCAGTAAGCACTAGTGGCTAAAAGATAAACTGGCAGCTAATTAGAAGGTTGGCTCTGAATATACACTGGCCCACATTTGTGCAATATACTGTGGGTGCCAATCCATCCATGCTGCTGCTGGTTCCAAATAAAGTGCCAGTAGTTACAGTCTGGGGAGACCCAGACACCAGGAGGCTTGTTTTCGCCTCCTGGTCAGAGGTCTCCTTGTGAGTTGCCACAGCGTCTCACGATCATGGAAACTGGTTTAGCAGAGCACTAGCACTCACTCCGCTAACCTCGTTTTAGGGGAGGAGTAATTAGGTGGACTAGCCACCGCTGAACCACCAGGCTTGCCCATGAGCCCAGTGGTTCTCACAACTGCTCGAAAGCAGGCTGGGCTCCCTTAGCCTGCTTTTGAGTGGTCATGAGAATAGCCTCACTATTCTCCAAACACGGGCCGCTGCTGGCCTCCCTCTGCCTCTGTGTATCCTCTTCAATAGAGGCACACTATAAGGGCTCTCTCTGCCTCCCAGTCCCTTTTGTGGGACTATTGTGCCACTATTTTGTGGCAGTGAATAATAAGCTAATGAGGCTATTCAGACAAGCAGTCCAACCCTGGCTAGGGCAGCCCAGCCTGGGTTGGGCTGCTTGTGTGGAATGCTGGGATTGCTCCCAATCCCAGTGCTCCCCCCTCTCCACTAGTCCAACTTTTAACCCCCGCCCTTAACTGAGGTTAGAGGGTGCAAGCATGACCTCAACCACAGGCTTGGGATTGTGGTGTGCTTGGGCTGTATGCAGCCCGAGCACACAGAGTTGGGCACCTGGAATGCCTGACTCATGGGAGAATCCACCAATGCACCACACTCGTTGCACGGTGCATTATGGGATACCTGGAGGCTGGGACTCATTTTCCCAGCCTCCAGTGATCCATGCTGCCGGGATTAAATTAGGTGCACAATGGTGCACTGAAGAGCAGCTCCTTGCTTGTCTGGGGGATAGATAAATTTAACCCTGTCTTCCCCCCACCCATCCTCCCTGCCCTTGTTATGATCCTGAGAACTACCTTAATGACTCATTATTTGAAAAACTTGTTTTTCCCAATCAATTTCATTAGATCCCCCAATCTCTAGTGTTATGAGACAAAAGGGAAAACACCCTTTCTACTTCCTCCACATCATGCATAAAACCTCTATCATGTTCTCTTGTCACCTTCCCCCTAACTAAAAAGAGTGTTTTCCCCTCTCTGTGGATTAATCACAACCAGCAGTCACACCTCACAAGAAGAGCTCCCAGAGCATTCTAAGATCCCAAACGGTGGCCCCGTTCAGGAGTTAGATGGCCAGTGGCCCTGTTTGTTTGCAGTGCGGCTGGAGAGACTCTCCCTGCCTTAAAGGCAGGGATAGCCTCTCCTGGCCACGTTGTGAACTGGCCCCGATTTAGCTCCCAAATGGGGCCGCGTGGCCCCATTCAGGAGTTAGATGGCCAGGCCAGGAGCAGCTCTCCCTGCCTTTAAGGCAGAGAGTCTCTCCGGTTGTGCTACATATGAAGCACTGGCTGATTTAACTCCCTAATGGGGCTGCATGGCCCCATTTGGGAGCTAAACCACGCCCCCGCACCTGACATCAGATGCAGGGGGGTTGAGGGGGGCCATGGTGGCGGTCAAACACGGGCCACCACTGGCTTCCCTCTGCCACTGTGTATCCTCTTCAAGAGAGGCACACTATAAGGGCTCTCTCTGCCTCCCAGTCCCTTTGAATACATTTTGTAATTCCTTCCTTTTGTGTTCCCACTCCCTCCTCCTTCCCCCCAGCCAATGGGGGCACAGTTGCCCATGACAGTTTCCCATTTGTATATATCAACCAAGGAGAAAGGAAATCACAAACCAATTGGAAGCTAGAGCCAGAAAACTAATCAGCAAGGGAAAAACAAGCCTCCAAAGTGGTGCTTGGAACATCGAAACATCTTGATCAAAATGGGGTTGTTTCATTCCGAGCTTGAAACAGGCCCTTTATTTAAAGGGTATTCTGTTCCAAGCTTTAAATATTTGAAATGGCCCATTTCGAGTGGAAACATTTCGCTGATGAAATGTTCTGTACATCCCTAATCATGTCTGTGTGTCTCTCAGAGTGTGGCAGAATAGTCATGTGAATACTTTTCCATAACCCATATCTCAAGCTGTCAATGTAGGCTGACATTTTTTTTTAAACAAGCTACCACAGAGATTCCCAAGACTTATACAGTGGTGATTTATTTATTTATATATTTGCTTATATGTTTTTATACCGATCAATACATATGTCTCAGTTTACATTCAATTAAAGTTCAAGATACAAAAATTAAAATAGTCAAAGCAATTAAAATGAAACAAACATTTTAAACCATTTAAAACTTACCCAAAGGCCTGTTTATATAAATTTGTCTTAACGTGTTTTTTTTAAACAGATTCCCCCCCACTTTGGGGGATGTGGTGGAAATTTGATTTATACAATACAGTGGTCCCTCGACTTACGTAAATAATCCATTCCGAACGCACGTTCGGAGGTCGAAATTTTCGTAAGTCAAGGAGCGCACCATGGAAGTCTGAAAACATTCGTAATTCGAGGAAGCCGCATCTAAAAATTCGTAGGTCGAGTAAGCTGAATCTAAACCGGCAACTACTTCCGGTCTTTTTTGTCGCTTGTAACTCGAAAACAACGTAAGTCGAGTAGTTTGTAGGTCGAGGGATTACTGTATTCCCAAAAGTTATTGAGCAACTGATCATTATTGTTCATGTATCATGTGATTCATATGAGAGCCAGTATGACGTAGTGGTTGGAGTGCTGAACATGGACTGGCGAGAGACCAGTTCAAATCCCCATTTAGCTATGAAACTCCCTGGGTGACTCTGGGCCAGTCACTTATCTGTCAACCTAACCTACTTTTCAGGGTTGTTGTGAGGCTAAACATAGCTATGTACACCACTCTGGGCTCCTTGGAGGAAGACATATAAGTGTGCTCTTTTGATGCTTACTTTTTCTACATAGTTAATTGTGTAGTGCACATGGTAGCCAAATATTTGAATGGCCACACTCACTGAAATAAAAACATAAATACCCTAATAAGTATCCATTAATAGATTTGTTCTCTTACCATCAACAAATACATTAATGGGAATGGGTAAGTAGTGAGTATATCTGTCTGTCTGTCTATATCCCATTGCTCTAAAGCTCAAGGTTATTCCTATTCCAAGGATTTCAATTTAAAACCATAATTCTTACACACTTAATGAATGTATTTTAGAGGCTGTAGGAGTAAAGATTGTTCCTAATGTCAACCTTGGCAAACTTCAGGACCAGGTGAATATGGAGAACATGGCTGAAACTAGTAAATGATCTTGATAGAATAGGGAAAAGGGAAGGGGGAAAAAAACCACCCTGTGTTTAATCAATTTGATCAAATTTAACCTCTGGTAAAGTAGGCTTTGCCTGCATAAGTCATGAAACCCCTGCTGTTTAAAAGGAGAAAAACGACTGTATCTAGGAAACTACAGCCAGCTAATCAACTTTAACAATATATTATTTTCATGTTTTAAATTTTCCCCCTCTGTCTAAATCCTATGGGCAAGCTAACAGAACACAGAGTACCTGTGGTGCCTTTTGTTTTATAAGCTTCCAGGTTGAGCTCCTGGATAAAATTTACTTTGTCTTAACTGCATGAGCCATGTAACAAAACTGGAACGACAGTAGGAACAAGTTAGTATGGGTAACAAAGAGAATAATAGAGGTAAAATAGATGATTCTTGATTTTTTTAAAAAATCACATCTGTAATAAAAATGATAGATGTAAAACATCTGAAATATTAATTGTGACAGAAATTCCTACTATTGGTTCTTTTGTAACAGCAGCATGTAGTACGGATGCAGCGAAACTCTTCACTCAGCTCTGTAAAGTTTGACAGAGCCCACGATGGATTCACTTGACTTTGTCCAAACTTCAGTATGTTTGTTTGTGTATTAAACATATTTTTATACCACCCAAAACTTGCATCTCTGGACAGTTTAAAATTAAAATTATTTAAAACATTAAATCGATTAAACAATTACAATCTTTTTAACATTAAAATCAATAACATTAAAAGCATTTAAAGACAACATTAAAATTAAAATCGTAAATCTAATTAAAATCCTGGGTGAATAAATTTGTCTTCAGTGCTAAGAGTAGTCAGAGGTGGGGAGACTCTTCTTATTTCAACAGGGAGCCAATTCCAAAGTCCAGATGCAACAATGGAGAAGGCCCATTCCCAAGTAGTCATCAGATTGGCAGCAACCACGGATGAACCTCTCCAGATGATCTTAATAGTAGTGGTGTGCAAACAGGTTCGACAATGAACATTGAACCATCCCCTGTTCGGTCCAGCTTCTGACCAAACCCCACTGGGGGTTCGCAATTTATTTATTTTTGCTTCAACATTTTTTAAAATCACTTACTCCTCCAGGGAACTTCCTCTAGGTGGTGAGGG
Source organism: Hemicordylus capensis (assembly GCF_027244095.1). Classification (NCBI taxonomy): domain Eukaryota; kingdom Metazoa; phylum Chordata; class Lepidosauria; order Squamata; family Cordylidae; genus Hemicordylus; species Hemicordylus capensis. Next base: position 317,488,478 of record NC_069659.1, on the reverse strand, counting down.
GTCCCCACAGGAACACTCTGACCATTTGGGCCTTCCCCCTCCAGTATGGTGGCAATTTTGGAGGCTGCCACGCCTGCGCAATGGGCCTCTGGGGGGCCTGGATCTGAAGAGGATGGCAAGGAGGCCGGGGGGGGGGGTCTGTGGAGGTTCCCCCACCTAAAGGAAGTCCCCCGGAGGGGGTATGTTGGGAATTCTCTCTGGTAAGAGAATCCCTTTTTCAATATAGCAGAGTGCACAGAGGCACAACACAGCGGAATTTAGTTAGGCATGCATGTATGCTGAGAGTAAAATAACTTGGAGCTAGTTCATAGTTTCAAATCAGTATATATGGCATTTATTAGAGAACTCCATTCTGGATAGGAAAGTGAGGAGTTAGGATCTCTAATCTAGCTAGCTAGCTGGATGCAGATGGATTCTGCATCTCTGCACACATGGTGCAAGGAGAGGAGCTTGCATGTTGCAAGGTAGAAGGAACAGGAAGAGAAGGGAGATTGGAATGAGAAAGTGTCCCTGAGATTAGCAATCTACATTCCAAAGGGATAGTGTCAGAGCAGTAGAGAAAGGGATGACCAATGTCTTGACCCTCTAGCCCTCTGACTCACTAGTCTGTCCTCCTCTGTCACTGAGACGAGACAGTACAAAGTCCTTAACTTCCAACACCCCCTGTCAATGTCTCGTGACTCAGTTCACAAGATTCATTTTCTCTCTCAGCTTTTCAAAGCAGGATCTTGATAGTGGCTTAGTGAGTAGATCTGCAAGCATTTCATTTGCTGGGCAGTAGATCAGCTTGATTAGTCCACCCTTTGGCAGATTTCTCACTACATGGTACTTCACATCAATATGTTTGGTATGCCTCTTTACATCTTCTTGTTTGGAGAGTTGAATGCAGCTTTGGTTGTCTTCATACACTGGTATGGGCTGTGGTACATCTATACATAGATCTTTCAGTAGTTGACACAGCCACTGTATCTTGTGACAGCCCTGTGCAGCTGATACATATTCTGCTTCAGTGGTTGATGATGCTGTTATGTCTTGCTTGACCAGCTTATGGCTCCATCTCCATAGAAAATTATGTGACCGCTGATGGATTTCCTTTCTGTTAGGTCTCCACCCCAGTCTGCATCTACGTATGCTTCTAGTTTTGGTTCACTGTTACCTGGTAGCTTGAGCTTAAAGTGTGCAGTACCCTTTAGGTACCTAACAAGTCTCTTAATCGCATTCCAGTCCTTGACTGTTGGTGATGTAGTCCTTCTGCAAAGTAAGCCAACTGCTGTACTGATATCTGGCCTAGTGAGTGTACTAATATATAGAAGCTTACCCAATACTTCACGATATCTATGATTGTCAGATAGTGGCTCAGTTTGATCTTCTTGCTTTATGTAGTTCACTTCCATTGGAGTTGGTGTAGGATTTGCATTTTCCAGTCGAAGCAGGTTTATCAAGTCTTTAATTTTCTGTTCTTGATTGATGAGGAAACTTCCATCTTTCTCTCTTTGTACTTGAATGCCCAAGTAGTGTGCAATGTTGCCAAGTCACTTGACTTCCACATCTCTGTTCAGATGATGCATTATTTCTTTGCTGTCATCTGGATTCTCATAGGCAAGAATCAAATCATCAACATATTTGCCATCTCTGAATTTGGTGTACAGGGAGGGATCAGCTTCAATTCTGTTGAAGTTTGCTTGAAGCAGCATATCATTTATTTTTGTGTTCCATGCTCTGGCGGCCTGTTTTAAACCATAAATGCTCTTTTGCAGTTTGCATACAAGGTCCTCTTTGCCTTTCTCTAAGAAACCTGGTGGTTGTTGCATGGAAATGTCCTCTTCTAGTTCGCCTTGCAAGAATGCAGTTTTCACATCTAGGTGTTCAACATGCATTCCTTTGCTAGCAGCAATACTTAACAAAGTCCTTAATGTGGTATCTTTAACCACTGGTGCAAATGTTTCATCATAATCTTCTCCATATTTCTGTGAATATCCTTTCGCTACTAATCTGGCTTTGTAGTGCTGAATCTCACCATCAGCATCATGTTTGAGTTTGAAAACCCATTTGCAGCCTATAACTTTCCTTCCTTGAGGTAACTTAGTAAGAGTCCAGGTTTTGTTTTTCTGTAGAGCCTCAAGCTCTTCAATTGCAGCTTGTTCCCACTTTTGGGCTTCTGGTTGCGGTAGCTGGGATATTTCCTCCCATGATGAGGGTTCTGGTTGTTCTGCCATTCTTGCGAGGTAGGACAGTCTCGAGGCTGGAACACCTCTGTTTGAGCACGTTGATCGCCTCACCTCACCCTCTGTGGTCCCTTTCATTATCTCAGGTGCGTCTGGTGGATCGCTGGGGGTCTCTGTGTCGAGTGTGGTTGGATCTGGATCTGCTGTCTCCTCCTCCCCAATTCCGCTGAGATCAGGAAGCATAATCCAGTCATCGGGGTGTTTGGCCTGGTTGCCTGCTTCGGTGTGGATCCAGAAGCATCTCTAGAATGTGTATCTATTCCTTCTGGGGGAGAACAGGCAAATCAAAATCATCTCTCGAGTTCCAACTCCACACAATAAGTACTTCTGTCATATTAGAGAGGAGAGCTGATCTTTTGGTAGCAAGCTTGACTTGACCCCTTAGCTAAACAGGGTCAGCCCTGGTTGCATATTAATAGGAAACTAGAAGTGTGAGCACTACAAGATACAGGTGAAACTTGGAAAATTAGAATATCGTGCAAAAGTCCATTAATTTCAGTAATGCAAATTAAAAGGTGAAACTGATATATGAGACAGACGCATTACATGCAAAGCGAGATAAGTCAAGCCTTAATTTGTTATCATTGTGATGATCATGGCGTACAGCTCATGAAAACCCCAAATCCACAATCTCAGAAAATTAGAATATTACATGGAACCAAGAAGACAAGGATTGAAGAATAGAACAATATCGGACCTCTGAAAAGTATAAGCATGCATATGTATTCAGTACTTGGTTTGGGCCCCTTTTGCAGCAATTACTGCCTCAATGCGGCGTGGCATGGATGCTATCAGCCTGTGGCACTGATGAGGTATTATGGAAGACCAGGATGCTTCATTAGCGGCCTTCAGCAATTCTGCATTGTTTGGTCTCATGTCTCTCATCCTTCTCTTGGCAATGCCCCATAGATTCTCTATGGGGTCAGGTCAGGCGAATTTGCTGGCCAATCAAGCACAGTACACTGTTTACTTTTGAAATTAATGGACTTTTGCACGATATACTAATTTTCTGAGTTTCACCTGTATTCCCCTCAGGGGATGAAGCTGCTCTGGGAAGAGCAGAAGGTTTCAAGTTCCCTCCCTGGCTTCTCCAAGATAGGACTGAGAGAGATTCTTGCCTGCAACCTTGGAAAAGCCGCTGCTTGTCTGTGAAGACAATACTGAGCTAAATAGACCAATGGTCTGACCCAGTATATGGCAGCTTCCTATGTTCCTATGTCTTATCTGGATTTAGCCTGACTTTGTTATCCCTCATCCAGCCCATTACTGCCTCTAGGCAGGCATTTAGAGAGGTTATACCTTCTCCCCAAGATTTGGATGCCATCAGCATATTGATAACTCCCTGCATCAAATCTCTTGATGATCTCTCCCATCGGTTTCATGTAGATGTTAAACAACATCCATGAGGCCGACCAAAGCAGTCTCCACCCCATAGCCCACCTGAAAGTATGACTCCAGTGTACTCCAGAATGGATACCATAATCCACTCCAGGCATGGGCAGAAAAGCTTGGGGTGCCTCAGCCCCTCTGGACAGTGAAAGGACAGAACCTGCATGCTCTGTTATCACTCTGGAATTTTCAGGGCATGCAAGGCAATGGCAAGGGAGCCAATGTTCAGCAAGGAAAGACTGGTGCCCAGGACCATAAATGCTTAAAGGACACATCACACATTCTAGCTCTCTTTATATGTTAAAGTTCCACGAAGGACCAACATTCTCTGGGTGAATGGGAGCACACAGGCAAGCAATGCCCTTTCTGCATGGCTGTCTCTCCCTTGCCTGGGGAATAGGATTAGGGCAAAAATAGTTTGTGGGTCTCCCTGTGATGAGTCAATATTAATCATCAACCAATATGAGGAGTTTCTGTTGCTGTGCTGCAGTGTAGGGCCTCGTAAGCATAGGGCCCTGGGCACCTGCCCTAGCTCCTCCCTTTACACAGCCCTATCCTCTCTCCACCAATACACACAATGGCCACACCCCCAACTTATCCCTCATTCAGCATTTGTCTGCAGAGGCAAGCACTGAGCATGAGGAGAGTTTCTCCCTGCTGTCTAGAACCCTGGCTGGTAGGGATGTGCGGTTTGGTCCGGATCCGGACCGGTTCATCCCGAACCGGTCCGGATCCGGCGGCTCGATCCCGGACCGAATCGGGCCCTTCCGGGACCGAGCCGGACCGAATTCGAGCCGGTTCGATACCGAACCGGCTCGGGTTTCCCAAACCGGTTCGGGAATGAAATTGAGTCTCTGGAGTGTCTCTTTAAAGTTCCAAGTCTGTCCTCCATTTTGTGTCTCCTTCCTGAAACTTTTGCTCCTCCTTGCATCCATTTTGTGATGCTATTTCCAGGCATTGTATTGGCTGCGCTATTGATCCTTGATTGGCCAGAATGAGTCCTTTGGTCTGGTAGGCTGCTTGGCTGTTGCACTGTTGAGAGCTGGCACCCTGTTGGCCGTGGGGGGAGTGCAAAGGTGGGGGCTCCCAAAGGAGGGAATTTCAAACCTATATAAACCCAAGCCTCTTCTCTGGAAACTTCTCTTGGCTGCAGTTGTGGGATCATCTCTGAGACCTGCTTGCCCTTTGCTGGCTGCTCTGGTGTCTCTGTGAGTCCTGACTGTGTCCTGTGTCTCTCTGTGTGTGCTCTAATCCTTTGTCCACCTGCCCTTTGTGACTCTCTGTGTGTCTCCTCTCTCTGTCTGTCTCTTGTCTGTATACTGTGTGTTACTTCACTTTACTTTCTTCTTAATTTCCCCCAATTTTCCCTGTTCCTTGTCTGTCTGCTTTTCTCCCCCCCTCCCCCCCTTTCCCTTCTCATCCTTTGGGCCTACCCTCCCCCTCCCCCACTCCCACCCACTGCATCCTCATTGCTTTAAAACTTCTTCCATTAATTATTGCTCTTTGTCCTGCCTTGTTTTTGTCCAACTTTTTGATTTTCACATTGCATTGCATTGGTTTCATTTATATATTGCTTGCTGGTTTTGCTTAAATTGTACCATTTTGTTTGTTTCTGCTGCTGCCCTGCGAGTTGGTTCCCTGAATCCCTCCCCCCCCACCCCCAGAGGATTCTGTTGTTGTTTCTTGTTGTCCCATATAATCAGTTTTGGTTCCCTGCTCCCAACTTGCCCCTCCAAGTCCAACCACACCCCACCCCAACCCCACCCCATCCAGCCTTCTCCCAAGTTTGCTGCTGCCAAACAGAGTCCAGTTTTCTTTGCTTGGTTCCACTTATTCATTTGCTATTATTAATTTGCAGCAATTGTGGTTTCATTGTCTCTGTTCACTTAGTGGCCCCCCTCAGAGTCTGTGTTTGGTTCCCCCTCCCCACACCCCCACCCCCAATTTTTTTCTGCTGGTTATAGTCTTTCTTTTCATTTTTTTTTAAACTTCTGGCTTGTGTTCTCTTGATATATATTGCTTTATATATTTTGCTACCCTCCTCCTCCTCCTCCCCCCCGCCTGCCCCCCCACCCTCCCTCCTCCCAGACCCTAGCCCAGGCCCAGCTCCTTCGCCAACCACCCCATCCAGCCTAATCGCTGCTGCTGCCCGAGTTGTTCCAGTTTCTCCTTTGCTGTTTGTTGTTGCCCCCTCCCCTTCCCCCCAACACCCCTCTGCCACACACTAGCCCCCAACCACACACACCCTCTCTGCTCCCCCCACCCCACCTCTTTTTCTCCTTGCCCCTGACTCTCTCCACTTACCCCAGGCCCCCTGCCACACACTAGCCCCCAACCACACACACCCTCTCTGCTCCCCCCACCCCACCTCTTTTTCTCCTTGCCCCTGACTCTCTCCACTTACCCCAGGCCCCCTGCCACACACTAGCCCCCAACCACACACACCCTCTCTGCTCCCCCCACCCCACCTCTTTTTCTCCTTGCCCCTGACTCTCTCCACTTACCCCAGGCCCCCTGCCACACACTAGCCCCCAACCACACACACCCTCTCTGCTCCCCCCACCCCACCTCCTTTTCTCCTTGCCCCTGACTCTCTCCACTTACCCCAGGCCCCCTGCCACACACTAGCCCCCAACCACACACACCCTCTCTGCTCCCCCCACCCCACCTCTTTTTCTCCTTGCCCCTGACTCTCTCCACTTACCCCAGGCCCCCTGCCACACACTAGCCCCCAACCACACACACCCTCTCTGCTCCCCCCACCCCACCTCCTTTTCTCCTTGCCCCTGACTCTCTCCACTTACCCCAGGCCCCCTGCCACACACTAGCCCCCAACCACACACACCCTCTCTGCTCCCCCCACCCCACCTCTTTTTCTCCTTGCCCCTGACTCTCTCCACTTACCCCAGGCCCCCTGCCACACACTAGCCCCCAACCACACACACCCTCTCTGCTCCCCCCACCCCACCTCTTTTTCTCCTTGCCCCTGACTCTCTCCACTTACCACAGGCCCCCTGCCACACACTAGCCCCCAACCACACACACCCTCTCTGCTCCCCCCACCCCACCTCTTTTTCTCCTTGCCCCTGACTCTCTCCACTTACCCCAGGCCCCCTGCCACACACTAGCCCCCAACCACGCACACCCTCTCTTCTCCCCCCACCCCACCTCTTTTTCTCCTTGCCCCTGACTCTCTCCACTTACCCCAGGCCCCCTGCCACACACTAGCCCCCAACCACACACACCCTCTCTGCTCCCCCCACCCCACCTCTTTTTCTCCTTGCCCCTGACTCTCTCCACTTACCCCAGGCCCCCTGCCACACACTAGCCCCCAACCACACACACCCTCTCTGCTCCCCCCACCCCACCTCTTTTTCTCCTTGCCCCTGACTCTCTCCACTTACCCCAGGCCCCCTGCCACACACTAGCCCCCAACCACACACACCCTCTCTGCTCCCCCCACCCCACCTCTTTTTCTCCTTGCCCCTGACTCTCTCCACTTACCCCAGGCCCCCTGCCACACACTAGCCCCCAACCACACACACCCTCTCTGCTCCCCCCACCCCACCTCTTTTCCTCCTTGCCCCTGACTCTCTCCACTTACCACAGGCCCCCTGCCACACACTAGCCCCCAACCACACACACCCTCTCTGCTCCCCCCACCTCTTTGGACCGCTGCTACTGCTGTGTCCTCCCCCCACATCTGAATCCCCCCTCCCTGCTGCGCTGCGCTTCTCCTCTCTCCTCTTTCTCTCTATCCTCTCTATTTCTCCTCTCTCTCTCTTTCTTTTCTCTCTCTCTCCTCTCTTTCTCTTTGTCCCTGCCCCCCCCTCTCTTTTCTCTCTCTCTTAGTCTTTTCTCTCTCTGCTCCCCTTCACTTTCCACCTCCTCTCCCACAGCTGCAGCCGCACACAGTAGCCTACCCACCTGGCGGCTGCCATCGGTTTTTTTTTCCTTTTTATAGTTTTTGGTTGATTTTGTCTCTGCTTGGGGGTGAGTTGAGCGACACAAATAGTGTTGTCTCCTCACTTCTGCCCCTCCATCGTTGTTGAACTACCCCGGTTGCCTGTGTGCCTCGTGCGGCCGCCCTGCTGTGTCTCAGCCCAGGGTGGCTGGCTGGCGGCGGTGAATCCGTGACCAGCAGTGAGTGGCAGGAGAAGGACCGGAAGAAGAGGGGTTAGTGCGTGTGCGATTGTGCACCTTTTGTTGCCCCTTTCTCTCCCTAGCTGGCGGTTTTAAATAGGGACACCCCTATTCTGGAATGCATTTGGGTGTGGGGAGGAGGGAGGGAACCTTGGAGAGGAGATGTACTGTTGTAAAACTTGTGTCTTCATGCCCATGCCCAATAAAGAAATTGCTGCTGTGTGTTGCGTTGCATTGCATGCGTCTTGCAGGTGGTTTTTGAACAGGTGCCTTCCAGAGTGCTTCCTTGCCTCTGGGGCAGTCTGAGTGGGGTCCAGGGTTCTGATGCGATGCTGCCACTACATGCTGGGCCCATGCCATGCCAGAGTGCTTCCTTGCCTCTGGGGCAGTCTGAGTGGGGTCCAGGGTTCTGATGCGATGCTGCCACTACATGCTGGGCCCATGCCATGCCAGAGTGCTTCCTTGCCTCTGGGGCAGTCTGAGTGGGGTCCTGGCTGGGCTCTGATGCTGCCACTACATGCTGGGCCCATGCCATGCCAGAGTGCTTCCTTGCCTCTGGGGCAGTCTTAGTGGGGTCCTGGCTGGGCTCTGATGCTGCCACTACATGCTGGGCCAATACACACGTATGATGATGATCATGATGTTCAATCCATGAGGCTGCCATCAAGTGTTTGCTGCTGCTTGCTTGCCATGGCATTGGGCAGGCAGAGTCACAGAGTGGGTGGGTTCAACCTCTGTGTTGGTGTGACTGGGTTCTGGTTTTGGTTGTTTGCAATTTAGAGTCACTAAATAGGCTGCATTGAGTTTGATGCTCCCCCCACAGGAGCATTACTTGAGAACCACCCCCCAGAACCCACACTTTGTGTTCAAGTTCACTAAATAAGGGTTTCCTCCTTTGATCTGCAGGTTCCCAAGCGTTGACTGCGTCCCTCCCCCACCCCCGGTAGGTGCTGTGCCCTCCCCCCATCCACTCTCCCCCCCCAAAAAAGTTAAAAACTTGCCACCCACACCACAACTACTCCACCCAACTGCCCATGCCACCCTCCCACACCGGGGTTCCACCCTTTAACCCCCTATTTTTCTAAAAAAAACCCTCCCAGACCCATCTCCCCAATTGGCTTGGTGGTTGACTCCCAAATTCAAAAAGGACACCCTCCCCCTCACTTCGATTGGCTTCCCCCCCCATATCAAAAAGTCTTCCTTTCCCCCCAATTGGCTTCCTTTTTTGAAAACAAACTTCCCCCCCGCCTCCTCCAAATCAGCTGCCTTTTTTTTGGCCCCTAAGCCCCTCCAAATTATTTTTTTGACCCTGTCTGGCCTTCCTCCTAAAGTCTCCCTCCTTCTGACCTAGCAGCATGTCTGAGCGCCGTGTGGCGGGCAGGGCTCGCTCAAGGCTGGCAGGCAGAGGTGGGAGAGGCCAGGTGCGGGGTGCGCCTGCGGCACGGGTAGGGAGAGGACGCGGGGAGCCTGAGGACACCCCAGTTCTCCCCATTGGAGAATTCTTTGCTCCGGCCCCATCTTTGGTGCGCAGGATTCAGTTCCCCACGCCTGCTGCCGCCAATCGCGGCAGAGGCAGAGGCACCGTTAGGGCTGTGGCGGGTCCCTCCTCGCCGGCGGCACCAGGTGCTGCTGAGCTACCGCCAGTTGTTGAGGTGGAGGAGACTGTGGAGTTGGAAGAGCAGGTAGAGGGCGGTGAGGACCGTGCGGCTGGCAGCGATGCAGCCAGGTTCTCCCTCCCTCTGGGGCCCCTTCCCCCTATCCTTTTGCCGCTCAGTGGGGCCCCCCCTCGTGAAGCCCGACACTCTGGTGGGGAGCGGTCTGGCGAGGTGGTGGAGGAGAGGCCTGCCTCTCCGATGCCAGTTGAGCCGGGCCCTTCCTCCGCTGTGGAGGGCGGAAGGGGCGGGTTGGGTGGCAGCAGTGGGCAGGCAGCGGCGGCCGCCCCCCCCCCTAGGACTGCAGCCACCCTGCGAGAAACGGCCTAGGACGGCGCCCAGGGCGCAGGAGGCCAAGGGCAGTGGTGCATGGGTGCATTTTGAGGTCCCTCAAGATGACCCATTCCACGCCCGCTGTGTCCACTGCAGGATGCTTGTCAGCCGTGGAAGGGACCCTGCGCTCCTGGGTACGACGCCTATGTGGAGACACCTAGAGCGTCACCACCCAGGTCTCAGGGGACAGGCTGGCAGCGCTAGTGCGCCTTGTGCATCTGCCACTAGGGCGGGCAGCGGCAGTGTGCCAGCCAGCAGGCAGGCTACACTGCCCGTCCAGCGGTGGACGCAGTCCTCGGGCAGCCAGCGTATTGTTCGCGTGGACCATCATCACCTCACCCGCCTCATAGGGGAGATGATTTCCACCGATGACCAGCCGTTTCAGGTGGTCGAGAACAACGGCTTCCGCCGTATTCTCCAATACCTGGCTCCCGAATATGTCATCCCCTCAAGGACCACGTTCAGCCGGAACGTGGTCCCCTCCCTGTACCGCCGGTGCAGGGAGCTCGTGTCGGCCGAGCTGCGTGCAGCTCCGGCCGGGACAAGCGTGCATTTCACGACTGACCTCTGGACCAGTGTCAGTGGGATGCACGCTTCTTTCCTGGCCCTCACTGCCCACTGGTGGGGACCGGAGAGTGAGGGGACCTCCGCGGGCGATGCTTCCGGGTCCGGCGCGGCTCCCGCTGCACTACGGCACAGGTGGGCCGTCCTGCACGTGGAGACGATGGACACGAGGCACACCGCGGAGGAGGTGGCGGCCGTACTCGACCGCCAGATAGAGGAGTGGATTGGCGGGTGTCCACACCTCTCCCGCGGCTTCATTGTCACCAACAATGGAGCCAACGTTACCGCCGCTGTCGAGACAGTCATGGACTGTGTGAACATACGGTGTATGGCACACACGCTCCATCTGACCGTCAGGGACGCCCTTGGCCTTAAGGAGCTGAAGGCGTCCCAGGAGAAGGGGGCCCGCCCCATCCCAGCTGCTGTTGCTGCCACGGCCACGCTTGTGGATAAGTCCCGCAAGCTGGCCGCCCACTTCCACCGCAGCGAGAAGTCCAGGAGACTGCTTCGCCAGAAGCAGGATGACCTTGGCCTTCCTCGCCATCTCATCCCTACGGATGTGGAGACGCGGTGGAACTCCACCTTCCTCCTGTTCCAGCGCCTGTTGGAGCAGGAGAGAGCCCTTGTCGCCCTGGCGAGGGACGAGTCCTTGGATGTCTGCGACTTCTCGAACGCAGAGTGGAAGCAGATGTCCGAGGCGGTGTCGGCACTCGAGCCCTTCCAGCTTGCCACGAAGGGCTTGTGTGGCGACACCACTCCCTTGAGCCAGGCGCTGCCCACAGCTGTTGGTCTCGAGAAGCTGATGGGTGGACTCCATATCTCTCTGACCACGCCAGAGGGTCGTGCTCTGGCTGGGAGGCTGAGGTCTGGGGTTGACAAGCGGCTCGTTGATGTGCTGGGAGACAGGGAGGAGTATGTCCTCGCTTGTCTCTGTCACCCAGCCCTCAAGGGCAATGCCGTGAGTGCCGACGACTTGCCCAGGTGGAAGGGCATCCTGGTCGAGAAGGTTAGGGAGGAGGAGGCCGCTAGGGCCCGCAGAGACCAGGGTGTTGGTAGTGGTGCGGGGGCAGCCCTCGCGGCCCAACCCGCACCCAGCAGCAGCATGGGCGGCCAGCCGGCGTCAGCTTCCCCTTCCCCTCCCTCTTCCCAGTCCAGCAGCGCGGCATCCCAGGCGGCGCCATCGCAGCAGCCATTTGCTACCGACTCGAGATCCACCCAGTGGTTTCAGCGGTTCTGCTATGGCGCCATGCCTGGTATGCGGGAGGCTCGACCTGCCAGGCCCCCCTCCAGTGCTGAGCAATGCGTTGCGCAGTACTTGGAGGAGCCTTTGGAGGGAGACGGCGTGGACTGCGCACAGTTCTGGGCGAGCCGCCGCCAAGTCTGGCCGGACCTGGCGGTGGTGGCTGTGCGCCTCCTCTCCTGCCCCCCAACCAGTGTCCAGAGCGAGCGGGTGTTTTCACGTGCCGGGGACGTGGTGACACCCTCTCGCTCCCGCTTGGACCCTGGTCTGGTGGAGCAGCTGGTCTTCCTTAAGGTGAACCTCCCCCTGTTGGGCTACCCCAAGCTGGAGTTTGAGCCGGGCGAGTGATTACCGTGGGTTGCCCCATGGTTGGTCACCTGCCTGGCTCGACCTCTGTGCTTATCCCTACCCTCCCCCCTTCCACCTCTAGCTGAGCTGACGTGACAGATGCTGAGCCGTGCCAGCCAGTCGCAGCGTGTAGTGTGCCCACACAGAGATGCAGTGGTAGTAGTAGTTGTAGTGCTGCGACTGGCCAGATGTTTACAATGCCCACGCCCACCTAAAAAGAAACCCAATGCTGACCAGCACAGGCCCTTTATCTATCCACCTGTCAGCATTTGGGGACCTGGCGTGGGCACGGCACACACCCCCAAAGTAGCACAGCCCACGGAGTACTAGACTTAGCGGCAGCGGCGGGTATACGTTCTAAAATGCAGTGTAGATATGTAAATACTGTATGTAAATAAACATGTAAATAATTTTTTCTTTAAAAACCCCATGTCAAAATCAAGCCTCAAAATTATGCAAAAGAAAGAAAAAAAGGTGACAGAGGGAGAACAAAATGATGAATGCCAAATGAATTGATTTTATTGAAAATGTTACCAGAAATCATGTGTGGGGGGCTTGGTTTACATGGAGAAAATGATTGGGTGATTTTTTCAAATGAAACGAATGAATTATTATCATCTTATGTTCATCTTGATTGTGGTCACTGTTGATGTTGGCTGATGGCAAAAAACCCAAAACCATCAGAATAGCAATGAACTGGCTGCCAACACAACATATTGATTGATAACTGTGCAGGGGGGGAATTGGGTCTGTGTGTGTGTGTGTGTGTGGTGCAGGCGCAGTCTGTCTCTTCCTGTTGTGTGTCTGTCTGTCTGTCTGTCTGTGTGAATGGATGCCTAGCACTGTCTCTGTGTGTGGATGCTTTCTGTGTGTAGTGTGGTGTGTGTCTGTCTACATGTTTTTTTTCCTCCCCCCCATGCCTCCCTCCATCCTTCCCCTCTCATCCTCTCCCCTTCCTCTTCACCACCTTCCATCCTCCCTCCCTTCCAGCCCACCACCGCCTCACCTGCCCCCAACCCCGGTCTGGCAGATGATGAGAGTCTGGTCTCTCCCACCGAAGCACACACGTGACCACGTGTGTGCACAAATATGTGGCTGACCAACTCTGAGCCGGACCCTCCCCCCTTCAATCCCCTCTACATCCCTCTCCCCCTCCCCTTTCCTCCCCCCTGCCTCCCTGCCTCCCTCCCTGCCTCCCTCCCCCCTCCTAGCTAGCAGCGCACACATACACACACAAAACACCTGTGGTGGCAAACACCACCAGCACACATGCACTCACACTGGTGCCACCACCTCTGCCTTGGGCCTCTGTGTCCTTGAGCAGATATGTGGTGGTGGACCAGAGAAGCATTTCTTTCCAGCAAGGCAAAAGGCATGAACTCACTGCACACACACACACACACACACACACACACACACACACACAGAGGTGAAAAGACGAGAAGAGGCAACTTCTAGAACCAGCAGCAGCAGGTGAGTGTCGTGTAATTGTGTTGCTTCCCAAGGCCACTGCCCATGCTCAATGCTCAGTCTGCTGAAACTAAAGAACTAGCTACAATCACCCTTCCTCACACGCAGCTCAGCTCAGCTCAGCTCAGCTGCACAGCACACTGACTAACTAGACACTACAGCTGGTGGTAGAAAAAACAGAAGTCTAGATTCTAGAAGATGTCCTGGTGGATTTTAAACTTTCAAATCTGTGCTAGGATTGCCTCGCCTCCTCCTCCTCCTCCTCCTCCTGCCTGTAATTGTGCCCTCTCCCCTTGCAGTTGCGCCGTCGTGATGGGTTGGTGATGTGCGTGCGCCGTCTACTTAGCTCTCTCCTCCTCATGTTGGCTGGGCTTGCCAGGCACTGGCTGGCAGCAGCTGTTGGCTGTGTGCTAGGCTCAGGCTGTGGCACGCGTGACTGGACTGGGAATGTTATTGTAGCGGCAACACTGGTTGTGGTGGTAGCAGTAGTAGCTGTTGCTGTTGCTGTTGCTGGGCTGGTGGCTGCTGGCCTGTGCTGACTCTGCGCACTTGGTCTGGTCTGGTAATTTGGATGCAGATGTAGGGTGTGTGTGCATCATCCATGGGGAGCAGCAGAGCAGAGCAGAGCAGGTTGGCTGGCTTCTGTCTGTCGGGCCTAGTCAGTGGCAGGCACTGAGTGAGGCGGTGGTTTCTTTGGGTGTCACATCACCCATCATGCAGAGCGGCAGGTCTGCTGCTCTGCTGCTCCGCCTCCTGCTTCTTCTCTGTGTGTGCTGCTCTTGTGCTTAGTGTGCTGCTCCGCTGCTGCTGCTGTGCTGGCAGGCAGCACAGCAGTGGCCTTTTTGTTAGATCAGAGAGTGGGTGTTGTCTCTCTGAGTGTCCTCCTCTTACTTGCTTGGATAGGAGTGGTGGTAGTAGGTAGGCATTAAGATGGACTGACTAGGTGTTACGTGTTAGGGCGCCCAGAGAGAGGGGCCAAAAAGATGGGGTGGCAATTGTTGGGTTGCTCCTAGTATTATTGGTGAATTTTTGAAGAAAATTTTTTTCCATTGGCTAGAATGGGGGTTTGGGGCTGCCCCAGACCCGCCTCTGTGGGGTGGCAGCACCCCCAAAGTGGGTCCGGGGCCATGGCAAAAATGCCCTCAGTCCCTCCCAGCAATCCCCGTAGAGATAGGAGTGATGGTTCTGTTGTTTTTCTGAGGTGTTCTGAGTGAGTGTGGATTCTGTGATAGCAAATGAGAGTGGATTCATGGTGTCTCATTGGAAATCTCATTAGCTATCATAGAATCTACACTCAGAACACCTCAGAAAAACAACAGAACCATCACTCCTATCTCTACGGGGATTGCAGGGAGGGACTGAGGGCATTTTTGCCATGGCCCCGGACCCACTTTGGGGGTGCTGCCACCCCACAGAGGCGGGTCTGGGGCAGCCCCAAACCCCCATTCTAGCCAATGGAAAAAAAATTTTCTTCAAAAATTCACCAATAATACTAGGAGCAACCAATTGCTTTGGGATTTTTGGGGTGGAGGACACCCATGGGTGGCTACCACCCACCCCAGCTTTTTTGCCCCTAAGGGCTCCACATTGTGAGTTATGGGCAAGAATTAATTTTTTAAAAAAGAATTTGTAAAAAATCATAGGAAGGTCCAATCGACTTGAAATTTGGGTGGCAGGTAGAACACAATGTCCCCTTCAAAACCAGCCACTTTTTGTGATCCGAACCGGTTCGGTTCGGATCCGAACCGGTTCGAAACCGAACCAGACCAGGGGGTGGTCCGGCAAAACCAAAACCGAACCTCCCCGGTCCGGTCCGGACCCGATTCAGACCCGAACCGAACCGGGAGAACCGGTTTTATGCACATCCCTACTGGCTGGTATGCTTCTAGTCACTCATTGGGCTCTGTGGGAGCCATAACAAATGAAAAGGACTCCTGACTTGTGCACTCTTACAGCTGGAAGACCGATGGGGAGGAGGCAATAAGGAAAATCTGCCACCACATGGATCCCCTGCTTATCTGTTTGTCAGGTTTAGCCACTGGCAGATGTGGTCAAGGTGGAGCCAGGAACCAGAAGCCCAAGCAGAAGCTCAGATTCAGGAGCCAGAGGATGAAAGGAGTGGCTGAATCGGAGCTGGAAAACAAATTCTGCCCAAACAAAGCCTTCATCCAAACAGGAAGCCATAACAGGCCTTCCTGTTTAAGAGGGCCTAAAAGTCAGACTTTTATTGTCCCAAAAGACATTCCATACATCCTGGAATCTGCAGTGCACACAAGTCTGCAGTCTGGAATGTCTTTAAAAGCAATAAGTGTTCTCAGTCATGCACCAAGTTACAGGAGTACTGCATACAATTCTGGAATACTGTGTAGAATTCTGGGCACCACATCTATAAAGGGACTTTGTAGAACTGGAAAAGGTGCAGAAGAGGGCTACCAAGATGATCAGGGGCCTAGAGCACCTTTCTTATGAGGCAAGGCTACAACACCAGGGACTATTTAGTTTAGAGAAAAGACGACTGTGGGGAGACATTAGAGGTCTATAAAATCATGCATGTTGTGGAGGAAGTGGATAGGGAGAAATTCTTCTCCCACTCACATAACACTAGAACCAGGGTGTCATCCAATAAAATTGATTGCCAGGAAATCTAGGACCAACAAACAGAAGTACTTTTTCACACAACACATAATCAACGTGTGGAATTCTCTGCCACAAGATGTGGTGACAGCCAACAACCTGGAAGGCTTTGAGAGGGGTTTGGATAACTTCATGGAGGAGAGGTCTATCATTAGCTACTAGTTGGAGGGCTATAGGCCACCTGCAGCCTCAAAGGCAGGATGCCTCTGAGTACCAGTTGCAGGGGAGTAACAGCAGGAGAGAGGGCATGCCCTCAACTCCTGTCTGTAGGCTTCTAGCGGCATCTGGTGGGCCACTGTGTTAAACAGGATTCTGGACTAGATGGGCCTTGGGCCTGATCCAGCAGGGCTGTTCTTATGTACAGGGTTCCTAGTTCTAACTCCACAGGCTCCTAACTGGGGAAGACAGCATTCTGCAAAGACAGGTGATCAATCCTTACTGTGAAAATGTCACGATCCATTCAAACTAAGTTTATTCTGTGCATTGCCACTGGATATCATTCTAGTAGACTATAGTTTTATATTTTATATGCAATGAGTCATGTTATTTGCCAACATAACTAATATATGGAAGGCAGTGTAAATAATATGTTGATAAAGAGTTAATATTTAAACCTATGATAAAATTAAAGTCTTAAAATGAAAATTATTTTTAATTCTGAGAACAATCCATGTCCTATTGGCGTAAGTGATAAAAAAGCCCCATTGATCTGAATGGATCTTGTTTTTATTCTTTTGCTATCTTTCTTTTCAGATTGATGCAGGAAGTGGGGAAAACACTTCTCAGATATAGTTGTATGAAAACAGTTAACTAGATATTTGGAATTTGCAAAATACCTTAGAATTTCCTCAACTTCTTGAATATTCATTAAATATCTTTTCCTCAAAGGGCATATAAATCCTGGGAAGCACAATACGTACACATTTTAAACTTTGACAGAAAACACACATATTTCTAAGATAAAAGGTTTTTTTCCTTCTTTAAGCACTCTCTCAAATCATATATAATCAGGAACATTGGCAACACTGCTGCATGGAGAAGGACTGTGCAAGCCCAAGAAATCCAAATGAATTCAATCCCATTAAATGTAATGGTGTGGTAAATCTCACTACACCATCTGCTGTAGAACACTGATACACTATTGGAATTCCACATCTTATTTACATAACAGATAAGAATGTGTTGGGAGATTTATATGGCAAATGAATACCTAGAGAAAAAGAACCTCTAAGTTTCTAGTCAATTCACATCTGGAGGACATCTATATCAAGAGTATATTTTGTGTGTATAGGTATGTATCCTACAGATATGGTTATTTAGCCATCCTTAGAGAAAATGTCCTTCCTCCAGCCATTATGCATTTAGCAAAAATAAAATAGAAATAGAAATCCTTGCAGCATTAGAGGAAACTGTGTTACTTCATCAAGTGAAAACATTGCCTTTCCTACATTAGTACATTTCTGAAGGAAATGTGTATCAAGCAGCCTGGCAGAAAGGGCATATCATATTTAAAACATCTGTGTGGAGAGTTCTGCAAATCACCCAGGGGCAAAACATTAAGGAAAAATATGCCACACATTCATTCCTGTCTTCACTTACCCATTAAGACTGACAGTCTTGTATATGATACTTGTAACTTCATTTACCTGATATGGGAGAAAGTACTCAGTATCATATTGTGGCTTACTTCTTCCTAGAACTTCTATGAACAGTATAATAAAGGCAGTGCTACCTAATAGGCTTGTGCCCGAAACGTTTCGGAGGCCATTGTAAAGGCCTCCGAAACATTTCAGCACTGGGGCGGGATTCGGTGCTTCAGCACCGGCGGGGGTAGTACTTTAAGGGCGGGGGAGGGTGTACTCACCCCCCCCCGCTGCATTTCCCCCGCCGGCGCTCTGCAAATTTCAAGCCCCTCGGGGCGGCAGCGTTCCTCCCTGCCGCACCGTCCCCCCCGTCGGCCGGAAGTGGCCGGAAGTTGCGAGTGTGCGTGTGCCCGTCGTGCGCACGCACACATCCCTACTACCTAATATGCTGATGACACTCGGATATACTGTTCTGCACCCCAGACCTTGCCTCATGATCCTGTCCCACATTTCCAATTGCCGCTATGATACTGATGCTTGGGATGTTTCATTGTCATCTTAAACACATGGTGCCCCAAACTGAGCTCTTCCACTGACAACACACATCTACCATGTGGATAAGGCACAGTGCCTTGATATTATATTGTTTTCTTCCTTTACTCCATATTAGGGATGTGCATTTCATTTTGGATACAAAAAGTTTTGTGCCCAAAAGAAGCCATTTCGGCTGTTTCCGCACCAAAACAAAACATCCAATGCTCAAAAGAGAAAATTTTGTAGCCGAAACAAAACGTCCCTGTTTGGGATACAAAATGTTTTGTTGTTTCGGCTGTTTTGGAACTCCATTTTGCAATCGCGAAAAGTCTTTCTCCTTCAGTCTCCATTTTGAGTTTTGACATCTGTTTGAATTTCCGGACCTTCCAGCCTGCAGATTGGCCAGCGAAAGAATGGGCTGATCTGCTGGCAATTGCCTCCTTATTCCTTTTAAGGAAATTTAAGGATAAAATTTATCCTCATTGGCCAGTGGGGCAGTGTGCACACTGCGTGGGACAGTGTGCATTTCATTGTTGTTGTTTCACACTGTTGTGTGTAGAACAATTGCATTTCTGTGGGGGATGTGCATGTGCATGACCTTTGGAAATCTCCCTGGTTCTTTGCAAAGCTCTTCTGCTGTTGATTTGTGATGTTGATATTATTTGGGGTGGATTTGGGGCAGAAAGGGGGCTTTGGGGGCAGAAGAGTGGGTCAGGTGGTAGTGCCCCAATGGGTGCCTGCTGCCACCCAGATTCCAAAGGAATTGGGAAAGGGGCTGATTTTAAAAGAATTTCTGAAGTTTACATGACTTTGGGGCAGATTTGGGGTAGAAAGGAGTCCTGAAGGGCAAAACAGTGGGTTGGGTGGCAGTGCCCCAAGGGGTGCCTGCCACAACCCATATTCCAAAGGAATAGGGCAAAGGGCTGATTTTTAAGTGATTTTTGAAGTTTATGCATCTTTAAGGTTCCCCCCCCCCCCTAGAGAATAATGGAAGTTTCAGCAGACCCGTAACTCCACCTGGAGCAAAATCCTTGCTCCTTTGTAATGCCAGGTTGGTCCAGAACAAATCAGAAACCATTCATGATTTGATCCTGGATGAAGGCACTGACCTGGTATGTATTATAGAGACCAGGCTGGCAGCCCAGTGTGGTCCTAGCTTCTCCTTCCAGAGTACTCTGTTGAGGAACAGGTGAGGGACCGTGGGCAGGGACATGGAGTGGCTGTGGTCTATAAGAATAACCTTTCCCTTACCAGGATCCCTGTTAAAGTATCGGACCATATCAAATGTGTATACTTAAGTTTGAGGACCAGAGATAGACTGGGACTTCTGTTGGTGTACCAATCACCCTGCTGCTCAAAACAGTCCCTAACTGAGCTGACGGATTTGGTCTCAGGCTTAGTGTTGGAGTCCACCAGGCTTGTGGGGATGCGGGACTTCACTGTTCATTTCAGAACAGTGTCTTTCACTCTGATCAGAGAGGTGTTCCATGGGTGGGGAATCCTGTGATTTCCCCATTGTCATGGACGGACCACCATCTGGTTAAGGTTGGACCCACAATCACTTCCCACCTTCGCAGGGGTGAGGGACCTATTAGGATGGCCCACCCGAGAAGATTATTGGATCCAATAGGATTTCAAGAAGCCTTGGAGGGATTTAGAGTTGGCTCTGCCAGTGATCCTGTTGATGCTCTGGTGGCGAATTGGAACAGCAAACTCACCGGGGCAGTAGATATGATTGCTCCTAAGTGTCCTGTCCAACCCACTTCAAAACTGGCCCCTTGGTATATGAAAGAACTACGGGGGCTGAAGTGGTGAGGTAGACTACTGGAGCGCAAGTGGAGAAAGACTCAGCTTGAATCCGACAGATAGCAACACAGAGCTCATTTGAAGACCTATGCTCAGGCAATATGTGCAGCAAAGAAGCGATTCTTTCCTGACCATATTGCATCCACAAGTTCACATCCAGCAGGGCTGTTCAGGGTTGTGAGAGGGCTAGTCTGTGCCCCTCCTCCCTTGAATTAGAATCTGGAACCATTGATTACCCGCTCTGATGTGTTTAATGAATTCTTTGTGGGGGAAATCTCTCGTATTCGGGCCGATTTAGACTCCATCTCCACAATTACTTCAGTGTCTGATGTGGAGGTGTCCAGCATCTCCCCTTGTGTGATTAGGTTGGATCAGTTCCAGTTTGTGACTCCTGAGGATGTGGACAAGCTGATTAGAATGGTGCAACCTACCACCTGTTCTCTTGACCCTTGCCCAACATGGCTTATACTATCTTGCAGAGGAGTTGTTGTAGAAGGCCTGGAAGAGATTATATATGTGTCTCTGAGGGAAGGTAGGATGCCTCCTTGTCTTAAGGAGGCAATTATTAGTCTGCTTCTGAAGAAGCCTACCTTGGATTCCTCAGAGTTGAGCAACTACAGACCTGTCTCCAACCTTCTGTGGCTGGGCAAGGTCATTGAGAGGGGGGTGGCCTCTCAGCTCCAGACAGTCTTGGAGGAAACTGATTATCTAGACCAGGGATCCTCAACGTTGGGCCCCCAGATGTTATTGGACTTCAACTCCCATAATCCCCAACCAAAGGCCACTGGGGCTTGGGATTATGGGAGTTGAACTCCACTAACATCTGGGGGACCAACATTGAGGATCCCTGATCTAGACCCATTTTAAACTTGCTTTTGGGCTGCTATGGGGTGGAGACTGCCTTGGTTGGCCTGATGGATGATATCCAATTGGGAATTAATAGAGGAAGTGTGACTCTGTTGGTCCTTTTGGACCTCTTGGTGGCTTTCAATACTATCAACCATAGTATCCTTCTGGAGCATCTGAGAGGGTTGGGAGTGGGAGGCACTGCTTTGCAGTTGTTCCGCTCCTACCTCTCAGGCAGGTTCCAGATGGTGTCCCTTGGAGACTGCTCTTCTTCAGAATCTGAACTTTTGTATGGTGTGTCTCAGGGCTCCATATTGTCTCCAATATTGTTTAATATCTACATGAAACCGCTGGGAGAGATCAACAGGAGATTTGGTGCAAGGTGCTATCAGTATGCTAATGACACTCAAATCTATTACTCTATGTCAGCATCACCAGGAGAGGGCATAACAACCCTAAATGCCTGCCTGGAGGAGGTTATGGGGTGGATGAGGGATAACAAACTGAGACTGAATCCAGATAAGATGGAGGTACTCATTGTGCGGTGTTGAAACTCGAGGGACAATTTTGATCTGCCTGTTCTGGATGGGGTCACACTTCCTCAGAAGGAATAGGTACACAGCCTAGGGCTGCTTGTGGATCTAAGCCTCTCCCTGGTGTCCCAGGTTGAGGCAGTGGCGGGAAGTGCCTTATATCAGCTTCGGCTGATACACCAGCTGTGTCTGTTTCTTGAGATGAACGACCTCAAAACAGTGATACATCTCCTGGTAACCTCCAGACTAGATTACTGTAATGAGCTCTATGTGGGGCTGTCCTTGTACGTAGCCCAGAAACTACACTTGGTCCAGAATGCAACAGCCAGGTTGGTCTCTGGGTCATCTCGGAGAGACCATATTACTCCCATATTGAAGGAGCTACACTGGCTGCCGATATGTTTCCGGGCAAAATACAAGGTGTTGGTTATAACCAGCCCTAAACAGCTTGTGCCCTGGGTATTTAAGAGAATTTCATCTTCATCATGAACCCCACCGTCCACTGAGATCATCAGGAGAGGTCCATCTGCAGTTGCCATCGGCTCGTCTGGTGGCCACACAGAGATGGGCCTTTGTCTTGCTAAAATGCTGAGGGTCTGAAGAGTAATTGGAAATAACAGAGGAAGGCCTTACTCTATATTGGGAATGTGTACTGGTGATGGGAAATGCTGCAGTCTCTTGTAGGTAACCTTGCATGTTTTGGAATTTTAAGGTGTGTTTTTTTAATTTTACATTTGTTTGTTTCTTATAAGTTGTTTCTTCATTTATTTCTTTTGTAGCAAGTGCTACAGTATATGCCATGTAAATGTGACCTAGGAACAGGTTCATTGGAGGGGAAAATTGTGTTATGAGTTTGCACACTAGCTATTCTTTTATCAGCTAAATCACTGTTAATAACGAAAGTATCCTTAATGGCTCTCAATGGCACCCCAGGAAAGAAGGATGCCATTGAGAAATGTGGAAGAATCATATGCTTCCTCCCTCATGGCAGAGAATCATGGGAAAATGTAGGATTACCCAATTCCCCCTTCCCCTGAAAATTGTGTGTTTTCATCCAGTGTGAAAAGAACAGGTAAGCTACTAGTGGCATGTTATAGAGGGCGTTTGGGATTGTTCCATCAAAAATGATAGCTGCAGCATCCCAGCATGTAGAATTTGGCTTCTCTGATGTAATCTGTTGCTGACTTTTAACAATAATCTGGTATCTCCTCAAATTCAGCCAATGCTCAGTATGTATATTTATGTGTATTACAAAAGTATTGACAGGCTGCAGTGACTCTCCTTCCAAAGGAAACTAGAATCTAAGGCATGCTGCATATCCCTAGAATTTCCCACCACTTGAGAAGTGGGTCATCCAAAGGTGGTGTAAAAATATAATGTTGCCTATATGTAGGGTGGGTCAGACACTGGCCCTTCTAGCGTAGCACTGTGTACACAGACTAGCAGTGACCTTCCAGGGTTTTAAACAGGGTCTTTCCCAGCCCTTTGCTGCAGAGCTACCCCCTCTTTTTATGCATGGTTGTGCATCCTCACTGCCTATGTAGCTGGTCTGATCACTTTCTGCTTTGCATGCAAGCAAAGGAGAAGGACTCTTTGAGGTTGTTCTCATGCCCAGCCTGGACGTCAGAGGAAGCCCAGCCTGGGTTAGGCTGTGTGTGAGAAGAACCGCTGGGATCAGGCCCAATCCTGGTGGGGTAGCACCGCCTAGCCCCGTTTTTAAACCTGGCTGTTAGCCAGGGTTAAGGGCTCAAGCAAGCCCTTAACCCGGGCTCTGGGATTGTGTGTTTGGTGGGGCTATGTTTAGCCCCAGCAGACACAAAGATGGGTGCCTAGAGCATCTGCCTCCTGGGGGAATCCCCCAATGCATTGTACATGTCACACGGTGCATTGTGGGATCTCTGGGTGCCAGGATGCGTCGTCCTGGCCTCTGGAGCTGCGTGCTGCACTATGCAGCACTGCTTGTTTGAGAGTTTGGTCCGGGCTCCCAGAAACAAACCATCACTCATTTGGGTGTGGGGAGGTAAGTTTAACCAGCTTCCCCCTTGCCCACTTGCCACCCTGCCCGCCTTGTCATATGAACCATAAAGATAATTTTCTTATCTTTAGGGAACTTCCTGTGCATTGCTGTGCATCCTCATGAAGCTGCTTCAAGAAAACCATTGTAAAGCATCAGCTTGAATCTATTTCTTCCCCTAGCATATAGCACATTTGTGGACCTCTGAACTGAAACTGATTTGACAGTGACATATCTGGAAGGGATGGTCCATTTAATTGCTTCTGTTCCATTTAAATGGACAGGTAATCTCTGAATCTGAAGCCCAAGGTAAATATTTAAGTGATTGTTTTTATAGATATATACCCGAACCCTCTGACAGCTTTCTTATTAACTAAAGAACAATGAATCATAGAAACGGTGCTGACATCTGTGCTATAATAATTGTTACATTTTCAAGGAAAAATATCCTAAGGCTCACATTTGGCCTTATATTAAGGGTGGTAGCTTGTAAGCTATACATCTTAGCTTGTCACAAAATCACCTACTACAGTTAAAACACATTGCAGTAATTTGCCAGTGCAATGGTACTGATCTTAATGGAACCAGACACCAGTAGCTAGTGCTTTCCTTTATGGATTCTAAAGTCTTGCGTCGAACCTTTGCTGAAACAGTTGTCCATCTGCACTGTACATATTCCTGCCAGATTATTTGGAATTATTTGTTTAATTGAAGTCCTTAGCTTAAAAAGGGAGTTTTATTCCATGTTACAGCCAATCTGCTACTGAGGCGATTCACACAATCAAAACCTGTGTTCAACCTGGGTTTGGGAGCTGAGTGTGCTCCCAATTTTTGGTTGTGTGGAAGCAAGGTTAGAGGAAAACCTGGGTAGAAGTGATTGTGCGGAAGCAAGGTAGGAGGAAAAGCTACCCAGGTTTTCCTCTAACCTTGCTTCCACACAACCAAAAATTGGGAGCACACACAGCTCCCAAACCCAGGTTGAACACTGGTTTTGTGGCAATGGTCTCACTGTATCAATATTCTTAGGACATAAAGGAAATAAACAGACTCATTCATAGACCAGTTGAAATGGTATACTTGGGGATGCCATTGTGGCAATCTGTGGCACACTGCTATTCATCAGAGATACCACATGGCTTTACAACTTAAAAAGCAATGAATAACAGAGACCACCTATGGATATTAAGAACACAAAATTTAAAACCAAGTTAATATATAGAACCACAAAAAATTCTAGAATACAACAGGGAGAAGTAGAAGTTGATCTCCACATTATCATTAACCTTCTTTTGTTTATATTATGTTTGCTAGTTTTATGTGTTCCACTGTTTATATAATTGTTTTATGTGTTTTAAATGAAAAATAGTTTTTTTAAAAGACAGTTTAAAAAAAGGGATCCCTCTGGAATCACATAATTTTTAACAGTCTCCACAATGGGACTTGCTCCCTAGCTGCTACTAGGAAGGGGTGTTATTTTATTCTGTTTGTTTGTTTGTTCAGTTTATTTATTTACGGTTGTTGACCAAAAGCAAAGCCAGAAATTACAAAGGTTACAATAGCAAAATAAAAATAATTTTAAAAATCAAATGAACAAACAATATCACAGTAGCAATTAGAGCGGTACCAAATCGGCATCACAGCAGTCTCATAAACAGTTCGAGGTCCCCTTTGAATCAATCAAGGAGCTGCACACCCTAATGGCTATATAACAAAACTTCACCACGGTATAAGAAATAAAAGAATCATTATCCGCAAGTAAAAATTTAACTAGAAAATCATCAGAATGTCCAGGGAATCCAGTCAATCAGGGTAAAATCAGACAGTGCCTAAAATCCCAATAGAAACTGCAGTACAATAAAATATGAGCAATAGTTTCGATTTCACGGGAGCTGCAAGGACAAAGCTGAGCCTCCATGGGTAGATATTGAAACCTCCCAGTAAGCAAAGCTGAGGGGAAAGCATTAAAACGGGCTCTTGAGAAGGCTTGGCGGAATTTAGAAAAAGTAATAGTAATGTCAAATATGGTGCAGAAGAAGAACCTGACCTAATCTCTAGTTATGTATAGAATGCAGGCAGACAAGCCACCTCATTCTGCAACTCAATATCCTCCAGTCGCTGCCGGACCATGTTTATTGCTCTCACAAGGTCCATTTCAAGTAAGGAGTCTGGAGATAATCCAAGGAAAAGCAGTTTATTGACTCTCTTCAAACACCAAGGTGGCTGAGGCATGACCGATAAAAATTTAGATATAAGTCCTACTGGTTGAAGATGAAGTTTTAGCCAATAATAAATGATTAACAGCCAAGCCCTGGTTTCTACCTTTAATACACCAGCCTCCTGGCGAATCACCACATTGGCAGTGCACCTAAGTGCCGAAAAAAGAGCTCTCAGGAAACCTGACTGAGTCCTTTCTAGAGTAACAAAATTGGAATAGGGGCCTAATTGGGCACCATATAGAAGTTGTGTCATAGATTTGGCTAGATAAAGTTTAATAGCGGCAGGGATATAACTGCTGCCCTGAGTGCAGTAGAACTGCAGTATAGCTGCTGCACTTCTTTGTGCCATGTCAGAGACCAGTCTGGCATGTGCAGATTTCCTACCATTGTACTGAAAAACCACTCCAAGATATTTGATACATGTCACTTGCTTTTTGTTTGTTTGTGTATTCAATTTCTATACTGCCCTTCCAAAAATGGCTCTGGAGACAGATGTAAGAGTGGGACAAAAGGACGGGGGTTTCTGCCCAGTTACAAGTCATTTTAAGAGAAGATGCAAGAGGCAAGATATTTATAGCAGTGGCCATTTTGTGTCCTACCAGTTGGAGTTTAGGTGAGGTCTCAAACACATGTAGAGCTTTGTGTTTGCCTTCTGTGGGAACTGATGGGGGGGGGGTTGTTCTGCATTCAGTTCTGCGTTGGGTGTCTGCATATATGTTTCAGCCTAAAATGGGTTGTGGTGGGTCTCATTGGTTACCATTGGGGTTGAACTTGTGGCTGCCAAAGAGGAGGAGAGCTTCTAGCCAAATGGAGGCAGTGGTGTCAGGTCTTTGGACCTTGAGCACCAGATCCAATTGACATTGGCCACTCTTTGTGGGCACATGTCACACCATGAAGAGAGGGAGGCTGTCAGGGCAGTAGGCCCAATCAGTACATCACCTGCTATAGCTACTGTGGGTGGATTGTGGACCTCATTGTGGAAACAAGCAAGGGAGGAGAGGGAACCCTTCAGATCTACAAATGGGGGCTACCTCTAGTGAGGTTCAGCATAATCAGATGCTGCTTCTAATTCAAGATTTGGCGTGATGTATGGAAACAGCCTAACCCAGGTCTGAGGCCATCCCTGCTGGCTTATCCGCACTGAACATAAACCTGGAAAAATAACATGCCTTATGTTTTTTAAGATCTAACACTTTGAAATGGGTTTGAAAGCAAATTGTAGCCAGTGTAGCTAGACTCCAGCACAGCATCCCTCCAGTGGCTGCTGCTGGTGTCTACCTTACATTTCTTTTTTTATTGTGAGCCCTTTGGGGACAGGGGACCATCTTATTTATGTATTATTTTCTGTGTATACTGCTTGAGAATTTTGTTGAAGAGCGGTATATAAATATTTGTCGTAGTAGTAGTAGTAGAATGAGTGGAAAAGGAGACTATTGGTCCATGGCTACTAAGAGGCAAGTTTTAGCATTTCCTCCCTCCCTCCCTCCCTTCCGCCATTCTTACCTATCTGCTTACCCTGCACCTCTCCAGTACACTACTGCTCGGGGCAGCTCACAAAAATTAATAAAGCACTTGCTGAAGTTTCCCAAAGACCTTCAAAGGCTCACCCATATACAGCACATATAGAGCCAGATATCTACTTTTACTTTTGAAAAAAGTAAAAGTAATGAGCTTTACAACTCGCAGGAGCACTACTGCTGGTGGGCATGGATCAGGGTCACCATGCAAGAATGGTGGAGGAACGTTCACCTAAGCAGCTCGATGCTGCCAGTAGAAATTACCTCCTCTGGAGTAGGAGGTCTCCTACTCCATCACGAGCAGGTTCATTGGCTGCCCATAATGAAGTGAAGGTCTGCTTTCATGCTGAAGCTGCTCTGGAAACCTAAGATGGCTGGTAAAACAGCAGATCTGCAGGCTGTATACTCCAGCTCCTGGATTCTGCACCTTGTTAGCTGGCCTTCTCTCAGTCAATGCTCCAGCTTTGCTCTGCTCCCAAGCAGTCTGAGAACCTTGTACCATAGACTCCTGCTGTGCTACCTCCATCTCCACTGTCAGCCAGACTCCTCTCCAGTCTGCTCTCTCACCTGTTGTACTTCTGGCTGTGTGAGTCATGTGAAGGCAGGACAGTTGGCTATGTGGATGTGTGAATGGGGCCTATATATGTGAGTGCCTCGTTTACTCATTTGATTTATCCCATGAAGTTTCCGTGCGCAATACAAATTCTGGTGATTACCTTTAAAATCCTAAATGGAATAGGACTGAGTTATCTGGGAGGGCACCTTATTCTGCCTGATCCGCACTGCACAATAAGGTCCTTGAGAGAGGTCCATCTCTGGATGCCACCAGCTCACCTGGCGGCAACTTGGGAGCAGGCCTTCTCTGTAGTTGCTCCTGGGCTCTGGAATGTGCCCCCTATAGCCTTTTGTGGTTCAACATCTTTACCTGCCTTTAAAAGAGCCCTTAAGACACATTTTTAAAGCCTGGCTTTTAGTAATATGTAAATGTTTTAAATTGTTGTTTTAATAGTTGTTTTATTCTGCTTTTGTTGTATTTACATTTGTGAACTGCCTAGAGCCTTTGGAATCAGGCAGTATATTTATTAAATAAAATAAACAAATAAGTGAGTACATACCTAGGAATAGATGAGTCTGCTCACGTAGTCAAAAATACATTGTATGAACAAGTCTGTAGACCTTGTCCCCAGATGTGTCCCCAAAATAGTGATGAGTGAACTCCATGCTGTCAGGCTTGAATCTGGGGTCAGTAAGAACTAAACATTCCCACAGCTCCAAAAACAGTCCTTTGTTTTGCCCTCAATCCAGAGTGTTTTGATGCTGCTGCACCCTCAATGATGTCACTAGGAGTGTGACACTGTCCAATCCAATTCCTCCCACAACCTTCAGTAAATTCTCCCTTTCCTGCCAGTTTCCCTCCTCCCCACAGACCCATTTTGCCCTCTCCAGGTACCTTTTTTCATAGCTCCACCAGCATCAGGTGAATGGAGAGTAATGTTTCTCTCCCCTCCTCCCTTTCCTGATGTCACCTATATAGTCACCACAGCATGATCGACACAAGGAAAAAACATTTCCAGTGCCTCTGCCATGAGTCAGTATTGCCGGAAAGATGATTATTTCCGGCCATGCTCAGGTCTGGCAAGCTGTGCTGATTCCATGTCAAGCATCAACAAGAGGAGGAGGGAGGAAAAAAATTCTCTTCATTCTCCTGCAGTCACTTCTGGAGCTACATGAAAGGAAGAGGGGCTTGGATGCAGGGGACAGACAGGCAAGCAGGGCTTCAGTTCCCCAGCTTGGAGTAAAATCTATGCTGAGAAAGGATTTTTAAAAAAATATTCTCATGCTTTTCTTACATCAGAGAACATAACAAAACTGCCAGATTCAACATCTTAACTGTGCTCAGTTAAAAATCCTCATAATTACTCAGCTGGAACTTCTGTGGCCTGATCCTGGGCAGGTGTCTCAGTGAGGCTGCTGCCAAGACCCTCCTCGGGACCCCAGCTGGTGTTCTATATGGTTTGGGGCCCTTCCAGAGCTGGCTTGGGGTCTGACTTGACCACTAGAGTCCCCATGGGATCCTCATCTGAGGATTCCTCCTAGAGTCTATCAGGATCCGCTGCCTTATCTGAGGGTTCCTCACTGGTGAATCCTGACACCAACTATCCCTGTTGCCTTGTGGAAGAATGGGTGTGTCTGCTTATAACATGCATCTCATATAATGAGTGTGGTATGTTCTCTATGGGGACACTCATAAAGGCAGCAGTTCCCTGCCATTTCAAGACCATTTTCTGTGAGGCAGTTGAAACGGGTTGTGATCAGTGTTGGTTTGGGTGGCTCACTGGCATTTTCAGAGCCAAGCAGTAGCACAAAAGCCAGCTCAGAATGTGCCCTTGTGCATCTGCACCTTTAAATCGTAGAGCAGAATTATCAGAGTTACCATGAGCTGGAAATGCTTTCAGTTTTTGGTTGTGGATGGTTGTGCATTGTATAGAAAATAATGAGTTTGTACACATATTTATTTATTTATGGGAGACCTTAACACCTACAGTGTCTCTAGATATTTTTAAGGTTGTGCAAAATTAAGTATACAGTTCTTCCTTTACTAAAAGAATGCATGTCATAAAGCATTTGAATCCCAAGTGTTATCTCACAATGCATTCTATCACTGTCACAGGCTCTGTTCTCACATGCCATTCTGATATATCAAATGCCCTAGGTAAACTGCTTAATTCTTTAGACAGTCATATTATAGGGGCACCAAACAAATATCCTTTTGATATGAAGCTCAGATCTCTACAGCTCCATTTTCAATCTGCTTTTTAAAAAACTTCATGCTGTGTGGAACCCAACTATAGCAGGGACAGGTTTAAAACAATAGATGCGAGATGAGATTTATCCAGAAATATGTCTAGCTTTCATTAGGAGCCCTGGAATAAAAAACAAAACAAGAGCATTTGGAGGAAGAAGTCTTTTAATTGTTAGACTGTTAGGGATGGATGGAGAGGGGGAGATCATTTTAATTGTTTGTGCAAGGTTTAGAAAGACAAGCCTCAAAGGCAGAATACTGGCTCTTTGATCTTAAAAGGGTTGTAAAAGGATGGTCTCACTTGTGTTTATTCAAATATTTGCAGGTAAATGCTGATAATCCAAAGTGAGTCAACGCTGCAGAATTTAGCATAAGTAATTTGCATATCAAGAGCATGAATATAAATACCAATTCAAACATCTTAAATGTTGCTGAAAACTAATAATGACTTGAAACAAATATGGTTAATGGCAGAGCTGGGCCAAATGTGCATAGTAAATGTTTTATTTGATGAATTTCACCTCTCTGAGCATGTTTGTTAATTGTTTATGAATGAGGGTGGGGGTAGAATGAGAAGTAGGCAGAAGAGAAATGCAAATTCAATTGGTCAGCTGTTTATAGATATTCAGGCTCTTCATGCAAATCTCAGTCTATGCTTCTTTCAAAAGGTATTTTCTGTTTACAGCACAGGCTGACATACAGCACAACATTATGCACATGGTGGAATGTACTGCTTGTACAGTTGCACAGATGCAAAAATTGAGCAACCAGAGTTGTGCAAGAGTGAAGCCATTGCATGGATGCACTTGCCCTTGTGAAGCACCTGAACTCAAGACAGTGGGGCATGTATTACTGCTTCACCCCGTTATTATTAGTATATTCACCATAGTTTTATTTTACCTCTTTAAATGAAATTCCCAGGCAGGTCAGTGGATTTTTATGTTTGACTCCTTCTTTCCAACCAGAACCCAAACATCTCTTATAATGTTGCTAGATTCTGTGCAGCAATCTGCTGCATCTGTCAACAGTTAACTAAAAAGTAATTAAAAGCAATTAAGACCGGTTGCTAGGATGGTTCAAGTTTTCAATATTCTGTTTGATCTTTTGTATTTTTCTGAAGTTGTGTGTGTGTGTAGTAGTAGTAGTGGTGGTGGTATTGTACTCTATCTGATGTAACATATTAATACAATAGGGTATTAATTGCTGGTTATGGACCATAATACTGTTCTGATCCTCTTCTGAACAGGGAAGCCATTGCATATAAAGGTTTCACTGTCACACAACTCCAGTGGCACAGTTTTTGCACCTGCAAACAGTATAGAACATTCCACCATGTGCATAACATTGTGCAGTATGTCAGCCAATGCAGTGGAAGATAAAAAGTGGTAGGACAGTGAGAACTGTGTGCCAAAGTCTACCATATGACACAACCCACAACATAAGGGCATAACCGCCCTGAGCCATTTTTGGAAGGGTGGTATATAATTTTTAAAAAAACAAACACAAAAAAAACATGACATGACATAAGAACAGTCCTGCTGGATCTGGCCCAAGGCCCATCTAGTCCAGCATCCTGTTTCACACAGTGGCCCACCAGATACCTCTGAGAAGCACACAGGCAGGAGTTGAGGGCATGCCCTCACTTGATTTTTTTTTTTACACCTGCCCTTGATTCCAACAACCTTGATAACTATCGGCCTCCTGTTTCAAATCTTCCCTTTTAAAGCAAGGTGATAGAGCATGTGGTGCCTGTGCATCTGCAAAGGGTCTTGGATGATACAGATTATCTTCTAGACCCTTTTCAATCTCTCTTTCACCCTGGGTTTGCGACTGAAACTGCCTTGGTCACACTGGTGGATGACCTATGCTGGAATCGAGACAGGGAGAGTGTGTCGCTGTTGGTTTTTGTTTGTTTGTTTGATTGATATACTACCCTTCCTAGAGTGTCTCAGGGTGGTTTACATGCAAATAAAACACACAATTTTAATTAAAAAAACATTTAAACCAGATTAAAATTTTAAATAAACTAGACGTCATTAAAAACCAGGCTAAAAAGATGGGTCTTTGGCTCTCCTGAAGAGTTTGAAGGAAGATTATCCTCTCATATCCACAGGGAGCATCTTCCACAACCCAGGGGTGAAAATTGAGAAGGCCTGATCCCCAGTTGCTACCAGATGAACTGGTGGCACCCCAAGATGGACCCCTCCTGGTTATCTTAATGAGCAATGGGCATCTTATAGAGAAAGGTGCTCTCTCAGGTAACCCGGACCTAAGCCATTCAGGGCTTTAAAGGTAATAACCAGCACTTTGCCCGGAAACATATTGGCAGCTAGTGCAACTGTTTAAGAACAGGCATAATGTGATCTCTCCAGGATACCCCAGAGACCACTCTGGCTGCTGTATTTTGAACCCACTGAAGTTTCTGAACTGCGTAGAAAGGCAGCCCTTCATAGAACACATTGTAGTAGTCCAACTTGGAGGTTACCAGCTGCTGTACCATTGTTTTCAGGTCATTGTCCTCAAATGGCTCATTTCCTGATATTGATAACAAGGAGAAATAGATTTGGGTGTCATTGGCATGTTAATAACACCCAGCACCAAATCCCCTGATGACCTCACTCAGTGGTTTCATGTAGATGTTAAAAAGCACTGATGACAGAATGGTTTCCCAAGGAACACTGTATAGTAGCTCCCAGTTAGAAGAGCAACTTTCACCAAGTACCACCAACTGAAATCTACCCAAGACATAGGAGTGAAACAACTGTAAAACAGTGCCTCCTAACCGCAAATCCCTCAGGCGATCCAGAAGGGTACCATGGTCGATGGTATCGAAAGCCGCTGAGTGTCACATGCCCTCTGTCAATTCCTTGGTGAAGGTCATTTATCAGGCCAATGAAGGCCATCTGAACTTCATTGCCCACCTTACAGCCAGTTTTAAATGGGCCTAGGTAATCAGTTTCCTCCAAGACCACTTGGGTCAGCCACCACCCTCTCAATCATCTTTACCAGCCATGGGTGGTTGGAGACTGTTGCCAGACAGCCTGATTTCAGAGTAGCCTGAAATCTGCCCTAGGTAGCCCAGAGAGCACATCTTTATCTATATTATGTTGGAAAGTGGTCTAAGACTGCGGAATCACAGCCTCCATTATGACCTTTTCACCTGCCTGGGTTTGGCAAGACCCACAGCTGGTCACTTGGCATGAGCTAAGCATGGAGTAACATGCCCCAAGGTCAGAATAGCAAAGACTGGATGGGACACTCCCACCCCTCTCTTTCTCACAAGGGGAGGAAATAGCTGGTGAACAGACTTTCTTTCAAAAGGTCAGTCAATCATGGGAAGAAATCCCCCCTTCCACAATAGATAACAGTGGAGGACTCCTTGGGAGCCACACAGATAAGCAGTGCATTTCCTATTCCTAACCCATCTTTGAGTTAGCAATTTAGCTGGCAAGGACTCAGGGAAATGAGTGAATCGGCATGGGAGATGTGTAATCTTGTATACCTAGAGGCATCCTGCTCTTCAGATATTTAGTCCGGCAGAGCTCTATTCAACTCATATATGCATCCACATAACTTTACCCTTAGCTTTGTTGGGCAAGATTCACTCAACAAGATTAAACTCAAATAGCAATGAGCTTCCTTTTCTTTCATGGAATATGCTACCTTCTGGGTAGACAACACAGCTTGGAATCTGCTTCAGGGCACATTTCAAGGATTAAGTACCTCTGGCCAAAGTACATGGCCTCAGAATCTGTTTGGATCACTATCCTGCAGGCTCTCAAGCGAGTAGTAGCCTTTGCTTCTTGACCTTCTTCTCTGCTGCTTTTCTGTCTGTTTCTATGAGAAAAGGCAAACCAAAGTGCAACTAATGCACCAACAAACTAGAGAAGGATGGGTTAATTAACCTCTTTCCCTTCGAAGCCTCCTTGCCCCCTTATCTCTCTTTCTAGCCTCCCTGCTTTCAAGTACTTTCCACGGCAAGGCTTAAGCCAGGCTCTGGTCAAGAACCAGAGCAAAGCCGAACAATCTCAAATTAGACCGTTAAGCTAAATGAATGCTAGCCACATTCTTGCTTAAAATATTAGTTAAGATTTATTGCCTTACCTAATTGAATTTTTGCATTCTGCACCACCATATACCCTTTTCATTTCGGGACCAATTTGTCTGGGGAAGCTCAGGAGTTCATAGCGGCCATGACAACGATGGGCCTATCCCAAGTGGTCTCTGGACCAATGCATATTGCAGGTCAAATGTGTGATCTTGTCTTTTACTCTGATCAGGGTGGTGTTCCATGGGTGGGGACTCCTATGATCTCCCTGTTGTCATGGACGGACCACCATCTGGTTAAGGTTGGACTTACAACCACTTCCCACCTCCGCGGGGCGAGGGGCCTATTAGAATGGTCCACCCAAAGAGGTTATTGGATCCAGTAAGATTCCAAGAAGCCTTGGAGGGATTTAATGTTGGCTCTGCCAGTGATCCTTTTGATGGCCTGGTGGAGAATTGGAACAACTTGCTCACCAGGGCAGTAGACACGATTGCTCCTAAGCATCCCCTCTGACCTGCTTCAAAACTGGCCCCTTGGTATATGGAAGATCTACGGGGGCTGAAGCGGCAAGGTAGGCAACTAGAGCACAAGTGGAGAAAGACTCAACCTGAATCTGACAGATTAAGTCATAGAGCACATTTAAAGATCTACACTCAGGCGATACGTGCAGCAAAAAAGCGGTTCTTTTCTGCCTGTATTGCTTCTGCAAACTCATGTCAGGAGGAGTTGTTCAGGGTTGTTAGAGGACTAGTATCTGCCCCCCCCCCCCCGAACCAGGATTTGGAGTTATCCGCTGTGATGTGTTTAAAGAATTTTTTGCAGATAAAATCTCTCAGATTTGGGCCGACTTAGATGGAGACTCCACAATTAATTCAATGTCTGAATTGGAGGTGTCCAACAACTCCTATTATGTGGTTCGACTAGATCGGTTTCAGTTTGTGACTCTGTTAGACCCAGAGGTACCAGCCCAGAATTATATGGAATTGAGGCCTGTGTCTGATTTCATTTTATATTAAGAAATGAATTAATACCTGGACTCAGGGTGAATTGACACCCCAGATCTCAACTGGTCTGTGAGGGAAGAGGCGATCCAGCATTGTATTGTGAAATGGGTACTCAAGGTAGCACAAAAGCCAGGCCAGAACAATCCAAATGCTAAAATGTGACTCACAATCAGATAATGTCTGTGGAAGAGGCCAGAGGCTGATCTCCCCTCTCCTGTTGCAAGAAGTCCATGTTAATCCTTGTCAATGATTGACTCAATTGCTCTATAGAAATTCAATATAGGTAGATGCATACAAAGAAAACACCTATAGACTTTAATTCTGACTTTACTAACACTTTAACACCTTTTTGGGATCAGGCTGGCAAATCTTGGAAGATGCCCATTTGCAGCTCAGAGATGCCGATTTGCTTTGGGCAATGCCCCCCCCCCCTAAGCGCAGAGTTTACAGAAGATGAGATTCAAACTTCTCTGGACTGGCCAATATCCTGAATAATTAAAAGACATTATCCAGAAGGTAACAGCATTGTCAACCCTTTTTGGGGACCCAGGAAAAGATGAGGAGATTTGAATAGACTCTATGAGAGATCAAAGGAAAATACAACTATAAAGAATGAGGCTACTGGACAGAGAGCTAGCAACCTTGTGCCTACAAGCAAGATCTGCTCATGAGCAATCCAAGGGTTTGCTGCCCAAGCCACGGGGCTAGAGGCAGGAACTCTTTCCATGGGACAGGAACCGTCTGTGACTTCCACTGCGCAGTGAGAAGTCAAGACTTCCCCAGCCATGGTGCTCTGACTCTCAGCCGTGCTCTGAGCAAACTGCATGCTTGATCTAGAAGCTCCTGTCTCCAGCCAAAAGCTTCTCTCCTTCAGCTGAAAGATCCACCGTTCTCAAGCCTCTGATCCGGGTAATATGCTGCCTCCACAAGCCTTGGATCCCTCCATCCTTTCCCTTCCTTCTCCTCCCCCACCCTACTAATTCCTGATGTCCCCAACCCATGCGGATTGGTGGATATCATAAATGCTTCTCTGAGGGAGGGCAGGATGCCTCCTTATCTAATGGAGGCAATCATTAGACCTCTTTTAAAGAAGCCTACATTAGATCCCTCAGAGTTGAGCAACTATAGGCCTGTCTCCAACCTCCCATGGCTGGGCAAGGTAATTGAGAGGGTGGTGGCCTCTCAGCTCCAGGCGGTCTTGGAGGAAACTGATTATCTTGACCCATTTCAAACTGGCTTCCGGGCAGGCTGTGGGGTGGAGACTGCCTTGGTTGGCCTGATGGATGATCTCCAGCTGGGAATTGACAGAGGAAGTGTGACTCTGTTGGACCTTTTGGACCTCTCAGTGGCTTTTGATACTATTGACTATAGTATCCTTCTGGAACATCTGAGGGGATTGGGGGTGGGAGGCATTGTTTTACAGTGGTTCCGCTCCTACCTCTTAGACAGATTCCAGATGGTGTCAATTGGAGACTGTTCTCTTCAAAATCTGAGCTTAAGTATGGTGTCCCTCAAGGCTCCGTACTCTCTCCAAAGCTTTTTAACATCTACATGAAGCTGCTGGGAGAGATCATCATGGGATTTGGAGCAGGATGTTATCAGTATGCTGATGATACCCAGATCTATTTCTCCATGTCACCTTCTTCAGGAGATGGCATATGTTCCCTGAATGCCTGCCTGGAGGCAGTAATGGCTGGATGGGGGAGAATAAACTGAAGCTGAATCCAGATAAGATGGAGGTACTTATTGTGCGGGGTCAGAACTCCAGAGATGATTTTGATCTCCCTGTTCTAGATGGCGTCACACTTCCCCAAAAGGAACAGGTTCACAGTCTGGGAGTACTTCTGGATCCACACCTCTCCCTGGTTTCTCAGGTTGAGGCGGTGGCCAGGGTTGCTTTCTATCAGCTTCGGCTGATACGCCAGCTGCGCCCGTTTCTTGAGATCAATGACCTCAAAACAGTGGTACATTTGTTGGTAACCTCCAGACTGGACTTCTGTAATGTGCTCTATGTGGGGCTGCCTTTGTACGTAGTCCAGAAACTTCAGTTGGTTCAGAATGTGGCAGCCAGGTTGGTCTCCAGGTCATCTTGGAGAGACACATTACTCCCTTGTTGATTGAGCTACACTGGCTGCCAATAGGTTTCCGGGCAAAATACAAAGTGCTAGTTTAAGTGCTAAGCCTTAAATGGCTTAGGCCCTGGGTATTTAAGAGAATGTCTTCTTCGTTATGTGCCCCACCACCCACTGAGGTCACTTGAGGAGGTCCGTCTCCAGTTACCGCCAGCTCGTCTGGTGGTCACACGGAGACGGGCCTTCTCAATTGCTGCCCCGAGATTGTGGAATGTGCTCCCTGCTGAAATATGATCCTCTCCATCTCTGGCTATTTCTAAAAAAACATCTGAAGACCGAACTCTTCACCCAAGCTTTTTCAGCCTTTTAAATTGGTAGGTTTTAATTTTATGCTGTTTTTAAATAGTTAAACTGTTTTAACCTTTTATATTTGTTTTAATTGTTTTTATGTCATTGTTAACTGCCCAGAGATGAAAGTTTGGGTGGCATACAAGTTAAATAAACAAATAAATTGTTGAATGGTATTTCTGCCTCCTCATCTTTTGCAAGACACCAAACTTACTTAAATGTGATACTGGAACCAAACTGCTCCTTCTAGTCAAGCTAATTTCCCCACACTAAGCCAAATGCACAGTTGGAGCATCTAGCCAGCATTCTGGGGTAGTTCTGGTAACATTACTCCTGTGTTGGAAGAACCACACTGGCTGCCAATACATTTCTGGGCAAAATACAGTACAAGTTGCTGGTTATTACCTGTAAAGCCCTAAACAGCTTAGGCCGTAGGTATTTAAGAGAACATCTTCTTCACCATGAGTCCCACTGTCTGTTAAGATAATCTGGACGTTTTCCAGATTACACCCTGCAACAAGGTCACAGCGAGTTTCTGAAGTGTGCTTCCACACTTCCTGTGTTGTGACACCGCAGTCCCTATGCTGACAGCAGGGTGCCATTCACATTTCCAATCCCCTGAAATTTGATCGCTGTGATATAGTGCTATGACATCATGAATCCGGCGTAAAAAAGTTGCTGTTTTTTTGGGTTGTTAGTTTCTGCAAGATTGCTCCCCCTGCTGTTCACATTTCAAATACAATTTGCCTGAACGCAAGCATTATGCTGCTGTTGAGCAGCTATCTGGAAAGTGCCTTGGAGAGGTTCATCTGCAGTTGCTGCCAACTCGTTTGGCAGCTACACAGGAACAGGCTTTCTCTGTAGCTGCCCCTGGACTTTGGAATGTGTTCCCTGTGAAATAAGAGTCTCCCCATCTCTGACAACTTTTAAAAAGGCACTGAAGACACATTTATTCATCCAGGCTTTTAATTAGCCTTATGGATTTAAATTTTTAATGTTGGTTTTAAATGGTTTTCATATTAATGATTTTAATGCTTAAATGATTTTAATTTTTTAATTTAGTTTTGGTTTTAATTGTGAATTGGTTTTAATTGTTTTTGTTTTGATGTAAACCACCCTGAGCCATTTTTGGAAGGGCGGAATATAAATCAAATAAATATGTAAAATAATAAATAAACAAGACTGGACTATAATTATCCATCACCAGGAGATCCAGAGTGGGTTTCTTAAGGAGATGTCTAACCCCTGCCTCCTTCAAACAAGGTGGTTTCCTGCCCTCCCTCAGTGAGGTATTAATGATATCAACTGCGAAGCTCCAACAATCTCCCTGCAAGATGAAATCAGCCATGCTGGGCAAGGATCGAAAGAACAGGTGGTAGGCTGCACCACTGCTGCACCACTCCAAGCAGCTTGTCCACATCCTCAGGAGTCACAAACTGAAACAGATCCAATCTAATTTCACAAGGGAGATTGCTGGACATCTCCTTAATTGGTTCTGCAGGAATACTGGAGTCCAGATCAGCCCAAATGTGAGACATTTTATCTGCAAATAATTCATTGAATACGTCACAGCGAGACATTGTTTCCAGAAATAGATTTGAAACAGAAGGGGCTTGAGTTAATATTCTGGAACAGCTCTGCTGCAAAATAAAATTGCTTCCCTGCTGCACGTAGTGCCACATGGGCTCTACGCTGTGTCTTATCAAGTTCAATATGAGTCCGCCTCCCTTTGCACTACAGTCTACCTTGCTGGTTCTGCTGGACCTCTCAGTGACATTTGATACAATCAACCATGGTATCCTTCTGGACCGCTTCTCAGGTGTAGGAATCGGGGGTGGTGCATTGGAGTGGTTCTGGTGGAAGGTTCCAGAAGGTGGTGCTGGGAGACTTCTGCTTGACTCCTTGGCCTCTGGCCTCTGGGTCCTGCAAGGTTCAGTATTGTCCTCCATGCTGTTTAACATCTACATGAAACCACTGGGAGAGGTCATCAGATGTATTATGGGTCTTGTGTCATCAATATGCAGATGACATTCAGCTCTACCTTTCTCTGACATCAGATCCTAGGAAAGCAGTGGATATACTGAACCAGAAGCCGGAGGCGGTGATGGACTGAATGTAGGCTCTAGCAAACTGAGGTTAAGTTCAGACAAGATGGAGATACTGCTGGTCACTAGAAAAGCCAATTAGGATAGGGTGATTCAACCGGCTCTGGATGGGGTTGTACTCCCCTTGAAAAAGCAAGTGTGCACTTGTTTGTGTTTCTGGACCTGGCTCTTCTTTTGGGTGCTCAGGTTGAGGCGGTGGCCAGGGGTGCCTTTGCATAATTTCGGCTAGTGCGCCAGCTGCATCCCTTTCTTGAGAAGGAGGCAGATTTGGCCATGGTTATCCATTCCTTAGTCACATCGTGGCTGGATTACTTCAATGTGCTTTATGTGGGAATGCCCTTGAAGAATATTTGGAAACTTCCATTGGTGCAGAATGCAGCTGCCAGGGTTCTCACTGGAACTGCTCACTCGGAGCATATAACACCCATTTTGAAAGAGCTGCACTGGCTGCTCTTAATGCTTTAATTGTTTCCTGTTTTAATTGTTTCTCTGATTTAATTGTTTCCAGATCCAGTTAAAGTTGCTGGTTATTACCTTTAAAGCTCTTATGGGTATCAGTCCTGGATACCTGAGAGACCACTTGTTCCCAAGGGTTTCTGCCCATCAAACAAGGCTGTCAGAGGGTCCTTTGCTCTTTGAGAGAGGCTAAATTGTTGTGCACACAGGACAGGGCCTTCTCTGTTGTTGCCCCCAGGCTCTGGAATGCTGTCCCCTTGAATATCCACTCCTTGATATCTGTGGCTGCTTTTAAAAAACAACTAAAGACCTTTTTATTTGTTTAGGCTTTTACCCCTTAGGGGCTGCCAGGTCTTTCAGCACTCCTGCTTCTATTCATTCATTCATCCATCCATCCATTCATTCAGTTTATATTTATTTGTCTTTTTTATGGTGGTTGATTTTTTGGTGTTTTATGGTTTTTACTGTTTAACTGATTTTAAGGTTTTAAATGTGATTTTTATGGAGTTTGATTGTATTTTAACTTTTGTAAACTGCTTTGGGATGCCTTATGAAAGGCGGTATAAAAATTGAACAATAAATAAAACAAAACCCAAAGCAGACATTGCCCAAGCCCTCATCTTAGTTACTTCTACAGTGAGCTGCAGTGTGCAGAATGTCTGTCTATTGGCCTTCATATGAGTGTAACCAGATACTCAGGCTGTTCACACGACCCCGCGGTTAGGCAGGCAGCGGGGCAGGCAGTGTTGCACATATCTTCCCCCAGATGACCATTCACAGCTCCAAAGGCACATTGTTGGGAGTAGTGCTAACCCTGCTAACTTGGCAAAGAGGCACCTTTTAACGTGGTGATTCTCTTTATTTAGCAGGGGGAGAGTAACTGGCCCTATCCGCCCCCAGTACAGTACCTCCAGTGACTGCTGCTGGTGTCTATCTTATGTTCCTTTTTAGATTGTGAGCCCTCTGGGGACAGGGATCCATCTTATTTATTTATTATTACTCTGTGTAAACCTCCCTGAGCCATTTTTGGAAGGGCGGTATAGAAATTGAATGAATGAATGAATGAATGAATAAATAAATAAAGCGCTTGTATCTCCGCACTGCTCCCAGCAGCGTGGGGAAACAAAGGCTGGAATTCTTCGTCCCAGACTCTAGAGATCCCACAATGCACTGTGCAACATGTGCAATGCATTGGAGGATTCCCCTAAGAGACGGGCACTCTAGGAGCCCATCTCTGTGTGCATCCGGGCTGGAAGAAGTGTGTATAGCCTGGCTCACACAAGAGCAAGTAGCCTGGGTTAAGGGGGTGTTTGCTCAGCTATCAGCCACGCTAAAAAGCCCGGCTAGGTGGTGCTGGCCTGCCAGGATCGAGCCCAATCCCAGCAGTTCTCATACGCAGCCTAACCCAGGCCTGATCCAACGGAGCTGTTCTTATGTTCTTAATAACTCTGCACAGGATCTGCCATTTTGGTGGCAATCCTGAATCACATGTTGCTCAGGTTTTATCCAAAAATACACAGCACAGTTGTTCAGTCCCAGCAGCCACACCCTGAAAAGGCTATAGGATATGAAATCCCTTTCCCCCGGTAAAACTTAACCACCTAACCTAACCACCTACTCATTTCAGTGTAGGCTATTAGCAAGATTATGACCTTCAGTCCAAGAGTGAGACAGGTAGTATATAAACTGTAGCTATATATACAGTTGACAGGTATGTTCCTGTACACATTTATTATCACACCAGTAACTTGTACACCTAGTGAGTAGTTATGGTCAAGTTGCTGTTAATCTGATACAACTGGATGTTTTGAGGCCACCCCATCTCTTTATTAATGAGGAGCTATATTTTTACATCATCTTCCCTTCTTGTCATGCTTGCTTTAGAAAAGGATAACCAAAAGTCCTTTTATTTTTAATAAATCGCACCATCCAAGAAACTCCCAAAACATCAAATCATCCAATGATTCATGGATTTTTTTTAAAAGATTTCCCCATTGTCACCTCCAGTTTTCCATGAAAGGAAAGCAAGAGTACTGTATCTACAAAGACAGTGTTCTGAGCACCAGAGGGCAGAAAGTGCTGAGAGAGGGGCTTGGCATCTTCATAGCTCCAGGCCTGCCCTCTGATGATGGCACCATACACTGACACTTTGTAAACTTCGCTGCTGGGGCTGCTGCAGTTCTCACAGTTCAGCACCTGCAGCCCAGCTGCTCCCCTGCTGCTCTGCCTCACTGACATTTCAGCAATCTGCTCTGTCCACCTTATTGCCTCTTTTACTTGATGCGATTTTGCTCTTTTGCTTGGTAATCTCCACATAATTGCTTTTCTGCCTTGTTCTCCCCACCAGTTCCCTTATTGCTCAGTTAATTTCCAAAGCCAGCCCCCAACTCAACCGGCCCGTCACGCTTCTGCCACCATCATAATGCTGGAGTGTCGATCAGGGTTTCCCTCTCCTCCTTGCATTCCATTATCACCTGCCTTCCTAGAGCGTCATTGATTGGCACCACATCTATGTTTTTGCCGAAATGGGTACATTCATTGAATACCCTTGAGACCCGCAGGCCATATGGTGCCATGCACTGCCCATTCACAGCTCCATCCATACCACATATACAAGGCATCCTGGGCTTGAGAAGAATGCACAAAGGAAGTCATACTGCCAGAGCATCGTTTCCCGCATTTGACAGTCAAGTGAAATGTTAAGAGGCTTTGATGCAGCATTCCCAGAGCATGTCTGGATGGCAGCTTCCCCTACATGAATTTAAAACTATAGTATTAAATCAGGAGGTGGGCTTAAAAGTATCAAAGGACAGAGGTGCCATTCAGCACTATGGTTTCCTACAAAACCTATTCATTTTTTATTGTGCTACCTGCATGTATAGTCATTATCATAATGTAAAGTGTGCTGTTGAGTTGGTTTTGACTCCTGGCGACCACAGAGTCCCGTGGTTGTCTTTGGTAGAATACAGGAGGAGTTTACCATTGCATCCTCCCACGCAGTATGAGATGATGCTTTTCAGCATCTTCCTATATCGCTGCTGCCCAATATAGGTGTTTCCTGGGAAACATACCAGCGGGGATTCGAACCGGCAACATCTGGCTTGATAATCAAGTTATTTCCCCACTGCGCCATTAGGTGACTTATCATGATGCAGATTATGGGTATTAAACTCAGTTCTCCTCATGGGTATTAAACTCAGTTCACCTCACCTGGTGGTTGGGGTCATATAAGTTTATATCATTATTGTCCATCAAAGGCAGATATTACATTATGCATTATCAACAGTTCATAAATGGCACATTGGCCTAGAAGAAGCACCCACCCCTTTAGGAGCATTTCGTAAGGTCTCATTTGGTTAGCACCATTTTGGATGAGTTCTGAATTCCCACCTCCCTTTTAGCACTTTCAAAACCTCTTTGGATACAGTTAATTAAGGGATTCTGAAATTCAGCAGATACATGAGAGATTAGAAGGTGCCTCATTGCATCTAGCTGATAAGTATGGTCTCCTATAAGATGAACAGAATGTTTCAGCTTGTAGATTGCATTGCTAAACGAATGAGGAAACGGAAGAAGGTGTTTTGTTTTGTTTTGTTTTAGCAAATCATGGCCCATTGCTGTTGGCCATTCAAGGTGAAGGCAATGAGCCACTCTTCTCCCCCTGGCTGATCCAGCCCCCAGATGAGAGCCAGCACTGATACGGCCTCACCCGTTGGTGGTTGTGCCCTCTGTTGTGTTTGCACAGCACAAGGCAGCATGGAGTGTGCCTCCAACAGTACTGACTGACATCTCCTCTGTGCACCACACCTGTCCAGAGACAAAGCAGACAAGCTTCATGCTTGGGGGGGACGGGACAGACAACAGGAAAGGAAGGGAGAGAGAGAGAGAGAGAGAGAGAGAGAGAGAGGGAGAGAGAGAGAGCTGCTGTTGGTGCAGCAGTGCAGAGGAGAGGCCAGATGGAGCTACTGGAGGCACATTCCACACTAGCTCGCACCATACGAACACCCAACAGCAACAGCGTGCCTGGCAGCTGAGGCTGCAGATGGGGTGGCAAGGGGGAAGAAGAGAGGATGGGGCTTGTGCTGGCAAAGGAAGGGTGAGTGGGGCTAGCAAGGTGCAGGGCCAGCAATAGCCCTGCCAACAAGGGGGGCGGGAATAGGGTGACAGCAGTGCAGATGAAGCAGTAGGCAGGTGAGATGATGCTCATGATGGGAAGCCTGGGCAGGATGCCTGCACCTACCACCCCATGTTTCATTCACCACCCAAGGCCGCCACCTCCTTGGCCTCATTGGGGAACTGCTCCTGTCAGGAAACATAATTCAATGCACAGGGATGGGAACATACATTTCACAAAATTGGCCTAGAAACTATATTGTGTTGAATTCTATAGGACATATCTGAACAAATAAGCAATGGACTAGTTTATAGATGAAGGCCAATCTAAGGAACATGTCTTAAGAACAAAAACACAAGGAAAGTCCTGTTGGATCAGGCCAAGAGTCAATCCAGTCCAGCATCCTGCCTCACACAGTGGCCAGCTAGGTGCATCTGAGAACCCACAAGCCGGGGAAAGAGGGCAACTGCCCCCTCCCACTGGTGTTACATAGCACCTAGTATCCAGAGCATCATGCCTGTCCAATGCAATGGCTACTGGTCACTGATATCCCTATCCTTCATGAATTTGTCCAGTCCCTTTTAAAACTGACTATATTGGTGGCTATCACTACATCCAGTAGCACTTGATCTAAATTACTTGCACTGTGATGCTCTGGGAATTGTGGGTGACTGTGAAATCCAAAATATATTGTGAGGAGCTCCAAAAGGATCTCACCAAACGGGGTGAGTAGGTGACAAAATTGCAAATGCAGTTCAGTGTTGGCAAGTGTAAAGTGATGCACATTGGTACGAAACCCCCCCAATGACTGTGGGGAGACATGATAGAGATCTATAAAATCATGCATGGTGTGGAGAAAATGGATAGAGAAATTTCTCTCTCACACACATAACACTAGAACCA
Organism: Hemicordylus capensis; assembly: GCF_027244095.1. Lineage (NCBI taxonomy): Eukaryota > Metazoa > Chordata > Lepidosauria > Squamata > Cordylidae > Hemicordylus > Hemicordylus capensis. Next base: position 317,443,578 of record NC_069659.1, on the reverse strand, counting down.
GGGATCATCCCATGGAATTTATTACAAGGAAATGTAGGACCAACAAAAAGATATACTTTTTCACACAAAACATAATCAACTTGTGTAATTCTCTGCCACAAGATGTGGTGACAGCCAACAACCTGGATGGCTTTAAGAGAGAGTTGTGGGCACCCTGACTCCAACATTAAACCCAGAGTTACCAATACAGAATTATGTGGAATCCAGGCCTGTGTCTGATTCTATTTTCTATTTTCTGATTCTATCTCTCCCTCTTTCCATCTATATCTGAATTGTGTTAGGTTTTAGGAAGATTTAATACTGACCTTACATGCATTTGATAGTTAGGAACACTGGGTTGAGGTTATTACTAGCTATAATTGAAATATTATTAGTAGTTCTGATTGATTGTTCTGTTTTCTGCTCAGTTAGGTTGATGCTGTTGCTCTTTTATACTCAGTAAAGCCCACTGAATTGTTTGAGAGTGTTTTGGCCTTTTTTCTACTTTTGTTCCCAAACTATACATGGTCACTGTATAATGAACTGGTCACTTTGTGACAATGGTGAAACAAGCCTAATTTCATATGCTAGCTCCGGAGCATATCTAGTGTACAAATCAGGCTTGGCTCACAACAAGGGGTTTGGAAAACTTCATGGAGTAGAGGTCTATCAACGGCTACTAGTCGGAGGGCTATAGGCCACCTCCAGCCTTAAAGGCAGGATGACTCTGAGTACCAGTTGCAGGAGAGTAACAGTAGCAGAGAGGGCATGTCCTCAACTCCTGCCTGTAGGCTCCCAGAGGCACCTGGTGGGCCACTGTGTGAAACAGGATGCTGGACTAGATGGGCCTTGGGCCTGATCCAGCAGGGCTGTTCTTATGTGGGTATTGATGAGTATTGTGTTCCCTTATTGAATATTGTATTAGATGGGTAAGGACCATACTGTCCTATTTTCTTAGTATGAAAGAAAGGCTGGATATAAGCAATAAACAAATGATATATTGAAAACATGTATAGGGAGATGTATTCTCAGATGCACATTGTAAAAGCCACTTGTGGGACTAACTTCTTATATTCTGGTTAGACCTCTCCCCCTCCTTTTTCACCCTTGCTCCAACTGATGATTTGAAAGACAGTTTGCATAGTTATTTTAAATTTGTTTTTTTGCATAAGCATTGCATACTTTTGTACCATTGTGCATTAGCTGTTATTATAATACTTTAAAGAGGCAGTCTTCCCAGTGAAAAATAATACATGCAAAATATTTAAGCATTATTCTGACATATTCTAGTTTCAAGTGGAAGGACCCTTTGGAGGTTGAAGGCATCTAAATATAATTCTTAGGGACAAGCTGCTTCTACCATAATATTACAAAGTGTGTGGCAGAGAATAACCTCCTAATACAGGATCAATGAAAGGATCAATAAAAAAACCAAAAACATTCTTGGCATGGTTTCTCTCTCAGTCCTCTGTAAATAATATCACACACTTCCTACCAAAGCAGATACTATCTGACATACATGTTCCCCATCTCAGAATTTTTTTAAATGAATATACCTACTGCAGTTACCTCATATATTAATACAACTTTGACAATGCTATCTTCCTTATTCAAACCGCACCCCACCCATACACACACACTGACTACATAATGCTCAGTGACATTTCCCTCACCTGTCACAGGCTGAGGGAGGAGAGAGGGATGTTACCTGATACTCCTCCACCTCCCCTCCTAGAGAGGACTCATCTCATCTGAAGCCAAGAAAAGTACTTGAGTCAAGAGCCAACAGAATACCAACGAATCAGAAAAGCGAAGGAAGGCAAGTGAAAAGCAAGTTTCCACCCAGTCAGCAAGCTCCCCTACCTTGGGGCCAAGGGACATTTGACCCACATTGTCCAATTACAGCTGCACCCTGACAACAATCTTAATTCTAAACCTGAAATCATGAAACATGGTAGAAAAATTAAAAAAATAAACCATGCCCTCTAAAGATAGGACAGCTTAGGAGGGAAATAAAGGAAAGTAAACCCACCAAGATCAGTAAGGGCCAAGATGAATTGATGTGTCTTAAGGAACATAATAACAGAGGAAGAGAACAATTAAATTAGTCCTAATTTTTTAGACATCTTCTAACATAGAACTAAGCCCATTCAAATCGAACTCCATGTTGGACTGTGGCCAACAACCTTTACATGCTGAATTGTTAAGTTTTTTAATACTTTGTTTTAAAAATAAAACGGTGTGTCCAGGTTGCTGCCACATCTTTTGATGTTTCATATTGAACCTGATCAATATGCTTCCACTGTGTATGCTATTTAGAGCTCTCTTTCCAGGAAATAAATTTCAGAAGCCATATCATGGTTCTCATTCCTATCTTTGTAGCTGCAACATTACTTCCATATTTGAATCACTAATTTGAGTTCCAAAAAGCTATAAACTTTTAGCACTCTTTCACTATAAAGTCAGTGAGTAAAGGGCCAGGGAGTCAGTGGTATGATCCCAGGAAATCCTGATTAATAGCCGTCAGTTGACTCAGACCACCCTGAGTGCCTTTAGGAAAACAATCGGTTCGTTTCATAGCCTTTTAAACTGCAATTCAGCTTACTGTTTTAAAAAAACCCCACCAAAATGCCAAATATTCTTATTCCATCATACACATCCTATTATATTATAATATAATATAAAGCATATAATGATTACTTGTAGGGCACCATGTACCTTCTAATTCCGAGCTCACTGAGACTGATTGAAATATTTCAGCTGATTCTGCTGAGTTTCTGATCATAAGTGACCAAATTCAAATTGGAATAATTTCATGTATATTTTAGGTAATTGTGTATGGATCACAAATATTTATCTTAAAGATAAATTTTAAAATATTATTCTCTAATAGTTAGGGCCTTCACAATATAGTGAGCATAGTAACACTTTTTGAAGTTTAGGTTTACATTTTGTGAGGATTTTAAAAATTAATTATTTGTAAGACTCCCTTTATTCCAATGGAGACACCATTGTATTTTTAGAGTCTAGGAAGTGTGCTCAGATTTCAAAATAGGCTGCCTTTTTAAAATTTCCGTGGCTGACATGATGAGAGAGATTGCTCAGAGTAGTCCTGTTGCAATTAAAACACCAAGTTAAGAAATTTCAATGGGACTACTTTGATGTTAGCCACGATAAAGAAAATAGTAATGCTAACTGTGACAGAGGTCTAGATTCATCCATTGTGACTCTGGGCTAAATAATGTGACGTGTTGAGAGGCGCTCATGCTCCATTGCACTGAATGAAAAAGATGGTCTTCAGCAGAATGTTTCTCTTCAGAGATGTAACCTAGAGATCATCTTGGGTAGAACTTTGTGGCTATAGAAAAAAAATTGGCTCAAATTGTGCTATGAAATAATGGATTTTCTTTTTAAAAGTGTCATATTTAATAGTGCCATAATTAACATACATGAACTTAGCTAATGTTGACACCAATACAGCAGATAACTGTAAATTATAATAACCTAGTGCTAAATTAAAACAATCTACAGCTAACATAATTTAGAAATGTTAAGAATCACATAACAAAATTTTCTATGGCACATGAAACTTTCAGTCCCATGTAACATATATCGGCTTTGAAGCAAGGGATTCATATACAGTATTGCACTGTAATGTGGAAAATAAAACATTTAAGCATTGGTGTTGATCATTGCTTGTATGACATATGAAGCCATCAAGCTTCCTGCTATTAAATAATAAAAGAAAGTCATCTTACTTTCCTAGCTTCCCTTTGCTTAAAGTGATTGATGTAGAATTTTACTGCCATCCAATGGCAGGGACCTAACATAGCCTAAGTGAATGTCTAATGCTTTTTGATCCCATTGCAGCCTAGGGAATTCAAGTTATGTAGTACGCTTAGAACTTACATCAATATATCTCAGTTCCTTGCACAGCAAGAAGAAATATGACTACAGTTTCAATTTATTGTGTGTTTTCCTAATTTAATCTAACTGTGAATTACACTAATAATGCTGTACATAATTACCTACATGAATAAATCAGCCTAGGCCACTTACTAAAGAGAATGTTGGAGCATAATTCACACATGTGCCTTGTCCTATTATTTTACAATGTACTTTTAATCAATTAATATTTCCTAATAAGCATGACCCCTTTTATTAAGTGCTTTTCTCAGATTTTACTTGTTATTTCTGTCACCAGGAAATCACTGGAAATATATTAGGCTCTAGATTGCACTGAAGACCCATAGATTCAATCCTGTTTTCTCCGCACATGAATGCTCACAGACAGGAAGCTGCAGTGTAGGTCCTAATAGTAACCAAGTGGAGCCTTTGTCTCCTGCTCCTTGTGACCACTGTACAATAAAGCTGCATCCATGCCTACACATTCCATTGCAGCCGGGCACAAATGCTGCCTGTGACTGGCATAATGAACTAGAGGTCTGCTCATTCTCATGCCTAGTGCTTAGCACAATTCTTAAGAACATAAGATCAGCCTTGCTAGATCAGGCCCAAGGCCCATCCAATCCAGCATCCTGTTTCTCACAGTGGCCCACCAGATGTCTCTGAGAAGCCCACAGGCAAGAAGTGAGTAGGGTTAGGGTGCAAATTGATCTAGCTGATTCGGGTGATTTCGAGACAAAACAAATCACCCTTGTGGTCCATTGGCTAGATTCAGGTACAAATCAAATCATGTCAGATTCGAATCAATTTGAGATTCGGATCCCTCCTATTAATTCCCCCAGATTCCCAGCTTTCATTAATTAAAAAAAAAACAACAACAACTAAGCTCTAGCCCTTGTAGAAGTGGAGTTATGGAGCAAAATGTGTGGTCACTATTTTTCAAGTGTTTGGATTATTTGGTGTATAATAACTTCCCCTCAATGAATCCCTATGAGGATTCATTACACACCTTCATTTCTTCTATTCATTTTGACTGGCTTTTCAACAATTGCCAACTGTCAATTGCCAACTGTCAATTGCCAACTGTCAACTGCCATGTGCCAACTACACCCCCACTCTTTATACACCAAAGAATCCAAACACTTGAAAAATAATGACTGCACATTTTGCTACCATAACTCCACTTCTACAAGGGCTAGAGCTTCATTTTTTAAAATGAAAGCTGGGGTTCTGTGTTAGGGTTAGGATATGGACACTTTGAATCTCCATTGTTTCCTATGGCAGAAATGTTCAAAATCAGTAAAAACATTTTAAAAAATCATTAAAAATCAACCAAGTGTCCCACTGCCTTGAAATTTGGGTGGAAAGTGGTACCTATGGGGACCTACCCATCACCCATATTTGGTGCCCCTAGGACCTTGTAAAGTGGTCCAAAGTAGTCCAAATCCAAATCAAATCAAATACAAATCGAATCTAGGGTGATGGGGTGCATAGATTTGGACACAAAACAAATCAGGGGTGAATTGTTTTGGGCACAAATCAAATCCAAAAAATTGATTTTTTGCACATCCCTAGAGGTGAGGGCATGCCCTCTCTCTTGCTGTTGCTCCCCTGCAACTGTTATTCATAGGCATCTTACCTCTGAGACTGTAGGTGGACTAGACTATCAAGACCAAACTTGGTAGACCTTTCCTTAAGCCCCCTTTAAAGCCATCCAAACCAGTGGCCACCACGACATCCCGTGGCAGAGAATTCCATAAATGAATTATGTGATGTGTGAAAAAGAAGTTCCTCTTGTTGGGCTTAAAATTTTTGGCCTTCAGTTTCACGACCCCTGGTCATCTAGTGTTGTGTGTGTGTGTGAGAGAAAATCCATTGTCTCTGCTCCATGCATAATATTATACACCTCTATCATGTCACCCATAGTCACCTCTTTTCCAAACAAAAAAAGCCCCAGATGCTGTAGTCCTTGAATAAGGGCACTATAATACTAGCATTTTTATTTTTCCATTCCCTTCCTAATGATCACTAGCATGGGATTTGCCTTTTTTTTAACAGCTGGAGCACACTGAATCGACACTTCCAATGAGCTGTCCACCTAAATGACCTCAAGATCTCTCTCCTGGTTAGGGGTGTGTACAAAACCAGTTTGCCCACTTCAGTTTGAGTCCAAATCGGATTTGGTTTTGTGCCCCCAGAACAGAGCCATGGCTCAGCTTGAATTCGAGCCAGTTCAGGCATTCTAAGGGTTTTTGTTTTTTAAAAAATTAGGACTCACCACCAGGTCTGGGGGTGCTGCTGCGGGCAAGTCTGCCATCTCTGCCTCTCTCTGCTGGCCTTCCCCAGTTTTTGGGCTGTTCTGTTCCAGCCCTTCCTCCAGTGGTGGTGGCCATTTTTGAGGCTACTGTGTATGTGCCCTGGCCATTTGCATGGCCTAGGGGCCAGGGCACACGTGCAATGGATTCCAAAATGGCCACCAACACCAGAGGAAGGGCCGGAATGGCCCCAAAATGAGCTGAAACAGCACCTTGAAGAGTGGGATAAGGCCAGTGGGGGGAGGGGGATGGCAAAGAGCCCCCCATGGCTGCAGTGAGTCCTAATTTTCCCCCCACCTTAGAACCCTCGAATGGGCTCCAAGCTGGCCCAGGGGTTGGGCTCAAGGTCAAATCCAACTGGGCCTGGTCCGGCTTGCAGGTTCACCCATGAGCTGGCACAATTTGATGGTGAATCGCCTCGGCCTTGAGCCCCTTTGCACATCCCTACTCCTGATCAATCACTGACAGCTCAGACCCCATCAGTTTATTTGGAGAGTTTGGGGTTTCTGGCCCAATATGAATCACTTTCCAGTTGCTTACATTGAACCGTATTTGTCATTTTGTTGCTCGCTCACCCAGTTTGGGGAGATGCTTTTGGAGCTCCTTGCAATCTCTTTTGGATTTCACAACCCTAAATCGTTTGGTGCTATCTGCAAATTTGGCCACCTTGCTGCTTACCCCAACTTCTAGATCATGTATAATCAGTTAAAGAGCACTCATCCCAGTACGGATCCTTGGGGGACCCCACTTCTTACTTTCCTCCATTGTCAAAACTGACCATTTATTCCTACATTCTGTTTCCTGTCCTTCAACCAGTTACCAATCCACACATGAACCTGTCCCCTAATCCCATGACTACTAAGTTTACTTGAGAGCCTTTGGTGGGGAAATTTGTCAAAAGCTTTTTGAAAGAGCAAGTATATGATGTCAACCGGATCACCATTGTGGATGCCTATCCACATCACATGACTATCCAACATGCCTATTGACACTCTCAAAGAACTTCAAAAGGTTACTGAGGCAAGATTTGCCCTTGGAGAAACCATGCTAGTTCTCCTTCAACAAGGCCTGCTCTTCTCTAGATTTACCAGTTTTATCCTTAAGTATGTTTTCCATCAATTTACCTGGCACAGAAGTTAAGCTAACCAGCTTTTAATTTCCCAGATCCACTCAGATCCCTTTCTGATAATTGGAGTTACATTAGCTACTTTCCAGTCCTCTGGTACAGAGCCTGATTGTAGGGACAAGTTACATATTTTTCCTAGGAGATTAGCAATTTCACATTTCATTTCCTTCAGAACTCTTGGGTAGATGCCAACAGACCCTGGAAATTTGTTAATTTCTAGTATTTAGAAATTTGAGCATCCACTCTCATCACCTCAAATTGTCCCAGTTCTTCAGTCTCCAAGCCTGAGAAGCTCAGTTCCGGAGTGGGTATATGGTCAGTAACCTCCACCATGAAGACAGATGCAAAGAACTCATTCAACTTCTCTGCAATCTCCTTATCCTCCTTAATAATCCCTTTCACACCATCATCATCTAACGGTTCAACCACTTCCCTGGCAGGTTTTCTGCTTCTGTTATATTTAAAGAAATTTTTGTTATTCCCTTTGACATGTCTAGTTATATGCCCCTCAAACTTCCCTTATTGTCTCTTTGCATTTCCTTTGCCAGAATGTATGTTCCTTTCTGTTCTCCTCATTTGGTCAGGCCTTCTATTTTCTGAAAATAGAATTATCTTCTTCCCTTTTATACCTTTCCTGACTCTACTTGTTAGCCATGCTGGCGTCCTCCTGAACTTGGTAGTACTTTTCCTTCTTCTTGGTATACATTCCAACTGAGCTTCTATTATTGTGGTTTTGAATAAGTTCCATGCTTTCTGGAGTGATTTGACTCTCTTGACTTTCCCTTTCAGCTTCCTTTTTACCAATCCCTTCATTTTTGGGAAGTTTCCTTTTATGAAGTCCAACACATCTGTGTCGGACTTCCTTGGCAGTGCTCCACTTGCATATAAGCTTTGGATCACACTATGGTCACTGCTCCCCAATGATTATACAACTCTGCCATCTTGCACTAGGTCCTGGGCACCGCTCAGGATTAAATCCAAGGTCTCCTTATCTCTGGTTGGTTCCACCACCCACTGTTCTAGTGCACAGTCATTTAGCATGTCGAGGAATCTGGCCTGTCTGTCAATACCTGCATGTGAATCTGCCCAGTCTATTTGAGGGTAATTGAAGTCACCCATTATTACAGCTCTCTCTCTCTTTGACACCTCTCTGATTTGCTTCTCCAACTCCAGGTCACTCTGAGCATTTTGATCTGGAGGGCAATAACACGTTCCTATTAGCACATTTCCTTTCAGGCCTTGTATTATCACCCATAATGATTATGTGGAGAACTCTATTCTTCCTAGGTTTTCTAGCTTGCTGGATTCTATCCTTTCTTTAATATACAGTGCTACTCCACTCCCAACCCTTCCCTCCCTGTCCTTTCTGTAGAGTTTGTATCCAGGAATAACAGTGTCCCACTGGTTCTCACCATTCCACCAGGTTATGCCCACTATATCTATGATTTCATTAGCAACCAAGCATTCCAGCTCAGCCATCTTGGCTCGGAGGCTTCTGGCATTGGGATACAAACACCTATATGCCTAGTCTCTTACCTGGCATTGCCATGTGCTGTCTCCCTTATTGTCACATTGACATTTTTTACCAGTTGTCATGAGTTTCCATCTGCTCTACTCCTGGTTCTACTCTGTCCCCTTCTTGTTTATCTGAAACATTTGCACCTGAACACCTTAGGGGATTTTGCTTGCTGAACCAGATACTACCCATTTCCTGTTGGTGACTCCACAGGCTTCATTTTAAAAACTGATCTGTGACACTTTTGATTTTACATGCCAGCAGTCTGGTTCCCTCTTGTTTCAAGTGGATCCTGTCCCTTTTGTACAGGCTTTGTTTGCACCAAAATGTATTCCAGTGCCTAACAAATCTAAACCCCTCCTTCAGGCAACACCATCTCATCCACACATTGAGACCCCTCTGCTCTGCTTGTTTCACTGGCCCTGAACATGGAACACTTAGCACTTCAGAAAACTCTACCCTAGAGGTCCTGGACTTCAATATGCTACCTAGCAGCCTAAATTTGGCTTCCAAGACCTCATGACTACTTTTCCCAACATCATTGGTGCTGAAGTGCACCATGACAGTTGACTGCTCCCTAATGCTGCCTAACAGCCCATCTAGATCCTGCACGACATCCACAGCATTTGCACCAGGCAGGCAAGCCACCATGCGGTCTACAAGTGTGTCACAAACCCATCTCTCTATGCCACTAACAATAGAATCACAGACACCCATCTCTCTATGCCACTAACAATAGAATCACACACTACTAGGAGTCCCCCAACCCCCAGAGAAGTTTCATCTGTGCAAGAGGATATGGGTGCATCACCCCAAAAAGGGTTCCTTTGTATGGGAGCATGCCCCTCTTCCTCTGACTGATGTCCCCCAAGACCTTCATTTTCCATGATAACAGAGGAGCTGTCAGTCTGGGAGTGGAATGCCTCTGTCACATCCCTGAGGATACATACCACATACCTCGCTGCCTCTTTGAGCAGGTCAGCCACCTTGACTTCAAGAGAACAAACCAAGAACCAGGAGCTCTTTGCACTGAGCACTCGCCCACAACTTCAGCCTCTCAGGCAGATAGTCATGCACGCAACACTCTGTACAATACACTGGAAAGCACCTCCTCCCTTGCTAGCATTCTACCTTCATTACTGGTTGTATTGGCTATTTAGAATATATAGATTGTGAGGCTCTTCTCACAATTAATGAGAAGAACCGCTAGGGGGGTTGCGGGGAGACCGGGCTAAGCCCGCTCTCCCCGCACATGAGCAGCAGTCGGCCATCCACAGACTGCTGGATCCATCACGGATCCGTCACATGACTGCTGGATCTGTCACTGGGGAGTTTGGGGGCCGCGTGGCCCCCAGAAGCTCCAGCATGCCCTGCGTGAGCGCACAGGGCATGCTGCAGAGACCCCTGAGCCGGGAGGCAGCTTTTTGCCTCCCCTCCGGGGGTCTCCTCATGAGTAGCCATGGTGCAGAGCCGCACCGCAGCTACTCATGATTAAAAAAACCCAGATTTGTGGAGCAAGCACTCCGCAAACCCGGTTTTAGGGGAGGGGTACTTAGGTGGGTTAACCACTGGGAGGCAACTGGGCTTGCCTGCAAGCCCAGTGGCTCCCACGATCAGCCAAAATTTGGCTAGGCTCCCCTAGCCTGATTTTGGCTGATTGTGGGAATAACCTCTAGGCCTAACAAACTTAGCTTGTCTTTTCTTTCCCCCCTTGTTTTCTTATTCATTTATATATTTGCTTGCTTGCTTGCTCTCTTCTTTAGGAGAGAAATCAAAAGTTTGCTGCCTCCCCTGGTCTGAGCCTTGTCTCCTCAAAGCTGCTTCCAAACTGAGGCACCTCTTGCTTCCACCAAGAGTGACCTGCATGCCATGGACTTTATCAGTAGTGCAGAATAGCTCAGTTTAAGGTTTGAAGTAAGCCAGCTTTCCGTAACCTGGATCAGAGGCTGAATATGTGAGATATGTATGTGTGTGCAACAATCCTATGAAGCATGCATACATGAGGACCTATCAGTTTAATGAGCCATTATCTGGCAAGGATATATACTGGGGGGACAGTATACACAACTGTCTTGTTTTTCTTCATGGAGGAGAGGTCCATCATCGGCTACTAGTCTGGTGGCTATAGGCCACCTCCAGCCTCAAAGGCAGGATGCCTCTGAGTACCAGGTGCAGGGGAGTAACAGCAGGAGAGAGGGCATGCCCTCAACTCCTGCCTGTGGCTTTCAGCGGCATCTGGTGGGCCACTTTGTGAAACAGGATGCTGGACTAGATGGGTCGTGAGCCTGATCCAGCGGGGCTGTTCTTATGTTCTGTTCTCCAGTGGTGAGTAGCATGAGTGGTTTGGGGTGGGGGTGGGGGGTGGGACTTATTCTCTCCCCCAGCCTGACTGCTTTGCTCTCCCTTGCTGCGCCCAGCCATGGTGTTAACCGTTTGCACACAGGCTGGTAGTTTTCCCAGTTTTCCAACCTGGCAAACAACCAGTCTGCATGCAAGGGGTTAACACTGCAGTTGGGCACAGTGAGGGGAGAGCAAGGCAGTCAGGATGGGGTGAAAGCTGTGAGAATGAGGCTTACTAGATGACATTTATTCCCTACCCCCCATCCACCTATACTGCCCCCCCCACCCCAGTGCCATTCTCTCTGCTTATCAGCAAATCTCTAATGGTTGTCAGTGGCCATGACCTCAGCGTAGCCAACTTCATGAGTTTGGTGTGAACACAGAAGCAGAAAAGTGGATACTGGAACCTGCTTTGAGTGACTGGAATAGCGCAGGGGGAAAACCTAAATAAATAAGCATTGCACACAGCAATGCTGGTCATTAGAAAAATGATCAAAAGGAACTGTAGTGCAATACATTTATTCTGGGCCAACAAGTAAAAAGTTGCAAAGAAGTGGGCCTACTTTACTCAAACTCTTAATTAGGCTATATATTAAGCAAAACAAATAAGCATGCACACAAACACACACAGAGGGAGGGAAGAAAGAAACAGATGTTGTTGGGCCTGATGGAAAGCCCATTCTGATGTTTGCTATAGGTGAAATAGAGAAGTTATGCAGACAATTAGGTTGGGATACGATTGGTGTAGAAAGATCTTAGGCTGAACCACCAAAGGCTAGGGAGACTGAGAAGCACAGCTGCTCTCCCTTTGAAAATATGAAAACAAGCAGTTATTTGAATTTGCCTCCAGCACTGATCAGAGCACATGAGAAGAGAGTAAAGAAAAATGTGTTCTTATATTAGCAATGTTGGAGATTAATCTTAGATGGTGCACTAGATATAAACTCAGTATAAATGAAATTCCATAGAGTTGCCTAGTGGTTGAGTCTAACTAACTGAGCCTACGTGCATAACATCTCCTCCATTCTACCTCAAACTGTATTCCATCAGGCATCCAACATCTGTTTCTCTTGCCATCCCTACCTTTCCCCCTTTTGTCCAGCCCTGTGAAGTGTTTTGAGGAACTCCAAATGGTGGGTAAGGTGTTTTGCATGTCTATGGGAGCCTCTCAGCACCACTGCTTCCACTGGCTGACATCTTAACAAAGTGCTTACAAACAGGAGTGTTATTAGTGCAAAGCTGTTGCATTAGCTACTTGTGCCAAGTCTGGAGCGTGTGTTGCAGACTGGCATTGCACAACTTCAAGCACACTTGTGCTTGTGCAACAGTTGCACAAACTATGGCATGTCTCATTTGTTTTAAAGGAAAATTTTGCACAGGAGCACCATAGCACATGAGCAAAATAGTGCAATTCTGCAAATCCCTTAGTACAACTATACAATCTTCTTGCGCTAGGGCAACTTTATTCATCACCCAAGTGTTTTGTTAGTATGTGAACCAATAGCTCTTCTGCTACCTCCTCCTCCTCCTCCCCTTAGGCAAGATCTGTTGTTGTTGTTGTTGTTAAAGGAAATAGGGAGCCAGAGGAGGTGATGGCAGCAAGAGTTCTTGCACACATCATCTTTTCCTGTTCAAATCCCATATCCCTGGTGGCATTGTTCTCTCTAATTTTTTTCATCAGTGTCCGGAATGAGTTTTGTTCCGGGCAGCAGCATCAAGGCAGTGTGTGCACACGTGCATTCAGAGTGGTGCCTTCCTGATTCAACACTTGTGGGATCTAAAATTAACTGAGTGGACATCAAAAAACATGTGAGTGCGTGAATACGCACACTCCTTAGAGGGAACATTGCCTGGTGGGAAAAGGCTGTCCGCACAACTCTCACATTTATGGGAGCAAAAACTCTACCCTCCCACTGCCCAAGGCAGGGACAGCTTTAGGGGTGAGTGAGCCAAGTGGTTGCCCAGGACACCTACCTGAAGAGGGTGTCAGCTTGAGCTTGGTGACTTGCTGTTTGTTGAGTGGAAGGGTGTAGTGGAAGGGGGGGGACACAGGGATGGATTTCCAGTACTTCTCTGCTTCTCTGGCTGTTGGGGGTGGCCATGGCCATGGGGGCTGTCATGGAGAGCGCCTGCACTTCTGAAATTGCAAATCCATTACTATAGTCTGCTGGGGAGGGGAAAAAACACAGAAACCAGGAAGGAGCTTTCTCTGATCTCTCTTATGGTGAGAGGGAGGGAGGGACAGAGGGGCAGTTGGAAAAAGGATGGCGGGAATAACCTAGAAAAGAAGAAGACTGCAGAAGGCCAGTGACACATTAGGGGACTCCCAGAACTGAAGCAGGAGAGCAGCAGATTATTGAGAGGTAGCTCTGGGCCCATTGCTGGGAAAGCCTAAGAGAAAAAAAGCCTAAAAGCCTAGGTTTGGAAAACTTTATAAGCACCACAACTTGGCAACATTGATAAATCATGGAGGAACAGGGTGTGGAAGGCTACTATTTATCCTAGGGTTGATCCTGGCCCATGGTAAGAGTTTTGCCAATAGTTAATGCTAGCCAGAGTTTAAAATCCAAACCATGCTTTGAACTTCCAAATGTACATCAGATAAACTGCTTGGGTGCTTTCATTTTTCATCCTTTCAGCAACTGGCCATTTGAATTCATTTCTGTCTTCATGGGTCAACAACTTCTAGAAGCAGATAAATCATCAGAACTATAGCTCATCAATTCAAACATCATGCTGAATTACAGTTCTTGCAAGCCATGGTCTGCAAACTCGTTTCAAAGCATGGTTTCTTATTCCAGTTTTGCCAGCAAATTACAAACCATGATGATGTGTTTGTTTGAGACATTATGCAAACCATAGTTAACCTTTGTTCACCATGGTTAAACTTGCTATCTGAATTAAGTCTCTGCAGTTCATTTTTGAAATGTGTTTTGTTTATAAGGGCTGCATTTTAAGCACTCTTGGCAGTGTATGAGGATAACTCAATTCAAAAGAACTGACATGAAAATGTATTTAGGGAAATAGTGTTAAATCCCATTGAAACGCAACACAGCATTTTAGAGCTCAAATGCCAGCATTTGTGCAATTCTGTATGTGCATGAACAATGATCATTATTCCTTAATTAGGATCTAATAAAAGACAGCTGAAATCAGTGGAATCCCTTTCTTTGAATTCAATAGACAGTGAATTAGAATCATAAACAATATGTAATATGAAAAGACAGTGAATGTTAAAACAAAAAAAGTATGTAATGCTGTTCCTTTTTGTGTTATATCTTTCTTTTTAATATTTTTTTCTATCAGTTCTTTCTTTCTTTCTTTCTTTCTTGCTTGCTTGCTTGCTTGCTTGCTTGCTTGCTTGCAATATTAATTTCCCAAAGTTAAGCCCCTTTACCAGGGCTTATTATTCCATCATCTTTTTAAAGGTTTTGTTACACTTATTCTTTTCCCTCTGAAGTAGTATCACTATCTACATAATATTAAGGCCAGTTATCAAGTCTATTTTTGAAATAATAATATCTCTGCAGTTAAATTTTAGTCAGCATTTCAGGGTGGAAAATTATTCTGAATGCTTCTTCCCCACTTCATGACCCAGCTCAGGGGTTGGATTACAACTCCCTCCCTTCAGCCATTGATGGGAGTTGGGAGTTGTAGTTCAGCAACTTCTGGACAGCCACATTCTGCCTACCCCTGTCCTAGATGACTTCGTGCTGCCAGAACCCAAGCTAGCATCTCCACCGTGGGTTGTGGACACAACCCTGCCTTCATTGTCTGAGGAGCCCCCGAGGACCTGCCAGAGCTTAGCCCTTCACAGACTCGCAGTGGCTTCTCCTAGGTTGCAAGCAGGAATTTCTCTCAGCCCTATCTTGGAGATACCAGGGAGGGAACTTGGAACCTTCTATCTCTTCCCAGAGCTGCTCCATCCCCTAAGGGGAATATCTTGCATAGCAAACACATGTAGTCTCTCATTCATATGCAGCCAGGGCAGACCCTGCCTTGCAAAGGGGACAAGTCACCTAGGCAGCAGCCATAAAAACTGGCACAGTCTGTGCCAAGCAGGCCCTGGAGCATCAGCCTTCCTGCGTTGCTAAATCTTATGCATTCCTGTTCAGAGCTTTCGAGTGCCCTGATCCCTTTCCCCTAATCAGAAGAAGCCAAAGCATCAGGAGCCAATACAATGCCTAAACTAGCACTGATGTATATTTCCTTTTTAAAACTATGCCAAGAGTTAAATTGCCACTTATAAAGTACTGCACAGTAATTCTCTTTCAGTATATACTGAGACATTATGGATAGAAATGTCATATTTATGCATGGTATGATGTTAGGATGTGGGCCACAAGGTGAAAAATGCATTAATAAAGTGCAGACTGGAATTAGAAAATAATATTAGTGCATTGTTTTTGCTCCAGAATCTTCTTGCGGCTATGAAAACCAGACCATCTTATTTCTTTTCTTGACTACTAAGCTAATATTCATTTTTGCTTAGCTCAATGAGAGCCTCACCACAGAAATATTGTCACTAAATGTACACTGGAATTACAGCAGGCATTTTATTAGTTCTTTTGAGAATGGATCACTTATCAGCAACAGAATGTTATGATACTATTATACCATTGCATTGTTTATTTTAGTTCAACTACAGTACAAGAGTTCCAGTCTGTTCCAGGAACTGCAGACTTTGTTTTATCACTGAAAATAAAAAATCCAAACCATGTTTAGTTTCCCATTTTGCAGCCCACATTTGAACAAAAGAATTTCTTTTTCATCACCCCTGTCTTGATAACAAGATAGTTGGTTACACTACTTCAGATCAAAGTTTTCTTTTCATCCTAAAAGAGACTTGAAATCTATCTGATCATTTAAATGAAAGAAGACATTGCTTGTGAGCAAAATTTGATATTATTATAGTTAGACTTGGAAGACATTGGCCGATATGATCTGCAAGTCCAATGGAGATGCTAGGGTGTGCAGCTCTGCTGTAGTGATCAGGCAGTATCCACACTTTCTCCCCATTTGCCACAATAGGAGAACTATACTAATGCATCTAGCACTACTGTCCAATCTTTTTATTTTATTTTTTCTGCAGTGCTACCAATGTAGAGCTCACAGTCTTAAGTGCTTTTCAATATATTTGACTCTAAATTATTGACTTACTTACAGTGCAGTGTCCCACTGATCCAAGAGCAGGGGGTGCTTGTTCTGCATTTCTCCAGACCACGTCCACACTGCTAATGAGCTCACAGAGGTTCTGTCACTACTAATGATTGAGTCATCGGTGTAGTGATGAACCTCGCTTTGGGAATAATGGGAGGCTTGTCACTGCAACGATGACACAATCATTAGTAGTGATGCTGTCTCTGTGAACTCATTAGCAGCCAGTGTGGACATGGTATGGAGAGGCATAGAATGAGCGTATGCATCCTGCTTTTAGATCAGGGGGTGCTGTGCAGTATGTAGGCCAGTATTATATAGAATATTTGTATACTGGTTTTCAACCAAAAAATGTTCTCAAAGGGGTTGAACAACTAGTTTTCCTGGAGGGCTACTTTGAGAGATAAGTGAGAGTGGTGAGCCAGCAGCACAAGTGGTCTGCCTGTGACTTCTTTTGAAACCACTTTCTCTTCATTCATTCATTCATTCATTCAATTAAATAATAGGTTGTAGGCATTTGTGAGGGAATTCAACTATCAGTTTGGTTGGATAAAATAGTCATACAATTCTAGGGACTGTGGTAGCTAAGGAAGGAAGTCCAGGTCTAGAAATGTGTGTGGGAACAGGTTTCAGACAGCAAGCAAGCAAGCAAGCAATAAATAATACAGAAATAAATAAAAAAGCTACAAGATGAACTGAAGACCAAACTAGATGTGACTTTAATCACATCTTTGGCCCAGTATGCTCACATTTCCCCCCTTAAATAGCAGATGTAGAGAGTGGTCTGAGTTAAGACTATGGAACAAAGAGTGTAGGGATTTTTAGCCTGTCCCTCCCTGGTCCTGATCTGAACTGGTGATCCATGCGTGATATTTGCCTCGGAAAATAAGAGCAAACAACAACAACAACAACACTTCCATTACAGCCAATGGAAGCTTTTCACCCCAGTGCAAATAGCATGTATGGTGAAGGGCAGTCTAACTTGGGACCACAATAGAGGGTAAAGTAGATTCCTTCCCTCCCTCCCATGCCCACAAACTGGATCCCCCCCTCCCTGGCTATGCTGTTTACATGGGAGGGGGGAAACAAGGACATCAGTCCAACAGCTTGATTAGTCACATACAGTTTGGCCCCAAGGGGCAAGGTAACGAAACAAAAAGGACAAAGCAGACCTCTTACTGCAAAACATACTCTCACGAAGCTGCTTCTCATGATCAGCCTAACTCAGGCTAGGGCAGCCCAGCCAGGGTTAGGCTGCTCGTGTGCAGCACCAGGATCCACACCCGCCAGCTGGCCCTGAAAATACTGGAAATGTCTACCGAGTACGGCAGCTGGATGCCATCCTGCAGGGCTCTCCCTATGGGTGGTGGATCAGCAAGTGCTGGGGGTGAATCAGCAACTGCAGGGCCTCATCGGGAGGTGGTTGTGGGGAAGAATCCACATGCAGTCACAGATTGGGGGAGAAGAGTCTCCTCCCCAGGGCCAGCCCAAGGGTCAGAGGTGCCCCAGATGAAGTCTGCCTGGGTGCCACCCGCCTGCCTCTTTTACCTGCCTGGGTGCCCCCCATGGCTGTCACTCACCTGGGCACCCTCCTGGCCACAGCCTGGCAGCCTCTTGACTTGGTGCTAAAATTTCCATCAAGTCCAGTCCGGCTTACATGGCCCCTCTGAGTCACAACCACTAGGGGGTTAGGGTCAGGAGGGGGGCTCCAAGGCCCCATGCATGCACTCTCCTGCCTGTCCCAACCATCCCTCACAGTCCAGTGCCCAGCAGTGACAGTGTGGCAGCTTCTTGGAGGAGGCATGCAGGCCGGGCCAGGACACCGAGGAATTTTCAGCACCCTGGGCTCGGTCCACTCATGCCTCCTCCAAGCCGCAGCCACTTGGGGCACAGGGCCAAAGGAGAATGCATGTGTAGCCGGAGGTGGGGGGAGGTGACAAGAGTCTGTGTTCAGCCCACCTCCTCCAAGCAGCAAAGGCACTGCTGCTGCTAGGCTGCAAGGGGTGGGTGGGTAAGGTGTGTGTGCTTATGGTGGTGGTGGGGGAGAGTGTGTGTGTGGGGTCTGGGGAAGTGTGACGCTGGGGGTGACTGCCCTAGTTGCCCTACCCAAAGGACGGGCCTAGGAACATGTCAGATTCAAAGCAAGCAGGGGAAAGCAGGCTTATTTCTGGCTCTGTCCCTTTAAATACAGGAACTGTAGGGATACAGCGTCCCTGTTGCCAAGCCGCGGCAGGAGGAGCACAGTGATGTGGAAGCAGAGCATTCACTCTGGGAGACAGCCAGTGAGAGATGCAGCCACCCTAGAATGGAGGCATTTCTGAACTGCTCTGAGCTGACCTCTTTAAGGTAGCAGAGGAGCTTCCTCAAGAAAACCACGTTACAGCGGCCACAAAATTAAGAGGTGCATGATAGTGCCTCTTAAACTCCAGTTTCAGCAGCAAAACCCACTACAAAACTAGGGTTCAAATTCAGGTTTGGAGGTAAAAATGGAGCTGTGGTTAGGTGACGGAACTGCAGCTTTACACATTCAGACTATCAGAAAGACTTCCCTTAGCTACATTTACCTGAGGTTTTGCATGATGTCTGAACTGGGCCAGTGTATTTATGCAAAGGTAGAAGTCTGTGGACAGGTACAGTTATTCACACTTTACAGTGAACAGAGGTGCAGCAGTATAGTTCCTGTCTATACCATTTCAGCGGTCTGTACCAAGGTTCACTTTAAAAATGAATGCAGGTACAGTCATTCACACAAAAACATGCACAAGTGTAGAGACATTGGTACACTAGCGTGGAGCCAGAGTAGTGTAGTGGTTAGAGTGCTGGACTAGGACCGGGGAGACCCGAGTTCAAATCCCCATTCAACCATGATACTAATTGTGCAGAGGTGTATCTAGGGAAAATAGCGCCTAGGGCAAGTACTGAAATTGCGCCCCCTGTCCAAACATCTGACACCCATCTTTCAGATAACTTTACCTTAATGTCAGCTGAAAAATACAAGTCAAGCTTGTTAATCTTTTAATATTTCAAAAACTATTTAGCAGTGGACATAGCCAGACCAAGAAAATGCTGGAAAACTACAAATTTCAGTATGCTAGGGTTCATGTAATACCCAAATATTATGCGGAGTGTACTTGGAAAAGCTAAAAGAAGTGCCTGTCTAATTCTCTGCTATGCGCTGTAGCATCACGATTGCATAAGTTTTAAAAATAAATGGAGAATTTGACTTTTCCCAGATTTGTTTGTTTGTTTGTTTGTTTGTTAGATTTATATACCGCCCTTCTGATATGGCTCAGGGCAGTTCACATACTTCAGATACTCTGAAAATAATTAAACGATATGCAGAGTAAACTGTGTCACTGCTTGGAATAGATTCTAGTATTACAGAAAGACAGTTAAAATGAGAGAAAGAGAGCAAGAAACTCCCAGTGGGCCTTAATACTAAGGATTTCACATTGATTCAAAGACAAACTCACCATTAATAGCCATATTATTAAGACATCACATTTAACTCACTTATCACAAGAAGCAAAGTAAGAGCAAATGGATACAATCTTAGCTCATAAACTTCAGCTCAGTATTCACAAGCCCTGATTCTCTGTACATAGTGCCAATCTGAATATGTGTACAGTGGCATATTATATTATTTTTTTTTTTAAAAAAAATAGCCATAGCCCCTTCGGGGGACTTCTTAAAGGCTGTGGGGGGGGGGGGTTTGCAAAGTTCCCCCTCCTCCCACTGGCCTCTAGGGCCTCACAGGCACCATTTGAGCATGTGCGGTGGTCATTTTTTAAAATAATTAAAAAAAATGGCTGCTGAAAACAAAATGGCCACTGTGCATGCTCAAATGGCCTCTGCAAGGTGTGGCATGCCCTAGGGCCTCACAGAGGCCATTTGAGCATGCCCAGTGGCCATTTTGTTTTTGATGGCCATTAAAAAAAAATTTTTAATTTTAAGAAATTGCGCCCCCCTTCAAGTGGTGCCCGGGGCACGTGCCCTGCCTGCC
Organism: Hemicordylus capensis; assembly: GCF_027244095.1. Classification (NCBI taxonomy): domain Eukaryota; kingdom Metazoa; phylum Chordata; class Lepidosauria; order Squamata; family Cordylidae; genus Hemicordylus; species Hemicordylus capensis. The sequence continues at coordinate 317,423,236 of NC_069659.1, read as the reverse complement.
CCACCCTAGATACGCCCCTGGGGTGACTCTGGGCCAGTCACTTCTCTCTCAGCCTAACCTACTTCACAGGGTTGTTGTGAGGAGAAACCTAAGCATGTAGTGCACCGCTCTGGGCTCCTTGGAGGAAGAGCGGGATATAAAATGTAAATATTAATATAAAATGTAATAATAATAGTACAACATAATATCTGAACAGGGCTTTTGACTTCTGTCTTACTAGTGAGGCCAAAGAGTGTCCTAGTCAAGAATAACATCTGTAGCTAGGAGTGACACATCCAGAGTAGGAGTAAATGATCTGGCCAAGAGAAAACACCAACTAGGACCTGACCATAATGAAATATGGCACTAGTTAAGCTGTAACTGAACAGATTTATACTGGAACAGTTCGTGGTTATTTCTGCCAAGCAGGGCTCAGCAATGGAAGGCTCTGTGCTGTCAGATGTGCACTGAGCCTTCTAGTCTGTTAATGAAACTGCCTCAAGGGTGTTTGGTCAGCACCCCCAGTTCAGGCAAATGTGGGGAATATAACTCAAAAGAGGAGACAGCTCCAATCAGACTTCATTTGTGCAAGCATATGAACTCAAGAAAATTGGTTTGAATTAAATAAAAAATGGAGTGCATTAAAAATAAAATTAGACCGAATTACTATGTGGCCCTAGTTTCAAGGCACTACAAATATGCTAAGAAACAGACTCTTGCAAGGCACATTTCATGTAAAGTTCCAAATCATAAATTCCCAGGCAGGCTAGAGAGGTACTTTAAGATAGAGGGGTGAGATTTCAGAAATAAGAGAAAGTGATAGGTTCAGCCCTGAAGAAGCCGGACAAGAGGCTATATCACCTGTCCTGGAGAGGGGCACCAAGGTGGTCTGCTGGAGTCTCTTGTTGCAGTCTGCTGGGGTCCAGAGTGAGAGGCACAAGGCAATACTGAGATGTGTCTCAGTGGGAGTCCCAGATATAATATAATACACAGGGAAGCACACTGGGTAATGGAATTATGGATACTTATATCCCAAAACATGCTTTGAGGGCACTTGTTTTTTTGTCCTGCTCTGCTTGATAGGGGAGCCCAGACAACTTTGTTTTTTTTTAAAAATCATTGTGTCTTAGTCCTTCCTGGTAGGAATGCGTGTGAATCGCCTATGGCATTCAAGAGTGATTGTGAGGACAATTGGAGTGTGCAGGTGTGTTTAAAGAATATCCTGTGCTGAGACTGACTCTCCCAATAATTCTATCAACAGTTTCAATAGGCACACTTTCAAAGTTACATCACTTACTCATCCCTATTGTAATGGAGGCTGCAGATAAGAAGCTTGTCTTTTCTGTCTTTACTCCCTGGTCTGATGACCAGGTATTGTCTCTCTTTGCGAGAGGAAGAGGGAAGTTTAGATTTCATTTCAAGGCTGAAATGATCTTAGATGCCAGATACTTGCAGTAGCTAGTACTGGGAGTCTGCTTAGCTGGACACCTCTCATAGAGAGTGTGAAGCTAATCCCCTTTCCAGTTTGTGGGGTTTGTAGTCAAATCTAGGGGCAACTTGTCCCCATGTATAACATAGACTGGGAGCTCACATTGTGGTGCAGCTCCTGAGCATAGCAAAAGTGCAATCTACAAGCCTGGACATGCAGTTGCAACCAGGGAGGCTACTGGGAATGGGGAGAATAAGCTCAGCTGGTAACAAGTCTGAACTTTCAGGCTTTGGTTATCTCCCCACTGCTTATTACTTGCTGCTTATGGCACAATAGCCCTATTCATACATCATGTTCAACACACATACAATCTGTACATTGATGCATATACAGCTCTACGCACATACAGTTATTTACACATTATGTTCCACTGCACAACAGAACACCTCCTATCTGTACCATGCATTTGTGATGGCCTAAACCCAGCATTACTTTTAAAATAAATGGATCTATAGTCATTTACACAAAAATTGTGCACATGTGCACGACACCTGTACACTGTAATGTCTAAATGGTAGAACAGAATTCAGATACACTTTTCTGGAGGGATTGCATTCACAGCCGCACAGCCTTCTGTTACAGTCTTCACAGCCTACAGGCTTCCAAGAGAGAATGATATTGTTTACATTGTAGAACTACTACAAAGGTTACCAGAGTCATCCTTGCTTCTGCAAAGTTTTTCCCAGGAGGTTCACCTGGGCCTGAATTTAAATGGCTTTTGGTCTAGATAATTCACTTATAAGCCAGTTATTTCTAATCATGGTGACACTTGAAAACAACCTGTTTCAAGAAGCAGCCATATTCACATCTAAGAGCTCTTCTCTTATTCTGCTTTAGGGCTGGGTATAATAAATCCTTCGTGTTCTTATGAATCTTTTAAGATGGGTAACATAAACATCTGCAAGCTTGCACTTTCCAAATTCTGTAACAGCATCTCCAACTTGTTGTTTCACTTCCTTTTTTATAATAATGCTCCTTTTCATTCTCCATGTATTATTCATACATACCTTAAATTTAATTACTAACCCACTAAAGTTAAAAATTGCACTACACCTGATATATAAACACTATCACATTGGAGTTAAGAACACATTTTACCTTATACATAATTACTATCATGCTGAGCTAAGGTTGCCACCTTTTTTTCTCTCTTAAGAAACCACCAAGGTTTTTCTATATATTACTTCCCCCCTGCTTATACAGTGATTTTTCTTACTCCTACAAGAAATAGAATAATTTTAGTATTTTTTCTCTGTAAGATAACTTCTTCCTTTCTATATCAAGTGTTCTACCTTCAGTGTTTTGTCTTCCTTTAGTTAGCACTTGTGTCTGGAATACATTGAAATGATTATCACCAAAGCAATATGCTACTCAGTGACCCAACTCATTGTGATTAAAACTGAGGGTTACCATAAAATTATTGTGTTCCAGAGAACAGAACCAGAGTCTGAGGTAGCAAATACAGTTATGGCCTTCTATATTGGAATGCACACAACTCTCGAAGCCAGGTAGGACATTTGTCATACCCAGTTTTTGATGGTGTGAACTCACTTACAATAACGTCTGGTTGCTTCTGTTCGAATTCCTTGTGGATTTTGAAATAATTTATCATGAAGCATCACTTCTGTGGCTGCAGATCTTAATGGGTTTTTATGGGATCTTGCTTCAGTAATACCCCTCATCTGTGTATCTTGTATCAGAAGGTAAGAGTTAGTAATTGCTTGTTTTCATACCAAGATCAACTTATTGGTGGGATCATGGAGAGTTTAGTTTTGGTCTGTCTGCCTCTAAGTGCTCAACATGCATATGAAGCACTTGGATGATCTGTATGCAGTTTTGTAATACCAGCAGATGATGGAAATGACATTCTCCCCACCACCACCACCCTGCTCTCTCTTTTCCCATGTCCTGTTACTATAGCCATGGCAGCTAGCCATGATGGGAGCCTGGATGTGGGTGACATCAGTTAATTATGGTTAGGAGGCTCCATCTATCATCTGAAGTGGATAAGGATACCCTTCATAGATGGGATGGTGTGTTAGTCCCGCATGTCTGCAGCCTTGAGGTATGCCTGGATCCAACTCCAGAATGAAAGAGAAGCCAATAGTGCTTTCTGCCAGCTCCATTTATGGATTTTCCTTTTGCAAGAAGATGAAAACCATCTTGCGGTTTTCACAGGTTAACTACTAAAAATCTCTTTTTAATATGTTTTGTTAACAAATGTGATAAGCCACTAAGTATGTGGAAAAGGATGGGATTTGAACAAATTCTAAATATGAATAAGAAAAGCAACAATCCATCACCCTACCTATAAAGCAACCTCTCTGCAATAACAACTCCACCCGCCAAAAAGTGCTTTTAAGCACGGTGTTAAGAATTCCCTCTGATAGGAATCCCAAGCCTCACGGCAGGTAGCTGGCTGGAACAGACTACCAAAACAAACCCCTTCCTATGATCAAGGTCAGTCTCAGGTTAGCCATTCATAGAATATTACATCCCCTCTCAAAAGCAGGAAGTGTTTGATATCTGGTTTCCCTGTCCACCATTCCTTTAGGGAAGATGGATTTTCCCTTTTCTCCCCAAGTAAGAGAAAAATCTGGTATGTTAAAATTGTTATGTGTACTTAAAATGCAATGGCTGATATACATCTTTAGCATTATGATAAATGGCACCATGAAAAAGGTTGTGGGGATGTATGTTTTCTGGTTACCAAGTCTCTGGTGTCCTATTTATGTAGCTAAATTGATATATACTTCAGAAATGAACCTATTTTAAGTTCAGGACAGTGGAAGTGTTATGGATAGTGGAAGGCCATGTGTAAGACTCAAGAGTTCTTATTGGTGTATACAAGTGACATTTCCATCTATATTCATATCAAGCTACATCAAAAAGACAGACAGCAAATCCCCCAGTTGTTTCTAATACCCACTGGTAATTGGGCAGGCAAAGATACAACACAACTATCTACATTTTTTTTTACAGGTGCCACATCCAGAAAATTCTGGATTGATTCATTTTATGATCCTTTTGTTTGTTTTCCTGGCTGTCCATAGTATCTTTAATCTTCTCCAGCACCAAAGTTCAAAAGCATCAATACTTTTTCTATCTTGCTTCTTCAGAGTCCAGCTTTCACATCCATAGAGTGCGATGGGGAAAACGGTTGTCTGGGTGATTCTAATTTTGTAGGTCACGGCATCTAAATAGCCTTTCCAAGGCCTTCATTGCTACCCTACCACGTGCTGGTCTGTGACATATTTCTTGACTGCTGGCTCCTTTACTGTTGATGGTCGAGCCTAAGAGGCAGAAGCTATCCACCACTTCAGAGTCTTCCTTGTCAATTCTGAGGCTGGTTGCTGTACCCATTGTCATTAGTTTAGTCTTCTTTACATTTAGTCATAGTCCAATTTTTTCACTGTGCTCCTTGACTTTAATTATTACTAGAGCTTGCAGATCATTTGTATTTTCAGCTATCAGAATGGTTTCATCAGTGTAGCACAGGTTATTGATGTTTTTTTCTCCAACTTTAAAACCATGCTCATCTTTTTCCAATCCAGCTTCTCTCAGTATATGTTCAGCATATAAATTGAATAAATAAAGATAAAGTATACAGCCTTGTCTTACTCCTTTGCCAGTCTTGAACCAGTATGTTTTACCATGTTCCCTCTGGACTGTGGCTTCCTGTCCTGCGTACTGGTTTCTCATTAGGGGTGTGTCCGAACCGGTCTGGAGGCCATTCTAAAGGCCTCCGAACTTCCAGACCGGTTCGGACTTGGCCGGTCCGGGTCCGGGTGGGGGGTATTCCTTTAAGGGTGGGAGGGCTTGCTTACCCCTCCCGCCTCTTTGCCCCCTCCAGCGCCCGTGCTGATCTAAATCTTCCCATACTAGAGGTTCTTGCAAGTTGGGGATATTGAATGTCGATGTCCCTGCTGTACAGATTTTCAGTATACTCCTTCCATCTCTGTTTGAACTTATCTGAATCAGTTACTATCTGCCCTTTGGCATCCCTTAACATACCAATTCATGGTTGGAACCTCTTTCTGAGTTCAGAGATCTTTTGAGTTCAGAGATCCTTGTTTTTCTGTGTCTGTTTCCATCTTCAAGGTCTTTACAGATGTCATTGTAGTACTGCTCCCAGTCTAACTGCTTAGTGAAAGAGAGCTTTATCTTTCTGGACTTTGGTTTCTCTCCTCTTTCCTTGCAATTTCCACCGTCTGTTCTGACATCCATTTTGCATTCTTCTGTTTCTTGGTCTTTGGCAGTCTCTTTTCACCTTTGTCCTTAACAACTTCTTTGATTTCATTCCACAGTTCCTCTGGTTCCCTATTAATGAGGTTCAGAACTTCAAAGCAGTTCCTGATGTTCTCCTTGAAAATGGTAGGTACATTCTCAAGATCATATTGTGGAAGTTGGATAGCTTTTCTGCTTTAGCTTGACTTGGAACTTGCACATGAGCAATTCATGATCTGTCCCACAATTGGCCCCCGGCAATGTCTTTGCTGTTATAACAGAGCTCTTCCATCTCCTTGCACCAATAATGTAATCAATTTGATTTCTGTGTACTCCATCTGATGATGTCCATGTGTATAGGCATTGCTTTGGTTATTTGAGAAATGTGTTAATAATGAAGAGATCATTGGAATGGCTAATAAATCATTCTCCTGCTTCATTTCTGTTTCCTTGGCCATACAGTTGGATTGTGTTTTCCTCCTTACCTTTTCCAACTTAGGCATTCCAGTCTCCAACCACCACCAGCACATCTTGCTTGCGTGGTCTGTCAATTTCAGACTGAACTTGAGCATAAAACTCATCCACTTCCTCTTCTTCTGCATCAGTCGTTGGAGCATAAACTTGAAAAACTGTCATGTTAAAGGGTTGTCCACAAAATCTAATTGATATTAGTCGGTCACTGACCGCATTGTACCCAAGTACTGTCATTGCTATATCTTTCCTGACTATGAAAGCAACACAGTTCTTTCTTTGTTTGTGTTCTAAGTAGTAAACGCCATGATTTTTCTGACCGAAAGTGTCCCATTCTAGTCCATTTTAATTCACTGATGCCCAAAATGTCAATCTGTAGTTGATTCATTTCATCCTTCACTGTGTCATGCTTTCCCATATTCATGCTTCTTACATTCCATGTTCCTATTGTAATTCTGTCTTTGCAGCTTCGGATTTTCTTTTCCCGCATGGCAACATCAGCCGCTAGACGCCCAAAAGGGTTTAGCCTGATAGTGTCATAAACACCATTGGTACTCTGAGAGATCCTCAGCTCTTCCTCTGTAGCATGTTGAGTACCATTCGACCTGAGGGGCCCATCATCCGGCACTACATCGACAATCATTCTATCTTGTCTATCCATTTGGTTTTCTTGGTAAAATACAGGAGTGGTTTACCATTGCCTTCTCTCATGCAGTATGAAATGATGCCTTTGTTGTTGTCTCTAAAGTGACCATCCTTCTTATATTGCTGCTGCCCAGTGTAGGTGCCTGCTTGCTTTAGCTGGGCATCTGGGATGACCTTTGCACCTTGGGTGGCCCTACTGGGATTATATCTCCTGGAGCACTTTGCTCATCCCTTCCAGGACCACCCAACCCCCACCACAAACACACACACCACGATGAGGAGCATAACAGGACTTGGGAAGTATATCACTACTCAAGATATACTCACTAATTTCAGCTCATTCTGGTGGTACTAAGAAGATCAAAGGGAAGGAAACGACTTCTGCCTAATGCAAACCTGCCTATATTGTGAACAAACAAGTCAAATGCAGCCCACCAACAAGGCATTATCACCTGTTTATTGAACTTATGGTGTGCTGCTACAGATGGCAGATGAGTTACGTTTACTTGAGTGGATTGTGTAGGCTTGAAGACCAAAATCAGCAGAGTTGAGTGAGTCTGTAGGAGAAACATGCAGATGGCATGTATAATGGGGGAAAATATTTTCAGTGATATAGGCTGACATACCACACAACGCATAATTTTGCAAACAGAGTTGTATACAGAGGGCCATTATTTGCAGGACAGACAGAACATTGTGCAGTATGTCAGCCTATATCACTGAAAAATCTTTTTTTTTAAAAAAACACCACATTATTTGGAAGAGCCCTCTGCTGTGCAACTGTAAGTAACCATGCAAACACTCCATTGCAAGGCAGTCAGAAGCCTCATTTACATGCTATGTTGAACACTCATGTGGTGAGTGTACAGTATACACATGTACAGATCAGTAAACAGGTACAGTTATTCACATGTTATGCTGAACACGGGTACAGCAGTACACTTCGTATCTGTTGCATGAATTTGAGGAGAATGTACACTGGTTCACTTTTAACATGAACGTAGGTTCAGACATTCTTACAAACAAACACATACACAAGTGTACTTGTACCGCATAATGTCTGAATCGGGCTGGAGTGTTGTGTGCTATGTCACTCATAATCCTTTGATCACCTCCATCATTTCATATGTGTTCTTCAAGAATCTGGCCATGTGGGTCCCTTTGCCTTGCCAAGAATCCGTGCCAAAGTAGAGAAAGGCATGAACAACTGACTGTGAGAGTTAACAACAGACTGCGCTAACAAGGTAACAGGCGAGTTAGATTTCTAGGAGAATGTGAAAGCATTGTTGGAAGGTTTGGAGAGAAAAGGCAGTAGAAGTTAAACACACAGAAGCTATGCTTTTGCCACATGCTAGTTTACTAAATAAAACCTTAACTTCGCTAAAGCAGAATGAAGTAGAAGGATGCAGCAATTTTCCACAAGTACATTTTTTTGGCAACAATTTTTATTTTCATGTATTTTAACAATGTGAGCACTAATTCCCAGGACACTGGTAGTGAATGTGCCAGGACACTGGTAATGAACTGCCTTACTATATTTCAGCTTAAAGGCACATCTTTTACTGTGCTTGTAGACGGTACAAATAATTGATTCACCAACTGTTCAAAATCTTGACTCAGCCTCACAAAACCATGACATACCTAAAAAGAGCCCTGGAACTGGTAGTGACCAAGGGGGTATCAATTAGGGATTCACTTAGCTCACCATCACTTTTCAAAGGAGGGAAGTAATTTCAGGGAGACCAGCTACACCAACAAGGATGCTTTGTTACACCAATGGGCCAGAGCAAGCCAGGAAGATTTAGAGGCTATTTTCATGAGCAGCCTAACCCAGGCTAGGTCAGCACAGCCTAGACTAGGCTGCTTGTGTGGATAGCCAGGATTGAAGCTGATCCCAGTGCTGCCACCCCACCTAACCTACTTTTTAACTCTGGCCTTTAGCCAGGGTTAAGGGTGCGAGTGAGCCATTAATCCTGGTGCTCGGTTGTGTGTATGTTTGGGCTGCATTCAGCCCAAGTGTACACAGAGTCAGATGCCTAGAGTGCTCGACTCCCGGGGAATCCTCCAACGCACCACAATCATCACATGATGCATTGTGGGATTTCTGGAGGCCGGGAAAATGGGTCCTGGCCTCCAGAGATCCATGCTGCATGTGGTGTGCTGTAGAGGTGATGGATAATCATCGGGGGGTAGGTCCATCCCTGCCTTCCCCCCTGCCTGCCTTCGCCACCCCTGTTTTGGTCATGTGCATGACCTTACAGTCTGCTGAGTCAGGCCAGTTCACTGGTATAAGCAGTTCAAAGATTGTACCATCAGCTGGCTATGGATTGCCTTTTGCCTTGCTCAGTTCAAACCAAAGAGGTCTAAAAATGAAGGACTAGGAAATTATGGAGTTTCAAAGTACATTAATGGCTGTTATTACCTTTCACACACATCATGCTCATGTATACTGGCTTTACTCAGCAGCAATATGAGCTAAAATCTGCGATTGCCCAACTCATGGGCTGCATTAAAGTACTGCAGGAGCAGCATGAAGCTACTGGTCCTACACCTGCAATAAGCTAATATTTTTGCTATTCTTTGGGCATACGCTGTAACTAGACACAATCGAATGTATGGTGCTATTTTTATTGAACAATTTGATGTGGCAAAAAAGGCTGGAAAGATTTCAAATGGCATAGAACTCTTCCTTGAGTCTAAAAATAATGGTGGACCAGATCACTAAAGTTACTAAATTGAGTAAATTTGGAGCTACTACTACTCATTTATACTATACTTTAATCTTGAAAATCCAGGTATAGTCTTTACAACCTTTTAATCACATTAATAGATTTTATCACATACTTTTATAATCAGAGATGCACAAACTTGAGAAGCTTGATTCATATTATCAACATTCTTATAAAATCATCTGTAGATTATTTGACTGAGCAGGGCCTTCTCAGCACACCTAAATCTTCAGTTTAGATAAAATTTGGTGGCAGGTTAGAGGCGATTCAAGTTCTGATATCAGTTTTATTAATCTTATCAAAATTAATTTAACAGTAATCAGAAACACATGTTTCACCTGAACACAACTCTCAAATCTGGTTCAGATTTTTGTTTAGGCAAAATTTGGTATCAGCAATATAGTAACAATTTGGTGTTATTAGCCATTTTTCCATTTATCTCACGGAAAACATAGAGACTGACCTCCTAATCTGTAGGACAGAGGCCCTGAATATACAACTCCAAGATTCTAGTCCAACTTGACCAGATGGATAATTCAGTAATAAAAACCCTCCAACTTAGGATGTAAGTTAAGATGGGCTTACAATTTCACTCGTGCTCTAAAAAGCATGGAAATTCCAAGTTAAGGTTCCCATCTTAACTTCCGCACCAAATAAGCTGTAAAGATTTTTTACTGTCTGGTTTATTATGTTGGCTTTAGAAATGAGGCTCCATGCACCCACACATTGCCTTCGTCTTTCAGTTGGACATTGGGCTGGGGAGGGATGCATCCAGGCAGACATTTAACAGGTACAGTTTCCCTAATCATTTACTAGAGATGCCCCGGATGAATTTCTGCCTGGTACATCTCTGATCAAGGCACAATGCTACCCCAAAAGTCCACCTATTTACCTACAGTTCTAAAACTATCTGCAATAGATTCAATAGGCCATTTCAGTCCTGGAAACTTGTCCTGGCTAACACCAAACAAAGTCCTGGCGTGGGTGCATGGAGCCTCATTTCTAAAGCCAGTATGATCTATGAGACTACAAAATCTTTACTGTTTCTATGGCATGGAAGTTAAGATGGGAATAACTTGGAATTTCCTTGCTTTTTAGAACATGAGTGAAAATGTAAGCCCATCTTAACTCTTATCTAAAACTGAAGATATATTATTACTGAATTTGCAAAGTTTTTGAAAATGAAGGTCTGGGTAGTGTGTTCAGCCATTCTCTCTCTCTCTCTCTCTCTCTCTCTCTCTCTCTCTCTCTCTCTCTCTCTCTCTCTCTCTCTCTCACACACACACACACACACACACACACACCAGCCTTACATACACACACATACACTGCAGCCTAGAGGAGCCCAGAGGAGCCGTTAGAAGCCTTGCTAAATAGAGTGTGTCTCCTTCCTGCCACCTCCCATTTACACCCAAAAGCACAGAGCTGCATGCCAGTTTTGGCTGGACGTTGGGATGAAATGCATGTGGTATTGAAGAATCAATGACTGTGCAGTAACTGACGACCAGAGTTTAACAGCACTTTTTCTAAGGCATAGGAGCAGCATTAAAAGGTATAGCTGCAGTGGGGAAAGGGAACTGAAGGGCTATGTCCCAAGGCTAGGACAGGGAAGGAGCTGACCACCATACTGGTTGTGGGCAATGTTGTGGGAACCACAGCTTCAGAAGTCCTGCTTCACAGACTCTTTTAGCAATAAAGATGCATTTTTCAGCCTTTTAAAACACAGCTTTGAGGATCAATTGTGAGATAACCATCAATTGGATCCCAGAGGGATATACAAAAGGCACTTTTCTAGCATGCAGTCTAAAGGCTGAAAAAATATGCAAATAGACTAAAAAATCATTTAAATACCACTTCCTCAGTCCGAAAGAACACCACCAACCCTTTAAACCCCTATTCAAAAGAGAAAAACTTTAAACTGCTCTATCTAAGAAGACGTTTTTCAATGGATCTTGACCAAATGTGTAGGGGAGATATCTTGTGTCACATATCTGTGCTGATGACCAGGCAGACGATGAATGTGTGCTGATGGTCAGGCAGATTGTTCAAATCGTTTTGATTTTATAAGCAATAGAATGTTCATGGTGGAATGCTGAAACGACTCTCAATGACTGTGCCAGTATAATTTTGACATTTGTATTTACAAAGTTGTTTGGCTGTCAGAACTCCTGAAAGGTCCCCTAATGGCTGAAACAATACCAGAAAGGTGTCAACTCTAAAACAGGTTTAGAACTGTACAAAGGCAATTACCACCCCAACCCTGTCTAACGAACAATATTCATTTTGGCACATGATAGTCCTCCCCCCACTTCTCATTACATTTGTCTTTTTATATCCTTGCTGTTTTTTAAAAAATTTCCTGATTTTTACTTTCCAAATCTGCATTTAGTGCCCTTAAAAAAAAAAACCAACAAACAAACCTTTTTAGTATAATCACACTTTGAGAAGAACACAGCCCTTGCATTGTGTTTTGACAATGAGAAGCCCTAACTCTGCTTGGAAGTCCCATGTGTGCCCTGGAAGTTCTTATTTGTAATTCCTGATCTATGGGAATAGGTTGTATTTGTGCTGAGAAAGAGAGATGTTGCACAATGTACAGAGACAACATTTACCTTAGCTTCTGATGCTCCTGACATCAAAAACAGATACTCTGGCTGAAATTAAGTCCTGCACACTGGTCTGTGAGCAGACCTATCTTCACCACTTTCTGTCCTAGAAGCCTATTTTCATGAGCAGTTCTTTTTTTACTCTTTTTTAATCTCAGAAGGACTATGTTCAGACCAAGAAAACAATAGCCATGGGGTAGAACTGTGAGCTAGATATGAACAGTCCAATGGTTCTTATGATTATGGTAAACTAATAATTCTTCTCTGCTTCTAGTACACTTCGCATATAACCTGTTTAAATGGCTACACATTGCAGATTAACAACGTGACCTTTGTATTTTTTGAAACTGCAATACTTGTTTTCATTGTACACATTTTATGAATGCACTTGGCAGATAGCCACAGCTGGCTGTGGCTCCTTGCATCCACAGTGCACATACAATTCTTTTAAAAATGTGTAGTCATTCCTAATAGTGGCTGACACCCTAATAACCCCTGCTAACATGGTGATTCTTTTTATTTAGCAGGGGGAGAGTAACTGGCCCTATCCACCCCCAGCACAGTACCTCCAGTGACTGTTGCTGGTGTCTGTCTTGTGTTTCTTTTTAGATTGTGAGCCCTTTGGGGACAGGGATACATTTTATTTATTTATTATTTTTCTGTGTAAATCGCCCTGAGCCATTTTTGGAGGGGAGGTATAGAAATAGAATGAATGAATAATGGTGCACATGTACAAGGACGTTGCACTAGTGCAAAGCTTCAGACTTAGCACAACTCGCTAGTTGTGCTACATATGAAGCTTGCATTCCAGACTAGTGTTGTGCTAGCCAGGCACAGAGGGAGGCCAGCAGCAGCCTGAGTTCAGCCCACTACAGCGGCCCCCTAGCCCCACTCTCAGCATCAGATGGCAGCATCTGACATCAGACACAGGGAGCAAATGTTAGCCATGCCCCCTGCATCTGATGTCAGATGCAGGGGGAAGAGTTTAGCTTGCAGATGGGGCCGCACAGCCCCGTTTGGGAGCAAAATCAGCCAGCGCTGTGTTCGCAGCATGACCGGAGTAGCTCTCCTTGCCAACAACTCTGGCTATGCTGGCTGATTTTTTCTACAAATGGGACATGTGACTCCATTTGCGAGCTAAACTACGCCCCTGTATCTGACATCAGATGCAGGAGGCATGGCTAGGGCACGAGGCATGGCATAGCACGAGGCATGACCCCTGAAAGGCAGCAGCTTGGATTCCTTGAACCCATTTGCTAGTGCAAACATGTTGGTGCTTGTGCAACAGGTGCACAACCTGTGGCACACCTCATGTTTGAAAGGGAACTTTTGCACAATAACAAAACAGCACAGCTTTGGAAATCCCCATGTCTTCATGTAGCTATGTGATTTTTCTTGCAATAGAGCAACTTTGCTCAATGTTCATAGACACCATTATTCAGGATATCAGTCACTATAATTTCAGTGAATGCTAAATATGTATGAAAAACATATGACATCACTTTTGCCCCAGTGGGAAAGAAGAATATCAATAAAATATAAATTCCAAAGGAGTAGTAATGTTAGGCTGTTGCAGCAAAAACAACAAAATTTTGTGGCTTGAAAGACAAAAACAGATGATTTTTCAAAATTTAAAGTAACATAGGAGCTCTGCTTTTGATTGGGACAGGGTGGTGTGTTTTCTTGATCTGAATAATACCTCCCTACCAAAGCTGCTAATAGTCCTCCTGTGGAACAAGACAGGTGTTCTAAATTTTCTACACTGGGCCCAGTGTAGAAAACTAAATTTTCTACACTAAATTTTCTACACTGGGCAGCTTCATAGGGGTGATTTAGATCAGGAAAACACAATGGAGGGGAGTGGTTAACTCTGCATCTCACAGTGATGTTGCTCTGATCAGAAATGGATCCTTCCATAACTGCTTTTTATTTTTTTTAAAAAAGTTGTAATATATGTCCATGCATCACTTCTGTTTTGTCCTTAAGAAAAAAAGAAGGAAGCAGAGACAGTAAATAATGAGACAGATGTCAGAGGAGATCTTATGCTTAGTTTAGTATAACCTGGTGCATATAGCATTTATTTTTATTTATTTATTTGATTTATATACCACCCTTCCAAAAATGGCTCAGGGCGGTTTACATCAGAACAACAATTAAAATCAAAACTAAATCAATTAAATTAAATTAAATTAAATTAAAATTATTTTATTTTATTTTATTTACTTATTTACTTACTGTTACAGTTATACACCGCCTTTCATTAAAACAATCCCAAGGTGGTTAAATTAAAATCATTAACATTAAAATCATTTAAAATCAACATTAAAAATTTAAAACCATGAATCTAATTAAAAGCCTGGGTGAATAAATGTGTCTGCAGTGCCTTTTTAAAAGTTGCTAGAGATGGGGAGGCTCTTATTTCAACAGGGAGCACATTCCAAAGTCCAGGGGCAGCAACGGAGAAGGCCCGTTTTTGAGTAGCCGCCAAATGAGTTGGCAGTAACCACAGATGAACCTCTCCAGAGGATCTTAACAGGCAGTGGGGCTCATGGCGAATAAGATGTTCTCTTAAATACTCAGGGCCTAAGCTGTTTCATTCAGCATATCTCATGGGTGTGGAACTGTGTACAGAGCAGATGGTCAGGCTGATACACCTGACTGGCCCCTCCCGCTACGTGTGAGGGGATGTGAGTGCACACATACTGCCTCTGTCCTGGTGCGCCATGCCACAACTTCATAATCATGTGGGGAAGGAAATTCATCCCAACCGCTCTTCACACACCAACCCATTAAATATGGGTGTACTTAGCATTTACGGCTACAGGAGTTGGACTATTGCCAAGCCGGCTGGAAGCCTTTTGAAAGCCAATCGGACTAGGGGATGAGCAGGAGGTCTCTCTGTTTGCTCTCCGGGAGTGAGTACAGAGGAGACAGCACAGGGTTCTGCACCCTCCTCCCTCCTCTGCATTTCAGGTCCAGGACCTGCTGGTTAATCCCTGGTTTGCCACAGCCAGGTAATGTGGGGCAGTTAAATACTTTGAATCTCCATGGTCTGACACAGTGGCTTTCCTCAAATGGCATGTTCTCCCTTTTTGCTTCCAATTTATGTTAGGATAAATGGCCGGGGGGGGGGAGGATGAAGTGTAAATCACTTTCAGCTCTGTGATCAGGTGGAAAAGAATCTCAATACACACATATATTCTTTAGGGGCAGCCCTGTTAATGTGTTGTAGCAGGAACAATGAGGACTCCTGTGGTAACTTAAAGACTAACAATTTATTATGGCATAAGTGTTAACGGACTACAACCCACTTTATCATATGTACCCTAGGAACAACAACGGAGGTGCCTTAGGAATAAGACAGAGGGATATAATGTTCCCACAGAATTCATTATAAAAATTGTTCAACCACACAGATCATATCTTTCCAGTTCTCTGATCTAAAATATAAATGGTTACAGGAAAAAATAATAATTGGGCATATATATCAGGAACTTTAAAACAAATTCTAAAGTCACTGACACTCAAAATTAATATGCGTGCAGATATGTGTGGTAAATTACACTCTATCAAACAGCAGGAGTAAAGGTACTAAAAGTTTTTGAACATTGCCATTTCACTGAGAGTGAGGGGGGAGTTTGTGGGTAGACGCATAGCTGTATTATCTAAGTATGTAATAAAGTTTCAGCCACAGCAAGAACCGAGGATTATGCTGACAGAGAACAAGACACAGAGTGGGTCACAATATACCATATCACTTTTTCTATTGTTCCTGCAAATGTCGAATGGGCAAGTATTCATAAAAAAGAAAACAAAGATCCCTACAAAGTTGCTATGCACAGTACCAAAATAGTTACACAGGAGTCAAAAGTTCAGACAAATGATACCTCTCAACAGTATCCCACACTTCTGTTACAAAACCATGAGAAGAGCCAGTGTAGTGTAGTGGAGCACCCTAACTTGGGCCAGGGAAATCCGGATTTAGATTCTGCTCCCACATGGAACTTA
Source organism: Hemicordylus capensis (assembly GCF_027244095.1). NCBI lineage: Eukaryota > Metazoa > Chordata > Lepidosauria > Squamata > Cordylidae > Hemicordylus > Hemicordylus capensis. Next base: position 317,407,082 of record NC_069659.1, on the reverse strand, counting down.
CTTGGTGGCTTTGACCAGTTGCTATCTCCCAGTCTAAATTACCACACAGGGTTATGAAAATATGGGAGGGGCACAGAAAATTTTCTGAGCTTCTTAAGGAAGGGTGGGATAAAAATCCAATAATTAAATAATCGGGGAGTTGAGCTGAACCTGAACCCAAAAACCAGTTCCAAGAAGTCTCTTTCAGTGAACTGGAAAACCGAATCAAAAATATTTCAGTTGTTCTTGAAATTGAACTGGAACTGAACTCAAAAAGTAACAAGCTCAATAATTAGGCATTCTGGAAATGTTCTTGAGGAATTGTAAGGGATTCTTTCGCTCCAACTATACTTGGAGAAATTAAATATTCTAGTCTGCCAACTAAAAAAGGAGGAGGAGGAGAAATTGGTAGGCAGAGTCTAGGAATGATTGGCAGTGGGTTTGCTACATGTCCAGGATTGGCCTGGACAGTTGAGGAATTGGATGTACTATCCAGGATGTAGAGAAAGTGTCACCCTGGATATGAACTGTTGAGGAATTTGAGCAGAAAGAGTTATTTAGTGCATTTTACCCATTTTTCTCATGCTCTTCTCCAGGCATTGTCACCAGATGGTGTCAATGTTTAAAAGCCCCAAGTACTATCTAGTACAAGGGTTCCCAAACTGTGGTGCTCCAGATATTGCTGAACTACAACTCCCATCATCCCCAGCTACAATTTATTGTGACTAAAGATGATGTGAGCTACAGTTCAGCAACATCTAGAGTGGCTGAAGATGATGGGAGTTGTAGTTCAGCAACATCTGAAGTACCATAGGTTGGGAACCAATGATCTAGAACAACTGTCTTTAAACTATGGTCATTTTATACACGGTTATTAAACAAAATAAACACAGTAGACATTTCCTTCATTTTTTACATCCACTTGTGCTACTGCCATATTCATTTTGCATACCACCCAGAGACAAAAGTTTGGGGCAGAGTACAAATTAGATAGATAGATAGATAGATAGATAGATAGATAGATAGATAGATAGATAGATAGATAGATATTTGGTTGTGTTTATTGAGGTGAAATGCTCCTAAGTCTCTCCAGTGCAAATAACACTATGGGGCGAAATGCACAAAACAGCTACCCGGGACTTTTCAAACACTCTTCCCAATCCGAGCCAAAAAAGTAGGGCTTTGACATTTACACACACACACACACACACACACACACACACACACACACACACACCTCTGATCATTCTGACCAGGAGTTCTCTGTGACAAATGTGGTAACCTTAACTGGTAGTCTTCAAACAGAGACTTGCCCACCCTCAGACCGTTATCCAACAACAAGGTCTCATTGTAGAGGTTGCAAATGACAGAGGTTGCATTTAGTTGCTAAAAGCCACTGAGAGATATGAATGGCATTCAGAGGCAATTCCTCCATAACTTTATCTCCTCCTTTTACAAAGCCATCTAAATCAGAGATCATCACGACTTCCTGTGGTAAATAAATTCCATGTTTTCAGTGTGCATTGCATGAAGTACTTTCTTTAGCCAGTCCTAAACCTACTGCCGGTACCGTAACAGAAATATAACGACCCATGAACCTGGCCTCATGACCCTTTCTATAAAAGTTAATGGTTCATAGGATTGGATGCATGGGGCAGATAGCAGAGGGAACTTGTGCACTTTGTCCTTAGAGCATACAGAGCCCAAGAGCAGGAACCATCAGTACCATTGTCCCATCACTCCTGCCCAGCCCAGAAGACCTATGCATATGGTTTGGCTATCGGGATGAATTAATGTGGGGTGAGTTAATAAGGCTTCTCATTAAGCATCTCACCAGTCATATTTTGACCCAGCACCTAAGAAAGATAGCACAGATTAGCACTGCACCACTGGTCTCCTCTGGTAAGAGAATGTCAGGACAATGGCCTAAGCAATATGACTTATTCCAGCTTGCCCGTAGCAGATGCTGCTTTATTTGCTCCAGCATAAATTACCATTACTACCATATCTGCAATCAGGACAGGATCTATTGGCAGAATAGTGTGGGATATCGCATTGTCCATGCCATGTTTCTGCAATGCCAGTACTAAACAACTGAGCAGTGTGCTGTCTCAAAGACCCTGTAGATATCTACACTTATAAAGGTTGTGGGATTGAGCTCTCATAAGCCTTTAATCTAGTTTCATAAGCTGTTAGACATGCCTACTCTGACTGAAGCTATACCTGGAGATTTGCTTTTCCAGCTTGCCCCCTCGCTGCTGATATTTTTCACAACTTCAAGCCATTAACATCTCCAGTACTGCTTGGATGCCAGTTGCAGGAGATTCCAAACCAATCAGGGATGGTTGGCAACCATTTAGACAGTTGTTGAAGAAGATTCATTGGCCCCATTCAGATGTAGCATTAAAGGTCAGTTAAAGAAATCTGTGGTTAATTTCTGCACCCAAGAATCATGCTGCAGAGGATGGAGCAACTCCAGTTTTGTTACCTTCAGCTGCTGGCTAGGGATGTGCACAGAAACGGCGGGGGGTGGGGTGGCTCAAAGGCTGGGGGGAAACATTTAAGGATGGGGGAAGGTGCATCTTACCCCTCCAGCCACATTTCCCCCGCTGCACATTAGAAGAGTCCAGCGGAGCAGCAGTGTACTTCCCTGCTGCCCCATTGCCTCACTGGACTGGAAGTATTCAGTGCGCTTGTGCTTCCGGTCACTTCCAGTCCAATGAGGCAACAGGGTGGCAGGGAAGTATGCTGCTGCCCTGCCAGACCCTTCTAATGTGCAGTGCCAGCAGGGGAAATGTGGCAGGATGGGTAAGAGCACCCTTCCCCACCCTAAAAGGAACCCCCCCCGCCTTCAAACCAGCCGAACTGCTGGTCGTTCAGACCTGTTCGGAGGCTCATAAAAGGGCCTCTGAACAGGTGCATGCACATCCCTACTGCTGGCCTCTTCCTAGTCTGCCGAGGCTCCATCCCAGCAATCTCCATTCCACTTATATTGCTAGACAGTGGGCAGTGTGTCACCATGTCAATCACTCAGCAGCTATTGGCCACGATGTGAGAAGAGGCGTGCTCTGTGCAATCATGTCTTCTCGGCATGTGCAATCATGTCCGCCAACATGCTAGCACACAAGCCACCTGCCCTTGGCAGGGAAAAGAGATATTAACTCTTTCCTGCCTCTCCTTACAGCAGTGACTTCCCCATAATTCCTAAGCTACAAAGCCATGCATATACACATAAGTGATATCCCAGGATGGCAAAGGGCTCTTTCCAGAGGAGAAGGGGTACTGGGGGGGGGAAAACAGAAGGCACACTGAGAAACTGGAAGTAGGGGGTGGTGAGTGGGTGAGAGAAGGGATGGTTCAATAGAGTTTATGCCACAACTTAGCTGCACAGCTGCTACCAGCGTGTAAGGCAGATCTTGGGCACAGTAATTGTAGCAGGTTGTTCTGGAAACTGTTAGCTGGCTGGGAAGGTGGCACCTGGCGAAGCCAGATGAGTGCCACTTTTGGTCAGGAAGATTAATCGAATTAAATCTTATAATCCTAGTTTAAATAGCAGAGGGAGCTTGATGCAATTAGTGCAGGTTCCTTAGATTTGAAAGGGCAGTTGTCAAGACTCCCCTCCACAGGGATTGTGGTGGAAATCCATACCCATACATTGGAAAGGAACCTACAACCAGCAAGGGGGATCTCCCTAGGGGGAATCCACTTTTGAAAGACTCAAGTTAAATATCCAGAAAAAAATGGTTTGTCATGAGGATCCCTGTTTATCCCTTTTGTGGGGGTCTACTTTTAATCTCCCTTGGGAAAGACAAACTGTCTTCCCTAGCTGGAGAAGAAGAAACTTGGGGGGTCCTCTTTCCTTCCCCTGGGAAGACAGATTGGGCCCCTCTCTTCCCACTGATACTGGTGAAAGGTAGAGTTAACCTGGGGATCCTATTGCTGTCTGTTGGGGGGCCCCAACACACAGGCCCCACTGTGAATTTATCAGTGCCATTAACAGAAATACACATTAGGGATGTGCAAACAGGTTTGATGTTGAACCAGTTTGGTTTGACAGTTTGAGGTTGAACCGAACCACCCCCTGTTCGGTCTGACCCTGGACCTAAACCACCGCCCACACGCCCATGAGGGAAGTTCATGCGGGTTCTCGAGGCAGCGGAGGGGCCCCATGGAGTTCCCCCCTCCCTCTACTGGCCTACTTTGCTTCCAAAACTGGCCCATTCAGCCATTCTTCGGGCAGTTCGGACCTTACCCCTGGCACAGTGGCCATTTTGGAGGCTGCCACGCCTGCACAATGGGCCTCTCCATGGCCTAGGTAATGTCAGGGGAAGAATTACCAGTGGTCATACCTCTGTGGAACCCCCCTCCACAGCCGCCTTGGAGAACTGCCCCAGAGGGCGTAATTATTTTTTTGCGGGGGTGTGTGTTATTTTAAAAAAAAAATGTTCATGGACACACACACCAAGGACTGGACTGAACTGAGGGGGATTCAAGGGGGTGCTGGACCAAAGTGGTCCAGTACAGTTCGGATCCGGTTTGGATTCAAACCGGACTGGACCAGCCAGTTCCATGCACACCCCTAACAGACATCATTCAGAAAGGAAGAAAGTCTTTCTTTAATTAACTGAACAAGAACAAGGGGACCACAGGTGTGGTCAATGCGGTAGTGTTCCTTTGCCCAGCTACAGCATCTGAGTCTTTAGCACTTTAAAAGTGGAGTGCTCATCCATCACCCCACAGCTGTCTTTCCTGCTGTTGGGGCAGGGGGAAACATCCCTGGTATATCTGCAGATATACCAGGTCTATAACAGGGAAATGTTTCCAGGCCTATCATACTTCAGACATATTATGCAAAAACCCAGCTTCCTTGAGAAGTCCATAATGCTGGGAAAAGTTGAAGGAAAGAGAAGAAGAGGACAACTAGCAGCAAGGTGGATGGACTCAATTACAACCATGATGAATGCACCTCTGAGAGACCTTAAAGGCCACGTTGAAGACAGATCATCCTGGAGAGAATCTATCTATGTGGTCACAAAGAGATCAACACTGACTTGATGGCACTTAATCAATCAATCAATCAATCAATCAATCAATCAATCAGTCTCTGCAGAAAGCTCATCTTATTGCCTATGCTTCTCTTCTGTTGCTCTGACTTCTCTGTGCTGGTAAAGTGGAAGCTGCTGTGTACATGAATCTGTTTATGTAAGTCTGTATGTGGGGTAAATACTAAAATGCTAACATTTGAGAGCTCTCTCCTCCTGTCTCCATCTTTTCCACCCAGCCCTTTCTTGCTCAGGAACACTTCAGGTCCAAAGCAAGCAGGGGAAAGCAGGCTTATTCCGATCTGGCTCTGTTAAATGCAGGAACTTTAGGGATGCAGTGGCCCTGTTGCCAAGCAGCAGCAGCAGGAGCAATGAGGTGATGGCAAAATCGGAGCATTATCTCTCAGAGATAGCCAGCGAGAGACAAAAGCATCTAGAATGGATGCATTTCGGAGCTGCTCTGAGCCACAGCCACTCTTTATGGTAGGGGGAGAAGTTTCCTCACAACACCCAAGTTATAGCAGCCGCAGAATTCAGATGACACAATGGTGTTTCAGAACCTCCAGTTTCAGTAGCAAAATCACTACAAACCAAGGGGTCAAATTCAAGTTTGGAGGCAGAAATGAAGCTGCTGTTGGATGACAGAACTGCAGCTTCATGCTTTTAGACAATCAGAAATGTCGACCTCAGCTACGCTTACCTGAGGTTTCGCATGATGTCTGAATTGGGCCTTTATATCTTTTCTTTACTTCTTCTCTATATGATTCAACAAGTTGAGAGTAGCCTGAAACCATTATTAGTTGCTAGTAGCCTCAAACCACTTTAAAACAACCACTCACTAAGGCTCTACACACGATCAGTGTGCAGAGCTGAAAGGGGTTCAGCAGGGAGAATGGACTTAAGCTGATCTCCCTGCAGACTATCACTTACCTTTCCTTGGGTGGGTGGATTGTCTGCCCAGACAAGAGTGGCTTGTCTCTGGCACTCCCGCACCTGGCCGCGGCTCACCTGGCAGCTCCAGGGTTTGGGCAAAGGGAAGTGCTGCTGTGCAGTGCCCTGCCCAAATAGCTCCAGTAATGCATTCCTGGGATTCCCCCCTCCACCGTGGCTGCTGACACACGATCATTAAAATGGAGTTAACGGAGCACTCCCTCCATTAACCTCATTTGAAGGGAAGGAATTTAGGCGGGCTTGTCACCATGGAGCCACCAGCTTCGCGCGCGAGCCCATCGGTTCTCACGGGTGAGCAAAACTGGGCTAAAGGAGCCCAGCCTGGTTTTGCTCGCTTGTGAGAATAGCTTCACTGTGCATGTTCTTTAGCCAATGCTTTGTATTCTTCCAGTGATAGCCTGTGATGGCTATTATGAAGAGACTTTATCTCTGCAAGTAGGATTTGTTTCTTTAGCAAATTAAAGCAAATGATGAAAACTGAGAGGCTGAAGTATCTTTCAGCTCTTGCTCCTCTTCTGCAGAAAGAACCTGTAAATGCTGGATTAGTGTTATAAATACAGTGGCCCTTTCATCCCAATGGCCATATACAAACCTATACACATAATATACCTTGTGCTTTCTTATCTGCAATTATGCTAACAAGACTCATGCTGAGAAAGGATTAGGCTTGATGGACAAAGACAATATTACCTCCAGGGTTAAAAAAAAAGTGCGAAGAGACATAGGCAGTAGAGCTAGAGTGATTAGAATTACCTGCAGGAGGCTGCCCCAGACGTTAGTTATGGAAGTTAGGTGAAGAAGTGCTAAAGCCCAGAAGATACTTAGTCACTCTGGTGAGCTTTTTAGTGACATATTGTAACACTTTTGAGTCTAAAGGAAAAGCCATAATGCAAATATTCCCCTGACAGGTTCTGCTTAGTGTTTATCACTCAGCATGGCAGCCATGACACCTGGCTGAGTAAAAATCCCAGTGGGAGTCTAGCACTTGGCCTGCCAGCAGGACATGGACATCTGCAGGCTCTGAAAGAGCAAAACTCTAACAGGCAGGAAGAGCCTAGAGAGTAAGGCCACTGCCAATTTCTCCCCATATTCCATAAAATATAATCAAAAGAGACTTTTTAACAGAAGGCCTACTAATACTCCTTTAGTTGCAATGGCTTTCCCCCGCTCTTGATTTCTTCCTTTGGGATGTTCTGAAGAATAGCTCAGAAAAGATGATCAGGAGAGAGGCAGCAAAAACAGCTTTCAGTTTAATCACCTTCCTCAGATCATGTTATCTTAAAAAATAATTTATACATGATGAGGTTGTTCACATGATGGTTTCTGGGGCAGGGAGGGTGGGCGGGAAGTGGGATGCAGGTCAAACCTACCTTCCTCCCAGACAATCAGTTCTGATGTGTAGTGTTCGGCTCATGCACCCACATGATCCACATTGCTCTGAGTAGCATGGATCTCTGGAGGTCGGAAAAATAAAGCCCGGCTTCCAGATATCCCTTAATGCAACACATGAGGAGTGAAGTGCATAAAGGGATTCCCCCTCAAGCCAGGCGCCCAAGTAAAAAACTCAGGCTACCCAGGGCGGCAGCGCTGGGATAGGGATGCTTCACACGAGCAGCTCTAACCACGTTGGGCTGCCCAAGTAAGTAGGGCTCCTTGTGTGAACAACCTCTATATTTTTCAGTCAGTGTATAACATGCCTAGAACAATTTTACTTTCATTTTAAAGAGGAAGATTTCAAGATTTGTCCCCCCCCCCATTTCTCTCTCAAGAAAAACTGAACTATTTTTTTTTAAATCTATTCTTTAAGATTAGTTTTTTATATTTTTCTACCCACTCTGTGCACCCCTCTTCAAAAAGATAATTAGCACGAGCTTTCATGGTATGGCCTTTTGAAACTCTTTTGTAAAGTCTCATTGCTGTATGATTGAATTTATCATAAAATGCTAAGTAAACATCTGTCAGTATTCAGAATATGTATTAAGTTACATTCCATGAAGACAATGTGAAATAAAAATATTGGACCTTAGCAGGGTATATTTAATACAAATGCTATTAATGTACCTCCCAATGATTGCTCAGAGGCAGAGGTGACCACAAGGGCAGAGGTAGATGGTTACAAGCTGCCTTTGCTCACATCTGTGTAAATACTGGAGTGCGGATCCACTCAGAGTTCCAGGGGCTGAAATTTCAAAAAATTAAACTACAAAAAAGTCTCTATCTGTAACTGTACCAAAAATAAATAAATAAATAAATAAAATCCATCAGTATCCTCCCCCCCCCCCCGTTTTCCCCCTTCTCTCTCTCTTTCTGACTTCTCTTCATCAAAAATAGTAAAAGACCACCAAGGAAGAATAGGGCAGAAAAGGAAAATGGGAATAATGAATGCAAAGATTAAATTGACACGGTAGCTATTGGTGCTGTCTGTTCTGCTTTAAGGATGCTATCCTTTGCATATTAATAATGTTAATCTACTAAGGAACCATATTGAACAGGGTTGAAAAAATAAGTACTCTAAAACAAAGTCTCCTCCAATATTTTAAATGTTAAGCCATGCAAAGACGTTGTTTCTATGAAATTTAATAACACCAGAAAGTGGATAAGTTAAAATTTCATATCCTTAGACAATTATATTGTAGAAGTACTCAGTGCATTGCTTGGTTCACTCAAGAAGAGAAAGCAAAGTTTGGTGGTTAAAACACAAGAAAAGTTAAGATTCTATATAGCCAAGGGAAAGCTAGATACTATAGCAAATTGCTTTTTTGTTTCATAATTATTTCAGGGTGATAGTAAAAATTGACACTCCTCTCCTGGATTTGGTACATGGTTAGCCCTACTAGTCTTTGAATTGTCCAAACCTAATGATGTGGAAAATACTAAGATCTTTAACACAATCATCTGTGGGTGGTTCGAGGGAAGGAAAATCTACTAACCTGACCCTCACAGATGAACAGACCCTAATCAGCGAACTCACCACCTAGATGATCATTGCAACCACAGTCTCCATTGTGGAAAAGGGGAGCTAGGTCCCCCAAGGATCTAAGTTGATATTTCAGAACGCATTGCGATCTCAGAAGACAGGCAGCCCTCAGTGCATCCACTGCTCTCTTCTGCTTGGCCCCTCTCGCTGCCGCACTCTATGACAAACATGGTGGCTAGCTGCCAGGAGCTGAAGAGAAAAGGAAGTTCCAACACATGTTCAAACAGTAAGGTATGATGGCTCATCTTTTTGACCTATCTCAGTAAAAACTTAGGGAAAGGATCCGGGCTACACAAATCTGAGTGGGCTCAGTTGGAGGGCTTCCCTTGTGTGTTCATGGGCAGTTCTGGGTTTGCTGCTTTCTGCCCTCCAATTCTTGGTTGTGTGGACAGGCTTAATTTTTTCTACATTCTTGTATCATGAACCTAAGCCAATTTGAGATTTAGGAAGTACATATTTGAACATTGTTGTCTGCATTGTGCAAATCAACAAGGGGGTTCAATAAGAACACAAAGTTAATAGGGATAGGGAAGAATATTTTAAAGGAGTTAGAACATAAGAACAGCCCTGCTAGATCAGGCCCAAGGCCCATCTAGTCCAGCATCCTGCTTCACACAGTGGCCCACCAGATGCCTCTGTGAATCCCACAGGCAAGAGTTGATGGCATGTACTCTCTCACCCCTGCAACTGGTATTTAGAGGCATCTTGTCTCTGAGGCTGGAGGTGGCCTATAGCCCTCAGACTAGTAGCCATTGATAGACCTGTCCTCCATGAATTTATCTAGACCATCTTATTTATTTATTTTTGCATTTTAAATTTTATTGGATTTTACAATAGCTTTTACATACAAATTACATTCATTTATCTAATTCTACACATAAGTAAATATTGACTTCCCACTTGCCTATCTGCACAATTCACAATAACTATACATATAAACCATTGCTATAATAATTCAAAACATACATGCTCCACAATACTACTCAATTTTACCCAACCCAATCTGCTGTTATATGTATCTAGACTGCCTTAAAGCCATCCAGGATGCTGGCTGTCACCACAACTTGTGGCAGAGAATTCCATAGCTTGATGATGCATTATGTGAAAAGTACTCCCTTTTGTCAGCCCTAAATTTCTTGATAGTCAGTTGTATGGGATGACCCCTGGTTCTAGTGTTATATGAGAGAGAGAAAATTTTCTCTCTATCAGCTTTCTCCACATCATACATTATCTTATAGACCTCTATCATGTCTCCCCTCAGTCATCTTTTTTTCTAAACTAAAAAGCCCCAGGTGTTGTAGCCTTGACTTGTAGGGAAGGAGTTCTAGTTGCCGATCATCTTGGTTGCCCTCTTCTGCACCTTTTCTTGTTCTGCAATGTACCATAATTGTGTATAAGGGCATTATAATATCAAGTTTTATTTTCAAACCCTTTCCTAATGATTCCAAGGATGGAACTGGCCCTTTTTACAACTGCCCACATTGAACAGACCCTTTCAATGAGCTGTTCACCATGACCCCAAGATGTCTCTCCTCATCAGTCACTGACAGCACAGACCCCATCAGTGTATATGTGAAGTTGGGGTTTGGGGGGGGGGCTGAATATGCATCACTTTACACTTGCTAACATTGAACTGCATTTGTCATTTTGTTGCCCATTTGCCCAGTTTGGAGAGATCCTTTTGGAGCTCCTCACAATCACTTTAGGATTTCACGGCCCTAAGTAGTTTGGTGTCATCTGCAAATTTGGCCAATTTGCTTCTTACCCCAACTTCTAGATCATTTATGAACAAGTTAAAGAGCACTGATCCCAGGACAGTTCCCTGGGGAACCCCACTACTTACTTCCCTCCATTTAGAGAACTGTCAATTTATACCTACCCTCTGTTTCCTGTCCTTCAACCAGCTACCGATCCTCACATGAACCTGTCCCCTTATCCCATGCTAAGTTTTCTCAAGAGTCATTTTGATGAGGAACTTAGTTGAAAGCTTCTTGAAAGTCCAAGTCAACTTTCCACACACCTGTTGACATTCTTAAGAACCTCAAAAGGTTAGTGAGGAAATATTTACCTTTGCAGAAGCCATGCTGGTTCTCCTTCAGCAGAGCTTGTTCTCCTATATGCTTAACAATTTTATCCTTGAGAATTCTTTCCATCAATTTGCCTGCAACATATGTTAAATTAAATGGCCTGTAATTTCCCAGATCCTCCTGGATCCCTTTTTGAAAAATCAGTGTTACATCGGCTATTTTCCAGGACCTCCTGACTACATTTCCCTACATTGTTGGTGCCAACGTGCACCATGACAGTTGACTTCTCTGCAGCACTGCCTAACAGCCCGTCTAAATACTGTGTGATGTCTGCAAGCTTCATACCACACAGGTAAGTCACCATGCGGTCTACACATGGGTCACAGACCCATCCCTCTATATCCCTAATGACTGAATCAGCCACTACTAAGAGGCTCCCACCCCCTGGAAAAGTATCCCCTGTGCAAGTGGATATGGTTTCATCATTGACAGAAGCGTTCCCTTCTAAGGGAGTTCCTTCTTTTTCAGAATGAAGTCCTCTTTCCCCAAGACCTCCATTCTCCCTGAGAGCAGAGAGGAGCCATCAGCCTGGGAGTGGGATGTCTCTATCACATCTCTGAAGGTTCCATCCATGAACCTATCTGAGCTTCTCCATATTCACCACCTTGGCTCTGAGGGAATGAACTTGTTCCCTGAGAACCAGGAACTTCTTGCACCAAGCAGACACCCATGACTTCTTCCCATCGAGCAAATAGTTATACATTCAACACTCTGTGTAATACACTGGGAAGCGATCCCTCCCCTGCTGGCTTTCTATCTTCATAACTGGTTTTGTTGGCTGTTCAGAGTATTTGGAGATTGTTTATTTGAAAGTTAGGTCTTAGCTGTAGTTGTCAGCTATTCAACCTGCTTTCCCAAGAATATGAAAGAGGGAGTAGTACTTATCACCTCTTCCTGCTCAGCTCCTTGTAATCAAGTGGCCTCCTTTCGAGCTCTGCCACACACTTCCCTGCTAAACTCCACACAAATCTCCAATGACCCTGTTTGCTAATCTCTGTTCACTTCACTAGCCAGGAATGTAGCTCAGCAGGAATCTGGCCCCACCCACCAGGTATGACTCCACTCAGCCCTAGCTGGCTCCTCCCACTGTCTCTCTGCAGGCAAGACTGAGAAATAAAAACTGAAATTCTCCAAAACAAGTCCGGACCAAAAACCAAAACAAACAAATAAATAAACCACCCACCAGGACTTCTCCCCTAAAGAGAAACCAGGGCCTCAAAATCTCCCCCTCCTCCTATTTGTTTGAAGGTGGTGTGTGTGTGTGTGTGTGTGTGTGTTTAAAACTTGCTTACCTTCTCAGGTCTGCTCCTCCTCCAGAGTAGGCTTCAAACTGATGATAACTGGTTGTTATCATCAAACAACCAAACATTTGGATGGAGGATGGAGTTTATTTCCCAAGACAAAGAAGACAAGCTAGATCAATCCTTTCCTGTGCCTGAAGACCTCTGTGTGCACAGGCTGAGAAAGGGGAAGAGTAAAGAGAAGAAAGCAACACCCAGAGTGGATGACATTCCTTCCAAGATAAAGTTGGCAGATGTAGGGACAGAGAACTCCAGGCACTGTTGATGGCTCTAAAAGGGGGACTATCTCACTCTGAGTTTGAGTAGGAAGGGAGTCTAGCTGTTAGTAGGCAGGTATCCCTATCAACAGAAGGTGCTTCTGCTTCATCAGTGAACAATCCATGCCAATCCTCCTCTGGGGCAAATACCCGCTATGAGGACAAGTGAGGTTGTTCCCTCTTCACTGGCTTCATTCAGCTTAGCAGTGCTGTTCATAAGCTTCATCAAAATTTGTAGCAATTGCAATTGGGGGGAGAAGGAATAAATAGCTAGATACAAGACTTTAGGATTAAAAAGCACAGCTTTTTTAAAGGAAGTCTTTACAAGAGTTAATGAAGAATGCTAATGGGGAGAGAAGTAAATACAGGAGACCCTCATTATCCATGGATTTTCAGATTCGCATATCTGCGGTCAGGTCTTAGAGACCTGGTTCAATTATCTGCAGGGTTATCTTTTTAAAATCACACACACACACACACACACACACACACACACACACACACACATATATATATAATTGTGGGGTTGGGGGGCATTGCTGGAAAACTGGAGACCTGAAGAACAAGGTATGGTGCTTTATTCCCCCCCCCCATTTTTTGGCCAGGGGTGTGTGTCAGGAACTTAACCAGTCATGGTTGCAGTCAAGAATGGAACCCCCATGAATAAAGAGGACCTCCTGTAAATCCAATTGATGAAGATGGACTGTCATGGATGACAAGCCTAAACACCTGCTGCCACTTCACAATTAACCCTTGAATTAACATCTCAAAATCATTTTTCAGCCTTGTGAAAGAAGTTCACAACTAATGCTACCCACAGCTCTGCTGGTTCTACCATATCTTCACTAGCAAAACCAGCAGTTCCACTTGTGAGCTGTGTATACCCTGCCATTCTCCAATTCATTGAGATATCAGCCCCCTGGTATCAGATTTTTCTTCATTCTCCCTGAGCTTCATGCTGTGCTGGAGACAACACACACAAGGAAGACAACACAGGAAAGGGAGCAAAAAGTGGGCAGGGATAACATGACAAGAATATGTGATCATTTCAGTAACACATACTTAGGCTAAGTTACAGTAGGGCTTGGGAAGAGGTTGTTTCAAAGTCTTGATGGAAAAGGAATATTACTGTATTTATCCAGATCGAAGATAATACTAAATTTAAGATGACCTCCTTTAAAAAAATGTGATTCTTGTATTTTGCTGAAAGTAAGAGGATTTAAAATACCCCCCCCCATTTTTAATGTCAAAGAACTTTGAAAATAATATAGTCTTGGATTTATGTAAATAGGGTAATATTCCACTCTATAGCAATTAAACATACAGAAATAAGTATTTAATTGGCCCAGTATCCTGCAAAAACTTGTCAATTAACTCAAATCCCAGGACATAACATTATTTTCACAATGATAGTTCACCAGCATCTGGGAATGCTGTCCTCTGACTTTTGATGGAGCATGGCAACAGTTGGTCCCACAACATGCCACAAGCAACCAATCACTGTATGCTGGCCTTCTGGCCAATGCCAAGCTGGGTCCTCAAGCCTGATAATAGCTTCCGTCCTCACCAGAACCAAACTGCACCTGCAAAGCTGAACAATTACTTGGCTATGTAATAGCATCAGGTTTGTAAAGTAACACAACGAATCAGAACTACTACTTAACTTTAAGATTACGCAGTCTGCTTCCTGCGCTGATGTACCTGTTCTCTATCAATATTTACAATAACATGCTGGAGCTAATATTTTTTTTAATGTCCTAGATCTTTACTAATCACTGGCATGGATTTCAAGCCACAGTGGTTGGTCCAAATCAAGTTTGAGACCCTCAAATCTCAGTGGCCATAGCCCTTTTAATTATCTCTCCACAAACTGGGTCAAAAGCAACCCATTGCTGTGCCCCAATAAAGGCCCTGCAGCACTCTACTTATTCTGTGAAGTGCTGAAAAGGGCAGAACTGTTCCCCACTACCAGCGCCTACTTTGCTCTCTTTTAGACAGCCCAAAACACACTGAAGCTCTTCTCACGATTGGTGAGAAAAGCTTCTTCTGGGTCTGTGAGATCAGGCTTAGCCCACTCTCCCTGCAGATGATCAAAAGGCAGCTCTGGGTGGCCAGATCGGCCTCCGTCACGAAGCTGGTGGGTTCTGCGAGAATCGGGGCCCACATGGCCCCTGGAAGTTCCAGGATGCTCCGCATGAGCGCATGGGGGATCCTGGAGAAACCCTTGAGCCGGGGGTCTCCTTGTGTGTTGCCGCGTGCTGCAGTGACACACGATAAAAAAACAGGGTTAACAGAGTGATCACTCCATTAACCTTGTTTAAGTGGAAGGGGATTTAACGAGGTTTGCTGCCTGTAGCCGCGCAGCTCCCATTGCAGCACACGATCACCCCAAAGTGGGCTGGGCTCCCTTAGCTCACTTTTGGGCAATCGTGGGAATAGCCTCACTATTTCCTGCTCCTGAATAAAAGGAGCATTCCATCCTGACAGCCCTTTCTGAACTATCCAGCCATGAGCTTGGCACCTGCTCACTGACCCTCATTGCCAAGAAAAGGATCACCAGTGTCCAATTATATGGCATTAATCTCTATGATGTCCATGTCCACTTAATCAGATCGAGCTTATATATCATTAAAAGCCTTCATCTGGATCTAGGTATCATTATTTCTACCCTGCAAGCTTGCACTCTCCAAGCAGATCCTTTGTTAGTCATATGAGGGCGATATACCTCACTAGTATCATAAAGCTTTTCTACAGGGAAACACTGGAGAAGCCACTAATCTCACTGCTGGTCAAAATAGATTCATTGTTAGATGACATGGTGGAGCATGTAGCACCATAGAGAATAGCCAATACATCAATATATTTTAAATCATTCAATTTTCCAAATGTTATCCAGGAATCAGGGCCAGCCAGAGTTTCAGCGGGCCCTTGGCAAAGTCCCCTCGCACCCATGGGTCCCCTCCCACCTGGGTGGTCCAAGAAGTCCTTCTGCCCCCACCACACGAAGGCACAGAGATGGCCTCAACAGTCAGCAGTGTGCGCTTCTGAGGGCCCTGGGCAGCCACACAAAGAGGTCAACCCCTGATGTTGGGTACTGCCAGGAGTTAATTATACAAGCCACTGGAGTAAGTAAATGGATATTTGAATTGCTGTAACTTCTTGTAATAATTGTTCAGCTAACCATTTAAATTATCAAAGATCTTTAAATGCACAATGTCATATAAAAAGCTAGAAATTAAAAATTAATCGACACGATTTACGTAACCAAAAGCTGCTTTCTAATGTGATATTTTTCAATAAGGAGACAGCAGTAATTATGCTGGGGGGAAAAAATATTCATTCCTGTAGTTTGAACGATTATAGCAATTTCCACCAGGGGATTTCGCAGCCAGATTCTAGTTCTGGGCAACAGTGATTAATATAATGGTTATTAATGAGAAGTCATTTTTGTATGTCTAGGGGTGTTTAGGTGTCAGTGCTCTAAAAGCAATGTGTTTAGCATATTAATAATAAAAGATAGCACTGGATTGGTGACTAAGTAACCATATTGATTTTTCCCTTCTTCTTCTTCTTCTTTTCCCTTCCCCTTTTCCCCATTTCTTTTTTCTTTTTTCTTTTCCTTTTTGGTGTGTGTGTGTGATGTGAAAGGTCAATTAGACTTATAGAAACAATGGGGCCCTTCACAGCAGGCTCTATCGTTTCTCTGTGCTGACATCTTTTTAACCATGTACAAAGTTCATTAAATGTGCAAAAGTAGTAGTGTTAAAAGGAAGAAAGTGATTGGGTCAGAGGTCACAAACCACGGCAAGCTGACAGCCTCTTGTGGATTACGCGGCAGGAGCTAAGTAACAGTGAGAATTGCCTTTCAGGTTGCCCACTGGGACTGAACAGAATGAAGTCATAAGCATCTAATGCCACTGGCTTAATTAAAATGAATATTGACAGTGGCTTTGTTTGTCTTGCATCAAGCTAGATGCTAACAAAGTATTATTTTTTTTAAGAACCATGACAAAAACAGATTGCATAACACTAGTAAATCTCATATTAATTAGCAAATTGCCAAAATTTAATGTGTTACTCATGTGCCAAGAGTGAACCAGATATGCCTGGCAATTGCTGAATAGACTCTGTCTTTCCTTTCCTTAGCCATGTTCCCTCACCTCAGCACTTTGAAGTGATAACATCCAAATATTGGGGTGGGAGGGGAAACAAGCTAGAATTCCCCCACTACCCTAGGTGACACCACTTAATACATTTTACAGCAGGCTGCATAATCACTAGACATTGGTCATGGCGTTTCTGGATTTAAAAAAAACCAAAACAAAAACTACATGAGATTTAAAAGACTCAGGAGCAAAGCAAAACATCCTCACTCTAAAGACAAGCATTATTTTAACACAGAGCAAGGAGCTTCATTATTATTCTGATATTTGTGGAACAGCTGAATAAAACATTTTGATCATCCTGGCGAAATTAATAATTTTAATTGCACATCTGTGAGGATTTGAGAATTGATAGTTGCTGTCTCATGGAAATGACAGGTTTTTATACTCATTAAAAAAAAGTACTAGTACTGATATTCACTGGGATTGTGGTAACACAAATTGCATCCTAGAAGGGACTAATTTGCTTGTGCTGTTCACCTCAAAACAGCCATTTTTGTAAAAACAAAAACAAACAAAAACACAACCCTAAAGTTTTCACTGATGAAATAGAAGGGTTTGATGTGACATCTCCAGGTAGCAATCTGTGTCTGATTGCTCAGAATTCTGTGTGATCCATCTTTGATTTTGAAATGAGCTTTGAGTCGATGCTGCACTGCAGACATACAGAAATGCTTCAAAGGTGGCTTTATTCTTCCGTTTTCCATTTTGACACACCAAATGTCTTTTAGCTTTGTTTTGCTGAAGCCTACAGGAATACATACAGCATTAGCTGACATTGTTCGGAAGAAACACAGAGAGAGAGAGAGAGAGAGAGAGAGAGAGAGAGAGAGAGAGAGAGAGAGAGAGAGAGAGACTCTGTGTGTGTGTGTGTGTGTGTGTGTGTGTTCTGTTTTCATAGTTGGGTTGACAAACTTTATATTCCTAGAAAGAAAGTGTGTTCATCAGCCAGAAGCAAATAATTCCATTTTAGCTCAATGGTATAACAGGCACTGGGCTCTCACTTGGACATTCCTATGTGCCTGTGAACTCCCAACCCCTTGAAGATTTTAGATGTAACAGCCCAGCTACATGTTGCAGCCACATTGCAGATGAATTTGAGCCAAATGGTTCCTGGTGGGAGCCAGAATCTCATGTTTTGTTCATTACATGTGCAGTCTAGCCCTGTTCAGACAGTTAAAAAAGATGCTGTACTTGCATACAGCACACCAGAGAGTGCTGAGACGTTCCACCCCTGTGCATCACAGCTGAGAAGCATCACCCTCTCCATGCTCTCTCTCCAAGTGCTGCAAGTGCTCTTCAGGCAAATAGCATAAGTGGGCAGAGCATGAAGAGGATTATGCTTCTCAGTGATGATGTGCTGGAGTGGGGCTTCCAGGCACACTCTGGGACACCATACGCAAGTAGAGCATCCTTTTTTAAAAAAAAAGTCTGAACAGGGCTTCTATGTCCAGTGTATGCAGGCACAGATCTGTACACATATATATTTATTCAAACATTGTGTTTGATGTATGTACAATATCATATCCACATTTTACATTCAGTGCATGTACAGTCTGTGTACAATGGAAATGCATACAGATCTGTATGTACAGATGTTCACATATGTTCAACACATGCACAGTAGTACATTGTTTATCTGCACTATGCATTTGGACCTGTACACAGATTTCCTTTTAAAATGAACACATGCATCATCATTTCCACAAATATATGTACATGTGTACAGATACCTGTATGCACACAGAGTGTCATGTCTGAATAGGGCTAGTGTCTTCTTACTATCCTTCTTCCAAATTTGCTGTCTTATGGTCATGAGCCTGGGCTCTTAATGGTATCTGGCAAGACTAAGATTGACAGTGGATCTCTAGAAGCTGCTCAGCTGAAGTACAGTGGTCCCTCTACTTACGAAATTAATCCGTTCCGAATGCACATTTGTAAGTCGAAAAATTCGTAAGTCGAAAAGCGGTTTCCCATAGGAATGCATTGGGAACGGATTAATGCGTTCCAGAGCCTAGAAAAAAGACCCAGACCCCCAGTAAGGCTTGCAAACTGCACAGGAACATTTCTTTTCAAGAATAAACAGGCAGTAAACAGGCAGGCAAGTCAAGGAAACCGCATGTAAAATTTGTAAGTCGAGGAAACCCCATCTAAAAATTTGTAAGTCGAAAAAACCACATCTAAAACCGGATCTAAAACTGCCGTTTGTAACTCGAAAAATACTTATGTCGAGTAGTTTGTAAGTCGAGGGACCACTGTATTGTCCACTGTGGTGTCACTGTCTTTATCCAATACATCCTAGGGAATTTCCAGGGTCAGTCGCAACTTGAGGGTACATTATGCCCTCATATTGCTACTTTGTATGTGCATGGCTTTTCTGGACTAATTATAAGGCAAACATTATGAGAAACCTTTATTAATTTATTACCCATTCCTTGTTCTTCCTCCATGGAGCTAGGGATGTGCATGAGACGGTTTGGAGCCTCCTATGGGAAGTGCCGTACCGGCTCTGGCGCCAGCGTTTGACCCAGTTTGGAGGGGCAGGAAATGGATCCCTTAAAAAGCAGGCAAGGAGCTCCTTACCAGTTCACCCCCACCCCACTGCTTTTCTGGCAGTGGTGCCCACTCACCAAAAGGACGAGTGCAGCTGCAGTGCTGTTCTCTGCAGCCTCCACATGGTGTTGGCATGCAAATGAACACATGCAAGTTCACATAATCACATGTTCATCTTTACTCACATATAACATAATTTTTATCTCTGGCTATATGTGGAGCAGGACAACCTTAAGCAAGCAAATTACTGCTGCTCACATGTGAATCTACCTCAAACTTTTTGATACTTCCAGATGGATTTATAGTCTTGATAATTAAATCTTGATGATTGCATTTAAGCACATAAGAACAGCCCTGCTGGATCAGGCCCAAGGCCTATAGTCCAGAATTCTGTTTCACACAGTGGTCCACCAGATGCCTCTGAGAAGCCCACAGGCAAGAGGTGAGGGCATGTCATCTCTCCTGCTGTTACTCCCCTGCAACTGGTATTCAGAAGCATCCTGCCTCTGTGGCTGGAGGTGACCAATAGCCACCCTCTTAGCACACCACATAGATAGATTCTCTCTAGGATGATCTGTCTTCAACTTGGCCTTTAAGGTCTCTCAGTGGTGCATTCTGTTGTAATTGAGTCCATGCACCTTGCTGCTGGTCATCCTCTTCTCTTTCCTTCCACTTTTCCCAGCATTATGGACTTCTCAAGGGAGCTTCATCTTCACATAATCTGTCTGAGGTACGATAGTTTGAGCCTGGTCATTTGTGCCTCGAGTGAAAATTCTGGATTGATTTGTTCTATGATCCATTTGTTTGTTTTCCTGGCTGTCCATGGTATCCTCAAAAGTCTTCTCCAGCACCAAAGTTCAAAAGCTTTTTCTATCTTGCTTCTTCAAAGCCCAGCTTTCACAACCATAGAGTGTCATGGGGAAAACCATTGTCTGAACTATTCTAATCTTTAGGTGTAGACACATCTCAACATCTAAATATCCTTTCCAAGACCTTCTTTGCTACCGTACCATGTGCTAGTCTGCAGAGTATTTCTTGACTGCTGGATCCTTTACTGTTGACAGTCCATCCTAAAACGCAGAAGCTATCCACCACTTGAATGACTTCATTGTCAAATCTGAGGCTGGTTGCTGTACCAGGGGCGTAACTAATGGTAGGGCAGGCAGGGCACGTGCCCTGGGAGCCACTTTGGGAGGGGGCGCACCAAGGTGCCATGACCCCCCCCCGCCGGCGCCCCCACCCAACTCAATGAATCTATAAATTTTTAAAATCAACTTCAAGCAGCCGCGCCGATGCGGCGCCTCCTCCTCCCCCGGCCCCGCCCCGCGCGAGCTCTTATTCGGGCGGGCTGGCTGCCTGGGCGCCTCACTGCCCATGACTCACACGAGTCTGTTGTTCCAAATCCCACCCGATTTCCAAGCAGCCGATTTCCAAGATCAGGTGTGTGTGTGTTTTTAAAAATGTTTTTATTACTATTATTACAATGATGTCTCTCTTGTCTTCTCAACTTCTCAACTTCTCAATTGCTCCATGGGGTGGGTGAGCAGGGGCCAGGGCAGGGGTCCTCCATCCTTCCAACCCCCGGCAGTGGTGGGTGGCAGCTACGACGGGAGCGGCCTCTCCCCACCCCATCCCCCCTGCTGCCCTTCGCTGGTGGGGTGGGTGAGCCGCAGGTGCGGTGGGTGAGCAGGGGCCAGGGCAGGGTCCTCCTTCCACCCCCCGGCAGCGGCGGGCGATGGCTACGATGGGAGCGGCCTCCCCCCGCCCCGTCCCCCCGCTGCCCTTCACTGGTGGGGTGGGTGAGCCGCAGGTGGGGTGGGTGAGCAGGGGCCAGGGCAGGGTCCTCCTTCCACCGGCAGCGGCAGGCAGTGGCTACGACTGGAGCGACGCCAAGGCCTGCCGTCTGGCCCGGCGTCGCTTCTCAACTGCGCCGCGTGCCTGCACAGTTAATAGATTGAACTGCACAGGCGCGCGGCGCA
This sequence comes from Hemicordylus capensis, assembly GCF_027244095.1. NCBI lineage: Eukaryota > Metazoa > Chordata > Lepidosauria > Squamata > Cordylidae > Hemicordylus > Hemicordylus capensis. Next base: position 317,385,793 of record NC_069659.1, on the reverse strand, counting down.
GTTGAGAAGTGACGCCGGGCCGGACGGCAGGCCTCGGCGTCGCTCCAGTCGTTTAGTCTTCTAACCACCAGGGGTTTAGTCTTCTTTCCATTTAGTCCTAGTCCCATTTTTTTCACTGTGCTCCTTGACTTTCATTACTAGAGCTTGCAGATTATCCGCATTCTCAGCTATCAGAACGGTGTCATTAGCGTAGCACAGGTTATATATGTTTCTTCCTCCAACTTTAAAACCACGCCCATCTTCTTCCAATCCAGCTTCTCTCAGTATATATTCAGCATATAAATTGAATAAAGAAGGAGGGAGTATACAGCCTTGTCTTACTCCTTTGCTGATCTGGAACCAGTCCATTTCACCATGTTCCATCTGGACTGTGGCTTCCTGTCCTGTGTATAGGTTTCTCATGGGAACAATGAGGTGTTCTGGGATGCCCGTTTTCCTAAGGATATTCTACAACTTGATATGGTCAATACAATTGACGGCTTTTCTGTGCTCAATAAAGCACATTTTGACTTCTTTCTGGTATTCTTTGCCTTTCTCAATTATCCAGCATGCATCAGCATTGATGTCCCTTGTTCCTCGGCCCTTTCTGAAACCAACTTGAATATCCGGCATTTCCCTTTCCACGTAGGGCTCTAATCTACGTTGGATGATCCTGAGCATTATTTTGCTAGCATGTGAAATTAAGGATATTCTGTGATGGTTTGCGCAATCTGTTAAGTCTCCTTTCTCTGGTATGGATATGTAGACTGACCTCTTCCAATCTGTTGGCCACTGTGTCGTTCTCCAAATTTGCTGGCATAGTTTGGTTAGAGCCCTGACGGATACTTCTGTTGCCTGCCATATTTTTGTAGCTATTCCATCAGTTCCTGTAGCCTTCTGACTTGGTAATGACCGGAGTGCTGATCTAACTTCATCTTCCCGTACAAGAGGTTCTTGCAAGAAGGGAATATCTTCTAGAGTATCTTGGATGTTGACGTCCTTGCTGTGCAGATTTTCAGTATACTCCTTCCATCTCTGTTTGATCTTCTCTGAATCAGTTAATATCTGTCCTTTGGCATCCCTTTACAGACCAATTTGAGGCTGCAACCTCCCTTTACATACCAATTTGAGGCTGCAACCTCCCTCTGAGTTCAGAGATCTTTTGAAAAACTTGCCTTTTCCATGTCTAGTTCCATCCTCAAGGTCTTTACAGATGTCATTGTAGTACTGCTCCTTGTCTCTTCTAACAGCTTTCTGAAATTTCCTATTAAGTTCCTTCCTAAGGTCTTTATCTTGCTTGACTTTGGCTTATCTCCTCTTCTTGGCAATTTCCCCCATCTTTTCTGAAATCCATTTTGCTTTCATCTGTTTCTTGGTCTTTGGCAGTCTCTTTTCACATTCATCCTGAACAACTTCTTTGATTTCATTCCACAGTTCCTCTGGTCCCCTATCAATGAGGTTCAGAACTTCAAAGCAGTTCCTGATGTTCTCCTTGAAAATTGTGGGTACATTCTCAAGATTATATCATGGGACCTGGATAGCTTTGTTTTTCTGCTTTAGCTTGACTTGGAACTTGCACATGAGCAGTTTGTGATCTTTTCCACAATTGGCCCCAGGCCATATCTTTGCTGTTATAACTGAGCTCTTCTACCTCTTTGCACCAATAATGTAATCAATTTGATTTCTGTGTACTCCATCTGGTGATGTCCATGTGTATAGGTGCTGCTTTGGTTGTTTGAAGAATGTGTTAGCAATGAAGAGATCATTGGCTTGGTAGAAACTAAGAAGTCGTTTCTGTTTCCTAGGCCATATAGGCCGACTGTGTTTTCCTCCTTACCTTTTCCAACTTTGGCATTCCAGTTGCCAACCACCAGCATTACATCTTGCTTGGATGTTCTGTCAATTTCAGACTGGTCTTGCGCATAAAACTCATCAACCTTCTCTTCTTCCGCGTCTGTTGTTGGGGCATAGACTTGAAGAACTGTCATGTTAAAGGGTTGTCCACAAAATCTAATTGATATTAGTCGGTCACTGACCGCATTGTATCCAAGTACTGTTATTGCGATATCCTTCCAGACTATGAAAACAACACAGTTCCTTCTTTGGTTTTCATGTCCTGTGTAGTAAACAGTATGATTTTCTGACTGAAAGTGTCCCATTCCATTCCATTTTAATTCACTGATGCCCAAGATGTCAATCTGTAGTCGATTCATTTCATCATTCACTGTATCAAGCTTTCCCATATTCATGCTTCTTATGTTCCACGTTCCCACATAATTCTGTCTTTGCAACTTCGGATTTTCTTTTCCTGCACGGCAACATCAGCTGCTAGACATCCAAAAGGCTTTAGTCAAACCGCATCATAAACACCATCAGTACTCAGAGATCCTCAGCTCTTCCTCAGTAGTATGTCGAGTACTATCTGACCTGAGGGCCCATCATTCGGCACTACATCAACAATCATTCCATTTTGTCTATCCATGTAGTTTTCTTGGTATAATACAGGAGTGGTTTACCATTGCCTTCTCCCACACAGTATGAAATGATGCCTTTGTTGTCATCACTGAAGTGATCATCTGCCTCCAGCACCTTCCTATATCGCTGCTGCCCAATATAGGTGCCTGCTTGCTTTAGCTGAGTAGCTGAGATGACCTTCATGCTTTGGGTGACCCTACTGGGAGTATACTTCCTGACGTACTTTGCTCATCCCTCCCAGGAACACCCCACCACCATGATGAGGCAACATAGCAGGACTTGGGTGGGTGGGTGGGATCGATGCTGTAGCCTTGCCTCATAAAGAAGGTGCTCCAGACCCCTGATCATCTTGGTTGTCCTCTTCTTTACCTTTCCCAGTACTACAATGTGTCCTTCTTGTAGTATGGTGGCCACAATGATATGCAATACTCCAAATGTGGCTGCATTAGAGGTTTGTATAAGGGCATTATAATATTAGCATTTTTATTTTCAAACCCCTTCCTGATGATACCAAGCATGCAATTTGTCTTTCGACACATTCAACAAGCTGTCCACCATGATCCCAAGATCTATCTCTTGGTCAGTCACTGACAGTTTAGATTCCATCAGTGTATATATGAAGTTGGAGCTTTTTGCCCTGATATGTGTCAGGGGCATGCTCTCTGACACCGAGGATGAGGAAGAAATAGGCACTGTGACAGTGGAGGAAGAGGGAGTGCAGCAATCTCAAAGGCAAGAAGTTGCAGAGGCAAGCAGGGCCGGCACACGGGAGGTTGAAATAGAAACAGAGCCTAGTATGTCAGCTGCTCTGGAGGAAGTACAGCCAATCTCAGCTATTGAACGGCATCAGTCAAAGAGACAGGAGGAGATAAGGAGGTGCACACGCAGAACGGCTCAACTAACAAGAAGAACTGCTGATTCAGAGACCCAGGATTGAGACCACCTGGCTTCAGCCTATTTAAGATGGCTTTGCCTCACTCACATTGCTGTTAGCAACATCGGGCTTTGTTGAGCAACCCAGCTGTGTTCCTGTTTGTTTTCACTGTGCTTTTGACTTTGGATTGTTGGTACCCTGCTTGTGGATTTCAACTTGGACTTGGTTTGACTGACTGCATATGGTGACGACTCAGACTGGCTTTAGTTTTTGGAATTTGCTTACTGCTTGGCTCTAACATTCTCCTTTTGACCCTTTCTCTGCTTCATGCTCCATTGGCTGATACATAGCTCAAGATTAGCCTCACAGGTTTACAACAATATGCATCACTTTACACTTGCTTACACTGAACCGCATTTGCCATTTTGTCACCCACACAACCAGTTTGGAGAGATCCTTTTGGAGCTCCTCACCATCTGTTGTGGATTTCTCTACCCTAAATAATTATTATCTGCAACTTTAGCCACTTTGCTGCTTACCTCAACTTCAAGATCATTTAAGAACTTGTTAAAGAGCATTGGTCCCAATACCAATCCCTGGGGGAATCCCACTTCTTACTTCCCTCCATTGTGAAAATTTACCAGTTATTCTTACCTCTGTTTCCTGGCCTTCAATCAGTTACCAATTCACACATGAACCTGTTCCTTATCCCATGACTGCTAAATTTACTCAAGAGCCTTTGATGGGGAACTTTGTCAAAAGCTTTTCACAAGTCCAAGTATTCTATGTCACCTGGATCACCTTTATCAACATGCCTGTTGACACTCTTAAAGAACTCCAAAAGGTTTGTGAGGCAGAAGCTATACTGGTTGTCCTTCAGCAAGGCCTGTTCTTCTATACGTTGAACAATTTTTTCCTTAAGTATGCTTTGCTTTCCATCAATTTATCCAGCACAGAATTTAAGCTAACCAGCCTGTAGTTTCCCAGATCTCCCCGGATCCCTTTTTGAAAATTTGTTTTACATTCATTACTTTCCAGTCCTCTGGTACAGAGCCTGATTGTCCATTTTTCCACCGAAATGAATTCTTGAGATCCTATGATTGATGTTATCAGTCAAGTAAATGCCAATATTGCATCATGTACCAAAGGCATGGTTAGTACATCACATCAGTTCTCATGGCCACACCATTTCCACTATTGCCTGTAATGAACTGGATAGGTGGATAAGGACTTTACAATGTGGATCTCGGAACTGAGACCTGATAGAAAGTCTAACCTGGAAGCATTTCTAGGCATCAGGCCTTATCACTGGACCTACTCAATCCCATAGTTCTTAAAGAAACCTCTTTGCTGAAGTTTACCAAAAAGAACAAAAACCAATATTTTAAAAAAGTGTAAAACACACTCAAAAGTGTTACATAAGCAGCCATTAAGCTTTGTATTAGGGATATGCAGAATGTTCCAAGGGTTGGAACACTCTACCTCAAAATGCGCCGTTTTGAGTGTTCCGAGCTCGGAACAGAATGCCCTTCAAATTAACGGTCTATTCCAAGCTCAGAATGGAAGAACCCCATTCTGAGGCAGAACATTCTGAGCGTTCCAAGCACTATTTTGGGATCAAAAATGGCACTCTTCTGGCCTCTCCGCACATGTAGCAGCCATTTGTGCAGCCAGCACCACCACACAAATGACTGCCATGCATGCACTGGGGCCAGAAGAGCACCATTTTGGATTTCAAACTGTTGCTCGGAATGTTCTGACTTGAAACAGGGTCGCTCCATCAGAACAACCATTTCAACTGGTTGTTCTGATGGAACGTCCCAGGGATCTTATGTTCCATTCCGAGCTCAGAACTGAATGCAAAATCCATTTCGTGCATATTCCTACTTGATATAATTTTTGCCAGCATAAATTAAAAAGCTAACCAACCACCTATATACATGTAACATTGTTCTTAAATGGGCCTTTCTGAAAAGGGAGTTTCAGAGAAATCTCTACTCTGAACTAAACCAGCCTAATCTATATCAGATGGAATTAAGAGCAATGCCTTCCTCATAGGGACTGATGAGTTTCATATAGGCCAAGGCTGGATCCTGGATTTTTGCAGTCTAAGCTTGTATTGCTCTTTGCAGGACTTCTTATTGCTGACTCTGAAAAAACAGACCTTTTTCTGTACCAAATGTAATATTTTCCACACCCTCACTTGTAGATAAAGGGCATTATATACTTGGGATTCAGACCCCAAGACAGCTACCCTTGCATCTGAGAATTAGGCAAACCAACAATGGTTTTGAAAGGGCAGGTAGAAATTGTTGCTAGTAACAGCATCAGCAATCTACAATATTGTAATATATGCTGCTGCACACATTGTAAAAAAAAATGCAACAGGAGAAATAATTAATCAGTGAAGAGTGTGAGGGGAAAACAACCTTGATCAACACTGCACAACTCTTACACAACTCAAAATGGCTATTGCCCTAGGTTTCATTTCTCTGCAAAGAGTCACATAACTCTTTGGTTCTATTGGTTCATTTTTAATGAGTCCATTAGATACACTTAATTCCTTTATATATTTCCACTATGAATGGGTATCTCCTGTAATTTCTACCCTTCTAGGTCTTTGCAGGTCATACGTGAAAAATAGTTTGGGGTTTATTTGTTTTTAGGTAGGGTTTTTTTAAGCCTTTGAAAAAGTCTGTCATTTGCGGTAGGGATGTGCGAGCCGGCTTGCATCAAGTCAGGCTCGACATCGAGCCAGCTCAGTTCAGCAGTCCGAGGTTGAACCAGACCAGCCCCCAAAGTGGGGGAAGCCAGTCCAAGTTTGAGCTGGACCACCCCCAGTTCATGGAACTGGCTCGCGAGCTGGCTTGGGGGATCCAGGGGATCCGGCTAGGATTCCCCTTTACAAGTAAAGGGGATTTCCTAGCCTTAAAAGGCTTCTGTTTAACCTTAAAGTGGTGGGGTGTATGAGAAAAGATTTCCTTTCCTTTTTAAATGAATCCCCGCCAGTGGTGGTGGTGGCCGTTATGGCAGCTGCTGCAGTGGTGGAGGCTTGGGAGGCAGCAGTGGGGACTTCTTCCCCTGCCCTGCCTGCCTCCCAAATGATTGTCTTGGCCAGCTGCCGCCAGCCCAGACAATCATTTGGGAGGCAGGCAGGGTGGGAGGAGAAGCCGCCACTTCCACCTCCCAACCCTCCGTTGCTGCTGATGGTGGTGCTTCATTTTAAAGGTAAAGGAAATCCTTTTAGGCCCCACCCCAGAGCTCTAAGGTTCAATGGAAGCCTTTTGAGGCTAGGAAATCCCCTGTACTTGCAAAGGGGAATCCTAGCTGGAATTCTCTTTATAAGTATACCACCGAGACGGCCCACAGGTCGTCTCAGTGGGCTTGAAGATCTGACTGGAACTGGCTGGACTCAATTGAGCCTACGTTTCCTGGGGAGCCTCAAATTTGGTCTGGAATTGAGCCGAACTGGGCTGCCATCCAGTTCCCACATCCCTAATCTGAAGTAGTTTGAAATTCCTTCTGTTTTGGTTTTGAGATTGGTAAATAAGGCAGCATGAAGTGAATGAACTTATGTTGATTTTACTTCTTGTTGTTCCATTCCATATGTGCCTGGTACAGAGCATCACAGTTCACCCTGTAACCAGCCTTCCTTATTAGGTGGGGCAACCACATTGCTAGGTGATGGTTACATTTTTTTATTTTTATCATCACACAACACAGGCTAAAGTTTTCCCCATCTCACTGCTAGGGGAGGAAGTGATGAGGAAGGAAAAGGCAATGATCTTCCCCCTCACTCCTCTTCCATGTAAAGAGGGCATTAACTTACATAACAGGCTATGTAAAAAATGTAGATTTTTCTGTCCAGAAACCTTGAAAAGTCCTTGAGACTATTCACATGATGGAGGAAAACTGGGCTAAGGGAGCCCAACCCAGTTTTCCTCCATTGTGAGAACCACTGGGCTCATGGGCAAGACCAGTGGTTCAATGGTAGCTAGCCTGCCAAAGCAGCCCTCCCCTTAAACGAGGTTAGCGGAACGAGTGCTCTGCTAACCCTGTTTCTTTGATCATGAGTTGCCGCAGTGCGGCTCTGCAGTGTGGCGACTCATGAGGAGATCCTTGACTGGGTGGCTAAAATAACCCACCCTTAAGCACCTGACCCTGCTATGTTTACTCACTATCAGAATGATTTCATTAAAAAAAACTAAAACTCTTGTTTCTAATTGCAAGCAAACATGCCTTTTTATTGCTGCCTGGATAGAGAACACAGGTAAACCAAAACTGAAAAAGAAAGCAAAAGGTGAGTACAAAGGGTGGAGTCTAACTCTAGTCCATAACAGGAAGTTTTAATACAGGCAGACTTCGCTACACGTGGTACCGCTATTCACGGTTCTGCATAGCCACAGTGGCCACCTGACCTCGATATCTGGAGATACAAAAGGGTTAAAACCCACATATCTGCAGTTTGGAGATGGCTGGAAATGACCTTGGAGGTCATTTCCGGCCACCATTTTGTGAAAGGGAGCCATTTTGTGGCTCATTTGGGTTTTGTTTTGTTTTTTAAAACAATCCCACCCCTCCACAAAAAATCGCAAAATAATGGAGTTATTTGGACTTCTAGAGGGCATTGCTGGGCAGCTGGAGACCCCCAGAGCATAGTAGGGAATTTTACTTCACTACTTCCCCCCATTTTTGGCCATTTTTAGTACAGTTTCCCCAGCCTTCAGGAACCTAACCCCACATCCTGATTGCTGCAATGCCCCATTATCCGTGATTCCGATATCCATGGTTCCAGCGGAGGTCAGAACCACTGCGGATAACGAGGTTCACCTGTAGTTAAGTCTTCAAGGATGATGTCACTAGACAGGATGTGGGTCCCCAACAGTGCTACTTAAGTAATCATAAGGTGATTGTGATAATGAAAAATGTAGTCTGAGTCAGGGGAAATCTTGAGTGAGGAGACTTTGCTGCACTTTTGGAGGGAGCAGCACCACCCACCACCACCTGCATTTTTTAAAACTATAATTGTTTCTATTCTTAAAACAGGCTGTCAGCCTTTAAACTGAGACTGTCATTGTTTTGTCACGAACTAAAAAGCCAATTTCCTAAAAAGAGAAGAAAAATGAAAAATCCTAGGAGGGTGAAGAAGTGCTATAGGTAGGGCAGTGCACCCACCCTGTCTATAGGGCTGACGCTTATTTAAGAATGTAAGAACAGCCCTGCTGGATCAGGCCCAAGGCCCATCTAGTCCAGCATCTTGTTTTGCACAATGGTCAATGGTCCACCAGATGCTGCTGGAAGCCACAGGCAGGAGTTGAGGGCATTTATTTGATTTGATTTGATTTGATTTATTATTTATTTATTTATTTTATTTGGTGCATTTTAATTGCACTCCACATATAAATCTCTAGGTATTTTTAATTTTTAAAACACTAAACAATTAAAACAGTTTCAAATACAGATAAAAATAACTTTAAAACTATGGACTAAAAAAGCCTGATAGAACAGGTATGTTTTCAGATTTTTCTTAAACACATCCAGAGATGGAATAATTTTGTTGGGGAGAGCATTACAGAGTCCTCGGGCAACTCTAGAAAAGGCCCAGTCTTGGGTTGCCACCAAATAAGCCTGTGGCAACCATAACCAGACCTCCCCTGGTGATCTTAATAGGGGACTGGGTTCATGAAGAGGAGGGCATTATCTTAAACACCCTCAACCCAAGGTATTCAGGTCTTTATAGCTAATAACTAGCACTTTGTATTTCTCCCAGAAACCTATTGGCAGCCAGTGGTTTTATAGCTGCTTTCCTCATAAACACAAAATAATCTTACGTAGATTTAACTAAAGGTTAATTCAAAAACAACTCAATTTTCTCCTTCCCCTTTCCCTCCCTTTTCCTTTCTGCCCCACCCCACTCTACAGGATCCCCACTGGAACAAACTTCTCAGCAACAAAACAAAAAATTACTAGACATAATACAACACATCCCTTCCCATTATAACAACCAGAACTGGATTAATTTAAAATTCAGTGACAAAGTCTTTTTGGTGATCTCCTGTCGTGCATACTTCTCCTAATTCTTGGGCTCTCTGGCAGTTGCTGTTTGTGTGCTGTTTGTTGCTTTTCTTTTTTCTTTTAAAATGTATTATATACCACCCACTATTGAAGACTCTAGGAGGTCTAGGAGTGATTCTCCATCACTTTCATTGGCCTCATCTTCAGGGTCAAAACTAGAGACAAGATCAAATTTCTCTCCAGATCCTCTCTTGAGATCAGACTCCCTTTCCCTCCCATGCATGAGGGAAAGTCTTAAAGTGTTCCATTTCTTCCCATCACCCAATATGACAGCAACTCCTCAGATTTCAATTATTGTTTTGGTCCAGAATATTGGGAGCATCCCTTTTTCACTTTATAAGGCAGCCATACTTGAACAAAGCCTCCCCCCACTAATGTTTGCTGTTTTGCAACCCACTTCTGATTGACATACAATTTGTATTTTGTTGCTTCTCCCTTACCCATTCACAAATCTCTGCATCCTCAGAGTGAGATGGCATGTAAAGCCCTATCAGTTGTTGCCATTGGGTACGTTTGGTTAGCTTTATGTCCTCTCAGCAGTTCAAAAGGTGATTTTCCTGTACTGGAATAAGGAGTAGTTTGATAAGCAAACAGAGTTTCATGGATTGCCTCTTTCCAGGGTTTCTATTGAATAGTAGCCAATTGTATAGCCCCTCCCCCACACTGTTCATTCTTTTCACTAAGCCATTATCTCAAGGATGGTACAATGAAATAATCTTGTGTTTTATCCCAAGTATTGCTCCATTTCAAATGAAGTAAGCTGTGTCCCATTGTCAGTCACCAGTTTTTTTAGGAAGACCTTCTCTTGCAAAAATTGCTGCTTTGATTTGGATCACCTTGTTTGTAGTAATGTTGTCAGCAAATGAAACTTCTGGCCACCTGGCATAGTAATTCGCCATCACTATAACAAATCTTTATAGTGAAGATCTTTGTTTTGTGGGTTGGTTATCAAAAGGCCTCATTATATCCAGAGCATGTTTTCCCCAGGGACCATTGGGATACTCTACGGGAGTTAATTGGGTTGAGTCAAAATCTTCTGCAATTTGTCGGATACAGCACAAGCCACACAGTGCCCAATTACATTTTCAATGTGTTTGTCCATGATACATTTTCTCTGATTCACCTTTTACTCAAGCTCATGCCCAGGTGACCAACATGGGCAATTTTGACCACTTATGCTTTAAAGGAGCTTGACACCACCAAATGATCAATCTTCAGCACCAGCTCATTGAGTAAGACAGCTCACTTGCTACATGTATGTACAGTTGAAGATGCTGAGGTACCTTGTTTTTGCTTGGCCATCCATTAGTTATGTAAGGTTTACATTCAGTAAGCACTTGATCAGCAGTGAGGGCTGCTTTCCATTCAGAAAACGTGAACACTACATGTGTGGATGAAGCTATTTGCACAATTACTACTACTTCATCCTCATCTTCTGGGAGTACAGTGGCCTCCAAAATGGCCACCACGCCAGAGAGGAAGGCCCAAATGGGCTGAAGAGCTGGCTGAATGGCCAGTTAGGGTGGCAAGGAGGCCAATGGGGGGAGGTGAAGCCCACATGAAGGCCCGCCACACCTAGAGGAAGTCCCCCAGAGGGTGCAAGTGATTTTTAAAAGATGGGGTATTCACGGACCGAACCATACTGGGGTGGGGGGTGAGAGGGTGCCAGGCCGAACTGGCCCAGTCTGGTTTGGGTACAGTCTGGACTTGAACTGTACTGGGCCAGCCAGTTCCATGCACACCCCTAATAGAAAGCACTCCTGGCCACTGCCTCCACCTGAGGTATCAGAGAGAGGGTTGGGTTCAGAACTACTCCCAAATTGCAGACCTGTTCCTTCTGGAGGAGTATAATCCCATCCTGAACCAGCAGATCTATCACGTTTCCCAAACTGCAGCTTCCTACAATGAGCACCTCCATCTTGTTCGGATTCAGTCTCAGTTTGTTATCTCTCATCCAGCTCATTACTGCCTTGAGACAAGCATTTAGGGAAGTTATGCCATCGCCTAATGAAGTTGACATGGGGAAATAGTTTTGTGTGTCATGATAACACCCTGCATCAAATTCCCTGATGAGCTCTCCCAGTGGTTTCATGTAGTTGTTAAAAAGCATTGGAGACAGAATGGAGCCCTGAGGGACACCATACAAAAGCTCTATTTTCATAAAGTAACAGTCTCCAAGTCTCTCAGTTGCTTTTGATACCATCAGCTATGGTATCCTTCTGGAATCTGCCCTAGAGGTATGAGCAGAACCACTGCAAAGCAGTGCCCGCTATGCTCGGTGTCCCGAGGCAATCCAGAAGGGTACCATGGTTGATGGTATCGAAAGCCGCTGAGAGTTCGAAAAGGACCAACTGAGTTACACGCCTTTGTCAATTCCTCAGGCCAACCAAGGCAGTCTCCACCCCAAAGCCCACCCAAAAACCAGTTTGAAATGGATCTAGATAATCTGTTTCATCCAAGTCTGCCTGGAATTGAGAAGCCCCCACCTTCTCAATCACCTTAGCCAACCATGGGAGATTGGAAACAGTCCTATATAATTTAAGAACTTACTTCCACACATTCAGATTGAAGGCTAGGCATTATATGGGCTGTCCTCACTCTGAATTAGCTTTGTGAAAAAGCTGATTCAGCATGAAAGCATACTTCCAATTGCACACATTGATTGATTGATTGATTGATTGATTAAGTGCCATCAAGTCAGTGTCCACATAGTACGGCCGACGCAGGCACGGAGACAAGTACCAGGCGGCCATGTTCCTGACTCTGCCCGGCCGTGGAGAGGACAGAAGCCACTCCGGCAGCCGCTTGGAGGCAGAGGCGGCGGCGGGACGAGACCACCCGCGGGCGGCAGATGTGGCTGAGACAGCCGCTGGAAGGCAGAGGCGGCGGCGACTCTGCCCGGCCACGGGGAGGACAGAAGCGGCTCCAGCAGCCGCTTGGAGGCAGAGGCGGCGGCGGGCGGCTCGCCGTGGGCTGCCGTGGGCCGAGCAGCTCGGGACTGAGAGGCAAGCAGTGGCTGCGGAGGCCAGCGGCGGGCCGCAGAACCGGTACTCGGCCCAGCCCTCTTTGCCTGCCTCTGTCGTCCCGCCTTGCCCTCCTCAGCCGCCACCCGCTGGGCAGTGTGCGCTCCCTCCTCCCTTCCCCATCGGCTCCCCTCAGGCGGCGGCGGCACCAGCAGCGCCAAGACTCCGGAAGAAGGGCAGGGAGGGAGGGAAAGAAGGAGGAGGGAGCCCGCCAAGTGGGCGGGAAAGGAAGGCAAGCGGCGGAACTCTCCCCTACTAGCGCCCGTTATTTAAACGGGCTTGAAAACACTTGTAAACTATAAAGTCCTAAACAGCTTGGGCCCTGGGTATTTAAGAGAACGTCTTCTTTGCTATGAACCACACCGCCCATTGAGATCATCTGGAGAGGTTCATCCGCAGTTGCCACCTGCTCGTCTGGTAGCTACTCAGGGACAGGCCTTCTCCATTGCTGCCCCGAGGCTTTGGAACACACTTCCTGCTGAAATAAGAGCCTCCCCATCTCTTACAACTTTTAAAGGGGCAGTCAAGACGCATTTGTTCACCCAGGCTTTTAATGAGATACTGTTTTAATTGTGTTTTAATTGTGTTTTAATAGTTTTAACTCTTTAATTTTAATTGTTGAAATGTTTTAATCTTTTATTGGCTGTTTTTATTGTTTTGTAAACCACCCGGAGAACTTGTGTTTTGGGCGGTATAGAAATGCATTAAATAAATAAATAAGTAAATAAATAAATAAATAAATAATAAAAGGATGCAATGGTCAATGGTATTGAAAGCCACTGAGAGGTCCAAGAGAATTAACAGCTAATTAATAGCTAATTAACTCACTAGTGTCATCTGACTATTTTCCAATCCTGAACTACAGTGTGCATACAGAGAACTCGATACAAGGTCATATTCTATGCTATGACACAAAATGGAAAATTTAAGGATCATTTCGTTAAATTTCCTTAAGAAAATATATGGAATGATTAATTATTAAAGTAATCTTACATCAAAGATCAGGAGAAAGGCAAAATATTAACCAGATAATAATCAAAAAAATTTGCAGTATCTGCACCCACATTCAAGAGTGGGGTGGGAAGCAGCTGTTCAGTGGTAGAACACATAGGGAGCATTAGGCCTGTGCCTGGTTGCAAATTTTGGATCAGATCTAAATCCAATCTGATCCAAAACTACAGGTTTTGGTTTTGGGTCCTTTGGACCCATATGCATTTAGGTATTGTTTTTGAAATTGGATTTTATTTTGGAAATCTGAGAATTTTCTGTAAAAATCCTCATAGAAGTCTATGAGGGAAAATCCAACCCCCCCAAAGTGGTTGGACAAGATGCTATGAAATTTGGCAGACAAGCAGGTAAGGATGGCAGGACTCTGTATTTAATTTAAATTAAATCTGTCCAGCCATTAGTTTTTAGTGAATTTTTAAAAATCACCTAGAAATTGTACTCACCTCTGATAATCATGGGGGAAAGTGATGTTTTGATGTAACATCCAAGAATCACAGGGGAAGTGATGTTACATCCAAGAATCTACCACTTGATTTCTACATTGGTAAGCAAATAAGCTGCTAAACATTTAACTAAATAGATGGCCAGCCAGGCAGGCAAATTGATTGGCAGAAGTTGTCAGTCCCCCAACACAGCCATGATTGGGGGGGGGGGGGATATGGGCTCAGTTTTGTATTTCTGCTGGCTTTTGTGCTCCACAATCTGAATTCCAAAATCCCCAAAATTGTTTCAGATACAATAATTTTGATCTGAAATAGGCTTCTCTATTTTGAATTGGAATTATCTCCAATATCCTCCAAAATGGCAGATATTGGACCATTTGCCCTGCTAACTTATGCTTTTTAACGTATGCTTTTTAACATGGTGATTCTCTTTATTTAGCGGGGGGGAGTAACTGGCCCTATCCACCCCCTATCCACACCAGACAGTTACTGGTGTCTATCTTATGTTTCTTTTTTAGATTGTGAGCCTTCTGGGGACAGGGATCCTTCTTTCTTTCTTTCTTATTATTTTCTCTATGTAAACCACTTTGGAAAGACTTATTGAAAAACAGTATATAAATATTTGTTTTTGTTTTTGTAGTATTTCTGAAATTCAATACCTGAAATGCACAGGCCTAGTATGGCTGCAGATTAAGTCCCTGCCTGAAATCCTGGAGAGATGCTGCTACATTGATCAATGGTCAGTAATATAAGATAATGTTCATACACTCTTTTTGCCTGTGCATAATCATTGTCAGTAGTCTAATGGAGACTGATGGATCTCATGTTCCAGGTAAATCATCTATTTTGGCTGAGTTCAGATGTACAGGATAAACAGAGTTATAGCTGGCCAACACCCGAACATGTGAAACTGCTGTTATGGGCCAAAAGCTAACTCCAGCTTGCCTTGCCAAACTCGAGTTGGAACCTTCAGTTATCTCTAAGTTTCACCAACAACAACTGAGGTTTTGCCACTGAAGAGTTACGCCCGAATGCTGACTCGACTATAGACATTGTTTTGTGCCTATCCCAAATTCCAATCATAGAGGCGGCAGGGATGTGCCTCAGCGGCCGGGCAGCAGGGAGGGGCTCCCCTCTCCTTCAACTGGCGTTTGGCTGACCATGATTTGGTGAACGTCTGTGGTGCGATTTGGAGTTAGGAATTGAAACCTCAGCCATTCTTAACTCCACTTAACTTGTATATCTAAACTGGGCCTTTATTTGGTTGTGCTCAAGGATAGTTACAGAAGATAACCTGAACTGCCCAACAACCTCTTTTCCTATCAGTAAATACAAACCCCATAACAGATCACTTTTGCTGTGTACATTATGCCTTTTAATAGTCTTATCATATTCAGAAGTTAACTATTGATCTTACTGAGGCATTGTAAGTGAAGATTAAAGCGTTCCAACCCTCTTGTCTACAGGTGTGCCAGGGTGAATTATGGTTCTTGCATAATTTATAGGATGAAAAAGCTGGACCCAGGAACCAACTGTTAATCAGTGTATTTGCACAGAAGATCAATCTTTGATACTTATATTCACAAATCCTGTTTATTTGGCCATATTAGAGAACAGACGGGTTTGCTGGAATGGATTCTTAGCAATGATGGATGTAATTGTCAAAACTGCCAAGGTCAATGTATAACGTTCAAAAATAGAACTAACTCATTTTGAGCACCTTCCATTTATCATTCATGCAATTTGACCCCCAGTTCTCTCTGTAATAACAGAGTATGAAGGAACAACTGCTGTGTTCATTCCTATATGCTCCTGTGGACTTCTAAATACCATATAGGTCACAGCCTTTCCATGAGACCATTTGTATGTAACTTCTCTTTCCAGCTATGCAGGATCTATTGGAGGAAACTTGAATTTAATAAGGAAGAACAGATTGCCTATGAATCTACATAGCTGAATGTTTATAGAAATACAACATAGATTTAAAATACAAAATTACTTTATTTTTCATAGTTTCTAAAATCTACTTAATTTAACCTATTGAAGCCTTAGCAATCATCTCTCCCTCTCCCTCTGCATAATTATAGATATAATTTCACGTTTGGTGGTACACTATTTAGCTCTCCTACTGCCAGCCTCAAATGCTTGGGAGAATGTTCCCGCAATCCCCAAGGACAGTTTATTCCATAACTGTATTCTGAAAAGTTACTAGCACATTGCTGCTGCTAGAAACTGCTAGAGGGGGGAAATTGAAGGCGAAAGGAAGGAAGGAAGGATACTCCTGTATACAAGTTTTCTGCATGCCATTTTTTAAGAAATGAGAAACTCAACATCAAAATATTAGATGTTAGATAGATAGATAGATAGATAGATAGATAGATAGATAGATAGATAGATGTTTGAGCCCTTATTATAGTTCTTGTTTTAAATAAATGATGAATATGATTAAATAAGGTTTTCAGTACTTCTGATATGTTTCTCTCACAAGCCCCAAATTTGATATATATATTTTAAATTGCATTGTCTAATATGCTCCAAATGGATTAAATAGTCATTAGTTCACATCCTGACTGGGGAAGGACCTTGTGATTGCACAAGGGGTGGGGAAAGACAAATTTTACTAATCCTTCCCTCTGCTGCCCCTGATGTGGCCATAAAAATGCCCCTAAGGGTTTGGGGAACTTCAAGGACATATTTTCAGGGGGCATCAGAGGTAGCAGAGGAAAAGGGGGTGATGAAAATCACCCTTCCCACCTTGGAAATCAGTGAGCATGACATTAGTCAGGAAGTCAGGAAATAACTGTAGATTAATAGCCCCTTAGTGCATAGCATCACTTAGCAGGAGAGAGATCGACGTGTTCCTGATGTACAATCCCATGTGCTCTGAAATGCAAGGTGGGTGATAGACCACCCAGGTACATAGGGTTGCTGATATCTGAAATAAAAACAATATCTGAGGAAGCCTGGGGATGGAGGCCCATCTTGTTCAGAATCCTGTTTCACACAGTGGCCCACCAGCTGCCACTGGGAGCCTAAAGGCAGGAGTTGAGGGCATGCCCTCAGTGGCCCACCAGGTACCACTGGGAGCCTAAAGGCAGGAGTTGAGGGCATGCCCTTTCTCCTGTTGTTACTCCCCTGCAACTGGTACTCAGAGGCATCCTGCCTTTCAGGCTGGAGGTGGCCTATAGCCCTCTGACTAGTAGCCGATGATAGACCTCTCCTCCAGGAAGTTATCCAAACCCCTCTTAAAGCCATCCAGGTTGTTGACTGTCACCACATCTTGTGGCAGTGAATTCCACAAGTTAATTATGCATTGTGTGAAAAAGTACTTCCATTTGCTGGCCCTAAATTTCCAGGCAATCAATTTCATGGGATGACCCCTGGTTCTAGTGTTATGTGACAGGGAGAAGAATCTTGAGGTGTAGTTTCATTAGGGTACTGATAGTAGTACTGGTTCAACTCAAAGAACTATAGTTCCCAGGGTTCCTTTGAAAGAGGGCATGATTATTGAACTAGTTTAATTTTGTGGGTAGATTCTTCAAAGTCTAAAGGTGATTCAAGTCTTCAAGGAATGATGCTTTCTTTCGATTAATAGCCAAAGGAGAAAGTCGACAAGTTCCTTCTTGCTTCATAGAGAGAAGCTTGTATTTTTGCCTACCTGTGTTGGCAAAGGATTGAAAGACACTTTGTTGATGACTATGTTATGCAACATCCATGGCTCACTTCCAGCAAATGTGCAGATATAGCACAAGGAGAAATCAGAAATAAACTCTAAGATATTTCTCACCTGTCCATGCAAAAAAAATGTTTCTTCTCATTCAGTTTTGCTTTTCTATTACTTGTGTGAAGACATAACTTTGGATATTCATGCACAATGTTTCATATTGATGAAACTCAGTGTGGGTATGGTGTGCTAGAAGGACATAAAGTTCTACCACTATGTGGAAGATATAGAGAAAAAAATGTTCATTTTAGGAAACTATTGTCATGTGATATATGTATCTTCATATTTTAAAGGAGATTCCATAGTCTTTTGTTGTTTCAATTTTAATCTCTCTTTTGTGCAGAAACACTTTTTAAATATATAAATAAACTTCTGCTCACTTCATTGGCAGGCTAACAAATGAGTTGTTTATTGCTGGAGTTACATAGGCAGGGACTGAAAATAACTGTGGAGAAAGTCTAAGGGTGATTCTCGCTCTAGCTCATAAAACTATTACGTTCTAAATTTAATCGCACGATGGTTAGATTAATAAACTTTCTCTGAATGCTTTCCTGTCCAGCAATATTGCCAGACATATATGAGAACCAAGGGCTTCTATATGAGCTATGATACCTTTTATATTGTTATGCATATATATGCAAACATTCAAGGAGGATACTTGGTGCAACCTAACGTGGTAGCATGGTAGCAGGACTTAATAACAGGAGACACTGCCCTCTGGAAACACATTTACCAAGTAGCTGTTGGATGGATGTTGATCTTCTTCAGGAGCTAGTTCAGGGAAACCAGTTCTGCTATGCACTGTACTGATTGGATGGGAGCTTATAGCATGTATTCACCCACTCCCTTTCTCCCCATTTTTTTAGCTTAAAAAACTTATTTTTAAAGAACACTTAATGATGTTTTAAATATAGAAAAGCACAACTAGGACTTTGCACAAAGGAAGTGAGCCTGCCTGGAAAATGGAGGTAGGGGGCAAAGCTGAAGAGGAAATGTGATATGGAGGAAGGTATGTATGCAATGTATGTATACAGAATTTTCACTCGAGGCACAAATGAGCAGGCTCAAACTATCATACTTCGGACACATTATGCGAACACCCAGCTCCCTTGAGAAGTCTATAATGCTGGGGAAAGTTAAAGGAAAGAGAAGAAGATGGCCAGCAGCAAGGTAGATGGACTCGATTATGACAGCACTGAGAGACCTTAAAGGCCAAGTTGAAGATAGAAGATCCTGGAGAGAATCTATCTATGTGGTCACATGCCCAGAACGGCCAACGCAGGCTCGGACACATGCCTTGGTGTCCACGGACGGACACCAAGGCTTTTATTAGAGAGGATAACCAAAACCTTGTACTCTGCCTGGAAACTTACCGGCAGCCAGTGTAGATGTTTTAAGATAGGAGTGATATGGTCTCTCCGAGATGACCCAGAGAGCAATCTGGATGCCACATTCTGGACTAACTGCAGTTTCCGGACTACGTACAAAGGCACCCCCATATAGAGCGCATTGCAGTAGTCAAGTCTGGAGTTGACCAGCAGATGTAGTACTGTTCTGAGGTCATTTATCTCAAGAAATGGATGCAGCTGGGGTGTCAGCCGAAGCTGATAAAAGGCACCTCTGGCCACTGCCTCAACCTGGGACACCAGGGAGAGTTTTGCGTCCAGAAGCACCCCCAGACTGCGTACCTGTTCCTTCTGGGGAAGTGTGACCCCATCCAGAAAAGGCAGATCAAAATCATCTCCCAAGTTCTGACCCCGCACAATAAGTACCTCCATCTTATCTGGATTCAGTCTCAATTTGTTACCTCTCATCCAGCCCATCACTGCCTCCAGGCAGGCATTTAGGGAGGTTCTGCCTCCTCCTGATGACATTGACATGGAGAAATAGATTTGGGTGTCATCAGCATACTCATAACACCCGGCACCAAATCTCCTGATGATCTCTCCCAGTGGTTTCATGTAGATGTTAAAGAACTTTTAGATAAGCTGGCTGAATTGGATGTGGGAGGCACTACTTGGAGGTGGTTCTGCTCCTAGCTCAAGGCCCATTTCCAAAAGGTGCTGCTGGGGGATTACTGCTCAGCCACTTGGCAGTTGTGCTTTGGGGTTCCGCAGGGTTCCATTCTTTCCTCTCTGCTGTTTAACATCTACATGAAACTCCTGGGGGAGGTCATCTGGAGATTTGACCCGAGGTGTCACCAGTATGCGGTGACATACTGTTGAAAAGTATGTCTTTTCAACATGCTTTTTCATCAGACACAGGTGAGGCAATGAGTGTCCCGAATCAGTGCCTGAATGCAGGAATGGACTGGATGAGGGTGAACAAGCTGAGACTCAATCCAGACAAGACAGAAGTACTGCTGGTCAATGGTTACTCTGCCTGGGTGAATGATGATCTAAATGCCTGATCGAAATGAAGTTCAAGTTGCACTCCACCTGAAGGACCGTGTTATACAATACAGTCTGGAACATAGAAAGCTGCTATATACTAAGTCAGACCCTTGGTCGATCTAGCTCAGTATTGTCTACACAGACTGGCAGCAGCTTCTCCAAGATTGCAGGAAGGAATCTCTCTCAGCCGTATCTTGGAGATGCCAGGGAGGGAACTTGGAACCTCTGCTCTTCCCAAAGCAGCTCCATCCCCTGAGGTGAATACCTTACAGTGCTCACAGATGTTGTCTTCCATTCATATGCAACCAGGGTGGATCCTGCTTAGCTAAGGAGACAAGTCATGCTTGATACCACAAGACTAGGGGTGCTCATTGATCCAGCACTGTTGCTAGAGGCTCAAGTGGCCTCTGTGGTTCCGAGTGCCTTTTATCAGCTTCAGCTGATACACCAGCTTTGACCATACCTGGATAGAGATCGCTTGGCCACAGTTACGCATGCTTTGGTAACCTCTCACCTAGATTACTGCAATGCATTGTGCATGGGGCTGTCTTTGAAAACAGTCTAGAAACTGCAGTTGGTACAAAACAGGGCTGCAACTGGGACTGGACATCTTGATCATATCATGCCAGTGCTTTGTCAGCTGCACTGGCTCCCAGTCCATTTCTGGGCCCAATTCAAAGTGCTGGCTTTAACCTTTAAAGCCCTAAATAGCTTGGGTCCCGATAACCTGAGACAGCACCTTATCCATATGTCCCGACTTGGACTTAAGACCTTTCTCGGAGGCCCTGCGTTGAGTGCCCCTGCCAAACCAAGTGGGGCAGGTGGCTCCTAGGGAGAGGAATCTTTCAGTGGTTGCACCCTGTTTATGGAACTGCGAGATTCCCAGCAAGGTTCATCTCATCATCACTTTGTTCTTTTGGGCACCAGATAAAGATCTTTCTATTTATCCAGGCCTTTTAAATTTGATTTTTAAAACTGACTTTTTAAAAGTGTTTAAATTGTTTTGTACTGTATTTTGTACTCTTTTTTGTTGATGTGTTTTGATTTCATGTATTTTATCTGTTTTTACTTGATGTCTTAATGAGCTGTGAACTGCCCAGAGAAAAAATTTGTTATGGGGTGGCGAACAACAACAACTTCTCCTTCTTCTTCTTCCATACTTCCAAATAAATGCCTTGAAAAATGTCACATTTAATGGCAATCTTCAAAATCATTACTCCAAAGTTGCCTTAAAATGTTTTTTGTTTTTATAATCATGTAATTATTAATGGGTTAAGGGGACAAAACAGTTGGGAAGCATCTGAAAAATGGTGGGGTGACTGGACTAAATTGACTTAAATCAAACTATTTTGATTTCACTGAGCTATGAATTTGACAGTGTGAGTACAGAAAGCTAAACATGGGGAAAACAACAACAACAACAACAACAACAACAAGGGAATCCTATACATTGTGTGCTGTGGCTGAAACTGTGGAAGACATGTTCCAGAGTGTGCGCATAACACCTAACAAGCTCAGTGTGATGGGACTAGATGTACTTTTAACATTTCCATATGTGTTAAGGATAACTTTAAAGCTTAGGATTGATGTGGCTTTAGCATGAATGGATGACTTTCCTTCCTGCTGCACTGAATGAACTATAAAAAGACCAAGAGTGGATGCACGGCTTAAGGAATTAGATTACAGGTGGTAGATATCAACACTCCCATACCTAATTCACAATGACACCATCTCAAGCCCACTAGTGAAGAAGGCTAGAGATTCTCCTACCGTGTCTCAGAGTTAGGATGGGGTGAGAGGAACACGATCGATAGCTGTAGGTCAAGCCTCAGCCTATTACGGGGGATTATTATCATTAGAGAGATTAGACATACTGGAACAGTTAATTGAGTCCAGCATTCTGACTTTGACTGTCATGCTTTAAAGGTACAGATGATTGCCCCTTTCAGCCCTGCTCAAAATAGAATGTGCTGGATGTGGCGTATCCTTTTCTTAGCAGCAAATGGAAGCATAACAAGGGCCCTCTCTGCCGCCAAGCTCATAATGACGGAGATGAGTTCCCTTTGCAAACCAGCCAACCCAGACTCTTCCTTTGGTCCCCTGCTGGAGCTTCAGTTGTATGTAGGAGGCATGCACACAGGGAGCCTGACAAACAGATGGAGAGCTTTGCTAATTAGTTAAATCTCTTCCCCTTGCAGCACATGGAACACATTGATAATGTTATTGACATGAAATGGGCAGAGAACATGACTGTACAAAAGATTACATATACAGACTCTAGGAAAATAAGCTCAAACTGGTCTGATGCTGCAGTTGATTCAGCTTGGAACCAGGCGACCTGGACTCAAATGCCAGCTCTGCCAGAGATTAATATTATGGACAGGGAGACTTGGCTATAGCTAATCCTAATTTCCTCATTTGTCAAATTTTAATAAGGCTCAAACTACACATTATGCAGTTTCCCCCCCTCCCATTAATGTTATTTCTAGAATCCAAAGAAGGCTCCAGAAGGCCGCGTCTAAGCAGAAGAAGGACAGATGGGGAGAGGCTATTTAAATGTTTGCCTCTGGTTTCTTCATCTCAAAATCACTATCTCCAATAGCTTTCCCCCATGGGTGAAAAAGCAGCTTGGGGAAGACAATTTGAGCTGAAAAGTGCCAGGAGGGGAGAGGATGATGCAGCCTTTTTCTGCCTTCTCCTTTTGCACTTAGATGTAGCTGCCTGTAAGGTGCCAGAATGGGGCCTTGAACCCAGACCTCAATCAACCAGGCCAAGGCACCAGTGTTCCCTCTAAGGTGTGCGCATCTGCACACACACACACATTTCTTGATGTCCGCTCAGTTAATTTTAGATCCCACTCAGGTTGAATCAGGAAGTCTACACTCTGCACCCACACTGCCTTGATACTGATGAAAACAATTACTGATTAGAACACTGCCAGGCACTTTAATCCTTAAGCCACTAGAGCAGCCCTCAGGGAGTTGTTGACCCCTTCTCCTTAGTCACAATGCTACAGTGCCACCCAAATGATGGCCAGAGAGGATATTGCAGCTCAGCGGCCCAACCAGACCACTAGTGACTTGGCTGACCGTGTATAGCAATGTTTCCTCAGTCTGAACAACTCATTGCTATGAGCTGCCACAGCAGACACTTTGTGCCTCACCTTGTTCCGTCCCACCCTGCTCCACCTGAGGGTCTTCTCTGGAAATTAACCTTCCCTGCCCTGATTACACCCTTGTTTATGGCCCCTTAGACCCTGAACTGCATGCTGTGGCCTCAGCCTTGTCTCTTGGGACCATGCCCGTGCCTTGACAGTCAACAACAGATAGCAGACCCTACCATATGCTATTTGTAAAGAAGTGGAACAAAAAAACCCACAGAATTCTACCAATAGGGGCTTTTCAGACAAAGTGCAAAACCACAGGCTGACAAATAGGGATGTGCAAACAGGTTCAAATTCGAGCTGGTTTGGTTTGACAGTTCAAATTCAAACCAAGCCAGCCATTAGGTTTGAGCTGCCAGTTTGAGTTTGAACCGAACTGGGAGGGTTAATTCTTGAACCTGGGAATCCTCCTGCAGAAAATCCTCCAGCCCGGCTCGGGGTTGTTTCAGGAGTTTCAGGGCAGAGGACTCCCTCCCTCTTCCTGGTCCACCGAGGCTGCATCCCAGCATGCATCACCAGACTGTGGGCAAGGCATCAGTATGTTAGCAGGGCGGCAGCCATTGGCCACAATCTTCAAGGAGGCATGCCCAGCGTGAAAGGGCATTTAAACTCTTTTCTTCACACCTCTTGCACTGCTGCCCTCGCAATAGCCCCACAGCCAAGCAGTCTCTCACAAGCACAATTACGGGTAGTGTGTGTGTGTGTGTTTGTGTAGAGGGGCACTATTTTTCTGGAAAGGGGTCATTATGACTTCCTAGGAGGGATTTATATGAGGGCAGGCAAAGGATCCTTCCTAGGAAGTTTCTGGTCCACTGTGATAAAGAATGCTCTTGTGATGGGCAAATCTTGTCAAAGCAGTCCAGGAATTCCCAACACGCTCCTGAACCCATGTTGGTCCTCATGAGAGGGCCAATCCACTGGGGTGGACCAGAGGCTCCATGAGCTACAGGTCTCCATTGGACTGTGCCCTCATGAGTTAAGCCATCCAACGGATGTGGGGCGCCTGGTATATATATATATGGATAAAAATGGAACTCATACTCCTCATCTTCTTCTCTAAACTCAACCCTATAGACTCCCAAGGAGTCTGGGCCACTCCATGTATCCAGCCATTTGCCTGTGGGCTCAGTCTGGCAAGGTCAGGGATTGCTCCTGGTACACATTCAAAATTCCCAGGCTAGGACCAGCGTTGTGGTGTATGTAGATTGGACAATGCGGAGAATTGTGAGTGAGGGGAGCCCCTGTTTCCAGTGATCCCTGGCAAGCAGGGTGGCCATGCTGGGCAAAAATCAACATGCATATGTGCCAAGGGATGACCAGACTGCTGGAGGGAGCACTTTCACTCCTGCTTTCTGCCAGTTGCTGTGATCTGGAAAGGTGTTGGTGTGTTACCCTTCCCCAGGGCTTGCATGGATCTAGCAATGGGGCTGGGCAGCGACAGCCCTCCAGCCCTCATGTGTGTTTCTATGGCTTGCCAGTCTCATGAGAGAGTGGTCCTTGGGGAAAGGGGCTGCATCACACCTTAACAATGATTCAGCCCCGAAACACCATCCCAGTGTACCCCAAGATGGTTCTTCTCATGAGTAATACAGAGATTGCATGCTTGCACCCAAGGGGAAGGGGCTTGTAAAAATAATAGAGCAAAACCACTCCAGAATTCTAGGGGCTACCTTTCAACCCAGACCGCGGGTATCACTCCCCTGTCACGCCCCGCTAACTGGGCAAAGAGGCACCTTTTACCATGGTGATTCTCTTTATTTAGCAGGGGGAGAGTAACTGGCCCTATCCACCCCCAGCAGAGTACTTCCAGTGACTGTTGCTGGTGTGTGTCTTATGTTTCTTTTTAGAATGTGAGCCCTTTGGGGACAGGGAGCCATCTTATTTATTATTTCTCTTTGTAAACTGACCTGAGCCATTTTTGGAAGGGCGGTATAGAAATTGAATTATTATTATCATCATCATCATCATCATCATCATCATCATCATCATCATCATCTTTGTTGAGAAACAACCAGGTTGCCTAGTTCATGGTGCCACCAGGACTCCATGTGCTTGTGCAAATACGTCTTCATCACTTGATTTGTGGAAACCTCTCCACAAAGTACACATCTTGTCATCCCATCCCATTTTTGCAGATTGTCAAAGTGGGGAACATGATACACAGTGAAAAGTGGGCATCCCCCTGTGTGGCTTTTCCTTTTAACATGCTTTGAAGCTTGCAACATGGCAACATGGTGTCCCTGTTGCTGGGCAATGGCTGGAGGAGTACAGAAACAGTGGGGGTGGGGTGGGGCAAGTGCTTGGAGAGGCAGCCAGCAAGAAGCGCTGCAGGCATAGTGTTGCTGCATTTCTGGGCAGCTCTGAACCACCCTCTCTATTGTTTTGGTAGCAGCCACAGCACGAAACCCAGGTTATGGCAGTGGCTGAATTTAGATGACACAATGTTGCCTTCAAACCTCAAGATGAAGCAGCATAACTCACTACAAACCAAAGGTTGAGATTGTGGTTTTTGCTCAAAAACCTCAGGTCGCTTTTGTGACAAAACCACAGTTTCACACAATTGGATGACCATGAAATGGAATCTCTGGCTCATTCGCCTCCGGTTTGGCGTTATCTGCGAAGCCAGCCATAGTTTGACCCTTAAAGCAGCCTACTTCTCAGGTATGTGAGTGGGAGGACACAAGAACATGAACATGAAAACATAAGAACAGCCCTGCTGGATCAGGCCCATGGCCCATCTAGTCCAGCATTCTGTTTCACACAGTGGCCCACCAGATGCCACTAGAAGCCTACAGGCAGGAGTTGAGGGCATGTCCTCTCTCCTGCTGTTACTCCCCTGCAACTGCTGTTCAGAGGCATCCTGCCTCTGAGGCTGCCTCTGAGGCTGGAGGTGGCCTATATAGCCCTCCAACTAGTAGCAGTTGATAGCCCTCTCCTCCATGAAGTTATCCAAACCCCTCTTAAAGCCTCAAGAAAGCATTCTGCAAAATTAAAAGCTGTAGCAGCAGCAGTAGATTCAGAGGTACTGAATCCAGACAAATACCAAATAATAATTCACAAGTACACCACCATTGAGTCACTTAATGGGAGCATTTAAAACATTTTGCACAAGTGTGCTTTTAATGTTTGCTGGTGTCAGCATGATTTACCAGTTACAAATTTATTAGAGCAGTTAGGTGTAAATAGCCTTCAGCTTTTGTATGCTAATCTTTGCTCACAATGGCTTCCAGGAAAATCAGTCACTTGATCTCTTTGTTGAAAGACTGCAGTAATCATGCTTGCAGAACC
Source organism: Hemicordylus capensis (assembly GCF_027244095.1). Taxonomy (NCBI): domain Eukaryota; kingdom Metazoa; phylum Chordata; class Lepidosauria; order Squamata; family Cordylidae; genus Hemicordylus; species Hemicordylus capensis. Next base: position 317,359,348 of record NC_069659.1, on the reverse strand, counting down.
TTTGCCAAAAAATGAATGTGATAGACACAGTACTGCCTTTCCCCCTCATGTTCAAAGTCTACCTCTAGCAAACTAATAAAAGCTGAAATTACAAGAGCAGTTCTCACTAGAGCAGCACATATATTGGGACATTGCCTCAAAATGACATCAGAGGGATGGAACCATACCAGCAAATTCAGTTACTTAGATTTGGAATGCCAGGGCTTGAGAGACACTGATGGTCAGAGACTCACAGAACGGAATCCCAGCAGCGTCCCACAAATATGAAGGGGAAGAATTTCAAATCTGCCAAGATACGATCTGTTTTAAAAGAAAGCTTCAGTTAGAAATTATTCAGGTATTAGCATATACTAATAACTTTTATTATGGATATAGAAAAAAGTGAGTAGACTTTTAGCAAATAAGTTGAAGCATCAGTAAAGCCCAAAGCCTATTTTGTTTACATATTGGTGTCGGGTGGAGATATGATGTGCTATTGACTGCATCAACAGAAGTCTCACAGAAGTCTGTGCACTGCTCAGATTACAGGAGTGGGCCTGGCTCTCATAGCAGTTGTTTTAAGGGGGCTAGGGTGGGGCTGAATTGGCTAAAATTGTGGGGAGGAATCAGGGGAAGAGATTCATGAATGGCCCCCTGTTTTCCCTTTGAAATCTGAGCAGCAGGTTTGCTGATTTATACTCTTAGAGCCACCCTGAAAAGGAAGAGATTGAGAAATACTTACATAGGAATAGTGTCTGAAATGATGAGAAACATTACTCAGAGTAATTCCATTGAAATACTTGCTCTTTTAATTTCAATAAGATTATTTTGCGTAAATATCCTCATCCTGTTGAACAATGTTCCTGGGCTCTCTCCTGAGAACAAGGTGCCTTGGAGGCTCCACAATTTGATACTGAAGTCCACAATGTCCACAGTCCCGGACCCCATGGGTTTCCCATCAATTCCATAAGTTCTTCTCAAAGGAGCTAGTTCTGCAATTAAATCAACTGCTTGCTAGCAATATGTTGACCAACAGTAGAATTCATGACATATGGAAGCAGGGTAGGATTCATATAGACTGATCTGAATCAGGATGCAAAAATAGTGCAGTCATCATTGGACAGTTTAGCTTCATTACACCTGACTACACTTGCCCAGATCAGACATGTTTTATGCTGAATCATCAAACTTCTGACAGTCTGAAGAAAGACTGGAATACAAATGAATACTGGAAAATTAATGATACTGATGGTTTTCCTTTCTCTAGATTTTTACAAGGCATTTGATTGCTTTGAATGGGATTACCTGAAAAGGCTATTAAACAAAATGCAGTGTGTCAAGTATATTTTATGTGGGCCATAAAAATAACCTTTATCGTAGGCCCTTAGTCAAAGATGAGGGGAGTAGAAGTGGTCTTCCAGAACTTGAGACTTGTGGCATCAGGGATGGCCCCTCAATCATATGTTATGGATATACTTCCTCCTTCTCCAGGCTGGGATGCACCCCCATCTGGGTTAGTTAGCTAGTTCTGGTACTTATACACTACCTTATAAAAAGTCTAAAGCTGGCTTACACATTTATCACAAGCAACACATTAAAATTAAACTATACGCCATTCATGCAACACAAAATATCTCTTAATGCTTTATGAAACAATATGAAACATTAATTAAACAAATCAATAAAAGTCTTAAAAAACCCACACATTGAGGAGATTCTTATGATCAGCTAAAAGCGGGCTAAGGGAGCCTAGCCCATTTTTTGCTGATCGTCTGCTACCACGGGAGCCGCGCAGCTCCCGGCAGCATACCCTCCTAATTTCCCCTCACCTTAGCCGAGGTTAGCAGAGTGAGCTAACCCTGTCTTTTTGATTGTGTGTTGAGGTGGTGCGACTCTGCGCCATGGCAACACATGTGGAGACCCCCGGCGGGAGGCTGAAACAAGCTTCCCAACCCTGGGGGTATCTCCAGGATGCCCTGTGCTCTTGCGCGGGGCATCCTGGAACTTCTGGGCGCTGCGCAGTCCCTCGATCCCCACAGCCCCCGCTGGCTCCATGATGGAGCTGGCAGTTGAGTGGGTGGCCTGGGTGGCCAATCCAGCCACCCTGGGGTGTCTGGGGATCATCTGCAGGGATAGCAGGCTAAGCCCGCTCTCCCTGCAAACCCTCTGAAGGCAGGTCTCACCGATCGTGAGACTCGCCTCATTATCTCAATAGAGGAGAGACAATAAAACCAACAAAAGGCTAAAATGAAAGCCCATGAGAACAGGGCCTACTTTGCCTCACAGCCTCATACCTAAAAGGCAACAGTGAAGGTACCAGGTGTTCATGTTTAACCAAAGTGGCATAATTTGAGCATCCCCACTGAGGAGGTCTTCTTTCCAATTGTCTCCCGCCTCACCTCAGAAAGGCTCTAGGAAGAGAGATTTAATAAACCAATTTAACGTGTAGGCTGGAATCAGATATAGAAGGATGAGCCTACAGTTTCTATGTATTTGTAAACCACTTTGAATTATTTGTATGAGGCGGTATATAAATGTAATAAATAAAATAATCATTTAAGATGGTGGCTCACAGGTACTGCATTCCCTGGCAGAATGTCCCATTTCATGGGAACTGGGAACAGATGTTGCTGGAATGATGTGGAAGCTGATGTTCTTTTTATCGCTTCTGGTGTAACTACCCAGAGGTTTCTAATTCCTGAGAGGAATTAACTAACTAAAACCAGTGCAATTGCCCCAAGTCTTTAAGGAACCCAGATTGTGTTTGTTGAACATTTTAGATAAAAAGGCACAATATGCCACTCACAAGTATCCAATTTCATTTGTTTTAATGGTGGTCAACTAGAGATAGCTAAACATTAGAAAATGGAAGTTGTCAACTTAGATGATGAATATGAGGAATATTTATATACCGCTTTTCAACAAAAGTTTCCAAAGCGATATATATAGAGAGAAATAAAAATAAATAAATAAATGATTCTCCTGTTCCCCTTGAGAGGAGAGCTGGTCTCATGGTAGCAAGCATGACTTTTCCCCTTAGCTAAGGAGGGTCTGTCCTGGTTGCATATGAACTGAAGACTTGATGTGTGAGCACTGTAAGATATTCCCCTTAGGGGATGGAGCCGCTCTGGGAAGAGCATCTAGGTCCAAGTTCCCTCCCTGGCATCTCCAAGATAGGGCTGAGAGAGATTCCTGCCTGCAACCTTGGAGAAGCCGCTGCCAGTCTGTGTAAATAATACTGAGCTAGATGGACCTATGGTCTGACTCAGTATGTGTCAGCTTCCTGTATTCCTATGTCCTCAAAGGGTTCACAATCTGAAAAAGAAACACAAGACAGAGACACCAGGAACAGCCACTGAAGGGATAATCTGGGGATGGATAGGGGATCTGTGCTGGGGATGGATAGGGCCAGTTGCTCTCCCCCTGCTAAATAAAAAGAACCACCACTTTAAAAAGGTGCCATTTTGCTCAGTTAGCAGGGGTAAAGACCCCTGTGATACAGTCTGGAATATTTTGTTGTTGGAAACAAAGACACCTGTGATACAGATTCGAATATTTTGTTACTGGAAAATCTTCCCTACCAATTCAAACTTGACTGAGGCCAGGATACAGCTGATTTCTTAATGATTTGGTCACATTTCTTGATGTAATTTCTTGAAGTGTTTCCAATATAGGCCCAACACATATTTTTCATTTTATATTTGTTGAGGCAGCATCCCAAGGTAAGTTAAACCTGAACAATCCCTGATATATACATTTATTTCCACCACCACCACCCCAATTCCTTGGCCAGCCCTACTAGCATATCTGAGGGCCACATTGTATAGTCCTCATCCTGCTTTATCACCTCCCCAAGTCACTGCAGCAAAAGGCAATAGTGGAAACAGTTACCATGAGAGTGTTCATGATTTTCTGGCTCCACATGAGCCCTGTTCAGACATTATGTTGTATGTGTGTACTGATTTCTGTGCACATGTACCTTTTTGTGTGTGAATGCTATGTACATTGCTATCTATCTATCTATCTATCTGTCTATGCAGTATATGCATTGATTTTAGCAATAGCAATAGCAATAGCACTTACATTTATATACCGCTCTATAGCCGGAGCTCTCTAAGCGGTTTACAATGATTTTAGCATATTGCCCCCAACATTCTGGGTACTCATTTTACCGAGCTCGGAAGGATGGAAGGCTGAGTCAACCTTGAGCCCCTGGTCAGGATTGAACTTGCAACCTTCTGGTTACAGGGCGGCAGTTTTACCACTGCGCCACCAGGGCCTCTGCGCCACCAGGGCCACCTGGTGGTGCAGAGCTTAAAAGCAAACCTGAGCACAGACCCACTCAAACAAAAGGAACAGATAGGAGAGGTACTATTGTATATGCGTTAAACATAATATATGAATAACTGTACATGCATACAAAACTCTGTGTATGTACATTGCACACAGAATGTGCACATACTGAACATGAGGTGTGACTAAAGCTGCAGTTTCCAAGAAGTGTCATTTCATCATAGTTTCATTGAACTCTCTCCGAAATTCTGCCCCAATTAAGCAGCAGATGCTCTTTCTACCCAGCATTCTAACTTATCAACAAAATGAGGAAAAAATCATCTCCATTGTGAATAATCCCCAAATGGACCCAGTAGCTTGGCTATTGTTTTCTCTTCTTCTGTCATTTGGCAATTAGTTTGGCTTCTTATGAAAATTCCTGGAGCTAAACCCATTGCACATATTATTAGTCAGGTTTTATTGGCACACACATTCATGGAATTCAGACTTCCAAATTGTTTGCAGGTGATGTTCCATATATAATTCCATTCATCTTCTCAAGCTGAAGAATATTAACTATTCCACACAGAATAACTCATCATTATAGGTTTCCCCCCCATACCAATTGGCTCTTTCAGTAGCCATCCTGTTCTGTAGAGAAAACATGCACACATTCAGTAATCTTTGGCATCATCAGTAATCTTTGGCATCTAGGATATGTGTCTCAGAATCTCATTTATATCTTCTCGTCTTACCCCACTTTCAATCATAATATTCATTAATATATAGCTGACTATTAAAAGAGTATGTGGATAGTCACAGAGCCTTTTCAAACTCTTGTTAAGAGTGTGGCATTTGGGAGTGTTGGAACAGTACACAAGGCATGACCAAATATGTTTGGTGTGGAAGCCAAGACCAGAGAGCATATTAGTCTGGACGGAAAATTTACTTGACAAGAAAACCCATCTTTTCATTGCAGGAGATAATTAGGAGCAGAATTGGGGCAGTCAAGGAGGTCATTCACAAAATCAAAACTACGTTCTACCTGGGTTTGGGAGCTGTGTGTGCTCCCAATTTTCGGTTGTGTGGAAGCAAGGTAGGAGGAAAACTTGGATAGAAGTGATTGTGTGGAAGCAAGGTAGGAAGAAAAGCTACCCAGGTTTCCCTCCTACCTTGCTTTCCACACAATCACTTCTACCCAGGTTCCACACAACTGAAAATTGGGAGCACACACAGCTCCCAATCCCAGGTAGAACACAGTTTTTGATTGTGTAAATGACCTCTCTACATGGAACCGAAGTATAGCAAATTACAACAGCAGCGGTGACTGGTTTACTAATCAGTAAATTAGTAACTTTACTAATGCAACATATTTGATGTGAAATTACATATGGCTTATGTGAAATGACAGAAACTTATTCCGTCATAATACTTATTACTATTTTATTGCTATTTCTATTAAGAGTATTTATATTTATTTAAGAATTTTTCTACAAAAAAGGTACACAGAATAGCTTATGTTCTGAAAAGGATAAGAAAGTTGTTCCTTGCTGATATAGTACAGAAGGCAATGAAAAATCAAAAAGAAAAGACAAATCATGATCCAAAAAAACAACAATCAAACAAACCCAAGCCCACACCTGAAAGATGTTGGATAGGAGACGGAATAAGGAATAACTTTATCATCCCTGTACTTCCTGTTTCAGCACCATATTGAAGTCACCATATTGAAGTGGTTAAATGACCAAACAAACAAACAAACAAACAAACCCCAAATACACAACCATTTGATAACAACATCAGAGGAACCCAGCCATGGTGTACTTTTTAATATATTTATTATTTAAAATGATAAGTTAAAAAGGGCGATGAAGTTTTTTAGAAACAGGAAAAAAAATCTGACCCTCAAGTAAATATTAAAATAGTTTCTAAACTATAGAATTTGACATCTTAAGTGCATGTATACACCTAGTCACAGTCATGGTGATAACTGTATGGGTTTCAACATCACTGCACACATTTGCAAGCTACTGTGCATCTTAGTTTGAGTCTGCTGCACCAACAATGCCCTGTAGTACATTGACATCTACTTGTAAAACCACAGTTTGTGATGTCAACACACTTGCTTCTAAGGCCTCTTGTTGTCAGCAGCAGGGGCAACAGCATGCCTTGGTAGATGTGCCATCTACTTTCTAAAGGACTTGGTATCTGTAGATTTGCCACCATTGAGTTTTGCCAGATGAAAGCTTGGTGCTCAGTGGATATGCTGAAGTCGTGCATCTTATGATGGTGGCAAGGTTTCAAGCTTGCACTTCTTTCCTTTTCTGAACTGGCAAACACACCACAGGGTGAATTGATTTTGTCTCCATTGTAGGTTCATACAGTCTGCATTTAAATTCCTCTGCTCTGGCCACCACCTGGGCACCTGGTTTGTGAGAGACACCAAACTGAGACAGGGGATCAGGACTTTCACAGAAGATTTTCAAAGCAGACTTTTTAGAAATTCCTGCAAGCTGGCTTGTAGTATCACATCCTGTGATGACATGAGAGGGGACTAAAAGAACATTTTGAAATTTGTAGGATTTCAACTTTATTTTATTGTATAATGATTTTATACGGTAAATTTGAATCATAGTAAATGTGAATCGAGAAATTACTTCTGCTTTCCTTGGGCATGATGTCATTTTGGAATTATTGATCTGATTATTGAGTGTTAAAATGTTTTGAGAACAATAACAGTTAAAATATGATGATTAATTCAGAATGTCTGCTTTAAAAAACCCCCAATAAATCATTTAAATGTGTTCCCAAACGTATTCCAGTATAAAAAGTAGTGATATTCTGAATTATATTCAGATTTTTAAAAAAAACTACACACACACACACACACACACAATTTTCACCAACCATATTCCAGTATAAAAAGCAGTGCATTGGGCTAATTTCAGAGGCAGGATTGTGTATGCAAAATTCGGTATCTGTAGGTTATCAGGAAGTGTGACTTTATTTTGCAAAAACATGCATACAAAGAAACAAACTCTTCAAAATAAATGTTATATATTATGCTGAAAACCACCATATAAATATTCTTAATAATATAAAATAGTGATATTATAATAGCGTTATGTTTCTTTTTAATTTTCAGCTGTATGTCTGTCTTTTTAAAGCCAAGTGTTGATGGTAATTGTTTTAAGCGTTTTTAATTGTTTTAATTGGTTTTGAGCTGTAAACCACCGTGATTTTTTGTTATTTATCTAGAAATAATAAATACATTTCACATCAAATACATTGCATCAGTAAAGTTGTTTTGCCACAATATAGCTACTTTGCTGTAGTATCTATGCACAAAAAGAATACAAGGGCTTGTCACTTATGCTATTCCTGGTCCCCTCCCCCTCCCATATTTTTTCAATGATATATTTTTCAATATATCAACCATCAGACTCTCAAAGATTTCTTCAATAATCACCAGGAGATTAATGCTGATTCCTGGAGGCTCCAGGCCAGTCCTGGAGAGTTAGAAACTCTAACTTAGCTTCCAGCATAGTCTCTTTGCAAAGTAATATCTAACCCCAGCATCAGACTAGCAGTGGCTTCTCCAAGGTTTCAGGCAGGAGACTCTCTCATCCCTATCTTGGAGATGCCAGGGAGGGAACTTGGAACTTTCTGCATGGAGGTTGCTTTTCCCAGAGTGACCCCATCCCCTAAGGGGAATCTCTTACAGTGCTCACACCATTCAAATGCAATCCAGGGCAGACCCTGCTTAGCAAAGGGGACAATTCCTGCTTGCTATCACAAGACTAGTTCTCCTCCCTCAGACCAGTTTAATTCCAGCAGCACACAGCAGCAACAGAAGCTTACCTGTAATTAGGCGGCAGGTAGGGCCAGTAAAGGGCATGGAACTACAGTGGGATGGACATGGGCAGCTCTGAATTTGGTTAGGGTGCAAGCTCTGAAGAGCTAAGAGCTTTCACAGAGCTGTTTTTCATCTGCTTGGAGTCTTCTCTAAGCTGCTTATAGAGCACTTATTCTAAAATACTTCATAACTTGCAGTTGTATCAACTCCTAAAAAAAGGCACTCACATTAATATAATGCTTTAGCATTTTTCAAAAATAGCTAAAGGCTTGATGTGGGAGTTGACTTTTCTTTCAGACCTTGCTTTGCAGAATTTCTGTATGTGAACATAAGAAGAGCTTTGCTGGATCAGGCCCAAGACCTATCTAGTACCACAATGGCCCGCCAGATTTATTTATTTAGTTAACATATTTATATATCACCCCAAACCTGTGTCTCTGGGTGGTGAAGTCATCCAAGCCGGCAGCCATCACCCCATCCCATAGAAGAGAATTCGATAGATAATGCTCTGTGTGAAAAAGTTCTTACTTTTGTCGGTCCTAAATTTCCTGGCAATCAGTTTCATTCTTGTAAGAGTGCTAGTGTTGTAAGAGGTGTGTGGTGGGGGACAGACTTCTCTCTATCCATTCTGTCCACACCATGCCTAATGTGTTTAAGGAATGATATATATTATATAAGGCACAATAGCATTTCCAAGTGCTGAGAGTGATGGAGCACAAGGCAAAAGGACATTAACACATTCCTTGAATGCCATGCTCTGTTAACTCTCTTAACTCATCAGAAATCCATGAAAATAGTTGATTCAGTTAAACATGGTGGAGTGTACACATATGCGAGGAGAGAGAGAGAGAGAGAGAGAGAGAGAGAGAGATGTCATTAATAAGAAACTCAAGACCTATCCATAGATATAAATGTATTAGATATTCTGAAGGTCTACCTCAATACCTCAAGACATGCCTGATAAATATGAATACCTAGAAGCTGACTATATCTGACAAACATCTGAAGAGGTCTGTGTCATAGGTCTCTCTATACCTTGCTTATTTATTTAAACCTCCTCATATAACTAGTCTGTAGGCCTTATGTGTGTCTTATCTGTGTAGAGTGATACATACAACCTTTATAAGAGAACACAGCGTATCATAAGGCCAGTACTGCATACTCTGCTATTTATGCTATTATGCATATTTGTACCACATGTAAACATATCTGCCAGTCTAAGACTGGAATTGTTTATTGCAAAAGGCAGTATGGTGTAGTGGTTAGAATGTCAGTACAAGGACTGGGGAGAAATCCCCACACAGCCATGATTCTCACTTTCTTGAGCCAGCCATTCTCTCATAACCTAACCTACCTACAAACTTGTGTGGATAAAATGAGGAGGAAAGAACCACAAATGCTGCCTGAACTCCTAAGAGGAAGGATGGGATAAAAATGCAATGATAAATAATATAAGAGGAGCCATAGAATATTGCATTTTTAAGCTAGTAGTAACTTTAAACCCATCTGCTGCAGCAATGTGGAGAGAGGGAGAAAGAAGCCAGGCTAGCTTGACCTCAAAAAACACACCAAAAAAATGCTGGTTTCCATATTCCCTAAAGAACTGCTATAAAATATATCCGTGAAGAATGGAATTACAAACTCAGTTTGGCTGACTCCATGCTTTCAGGTGTGGTTCTTAGGAGGATTATTTCAAAGCAAGATAGCCCCCCACTAATCCAGAGTGCCCACAGATAGTTACAGGCATCGACACAGGCCATAAATATCAATAAGATGTAGGTTGGCATAGCTGTGATAAACACAAAAGTCAATTCATATTCTCTTTTGTAAAGTGTAACTCTTGGCTGTTTATATCACTTTATATCACTTTTGACTTTTTTTGTATTGACTCACTGTTGCATTATTTATCTTGCTCCTGGCATCTTATTTAACCATTGATTAGCTAATGTACGTTTGAAGTCAGACAGGTGAAGTCTGAAATGCAGCCAGCAGTGGTGGCTTTGAAATAAAGGCACTCGCCAGCAAGCAGCCGCTGAAAGACATTAAATATTTCACAACACAGTTGTTCCTATGCAGCCATTGGTCTTCTCCAATGCTCCAAAGAGGTATATAGGAGAACCCTGTGGGATTACAGCCTCATTCAAGCATTCAAGTTACTTCCTGATTGGCAGACACTGTGATGTAAACATCACTTTTCTACACAATGAGTCCTGTTATATTACCGCTTTGTACCTTGGTCTGCACCGTGGAAATTATTCACAATCTTTTCCATGTCTCTTACTATGCTACACTTATCACCAGAACTGTGGAGGTCTCTACAGATTTGCCACAGTTCTGAATATTTATAAGTTAAGAATTTCAGTTCAGACCTTGAGGTTTTGGAATACCCAGAGCTGCTGGCTGAAAATTCATATGAGCAGTAGAAGAAAACATGTCAGGTCATTCAGTTTGGGAAACAGATGGTTTGGAAACTGCGGAGCACTAGCGAATATTGTGAGTTGGATGCTGACCTTGGACTGGGGAGATGTGTGTTCAAATTCCCATTCAGTCAGAAACCTCATTGGGTGCCTGTGGGTCAGTCATTCTTTCCAGCCTGTCCTACCTTATTTTATAGCGTGGCAGCTGTGAAAAAGGCTAATTCCATGCTAGGAGTCATTAGGAAGGGGATTGAAAAAAACAATGCGAACATAATAATGCCCTTAAACAAATGTATGGTGCAGCCACATATGGAGTACTGCGTATAGCCTTGGTCACCGTATCTTAAGAAGGATGTTGTAGAATTGGAAAAGCTGCAGAAGAGGGCAACCAAGATGATCAGGGGCCTGGGGCACCTTCCTTAAGAGGCAAGACTACAGCATCTGGGGCTCTCTAGTTTAGAAAAGAGGCAACTAAGAAGAGACATAGGTGGACAGAGAGAAATCCCCCCCCCGACACTAGAACCAAGGGTCACCCCATGAAACTGAAGATTGGGAAATTTAGGACCAACAAGCAGAAGTACTTTTTCACACAGTGCATCTATGGAATTCTTTGCCATGGGATGTGGTGATGTCCACCAGCTTGGATGGCTTTAAAAGGGGCTTAAACAAATTCATGGAGGACAGGTCTATCAATGGCTACAGGAGTGGTCACTGTGGGTCCCCTCCAGCCTCAGAGGCAGATGCACTCTTACCCCTGGACTTCTGGGCCAAAATCCAGGGCCTCCACAGCCCCTGGTCCTCCAAAAAAACCTCTTTAATCGGTCCTGGGTGGTTGGTCACCTGGCTGAGCATGATGATGCTTAATTTGCAGGGGAGCAAATGATGCCTCTCAATACCAGTTGCAGGGGAGCAACAGCAGCAGAGAGAGCATACACATACCTCTTGCCTGTGGGTTCCCTAGAGGCATGTGGTGGGCCTCTGCATGAAACAGGATGCTGGACTAGATAGGCCTTGGGCCTGATCCAGCAGGGCTGTTCTCAGAGGCAGAGCCACCATTGAGTGAATGCGTTCAAAGAACCCGGGCTGTCTCCCCCTCAGGAGTTGCACCTCACACCCTGGACACACCCCCTGCATCTGACATCAGTTGTGGGGGCATGGTTTAGGTCCCAAATGGGGCCGTGTGACCCCCGTTTGGGAGCTAAACTGGCCAGCACTGCACTTTCAGCACAGCCGGAGCAGATCTCCCTGCCTTTTAAGGGCAAACAGGGCCAAACGAGGCCGTGCGGCCCCATTTGGGACCTAAACCACACCCTGCGTTTGGGACCTAAACCATACCCTGCATCTGATGTCAGATGAAGGGGGCATGGTTAACTGCTCCCTGCATTGATGTGGGCTGATGCAGTCCACTGCTGGCCTCCCTCCACATCTGGTTGTTCTTATATACCTTGCAGGGTTGTTGTTATAGGGTTGGACAGAGAACCATGTATTCCACCCTGAATACCCTGGAGACCGGGTGGAATAATAATAATAATAACTAGCTGAACCTGTGCAGAGCATCTGCATGCAACCACTTGAGTGCAGTGCTCCCCTCACCCCCTGCCATAGTCCCCCTCACAGAGATCTCTCCATCCTCACCTGAGCCATACTCCTGCTCCTCCTCCTCCATCACATTGCTTCCACCCCTCTCACTCTACTTAGTCACTCCTCCATCCGTTTACTCCATCCTCCTCACCCCTCTTGGTCACACCTGCAGCATTGCTGGCACCTATAGTAAAAGCTGCAGCCCCCGATCCCCAGAGACTTCCCCACCATCACCCAAGCCCTGCTCCTCCCCACAGGAGCAGCAGAGGTGGTTGACCAGGTCCTTCCTCACTGCTGCCATGGCTGCTCGATCCCCTCAGGCCACTGACAGGCCCAGGCCCATCCCTTGCCTGCCTCCACCATTCAGCTAATGGCCTCGGTAGCCCCAAACAGCAGTAGTGGTTGACTGGGTCCTTCCTTGCTGCCAATAGGCACCGCGATGGCCGCTCGTTCCTCTCAGGCAACTGACAGGCTTGGGCCCATCCCTAGTCCTTCATTCTTTCTCTCTTCCCCTCCCTTCTTTTTTCCTCTCTCTCCTCCACTTGCTCTTCCCTTCTCTCTCTCTCTCCCCCTCCCTCCCTCCCTCCCTGAGTTAACAGATCTTGTTCATCTTGTTTCCTCATCTAATTCACACAATGGCAGCCTCCTTCTCCTGAAGGGGCTCTTTCCCCCTCACAACCCCTCTCTTCACAGACTCCTGCCTGCTATCCTTGTATATATATATAGATTCCTCTCTTCTACAATCAAGAACATCCTCCGACCAGTAACAGTTGCATTCCAACTGACCTTAACCATCACAGGCTCCTCCTCCCTATGTGCATATGGAACCCCATTGCCCAATTACCATGGTGCTTCTGCTCTCACAGGCTCCTGCTCCCTATAGAATCTACACTGCCCAGTCAGGTGCTTCTGCTCTCAAACTCTCGCAAGAGCTGCCACGCATCGGGATTAGCGATGGGTACGTCTAAGAGAAACAAATATATAGATAATCATAATCAGGCCATTATAAACTAAAACATTCCACCTTTGTACTGTAACAGACAATCAACATGGACTCCCTTAGTGATCATGGAGTAAAATGTACCAAGCAGTAACTTATCATGGAGTGGCAAGTTATGATGTGGAGGGCCTGTTGCAGATTTGTAGAGCATGTGCTGCATGCAAAAGTGCCAGGTTCAATCCCTTAAATTTTGATTAAAACATTTTAAGGGGAAGGATTTGGGATCAGAGAGCCCTGCCAGGGATCTAGGTGGACTGATCTCAAGGGACTAATGATCTGACTCAGTATAAGACAGCATCATGTAACTATCTTAGCCCTATTCAGACATTATGTTTTATGTGTATCCAGGTGTCTGTTCAAATGTACAGGTGTGTGGTTTACTGGACATGGACATGTGTTCATTTAAAAAGTGAACCTGGGTACAGACCCCTCCAAATGCAGGTCGGACTACTGATAGGAATTGGATATTTGTCATTATAATGTGGGGAATATCTTTATGTGCATACCGATCTGTATTTGTGTAAATTATGCACTGATCATACATGTGTTGAACATGATGTATGAATGTAGAGCTTTTGACAGCCAGTCATCTAGGAACATAGGAAGCTGCTATCTACTGACTGGCAACAGGTCCTGGGGTTTCAGGCATTATGTTTCTCAGCCCTACAGGAGGCTTTTCAGACAGCAGGCTTTACCTAGAGGCTTTACTGCAAGTTTGGGACATAACAGATACCAACACTAAAAGAGGATTTTTTTTTTTTTACCCCAGACACAAATCAGGCTAGGTTTTAATATTAAGGAAGAAACCAGAATTACGTGTGAAATGCTCTCTGAAATATTTCACAGACTTTGGGGTAAATCTGGCCAATATGTGGACGCACACCCACCCTCCCAAAATGAAGTCACGGTAAAGTCGCTGTCTGAAAAAGCTCCTGGAGATGTCAGTTTGCCAGAAACGTTCTGCATGCTAAGATGCTCTGCTACTGAGCAAAGGACTCATTCCATCTATATTGCCCTGCCAAGTGGTGAGTAGATTTTTTTACTCCCTGTGTCCCTGAATTTCTGAGTGTGTGTGTTTTTAAAAAATGGAATATACTCTTCTCACCATGTGGAAGGATAGTACAGATCACTCAGTGACAATGATGACTGAACTACCTTGGCCCAAAGAGATCAAATCTAAATTTAAACAGTTGGGGAGACAACAAAGAGAAGAGAGCAGAGGGAGAAAGAAGGGAAACAAACAGCAGAGGGGAGAAAGAGCAGCAGAGGCACAGGTAACAAGCGGAATGTGAGCAACTGCTAAGCTACACATACCTACATGTTATTTTAGGATGTAATAGCCTTGCTGCATCCATAACAGTGCTGAATTTAGGCACAGGCTATGTAAGCTACTGTTTAGGGCCTCACATTTGAGGGGGCTCTGAATAAAAAGGAAAAAAAGAAAGAAAAGTTCAAATTTCAAGTTTTACATAATGTATTTTTAAAGGTATTCCTAATGCAAATAGGCTTATTGCAAGATAATACTTTTTATTAGATTATTAGTTTTTTGGTGCATCTTTGCCAAGTAAAAATAAAGTGTTGTTATTTCTATTTTCATTGTCCTTTTTGTATTACAGAATCTGGCCCTGATCCAGCTACCCATGTATACTGTTTCTGAGAAAAACTAGCTAGATTCATCTGAGAAACCCACACACCCTGAAGGCAATAGCAGCAACTGATGTTCAGTGGCATAATGTCTGTGCACATGGACTTCCATTTTTCTACCATGGCTAATAGCCAGCAATAATCTCCTGTGCATTTAATCTCCTTTTAGGGCCATGTAGGCCAGCAGCCACAATCACATCCTGTAGCAGCAAATTCTGTACATGTGTGTAAGAAAGCAATTCCTTTTGTCTGTCTGGGACCTTCTGCTAATCAATTTTGTTTTGGTTGAGGAGTTCCATTTGCCACCTATTAATGTGGTAACATTCCGTTTGATAATTAGAAGCCAAAGAAGGGATTCTTGTGCGAGCAGGCAAAGCAGGAATCAGTTCCCAAAATAAAGAACTTCTCCGGAATTGTTACACTGCAGCATCAAATGGAGAGAACAGTAGTGTGTATCCATTTTGCATTGTAATATGGATGCATAGCACCCTCTGCTTTCGTTTGATCAAATAACACACTAAGGCTCGAAGGCGGGAGTGGGGGACCTAGATGCTGTTTCTCTGCTGATTTTTTTTTCCACGGAAACCAGAAGAAAGAATTTAGGGTTCATTAACAGTTGGCCTCTGTTGGCAGTAATCCATGTTATATAGGCTACCATTGTGACATCCTCAAAAGAACTCCCTGAAGGAGGCAGAGTCTAGAAGGGAATATCTACTCTGAAGTTTCCCACCTTCCCTGAACTATATCTGCAGAGCCACCCCAGGAGGGGAGAATGGAGCTTTGAAAAATAACACCTTTGTTATTCCAAGTGTTAGAGATGAAGCAGAGTTTTCAGATGGCCCCAAGGTTTTTTTGCACCCTTCACCAAACACAGATGGAAACTGGACTCTTTGAACTGCTTTGAAAATCTCTTACCATGCATTGCTGTGGGGCCTGTGAAGCAGCCATTGCTAACTTATGTCTGCCTGCAATTTTTATGGCTATGTGATGACAAGGGATTAAATAGCACATTTTAGACACAGACAGCTCTAAATGCAAAAACAACAACAATAAAAAAAGAAGACACCTAAGGCTGCACACGTACATGGGAGCAAATCCCATTGAACACAGTGGAACTGACTGCCCAGTAAACACATAAAGGATCAGGCAGGAAAATGCTTAATAATTCCCAGCTCAAGGCAAATCTGTAAAGGATAACAAGGGAATGTCTTTATTAATTACATTAATTTCTAAATGATCATGATGATGCTAGATGATGTGAGAATTGTCTGTTGCTATTCAGCCTAGCCTGCTCCAGAATATAAACGCTATCCATTATTTAGATACCATTTTAGATTTAATATTATTAATGCATTTGGTATAATCTCATGAGTGCACAGTGTAAGCGTGTTATGAGATATTTAAATACTCTGGGCAAGGGATTATAGCCTGCCTGATCCAGCAGTGCCAGTGGGACTGCCATGGCCTATCACTGGCTGTTACTCATAATAAATGCATAGAACCACCAGATTCCATGGCAGTATACCACTACTTACCAATTGCTGGGAAGGCTTCTGTGGGCTTCGTGGAGGCCTCTAGTTGGCCACTGTGGGAAGAAGGGTGTTAGACAAGATGAACTTTTGGTCTTATCCAGCAGGCTCTTCTTCTTATGTTCTTATCCGTACATAAGAAGTGTGGATATCACACTGCTATAGGAGGAAAATATGTGCTGTGGGATACAACTTATTCACAAACATATTTGCTTTTCTCTTCAAGTCAAAGAAGAAAAAGCGGAAAGCTGGTCTTGTGGTAGCATGCATGACTTGTCCCCTTAGCTAAGCAGGGTCCACCTTGGTTGCATATGAATGGGAGACTAGAAGTGTGAGCACTGTGAGATATTCCCCTCAGGGGATGGAGCTGCTCTAGGAAGAGCAGAAGGTTCCAAGTTCCCTCCCTGGCATCTCCAAGATAGGGCTGAGAGAGATCCCTGCCTGCAACCATGGAGGAGCCACTGCCAGTCTGTGTAGACAATACTGAGCTAAACAGACCAATGGTCTGACTCAGTCTATGAGAGCTTCCTATGTTCCTAAGTGCTGTAGTGTGCAACTAGCAGGGTGACACAGACATGGGAGGAGAGCTGGTCTTGTGGCAGCAAGCATGACTTATCCCCTTCGCTAAGCAGGGTCCACCCTGGTTACATATGAATGGGAGACTCCATGTGTGAGCACTCTGAAATATTCCCCTTAGGGGATGGGGCTGCAGTTGTGGCTAGGTTGATGTTAATTGTAGTCTAGAAACTGCTGGAGCCTCAGGTTGGCCACCCCCGCTATAATGGATTTCAGAAGAAGGAACACATGTCATGAGAGTCAATGCAACACAATTGTTGAGGGAGGAGAGCTAGTCTTGTGGTAGCAAGCATGAATTGTCCCCTTTGCTAAGCAGAGTCTACCCTGGTTTGCATTTGAATGGAAGACTACATGCTTGAGCATTCGAAGATATTCCCCTTAGGGGATGGGGCTGCCCTGGGAAGAGCACCTGCATGCTTGCATGCAAAAGATTCCAAGTTCCCTCCTTGGCATCTCCAAGATAGGGCTGAGAGAGACTCCTACCTGCAACGTTGGAGAAGCTGCTGTCAGTCTGTGTAGACAGTCCTGAGCTAGACTCGGTATATGGCAGTTTCCCTATGTTCCAACCAGTGGTGCTATTATCCCTGGACTTTGGGGACTCCAAATCCTCTTTAGCCTGTCCTGGTTGGTGTAGCTGCCGCTCACCTGCACTATGCTTGGTGGCCGAGTGTAATTCTGACCTGTGATGCATGCTTTAGAGACAAGGGGTATGTGTGTGTGTGTGGGGGGGGAAGAAATATGTTGGCTAAGAACAGGAGGGTGATGCTTAACTTGCAGTGGGTGGGGGGGGCAGTGAATGGGGGCCTCCAAAGGCCTTTAGGTCCAGGCTCCAAAATTACCTAGGTGCACCTCTGGTTCCAATGACACGAGCTAAAAGGGTCATGAAATGGAAGGACAATCCTGCAGGGAGGGGACTTTTGCTTATTTGTATTCACCACCCCTTTTTGAAGGACTGAAAGGACTAGATTTGGCTTCTCAACCTTGGTTCTCCAGATGTTGTTGGCCTACGACTCCCATCTTCCACAGCCGCCATGTCCTTCGCTTTCAGCCATGGAAACTGTAGTCCTACAACATCTGGAACCCCAAGACTGGGAAGCCCTAGACTAGATTATTGCTCTACCACAGCAGGATATGATAGTCATCTTCTTTTGGGAACCAGTTCTCCAGCATCTCACAGAATTTCATTGTGGCTTCTCTCCTCTTGAACATGGATATGTGATTTTAGATATATTTCCTGGAACATATTAATGGCTCAGGATTGGTTACAAGAAACTGTCACCTCATTTCATTCCCAAACTACTACGAAAGAGATTCTGTTGAGAAACAGCAAGGCCAATAAGCTATATGCAGCTAGTGGAAGGCATGCCTACCTGCTACAAGTATGATACTCTGATTGATTGATTAAGTGCTGCCAAGTCGGTGTCGACTCTTAGCACACCACATAGATAAATTCTCTCCAGAGTGATCTGTCTTCAACTTGGCCTTTAAGGTCTCTCAGTGTTGCATTCATTGCTGTTGTAATTGAGTCCATGCACCTTGCTGCTGGTCGTCCTCTTCTTCTTTTTCCTTCCACTTTCCCCAGCATTATGGATTTCTCAAGGGAGCTTCATCTTCACATAATGTGTCTGAAGTATGCTAGTTTGAGGATGGTCATTTAAGCCTAGAGTGAAAATTCTGGATTGATTTGTTCTATGATCCATCTGTTTGTTTTCCTGGCTGTCCATGGTATCTTCAAAAATCTTCTCCAGCACCAAAGTGGTTAGAGTGCTAGACTAGGACCGGGGAGACCCAAGTTCAAATCCCCATTCAGCCATGATACTTGCTGGGTGACTCTGGGCCAGTCACATCTCTCTCAGCCTAACCTACTTCACAGAGTTGCTGTGAGGAGAAATTTAAGTATGTAGTACATTGCTCTGGGCTCCTTGGAGGAAAAGCAAGATATAAATGTAAAAATAAAATAAAATAAATTTCTTGTTCTTCAAAGTCCAGCTTTTGCATCCATAGACATAATGGGAAAAACCATAGTCCAAATGATTCTTATCTTTGTAGGTGTAGACACGTCACAGCATCTAAATATCCTTTCCAAGGCCTTCATTGCAACCCTATCAAGTGCTAGTCTGTGGCGCATTTCTTGATTGCTGGATCCTTTACTATTGATGGTTGATCCTAAAAGGCAGAAGCTATCCACCACTTCAGTGTCTTCATTATCACTTCTGTGGCTGGTTGCTATACCTGTTGTCATTAGTTTAGTCTTCTTTAAATTTAGTCATAGTCCCCTTTTCTCACTGTGCTCCTTTAATTTCATTACTAGAGTTGCAGATCATCTGCATTCTCAGCTATCAGAGTGATGTCATCAGTGTAGTGCAGGTTATTGATGTTTCTTCCTCCAACTTTAAAACCATGCCCATCTTCTTCCAATCCAGCTTCTTTCAGTCTATGTTCAGCATATCAGTATATGATACTCTACAGATATGCAAAAGGATGACAGAACAAGAAAAAAAGTTTACCCTTCTGAAAACAACACAAGAAGTTAAGTATTGAAATGACCATACGTAAAACTGATTTGAACACAGATTTTTAAAAACAACAACAAGCCTTCATTTTCTGATCTATACTGATGGTACCTCTACAGCTTCGAAATTTCAAAGAATGATGCATGCAATTTTTGGAACTACAAATAGCATCACTTACTTTCAGGATGACATTTTAGTGTATGGCAAAACCATTGATCCCCTGCTAACTGGGCAAAGAGGCACCTGTTACCGTGATGATTCTCTTTATTTAGCAGGGGGAGAGTAACTGGCCCTATCCAGCCCCAGCACAGTACCTCCAGTGAATGTTGCTGGTATGTATCTTGTATTTTTTAGAACCCCTTTGGAGTCAGGGAGCCATCTTATTTATTTATTATTTCTCTGTGTAAGCTGCCCTGAGCCATTTTTGGAAGAGTGGTATAGAAATCATATTATTATTATTATTATTATTAATAAGATGTAAAAATATTATGGGACTTCTGACTACAAACAGACAAACATCTGCCACACAATACACCAGATATAACTGTAGTCGAGAAGAAAGAAAAACAAGTTAAAATAATCGACATAGCAATACCAGGGGATAGCAGAATAGAAGAAAAAGAAATAGAAAAAATCACCAAATACAAAGATCTACAAATTGAAATTGAAAGGCTGTGGCAGAAAAAGACCCAAATAATCCCAGTGGTAATTGGCGCCCTGGGTGCAGTTCCAAAAGGCCTTGAAGAGCACCTCAACACCATAGGGGCCACAGAAATCACCATCAGCCAATTACAAAAAGCAGCTTTACTGGGAACAGCCTATATTCTGCGACGATATCTATAACAATTGACAATAAAATTCTGGCATCCCAGGTCCTTGGGAAGGACTCGATGTCTGGATAAAACAAACCAGTCAATAACACCTGTCTGACTGTGTAAACAAGAAATAATAATAATAAACAATAATTTGCAAGAAACAAACCAACTAATGTACAGTGCAGCAACAATAACAACACAAGAGCTTGGATATAAGATCAGTGGACCTGTAAAAAAAGAAAGCAGTACATCACCTAAATGGAAGATTAGATTAGAAAATAAAATCTCCAGGCTTAGATCAGATGCTAGTAAATTGAAAGATATGAAAGACAAGAAGCTGAAGAATGAAAACACCAAACAGTATCGGATCCAAAAATACCACCTAGATTCAAGGAAAATTAGAGAAGTCCTGGAAATAATAAAGCAGCAAATAACAGCAGTGTCAAAGAAAATTAGCAGATATGAAGCCAGAATTACACAACACAGGCAGAATCTCCAATTCCAGTTGAATCAGAGACGTTTCTACCAAAGCATAGAAGGGGAAACTGCAAGAAATGTAGAAACACCAAATGAAGAGTGCAATTCTGGGGGAAATTATGAGACAATCCAATAGATTATAATAAACAAGCAGGCTGGATAAAAGAGGTCAAAAATGTAACCAACAAATGCAAGATCTAATTATAACACCAGAATTAATAAGTGAAAGAGCAAAGAAAATTAAAAATTGGACTGCACCAGGTGACAATGAATTCCATGGCTTTTGGCTTAAACACCTAACAAGCCTTCATAAACAACTATCAAAATAGTTCAATCACATGATGCAAGGAGCAGTGGCTCCTTGAACAATGGATAACAACTATTGAATTTTATTGAACAATATTGAACAATGGCTAACAACTGGGAAAACTCATCTCATAATGAAAGACCCAAGAAAAGGTGCAGTTCCAAGTAATTACAGACCAATCACCTGCCTGCCAACCATGTTCAAATTATTAACTGGAATAATAGCAGATGAAGTGATGCAACACTTATTAACTAACAAACAGCTTCCAGTTGAACAGAAAGGAAATTGCCCGAACACCAGAGGCACAAAAGACCAGCTGCTGATTGACAAAATAATTTTAGAAAATTGCAAGAGAAGAAAAACCAATCTAAGTGCTGCATGGATTGACTACAAGAAAGCCTTTGACTCATTGCCTCACACATGGATACTAAAATGTTTAGAAACAACTGGTGTCAGCAAAAACATTCAGATACTAATTAAAAAAGCAATGAGCATGTGGAGTACACAGTTAACAATCAATGGCGAGACACTTGGACAGGTTAGCATTAGAAGAGGCATTTTCCAAGGGGACTCACTATCCCCTCTATTGTTTGTAATCGCCATGACCCCACTTTCACAAATACTAAACAAAACAGGCCTCGGATACCAAACATCTAAAACATCAAGTAAAATCAACCATCTGCTGTACATGGACAATCTGAAATTGTATGGAAAGTCCCAGTCAGAAATTGAATCACTGCTAAACACTGTCCGTATATTCAGTAGCGATATAGCAATGGAATTTGGACTAGACAAGTGTGCTGCATTAATAATGAACAGAGGAAAAATAACAAAAAACAGAAGGAATAGAACTGCCCAATGGAAGCAAGAACAAGAACCTGGAAGAGAAAGAACCTTACAAATACTTGGGCATTCTCCAGGCTGATAACATCGCACACACTGAAGTTAAAAGAAAAATTGGAAGTGAATACATCAGGAGAGTTAGAAAAATCCTCAAATCCAAACTCAATGGCGGGAACACCATACAAGCCATAAACACCTGGGCTATACCTGTTATCAGATACACTGCAGGAATAATAGACTGGACCCAGGCAGAGCTAGAGATGCTGGATTGTAAGACCAGGAAAATAATGACCATCAATCATGCTCTGCACCCTCGCAGTGATGTAGATAGGCTATACCTCCCTCGCAGCTCAGGTGGAAGAAGAATGCTGTAAGTCCATCAAACAGTAGAGGAGGAGAAAAGAGGCCTTGAAGAATATATCAAGGACAGTGAAGAAGATGCACTTCAAATGGTCAATAACGCGAATCTATTCAACACCAATGAAACAAAGCAGGCCTACAAGAAAGAACAAGTCAAGAACCGAGCAGGAAAATGGAGAAATAAGCCCCTGCATGGTCAATATTTGCACAATATAAGTGGAAAATCAGATATCACCAAGACCTGGCAATGGCTTAAGAATGGTTACTTGAAGAAAGAAACAGAGGGTTTAATACTGGCTGCGCAAGAACAGGCACTAAGAACAAATGCAATAAGAGCAAACATTGAAAAATCCACAACAAACAGCAAGTGCCGCCTTTGTAAAGAAGCAGATGAAACAGTGGACCACCTAATCAGCTGTTGTAAAAAGATCGCACAGACTGACTACAAACAAAGGCATGACAAGGTAGCAGGGATGATACACTGGAACATCTGCAAAAAATACAAGCTACCTATAGCCAAAAATTGGTGGGACCATAAAAATTGAAAAAGTGGTAGAAAATGAAGGTGTAAAAATATTATGGGACTTCCGACTACAAACAGACAAACATCTGCCACACAATACACCAGATATAACTGTAGTGGAGAAGAAAGAAAAACAAGTTAAAATAATTGACATAGCAATACCAGGGGATAGCAGAATAGAAGAAAAAGAAATAGAAAAAAATCACCAAATACAAAGATCTACAAATTCAAATTGAAAGGCTGTGGCAGAAAAAGACCCAAATAATCCCAGTGGTAATTGGTGCCCTGGGTACAGTTCCAAAAGACCTTGAAGACCTCAACACCATAGGGGTCATAGAAATCACCATCAGCCAATTACAAAAAGCAGCTTTACTGGGAACAACCTATATTCTGCGACGATATCTATAACAATTGACAATAAAATTCAGCCATCCCAGGTCCCTGGGAAGGACTCGATGTCTGGATAAAACAAACCAGTCAATAACACCTGTCTGACTGTGTAAACAAGAAATAATAAACTAATAGAAGTCTTAAGAAAACTCCGATAACACTGACATATCTCTGCAGAAAAATGTCAATTTTGCACAAACTCAGTGACATACTTGGGACACACAATATCTCAGAGTGGCATACATCCCAAAACAGACTTGGTGACAGCTATTCAAGAAGCATCGGAGCCACACAACAAGGATGCACTTGGCTCATTTTTTAGGACTCTCTGAATATTACTCTAAATTTGTTAGACAATTTGCCTCCAAAGTTGCTCCATTGCATCTTCTTTTGAAAAAGAATGTAGCATTTAACTGGGATGCATCCTGCAAGGCTAGTTTTCAAACTATCAAATCAGCTGTTGTTGAAAGTCCTGCTCTCACTTCTTTTAACACACACAGGCATACTATTGTAACCACTGATGCTTCTGTATATAGTTTGGGTACTGTCTTGACCCAGCAAAAAGGGGATAGGGAAGTTACAGTTGCCTTTGCTTCCAGAGTACTTACTGCTTCAGAGAAGATATATTCTGTTATTGAAAAAGAACCGCTCATATGTTTCTGGGTAGTGAGGCACTTCGAGACTTATTTGTGGGGCAGAAAATTCACTCTACAGTCTGACCATAAATCCCTGTTTACTATATTTACTACTTGGGATCAAGTCAATCACCCCCAAGAATAGTCAAATGGATCACCAGACTTATGGATTTTGTTTTCCAGGTGGAATATTTTTCAGGTCTTTCTTCAGAATACAACTGCAGATTGTTTTATTTCAACTTCCACTTCCAAGCCAAGAGGAGATCCCAGAAGACGAGGATGAAGGAGTAGTAATTGCACAAATAGTTTCATCCACTTATGCAGTAATAATATCTTCTGAATAGAAAGGGGCCCTCAACGCTGATCAAGTGCTTACTGAACTTAAACTGTACGTAATGAATGGATAGCCATGCAAAAACAGGGTACCTGAACATCTTCAACTATACATGCACATTGAAGTGAGTTGTCCCTTCTAAATAAGTTGGGGGTGAGGACTGATGGTTTGGTGGTGTCAAACTCCTTACAAGCAAAAGTGATCAAAATTGCCCATGTACGTCACCTGGGCATGAACTTGAATAAAAGGTGAATCAGAGAAAGTTTGTCATGGACAGGTATGGACAAGCACTTTGAAAATGTAATCCAGCACTGTATGGCTTCTGCTGTATCTGACAAATCACAGAAGACATTTCCCACCTCCTTGGCTCCAGTAGAATATCCCAATTGTCCCTGGGGAAAACTTTGCTCTGTATATAATGGGGCCTTTTGATAACTGACCCACAAAACAAAGACTTGTTATAGTGATGGTGGATTACTATTCCAGGTGGCAGAAACTTCATTTGCTGACAACATTACTACAAAGGTGATCCAATTCATGACTGCAGTTTTTGCGATGGAAGGTCTTCCTAAAGGACAAGTGACTGACAATGGGACACAGCTTACCACATCTGAAATGGAGCAATATTTGCATAACCATGGGATAAAACACAAGACTCCTTTCTTGTACCATCCTTGAGGGAATGGCTTAGTGGAAAGAATGAACAGAGTAGTGAAAGAAAGGATACAACAGGCTGCTATGCGACAACAACCCTGGAAAGAGGCAATCTGTGAAACTCTATTTGCTTATTGAACTACTACTCATTCCACTACAGGAAAATCACCTTTTGACACAAAGCTACCACAAAATTTACCCGATGGCTATAACTGATCAGGTTATATGTGCCATCTCACCCTGAGGATGCAGAGATTCGTGTTTAGGCAACAGAGAAGTAACAAAACATGTAACGGATTGTGAAACAGCGAACATTTCCAGTGAGGGACTTGGTTCGAGTACAGTTGCCTTATAAAGTGAGAAAGGGATGTTCCCAATATTCTGGACCAAAACAAATAATCAAAATCCAAGGAGATTCTGTCCTATTGGATGATGGGGGGAAATGGAACAGTTCAAGACTTTCCAGCATGCATGGAAGAGGGAAGGGAGTCTGATCTCAAGAGAGGAATTTTATCTTGCCTCCAGTTTTTTGACTTTGCAGATGAGCTGATGAAAGTGACTGACAGTCCTCAGTACCAGAAGAACAAACAGCTCCTGTGCCAGAGAACCCAAGACTTAGTAGAAGTGTGCATGACAGGAGACCACTTAAAAGGCTTCAAGAGTTCGTCACTAGATTTTAAATCAATTCAATTTTTGGTTGTTATAAAGGGGAGGGATGTGTATTCCATCCAGTAATATTTTTCAGTTTGTTTGGACTTTTGTGGAGGAGAAGACAGAAAGAAAAGGGGAGGAAATGAGAAGGAGAACATGGAGTTGTTGCTGAATAAGCCTTTAGTTAAATCCACATAAGATTTCCTTGTGTGTACAAGGGAAGCAGCTATAAAGCAACATATTTATGCAAAATGCATTGAAAAATCATAACTTTCTGCAACTCTCTTTGATTATACTAGATTAGCAATGGTCAAAACCAGATTTATAATACATGTATTTGTGTTTTGGAGGCTGAATATGTATAGCTTTTGATAGGTCAAATTAATATTTCTGATCTCTGATATCACCTATTATTGTCAGGATCTGTTTCTACTTAAATGCAATAAAGAGGAAAGTGGATGCTTGCCAACTGCAGACTAAGGGATCTCCAATTTCTTAGCTCCCTAGAATTGATTACTATCCTAAGGAACTGATTTTCTTCTGTTGATGATATAAAACACAGTAAAACTGACCAGGCCAGAGAAAGCTGAGTTGAACAGCAACATTACTTATAATAATAATAATCATTTCTCTCTCTCATTGCACCAGTAATGAAGAAAAGGCCAGTTTAATATTCCAATCCATATAAGTAGGAAAACTTTCAAATTGCAGTTAGGAATGTTGCCTAAATTCTGGGACTTCACCTATGGTTTTGGGTAGGACCAAAATAGCCTAACTGGGTCAACTGGGTCACTTCAGAGTTTGAGATCTATCATTTTCTCTTGCTTCATTGCCCCTGCATCCAGGTTCTACTGCTGTGGCACTGCCACCGCTATTCCTGCTGCCCAGAGTTTACTTATTTTCAAGAGCCAGTGTGGCATAGTGTGAGCATGTTGGACTAGAGACTTCTTGCTGGAGACCTCAGTTCTGTCACTTAGCAGACAGTGAGGTTCCAATGGATACTTCAGGCTATTGAGCCCCTGGTGGCGCAGTGGTAAAACTGCTGCCCTGTAACCAGAAGGTTACAAGTTCGATCCTGACCAGGGGCTCAAGGTTGACTCGGCCTTCCATCCTTCCGAGGTCAGTAAAATGAGTACCCAGAATGTTGGGGGGGGCAATATCCTAAATCATTGTAAACCGCTTAGAGAGCTCCAGCTATAGAGCGGTATATAAATGTAAGTGCTATTGCTATTGCTGTTGGAATATGTGCCCTTCATTGACCCTTGTGCTTTGGAGAAGGCTGAAAGAAAGAGTTGTTTCTTTGAAGCCACCTTGGGATTTTCTTAATGAACGGCGGGGTATAAATTTAACAATAAAAACAAATAAAATAAATTGTTGAAGTTGGAATGTAAACAGAAAGAAGGAAAGCAAGTTGTGTTTGAGCTGCTAAGAGGTTAAAAAAAAAATCTTATCAGGATATTGGGGTGCTGACTTCATGAATGTCTGGAGACTAGAACTTTTGCCTGTGTATTTAACTAGTTGCTTCATTTGTATGTTTGTAAAAGGTTTCTTCCAAAATCACCATAAGGACAAAACCATGCTATGTTGGAGTTCTGTGATTGAAACTGCTGATTAAATTTTATTTTTGTAAAAGCAGTGACTGAGGCTCTGATTTGGACTAGGGCCATGGCATGAGAAAAGGGTGTCCAGCCCTCCCCAACCCACAGCAATTCCCCATCTTAAATCACACACAAAAACACATTGAAGCTGCTACTAGTCATGTGGGCAAAAACTTACAGTTTGTGCCTGCAAGGTTTCCCCTCTAAAGCTAACACCAGCTTTAAGAACATAAGACAAACCCTGCTGGGTCAGACCCAAGGCCTATCTAGTCCAGAATCCTGTTTCATACAGTGGCCCTCCAGATGCCTCTAGGAAGCCCACAGGCTAGAGCTGAGGGCATTCCCTCTCTCCTACAGCTACTCCCCAGCAACTGGTATTTAGAGGCATCATGCCACTGAGGCTGGAGGTTGCCTGTAGCCCCCAGACTAGTAGCCATTGATAGACCTGTCCTCCATGAATTTATCTAAACCCCTCTTAAAGCCATCCAGCTTTTGGGATGGGCAATTTGGATCAAGGTTATGGTGGGGATGTGGAACAAATGTTTGGATCTTCCCAGTACTATCTCTTGAAAGGTTCCCTACCCAGTTAAAAGCCTGCTCTGGAACACAGTGGACCAATCACAAAACACTACAGGTGTTTTCAGATAGAAAAATACTCTTTGAAAATGGTATTTCTGGTTGTCAGCTCTCTGTCTGCTTTGCTTGCTATCTCCTTGCGCTATTTTGCAGTACCATCTGCTGGCCATTTGTGGGAAATCTGTGATGAAAATTAAATTACTTTTTAAGTAGTCTCAGAAAACACTTTTTAAAAAATCACAGATTTCCTGTAAATGGCCAATAGATAGTGATGTGAAACAGAACAAGGAGGAAGTAGGAAATGTGGGCAGACAGTTGATAGAAGGAAAGATAGTTGTGAAAGGAAGGTGGGTAATGTCAACAACCCCAGTACGTTAGCAGATTTGAATGCTTGTAACAATAACCCCCGAGGCAAAGAGAGGTAACCCAGGCCCTGGGGCAAAACATAATCTTGGGGCTCTTCTCCTGTACCCTCCCCCCCAAAAAATCTCAATATGAATTAAGACATTGAGGGCATTTAGCCTCTATGGCATTCCCCCCCCCTTTCATCTCTGCACCGCTGGAAAAGACCATACAGAACTATTTTCACCAGGGTGCTTTCCAGATAAACCCTTACCATGGTGTCACTACGGATCTGCAAAGTGTGCTTCCATACTTCCTGTGTTGTGGCACTGCAGTCCCTGTGCTGACAGCAAGGTGCCGTTCACATTTCTGATGCCTTATTTCAGATTTTATTGCCACATTACAGTCTTATAACATTGCATGTGTGGCACAGATAAATAGCTGTATTTCCCCATTGTGGAGTTTTTGCAAGACTGCTCCCACTGCTGGTGGCTTTGCACAACAGCCTTATTCATGGTTTCACTGCTGAGCGGGTAACCTGGAAAGCTCTCACTACTGATAAAATACAAAGAGGTATTACTTGCATGATGGATAGAACAACTCTTTCTAATTCAGACAGTTGTCTTTCTGGAGGCTCAAGTCACTTTTGTTCATCATGATACTAGGGTTGCCAACAAGGGACTTTATAGAGGACATGCAACTATTTGGGGGAACCAAACAACTTCTTTTGCATTAGACAATTTTTCTTTTGCATTAGAGACTATTTTGGGGATCTAACAATGTTTTCATCGCGTTTGTTGTGGTCATAGTGTCTGGAGTTCTGGGGAGCACCTGGAACATTTTTTTTGGCTCAGAACTCTTTGCTCTCTTCCTTTGTCTCCTTCCCCTGCCAGCATCCTACTGAGCATCCATCCAGTGGGGAAGCCAAAGGGTAGGTTCAGCTTCAGTGGCAGCTTGCAGAGCCACATGATGCAGGAGCATGGATAGGTGGGCCTGGCAGGTACAGCTTATTTCCTTCATGTGGTGGTGGCGGCAGCAGTGAGAAGTTAGCAGTTAGCTTAGCTAACTAACTTTACTCAATCAGCTGCTAACTGAGTAAAAAGGCACCTTTTGAAGTGGTGAACCTCTTATATTTATCATGGGGAGAGCAACTGACACCATCCAACCCCACCACAGCATTCCTTCAATGGCTGATGCTGGTGTGACCTTGCATTTCTTTTTAGATTGTGAGCCCTTTGGGGACAGGGGAGCATCTTCTTATTTATTTTTTCTTTGAAAACATGTATGTTAGCATAGAGAACAGCAAGTGAGTGGGAGGCCATGTATGCACCACCAACATGCAAAGAGGCTGGCTGGGTAGCTAGCTGGCTGCCCTGCCTTGAGCCAAGAGGCGAAGTTGATGGCCTGGCTGGGGAAAGCAGTCTGGGTGACCCGTGGGGAAGGAGGCCAGAGGACTGTGTGTGTGGTAGACCTAACCAGTTAAGAAGGGTTAAGAAGCAGGGGTCTTGAGAACTCTGCACCTAGACAGCAGACTGAGCAGACATACAGCACACATGGTCATCAGCTTCACAGTGGTGAGCTGTAGTTATTCTTAAATTTCCAATTTTTATCAAAATATGCATATATAATACCACTAAACAGATGCAAATTTTATGCAAAGGGGAGACTTTTTGGAGACTTATTTGGTGGAAAGCGTCCTCTATTTCCACTTTTTTGGTCATGGATATTGAGATTTTTCACCATCTGGACCTGGCAACCCAACATGCTACAGTCTTTAATGAAGACTGGATATCACAGTGATCAAAGGATCATATCCACCATGTGGTCACTACTAGTAGACCAAGAATGAGCTCATTAACCTAATCCAGGTTAACTTAATTAACCTAAAAGGTCTGACATATTTTCTAGTTGACATCCTTCTGTGGGTCCTACTGACATTCTTAACATCAACCAAGAACAACCTTTTAGTCATGCCTATACCAGTCTGTTCCAAACAGCACAAGAAGTTAGAGAGATCTCGATGGCTTTCCACAGTCTTGGAAGTTTCTTGAGGACCAAGTCTGAGTATTTTTTGTCGGCCTCATAAATCTCTTTTATGAAATGACAATAATAAGGTAAGCTTCTTGTAGTGTAAGAAAAGTGGGATGGGATCTGTGGCTGGCTGACCTTTTAAAGAGATATTTAAGAGTTATGATGAATGTTTCTCAAATTTGCTCCCTTAATGTCCTGTATCTGGCAAGTCTCCCTACCTTCAGGGCTTGGTGGCATAAAATTGTAGCTAATAAAATGGCTTGCTGCTTTCACTTGTATGAGAAGTACACAGTACAGAAGTAAACCTTTTCCAGGCAATTGTTTATGTGTTCCTAGGAACAAGACTGAGTTGTGGTAAGCAGCTATGCATTTGGTCCAAACAGTTGGTCTGATGAAGTTACAGGTGATTGGTTCATGTTATGTACTTGTCTGTTGTTAAGGAAAGTGGCAGAAAATGCAAGTACAATATAACTGTCATTATGATAAATGCCATGGCAAAATGCTATTGAGCATCAGAGGACACTAGGTGTTATTATGGCCCATTGTTGCTATGAATAGAACCACCCAGACACCAATTAATGTCTCACTGCTATGATTATTGCTGGATTATCTGCTCCACTGATCATACTTGCACCTTTTGTGTCTGCATTTTGATTTTTAAAAGTTATAGACAAGAGATTACATCTAGCTCAAATGAAAATTAATGTGAAGCTTAGGAAGCTAATTGAATTTTTAAGCCACAGAAAATAATGTTTAGAAAGAAAATTTAAATTGGTTAGTTTGAAGGGAAATGTTTTAGGAAGCACAGTGAAGAAACAAAAAGATGTTTTCCTAGTAATCTGTCTAATAAATAGTACATCATTTATATTTTTCAGATATGCCAATCATGTATATATTTTTTATAATGTCTCAAGAAATACTCATTTCATAAGCAAGCTTTGAAATAATGCCAGTCAGATTATATTTAAAGGGTCTAATATCTGACTGGTACCATTTAGCAGGTGCAACCAAACATTTCAATAACACAGTTTTAGAGAATGCAGTTTTAGCTGTGCGCGGGCAGGGCGGGGGGAATAGTTCCATTTTAACAGTCTACCCAGTTCTTAAAAACATGCAAGCTAAAGGATCTGCAAATCTGGGAGATGCCATGATTTCTGATGTTTCTCTTGTAGTTTACATAAATGGGTGCCTGACTGAAAAGTTCTATTTTAGCAGTATAGGAGATATGGCAATAGTGGCTTCTCCCCCAGAGCTTTAGCCTGAAAAATCTAGGTTACTTTGCCCAAGTTTAGCAGTGCTTATAAGCACATAATTACATGAGTAATGCTATAGCAGCCCACATTCAGATATTATTAGATAAACATGTGCTGTACAGAACCAAGATCAGAGTGCATAGAAGAGGTATAGGGAAGGCGTGGGATGGGGCAGGGATGGATTCATCCCATCAGAATCAATGTGTTCATCAGAGTTGCTGTCACAATTGAGCCAGAGTCCTACTGGCCTCACTGTGCCCCAGGTTCCATTATAAACCTATCAGTAGTGCTACCTACCACCACTCCTTTGGGGCGGGGGGGGGGATTTCCCTTGTTTAGTCCAAAACAGTCCTCAAAATTATTCCAAAAATGTCCATTCCACATGCAATGGAAACACGTGTAGCAATGGGTAAGGCAGAACTGAGTAATCCCAGCACTAAGTATATCTAAAATGATTTTTTTTTTAAATCTAGTTTGTTTAAGTAAGTATTTAAAAAGAGGCAGTTTACAGGCATTAAAGTAAAGCAAACCCATGTGGTTTTCTTTGGTAGAATACAGGAGGGGTTTACCATTGACTCTTCCCATGCAGTATGAGATGATGCCTTTCAGCATCTTCCTATATCGCTGCTACCTGATATAGATGTTTCCCATAGTCTAGGAAACATACCAGCTGGGATTCGAACCAGCAACCTCTTGTTTGCTAGGCAAGTCATTAGGAGACATTAAAAGGCAAATATTCAAAATACACAAACAAGATACCTTTTTATCCTGACCCGGGAATGTCGCTGGAATCAGGAGACTGGAAGGTCCTAGTTGTCAGGTTGAAGTTCAGAAATAAAAGGTTTTCATCATGAGCAGAGCTTTCCTACCCAGCCAGGCAGAGTAACTCTCATACACTCTGGAGCTGGGCTCTTGGCTGAATCCAAGCACATAACAAAGGTGAAAGCTAAACTAATACAGAAGTCATCACCCTAGACCCCATCCTCTCCAGCCATGGCTGTTGAGCCTGGGGATGATGGAAGTTGTAGTCCAACAACATCTGGGGACCCAAGGTTAAGAAACCCTGCTCTGGATGCAAGAACTCAGAACAACCACACCAGAGCAACAACTCTTAATTTTTATTTTAAAAGACTTTAATTTCTTTGTCTGACATGGAAAAGATTGTAGCTAGGTGACAATTAAAAAGTCTTCCTTTTTATTTGAGCAGACATCGCTGCAGGATGTTGGTCGATGGTGCTGAAGACTGAAATCACAGACTTTATGCTTCCCCTGATGGTGGTAGATTGTTAGACAATAGGGGAATCCATTTGCCTGATGGCTTGCTTGGCAAATTAGCACCATTTCCTGACACAGGAAAACACACATTGTTGCTGTTCTCCAAGCCCAAGTTTAGGTAACCAAGCATGGGCTTGGCAGCCTGTGAAAACCGTCAGGATCTGCATAGATCCCGGAGGTGCTCCGGCACTAAACCCAGTGCCGCAGCCCATCTCTTAGCCAAGGTTAAGAGTGAAAATGTGCCCTTAACCTGGCTAATGGGATCATGTGTCACAGAGACAGGCACCTAGAGCATCTGTTTCCTGGGGGAATCCCCCGGGGGATTCCCCTAGTGCACTGCACTCAGAATGCAGTACACTGTGAGATTCCTGGCCTGAGAGTGATCCACACTACTCCATGATGAACGGAGGAGCAGGGATCGTGTGGGAGTGCTCTCCCTGCACCCACCAGGTAAACATTGATCATCTGGGGGGAAGGGAAGGTTTGGGAACTATAGGAGTATTCCCCTCACCTGCCCGGTAGGTCATGTGAATGGCCTAAAAAGTTACCTGATTGACAGCAGGCTATTACGTGAGGCAGATAAGTCTCAAAATGGAGTTTAGAATAAAGGACAGTTCTGGCCATTGGGCTGAATAAGGGCTGCATGCATGACAGTTGCTACTTCAGATTTAAGTAAGGCCCAGTGGCCAGCATATGAAGCTTACTTATTCTGACTGGCAGCTGCTCTCCAGTGACTAGTCATACCTGGAGATGTCAGAGCTCGAATCTGAGAATTTATATGTAAAACATGAGCCACAGCCCCAAGTTATGTTTAGAGCTATATTGAAAAACTCAATTTTAGAGGAATTGGTTGTGATCATTGTGCTCATTGTGCACATGTAAACCAAATACAGGTTTTCCTAAAGTATGCTTACTTTTTACCTAATACTTTACTACTTTTGTCTTACCTAAACAGGACCCCTCTTATTGCCTTAATTCTGAAAGAACTGGTGGAAGATCAGGCAGGCCTGGGTACATACAAACATCGGATCAAAGGAAGCTGCCATCTACTGAGTCAGACCATTGGTCTATCTAGCTCAGTATTGTCTTCACAGACTGGCAGCAGCTTCTCCAAGGTTGCAGGCAAGAGTCTCTCTCAGCCCTATCCTAGAGATCTCTCAGCCCTATCCTGGAGATGCCAGGGAAGGAGCTTGGAACCTAGGTCCTCTTCTCAGAGTGGCTCCATCCCCTGAGGGGAATATCTTACAGTGCTCACACATCAGATCTCCCATTCATATGCAACCAGGCCAGACCCTGCTTAGCTAAGGGGACAAGTCATACTTGCTACCACAAGACCAGCTCTCCTCAGGCTTCCTCAAAATATACTTCCTCAAAATTTTAATTGATCAGATTTAGAGGTCATTCTCATGCTACCACTAGGGAGCTCTGCAGGGGAGGCAGGAGCTTGGCTGACATCCCCAGCAGACAAGCAACAGCGTCTTTGTCTTCACTGCACCGCACACCCACATGAGATGCAGCACAGTGAAAGCAAAAGCTGGCCACGGGAGGACTTCCGCCTTGTGCTTCCCAGAGTGCCCTGCACCACAAGCATGGCCACTCTTCCCCTCAGCCCCAGCTTGCTGCCAGAAATAGTGGCAGGCCAGGCGGAAGCCTTTTTCCCTGGGGTAAAAAGAGGTTCGTTTTACCTTGGTAAAATGCCAGGTAAAATTATTAGGCTACCCTCTTCTGGAGCAGCCGGGAGTCCTCTGCTCCCAGCACTCCAGACAACATGAGCTGCCTGTGATAACCCAGGCTGCTCATGTCGTGAGAGGTAAGGAGCTGTAGCTCATAGGAACTTAGGAAGTTGCCATATTCTGAGTCAGACCATTGGTCTATCTAGCTCAGTATCAAGCTCCCTCCCTACTGTCCTCTCCAGTTTGGACTATTGCATCATTCTTGCAGATGGGATAACCACCTCTCACCTCTTTAAGGCATTGGATGCCCACCCTGAATCCTTCATCCACAATGGCATCCCACAGCGGGACCAGAAATGACAGAAACAGCATCCACAAAGGACAGGGCAAAGTGGCTGCGTGGTTTCTATCCCAACATAACATTCTTGCTTTGTCAAGTGAAAATTTTTGAGTGTTTAGTAACACTGTTCATATATGCACCACAAACATACTCCCTAGTAAGCATGTTGTACGACGGCAGCCTTCAATAGACCTGTTTCCATCAACCTATGATAAAAGAGCTGGGAAGTTCCTGTTCAGGAGCACAGAGAGAAGTCTCAAGCAGATGAACAGATAACAATAGGGTACCAATCAGTCTACAATTATATATTCCATCTTTCTGGAAATCCAAGGGTTAATTCTGTGAAAAGGGAAAGAGATAGAGGAAAGATCTACATTCTTCCTCTACCTCTTTCCCTTTCCACAGATAACCCAGAGATTCAGGAACACATATGTCTATAAATAGATTTTCATGGCGAGACGCTATGTTATCATGAGTGTTATCAGCCACACCAAAACTTCCACTATGTTATCATGTCTGTTATCAGCCATACCCCCTGCTAACTGAACAAAAAGTTAGCTCCCCCTGCTAACTGAACAAAAGAGGCATGTTTTATAGTGGTGATTCTCTTTATTTAGCAGGGGGAGAGCAACTGGCTCTTTCCATCCCCAGCACAGCATCCCTCCAGTGGATGTTGCTGGTGTCTATCTTATGTCTCTTTTTTAGGTTGTGAGCCCTTTGAGGATAGGGAGCCATTTTATTTATTAATCTGTATTTTTGTAAACTGCTTTGGAAACTTTTGTTGAAAAGCAGTATATAAATATTCGTCATAGTTGTTGTTCAGCATGAAGCAAAACTTTGAAGTGAGTCATGACAAAATGACGACCTCTTGAGTTACCAAAACCATTACCAAACATTTACCAACCATTTATCAAATAGTCGGTAGGAATTTCTCCCATTTTGGGAGGAAAAGAAACTTTGGAGATTTGGTGGCCTTTTAAGACTTCTGGAGCTATCATAGTACCTGTGATTTCACAAGCAACCTATGACGTGCAACACATCCTTTAAGGAGTGCTCTTTGACTTTGACATAAAAAACCTGGGAGGCAAACATCAAAGGCAAAGACATTTTCAGGAGTGACAGGTTACCGCTTAAGTTTCATCTCTGTGAATTGGATTTTGAACTGATGTTGCTCTTCTCTCGCTCTTTTTAAGCTTACTTCATGTAATCCATCACAGGATGGCTTCCCATGTTGTTAGGCTCCAGTAGCGCCAAGCCCATCCATATAGGCTCCCACCCCGCTTACTGGATGTGCTTATTCAGCACAATTGGTCCCAGCAGCCATACAGCAACTATGCCAATCCAGCAGCACTTCATCCTAATGAACCAAGGGGGTGCCACATGAGGTTCAGGTGCTTCTGGTTCTGAGCAGCTCCAGTTGCTCCTCTCTTTCCCATCCCATCCCACCCTGCCCTGCATTACCGAGAGCCTTGCTGCTTGCAGACTGGCCGTTCTTCAGAGAGCTCTGCAACTTGGTTAATCACGAACCAGCCCACATAATTCTACCTGAAAAAAGGCCAGTAGGGATGTGCACAAAACCAGTTTTCCCAGTTCGGTTTGAATCCGAAGCAGATTCAAACCGGACTGGACCGTATTGGTTTTGCCCCCCTCCAGACCAGGCCATGGTTCAGTTAGAATTCGAACTGGTTTGGGCCCAGTTCAGAGCTCTACCAGCAAAGAGGAATCTGGTGAGGATTCCCCTTTATTGGTAAAGGGGCAGTAGAAGCGCAGGGCTTCTGTAAGTGTAAAATAAAGTACTCACAAGTAAAGCAAAGCATGTGGCAGCACCAGCGGTGGTGGGAGCTGTGGCAGCTCCCCCGATCCCTGCCAGGACACTTCCCCCAAGTGTCCAGGGCTGACTTGGGCCCAGTTCAGGTCTTCTCCAGCCTGTTTTGGGCCTTGGGCATGTGTGGAGGCCATTTCTTTGACCTCCATGCATGCATGACCCAGGTCATGCCATGCAAATGGCGCAAATGGGGGCTTCTATTCATGTAAAATAAAACACACCCAAGTAAAGCAAAGTACACACTGGCCATGCTGGTGGGGGTTGTGGCAGCCAAGCCGGCGGCAAGCCCACCTAAATACCCTCCCCTTAAAATGAGTTTAATGGAGCGAGCATTCCTTTAACCCCATTTACCAGGCCATGTGTCTGCCACGGCTGCTTGCAGCTGCTGCAGGCACATTTGGGGAGGGAGGAGGGGGGACCCCAGGCATGTACCATGCACATGTGTGGTGCATTACTGGGGATCTGGGGGGCGGGGCGCCGCATGGTGGTGCTTCCATTTGCTCGACCCCTGGAGTTGATGGGCGAGCCGCGACTGGGCGTGGGAGTGCTGGAGCCAAGCTGCCACTCATTTGGGCAGGCGACCTGCTCTCCTGAGGAGGGATGAGTCAAGCTCGCTCTCCTCGCAGAACCCCTTTCGGTTCTGCACACTGATCATATGTAGAGCCTTTCCAATTCAAATGCAAACCAGAGTGGACTCTGCTTAGCAAAGGGGACAATTCATGCTTACTACCACAAGACCAGCTCTCCTCCCTCAACAATCCATGATGTATTTGCTCTCATTATATGTGTTCCTTCTTCTTCTGAAATAATCCATTATAACGGAGGTGTTCAATCTGAGGCACCAGCAGTTGCTAGACTACAAATCCCATCAACCCTAGCCAAAATTGCAGATAGAGATGATGGGTGCTGTAGTCCAACAACATCTGGAGAGCCTCAGGTGGCCATCCCTGCATTATATGCTTCTAGTTTAGGACAGGACCAGCACCGCTGGAGACTTCTATAAGCTTATGTCCTTGGCTCAGAAGTGAAGATATATTTATTTTATTTTATTTTATTTATTTATCGTTTGATTTCTATAGAACCTTTTATAAAACCTATCCCAAGGTGGTTAATTAATAAATATATGTTTATTGTCAGGAAGAACAACCACAGAAATCACTGGGGTATTTGCTATCAACTGGGGCTGCCTTTGTACATAGTCCGGAAACTTCAGTTGGTTGAGAATGCGGCAGCCAAGTTGGTCTCTCGGTCATCTCGGAGAGACCACATTACTCCTTTGCTGATGGAGTTACACGGGCTGCCAGTAGGTTTCCAGGCAAAATACAAAGTGCTAGTTATAAAGCCCTAAACGGCTTAGGTCCTGGTATTTAAGAGAGCGTCTTCTTTGCTACGAACTCCACCGCCCATTGAGATCATCTGAGGAGGTCCATCTCCAGTTACCGCCAACTCGTTTGGTGGTCACACAGAGACGGGTTAAAATAAAATAAAACAAAATAAATAACTCTCGAGGATCTGTAGATTTCACCTATGGTTTCTAATACTCATTGTGGCTATCCATGGAAGATACCATTTTTAATTCCAACAATTCATGTTGTTACAAGTAGGCTCTTTCTTATTTTGAAAGAAATCCTCAATTTTACATCTTAAATGCATATATCTTACTTGAAGAAGAAAAGCACTCAACTTGAAGCTAAGATATAGAAATAATCTTTGTGTATAGCAGCTGACAGGTTTGCCGGATTAGTGTTTATAGCACTTATTGATATCCCATGATAGCTTTCCATAGCTGAACAGAGTTTAGATTGACTCTGGAGTATTAGCACTTGATGAAGGTAATCTGTTTTCTTGGCTG
This sequence comes from Hemicordylus capensis, assembly GCF_027244095.1. NCBI lineage: Eukaryota > Metazoa > Chordata > Lepidosauria > Squamata > Cordylidae > Hemicordylus > Hemicordylus capensis. The sequence continues at coordinate 317,321,227 of NC_069659.1, read as the reverse complement.
AGGCTCACAAACAAAGCAGTTAAATCCCCATTACAAATGGCTAAACTGAGACCCATTAAACTTCTTATAGGCCTTTCTCGTTTCTATAGCCGCTGCAAAATTTATAAAGGGCAATGTTAAAAATTTACAGAACCTTTTGATAATTCTTTAAGTGGAAGCTCTCTCTCTCTCTCTCTCTCTCTCTCTGTGTAATTGGTAGTCTTCCTTCAAAGAGGGAGGACATTTCCCAAGGTCTGGAGTACAATAAAAACATCAGAATAAAAATAATGTTCTTAGATGTCTTAGATCTACACTGATTGCTTTAGTTTTACACAATTTGGTTTAAAAAATATGGTAGTGAACTAACTGAAAAAAATGCTTAATTTAGATTTCAGCTGCAGTACAGATGTCTTTGTTATTATAATCTACTTCATTCAAAATATTATTTCTTCAGTCCCTTTGTTTATACAAGGAAATCGCTTTGGAAACTGTTGGCACTGAATTTGTGATGGATATATTGATAAAGGATACATTCTTTTAATGAGCAACCCTACATTACAGCATTCACGACACATATTATTTTAATGATTCTGCTGGCATCAGACTATAGAAATCCGAACATTATTATTTTAATGAGAAAAGCCTCATAGGCCTAAAATAATTTGGGGGAGGGAATCATCAAGCCTTTCTCATTATATTATAACACATTTCCAAACAACAATGACAGATTTCAACATTTTTCTGGAGTGTGTGTCTGTGTGTGAGACCCCAACGAACGGTCTGAGATCAGTCACTGCTGTAGCATTCTTGAAGTCAAACAAATATGGAGCTGATCTAATGCCAGGATAGAACAAGGAACATAGAAAGCTGCCTTATACTGAGTCAGACCCTTGGTACATCTAGCTCAGTATTGTCTACAATGACTGGCAGCAGCTCTCTAAAGTTGCAGGCAGGAGTCTCTCCCAACCCTACTTGGAGATGCTGCCAGGGATTGAAGCTGGAACCTTCTGCATGCAAAACAGATACTCTACCACTGAGCTAGAAGATCATTGGGAGTCTGTAGTAGGTGATATCTGGGCAAATAATAGGTAAGAAACATGTAAGATTTATGATAAATTGAAATATTAATAAATTTTTAGAATGCTGTTTAAGATTAAGCAGAATTGCAAGGGGAAGCAAATCAATAATGCTGACAATAAGAAAAGAGAGAAATAGAGGCAAAGAGGGACAAGTGAATGTGTGAATGGGGGAAAAAAAAGAGGAAATGCAACAGAGTGGGGCCCAAGTGGGATAAGGCTAGACAAGAGGTAAGGAAGATGGTACCACAGGTTTAAAATTGTCAGCAAGAACGAAAGAATGCTAAACATGCCAAAAATAATAATTTGGCACATTAGATATCTAGTTTGGGGGAGATAATGATAAGAGACCACCTGGAGATCAACTATACTTAAGTCACTTTTAGGACAAATCCAGAATCTTAAAGATCTGGGAGAAGGTTAAAAACAACGTAACCTTGTTTCTAAATCAGGACCTCTTCCTGATTAGCTTGTACTGGCAACAACATGGGCTGGAAAGAGTTCCATTACTGAAATTCCCAATGAGCAATTCTGCAGCTTAGTCAATTGAGGAATAGGCAGAATAAAGACTGGTACAGGACAGATACCATCTTTGATATACAATGGCACATGGTGGTATAAGCCATATTTATCTTGGAACAGGAATGGCAAAAAGACGCAGATTGTTCTTGTATTAGAGCTGTTAAAGGTAAAGTGTGCCGTCAAGTCGATTTTGACTCCTGATGCCCACAGAGCAGTATGAGATGATGCCTTTCAGCATCTTCCTATATCGCTGCTGCCCGATATAGTACCAGCAGGGATTTGAACCGGCAACCTTCTGCTTGTTACTGATGACTTATTTTGGAACCAGGTGGTGGGCTAGTGAATAAATAATACAATTCACACCACTAATAACTGGCTTTGCTTTTTCAAGTAGTTGAGCAAGGTTGAAGGTTGAGCAACAAGGCTGAGCATGCTCACGATGAACAGGACACAGACATTCAAAACCAACAAAGCTTATTGGGGCACATTGCCAGTTTCCCAAATGGGTCAGCCCTGGACCTTCCATACATATTGCGAATTATTTACATCACACTTGAATGTGGAGAGGGCTATACATCTTTATCTTTTCCTTTGCAACAACTGACTAGACCAAGGCCAGTTCCACACTAGTTGTTGAGTCTGGAATGGCTGCCGTTCCCTTTGCAGAGAGGTCAGGTGATTTCATTGCCAATGCTGGAATGCGTTATCCAGATACCAGTATTTCCCAAGTTGTCCTGTCATCTATTTTCAGACCTATTTCTGGCAATATTTCTGTCTTTGGCCAGAATTGAAGTGCTACCTTCCTCAGTGTGGACTGCCAAACCCATATCAATCTGGATTTTACACACAGGAAGCTACCTTATACCGAGTCAGACCATTGGTATTGTTGACACTGGCAGTGGCTTCTTCAAGGTTTCAGGCAGCAGTCTTTCCCAGCCCTACTTGGAGATGCCAGGGATGGAACCTGGGACTTGCTACATGATGCTCTCCCACTGAGCTACAGCCCAATCCCCAAAGAAGAATAGCCTGATCCAGGTGTTATCCAAAATCCCCACTGTAGCCGTGTATAGCAGGATGAAAAGGGAGGAAATTCAGCCCCTGCCGGGTCAATCACCAGCATGCCCTGCTGCTCAGTTACAAGGCAGCTCATCGATCCACCCTTACAATCATGGATTTACCTGATATCACTGAGAGGGCTTTTCCCTCTTCAGACAAGCCCCATCACAGCTGTGAGCAGTGGGACACATGGGTGAGAGATGTGGTGGTGGTTGAGGGACACCACTGTAAACAGCTGAAGCAGTATCTGAACAATGTCTTAAGGAGGCTAATATCTTATATCTTTCAGGGCTCACATGTAGTCACTCATCCACATGCAAACCAGGGTGTATCACGTGTAACTAAAGCTCTAAAGCGTGAAACCATCACTTAGAATGGTGCCTAGAAATACCCTAGAAGCCAGGATAGATCTTTGGGAATAGGTATAATTTGTTTATATCAGTGAGCACTGTTTATTCTGAACCATCTAAAGTTTCCAAATACTTTTGAAATGCAGCACTCTTAATGCAGTCTAGTAATCAAGCCTTTGTGTTACTAATTAGAGGTATAGATTATAGGTATCATGGCTAATAAGCATTCATGGACCAATCCTCCATGTGTCTAAAAGGTACTCAAGCTAGCAACTCCTGTTGTGTGCTGTTACAGTTAATGGCTTGCATGAAGTAATGGGGTGTGTATTTTTGGCCTTAACCTAATTAAGCCAGTTCCTAGTCACCATATTGGGTACGCCTCAACTGCGTTTTGAGAAGACTCAAGCACTAGTCCTACAGTAAGACCTTAATACTCAAAATATGCATACAGAATACTTAAAATATACATACCGAACATAAGTTTTGGAATGAAATGCCAACATGTTTGAAACAAACTCCCAAAAAGAAGACGTGTGTTTCCTGATCTTGGATAAAGGGAACTAGGAGAAGATTCTTTGTGTGAGGAATTTGATAAGGTACTACTGCTGCTGCTACTATGAATTTATACAGTGCTTTGCAATGAAAATTCTCAAAGAGGTTTACGCAGAAAAACAAATACACAAATAAATAATAAGATTGGTCACACCACCAAGACCACAACTTCTTGTCACTTTTCTCTCGGCCTAACCTACTTCACAGGGTTGTTGTGAGGAGAAACTTAAGTATGTAGTACACCGCTCTGGGCTCCTTGGAGCAAGAGTGGGATATAAAATGTAAAAAGAAATAAAATAAAATAAATAAAAATAATTCCCATATGGAAGTTCCTCATATGGAAAATAGTCATGTGGCATGGTCATTAATTTCTGGTACTCCTGGTTATTAGTGGTACTCTTAATGTACTCCTGCTTCCAATTGTGGAAATAAATGAATGAGTTGACCTTGCTTTATGGTCATGAACTGTAAAGGGGAATGTAAAGATTAATAAAAATAAACAATGTATATCAAATATCTCATTTCAAGGCAGTCTGATCACTTCCAGATGTTGGATGTTTTGGGGCTTGTGTGTGTGTTTTACAAACAGCATGAAAAAATACTTCTGATCAATAAAGTACAAATTCCACCACTTCCCCGAATGCTCAAGAAATGTGCATCTTACCTCCATGCCATTGACTTTGTTGCTTTCTCTCGTTACCACTTCTTGATGCAACAATAAAACAAAGTTAGCATTGCTGTTTTGAAATAGCAGAGATCCTGAAAATATATGCTAACATATCTGCCCCATCTGCTTCAGGAAAGTGAAGGCCCCAGCTGCACAAGCAAGGGAGAAGTCCTGGGAGAGCTCATATTGTATATGAACTGGCACTAAACTCATTTCTCCAAAACCTTTAAAAGATTCATTGTCACTGTCAGTGCCCATTTACGTATATGTCCTTATGAATATTTTGTAGACCCCACTCCCAAATCCATTTCCCATCTCTATTCAGTTGTGCAGAAATGCAACCGCTTACCTGACTTCATCTGTAACAAATAGATGTTCTCACATTCTACCTCTCCATTCAGTGGTAGTTGCCATACGTGTCCATCCCATTCCTCACAGCAGCTCCTGGCAGTACACAGGAACTGAGAACTGCTTCACATCACATTTTAATAAGTTGCTTCCCAATGCATGCATTGTCAACAAAATAAATGTTTGTGCTGTTTTAAAGGGGGCGTGTGTGTGTTTTCCCCCTACACAGACAAAAATCGCCATCAAGGAAAATGGCATATGTGAAATTGGTGAAATTGTGACCAGTGAGAAAGGGCTTGAGGGAGAGAGAGGAGGAAGGCTGCTTGCACTTACCTCCCCACAGACGATCCCTCTTCTCTCCCTGGGCGGGCGGATTGCCCGTCCACACGCTTGCTGGCAGCTGCCAGCAGTGTGGAGGGTTGGGGGCTGGGATGCTTCATCCCAACCACCAGAACTCCCATAATGCACTGTGCAAGTGTGCAGTGCATTATGGGGATTTTCCCAACGCTGGCTGGGAGCCCCTGTCATAAAAACGGGGCTAAGAGAGCGCTAGTTCTCCTAACCCCATTTAAGTGGGTGGCTGGCTTGGCAGGTTTGCCGCTGAGGCACCACTGGGATCTGTCGGGGTCCTGGCAGTTCTCATGCGCGGGCAAGGCAGGGCTTGGCTTCATTTGCCCGGTTTTTCCTGCATGTGAGAACAGCCTCAGTATCTTCCAAACTGGCCCAGTGTGCAGTTTCAAAATTGATCGATTGATTGATGTTTGCAGTTTCCCCACAACTCATAATTGACCCCAAAGTGGTTCGCTGCCAGAATTAAAGTGTTAATTCAAAACAAGTTACCTAGCAATGCCTTCAGCTATACACTACCTCCAATGTCTTGTGGCAATTTACAAAATAAACAGTCTTATTGTTGTTCTGCTGTCGCTTTAAATTGTTTTAAATTCTTATCTGTTTTGTCTGATTTTAATTCCGGTTCTGTTGTTTGTTTTGTAAACTGCTACAAGACATTGGTATGAGGCAGTATAGAAATGTAATAAACAAACAACTAAATAAGTATTACAATATTTATATCCTACTGTTCAACAAAAGTTTTCAAAGTGGTTTACATAGACAAATATGTAATTAATAAATAAGATGGTTCCCTGTTGCAAAAGTGTTCACAATCTAAATAGCAACGTAAGGTAGACAGCAGCAGCAACCACTGGAGGGATGCTAAATATAAGAGAATCAGTTACCACTTGAAAGGTGCCTCTCTGCTCACTTAGCAGGGGTTATCTCCCTCTAAACATGCTCCCTGCTGGTTGAGTGCAGGGGAAAAATGGCAATCTTTCCTCTCTCCAAAAATAGAGGAGATTCTCACAATCAGCAAAAAGCGGGCTACGGGAGCCTAGCCCGCTTTTTGCTAATCATCTGCTGCCCTGGGAGCCACCCTCCTAATTCCTCCTCCCCTTAGCCAAGGTTAGCGGAACAAGCGCTCTGCTAACCCCGTGTTTTTGATCATGTATTGCCGTGGTGCAACACGTGAGGAGACCCCCAGCAGGAGGCTGAAACAAGCCTCCCAACTCTGGGGGTCTCTCCAGGATGCCCTGCACTCGTGCAGGACATCCCGGAACTTCTGGGGGTCGCGCGGCCCCCGATCCCCACAGCCCCTGCTGGCTCTGTGATGGAACTGGCAGTCATGTGGGCAGTCAATCTGGCCACCCTGGGCTGTCTGGGGATCGTCTACGGAGAGAGTGGGCTAATCCCGCTCTCCCCACAAACCCTCCGAAGGCAGGTCTCACTGATCGTGAGACTAACCTCACAGAGTTACCCCACATTCCCTTAATGCTGTAGATAATGTTGCCAGGTCATAAACCCTGGGGATTTGTGCTGTACCTTTAAATTCCTCAATGAAGTGAGAGACTAGGCTGCTGTAGCTGCTTCTCCCGGTCCCTTTGGTCTTCTTCTTCTCATTCTTGCTATGCAGAACACTTGGAATCCTGGGTTTTTTTCCCCAATAGGTGGCAAAGGCATGACCAAAAGGCCTGGAATGCTGGATGTGTGGAAGAAGGAAGATTAGCTGCCTCATTTCCTTCTTCTTTGGGAAATGTAGGTGAGTTCAGATGACACAGATAAACTGAGTTTGGTGGCGGTGGCATGAAGGCGAAGCCAGCATTGGGTATGTTGTGCAAACTTGCCAATATCAGCTTATTCCACCTGATGTACAATATGGGAGCCGACGTCTGTAACCAAGGATTGAAGTCAGTCACAGATGTTGGGTTGTGTGGAATGAACTGACATTGGTGGCTCTGCACAACACATCCAAAGTCAGCTTTGCCCTCATGTGACCAGAAGTCAGTTTCAGTGTTATCCATGTAGTCTGAACCTGCCCTTTAAAGCAATCCAGATTGCAACCTGGGAACAGTAGCTGTGTGAACCAAAGACTAACAGGGCATACTAAGCTCTCTGTTTCAGATATGCATTCCATTAATCTTTCCATTTAAGAGCCTTAGCCCTTTTGAATTCTGTTAAAATAGGAGAACTTTGCAAAAAAAGAGGTGGTAATTATATTGCCAGGAAATACAAGGTGGCTGTTCATGGACTCTAATACCTATTTGCATGAGAAACATGCTTCTCTTTGGCAGACTCGCTAAATATTACAGCTTAAATCTATTACTAGGAAGCACAATTTTCTGTAATTTAATTTCCTAAGCTTAATGAACCTAGTAAATTTGCTCTCATGTCTTCCCAAGTTAATATGTTAAATCCAATTTATTTGGCAAAAAAGGGACAAATTTACCCCTAATTGAATTAATCTAGAAATGAAAATGTATGTATTGTTATAGAAATCTGTAATTTATAATTTACAGATGTGAAAGTCCTTCATTATTGGTTTCATTTCACTTTTGTCGTGTTTAACTGCAGAAAAAGAAGAAAAGAAAGAAAGCTGTCCGGGTTTGTTCTTTCCAGACATCTTTCAGAAGTTTGATAATATGTGTGCTAGTAGTGTTTTATGATTTATGAAATCTCTTAATCCAAATGAGTGTTGGGATCTTTTTCTTTGATGATGACACATCACATTCTATTACCTGGTAGAAATTTAATATAACTCTATAGCAGCGAGATTATAGGGTTTTCTGTTTACTTTTAACAGGCTATTGATGTAGCCTTCTTTTTTCTTTTTCTGAAAAACTGTATCAAGGGGAACCACAATCTTAAAGGCCCTAATCCATAGATCTCAAAAACAAAACAAAAACAAAAACAAATGTGCAAAGAAAAGCCTTCTGACTGTTCTCATTTAACAAGTGGAAATTGCAACACAGGAGCCTTAAGCAAGAGTGAAAGCCCCATGTGTACTACAGTGCACACAGAGAGCTTCTTTACCACCGGATTTTATCTTCACCTTCGAATGAGGATCCAGCTGTATCACGTATGTGTATGATTGTGCATATTTGTGGTGTCTCCCAGTGGTGTGCTCACTGGAACTTCTAAATCCACAAGGAGTTGCTGGATTTGTGTGTGTGTATGCTGAAATGCAATTTAGGTCCCATCCCTGGAGAGCATGATGTTGTTGGTTCGAATCCCTGCTAGTGTGTTTCCCAGAATAATGGAAACTCCTATATTGGGCAGCAGTGATATAGGAAGGTGCTGAAAGGCATCATCTCATACTGCATGGGAGAAGGCAATGGTAAAGCACTCCTGTATTCTAATAAGAAAACCACATGGCTCTGTGGTCGACACTGACTTGGCACAATCTTTCCTTTCCTTTTTGCTCCTAGCAAGAGTAGTAGAGACCCCTCCTCTGATAAAAAAGGGGCCCAACTCCAAAGTGGACTGGAGTTCTCAGACAGGTCTTTTCACTGGGCAGCACCAAACACGTAGCACCAAACCTAACGTTAGGCAGAGCTGATGGAGCATGTGCAAGTCCTGCTTCTGGTCTTGCCAAGATTGATGAGTCATACAATACTCCCAATCTCGGCATATCCTTCCCTACTTGCAGTACAGAACAAGACAACCATCCCATACTTCAACTATGTATTAGGGGTATTTTTAATTGTATTGTTTTAATTAATGTTTAAACTCTGAACCACTTTGGAAGTTTTTTGAAGTGGAAAGATGAGGCTGAAATAGTTTAAATAACTAAAGAAAGGTTTCAATTGGCTGTGAATTGCCGCCTTGATCTATAATTTGAAACCAGACTAGAACTGTGTAAAGTGCAAGTTAATGACAAATTGAGATCTGAATATTTAGAGCAGCAATATTTCTGGCAGTTGTACATTTTAAAAGCTATTAGCAGCGATTCTTGAGATCATTTATGAACACACCAGGTGTTTCTCTGCTTCCAGTGCACACCTAGCTTTTATATATTTCCAGGACAACAGCAATCAGAAGAAAAATAGTCACTAAACTGCAGTATTAAGGCCAACAGTTTTAGTATATTAAAATCAATTTACAGTATGCTTGCTTGATGTGCACATACATTCAAATAGGCAATAAGTATAAACAGGCTGATTTCTTGGATGCACTCCAATATAATTATAGCTATTCACCCTTGGTCAGTGTGTGTGTGTGTGTGTGTGTGTGTGGGGTTTAAAGCTATTTGCCTGCCTGGAGGTACAATAGTAGTATATTTCTACATCTCTCTCTGTACCTGATTGAAATGCAAAATTCAGCAAAACTAGAGAAAGATGCTAATATTTTTTTTTTAAAAAAACCTGCATGAGTAAAATTAAACAAACTGGCGGGGGAAAACATTTTGTTTTTGTTTTTTTCTTTTAGCAACAGTGCTACCCAAGTCACTACACTGATACCTTGCTCACCCATCCTGGATTTGAAATGGAGAACTCCCCAAAGGTTTTGTCACAAAATAACATATTACTAATGGGCAATTACATAAAATCATCATCAATCACATTTATTGCAAACATCTAATGAAACATTAAAACATTTATGTGGCAGTGGAATGCAAGACTACTGCTACATAACGTACCCGCATACACCAGAAACAAGGTAGTAAAATGGTCTCCTCTATTTTATAAATGTATGTATGCATCTCATGTATATATCTTTCTAAGATACAGTTATTTAAAACCTAAGCTTGATTAGGGAGTAATCTATTGGTGGCTGAAAACATGGACTATAGCCTATTGAAGGTCATGTCATGTCATAAGAACAGCGCTGCTGGATCAGGCCCAAGGCCGATCTAGTCCAGCATCCTGTTTCATACAGTGCCCACCAGATGCCTCTGGGAAGCCCACAGGCAAGAACTAAGAGCATTATTATTATGCTGTTTACACACAGTATACCAGATGTTATTGACTGGATTTGGTACTTTAATTATCGGGCCCTTTCCAAGGGTCTAGGATAACCAAAGAAAAATTAAAGACAGCATTGTAGTATTTGTGCTGTCCTGAGTAGTGTGGCCTTCTGTAGCTGATGTGTTGTAATTTTATCGATGCCCATTGCCCAAGATGTCAAGATGGTATTCAAGGTCTTTTGGTACTGCACCAAGGGCACCAACAACTATTGGCACCACTACTGTTTTCTTTTTTCAGAGCCGCACAATTTCAATCTGAAGGTCCTTGTATTTAGTTATTTTCTCCAGTTGTTTTTCACCAACTTGTCTATCCCCTGAGACTGCAATATCAATGATCAGAACCCAGTTCTTGATGACTGGCAGATCCAGTGTCTTTTGCGCTAAATGCCCATCAGTTTGTATTCTAAAATCCCAAAAGGATTTTTGCCTCCTTATTTTCTGTGACTTTCTAAATCGGATGATTCCACCAATTCTTGCTTGCTGGCAATTTGTAATTCTTGCAAAAGTTCCAGTGGATCATTGCAGCAACTTTATTGTGTCTTTCCTTATCTGCACAATTTTCTTACAACATACAAGGTGCTCAGCCGTCTCATCTGCTTCCTTACATAACCGACACTTACTGTCTTTCTGTACCTTATCAATTTTTGCTTTTATAACATTTGTTCATAGTGATTGTTCCTGGGCTTCAAAAATGAGACCTTCCATTTCTTTCTTCAGTGTCCCCTTCTTTAACCACTGCCATGTTGTGCTATTTTTGACTTTCGATTGTATGTCATTAAAAAACTGACCGTGCAATTGTTGTGCCATTTTTCTTGTCGATTCCTCATCTGCTTTTTTTTGTATTCATCCTTTAATTCCTCCCCCCTCCAACAGTCCTGTCTTACTCACTTCCTTGACTTTCATTGATGTATTCCACCAATGCTCGTTTTTCTTCTTCAACAGACTGCGTGACTTGCAACATTCCACACCACCTTCATTTCTTGGCAGGTACAGCCTATCAATATCACTTCTTGGGTGCAGGGCATGATTGATGGTCATTATTTTCCTGGTTTTCCAATCCAGCACATCCAATTCTGCTTGTGTCCAATCAACAATACCTGCTGTATATCAGATTACAGGAATTGCCCATGTGTTGATTTCTTTGATAGTGTTACCACCATTAAGTTTGGATTCAGTGTCTTTCTTACTCTACTGATATATTCCTTACTAACTTTGGTCTTCACTTCATCATGCTTGATCTTATCACTTTGGAGAACGCCCAAATACTTATAACTTTCCTCAGGTGACAGACTCTTTATGTTGTTTCCATTTGGCATCTCAGTTCCTTCATTTTTCCTTGATTTATTGCCAATATAGCACATTTGTCCAGTCCAAACTCCATTTTGGATGGTGACTTTCCTTAAAGCTTTAGATTGTCCATGTAAAGAAAGTGGGAAAGTGGGGAAAACATTAACTGATGTTTTTGAAGTTTGGTATCCATGGTTTGTTTTGTTCAAGACAATGGATAGTAGAATTAGGGAGATTACAAAAAGTAAAGGCGACAATGAGTCTCCTTGAAATATTCCTTTCCGGATGTTAACTTTTCCCACTTCTTCTCTGTTTACTAACAAATGAGTCTTTCATGTGTTCATTGCCTTTAAAAAAAAAAAAAAAACACAAAGCTTTTAATGTTATCATTCACTCCAGTCATATCCAGGCATTTTAAAATCCAGTTATGTGGTAATGAGTCAAACACTTTCTTATAGTCAATCCAAGCTACATTTAGATTTGTCTTCCTTCGTTTACAATTTTCCAAAAACATTTTGTCAATAAAAAGCTGGTCTTTTGTGCCTCCTGTTTTCTGACGGTTTCCCTTCTGTTCCAATGGTAACAAACTGTCAAGGTGGTCTTGCACGGCATCTGCTATAATTGCTGTCATGAGCTTGAACATTGTTGGAAGGCAAGTTAGTTGCCCATAGTTACTTGATACTGCGCCTTTTCCATAGTCTTTCAGAAGAAGACAAGTCTTGCCAGTTGTCATCCATTCATCAAGTTCTCCACCTTCCAGTATATTATTCAATAGCTTGGCTAATCTTTTATATAAGCTGGTCAGATGTTTGAGCCAAAAGCCATGTACTTCATCCATTCCTGGTGCTGTCCAATTTTTATACTTATTCTTCTTAATATTTATTAATTAATTTGATTTATATACCGCCCCTCCACAGATGGCTCAGCATGAATGCTCTCTTGCTATTGCTCCCCTGCAATTGGTATTTAGGGGCATCTTGCATCTTTGGCTGGAGGCGGCCTATAGCCCTCAGATTGGTAGCCATTGATAGACTTATTCTCCATCAATTTATCTAAGGTCTTCTTAAAGCCATCCAGGCTGGTGGCTGTCACCACATCTTGTGGCAGATAATTCCATAGGTTAATTTTGCATTGTGTTAAAAAGTACTTCTTTTTGTTGGTCCTACTTTTTTTTGGACCTTCTTTTTGTTGGTCCTAAATTATGCCCTGCCATGCCATCTATCAGAGATACTAAAGAAGGAAAGCCTTTATCTCAATGTTTTCCTAGGAGAAGTAGGCTTCAGGATAAAGAAGGAATAAAGAATAAAGGCAACCAAGATTATCAGGGGCCTGGAGCACCTTCTTTATGAGGCTAGGCTACAACATCTGGATCTCTTTACTCTGGAAAAGAGGCGACTAAGGAGAGACATGTTTGAAGTGTATAAAATTATGGATGGAGTGGAGAGAGAGGACAGAGAAATTTTTTTTCTCCCTCTCTCACAACACTAGAACTGGGGTCATCCCATGAAACAGAAGGTTGGGAAATTTAGGACCAAAAAGAGGAAGTACTTTTCCACACAGCTCATAATTAATCTATGGAAATCTTTGCCATGGGATGTGGTGATGGCCACCAGGCAATGGTTTTTAAAGGGGCTTAGACAAATTCATGGAGGACAAGTCTATCAGTGGCTACTAATCTGGCGGCTGTGGGTCACCTCCAGCCTCAGAGGCACAATGCCTCTGAATATCAGTTGCAGGGGAGCAACAGCAGGAGAGAGGGCATGCTCTCACCTCTTACCTGTGGGCTCCCCAGAGGCATTTGTTGGGCCACTGTGTGAAACAAGATGATGGCCTTGGTAGGCCTTGGGCCTGATCCAGCAGGGTTTTTATTATGTTCTAAAGGACAGAAAACAGGTAGAGACTGCCAGTAATAAATGTTGGCCCCACCCAGAGGTGCTCTTACCCCTGGACTTCAGGGCCAAGGTCCGGGGCCACCACACCCCCTGGGCTCACTCAAATCCTCTGTTTTGGGTGGTGTGGTTTGTGCCCTCAAGAACCTACATGTTAAATAATGATGCTTAGCTTGCAGCCTGTGGGTGGGGGGGGGGGTGCTCCAAAGGCCTTTACGTCCAGGCTCTATAATTACCAACGTGCACCTCTGGCCCCATCCACCTCAGGCCGAGAGACGTAAAAGAAGAAGACAAAAAATGGGAGAGGCCAGCTTGTTGCAGAGCTAATAAGAAAGGAATGTGACTGGCCACTGATCAAGAGTAATACTACCACTTTGTAGCTGTGGCTGGTAAGGCATTGAATTCATTATTACTGAGTAGATTACATAGACTTAAAAAATGTATAGAGTCAATTATGAGATCCTAAGGCAAGAAAACCTTCCATTGGTGATGTGCATGAATCTTTTGGTGGGGCGGAGAGTGGTACCTTTAAGCATGAGTAAAGCAGGTCTTTACCTACTCCTCCACTGCCCTGCTGATTTTCTGGGCATGGTGCTGTGCCACTCAGAAGTCTGCACATGGCCGCGGGGCTTCACCAACAGCCTGTGCATGGTGGTGGGATGCATATGGCTATTGTGCATGCATGGCAGCCATGTGCATCCCACCGTCATGCACAGGCTGCTGGGTGAAGCCCTGCAGCCATGCACAGACATTTGAGTGGTGCAGCGCCGCATCTGAAAAAGTGGCAGGGAAGCGGAGAAGAAGGTAAAGACCTGTTTTACTCATGATTAAAGATTCCACTCCCTGCCCCATGGAAATGATTTGGCCAGCCACACCAAATCAATTCATGCACATCCCTAGCTTTCATGCAAGGAAGGAGGTTTCACTTTTGAGGCAAAAATCTACTCCTTCTTCACACCATACCATACTTCGTTCTCGATGAACTTGCCCCAAACTCCAATCCACTGCGGAGGCCTTTCTGTGTGCTCTGCTATCTAGGATATTGTGGGGGATGAGTGATAGGGCCTTCTCAGCAGTGGCATTCATAAAGGCTCTACAAACGATCCGTGTGTAGAGCCAAAATGGGGTATGCGAGGACAGCGTGTTTGACCCACTTTCCCCACAGACGATCAGGTGGCACTCCTTGGGCAGCTGGATCGGCTGTCCAGACAATGACTGGCTCCATCACGGAGCCAGTTGGGGTGGCGGGGATTGGGGCCCTCGGGATTGGGACCCTCCTGGCTCCCGGAAGTGCCATAAGACACCGTGTGAATTTGTGGTGCCTTTGGGGATCCCCCTGGCTTGTTGTAGCCTCCTGGAGGCTACTCATGAGTCTCCATGGTGTGGAAGCACGCTGTAGTGACACATGATCTTTTAACACAGTTTTTGGGAGCTCTTGTGCCCCAAACCCTGGTTAAGCGGTGGGCTTCGTAAGCGGGCTTGCCACCAAGCCACCACCGGGAGCCACGTGGCTCCTGTTGGTGCACACAAGCGGCAGGAACCGACTGGGCTCCCTTAGCCTGGTTCCTGCTGCTCATGAGAATAGCCTCATAGTTTCATAGCATATGTTCTAGCATGACTAATGAATATCTAGCTTAATGAATATCTAGCTCAGATCTGCTTTCTTGTAAGTTTAACCCTTTGGTTCTAGTTCTGCTCTCAGGAATGATAGAGAACAACCCTCCTTGAGGATGTGCCCCCACCCCTATTCTTGTCTTTTGGTGGGCAGGTAAAGACTCTTATTTGGGACTGACAGAGCTTTGGTCACCTTATTGGAGGATCTCTGCTGGGAATTAAGAGTTCATTCTGGAAGGTTCTACTCGACCTCTCGGTAGCTTTGGATACCATCAACCATCATATCCTTTTGAAATGCCTGGCAGGAATTAGGCTTGAATGCAACATTTTGCAATTGCTCTAGTCTGTGCTGGAGCACAGGTTTCAGAAGGTGTTGGTGTTGGTACTACTACTACTACTACTACTACTACTACTACTACTACAACAATTATTTTGCTTTTCAACAAAATTCCTGAAAGTGGTTTACATACATACATACATACATACATACATACATACATACATACATACATACATATAATGGTTCCCTGTCCCCAAAGATCTCACATTCCAAAAAGAAACATACAGTAAGGTAGACATCAGCAACCACCACTAGAGGGATGCTGTGCTGGGGTTGGTCCCTGAACTCTTTTCCCTAAAGGAAATATCTTGCAGCAGACAGTCCTCACATGTAGGACCAACTCTTTTTCGTAAAGGGGACAAGCCATGTTCCCTAATGCAAGACCAGTTCTCCTTCCCAAGAATGAAGCTTCAGAATCCTGCACCAGAAGCCTGAGGAGGTGGCTCTGTCCTCTTCCACTGACTCCAAGGAGTCCTCCTTAGGTCATCTGAGGAAGCAGGAAGCTTCCCAGCTCTGCTGGGGCCAACATTTCATAATCAGGGCATGGCCCCTTTTCGCCCCAAAAGTTTCTTCAGTGAACAGAAGTGGAAATTATCCAACCTGACAGCAGGATAATTTAAGCCTCCAATTGACTCCAGATCACTGTTGGAGGAACAACATCCTAGCTTGTTTTTCATGAATATCTGTTAAGCTGAGCTTAGTCTTGCCCAGTGACCAATGATCTGATAGAGGTCCTGTATCCCTTCCTGGATTCTTGCTTTGTCAGGTTCCTTCATTGTTACTCCATATGGAACAGTTGAAACAGGATAGTTTGGCAGCTTGGCCTTTGGCCTATGATTCCCCCAGGGTTCTCTTCTGAAACTACTGGGAAAGGCTTAGGGTTGATAGTCTCCTGAAAGCGGATGACACACAACTTTAAAACTGCCTTTCTTTTCTTTTCTTTTCTTTTTGCTGGGGAGGCTGTGGTGTCTACTGCACTGGAAGTGAACAAACTAGATCAAATTAAATCCGGACAAGATAGAAGTTGTCTTGTTCCAGAGATCCATTCACCCAGTGATCCACTCACTCAGAGGTCCACTCACCCAGTGATGATGTATCATCATCCATCGGACAGGGTTACTCTCCCCTTGAAGAATCAGGTTTGCAGTTCAGGAGTACAGGTATTCAGGAGTACAGGAGTACAGGTATTCAGGAGTACAGGTATACCCAGCCTTGCTCCTGAATGCCCAGGTGGCAGTTGTGGCCAGTAATGCTTTTGCCCAACTTTGGCTAGTACATCAACTGCACCAATTCCTGACTCAGTTGGACTTGGCTGTGGTTACCAATGCTCTGGTTAATTCACATTTGGAATACTGTAATATGCCCTATATGGGCAACTTCCCTTGAAGACTGTCTAGAAACTTCAGCTGGTACAGCAGCTTGGGCTTTAACAGTTGCAAATTATTGTGTTCATATCATACCAGTAATGTTTCAGCTCATTGATTCCAGTTTGTTTCCAGTGTTAATGAGCACCCCAGTCCTCGCAGCCATTTCAACTATTATAACTTCCATTTACTCATGTTTAGTTTGAATACAGGCACTGTTTATACCAGCAGCTGTGAAGAAGGAAATTGCACCATGGGTGCTGAATACCAAACTTACTGAATGATTCATGAGTGGCCTTGCTGATTGTAACTGGGGCTTTGAAAGCTAGATTAGTAGAATCCTGTGTCCCATGTTAGTTGCATTTATGTATTAGAGCCATAGTTTATGAAAAGATGAGCACAAATATGTAACTTTTGTATTTCTGATATATGTTATGTCATTGCTCTAGATGCCTGGTATGTTTACCCTATATGGGAAAATCGTACAGTTGTGACCTCACCCCTCTCCCTCCTAAATCCCCACTTTGAATTGTCAGTAAAAGAAAGCAATAGTTGTCTGACAACTAGTGCTTATCAATCAAGGCCGAAGACTGGAGCAAAGGAGAGAATGGCAACAATTCATCTGAAACTTCCTGTACCAAGTCATAGGGTACAGGAGAAAAGGACAATAATGTGGAGTCATTTGTGATGACAGGACCAGAGAGTGTGAAAAGAACAGCATACTCTGAGACACCAGAAGGATGGTTTCGAAGATGGTATAAATACACACCTGATGGATGTGAGGGCTAACACCCCTCTCCCCCCAGACCATCATAGGACAGGAGAACTATAAGACCTTGAGGTCTGGTTCAGATCGTCAGGTCCAGAAGGCATGTCTTCACCCTCTGCAATGCTGGAGCGTTCCTCACACCTCAGCTTCATGCACCCCATCTTTTCTTTGAACTCTAGAATCTTTAGTCAATGGGAGAAACCGTCAACTGGTCATTCATTGGTTTCCCTGCCCCCTTTGGCAATTTACAACCCCCCTTCCTCCCCCCTCTTTGATCCTCCTTTTCTCTCCCCCCTCTTCTTTGCTAGACAAACTTTCTTGTGTTTAGGTTAGAGGATTAGCCTTTCCTTGCCAGGATCCAATACCCACCATAACCATTTCTTGTAACTATTTCATTGTAAGTCTATTTCTTTGATTAAAACTACAAAAGACATCCCTGGTCTGGTTCCTTGTGTCTTCTCATGCATCCATTGGCCATACCTCCCATGACAGGGCAGCTCTTGTATCTCTCTCAGGCCAGGACATAACCACCTCTGTTGGGTGCAGCACCCTTGGACTCCTGAGTGGGTTGCAGAACCTCTGATAGTCCCCAAATTGTTGAAATCCCCCAGGTCTTGAGAACTGGACTGAACCACTCCTGTTAGGTGCAGTACCCCAGTGCATCTTGAATGGGGACAAAAGTCCAAGGAAGGCGCACAATAGAGAACTGAAGTCCCCTGGGCCTTGAGGGAGGGCAGAAACACCTCTGTTGGGTGCAGCACCCCAACACTTCCTGAATGGGGACTATAGTCCAATCAGCAAAACAGGTGATGTCCTTCGGGTTCCTTCTGGGCCAGGCAGAACCACCCTTGTTGGATGCAGATCCAGTAATTTGTAACACCAGGGATGATTCAAGATGATGGTCACCTTTAAAACCCTAAATGGCACTTTAAGAACCAGCTTCCAATAGCAGAATATAAATGTGAAAAAATTATATCACACTATTCCTCCCAGAGGACTCAAATAAATTTCATACGAATTCAGCCACCTCCTTGGATTTTCTAGGGAGGCCCCTTTCATGTTTCCTTGCCTTCTGATGCTCAACCAGTGGCAGTACATGAAAGGGCCTTCTCTATTGTAGCATCCAGACTGTTTGGAATGCCCTTTCATGGGAAGTGAGGTTGGCCCCCTCTCTCTTGGTGATTAGTTCATCAAAAAATGAAATCTTTGTTTCAGCAGGCTTTCTCCAATTATTTTCAATGGCTTACATGTCTCACAGCATATAGTGGTCCGTGCCAAACCTGCCCGCAATACTGTGGGGCTCTGAAGCATGCAGCAACATTGCTATGGGCAATACCAGTACTGCTGCTGAGGACAATACCAGTACTGCTGCCTCCTGTGTGAATGCATGTCACATGCTATTTCTGTTATTCACAATGGAAGTTTTGTGCAATGTTATGATTGCACACTAGGGAGCAGTCCTTGTTTTAGATCCATGCAGCTGTGTGGTAGGTCTATCACCCATGTTACACTGTGGGATATGTAAGCCAAAGAAACTATCCTCTTCTATGTTTTATATTGGCTGCTTGCGTTATAGTTAATATGTTTTTGTTCTGTTTAGTTCATTTTTAAAAACCATTGTAATCTTTGTTATGCACTGCAGTGGGGGTAAACTTGGGGTTCAAACAATGTCTGTGTACTTTTAATTTAATCCTCCCATGTGAATAATCAAAATGGCTGCTGCTATGTTTTTGATTGCAGTGTTTTATGACAGTGCCAACTGCTTGAATATGGTTTCCCTTTTAGCTTTTGCATTTTGGGTCCTGTGCTTTTATTTATGTTATATGTTTTATTTAAACATTTATAAGCCACATAACTGTTTTAAAAATATATAAGATGGTGTACAGTCTTAAAACAATAACAAATATAAAAATAGGCAAAATCACAAAAGACAATAAAATCACAAAATACAATAGAAGGAATAGATCAGAAGGCTAAGCCCAAAACGTATCCAGCAGATCTCACACAAGGTCATGAGCCCAGTGAAATAGGGTGGTTTTAGCAATTCTTCTAAAGATAAAAATTGTGGGGACCAGGGGTTTAGAAACTTCTCAAATGTATCTGTGGACAGGCTGTAACTCCTGTTTATGTGAAGAATTGAGCCAGGTTCTAACTCAGCTACTGAGATATTCAGATTTAATTTGGTCTTGTTCACCCATATCTAGCCATCACTGACCCTAGACACCACAGCCTCCCTAGCTATGGGAATTTAAGACATTTCACTTGAGAGGAAGTCCCAAGATGACCCATCCCTCTAGGAACAGTGGAAAGGAAAAGGCTCTCTCAATATAAAGTTAAGAGTGATTATAATCTCAACTGCTAGTTGACCAATTCCCTCCTTCTGATACTTGAAAAATCCAATTCCTAAATAACAAACTGGTCTATCCTGCAAATGTCAGACATTGCCACCATTTGGTGAGCTTCTGGTTAGTAATAAAACACATTTCAGAGGTGTAGTGCAACACAAAGGACTTTTTCAACAAAATAGATTTCATCCAAATTAAATTGTTGGCTTCCGTACATTAAGCAGATGTGCATCTACCAAATTCTTTATGCCCTCCCCTCCCATTTTTATTTGTTTACTTGGCTGATCTCATTCACTGAAGCATTTCATTGTCCAAATCCATCCCAACAATACTGGGCCTCTGCTTTGTTTCAATGATTTGAAAAGATGTGTTTTGAAAATGCAATTTTATGGAGAGAAATGTGGTGTGTTTTGCATGCTACTTCATGGCAGCTGACCGTCACTACCTAAACCCACTAATCCCCTCTGTAATCATGTCTTGGCGTGCTGTGCAAACACTCAGAAATAATTTTTGAAGCCCACTTTGTATGGCACAGAGCGTGTATAGCGAAGGGCTGTATGATACAAAATGACTGACGAAATGTTAGGCTATTTATATGTCAGAGCCGGTAACAACTGTCTTTAGCTTGGGTGTTTTTTTTTTCCAGGAGTCTTGGAGCAAAATGAAGCACACAATGCAGCTCTGAAGAGGGAATGAATGGCATCCCGTTGTAGAAATCTGTAGGGGTTTTTGACATTTGGCTTTCCAGCATCATTTTTAAAGATTCTGCCTTCTATTTACTCGTCAGCGAGTGGATTTAATTCTTAGATGCTGCAAGCAGTTTTTCATGTTAAGATATTGATATAACAAATTGCTGATTTTTAAAAAAGATCGATTCTTGGGCTTTCAGATGAGAAGAGCCTTCTCCTTTCCTCCTCACTACCCCAACCCCAGAAAGCACCTGCTGAGAGACAAGCCTGACTGCCATATATGACTCCTTCCTCATCAGCTTCTAGCTAGCAATTTACAGATCTTCTCAGAAAACAGATTTTTCTCTCCAAAGGAAAATTACATTAAGGGCTGGTGGAATAACCTTGCATAAAACGGACTTGACTATCCACTGTCAAGTGGTGTATTAACATACTGATTGGTTGTTACTCCTGTCAGTCTTACTTCTGCAAAATTATAACAGGCCACACAGCAGGGAGCAAATGATCATTAATCCCCTATCCTCTGGGACACAATAAACTGCCTTTCACTTGCATACAAATAAAATACATAAAGGTTGTCAGACAAGGTGACAGAAGGAGAAAGATGCTCCCCCGCCCTTTTAAAAATTGCTTTAGGATGTGATCACTGAATAGATTTTGGCCCTGCAGTATGCCATCTTGTCAGCAACATCTTTAGTGGTTTTCTTTTCTAGTCCTCCAGCTTTTTCACTTAATAGATTTAAAAAAAAATGTTGATAATACCAAGAATTGCTCTCTGCTTTCATAGTACATGTTACTGTATGCAGTTCTATCTTTTGCTTATGCTCTTATTATGGGGGCGCACAAACCAAAAATCATGGTTCAGTTCAAATTCAGACCAAATACAAATCAAACTGCCTGTCCCTGAACTAATTCAGTCAAATCGACTGGCTGGTCTGGTCCATTTGACCGAACCAGTTCGGTGGTTCAAAGGGCTATACTTGTAAAAGGATATCTGATGAGGAATCCCCTTTACAACCAAATGGGTGGGGGAATCCTCAAAAAGGTGGCCAGGGGTAGCGGTGGGAGAAGTAGCTTAAAGTTCTTACCAGCCTGGTGCAGCTGCCGGCAGTGCCACTCATCCCCCAGGCACAACCCAAGTGCACAATGATCCCTCTTTAGCAAGCCACCATGAGTGTGGCTTGCTAAAGAGGGATCATTGTGTGCTTGGGCTGTGCCAGCATGGTGAGCGGTGGCACTGGCAGTTGTGCCAGGCCAGTAAGAACTTTAAACTACTCCTCTCACCACCACCCCCAACCAGCCATCCTCTCGGTGTCGAACTGGTCCTCCTGAAACAGGCTTGGTTTGGTTCAACCACGGACCAAACCGCCTGCACTTTGGTTTGCGATCAAGCTGCCAAACTGACCTGCTTCAAGATGAACCAGTTCAGCATCAAACGGTTCATGCATGCCCCTAGTTCTTATATATCAAATGTAATGTATTTCCTCATAGATGCAATATACCACTGATTCATCCATTGGTTCAGGCACTATTCTTGGACACATTCTAGGCTGTACATGCATTTCATATGGATGCTGATCAGGCCAGTGGGACTCACAGTGGACTGTTTTGAAATGACAGTGTATGCTAGAACCAGCAGTGGCTGGTGAAATGGTTTCCTAATAGGATCTCCAGCTGCTGCTGTGAGGTAATCAAGGCAGCAGTGGAGACCAATCAGTCAGCAGTGTGCAATCATATGGTCACAGCCTGGGGCAGATAGCCAGTCAGCAACAGTGTACTTGTAAAGGGCTTGACAGAGACACCTCCTGCAAAGAACAGTAGTTTGCAAGCATTGTGAGATTCATTAGGAAGTCCTTTTTGGTATAAACTTGGCATCAGACATTCTCCAAGCAAGGTAATTCATAAGGAGAATGAAACCAGTATATTATTGCCACTGAAGAAAACCAAGTATTGGCTGAAATGTGTTTGGCATCAGCTAAATGATTCTATATTCTCCTCTTTAGTTACCATTAGACTGGTGAACACATAAGCACTTTTTGAGATATCTTTTTTCTCTCTTTGAGGGATGGACTTTACTACCAACTAACCTGCAGCCAGTTATCCTACAAGGACTTCATTGAACTGTCATGTATACCTTCTTATATGCTTTTTAATATTTTTATGTTTTTTAAAGGAGATTATACATGTAAATGTAATTTGTATAATCTTTTATACTTACTATACTTAGGATTAAATACATTAATATTTTGATTTACGATTCTCTTGTGTATGCTCATATTATTATTCAATCCTATATTTCAAGATTTCTCTTGTTTTCTCACATGAGAGAAAGACCATCCAAACTGCCACAATTGCACAGCTAAACATGTCTTTAAGGTAGTATTTTAACTACAAGATCAGGGGTGTTCCAGACAGACAGAGCCCAATGTTACTATGCAGGGATGGAACAGCATGCCAGATGGGAGAAGGTACGGGAGACACAGGCTCCTTCTCATGTGATTGGACAGACAGTTTGATGGTATTGTCCATACCAGCCCTTTGTGAATCATACCAAGGTCTGATCCACCCTTTTACTCTGCTACTGCTGATCTCTCAAATGTGAGTACTCATTTTATTTAATGTGATCATGGGCTCACAAACAAGCTACACATCTGGTATTATACAACAATTATAATCCTGATTCAGGCTGCTTGTTGAAACCAGGAAAGATGGCTTTTCCTCCTACCTTGCTAAAATGCTGGGTACAAGAGTTGGGTAGGATGGTGCCACCCTACCCACTTTTAAATCATGTGAACAACTCTATAGTATATCATCATAATCATCACCATCATGTTTTTGAGTGCTCAGAGCACTTTGTATGTGCTGTCCTGTTGTGGTGATACCCACTAACTTGGATGGCTTTAAAAGGGCTTCATTTAATTAATTAACTAACTAACTAACTAACTAATTAATTAATTAATATATTTATAAACCGCCCCATCCGAAGGCTCTGGGCAGTGTACAAGAAGTTTAAAAAGAAACAAAAACACATACCATTTAAAACACAATGCTCAAAACAATATAAACACAATTTAAAAACAATTCAAAACCATTTAAAACCAATTAAAATATTTAAAAAAACAATTTAGAAACCCTGGAAGGCCAGGCCAAACAAGTATTTAGGGCTCTTTTGAAGGCCAACAATGAGCCCAGACTATGGATATCTGCAGGGAGTGCATTCCATTGGCCAGGAGCAGCTACAGAGAAGTCCCAGCTCTGACTTGCCACCAGATGCGCCATTGGTAGCTGGAGATGGACCTCTCTAGATGACCTCAATGTATGATGGGGATCATACAGAGAAGGCGCTCTCTAAGGTAACATGGTCATAAGCCATTTAGAGCTTTAAAGGAAATAACCAGCACTTCGTATTTTGCCTGGAAACATATTGGCAGCCAATGCAACTATTTGAGAATAGGCATGATATGGTCTCCCTGGGTTAACTCAGAGACGAGTCTGGCTGCCGCATTTTGAACTAACTAAAGTTTCCAAACTACATACAGAGGCAGCACCACGTAGAGCACATTGCAATAGTCGAGCCTGAAGGTTACCAGCTGATGCACCACTGTTTTGAGATTGTTCTCTTCAAGGAATGGATGCAACTGTCTAATCAACTGAATTTTATAGAAAGCACTCCTGGCCATAGCCTCCACCTGAGATGCCAGTGTGAGGCCTGGATCCAAGAGCACTCCCAGGCTGCATACCTGTTCCTTCTGGAGGAGTGTAACCCCATCCAGCACAGGAAGATCTAACTCATCCCTCAAATTCTGATCCCCCACAATGAGCACCTCCATTTTACTTCAATTCAGCTTCAATTTGTTATCCCTCATCCAACCCATTACTGCCCATAGGCAGGCATTTAGGGAATGAATGCAATTTCATGATGATGATGAGGAGGAGGAGGAGGAGGAGGAGAAGTAGATATGAGTGTCATGAGCATACTGATAACAACATGCACCAAATCGAATGATTACCTCACCCAGTGGTCTCATGTAAATGTTAAAAAGCATTGGTGACACAATGGAGCCCTGAGGGACAAATCCATGGAGGACAGGTCTATCAATGGAAGTAGTCTGGTGGCTAGAGGCCACCTCCGGCTTCAGAGGCAAGACGCCTATGGATACCAGTTGCAGGGGAGCAACAACAAGAGAGAGGGCATGTCCTCACCTCTTGCCTATGGGCCTTTCGGGGGCATCTGGTGGGCCACTGTCGAAAATGGGATGCTGGATGGAGGGGCCTTGGGCCTGATCCATCAGGGTTGTTCTTGTGTTCTTAATCCTCACAATAACTTGGTATGGTGAATATTATTATCCTCATACTGTAGATGAGAAGATGGGGCTAAGAGAGAACAGCTTTCCCACCACTGCTTACTGAGTTCATGGCAGAGGGGAGATTCAAACTGGGGACATTCTGATTCCACTCTCAGTCAACATGACTATGTCAAAAACTTCAGTGAGACTAAGGGCAGTTTCCAGCTCTGCTGTAAAAATGTATATGTGGTAGCATCTCCGTGTAGGAGCTACAGCATAAAGTATGTTGTATCTTATGCATCATATCCAATGTTTTGTATGCAGCACCATCCATTCAATAATATCCACAACAATGGGTGTTTGGAGACTTTCGTCATGGTGTGGACGATTCACATGTTAAGTGGAATGGCATGATAGCACTTCTGAGGAAGAAGCCATTGCATGGAATATTTTTTTTTGCCCACATCCATGTCAAAGCCAAAATGTGCAAGTTATCTTTAATGCGACAGAAACCCAAGAAATTCAGGCACACTGAATTGTGGATTGGGTTTTGAATCCATTGTAATGCAAATAAATTGACTTAACCGAAGACCACTTTAGGGGTAAGCAGCGAGGTGGCCAAATTTGCAGATGATACCAAACTCTTTCGGGAAGTGAAATCCAAAACGGATTGTGAAGAGCTCCAAGAGGATCTCTTCTAACTGGGGAAGTGGGCGACAAAATGGCAAATGCAGTTCAGTGTTGGCAAGTGTAAAGGGATGCACATTGGGATGAAAAACCCCAATGCCAAGTATACACTGATGGGATCTGAGCTGTCAGTGACTGACCAGGAGATGGATCTTGGGGTTGTGGTGCACAGCTTGTTGAAAGTGTCGACTCAATGTGCAGCGGCTGTGAAAAAGGCCAATTCCATGTTGGGGATAATTAGGAAGGGGATTGAAAATAAAACTGCTAATATTATAATGCCCTTATACAAAACTATGATGTGGCCACACCTGGAGTACTGCGTACAATTCTGGTCACCACATCTAAAAAAGGATATTGTAGAACTGGAAAAGGTGCAGAAGAGGGCAACCAAGATGATCAGGGACCTAGAGCACATTTCTTATGAAGCAAGGCTACAACACCTGGGGCTTTTTAGTTTAGAAAAAAGACGACTGCGGAGAGACATGAGAGAGATGTCATGCATGGTGTGGAGAAAGTGGATAGAGAGAAATTCCTCTCCCTCTCACACAACACTAGAAGCATGGATTATCCTATGAAATTGATTGCCAGAAAATCTAGGATCAACAAATGGAAGTACTTTTTCACACAAAGTATAATCAACGTGTGGAATTCTATGCCACGAGATGTGGAGACAGCCAAGAACCTAGATGGCTTTAAGAGGGGTTTGGATAACTTCATGGAGGAGAGGTCTATCAACGGCTACTAGCTGGAGGGCTATAGGCCACCTGCAGCCTCAAAGGCAGGATGCCTCTGAGTACCAGTTGCAGGGGAGTAACTGCAGGAGAGCGGGCATGCCCTCAACTCCTGCCTGTGGCTTCCAGCGGCATCTGGTAGGCCACTGTACAAAACAGGATGCTGGACTAGATGGGCCTTGGGCCTGATCCAGCAGGGCTGTTCTTATGTTCTTACATTTATATTATTAAAAAGGCACTTGTTTCTCCATGTAATCCCTACAGGACCTCATGGCAAGGCATACTGAGGCTCTCCACACTATCCATGCATAGAGCTTAACCGGGCTCCGCGGGCACAGCAGGTTTAGCCAGCTCTCCCCACAGACGAGCAGAGAGCTCTCCATGGCAGCCAGATCGGCCACCCACATGACTACCGGCTCCGTCACAGAGCTAGTAAGGGTGGTATTGGGGGCCTCCTGGCCCCCAGAAGCCCCAGAATGCCCCGCACAACTGCCCAGGGCATTCTGGGGAGACCCCCAAGGCTGGGAGGCTTGTTGGAGTTGTCCAGTTGGGGGTCTCCTCGTGAGTCGCCGTGGTGTGGAGCCACACCATGGCAACTCATTATCACTAAAATGGGGTTAGCAGAGCACTCGCTCCGCAAACTCGTTTTGGGGGGAATTAAGTGGGTTAACCGCTGGAAGCCACATGGCTCCCAGAGGTTCTCACGACCACTCAAAAGCGGGCTGGGCACCCTTAACCCGCTTTCAAGCGGTCATATGAATAGCCTCATTTTGTGCATATGGCTGCTGTCGCAAGTTTTGCTACTGTGGAAACATGTCATGTCATTGTTAATGAAACATGTCATTGGAAAAAATGGAATCACTGTGGAATGTTGTATTGCTGGGGCACACAATGCATATCTTTTATGGTATCCTGTTCACTGGGATACAATCAGATGGAAAAACAAGTCCCTTGGACAGTGGGAATTTATTTTACTGGTAGATTCAGCTTTTAGAGGCTTTAAAAACAGGCTTGAAACAAAATCTTGAACTCCAATAACCCTCTAGGAAAATAATACATATGTTCCAATAATCTGTTGAGCAATACTATACCCTGGTTTATGAGAAAGAAACAGACTTCTCATGAGAATGTTTGAAATGTCATTAGGTTCAGTGTTGAGCAGGCTGCAGGTGGTTCTACAAAGCTCTCATTTGAAGGGATATATGTTTATACAGTTGTTGCAGGAAAATGGAACAGATTGGCCGGACAACTAATAAAACAAGCAATTCTGCTTTCATCTTCTTGGTTCCTTTTCTTTCAGAAGATGGAAAAGTAGTTTTCATTGTTTATTCCTTTTATTCTGCTTATTTTAATTTCATTCAGCTACTTGCCTTCCTCCTTTCTTTAAAGCCACCAAGGCATTATGCTGGGAGCGATTTGTGTGTGGGGGGTGTACATTTGCTGCTATTTTACAGCTGCAATTGATCAGTGGAAATCAGGATGTGCTGACATCTGACTCTTCAGAGATCGAGTCTTTTCTTCTTGACAGTAGGATCTTCGGAATAACATCACCGGCAACGTATGCATATGTATCTGCCAAATAATTCTAGTTGTTGGAGCACTCCCTATCTTTACATACTTAAACAATATTATCCCAGCAGACTCTGGCCATTTTGCCATAAAGAGAAGAAGAGAGTTCCTGCCCTTATTAATTATATTTGCCGACAATTATTCAGATGATTCTTAATTAGTACAAGCACTGAATATTCACTGAACATCCACTAAGGTATGAGGGTACAAACATTTCAGATAAAATAGAAGAGGTCAGAGTAGAACCAGGAGTAGAGCAGACAGAAACACATGACAGCTCGGCAAAAAGGTCAAATGACGGTAAGGAAGATAGTACACACCAATGCCACGTAAGAGACTAGGCATATAGATGTTTATATGCCAATGGCAGAAGTCTTCAAGCCGAGTGAGCTGGAGTGCTTGGTTGCTAATGAAAACATAGATATAGTGGGCATATTGGAAACCTGGAGGAATGGTGAGAACCAGTGGGAAACTGTTATTCCTGGATAAAATCCCTACAGAAAGGACAGGGAGGGACATTGACACATTGTGGGTGGAGTAGCACTGTGCATTAAAGGAGAGATAGAATCCAACAAGCTAGAAAACCTAGGAGGACCAAAATCCTCCACAGAGTCATTATGGGTGACAATGCAAGGACTGGAAGGAAATATTTTACTAGGAATGTGCTATAGGCCTCCAGATTGAAAGGCTGAGAGTGACCTGGAGTTGGTGAAGCAAATTAGAGAGGCATCAAGGAGAGACAGAGCTGTAATAATGGGTGACTTATCACCCACACATGGAATGGGCAAATTCACATTCAGGTAATGACAAAGAGGCCAGCCTTCTAGACATGCTAAATGACTGTGCCTTAGAACAAATAGTAACAGAACCAACCAGAGAGAAAGCTACCTTGGATTTAACCCTGAGTGGTGCCCAGGACCTGGTGTGAGATGTCACAGCTGTAGAACCACTGGGGAACAGTGACCATAGTGTGATCGAATTCAACTTATATGCGAATGGACAACTGCCAACGAAGTCCAAGACATATGCATTGGACTTCAGAAGAGGAAACTTCTCAAAAATGGACTGTATGGGGGCAAAAAAGCTGGAACGTAATCCAGATAAGATGGAAGTGCTCTGGGTTGGTAAAACTGATCATCTGAGTAGTGAGGAAAATCTGGTCTTGGACAGGGTCACACTCCCTCTGAAAGACAAAATCCACAGCTTAGGAGTGTTTCTGGACCTGGCGCTGTCCTCAGAGACACAGGTAGTGGTGGTGTGCTGAGGTGCCTTTTACCAGCTATGGCTCGTACACCAGCTGTGACCCCACTTGGAGAAGTTGGACCTCGCCTCAGTCACTCATCTTTGGTAACATCCAGATTGGACTACTCCAATGAGCTCTACATGGGGCTACCCTTGAAGACCGTCTGGAAGCTTCAGAAAGTCTACAATGCTGCTGCAAGGATTCTCATGGGTGCAAGTCACTTTATGAGTGTCACACTCATCCTGTGGCAGCTTCATTATTTACCAGTCCACTTCCAATCTAGATTCAAGGTGCAGGTCTTGACCTTTAAGGCTCTACGCGTCTGAGGACTGGGGTAAAAATCGAACCACATTCGCCCATATGAACCTGCCAGGCCCTCCGCTCATCATCTCAGGCCCTGCTCATGGCTCCACCACTAACAGAGACTGGTTGGCAGAGACTAGAGCCAGGGCTTGTTCAGTTGTGGCTCCTCGGCTTTGGAACACCCTCCCTGAAGAGGTTCGCCATTATCCATCCCTCTGAGGTTTTAAAAAAACAATTAAAAGAGGCTTTAAAATGTTTTATCTACTTCTTATATAAGGTAGATTCTTTAGTTTTTATAATTCCCCCTTTTTAAGCTTTTAAATAACTTTTAATTTGAAACCTTTATTTTTAATGGAATTTTAATTGTAGATTTAGCCTGGTCTTTTAAGTTGTTTAGCTTAAGCTGTTTAATTTTATTAGTCTCTTATTTTACATTGCATTTGTTTTATTAATGTTAGGAGTTGCCCTGAGCAGTGCTGGAGGCATGGGGTATACATATTTTAAATAAATAATAATAATTAAAAAATGAGGGGACTGGTAGAAAGGAAGCTGAAAGGGGACCTCAGAAGGGTCAAATCACTGCAGAAAGCATGGAACTTATTCTAAATCGCAATACTTGAAGTTCTGTTGGAATGTATACCAGGAAGGAGGAAAGGTTCCACCAAGTTTCAGAGGATGCCGGCATGGCCAACAAATAGAGTCAGGGAAGCTATAAAAGAAAGACTTCCTTCAGAAAATGGAAGCCCTGCCCAAATTAAGGGCACAGAAAGGAACTCTGGCAAACTAAATGCAAGGAGACTATGAGGCTATTCATATGATGGGGCATAATCGGGCGAGCGGAGGCTAGACCGATTTCACCTTATCGTGTGAACCGCCAGGCTTGGCTGTGAGCCCAGTGGTTCCTAGGCGGGTAACCCGCCTAAGTACCCCTCCCCTAAAACCAGGTTTGCAGAGCGAGCGCTCTGCAAACCTGGTTTTAAAGATAGTGAGTAGCTGCAGGATGGCTCCGTGGCACGGCATAGTTACTCATGAGTAGACCCCCAGAGGAGAGGCGAAAAGCCACCTCCCGGCTTTGGGAGTCTCCCCAATATGCCCTGCTCATGCAGGGCATACTGGAGCTTCTGGGGGCTGCTCAGCCTCCGAGCTCCCCAGCCCCCGCCAGCTCCATCATGGAGCCAGCAATCATGTGGGCAACCAATCCAGCCACCCAGGGCTCCCTCCCTGCTCGTGTGCAGGGAGAGCGGGCTTAGCCTGCTCTCCCCATTCACCCTTCTAAACCGGGTCTCACTGATCATGAGACCCGGCTCCCTAAGGTGAGTCTCACGATTGCCAAAAAGTGGGCTAAGGGAGCCTAGCCCACTAGGCCGTGAGACCGTGAGAACCACCGGGCTTGCAGGTGGTGAGCTCAGTTGCTCTCAAGAGGGTAACCTGCTTACGGAGCCCTCCCCTAAGCCCAGGTTAGTGGAGCTAGTGCTCCGCTAACCCGGGCTTTACAATCGTGTGTTGCTGCGGCGTGGCTCCGTGGCATGGCAGCACACAAGGAAACCCCCACTGGGAGGCTAAAAGCAGCCTCCCAGGCTCGGGGGTCTCTCCAGCATGCCCTGAACACTCACATGGGGCATCCAGGAACTTCCGGGGGCTGCGCGGCCCTCAGTCCCTGCAGCCCCCGCCGGCTCTGTGACAGAGCCAGCAGTCATGTGGGCTGCTGATTCGGCTGCCCAAGGGCTGCAGCCTGCTCGTGTGCGGGGAGAGCGGGCTAAGCCTGCTCTCCCTGCTAACCCTCTCGAAGTGGGTCTTGCTGATCGTGAGACTCACCTCAATGAGGGATGCATAAGAGAGTTTGAGGAGCATATAGCTAAAAGTGTCAAGGGGAATAACAAAAACGTCTTTAAATATATCAGAAAAAGAACACCTACCAGGGAGGTGGTCAGACCCTTAGATGATGATGAGGGCATGAAAAGGATTATTAAGGAGGGTACGGAGATGAGTTCTTTGCATCTGTCTTCATGGTGAATACTGACCATATACCCAGTCCAGAACTGAGCTTCTCAGGCCTGGGGGTTGAAGAACTGGGCCAATTTGAGGTAACAATAGAGGGTGTTCTAAACTGTCTCAAAAAAACTAAAAATTAACAAATTGCCAGAGTCAGACAGCATCCACTCAAGAGTTCTGAAGGAACTCAAACGTGAAATAGTTGATCTCCTAGAAAAAATATGTAACTTGTCCCTACAATGAGGCTCTATACCAGAGGACTGGAGTGTAGCTAATGTAACTCCAATTTTCAAAAAGGGATCCAGTGGGGATCCGGAAAACTACTGGCCGGTTAGCTTAACTTCTGTGCCAGGTAAATTGATGGAAAGCATTCTTAAGGACAAAATTGTTAAACATATAGAAGCATAGGCCTTGCTGAAAGAGAACCAGCAGGGCTTCTGCAAGGGCAGGTTTTGCCTCACTAATTGTTTGGCATTCTTTAAGAATATCAACAAGCATGTGAATAAAGTTGATCAGGTTGACATAGTATACTTGGACTTGAAAAAAACTTTTGATAAAGTTCCCCACCAAAGGCTCTTGAGTAAACTTCGTAGTCATGGGATAAGGGAACAGCTTCAATTGTGGATTGTTGACTCATTTGTTACTTGGTATCAAAACCACATGGCTCTGTGGTCGCCAGGAATCGACACCGACTACATAAGAACTGAAATAACTCTTGATCCTGGGGTTATATTTTAACCGATTAATTTTACTGCCTTGAATTTTTATCCAAGGATCAAACATAAAGAATACTTTGGATGACACACACACATACATACACAGCCTGGGGCAATTGCCCTCCACCCAAAGGCCCTGCTACAAAAGAATTAAAAGAAATAAGCTCTAAATCTAATGCAAATATCACACTTTAACAGAAACACCAGACCAGCCAGTATGTCATGGCAGTTATTCAGGCACATTCTCTGCCCAATACCAGTGGTAAATCCTCCCAGATATCCAAATAGCCGCTTGTAATGTACTCCTGAAAGCTATCAGTAAGTACACTTGACTAACTTCTACCAGATACTCCAAGAAACCTCTACTCTTTTTGAAGGAGTGAAGATACAATTCTGCAATCATCTCAGCCAGCTGTGGAGATGACATCACAGTTTTGTACCTAGTAATCATTACTGCCTGATAGTTGCCACCCTACAACATAAACATAGCCTCTTTAAAAACCTATGGGATTCATATTTACATATGGTCCTCTAGAAAAGAGCTAAATAATGTAGATAGTAAAGCACAGAGGACTCATACAGTTTATAAATATGTCATTATGCACAGCTGATAATACATTTTACTGTCTTGCCTAAACATTGACCTTACTGTCTGCCATTCCTCTGGGAAAGTGGGGGGAAAGAAAAGAAAAAAAACAGAGAGAGGAAGAAACATTGGTGTCTCCAGATGGCTGAGTTGCTGGCCTCAGGGATAAAAACCAAATGGTAAGACTGTCTATGAGATTTATGCTTGTTTCTAAAGTTGCCAAGTTATAGGTTTAGAAATGTTATTCAATAGCATTTGCATCAGGTAGAAGTTAAGTCATGTTATGGTCTCAAGAGGAATGTTCAGCTGGGTTGGAAAATATACGGATGGGGAACATACACATTATGGGCAATGGTGAGAAAATCTGTCCCTTTCAAACTAACAAGCTAATGGGAATGTTTAGATTCAAAATTGCTAAACCCAAGAGCTCCAGAATTTTTATCAGGGCACTCAGGATTACCAAATTGCCTTAACAACAAGATGTGTTAAACATATACAGTGCTGAAGCCTTTTTAAATAGTCATCTTTGTTTCTTATATTTTTATGAACTGTACAATTCCCAATCTAATACCAACTGTGACACCAGAAATATCTTGTATTAGAAGAGTATAAGAAATATTTCTTGCATCGACTTTTGCTAGCTTAGAGTTTCTGATTGTACCTTTTTTACCTTAATATTTCCTAAAATTCATTTTACATTTATATTTCAATAGAGAAAACTCCAATGGTAATGGAGTGATTTAGCTGAAGTGGCTGGGACTAGACAAAAGTAATGCAGTTTGACATGCTTGTACAATTGGTTGCCCAGACTGGTCCATCCTGAGAATCCCACACAATTTCCATTAATGAACAGAAAAATAGATCGGAATATGTTTGCTTTTTATCACATACTGAGCACAACTGCAGCAACCTCTAAATAAGGTTCCCTCCTTGACAGGGAAGTTCTACAGTGTTATTTCGACTGACATCTCTGTATGCACAGTTATGATATGTGCCCACTTCAGAAGAGGAAACTTATCTAAATGAGGAATTTGGTGAAAAGAAAACTGAAAGGGGAAATCAGGAGAGTCACTTCACTACAGAATGCATGGAGTTTAATAGAAACCCAGTTAGATTGTATACTCAAAAGGAGGAAAGGCACCATCAAGCCTGGGAGGATGCCAGCATGGCTAACAAGTAGAGTCAAGAAAGCTATAAAGGGGAAGAAGACTTTCTTCAGAACCTTGAAGGCGTGCCCAAATGAAGAGAAATAGAAGGAACACGATCTGTGTGCAGAGCTAAAAGGAGATTTGTAAGGAGAGTGGGCTTGACCTGCTCTCCCCGCAGACAATCACTGGTCCGTAGTAGATTGCCCACCCAGATGGAGTGGTGGCTCTGCTTGGGCACTCTGGTGCCGGCCATCTGGCAGTCCTGGAGTCGGGCAAAGGGTAGCGATGCAGCGGAGGGAAGCCCTGCCTCCCAAGCCCCAGTAATTCACTGAACGAGTGTGCAGAGCATTTCTGGGGTACCCCTCCCTGAGAGTTTCTACCATGGCTGCAAGCAGCTGCGGCAGACACACGATCAGACAAATAAGGTTAGCGGAGCACACTCTGCTAACCCTGTTTAGGGGGGTGCATTTAATCAGGCTTGCTTCTGGGAGCCACACAGTTCCTGTTGCAGCACATGGCCAGCCCAAACCAGGCTGGGCTCCCTTAGCCCGGTTTTGGCAGGTCATGAGAATCGCCTCAAACTCTGGCAGAAGAAATGCAAGGTGACAATAAGGGATGTAAAAAGAGAGTTTGAGGGCCATTTAGCTAAAAGCATCAATGAGAATAACAAAAACTTCTTTAAATACATCAGAAGCAGGAAACTGCCAGGGAGGCAGTTGAACTGTCAGATGATGAGGGAGTGAAAGGAATTACTAAGGAGGATATGAAGACTGAAGAGAAGCTAAATGAGTTTTCTGCATCTGTCTTCACGGTGGAGGGTACTGAGCATATACCTGTGCCTGAACTGAGCTTCTCAGGGACAGAGAATAAAGAACTGAAGGTGATATGAGAAGATTCAAGGAAACTACAGGCTGGATAGCTTTATGTCTGTTCCAGGAAAATTGATGGAAAACATTCTCAAGAATAAAATTGTTAAGCATATAGAAGAACAGGCTCTGCTGAAGGAGAACCAGCATGGCTTCTACAAAGGTAAATCTTGCCTCACCAGCCTTTTGGAGTTCTCTGAGAGAGTCAACAGGTGTGTGGATAAAAGTAATCTAGTTGATGTATACGTGGACTTTCAAAAAGCTTTCAACAAAGTTCCTCATCAAAGACTCTTGAGAAAAATTAGAAGTCATGGGATAAGGGGATAGGTTCATGTGTAGATTGGTAACTGGGACCCTGGAGGAAGGGAGAGGAGAGAGAACCAAAGCTGCCCCAGCTGGACTGACCCTGCAATTTTGTTTCTGCCTCACCCACTTGCAGGTATATCTTGGCTGAGTTTGCCAAAGGCGTGAGCCTAAGGGCAAGGGCCAAAGGGCTCTCAACCTGTGGTGGTGACCCGAGGCTATGAGCTACGAAGAGAGGAGCCTTCATGGGAAGAAAAGACCACAGTGAGCAAGTAGTATTGGTGGACTACAAGCAATTGGAGGACTTGTAAAGACTTTCTATAACCAAATATGTTGTTGCCTAGAAGGCAATGTTCCTTGATTTTCCTGTACAGTCACCCATTTCCCTCAAGCAGAAAACTATAGAAGATTACTTTTTTTCCTGCTACACATGATAGCATGACAGATTCTGAAGCAGTATGTGTGGGGGACCTGGGCAGTCCAGAGGTGAACTAGATTGTAGCTACTGCAGATGCTCAGAATTTTACAGGGCCTGATGACACAAATCATGCTACCTCCATCTTTGATTCAAGTGACTATATAGCAACGTTGTTTGACAACACTCAGTTCCTCAGGCTACCAGATATTACCCCTCAAAGGCAACAAGATAATTTAGGTCCCCTTACTTCACCACCTGATTTTAATGTGTCTACTCAAAAGCCTTCTCATCAGAAGAAAGCCATGACTCCCCCTCCTTTATCAGCTTTGGGAAAACACTGTACTTGTTCCTCATGGCAGTATTAACATTATTTGAAGAGGTCTCCCAAGTAAAGAAAGTTCTAATGGGGGGTTCAAGCAACTTTATTGGCTTTATCAACCAGAGGAGAGCTGGTCTTGTGGTAGTAAGCATGACCTGTCCCCTTAGCTAAGCAGGGTCCACTCTGGTTGCATATGAATGGAAGACGTGATGTGTGAGCAATGTAAGATATTCCCCTTAGGGGATGAAGCTGCTTTGGGAAGAGCAAAAGGTTCCACGTTCCCTCCCTGGCATCTACAAGACAGGCTCGCAAGCAGGGGCATATCTAGGGTGGGGCAGGCAGGGCACGCGCCCCAGGTGCCACTTGAAGGGGGGGGCGCAATTTTTTTAATTTTTTTTTTAAGTCCACTGAAAGCAAAATGGCCACCATGCATGCTCAAATGGCCTCTGTGAGACCCTAGGCCATGCCAGGCCTTGCAGAGGCCATTTGAGCATGCATGGTGGCCATTTTGTTTTCAGCGGCCATTTTAAAAAACATAAGTTTAAAAAATGGCCACTGTACATGCTCAAATGGTCCCTGTGAGGCCCTAGAGGCCAGCAGGGGGAGGGGAACCTTTGCAGACCCCCCATGGTCTTTAGGGAGCCCCCCGAAGGGTCTACAGGTAAAAAAGATTTTTTAAAATTTTTTAATATAATATGTCACTGTACACATATTCAGATTGGCACTATGTACAGAGAATCAGGGCTTGTGAATACTGAGCTGAAGCTTATGAGCTGGGATTGTATTCATTTACTCTTACTTTGCTTCTTGTGATAAGTGAGTTAAATGTGATGTCTTAATAATATGGCTATTAATGGTGAGTTTGTCTTTGAATCAGTGTGAAATCCTTAGTATTAAGGCCCACTGGGAGTTTCTTGCTCTCTTTCTCTCATTTTAATTGTCTTTCTGAAATACTAGACTATATTCTAAGCAGTGACACAGTTTACTCTGTATATCCTTTAATTATTTTCAGAGTATCTGGGAAAAGTCAAATTCTCCATTTATTTTTAAAACTTACGTAATAGTGATGCTACAATACATAGTAGAGAATTAGACAGGCACTTCTGTTTAGTTTTCCAAGTACACCTCCACATAGTATTTGGGTATTTCATGAGCCCCAGCATACTGAAATTTGTAGTTTTCCAGCATTTTTTTGGTCTGGCTATGTCCACTGCTAAATGGTTTTTGAAATATTAATAGATTAATGAGCTTGACTTGTATTTTTCAGCTGATAGTATGGTAAAGTAATCTGAAAGATGGGTGTCAGATGTTTGGACAGGGGGTGCAATTTCAGTGCTTGCCCTAGGCGCTATTTTCCCTAGATACGCCTCTGCTTGCAAGCTCTAAGAAAGGGCTGAGAGAGATTCCTGCGTGCAACCTTGGAGAAGCCACTGCCAGTCTGTGTAGACAATACTGAATTAGATGGACCTATGGTCTGACTCAGTATATGGCAGCTTCCTGTGTTTCTATTGAACAAGGCACTCCTATTGAAGAAGGCATTTTGAAAATTGCTTCTCCTGACACTATTTCTGATAGGGAGAGGATTAAAGACCAGGTTGGCTACAAAGATAACTCTTTTCATGATGAGACATTAGACTGGGAACTACCAAATATAGACAGAGATACTCCTCTTTATTCTGAACATTTTAATGATAGCCCTGCCGAGACAGCAGTCTGCCCTACACTTGTTGATCCTAGGGGCATTGAAGTCCCAGTCTCTGCAAGCTTTGAAGAGGATACTCTGGTAATAATAGATGAGTTATGGGATAGTTCTGAAATAACACCCATAGGGACAAGTGAAATTGCAGTGAAAAGGGATAAGGTAGATGAAGCTATCCTTGCTGGAAAGCCCACTTTTAAATTCCATGACCAGGTCAGTAGTAGGGAGCATGGGGTCCACCAATATACTCATTCTTCCTTGAGAGCTTCCAGGGAGCCTGATCCCAAAGAATCTTTCATTCTTACCTTGTCCAATTGGACAATAAAGGACAAAGCAGGCTCATTTGTAGGGGAAAAGGCCATCCTACAGAATTTGGGATGTATTGCTGGAATAACACTTGTCTGGGAAGATGGAGAGATTTTAAAAATCAAAGCCACACATGGTCTCATGGGCTCAATAGCACTAAAGTTTTAGTTTGAGCAGGGCCGGCTTTTTCTATGAAGCAAGAGATGCGTAGCATCGGAGCACCACCCACTGGAGTCTGGGAAGGTGCCAATGGAACTTGAAGAAAAGCAACAGGCTTTTCTGTCTCTTTCAGGACAGGGTATCCTCTGCAGGCAACTAAATGGATTCCGAAGTGGATTGCAATGCAAAGACAGACAGACTCACAGAGGTGGGGGTGGGTGGGGTGGCTTCCCTTTGTTCTCCCAGCTGCCCCCTCTGGGCTCTGGCTCAGTCTGAGTCAACAAGTCATCAAGTCAAAACAAAGGGACTCTCTTTGTTTTGCAAAGGGACTCTCAGACTTGACCAGAGGCTCTCCTCCTCCCCTTGCTTGCTCTGGGCTAGGAGAAAGGAGACATGGGGAGCGAGCAAGACCACAGGCACAGTCTCATTTCAAAGAAGAAGCATCCTTTATCATTCCTATTTCAAAAACAGTAAGCAGAAATGGAGGGGGTGCTTATGGGGGGTGTATGTTTTATGAAATGGGGAGATACCAGGCATGGAATCACTCTGTGTCTGTGATTCTGGGGATGGCAGAGTATTGAATGCAAAACATGCAGTGCCTGTAAAATCCAGGGCAAAAATGCAAAAAATGCAGTATGTTTTAGTTGCTTAATGCGGTATAATGTTCAATTTAATTTTCAGTATGATTATTTTGAGTTAATTGAGTAGAATTTACAGGCATAGGTAGGGACTATTTGAGCCAGCGTGGTGTAGTGGTTAGAGTGCTGGACTAGGACTGGGGAGACCCGAGTTCAAATCCCCATTCTGTCATAAAACTAGCTGGGTGACTCTGGGCCAGTCACTTCTCTCTCAGCCTAACCTACTTCACAGGGTTGTTGTGAAAGAGAAACTTAAGTATGTAGTACAGCGCTCTGGGCTCCTTGGAGGAAGAGCAGGATATAAATGTCATAATAATCTGTAAGGGACAGAGGAGCCATGAGATTTCATAACCCGATGAGAAATGAACCTGTTCTTCTATATGCCATAAATAATATAGCTTGAGAGGCAGATACTTATCTCTTCTCAGCTATCCTGGAGACCTTACTTCTTGTAAAGTCAGAGCCAGAGGTGAGGGGCTGGAGGTGAGATATAATGTTTTTGTGTGCCACACTGTGCATGGCACATTATTTGCGTGTAGGAACATAGGAAGATAGGAAGCTGCCATATATTGAGTCAGACCATTGGTCTATCTAGCTCAGAATTGTCTTCACAGACTGACAGCAGCTTCTCCAAGGTTGCAGGCAGGAATCTCTCTCAGCCCTATCTTTGGAGAAGCCAGGGAGGAAACTTGAAACCTTCTGCTTTTCCCAGAGCAGCTTCATGCCCTGAGGGGAATCTCTTCCAGTGCTCACACATCAAGTGTCCCATTCATATGCAACCAGAGCGGAGCTAGCTAAGGGGACAAGTCATGCTTGCCAGCACAAGACCAGCTCTCCTCCTATAATATCAGTTTGAATCTGTAACTGACATTTCCACCAGTTCCCCCTAATTGTCCTTTCAAGTGGCAATCACCAAAGCTGATGACAAAGGTGTGCTATCCCTTTAAATGCCACAGGCCTTGGACGGTTCTGAGCCAGGCCTGCCTTCTGACAGCTGGGATGGATTCTTCAGCCTTGAATTTTTCAAACAGGCTTGGCTGCTGTTCCCTGATGGCTTGCTTGAATTCTTGCAGTCCTCAATCTGGTCTCTCTTTATTTTATTTTATTTTATTTTATTTTATTTATTAGATTTATATACCGCCCTTCCAAAATGGCTCAGGGTGGTTCACAACATGATAAACAATTAAACAAATTAACTATTAAAACTGGGTAGCCATTCCCCAGATCATCAGTATCTAGCCAGCAATGACTCTCTTCCCTGGTAAACTGACTTCCTGAAAGGGAACAGGCACCTTAGCTCTTTGCCTGCCCTTTCTCCTTCAGCTCTGACTCCATCTTCAGCCTTCTTCCTAAGACTTCCGTCCCATACAGTATCTTCCACCCAATCTGCCTGAAACCCACTAGGACCAGGGAGACCCGAGTTCAAATCCCCATTCAGCCATGAGACTTGCTGGGTGACTCTGGGCCAGTCACTTCTCTCTCAGCCTAACCTACTTCACAGGGTTGTTGTGAGGAGAAACCTAAGTAGGTAGTACACCACTCTGGGCTCCTTGGACGAAGAGCAGGATATAAATGCAAAATAATAATAAAATAAAAATAATAATACATAATTATATTATATACAATATTATGTACATAATTACATAAAATCTTTGTGTATTAAATTTTGAATACACACTAATTGCATTCCAAATTTTTATTTTTCACGATAACGAAGGGCGCTCAACAGAGTGTTGCATCTGGGCGCCAGATCCCCTAGAGCCGGCCCTGGTTTGAGGATATTGGTTTAAAGATCAAAAACTATATAAAGTAGCATTGAATTACACCTGAGACTCAGGCTGCCTGCCTACAACTTAGGGATCACATCCCCTCATCAAATGGAAGGCACTTGAAGGGAAATGGGGGACAAAATATTTCTACGTAGTTTCCTATGGGGCAAAAACAATTTCAGTGCCTCAGGAGGGCTTCTTCTTGTTGTTGTTGTTGTTGTTGTCGTCGTCATCTATATATTTAATTCTCCAAGATGTGCCAGAAAAAAGTGTGGCGGAAATCTCGCGAGAGTTCGCTAGCAGGACAGAAAATAACAAATGACCATGGCGGCCAGTGGAGCCGTGCTGGCGGACAGAGGTGGCCTACAGGTGCAGGCGGAGTCATGCCGCCAGGCAGAGGAGGAAGCCAGCTGGCAGAGGCAGCTGGCAGAAGGAGGAGGTTGGCGGCTGAGCCGCCAGTGGGAGGAGACAGGCGGCCTACAGAGCCGCACCGGTCAACTGGATGAGAAGGTGGGTGAGAGGGAGAAAATGGGCCGGCAGAAGGAGGCAACCAGCCAGTAGAGCTGCACCAGCCAACTGGAGGAGGCGGCGGCTGGCCAGCTTGAAGGGGCTGGTGGCTGGCCCAATCTAGGGGTGCAAATGATCTGCACCCAGGCCAACTAGTTATTATTATTACATTACATTACATTAATATACCACCCAACTCACAATGACTCTGGGCAGTGCACAAACCATAACAAAATAACAAAATAAATAAAATTTAACAAGATCACAATAAAGTCATAATAAAATCACAATAAAGTCACAATAAAAACAATATTTAACAATATTGAAAGGCTAAGCCATTTTCAAGGCAAGATCTCACACAATCAACAATGTATTGAGGATAGATCCAGAAGCCCAACATCCCGCCCTAGCCCTCAGTCTCGCTCTCAAAGGCCCACTGCCTGCAGGCAGCCACAGTCGGCAGCTGCGCCAACAGCTGTACCACTGCCCCAACCCTGGCTTTATAGCTGGGCCAGCCACATCCCCACTGTTCTCACCAGCAGGGCCCAGCTAGTGGGAGACCACGTGGTAATTGGAGACCACGTGGCCCTAATTGTCTGACTTTTCCTAACAACATTCCAATCAAATGACCTCGCCCTTTTGATATGTGCTGCAATCTGGATGATTGACATTGGAGTATGGTGTGGGGCAAGCATCAACGCCCCACTACTCATGACAGGAAGGGACCTGGGGTGAGTAAAAATTCCTATAATCTAACTATGACCGTGGACGGGGAACTCACTATAGCCAGGTAGAGGGTTGTAGAAAAGGAAGGCCTAACTCAGTGGTTCCCAGACTGGGAGCCTCCAGATGTTGCTAAACTACAATTCCAATCAGCCCCAACTACAATTTATTGTGGCTGGAGATGATGGGAGCTGTAACTCCTAACTCTTTGAGGCAAAGAGGCGGGTCTCATGATTCGTGAGACCTGCTTTCTGCAAAACTGTGGGGAGAGCGGGCTAAGTCCGCCCTTCCCACAGACGACCGAGCAGGGAGCCCTGGGTGGCCGGATCGGCCGCCCACATGGTTGCCGGCTCCATGACGGAGCTGGCAGGGGCTGGGGGGAGCGGTGGCCGCATGACCCCTGGAAGCCCCAGTATGCCCTGCATGAGCGCGCAGGGCATACTGGGGAGACCCCCGGAGCCAGGAGGCGGCTTTTCACCTCCTGGTCAGGGGTCTACTCACGGGTAGCCGTGGTGTGGAGCCATGCTGCGGCTACTCATGAGCAGATAGCCCGGGTTTGCAGAGCGCTCGCTCCGCAAACCCGGGCTAAGGGGCGGGCTACTTGAGCGGGTTAGCCGCTCAAGAACCACCAGGCTTGCTTGCAAGCCCGGTGATTCTTACGATTAACAAAAATCAGGCTAGGCTCTCCTAGCCCGATTTTTGTTCATCATGAGAATAGCCCCAAAATGTAACTTAAGCCTGGGAGGCAGGTAACAGATATGCATCCCTGGCTTATATCCAGGAAGATTGACTATCAACCCCTGAGAGACTGGAAGTAGATACAAACATCAAAGTGGGGCTATTCCCACGATCAGGCAAAGTCAGTCAAGGGGAGCCTAGGCCGATTTTGCTTGATCGTGGGAGCCACTGGGCTCACAGGCGAGCCCGGTGGCTCCCAGGTGGTTAATCTGCCTAAGTACCCCTCCCCTAAAACCGGGTTTGCAGGGCCAGCAGTGCAAACCCAATTTTTTTTATCGTGAGTAGCTTCGGCGCGGCTCCGCACCTCCTACTCACAAGGAGACCCCCAGAGGGGAGGTGAAAAGCTGTCTCTTGGCTCCGGGGGTCTTGCTAGCATGCCCTGAGCACTCGCGCAGGGCATGCTGGAGCTTCCGGGGGGCAATCAGCCCTTGCTGCCCCCAGCCCCTTGTGGCTCTGACATGGAGCCAGCAATCGTGTGGGTGGCTGATCCAGCTGCCTGGGGCTCCCACACTGATTGTCTGTGGGGATAGCGGGCTTAGCCGAGAGTGGGCTTTATAAAGCTCATAAAATCTGAATCTACAAACTTATTCCTCCACCCTGTAATATCCCATGACACACTGAGCCAGGTCTCATGATCAGTGAGACCAAGTTTGGGAAGCACAGCGAGGAGAGCGGGCTTAGCTCTCCACATGACAAAGCACAAGAGCAAACCTTGGGCAAACACACACAAACAGGCACATATACATAGATCTTTTTTAAAATCAACTGCTGCATCCATTTGTACATAGGCAATAAAAAAGAGGAGGGGGCATAGCATGGGCAGGGGCTGTAGCCTAGTGCTAAAGCAACTCATTTGCATGCAGAAGGTCCTAAATTCAATCCCTGGCATCTCCACATAGGCCTGGGAAAGACCTCTGTCTGAAACCACGGAGACCGGCTTTCGGTCAGAGGAGATAATACTGAGCTAGATGGACCAATGGTCCGACTCAGTAAAAAGCAGCTTCATATGTCCAGAGAAGTGGATTGATCTCATGGGTAAATATATGGACACTGATTCAGACAAGCCTTTCTATTGGGAGGGCCAGAGGGACGCTACTTGCCTTGTACTCACTGCATGGATAATATAACTGCCAGGGCAAATCCCTAAGGAAGGGTGGCCCAGATATTCTGGCACCTGAGGAGATGCTAACATCCATATACCCACACAGTATAATGTCTGAATAGGGCTAGTAACTCTGGTGTGGAAACCATATCATTCGCATGCAGTCTATGTAGTCATGAGCACTGGTAAAAGCTATTGTTGTGGAAATCTCACAATGTGATCATTTTTATCCATTCCTCTTCAGTTGATCAGAAACTATGAACAGCTTTTAGGATGCTGAATATCTTCACGTTCTCCATATATGTTTTACAACCTCCTTCTCAAAGCTTTCTTTTATCTAATTCTTCCGCTTGTATCATGGAAATGATTAGCTGCCGCAAGAGGAATGAGTTCATCTGATTGCAGAAGAG
Organism: Hemicordylus capensis; assembly: GCF_027244095.1. Classification (NCBI taxonomy): domain Eukaryota; kingdom Metazoa; phylum Chordata; class Lepidosauria; order Squamata; family Cordylidae; genus Hemicordylus; species Hemicordylus capensis. The sequence goes on along the minus strand of NC_069659.1, from coordinate 317,277,866 downwards.
ACCCACATTTCCTATCTCTCAGAAAAATAGACTGAAACCCATGTAAATGAGGCATGCAGTTTATAATGAATTGGCGTGAACACGATGATTTATCTGTTCATGAGCATTTCATTAACTTTATGTACTACCACACAACAGAGAGTGCTGCATTGTGTCTTCAATTCAAATGGCATTTTTCAGATTTTGGGGTGGGGGGTGGGGAACACAGATTCTCTTTCTTTCTTTCAATTTGATATACACAGCACTATCCAGCTAGAAAGATGACAAATGCTGCAACCCAAAACACTGGAATGGAATTGGAATGTAAATGGGTCGGCCCCATTGACCACAGTGGGACTTGCTTCCAGACAAACATGCATAGAATTGCAGCAGTTATGTGGCTTCCTGCGAGTGCTTTTTAAATTAACACGAAGGGCTAGCAATACATTATTTTATTCGGTTAGCTTCTGCAATGCACAAAACACACCCAAATGTTTAAAAATTAACTCCCATTCCACCTGATTACTCAATCCCTATAGAACATGTTCAAATAGTATGAATTTCTTTATTGTTATTATTTAAAGTTTCGCAAAGAATCAACAAATCTCAGGAAAATATAGATTAAACCAGCGCCGGCACCCATGAACTCCAGTGTAAGGAAGGCAAAGATTTGAAACAATGCTTGACCCTGTGGATGCTGCTACGACAGTAGAGGTTGAATGAGGGAGAGCAGCCCACAGTAGGCTCAGAATAATTCTAGGGTTAAGGCTTTGTTCTGCTCTGTACTCAGTGCTTATTAACAAAGAACTGGATGGAAATTGAAGAGATAAAGAGTATATATTGTGAGGCACCGTGAGGCATTATATAGGAGATGTCATTTCTGAAGCTATAATCACTATTTGTTTGCCTACCCTGTGGTTCATTTTGTATACCCCTATGCATTAAGGAAGCAAAAGGAGACACGCTGACATATGCAGTGCGTACAAAGTTATATTTGTAGAGGAGCCTTAACTGAGATGAGACGTGGGAGGGGGGAGGAGTGCATGAAGCAAAAAGGAGGGATTTATTTTAAAGTCAAATTACCAACAGGTGTTTTGCGCACACAAAATTTTGCCGCGTGGATTTTAAAAAGGTCTGAAAACAATAATTAATTGATCCATGTTTTTAATTGGATCAATTGATCTGCCATAGATTTTTATTTGTCTGCCATAGATTTTACATGCAGTTTTCAGTTGGAACTGCTTTTTGAACATATAAATGGCTTCTGGCAAACTGTGTGCAGGACTTAGCTCACATGCACACCTCACTCCTGAACCGCATGTCCAAATGTGCATGAACTACTCTTGTGCTTTTGGTGGTTCTGCTTATCCAGTAGAAAAAGCAGATTGGGGTGCCAAAGAGAATGTGCATAAGGATCTGCACGCACTGAAAGTTGAACCACAGTGCAGCGGCCCTGCTGAGCTGTGGACATGTTAGCGTCACATGCAGACCTGAGTGCTCGTGCCTCTGAGACATTGCTGGATCAGTGAGGTGGCTACAATCCAGAACACAACTGTATATGCAGAGGGGCTGGTCTCTTTTCCCGAAAACCAGTGCAGCCAAGAGTAGTGTGGCAGTTCAAGTGATTTTTGAAGTCAGCGTTGTTTCGGAAGCAATTTATGGTGCCACTTGGCAAAGATTGCAGCTGCTGCCTGGAAGAATCCCTTGCACAGCTCTAAAAGGTACTGCAGGTCTTTCCCAGAGTCCTTCCCTCCCTTGATTTAGGGGGCAACTTAAGGCATATTTTGTGTTGCCTGGTCTTTGGTACTGGGCAATGAGTACCATTACAGCTCAGAAAAAGTCTACTAATATTGCAAATAAATGGATAGATAGATAGATAGATAGATAGATAGATAGATAGATGTAAAGTTTCTTTATGCTAACTTGCCCTTCTTATTATATTGGTTATTAGAGGGTGGGCCCATATTGCTTTGCAACCAGACTTGGACCCCAAATATCTTTCTACCCTGCCCCATTACCATTTTTTCATTGTCTTCCAATACAACTGGCAAAGTTGCGGGAAGCTTTGCCTGTATTTTTTGAATATTAAAGTCTTATTGTGTGTGCCAGCAGCAGCATGCATGCATGAATATTCCAAAGAAGAAGGCAGAAACTCCTCCTCCCTTTCTCAGACCGGTGGCAACAATGGCAGCGGAGAAACAGATGCCAAATTCAGATGTAACAACAAACCAGAGTTACACGTGGCAGAGGTTAGAGCTCCAGTACTTCCAAATATGTGAAACCATGGTTCAGAGCAGAAAGCGACCTGAGGTTTGGCTCACCAAACTCCAGTATGACTTTTGGTTTGCACAGAGGTACGCCACTGAGACTTCCAGTTAGGATGCTGAAGCATTATGTCTGATCCCAGATGCCGCCATAACCATGACTACATGCCAATTTTCAAAATGCAATAATAGAGGCGGTGGCACAGACACTACCATAATAATGCCCACTCCATGGTTGTGGTGCTTCTCACTGGCCGCCTCTCCAAGCACCAGCCCCTTCCCCTCCTGTCACATATCCAGCTATGGAGTTGCCCAGCAACAGGGATGCCACCACGTCCAGCCCCAGACTTATCAGGCTCTCAAGTGGCACAATCACACAAGTGCATTCCTTCTTCCTACTCCAGGGTTTCTTAACCTTGGGCCCCCAGATGTTGTTGGACCACAACTCCCATCATCCCCAGACATGGCCTTTGTGGCTGAGGATGATGGGAGTTGTAGTCCAACAACATTTGGGGGCCCAAGGTTAAGAAAGCCTGTCCTACTCTGTCCCTTGCTCCTCTTCCCCGGCAAGCAGGAGGGAAAGAGGACAGGATGACAGACAGTACTTTGCTCCCTGAGAAGGAAGCGGTAATGATGTATGTCTACAGACACTACAGGTGCCAACATAATCAGGGCACTCCATCACAGTGTTGGGAGGGGAACATTTGGTGGATGAGGGGAGGTTCACGGGATTGGGTTTAAAAACCAGCCCAAGCAGGGATTCTTGAGCCACCAAGTTTATTTATTTGATTTATTTGATTTATTTATTTGATTTCTATACTGCCCTTCCAAAATTGGCTTTACACTTATCTGTGTAAATTTACATTTATCTGTGGTTTACAAAGATAAATAATAAATAAATAAGATGGATCCCTGTCCTCAAAGGGCTCACAATCTAAAAAAAAACACACAACTTGTTAGACACCAGCAACAGTCACTGGAGGTACTATGCTGGGGCTGGATAGGGCCAGTTACTCTTCTCCTGCTAAACAAAGAGAATCATAAATAATAAATAAATAAGATGGATCCCTGTCCCCAAAGGGCTCACAATCCAAAAAGAAACATAAAATAGAAACCCACAACAGTCACTGGAGGTCCTGTGCTGGGGGTGGATAGGGCCAGTTACTCTTCTCCTGCTAAAAAAAGAGAATCATCCTGTTAAAAAGGTGCCTCTTTGCCCAGTTAGCAGAAGCAAGTTCTCCCCCCCCCAAAAAAAAAGTTTGGGGAAGGGGGCCCCAACCCCTTAACCTTTGTGAGTTTGTAGTCCCTAGGCTTATTCATAAGCAAGGCCGCTGGGATTGGCCTCAGCAGCCAAGCAGCAGGCAGGGGCTCCCCTCTCCTGGAAGGAGGAAGGCTGTGGTTGGATGAATGTCTGTGGTGCGATTTACAGCTTCAAACTGAAACCCAGGTTTGCTAGCCTTATGTCTGAATTCAGGCAGGGTGAACAGGTGACCATTTCTGAGCACTAGTGAAAGTGACAAGGCTTTCGCTTCATCTTGTCAATTTCACTGGAAAATTGAAAGGTAGAACGATAAAGAAAATCGGTGATACTGGCTAGTCCCCAGTGCACTGACTTCCATACAGGAAGAAGAGGTTGCAATGTGAAGAGAGAGAAAAAACATTTCCCAAATATATACAATTCTATATAAAAAGGTGGATGGAGTATTTAAATACAGTTGTGGTCATACGTAACACACAAACACAGGTTGGTTGAAATATGTTCGTAAAACTGCCTTCACTTATGGCCATCCATTGATTTAAAAACCTATAATAACTTCATTTAAAACTTCATCGCTCTCTTTTACACATGCACACACCGTTGCCAACAGGAAGAGAGATGCTCAGAAGTGTTTTAAGTGGCGCGTATGAAATCTGTCTAAAACAGGAGCATCTGCAACGATACTTGCTTAAAACGTCTGCCATTATATGGGATGCCAAAAGACCACCTCCTGCTGTTCCCTATACAAATGAATGGGAAACCCAAAGATAAATTACCACCCACAGTGCATGATAGCGGACATGGTAAGCAGCTGTCAGGGCAGCTCTATAATTATGCATGTATTCTTCCAATATTATGCAATTAGATGGCCCCATCTCTCTTTCTTTCAGCTGATAATGTTTTTGTAGGTGTCAAGAGCACTGAACTCTCTACTTGTTCAATCACTTATGGATTAGTCGAACACAACCAGTGTTATGCTGGTTTTCTTATGCTGCTGGTATACGAAATACAAAAGTCAGGAAAAGAGAGTAAAATATTTTTAATAAGCATACGTTTCTAATGTTAAACTACCATTTTTAAAAACCTGATTTCCAAGAATCTCTTACTAATCATTTCCTTCAACAGTTTTGAGTTTCATTCTAGAGTGCAAATAACAGAATCCGGCAAAGAAAACCCATTATCCTTTGCCCTTTCTCTCGATGTTGAGGGGAGCTGTAGACCAACAATATCTGGGGACCGAAGTTGAACCCTGATATATGGAACACTTTGAGGCGCTTCACACAAGCTGTGTGAAGCGCCAGGAGGAGGTATGCAGGGAGAGTGGCTTTGACCCACTCTCCCCACAGACGATCACGTACCCGTCGCTGCGCAGGCAGATTGCCCACCCAGATGAGCGGCGGCTGGACTCCGGCACTCCCGCGCTTTGCCGCATCATGTCCAGCAGCCCCGGGGGTCGGGTGAAGGAAAGCGCCGCCACACTGTGCCACACACCTCGGAGCTCCAGTAATGCACTGCATGAGTATGCAGTGCATTCCTGGGATCCCCCCTCCACCCCCCAAGTGTGTCCACCATGGCTGCAGACACATGACCAAAAAAATGAGGTTAACGGAGCCCTCACTCCATTAACCTCATTTAAGAGGTTGGCTACACAAGCGGGCTTGCCACCCTGGAGCCACCGGGCTTGCCCGCGAGCCGATTGGTTTTCACAAGCTGCAGGAACTGGGCTGGGCTCCTGCTGGTCGTGAGAATAGCTTGAGTTTTTGATTGTGTGAATGACTTCTTTGTGTGAGGAGAGGGTTTCCATTCACCTCAGTAATTGGGAAAATGGACTTTGTGCAACTTTGATAGTGCTTGCTTGAGCAGAGTTCTTTGTGTAAGCTTTAAAGTGGTGATTTCCTTATACTTATCAAGGGGAGAGCAACTGCTAGCTGGGCAAAGAGGCACCTTTTACCATGGTGATTCTCTTTATTTAGCAGGGCGAGAGTAACTGGCCCTATCCACCCCCAGCACAGTACTTCCAGTGACTGTTGCTGGTGTGTGTCTTATGTTTCATTTTAGAATGTGAGCCCTTTGGGGACAGGGAGCCATCTTATTTATTTGTTGTTTCTCTGTGTAAACTGCCCGGAGCCATTTTTGGAAGGGCAGTATAGAAATCAACACAACAACAACAACAACAACAACAACAACAACAAGAACTATCCCTACCCAAGTGTAGCACAGCATTCTTCCAGTGGCTGCTGGTGCTGGTGGTATCTACCTTATATTTCATTTTAGACTGTCAGCCCTTTTGAGATAGGGAGACATCTTTCTTACTGAGCCTTTTCTCACAATCATGGAGAAAGGGCTCTGATCTGTAGGGGAGGAATCCTTGAAATGCTTACCTCCCCAGTAGATGATCAAAGTGGTTGGGCAGATTGCCCGCCCAGATGATTGCTAGCTACTGCTGGCCGTGTGGAGGGTCGGGATCTGCGGTGCGTCTTCCCTGCCCCGGAACTCCTATAATGCACCACACAAGAGTGGTGGGGATCCTCCTATACCAGGGATTCTCAACGTGTGGGTCTCCAGATGTAATTGGACTTCAGTTCCCATAATTCCCAGCCAAAGGCCACTGGAGCTGGGGATTATGGGAGTTGAAGTCCAATAACATCTGGGGACCCACACGTTGAGAAACCCTGTTCTATACGGATTCTCCGGGCACTGGCTGGGAGGCTTCTTGCATGTAGGTGCCGCACGGAGCCACGCAGCACTGACACATGATGAATAAGCCTGGTTTCTTGTAGCCATCACACCCAAAACCCAGGCTAAATGACAGGCTCCCTAAGCGGGTTTGCCGCCACATCACAGTCGGGATGCTCATGGCTCCCAGTGGTTCACATGCACTAGCAAAACTGGGCTGAGCTCCTTTAGCCTGGTTTTGCCTGTGCATGTGAATAGCCCCACTTACTTACTGAGGCAGCTCTCACGATCCAAGAGACCTGCCTGGGGAGGGTGAGCGGGGAGAGTGGGCTTAGCCCCACACATGAGCAGGACGGCAGCCCTGGGTGGCTGGATCGGCTGCCCACATGACTGCTGGCTCCATGACAGAGCCGGCGGGGGCTGGGAGGATCGGGGCCCACATGGCCCCTGGAAGCTCCATTATGCCCTGCACAAGCACGCAGGGCATACTGGAGAGACCCCGAGCTGGGAGGCGGTGAGGGTGCCGCGCCGCAGCTACTCACCATTTTTAAAAAACAGGTTTTAGGTGTGGGCTACAGAAGTGGGTGACCTGCTTTGATGGAACCGGGCTCAGCTGCGAGCCCGGTGGGTCTGACAATCGGTGGGGAGCAGGCTAAGCACCCTTAGCCCGCTTTCCACTGATCGTCAGAATAGCTTCACTTTCTTACTGAAAACTGCTTTGGGCACTTTTGCTGAAAAGAGGAATATAAATATTCGCTGTAGTCATCGTCATTGCACCCACTGGCTTCACTCAAAAAGGGAAGATCAGGGCATAAGTGCTCCCCACATGGAGAAGTTTAGCTTGCCAGCGCATAACAGGGCCCAATCCAGGGTCCACAGGTCTTTCTGTGAGGCTATTCTCAAGACCAGGAGGAACCGGGCTAAGTGAGCCTAGCCTGGTACCTCCTGATCATGTACTGCCATGGGAGCTGCGCAACTCCTGGCAGCAAAGCTCACAAAATACCCCTCCCCTTAAACAAGGTTAGGAGAGCGAGCACGCCACTCATCCTGTCTAGTTGATTGTGTGCCACCACAGTGCGCCTCTGCGGCGCAACATCACACAAGTAAACTCCCAACTGGGAGGCTACAACAAGCCTCCCCCATCTTGGGGATCTCCCCGGAATGCTCTGCAGACCTGCTCGGGGAATCCTGGGATCAAGGGCGTAGCTATGGGAGAGGGGGCCCATGTTCATCCCTCTCTCTGGAGGCCCCCCAGAGTGTGGGAGAAAATAGGAAAAATTAGGAAAATAGGGAGGGGTGGAGCTGGAGGGCCCTCAGGAGCTGGGGGCCCGTGTTCTTTGAACCTTTTCTCTCAATTATAGATACGCCCCTGCCTGGGATGATCGCTGCTGCCCCTACCGGCTCCGTGACGGAGCCCGTAGTCATGTGGGTGGCCGATCCAGCTGCCCAGGGTGAGCTCCCCACAGCGCCCAGCTAGGCTCTACACTCGGATCGTGTGTACAGCCTCTGTTTGTAATGCAGAACCCTGTTTTGATGCATGGCTCTTCCCTTCTTTGCCCGAAGTCAGTGTCTGCAATTTTGTAGTATTTCTCACTCCATTTCTCCCCTGGGTATGGAAGACAGAATTTAGTCACCCCTTTCCCACTCTTACTGATCATACGTTCAGTAAGAAAAGAAAGGAATTGTTAGTTACGTTTCCATCTCCTCCTCCTCCATGGAGCTCAGGACAGCATATAAGGTTCTTCCTTCCCACACATACATGTTATCCTCACAACAACCCTGTGTGACGTAGTTTAAGTGGAAAGAGAGCGAGTGGCCCAAGGTCACCCAGCGAGCTTGATGGCTGAGTGGGGACCTGAACCTGGGTTTCCCCACTCCAGCACAACGGCCACACAATGGATTGTGGCAGCAGTCCAAAATTGTAAGGAGATTTGGGTATCAATAAGTATAACTGTAAAGAACAGACATTTTTGCATTCATGTGTTTTGCAAGTTTCTTATTCAAGGCCATTTTGCAGACCTTGATAATAACTGTTTATATTCACTCACAGAATTAACTGCGGTAGGCTAGAAAAAGTTCCATGGTGGCACAATGCCCCTATGATTTATAATGGTGTGTGTATTCTGTAAGAACACAAAGATGCAATATACTTTTAAAAAAAATCCATATCATCTTTTAAACCAATAGAGTTCATGGCTTCTGGAAAGCAGCTAACACTGATTAGTGTTAGCTGCTTTTACATAGGGTTCATTGTTTTCCAGTTGCTTTTTGAAGCTATGATAACTGGGTTTAAACCAAAAGACTAGCATATTCTTTTCAATGTGTATAAATCAATGAAATGCAGGTTCCTATATTCACTCAGAGCCAACAAAAAAATGATGAATTCTGCTCCAAAACAACAAGGTTCAGTTGTAATAGATTGAAACAACCACTTGGTGGCAACATTTTGCTACACAAATGGAATGAGGACTGCATTTGACTGTAGAAATTCTGAAAATTAAAGACAAAACCTATCACTGCCACATATACTAACAGCGAACTCAAGTGGTCAACTCGAGTGCCTAGCAGTTGGGAAGTGAAATACGGCCATCCAAAACTAAAATCAAAGAAATAAAAATTGAAGGACAATCAGAAATGCAGCTCACTATAGAGTCAAAGGGATATCTGTTATACGGCTTCTGTATTAGATTGTGGGGGCCAGGGGTGGGGGCAGATTAACACATGCAGCACATGCAGCACATATACAACATGCACCAGTTCTGAGCCCACTTGATGAGCATGTAATACCAAGTTCGGTCCAGTCAGTCCTGCTAACTGAACTAAAGAGGCACCTTTTAAAAGTGGTGATTCTCTTTATTTAGCAGGCGGAAAGCAAATGGCCCTATCCATCCCTAGCACAGCATTCTTCCAATGGCTGTTACTGGTGTCTACCCTATGGTGTTTTTTATTTTTAAGATTGTAAACCCTTTGGGGACAAGGAGCAATTTCTTTCTTTCTTTCTTTCTTTCTTTCTTTCTTTCTTTCTTTCTTTCTTTCTTTCTTTCTTTCTCTCTCTCTCTCCTTTGGGAACTTTTGTTGAAAAGCTGTATATCAATATGTATTGCTCCTAGCATCTGAAATCCCACCTCACATTATGTATATTCAGTTTTTGAGAACTACTTCCTGAATTTGTATTAAAATGTTGACGATAAAGCATGGAAAGTATGAACAAGAGATTTTAGGCACTGTTCTCAGCTCCAAAGGTTTGTATACCTCTCAATGCTGCAATTTCTTGAAGGTGAAGGTTCCAGTCTGAACACGGGGGATCCTGCCCCACAACAAGAAACTTACAATTCACTTCAGTGGAAGTGGTGACACCACACCTATAGAGTACATAAATGTGCCCAGCAAATGAAATGAATGGAAAAGTTCCTTCATATGGAGTTACACATCAGGATGTGCAAGGGACTCCAGACCAGAAAATCTAGGAAAGGATTAGACTAATATATCTGCACAGCATTTCGAGTTTAAACGTTTACAAAGCAGTTGTCATAGCCATAGTGCCAGAGATTTGAAAACAGTTGTGTGGTCACTGGGAACACTGAAAGTTATTTACTTTTCTATAATCTATAAAGCTTCTTCAAAATCACGCCATTAGCTTTCCAAGGGTACCACACAGCACAGCTCATAATGCAAATTAGGTTCAAGTAGTTAAACATTGCTATTGATATTTTGTTTCCCAGGAGGCCTCCTTGTCTTGCAGCCATAGTCATATTCATTGTGAAGCCGTTTGGATTCTGTGTTCCACTTAGTAAGAAATAAAACTGTTTGTAAATATCAAGGATATTTTCCTAATGGTTTTGTAAATGGCAGATTTAGTAACCATTTACCAAATGCCCAGAAAATATATTATTGTTTGAATGAGTGTGAGAGTGAGTGTGCCTGGCTTCCCAAATTAGAACATAAGAACAGCCCTGCTGGATTAGGCCCATCTAGTCCAGCATCCTGTTTCACATAGTGGCCCACCAGATGCCACTGGAAGCCTATCGGCAGGAGTTGAAGACATGCCCTCTCTCCTGCTGTTACTCCCCTGCAACTGGTACCCAGAGGCATCCTGCCTTTGAGGCTGGAGGTGGCCTATAGCCCTCCGACTAGTAGCCGTTGATAGACCTCTCCTCCATGAAGTTATCCAAACCCCTCTTAAAGCCATCCAGGTTGTTGGCTGTCACCACATCCTGTGGCAGAGAATTCCACAAGTTGATTATGTGTTGTGTGAAAAAGTACCTCCATTTGCTGGACCTAAATTTCCTGGCAATCAATTTCATAGGATGACCCCTGGTTCTACTGTTATGTGAGAAGGAGAAGAATTTATCTCTATCCACTTTCTCCACACCATGCATGATTTTATAGACATCTATCATGTCTCCCTACAGTTGTCTTTTTTTCTAAACTAAATATCCCCAGGTGTTGTAGCCTTGCCTCATAAGAGAGGTGCTCTAGGCATATCAACTTTTAAACTTTTAGGTTATATCAACTTTTAAACATACTGAGTATAGAATTATGTCATTTTAAAAAATAAAACTGAATACTGATTAGTTTTTTTTATTTGTCACAATTACATAAGTTTCACAGTATGCATTTTACCTTTCAAAATTTTACAGATGAAAAGAAGGGCCGATACAGGCATGCATTTCCCCCCACCCCAAATCCTAAGTACTGCAAATGTGTTTTCAGCTCACTTTTTAATGTGTGCATGACTACAGCCAGGGCTTAATGTCATTTTCAAGACTAGGTTCTCAAGTGAGTACCAGCAGAAACAATTTGGTACTCATAGATATCAAGTGTCTCAGTAGCTCCTCCTTCTCATTCTTTGCCACTTTGGTGGTGGCCTTTTGCTCCTGAGGCCTTTTGCCACCATTCCTATCACCCTCAGCGTTCCTGCCACTCCCAGCATTCTTGTCATCCATTCCCAGCAGCTCTCCAGTCACACAGAAATGGAAAGAAATGGTCTGAAGACAAGGAAGGGGCCATTTCTGATTCTGAGCGGCCTTGAGATTCGCCAGCAAGTGGCAGCGAGGGAGTGGCAGCCAGTGAGGGAGCAGCAGCAGGGGTGGCTGGCAGCAGGGTGGCAGGATAGTTTGGCAGTCCCAGACAGTATTCATTTGAACATTTTTCAAATGTTTGGAAATGTGCGTGCACCCGTGACTTCCGGTCATATCCGGAAGATGAGGGCAACAGGGCAGCAGGGAGGTACGTTGCCACCCCAATGGGCATCAAGAAACATGGACGCAGGTGGGGGAAAAGAGGCGGGAGGGGTAAGTGCACCGTCCTCCACTCTTAAAGGGAGGCACCCCGCTGCCTTCAAACTGGCAGAACCACCGGTTCTTCGAACCAGTTCAGTGCACATCCCTATTGTCTACACAGACTGGAAGCAGCTTCTCCAAGGTTGCAGGCAGGAATCTCTCCCAGCCCTAACTTGGAGATGCCAGGGTGGGAGGGGAACTTGAAACCTTTTGCATGCAAGCATGAAGATGCTCTTCCCAGAGTGGCTCCATCCCATAAGGGAAATATCTTACCGAGCTCACGCGTGTAGTCTCCCATTCATATGCAACCAGGGGAGACCCTGCTTAGCAAAGGGAACAAGTCATGGTTGCTGTCACCTTGGCAGAGCCTGGGCAAATCCATCTTGCCACTACTGTCTCCTGGTTTCTGACACCATATGTTTAAGATGGCTTTTAATTGGCTTTAACTTGTCTTTTTCTTGTTTGTCTCCTACATTGTTTGTTGTCACCTCTTGTTTCATTTTAGATTGCAATTTATATTTTATTGGATTTTATATTTTATGCTTTTGCTGTGAACAGCCTTGTGCGTTTCTTAAAAAGGCAGGATACAAATGTTTTTAAATTATAATTAATAAAATAATGCAGGTTATAAGTGCCATGGCATTTTGCATTTAAACATCCAAGAAAGAATAAACTTGACCACAGCCTAAGGCTACTCACATAACTAGAAAAGCAAGAGAGAGTTTTTCTTTGGGTTATTAGTCCTAACATATGTGTGCTATCATATTTAATCTCAGCAGATCCAATATGGGAAGTGGCAGATTAAACCCTCAATAATGTAGTTCTAGTGCATGTTTGTGCATCATTAACATGTTTCAGAGTCACCTCCCTAAAGGCAAACGACAATATAGGGACAGCTGGAAACAGAACATCAAGACAGGACACCCTTTACACCACTGGGATATTTAAAAGAGGATGGCTTCCTTCTGTTAAGTATTTATTTTGGGTCACTTTTGCCCACACAGGGGAAGGCTTCTCCTCACCGAACTTCAAATAAATTCAGTGAACCAGAAAATGATTAAATTTGATTGGTGGAAGGAAGGCTCCAGCTTACTTCATTGTTACCTAGTATTTAGCTGGGCCTGGTACAGGTGTGTGTTTTGGGCTAAACAGAGATGGGGAAGTGTGGGATGACCCTGGGGCAGCTATACCAGTGGTGGTGGGGAATCGATGAAGATAATGCATTGGTAGGCCAGCGGGCTATTATAGGGGAAGAAAATCCAGAAATTTAATTGCTGCTTGCCCTTCCAGCAGGCCTACCACCTCTTTGATTCTGGAGAGCAATGCCACCCACCCACAGAACCTCACCTTATAACTCTGTAATGCCAGGTTGGTTCAAAATAAATCTGAGGTAGTCCATGACTTGATTATGGATGGAGCTGACCTGGTATGTATTATGGAGATCTGGTCGGGAGAGGCTAGTGGTCCAGTGTGGTCCCAGTTTCTCTCAGAGGGTTACTCCATGGTAGAGCAGGTGAGAGGATGTGGTCAGGGAGGTGGGGTGGCTGTGGTCTATAAGAATACCATCACCCTTGCCAGGATCCCTGTCAGGGATTTGGCTTATACTGAATGTGTGTACCTAAGCCTAGGAACCAGGGATAGACCAGGACTTCTGCTGGTGTACCGATCACCCTGCTGCCCAGTGGAGTCCCTAACAGAGCTGATGGACCTGGTTGCTGAGTTGGCATTGGAGTCACCCAGGTTGGTGGTGGTGGTGGGGACTTTAATGTTCATTTGGGGACTGGGTTGTTGGGGGCAGCTCAAGAGTTCATAGCAACCATGACTACTGTGGGCCTATCCCAATTGGTCTCTGGTCTGACACATGATGCTGGTCACATGCTCAATTTGGTCTTTTGCTCTGATCAGGGAGGTGTTCCATGGGTGGGGACTCCTGTCATTGCCCCATTGTCATGGACGGATCACCATCTGGTTAAGGTAGAACTTACAGCCATGACCCACCTCTGCAGGGGTGAAGGACCTATTAGATTGGTCTGCCCGAGGAGATTATTGGATCCAATAGGATTCCAAGAAGTCTTGGAGAGGTTTAGGGTTGGCTCTGCTAATGATTCTGTCGATGCTCTGGTACAAGGATGGAACAATGAACTTACTAGAGCAGGAGACACAATAGCTCCCAAGCATCCTCTCCGACTTGCTTTAAAGAAGCCCTGTGGTATTCGAATGAGTTACGGGAGCTGAAGTGGTGAGGTAGATGATTAGAGCGCAAGTGGAGGAAGACTCGGTGTGAGTCTGATCGGGCACAACACAGAGCACATTTGAAGACCTATGCCCTGGCAGTACATGCGGCAAGGAAGCAATTCTTTTCTGCCCACATTGCTTCCGCAAATTCACATCCAGCTGAGTTGTCTAAGGTTGTGAGGCGGCTTGTATGTACCCCCTCCCCCTTGAATTTAAACTTGGAACCTTCGGTCACTCGCTTTGATGTCTTTAACAACTTGTGTGTGGATAAAATCTCTCAGATTCAGGTGGAGCTGGATTCTACAGTTACTTCAGAGTCTATTGTGGGTGGAGGTGTCCAGCAACTCCTCTTATGGGATTAGATTGGATCATTTTCAGTTTGTGACTCCTCAGGAAGTGGACAAACTGCTTCGGACTGTGCGTCCTCCAACCTGTTCCCTTGACCCTTCCTTGCCCAACTTGGCTTTATTGCATCTGATAATCATGTTATGAGAGTGGGTTGGGTTAATATTATATATGCTTCTCTGAGGGAGGGCAGGATGCCTCCTTGTGTTAAGGAGGCTATTATTAGACCACTTTTGAAGAAACCTGCACTGGATCTCTTGGAGTTAGCTAATTACAGACCTGTTTCTAACCTTCCATGGTTAGGTAAGGTGATTGAGTGGTTGGTGGCCTCTCAGCTACAGATAGTTTTGGAATGATGCAGATTATCTAGACCCATTTCAAATTGGCTTTCATATGGGCTATGGGGTTGAGACTGCCTTGGCTGGTGTGATGGATGATCTCCTATTGGCTATCAACAGAGGGAATGGACTCTGCTGATCCTTTTGGATCTCTCTGTGGCTTTCAATACCATTGACCATGGTATCCTTCTGGACAGCCTGAGGGAGGTGGGATTGGGTGGCATTGTTTTACAATGGTTCTGCTCCTACCTCTCTGGCAGATTCCAGATGGTGTCACTTGGAGACTGTTGTTCTGCTAAGCAAGAACTGAAGTGTGGAGTCCCACAAGGCTCCATACTGTCACCAATGCTTTTCAACATCTACATGAAACCGCTGGGAGAGATCATCAGGAGATTGGTGCTGGCTGTTCTCAATATGCTGATGACACCCATATGTACTTCTCCATGTCAACCTCATCAGAAAATGGTTTCTCTAAATGCCTGCCTGGAAGCAGTAATGGGCTGGATGAGGGATAACGAACAGATGTTGAATCCAAATAAGACAGAGATACCCAAACCTGGACCAAAAGCTCTCCCTGGTTTCTCAGGTTGAGGTGGTGGCCAGGAGCACTTTTTATCAGCTTCGGCTGATACATCAGCTGTGTCCATTTCTAGAGGTGAATGACCTTAAAACAGTGGTACACATGCTGGTAACCTCCAGGCTTGACTACTGTAATGTGTTCTATGTGGGGCTGCCTTTGTATGTAGTCCAGAAACTACAATTGGTTCAGACTGTAGCAGCCAGATTGGTCTCTGGGACAACGCGAAGGGACCACATAACACCGGTTCTAAAAGAACTGCACTGGCTGCCGATATATTTCCGGGTGAAATACAAAGTGCTGCTTATTACCTATAAAGCCCTTAATGGCTTGGGTCCAGGCTATTTGAGAGAACGCCTCATTTGTCATAATCCATGCCACCTGTTACGAGCTTCTGGAGGCATCTGGTTACGGTTGCCACTGGCTAGTTTGGTGGTGAACAAGGACTGGGCTTTCTCAGTGGCTGCCCCAAGTCTTTGGAATAAGTTTCCTGCTGAAATAAGAGCATCTCCTCCTCCCCACATGATCAACATACTGAGGTAGGATGGCTCATCCTACCTCGGTAAAGAACAAAGTACAGGATCTGGGCTACTCACATTTGAGCAAGCTGGATTGGAGTGGTTTGTCCTCCCATGCCTGCCAACCTGGGCTGCATGCCTCCTACCTTCATTTTGATAATCGTGTGAATAGCCCTAGTATTTAACAACTGGAGGATTAAGTCCATCATTGTTGCACATCTGTGGGAGATACTGCTGATGGCAGGGAGGGTGACGTCTAAGATAGCCCTGCATGGATCTTTGGTCACCACCATCTTTAGCTGTGGCAGCAAAAAATTCCATGGAGAGTGGTGTGAGAAATTCAACACTCCAGATTAAGGCTAGGAGGACAATATTACTCCACAGGTGCTGTGATGCTGGGAGGCAATTCTTTTCTACAGTGCTTAGTTTCGATCCCATGAAATATAATCCTGCAGGCAGCATAGATGCTGAAGTTACATCTACCAGCTCAGCAGGTGTATAGCTCTCACCTCCTTTCATGCTCCAGGCCAGAATCTTGGGATTGTTCTTTTTTTTTGTCTTGAGCTGTTTTTCTTTTAAACCCGTGTATATCTATAGGTATATCTGTATATCCATCTGTGCATTTTCAAGTACATTTCAAATCGTCTGACACATTTGCATGCGCACAATGCAGAATCCTCAAAATTACTCCAGGGCCTGATAATGATGGAGTTCCGTATTTTTTGGAATGTTTTCTGCCAGCTAAAGAAGGATTTCAAACACACGAGATGCTAGACATTATTTTTGAGTCATTATATATGGCTCTCAACATTTCAGAATATGATGGCCAGGCAGAGGCCAAGATCCCAAGAGCAGGCCTTGACCTAGCATTTTTGGAGCCCTAGGCAAAGTTTCATTGTGGTGCCCCCACTGCTCCCCAGCCAAGAAGTATGGAGCCCCAGCTTTAACTTGAGACACACAGGCTACTCATTCATGAGGTTGAATGAATGACCAGCCAACACAAGAGCCAGGTCCCCACCTCCAGAGGCACCATTCTGATGCCACAACCATCACACTCATCCCTCACTTTCCTCACCCCACTGGGCATGCTGTTCATTTTGCCCTCCTCACCCCACTAGGGGACACCTCTTCTTCCCTCCCTCCAGAAATTTGAGCTAGGAATGTTCCTACTACCACTTCCTGGCTTGGTGTCATAGTCCGAGATTGCTGAGCACCCACCCACAGTTAGTGGGGGCATGATTGTCCTTTGCTTCAGGCAGCAAAATGTCTTGGACCATCCCTGTCTGCATGCACACTGGGGCCCTCTGGATTTCATATTCTGAACCCTCATAGTGGATTAAATGTCCCTTTGGAAGGTCTCATGAACAGTGGTGGCCCCCAGACCTTGGTGCACCTGAACCAGGGTGCCAAATGCCACTCCTCACACACTCCTTTCTGTTTTTCCCCAAGCAGCAGTGGCAATAGGCACCACTGCCATTTGATTCTGTATGTGCACATGAACACAGTCACAGACACAGACAGACCTCCATCTCCTTCTCACCCTCTTCCTTCTTTGCAATAGCAATAGCCATCACTGTTCAACATACATGTCCTCTTCTGCCTCCTCCCTCAAGAAAAAGGAAATGGAGAGGAAACAAATGAGGAAACTGGAGATGCCATGTCACTGCTCAGCTCCAAATGGGGCATGGCAGAGAAAGACAGGTAATAGGTGGCAGTTTGCCTCCCTGTTAGCACCCAAGTTATCTGTCCCTTGAAGCAAACACCTCACCTCACCTTATGGAAAGGCTGCATCTGCTCCTTTTTTCCTGAAGTGGCATTTCAGGGCATATGGGATGCTACAATAAAAAGGAAGATCAGAAACCCTGGAACATGGATGGCCCTATGATTCTGGGCCAGTCTCTTATCTCTCTTGGCCTAACCTACCTCACAGGATTATTGTGAGGATAAACATAACCTGTGTACCACTCTGGGCTCCTCAGAGGAAGAGCAGACTATAAATGTCAAAATAAATAACAATAAAATTAAAAAATATATAATCAAATAATAGTCAGGGACTAATCCTTGACACCAAAACCAGTCAGAGGAAACAACAGCCACATTCTCAGAAATTAAACCTTACTGAGAGATGTTGCCAGAAAGCAATGTGTTGGGGTAGCACATGGACCACCTCTCTCAATATGTTCCCAGCATGAGACCACAGGACTGTGGTCTCCATGAACTTTTACCTTGCTCTTTGGCAAAAATTGGTCATTAAGCAACAGATCATGCTTGGCAGCATGTGTTCCGGTTAAAGAGAACAAACTGAAAAAGAATGCATCCACCTCTCTTCTATCGGAGGTGAGTTAGCAAATAGATCAAAGTGAATTGTTTGGGAGGAAATCCTCCTACTTAGAGATAAGCATTTGGAATGCCTTTTAGCAAAGAGCACCTAATTGGCTATTTCCCATCCCATTAAAAATGATTGATTGACTAGCAAGGATAAGGGAGAGATGCTCATAAATGAATAAAAGATGTATATCTGGACACCTGGAGACATCATAGGTCCTTTAGATTGTAAACAACCATAGCCTATTTACTTCACATAATCACATTTGCATAGCTTGCTCTTGCCTTTGACCAGAAGGACCTACCTAAAGTGACTAAGTCCATGTAGTAATGGACTCTGTTGTTTTGCCCAGCAACACCTTGCCCTCTGGGTTGGGATAGCTGCCTCATTGGTTCAATAGTTGCTTCAGGGCATGTTTTTAGGTTTAAATAACATATCTAGGTCACCATGGCCTCAGACTGTTTGGATCTAGCAATCCTACTGACTCTCATATTATTGTTTTTTATTATTATTTATTCAATTTTTATACCACCCTTCTGAAAAGGCTTATGTCGGTTTACAATTAAAAACAGAAACCATTAAAACCAATAACAATTAAAACAGATATAAATATTAACACCAATTAAAAACATCTTTAAAACAATTAAACTATCACAACAGTTTAAACCCTGAAAATCAGGTTAGCGTTAAAACAATTAAAACTAATTAAAACCCTAAAAGGCCAGGCAAAACAGGTGGGTTTTTAGGGCTCTCTTGAAGGTCAGTAAGGAATTAAGATTATGAATTTCTGCTGGGAGTGCATTCCACAGCCCAGGAGCAACCACAAAGAAGGCCCGCCTCTGAGTTGCCACCAAACAAACCAGTGGCAACTGGAGATGGACCTCCTCAGATGACCTTAACGTGTGGTGGGGATCATGTAAAAGAAGGCGCTCTTTAAGATATCTCGGGCCCAAGCCATTCAGGGCTTTAAAGGTAATAACCAGCACTTTGTATTTTGCCCGGAAACATATCGGCAGCCAGTGTAACTCCATCAGTAAAAGAGTAACATGGTCTCTCTGAGATGACCCAGAGACCAACCTGGCTGCCGCATTCTGAACTGACTGAAGTTTCCGGACTACGTACAAAGGCAGCCCCACATAGAGCGCATTGCAATAGTCAAGCCGGGAGGTTACCAGCTCATGCACCACTGTTTTGAGGTCATCCTCTTCAGGGAATAGGCACAGCTGTCGAATCAGCCAAAGCTGATAGAAAGCACTCCTGGCCATGGCCTCCACCTGAGATACCAGGGTGAGGCCTGGGTCCAGGAGTGCTCCCAAGCTGTGCACCTGCTCCTTCTGGGGGAGTGTAACCCCATCCAGCACAGGGAGATCTAACTCACCCCTCAGATTCTGAGCCCCCACAATGAGCACCTCCGTCTTGCTTGGATTCAGCTTCAATTTGTTATCCCTCATTCAGCCCATTACTGCCTGTAGGCAGGCATTTAGAGAATAAGTGCCATTTCCTGAAGATGAAAAGGAGAAGTAGATTTGGGTGTCATCAGCATACTGATAACACCCAGCACCAAACTTCCTGATGACCTCACCCAGCGGTTTCATGTAGATGTTAAAAAGCACTGGTGACAGAATGGAGCCCTGAGGGACTCCATATAACAGCTCCTGTTTTAAGGAGCAACTGTCACCAAGCTCCACCATCTGGAATCAACCCAAGAGATAGGAACAGAACCACTGCAAGGCAGTGCGCCCTATCTCCAACTTCCCCAGGCAATCCAGAAGGATACCATGGTCGATGGTATCGAATGCCACCGAGAGATCCAGAAGAATCAGCAGAGTCACACTCCCTCTGTCGATTCCCTGGTAAAGGTTATCTATCAGGCTGACCAAAGCTGTCTCAACCCCATAGCCAGCTCTAAAGCCAGTTTGAAATGAGTCTAGATAATCAGTTTCCTCCAAGACTGCCTGGAGCTGGTCGGCCACCACCCTCTCAATCACCTTCCCCAACCAAGGGAGATTGGAGACTGGCCTATAATAATCCATCGCTAAGGGGTCCAGGGAAGGCTTCTTTAAGAGTGTTCTAAACATTGCCTCCTTCAAACAAGGGGGCACCCTCCCCTCCCTCAGTGATGCATTTATGATGTTAACTAGGCAATCTCCAATAATCTCCCTGCTAGATAGAAGCAGCCAAGTTGGGCAAGGATCCAGAGAACAGGTGGTAGGCCGCACCGCCCCAAGCAGCTTGTCCACATCCTCAGTAGTCACAGATTGAAACTGATCCAATCTAATACTGCAAGAGGGATTGCTGAACACCTCCTCCATAGACCTTGCAAAAATAGTGGAGTCCAAGTCGGCCCGAATACAGAAGATCTTATTCACAAAGAACCCATTAAAGGCATCACAGCAGAGCAACTCTGGGGACTAATTGGAAGTAGAAGGAGCAGAAACCAAACTCCTCACAACCCGGGATAGCTCCGCCGATCGTGAACCTGCAGCTGCAATACCATAATCTCTTTTTCGCTGCACGCACTGCCACCACATAAGCCTTCAAATGGGTCACATGCTGAATCCTGTCAGATTCGAACCGAGTTCTCCTCCACTTGCACTCTAGTTGCCTACCCAACCACTTCAGCCCCTGCAGCTCCTGAGTATACCAAGGGGCCATTTTTGCAGGAGGTTGGAAGGGCCGCTTAGGAGCAATCATGTCTACTGCCCTGCTGAGTTCCCTGTTCCCTACCACGAGGAGAGCTGGTCTTATGGTAGCAAGCATGACTTGTCCCCATAGCTAAGCAGGGTCTGCCCTGGTTGCATATGAATGGGAGACTTGATGTGTGAGTACTACAAGATATTCCCCTCAGGGGATGAAGCCGCTCTGGGAAGAGAAGAAGGTTTCAGGTTCCCTCCCTGGCTTCTCCAGGCATAGGCGTAACGATAGGGGGGGCAGGGGGGGCACATGCCCCAGGCGCCACTCCCTGGAGTCACGTGGGGGGCGCCAAAAAGTGCCCCGCCGATCCCTGAAAATTTACCAAAATTTTTTTCTTCTTGTTTGAATTGCCGCCGCTGCCACACAGAGCGACCGAGCAGCAGGCTGCAGCCAACCGCACCACCAGCCGCCTCCCTCTCCCCTCGAGGTGAAGATTGCTATCTCCGCCCCCTGGACCGGCTCCTGTTTGTTTCTCATTCCCGGTGGTGCTGGGGCGGTGTTGCACTCGAGCTCCCGAGGGAGGAGAGGAAAAGAGATCCTTCTTCAGCAGAACTCCTCTCTTCTTCTCCCCCCCACCCCCGCTCCTCCACCACCAACCCCATACTCCGCCTCCCCTTCCCGCTCGGTTGCACAGCAAAGAAAGAGAGAAACTAAGCTCATTAACAAAACAAACAAACAAGGGTGATGGAATTGATTTACTGCATGATGCACTGCTGAGGTAAATCTTTCTTGGAGTATTTCTTTTGCTTGGCGGCGGCGGGGTGGTGGTGGTCATGGAGAGACAAGGACAGCTCTGCTTATGCAAAAGTTTCCTAGCGATCTCTATCTTGTGTGTATCGTATGTTTGTGCTTTGCAAAAGGGAGGGAGACGGGGAGGAGGGTCTACCACAGAGTAACGCGTAAGTAAGTGTGTGTGTGTGTGTGTGTGTGTGTGTGTGTGTGTGTGTGTTACCTGCACAAGGGGACAAGAAGGTAATTTTGAAAAGGCATTTGGGAATTGCTTCTCTTCGTTCTCAAACATTTGGATCTGACTTAAAAAAATAAATCCATACAAACATCAGTTTGATGGCAACTTTGCCTGTTGAAATCTAAGCGTCATATACTGAGTGTCTTGGAAATGCGATATGCAGTATGCCAGAGAGAGGAATAGAGAGGAAAGTATTTAATTTTTTTTAAAGGAGGGGGATGAGGTGAAGAGAAGTGGTTTAGGAGACAAGAAATGAAGCTGCCTGTTTTCCAGTAAGTAATGGAGAAATTCCAGGAGCTGGGGCTAAATATACTTGGCGATCAATACAGAAATGGCTCATTGTGAATAATCTAACTGCTTGGTGTAGTGCAAGTTTTGAAACTAAAGGCAAAAGGGAGCTGGGGACTGGAGAAGGGAAAAAATGAAATTCTTCTTTTACCTTGAAACACCCCCCCCCCAATTAAATTTCCCATTTAAGAATACAATTGTGATAACTGACCTTTTTACATTTTATTTTATTTTTACTCAAGTGGTAAGTGAGTTGGCATCATCTAATACAGTTACTTGGGTTTCTGGAAAGTAATAGCTTGCTCTGTGTCAGGCTGACAAAGATGATTTTTGGTTGTTTATTGCATTTTTGGTTTTCTGAGCGGGCTCGGAATCCACCGCTGTCAGCTACAGAGGCTTATTGGAAAGTTGGTAGCCCTGGTGTGGTGTGGCTAAGTTGGTTTTGACTCCTGGCACCCACAGAACCCTGTGGTTTTCTTTGGTAGAATACAGGAGCGGTTTACCATTGCCTCCTTCCACGTAGTATGAAATGTTGCCTTTCAGCATCTTCATATATCACTGCTGCCCGATATAGGTGTTTCAATTCGAACCTGCAACCTTTTGCTCCCTAGGCAAGTTACTTCCCTGCTGTGCCATTAGGTGTGGCTTGTATTCCTTGTAAATCTAGGAGTAGGCAGGTGTGTGTGTGTGTGTGTGTGTGTGTGTGTGTGTGTAGGATCTTGATTATGGAAGTTGGCTGAGTGTCAGGATGGGACAGGTGCCTTGTGTGTGTGCTGCAGTAGCATTTAGGAACATAGGAAGCTGCCATATACTGAGTCAGACCATTGGTCTATCTAGCTCAGTATTGTCTACCCAGTCTGGCAGCAGCTTCTCCAAGGTTGCAGGCAGGAGTCTCTTGCAGCCCTATCTTGGAGATGCTGCCATGGAGGGAACTTTGGACCTAGATGCTCTTCCTAGAGTGGCTCCATCTCCTGAGGGGAATATCTTCCAGTGCTCACACTTCTAGTCTCCCATTCAAATGCAAACCAGGGTGGACCCTGCTTAGCTAAGGGTGGGGGGGCGCAATTTCAGTGCTTGCCCCGGGCGCCATTTTCCCTAGTTACGCCTCTGTCTCCAGGATAGGGCTGAGAGAGATTCTTGCCTGCAACCTTGGAGAAGCTGCTGCCAGTCTGTGAAGACAATACTGAGCTAGATAGACCAATGGTCTGACTCAGTATATGGCAGCTTCCTATGTTCCTATGTCTCTGCTGCCTGTCTTTGCTGCAGCAAAGCAGGAGAAGGGGCGGCAGGGAGATATCCTGCCGCTCCATTTACTCAAGGAAATACGTGCGCATGCACACACACACACACACACACACACACACGGCTTTCTAAAGCCTTTTGCACAGTACTGCACGCCAAGCGGGGGAAGGGGTGGCAGGGAGGTATCCTGCCGCCCCATTACTAAAAGAATTTCCAAAGTGCCGGAGAAGGGGCGGCAGGGAGGTATCCTGCCACCCCAATTACTCAAAGAAATACGGGAGCCGGAGGGGGGAAGCGGCGGGAGGGGTAAGTAAACCCTCCCCGCCCTTAAGGGGATCTCCCACCCCAGTGCCAGACCGCAGCTTCACGGTTCTGTGCACACTCCTGATCACCGACACTCCACCCCACCCACCCACCCACTTCCCCTGGCCTGCTCCACTACAGAGTAACCTGGTGGGAGAAGTTGAGCCCACACTGGACCACTCGCCACCCCCGACCACGTCTCAGTTATACATGCCAGGTCAGCTCCCTCATCCATGATCAAGTCATGGACAATTTCAGTCTTATTCTGAACTGACCTGGCATAGCAGAGGAGCAAGGCCAGATTCTGTGGGTTGTTGGAGCTGCTCCCCAAGGCCAAAGAGTTGACAGAGCAGTTGGAAGTGGAAAGAGTTACTAAATTACTGATTTCCCTTCCCCTGTAATGGCCAGCTGCTCTGCCAGCGCCGATTCTTCTATTCCCCACCACTACAGTAATAGCTGCCCCTGAACTGTCAGGCACACCCCCAGCACCATCCCACTCACGAGAGCCCAAACACATGTCTGCAAAAGGCCTGGCCCAACCCAACCCCCCAGCCCTCAGTCCCACCCCCAAAGGCTGGCCCCCTTTGGTGGCCGGCTTTGGCGGCTGCCTACAGGCAGCCCAACAGCCACGCCGACGGCTACACCTTTGGCAAGTCTCCTTGCTTTTAAGCTTGCAAGCTCCAGAAGCCACTCCTCACACAAGCAGCTCCCAGGACAGGCAGCAGTTGGAACGACTCAGCAGTCTGGGAGGCTGGCAACCAGCCAGCAGGAACTTGGCAGCCAACAAGCAGGCTGCACTCCGTCTGTGCTGGAATGTCCACAGGAGGCAGAGGGGCTAGATGGTGAGTCCCAGCAAGGCAGATGGAATGGCCCTGCTCCCCCTGTTACCTTCACCATAGACTGCGAGCTGTGACAATTGCTCCCTCACTCTTTATCTCTGCTTCTACCTTGTGCTTTTCTCAAGAGGAGGAACATCTGCCTGGCCATCACACAACCTAACATGTCCCCGTAATCTGCCCAGGAAGCACAACTGCCTGGCCATCACACAACCTAATGTGCCCAGGAAGCATAGGTAATGCTAACTTCTTCAGCCATCTATCACTGAGCCTCCTCACCTCTTTCTCCACTTACTGCCTTCCAGTCTCCAGGCACTTTGCACTGCAAGCCTCTAGGCAGGCTCTGATTTGCTACTCTAGCCATTCTACTACAAGCGTTTTACCAAGACTCTGCTTAGCTAAGGGGACAAGTCATGCTTGCTACCACAAGACCAGCTCTCCTCTCTTGATTTAAAGAGCATTGGAAACAGTATGGTGCCTTCTGGAACTCCACACTTCACTTTTCACTTTTCAGAGCAACAGTCTTCAGGCAACACCATCTGGAATCTACCAGAGAGGTAGGAGTCGAACCACTGCAAAATAGTGCCACCCAATCCCACCTCCCTCAGGCAGTCTGGAATGATACTGTGGTCAATGGTATTGAAAGCTATAGAGTGATCTGAAAGGATCAGCAGGGTCCTCTGTTGATAGCCAGTAGACGATCATCCATCACACCAGCCAAGGCAGTCTCAACCCCATAGCCCATATGAAAGCCAATTTGAAATGTGTCTAGATAATCTGCATCATTCCAAAACTATCTGTAGCTGAGAGGCCACCAACCACTCAATCACCTTACCTAACCATGGAAGGTTAGAAACAGGTCTGTAATTAGCTCCAAGAGATCCAGTGCAGGTTTCTTCAAAAGTGGTCTAATAATAGCCTCCTTAACACAAGGAGGCATCCTGCCCTCCCTCAGAGAAGCATATATAATATTTACCTGACCCTCTCTGAAAATTTGATTATCAGATGAGATGAGTTAGGAAAAGAATATGGTTACTGTGTTTCAGGTTAGACATTCCAAAATTACTGATCAGATTTGGAAATCTTGCTGAGGGCAGCAAATATTCCCCATGGGTTACACATCGGGAAAAGAAATTCTGACTGCATTTAAAGATAAATTAAAGAGATAGCTTTGCCACTTGTGCATTGCAAAGTATTTAATGGGCAATTCTGCTCCTTGCATTTATAAAAAATATGTTCTGGGATTTGGCCGGTGATTTATCAATTGCTTACTGACCACTGAATTTACCAGGTATCTTGCACAGAGCGAGCCTGCTGTGCTGGGAATGCATTGGTGATGTCCGAACCTGCTATTCATTCTGCTGGAATGTTAATGGGAAACAGCCACTTGAGCTGATCAGTGCAATGAGTTTTAACAGCCCATATACTTGTCTTTCTGTACTCTGCATTTAGCAGAAAAAAACAATATGAAGAATAAACCGATTTAATGCCAAGCAGAAATAACTACTGCAGGGGAACAGAATAATGTTATCATCCATGCCATCAAGAAGATATTTGAAAGGAATTAAACACCAAAAATAAAACTTTTATGAATTAAAAAAGATTACTCTGCAGTACACTGGATAGCGTCTCTAAACATTGCTATTAAATGTAGAAAATAAATTGGATTGAGACCCTTAATTCCTTTTATTATTATTTTAGGAGATGAAATGTTTTATTACAATTAAACTCATCTGAAACTTATTATTCTTTCACTATGCTAATTAATAGAATAAGATCATGGATTTGTTAATTAAAATACGATACCTCAGGGAAACTGAAATTAATTTTGATGTCCTAATAGAGCTACCATTATGTCATTAAATCTTCCTGATACTTTATCTGCTTTTTTTTAAAAAAGAGGGTAAATGTTTTTATTTAGTTTGCCTTTGCAATAGAAGTGTAGAATGACACAATTCTTATGTGGGCAGATCTGATGAGTCAGTAAAATTGCAGTGGGAATGCTACCAGAAAAGTCTGTTAATTAAAGAAGTAAATCATAATCCACTCTAGGCAGATTCATGACTTGCACTTCTTGGCTCCCTGTACACATAGAACTGTGTTAGTCACACATTTCTAGAGTCAATAAGGTCATGCACACAACCACATGGGCTGGAGGGGTGGAGAGCTGGCAGAGAGGCCGGCTCCTGCCTGCGCATGAGTGATTGCCATTTAAAGGCTCTGCTGCTTGCTGTAGCACACAATCAGAGCCATAGCGAGAAGCAGAGTAGGGAGTTAGAGGAGGGAGTCCTCCAGCATCCCTCAATGCACCATGCTAGGAGCACATTGCATTGAGGGATCCTCCCTCAGCTGGCACTCCTGCCACCCAGCTCTGTGTATGCTTGGGCTGCATTCTTCATTCATTCATTCATTTGTCATATTTTTATACTGCCTGATATATAAAATCTCTAGGCTGGAAACATTATAATATTTAAAAGCACAGGTTAACATATAAAACAAATTATTAAAATTATTATAATTCTAATTAAAAGCTTGCAAGAACAGGAAAGTCTTGAGGGTCTTCCTGAAAAGAAACAGAGAAGGAGATGCTCTTAGTTCAGCAGGGAGCATATTCCAGAGCCCTGGGGCAGCCACAGAGAAAGCCCGGTCCTCAGTCACCACCAGGTGAGCTGGTGGCAACCGTAACCAGACCTCTCCAGAAGATCGTAAAAGGTGGGAGGGTTCATGACAAAGGAGGCACTCTCTTAAATAGCCTGGAGCCAAGCCGTTAAGGCCTTTATAGGTAATAACCTGCACTTTTTATTTCACTTTGTATATGTTTCCCAGAAACATATCAGCAACCACTGCAGTTCTTTCAAAACCAGTGTTATATAATCCCTTCATGTTAACCCAGAGACCAATCTGGCTGCCACATTCTGTACCAATTGTAGTTTCCATACTATGTACAAAGGCAGCCCCACGTAGAGTGCATTACAGTAGTCAAGCCTGGAGGTTACCAGCATATGTACCACTGTTTTAAGGTCATTCACCTCTAGAAATGGATGTAACTGATCTATCAGCTGAAACTGATAAAAATGGCTCCTGGCCACTGCCTCAACCTGAGAAACCAGGGAGAGCTTTGGGTCCAGGAGCACTCCCAAGCTATGTACCTGATCTTTCAGGTGAAGTGTAACCCCATCCAGAAGAGGCAGATCTAAACCATCTCTCCAGTCCTGTCCCCGCACAGTCAATACTTCCATCTTATTTGGATTCAACTTTCATTTGTTATTCCTCATCCAGCCCATAACTGCCTCCAAACAAATGACCCCAGTACCAGGGTAAAAGGCGTGCTTGTGCCCTTAACCCTGACTAAAGACTGGGGTACAAAGTTGGGCTGGGCGGGAGGGCAGCGCAGGGATCAATTTCGATCCCAGTACTGCACATGAGCATACCAACCCAGCCTGGTCTGCCCTAACCTGGGTTAGATTGTTCATGGGAAGAGGCTTTATATCTGTTTAAAATAGTAGGCAAGTTCTTAAATTATTGGGGAATAACTATGGTTCAGTGGCAGAGCACATGCTATGCAGAAAGTCCTAGTTCAATCCATGGCATTTCCGGATGGGATCTCCATTTGAGCATGAGGGATGCTTGCTGAGATCATAACTAGGCTTCACTTGCACCCAAGCATCATATGTGAGAATTGGTGCCTCCATTTGGGATTTGCACAATGTGGCAAAGAAGGTCTGTCATTATTGCAGAAACTTCAGTGGCTCTGTATAGCTGCCATGAAGGTGAACTTACAGATGGTTCCTCCAGATTATTGCTTACAGATGATTTCTCCAGATGATTGAATCATTTTACAGATGAATTATCTTGCAGATGGTTCCTCCAGATTACTGGAGATTACTGCCTGGCCCCAAACAGTGGTGGCCACTGAGTGTTCCCAAAATACTTGAGTAGAGTTTCAGTGTGAACTGAGTCATATTATTATTATTGTTGTTGCTGCTGCTGCTATTATTTCTTGTTTACACAGTCAGACAGGTGTTATTGACTGGTTTGTTTTATCCAGACATCGAGTCCTTCCCAAGGACCTGGGATGGCTGAACTGTATTATCAATGTTGTTGTTATTATTATAGATATCGTTGCAAAATATAGGCTATTCCCAGTAAAGTTGCGTTTTGTAATTGGCTGATGGTGATTTCTGTGGCCCCTATGGCATTGAGGTGCTCTTCAAGGTGTTTTGGAATAGCACCTAGGGCGCCAATTACCACTGGGATTATTTTGATCTTTTTCTGCCACAGCCTTTCAATTTCAATTTTCTGTTAACCGCCCAGAGATGAAAGTTTGGGTGGTATATAAATGTGATAGATAGATAGATAGATAGATAGATCGATCTTTGTATTTTGTTATTTTTTCTATTTCTTTTTCTTCTATTCTGCTATCCCCTGGTATTGCTGTATCAATTATTTTGACTTGTTTTTCTTTCTTCTCGACTACAGTTATATCTGGTGTATTTTGTGGCAGATGTTTGTCTGTTTGTAGTCGGAAGTCTCATAATATTTTTGCATCTTCATTTTCTACAACTTTTTCAATTGTATGGTCCCACCAATTTTTGGCTACAGGTAGCTTGTATTTTTTGCAGATGTTCCAGTGTATCATCCCTGCTACCTTGTCATGCCTTTGTTTGTAGTCAGTCTGTGCAATCTTTTTACAACAGCTGATTAGGTGGTCCACCGTTTCATCTGCTTCTTTACAAAGGCGACACTTGCTGTTTGTTGTTGATTTTTCGACTTTGGCTCTTATTGCATTTGTTCTTAGTGCCTGTTCTTGTGCAGCCAGTATTAAACCCTCTGTTTCTTTCTTCAAGTTGCCATTCTTAAGCCACTGCCAGGTCTTGGTGATGTTTGATTTTCCAGTTATATTGTGCAAATATTGACCTTTTCAACAAAACATTCTCAAAGTGGACCTTGAAAGACAGACTAATGAGCTCTGTCCCCAATTTGTTCACCATGTCCTATTATCTATTGGCCCTGCTGTATTTTGTGTTCTCATTGGCCCTGCTGTATTTTGGCAAAATGAAACATGACAAATCAAATCTAGGCATACAGTATTTAAGAAAGAGAGACTATAGTAGAATTCTAATGCAAATAGAAATCAGTAGGCAACAAGTTTCAAGTTAGACAGGAAGATTAAGAAGTCCATTAGATTTATTGCCTCAATCTAGTGGAAGCTTTACTTTACAAAAGCTAATTGATTTTTGTTTTCTTCTGTATATTTGTATACCACCCCCAACTCATGTGTCTGGGTGGTTTACAACAAACATAAGACAAATTAAAACATAAATTAAAGCATTAAAAATAGTTAAAAACCACAATGCTAGTTAAAAAGCTTGGGTGAATAAATGTGTCTTAAGGATCTTTTAAAAAGCTGTCAGAGATGGAGAGGCTCTTATTTCGGCAGGGAGTATATTCCAAAGCCTCGGGATGGACCCACCCCTGAATAGCCACCAAATGAACCAGTGGTAACTGAGGATGGACCTCTCCAGATGATCCCAATGGGCAGCAGAGTTCATAGTGAAGAAGACATTCTCTTAAATACCCCTACGCTGGTTGCCCTTGGAGAAAGTAGCCTTGATCGTTGGTTTGCACGACTTCTATGAAGAGGCACACTGGGTCTCTCTTATTGAATAAGTGATACATTAATTTACAAGAACCTCAAGAAATGAAATGATGTGATGTGGTTTGAATGCAGCCCAAGAAGAGCCAGCATAGTGGCGCCGCTTTTGTAGCTATTACTGGCCTGGCCTGCAGTATCTCTCTGACTTTGGAAATGCCCAACATAAACAAAAACAGCTAAAATATCTGGCCACAGCACAGTTATTGGCATCAGCTTAATCTTCAGCATTTGTTATAACCATTGCTCTGTGCACATGCTGAACTGGCTTTTGCTTAAGGAAGCAACTTTTCACTATCTTAAATGCATGACCACCAATAGTCCACATCTTCTGCCCAATGGCAGCATCAAGCGTCGACCAGGTTGGGCACAAACTGAAGTTCCCACGCCTACTGAAGCACCCACCTGACCTACCTTAAGGAGTCAGATCGGTCAGGTGGGTGCTTCAGTAGGTGTGGGAACCTCAGTTTGTGTCCAACCTGGTATGTATCCAGAGGTAACACTTGTCCACTATCCCCATTGCTATACCTAACTTACTGGGTAATGGTGGGCAGTAGCAAATGCTCTTCTCAGTGGTGGCTGCCATTTTCTGTTTTCTGTGCCTTGCCTCCCTGGGAGTGGGGCACGGGAAACTGAAAATGGATCCTGATCCCTGCTCTGTCCTGCAAAATCTTCTCCCCGAGTCTTCTGATAAGATTTTATTAAAGCAGACATGTGATATGCCATCATTGTGCTCAGCATGTTCCCCCTTCCAGAAATAGCTGCAACTGAAGCAAAGTGGGGGTGGGGAAATATTGAGGATTATAATGTCATGCATGTGTCTGCTTTACCTAAGTATTACTGGTGAGGTGGGGAAGACACATAAATTTGCAGCGGCCACATGTTTACAATAATGTATAGTTTGGCCCTTTGTCACATCCTTGAAACATATGACCTTGAAACATATGGCTCTACAATGTCTAACAGAAATTCTTTCTCAATAAAGTAAAGAACCTGATGCTCTTTTCTTTCCATTTTCAAATTTCAGCTTTATTTTAGGCAAAGCAAGAAAACAAAGTTGTACAGCACACCAATCTTAATATCCTGGAAAAATGCACAATGTCCTCTACATCTTATTTGAACACTAGCTGGCTGATATCCAGACTAATGAAGCATGAGGGCCATGTAAGAAGTGCCAGTGCTGCTGATGGATTTGGCTCACACAGCACCAGCACTCATACAGGGCGTAGAAATTTTGACAATCTCCCCTTCCCCTGGAAGTTCTCTGTGCCACTCCCAACTATGAACCTGAGGGTTGTACAACCCTCGGGGACATATTTTCAGAAAGCACAGTGCATCTCCAGAGGAAGGGTAGGTTATCGAAATTCACTCCCACCCTACCCATATGCTGGTATCATTTTAGTTGGCTCCATCAGCAGCACTGGAGCATGTCCTGTAGTACCTGTGCATCATCTGTCTGGATGTCAACCACTATGTAAGAGGGATATGTTTTTGCCATGTCCTGGAGCACCTTTTAGCATTCTGCGATCCTTTGCTCATTGAAGAGTACTTTTGTTGTCTGTATGAATGAAGGTAGAAGGTAAACTTCACCTCTGGGAGACCTGGGTGGATTCTCCTTATATAATAGAAGCCAATGGGCCAGTTGATGCACTGATCTAAAGCCTGTTGCCCTTACCAAGCCATTTTGGATCTATAATCCTTCCATGTCATTATAGAAGATGGAAAACAAAGCTCACAATAAGTTTTAAGCATCTAAAACTCATTACTATAGGATATAAGATTTAAACATTTGCTCTTAGTTTGCCCAGCCATTTGAAATCTATGGTTAAATTATCATCATGACCCAGCTCTTCATTTCAGTTAATTGCCAACATAAATAGTGAATTAGCTACAAGGAAAATTTGCAATAAACTGTTAATTGTTACGTTAAAGATTTTATTCTTTGGTGGGGGTGGGGGTGTCTTGATTTCAACTCCAAATAACTGCAAGATGGACTTTTCATGATGAACTATCAGAAGCTGCTGCACAAGCAATGTGTAACTAGGGTGGGGTAAGTGCAGCCAACAGAGAGCCTGTATAGTGGTGCAGCATTTGCAGCTTTTAACTGGGCTGACTGCAGTATCTCTGCAGGCAGGCTTA
Organism: Hemicordylus capensis; assembly: GCF_027244095.1. NCBI lineage: Eukaryota > Metazoa > Chordata > Lepidosauria > Squamata > Cordylidae > Hemicordylus > Hemicordylus capensis. The sequence continues at coordinate 317,245,946 of NC_069659.1, read as the reverse complement.
CATCCGTAGTGTCACTATAGGTACCAGCTGAAGCAAGACACAGCAGAGAAACAGAATTCAAGGTGAGTTGCAAAAGCAGAGGGTTATTTTAGGACATTTACATTTTTGACAGAAATGTAAAGGAGGATGGCGATGGGGAAAATGATGTTTAAATTCTCCAGGAATAAAAGAAAGAAGCTTCGATATCTGTGTTAGATTCATACATTCACTTAATATTCAGCATTTATAATGGGAGATGTCCTCAAAATGATAGGGAAAGTGAGTCCTTGCCTAAAGGTTCTCATTTGTTGCTCCAAACCTTGGTGAATGTGTTCCGTCTGCTCTGACTCTGCAAAGCCAGTTAGCTAGATTTCGAGACCAGACTGAGTTGGTTCTTGCTCACTTCTGTATGCCCACTCGCATTCGTTATGCTCTGCTTACAGGCCTGCTGAATATGGTGGCTCATTGCCCTTTTCCCTGGGATGAGAGATGTGTTGATTGCTAGGCATGCAGATCAATCTGAAGAAAAGGTGGGGATTGGAGTACGCCCTGTTGATGTCACAAAGGCACTGATGACTCTCTGAACCAGAGGAAAACAGCGTTGTTCCTCAATGCAGTTCCTAGAAGGAAGGGGGATGGGGGCATGCTCTCTCCCAAGTGAAAGGTTCCAGATTCTCTAGAGATTATTATCTTTCTCTTCCTCTCAACTTTCAGATAGTTCCCCTCCCTCCCATATTGGCAAAACAGTTCAGGAAGTGGGAGTAATTAGATTGTCAGTCTTCCAGAAGTGTGGGTCATTATTAGAGACATGTTATAATTGATATTTTATCTACAGTCTCATGAAAACATTGGCAGATGATTGCATCAAATATTGCAGTTTGCCAGGAACAAGCTATGTTTTTATAACTGTGTCAGATGAGTGATCTTGTCAATTCATTTCTCTTTTCTTCTTTGTTGCCATGGTATGAATCTTTGTGCAATTTCTACTCACATGCACTTCAAACGTCTATAATTGCAGACAGAAGATCCACTAAGAATGGGTTCCATCACACCTTTGCCATCCTATATGCAGTAAGCTCAAAAGGATGCTTCTGGTGAACCGTAAAGGGTTATGCAATCTGCCCTGGGTTGAGATAATATTGATTTGTTCTGTGGCCCCTGGGCTTAACAGACTCCTAAGAGCTTCTTTAATGGAGGGTTACCATGTCCCCTGGAATTTAGGGTAGCCCCCAGATTTTGGCTCTTCCACCCAGCTGCTAAATTCCACCCAGATTTACACAGATTTCAAATGTGCTGCCTGGATTGCCCAGATTTTACTCTGGATCCAATCACATGGGAGGACAGAGAAGGAGGGGAGAGTATAAAAATCTGTCAAATAAAGAAATATATATAATGCAAATTAGTTGCCACATAATTTGCATAATATGCAAAATAGGTGATGCGGATTTGGGAAGCTTGACTATGGCAACCCTACTTTCATGCAGCTCCTCCTGTGAAAACCCCTAGTCCTTGGATCATCAGGAAAAATTGTATCCAGAGGTAATTGAAGCCTGTGAATATTTCGCACCAGTGAAATATAATGGCTAATAACATGATCTTGTGCATAATTACTTGACAGAAGGTCCTACTCCATGCTTACTCCCAAGTAAATTTACAAATGATCATAGAAAGTGAGCTGTGAGCTGTGATGTCCTTGGTTCATGACTCATCTGCACCTTGACTCAGCTCAGGTGTTCTTACCTGATCTCTTAGCCTTAATATGCTAGCGTGGTGTAGTGGTTAGAGTGCTGGACCGGGAAGACCCGAGTTCAAATCCCCATTCAGCCATGATACTAGCTGGGTGACTCTGGGCCAGTCACTTCTTTCTCAGCCTAACCTACTTCACAGGGTTGTTGTGAGGAGAAACTTAAGTATGTAGTGCACCGCTCTGAGCTCCTTGGAGGAAGAGCGGGATATAAAATGTAATAATAATAATAATAATAATAATAATAATAATAATAATAATAATAATAATAATATCCAATCTGCACTATTTACATACTGTATTTACACTTCCACATAACTGAATGTAGCCAAGTCCAGTTTTTTTGTACTTGAAAAACAGTCCATGGTAGTTGTAGTTCAACAACATCTGGGGATCCAAGTGTGAGAACCCCACAGAGCAATGCCCAAGTAGACATAAGCAGATGTAAGTAGGTGCAGCTGCCCAGAGATATGAGTTTGTGGTGGTATACAAATATCAAAAAACCAAAACCAAAAATAAAATAAGTAGCAGCTTACTGTGTTTTACGCTGAGCACAAAATTTCACTTCTGGCTCCTGGTTAAATGGGAAGGGCTGGGTTTCATTTCTCATGATGACCTCTCCTGACTGAGCAAAGAGGCACCTTTTTGAAAGTGGTGATTCTCTTTATTTGGCAGGGCGAGAGCAACTGGCCCTATCCATCTCCAGCACAGCATCCCTCTGGTGGCTGTTGCTGGTGTCAATCTTATGTTTCTTTATTAGACCGTTGAAAAGTGGTATATACTGTAAATATTCATCATATTCATATTCGTATGCTTTTGTTTATGTTAGCAACCAAGTGTGATAATTGTCCCCTGGGGACAAAGGAAGTGAAATTCAGTCCAATGGCATCATATTAAAGACTAGAGAGAGAGAAGGATGTACTTCTTCACATAAGTATAATTAACTCCTGGAATTTTTACCACTAGATGTAGTGATGCCCACTGGTGGTTTTAAAAATCATACAGATTTAGGGAGCATAGGTCTATCAACAGTCATTTGCCATGAAAGTGACACAGAATTGCCATAATCAGAGGCAGGGCACCTCTGATTATGTCTGATACATAATCTTTTTTCTTCAGAACGTTTGATGTTCACTCAAGGAATTTAGTCACGTGGACTTTATATTCTATGCTAGATTCCTCCTGGTCTTTACAACCTGAGAATAAACATAGAATAGAAATCCAGGACATGATCCCTGTGAATCAATGTATTTTAAAAATTAGAGAGATACTGAGATACTGGGCATACTTGAATTCAAATTCCCTCTCAACCAAAGACATATTGGGTGACCTTAGATCAGTCACCATCTCTCAGCCTAACCTTCCACAGTTGTTGTGAGGAGTGATTCGTGTACTCTGCCCTTCCATTTTAGAGGGAAGGTGAGGTAAAAAAAATAGTAAGTAGTAATATAAAGACAGCATTGACATTTGGATGAGCATTTGGTTATTTGGTGCTCAAGTAGTTATTCTTTGGTTCTGTTATTTCGTCCTGATTAGACCAAACCCAAATTATATAACTAAGTTCATTCTACTTCGCTTAGCCCAATGACTAATACTGAGGTCATTCCCATGACCAGCACTACCTGGATAGGACAGGGCAAGCCCAGTAGGGCTGGTCATCTGCAGCCCCGGGATTGCTCCCAATCCCTCCGCTCCTTCCTTGGGTAGCCCTGATCGGCAACCCAGGCTTAAGGTGAGGTAGGAGGACCAGCACATGCCTCCTACCTCACTCGATAGTCATTTGGAGCTCTGTGCAGCCGCCAGCTATTTATCACGGAGCTGGGGGGTGGAGGAGGAATGTCCAGGCAGCATGGAGATTTCCCAATTCACCATGCTGCTCATGTGGTGCACCGAGGGGGTACCTGGAAGCCCTAGCTTGCTTTCCCCCATCCTGATTGAGACTGGGCTTACCGCTGTACTGCTTGTGTAGGCACATGGGTGCCGGAACCCCACGGTGGTTCCGATCATGTGGGAGGGAGCAGGTCAGTTCCTGCCTCACCTCTAGTCCCTCCTCATTTGATCATGCGAACGGCCTCTATATGTTTTATGATTAACAGCAAATAATCATTCTTGGTAGTCTGGAGATGATCAGCTAGAGGCCAATGACCATAAAAGACAATGAAGCTATTCACACGAGCAGCCCATCCCAGGCTAAGGCAGTCCAGCCTGGGTTTGGCTGCTTGTGTGGAGTGCTGGGACCACTCCTCATCCTAGTGTTTTTGCCTTTGCTAGCCCCACTTTTTGATGTGGCTGTTTACTGAGGTTAAGCAAACCTCAGATTCATTTAATCTCAGCAGGCAATCATGTGCACAATTGCCACCAAGTCAATCGGCTTCCGACCAGCCCACCACCATCTCCCAGCAATAGGCCAGGGAGAAGGAGCAGCCACATAAACTGCGGCTGCTGCTTTAATGCTAGCAGCTGCAGCGCTTAGAGAGCTTGAGGGGGGGGGGGAGAGATTTCTCCATTTACCCCAGCTATAGCAGAAGTGCACAGGTAAGTTAGCACTGCTAATTAATATTGTCCGGAGACATGGAGTTAAAGTTCCAAATAAAGCAGTTCATTTAAGAAATCCATCAGGGAGATAGATAAGACCTACATGCCTTGCTGCTAGCTAGACAGAAAGAGGGAAGGGAGAAGATGGAAGTCTCTCTCGCATGTGAGAGAATGAAACCTGAGACTATCAGTCTAACAAAAGGGGAATCAGAGTAGAGAGAGCATGGTCAGAGGGGGAATGCTTTTCCATCCTGGCTATCTCTACCCCTAATGCCCCTAGTGGTCAATAGGGTTGCTGGTGCTAAGAGTCAATCCCATCAGGTACGGATGTGCAAACCGGTTCGAATGTGAACTTGTTCAAATTTGAACCGAACTGGGAGGGTTTGAACAAAACCAAAACCGAACCTCCCCCTCCCGGTTCAAATCCGGTTCAAATTCGAACCACATTGGGCAAACTGGTTTTGTGCACATCCCTACCACCAGGAGCTGCATCTCCAACACTCATGATGTGGGGCACCTTGAGATGCAGGAGGGGGAAGTCCTTCCACTCCCAGCTCTTGCCTTCACTGCCCCTCTGCTCATGTTCGTGTGCAACACGGTAAAGGCAAGGATGGCTGCCACTAGTCTTTCGTACAAGCCTTCCACACAGACCTCCAGAGAAGCGGCCAGGAGGTAATGTGCATGACCGCAGTGACTGACTAACAAAATGGGACAGCAGGTATGAGAAAGGGGCCCATGCACAACTCCCCCAATTGTGTGCAGTTGCACAACTGGGCATAATGTCCCTGTTCTACCTGCACTCCAGAAGTGTGCTGGAAGGGAGAAAACATGTCACTGACCTTCAGGTTTCTGCTCTTCCAGAGCACTTCCACAGTGCTTCTGGAGCATGGACAGAGCGAGAATGTTTGGCCTGCTTGCACAGCAGCTCATGCGCACAGAGGGACTGGGGGAGTTGCAGGTGAGCCCCAGTAGAGTCCCCACAGTTCCTCTTTACACGTGCATTTCATTAGATGGGATAACAGTCCCTGAATGCTATTTATTTATCCCATTATCTTAAAAGCTGCAACTGCAATGCATTGGGTTTCAAAGGTGTGACATGGACTTTATAGCCAGTTAATTTAGCTTCCTCCCAAAGCCACTGAGAATTACAGGGTTTTCATTGTACTTGCGGAAATGTACCTAGTGAGATTTTTGAAAACCCACAAAATAGGATATTCATTTAATAGGGCAGTTTACACGATTGACATGAGAGTGGGAGAAGCTTACTGAGCTAATTTGGGAGCTGGGCATGCTCCCGATTTCCAGTCATGTGTCAGATAAAAACAAGGTCAAAGGTGGGGAGCTTGATTGTCAGTCAAGTCTCAGCTGGGTAGGACGATTTTCCTGCCTTGTTTGTTCAGAAGCTGGGGACAAAATTTGGATAGGGCTCTATTCTGAATATCAGATTGTTTCATGCAGTTTACTCAAATGAGATAACATCGAAGAAGGTTAAATGATTTTTATTGTCTAACATACAAAGAATAAGTCATGCAGGGGCGTAACTATAATAGGGCAAGGGGAGACAGTTGTCTGGTGGCCCACTGCCTTGGGGGGCCCCTCAGAGGAAAGTCACATGACTGACTCCCCCAGCCACGCACCTGCCCAGGATCCCTTCAGTTGTCTTCCTCCTCTAAAATTAATGTGAGTGTTAAGACCTGGAGCTACCAGAACATCTCTAGTACCATTAAACGACTTGCATCCTCCACAATTTACAAAACCTTTAAAAAATAATTTAGGATGATGTTCTATTGTGGCACATAGATAGATAGATACACACACACACACTGCTTTTTGTTAACACTATTCAGCCTCATTTAAGGTTTCTTTACTTCATGAGCTGAGCTTCAGTGATTGGGAGGGGGCCCATTTTAAAATCTTATCTCTGGGCCCACACCAACCTTGCTACGCCCCTGAAGTCACGTATCCTAGAAGCTGTTTCCTCAGAATTTGTTCATTTTGGTGATACTTGGACACCTGCTAACTTGGCAAAGAGGCACCTTTATCATAGTGATTCTCTTTATTTAGCAGGGGAGAGTAACTGGCCCTGTCTACCTGCAGCACAGTACCTCCAGTGACTGAGCTCTTTTACTTTTTTCTTTAACACTTAAAGATTTGTATTGTAAAAAGTACAAAAACACTTAAAGTAGTTCAAGGGTTTAATTTTCAGAAGCAGAAGAATTTGAGACAGAAAAATAGTTCACTTTCAGTGTTGTTGTTTTTTAAATTAGACCCCAAATTGTTAAATCCAAACCAAATTTGTGATGTTTGGAATGAACCATCTTTACTGAATTCGGAGCCTTCTTTGACTATTCATATGTGTGAAATCTAGGTCTCATATGTGTGAAATGAGAGAAGATTCATCCTTTCAGATATGGGGAAAGCAAAATATAAATCCTCAATGATTACAGTGCGGTGTGCTATGCTATTTGGAAGTCTACTTGGAACAAACCTTCTTGTAATGAAAGAATAATTGCTGTTCTTTGATGAATCTGGTCCTAATTGTTATCTGTGGGAATGAGATGGTTTCCAGCTGACAGGCCACCAGCAGCTTTATAGAACCAGGGCATCATGAGGTGTTTTTTTTTTTCTTTTCATTTTTGCTTCTCTTTCAAAAGCAGGCACAGTGCTTGAGGAGGACTCTGACATTTGCACACCACTTAAAGCTGTAGCTTCCTGTGTCTACCTTTGATTGGTTCCATCCAAAAGAATAAAGAAATCAAACTATCTTGTTGAGTCAGTTAGGTGACAGTGTACAGATTCACGTTGTTTTCTAATATTTCTCATGACTTGTTTACAGAAATACCCAAAGTAGATACCAAATTGAGGCCATGTACCTCTTTCCATCTGTGATCCCAAGAACATGACAGCTCTTGTGCAAACATTTGCTTGTAGAAGGCCTTCTTAGCAGTGGTAGTGCTCCACAAAGTTATGCTACTGCTGGCGAAGAAGGAATCACCTGAATGCATATTATGCAAGCTGTTCCCCATTTGTGCATATACAAGATTGTGCAGGAAAGTGTGCAAGACGTTTCCCATTTGCACATAGACAAGCTTGTGCAAGGGGTTATGCAGGACATTCTGCAACAATCGCAACATGTTGCACGAGCATAAGACCCAGTGCCAACCCAAGAGTTTCTGCCACTCAAGGTTATGCCAAGGAGGTCATGCCCCCGATGCTGGCCCAGCACTTTGACGCCAATGCCAGCATCAGGGGGCGGGGCCAGCAAGGAGTGGTGGCCTCTGCTCATTGCCACCACTCCACCAGCTGGATTGCTTTCTGAGTCACTTTCTTCATCCTGCACCTTTCACCAAAAGGCTTGTCTGCTCCATTTAATCTTTACCCCAATGGCTATTTTCCTACCTTAAACCCACTCCAGCCTGCTTTCTCCTATGTGGTCACATACATGTTCACATGTGTCTGGAACTCCAATCCATGAGAAGAGGTTTAAATAACCCCTTTCCCTGCTCTCCTGCTCAAAATAGCAATCTGTTGCTATTTGTTTGGAAAGTAGCAAATGGCAACAACATCTGCAGACTCAAGTTTGAAAGCCCCCGCCTTAAATGATGATGGAGCTATTCACATGACCTGCAGGGTGGGTGGGGGTAAGGTGCACAAACCTGACCTCCCCCCACCCCCCGATGATCAGTAAAGTTGTGCTGGAGCACGGAATGTCCAGGCCACCTGATATCCCATAATGCACCATGTGCTGAGCGCAGTGCATTGGGGGATTCCCCCAGGAGATGGGTGCTCTAGGTGCATGTCTCTGTCTCTCCTTCGGCTACATTCAGCTCAAGGAAACACACAATCCTTGAGCCCAGGTTAAGGGCATGCTCACTCCCTTAACCCCGACTAACAGCCAGGTTAGAAAGCTGGACAAGGTGGTGCTGCCCCACTGGGATTGGTCCCGAACCCTGCAGTTCTCACATGCAGCCTAACCCAGGCTGGGTTTCCCTAGCCTGGATTAGGCTGCATATGAGAACAGCCTCTGTTCTCTTGTAGCAGAAAATTATTCCATGTCCATGGAAACTGCAGTTCTTGAATATTTACTTTTTTATTTAATATATAGAATAATTAATGAACATTTACTTTCATGCCTTGAACCCTTTCTGCCTCTTTCCCTTTTTTCTGAGGAGACTCCTTAGTTCAGTGGCAGAGCAAAGTGCATGTTTGCATCCAGAAGGTTCCAGGCCGAATCCCTGACATCTTCAGTGGAGAGGGAAAGACCTCTGTCTGAAAGCCAGTGGAGAGCTGCTACCAGAGTGTAATACTGAGCTTGTTTCATCAATGGTCTGACTCTGCCATATAAGGCAGTTTCAGATGTTAATATCTGCAATCTCTCTTGCCAGTCCTTTCTTAGGATCACCTAGCATGGGCCAAGGTGCGTATAAGAGGGAGGCGGGGAAAGTAAGATATTTATATTCTGTAAGATAAGATGCACATGTGGTGCTGACAACCTTTGCCTGCTAGAATAATGCAAAAATATGCAAAACTGAAATACTTACTCCTTATTTCTGTGCTGGGTTTCAGTTTTACATTATTTTTACTGAAAAGGAAAAAGAAGCCAAGGTTCCAAACAATCAAATGAGCATTAGCCAGCCATGATAACAAATCATATTGACACTTCAATAGCAAATCGCTCCATTAGTAAAACATGTTTGAACTGCAAATACCACAGATATAAGTACTTTCTGTCAGTGCTCAATGGTTCTGGTAGCTGAAAGGCCTTAGCAACAAAGCTTACCAACCTTTCAGATGTTCTATGAATTATAATAGAAATTAAGGTCACATTTTGATCTGGCTTTGATATACAGCCTGCACAAGTTCATATAAAGGCTCTCATTGTACAAAGTTTCTTTATGAAAATTACTGTCAATGAGTTCTATATGTATTACTAGGTGCTGCAACAACCAAAGGTCTTGATTTTTACTTATGCAGGTAGGGAACAGTTTAAAACACTTTTCTCCTTCCAATCACTAGTGGCTTTGGACATTATTAAAATGTGCAAATTCAGGAACACAAATGAATCATGCTTTCTATGTTCATATACACCATTAATGTCTGCACAGGGTAGTTGTGCAACTTATCCATGGCAAAACTGTCCCCTCCCAACATGAGTACAGGACACAAACCTTTCAAAGTGGAGATTCCCATATTTCCACTATTGATATTGATGATATGTATAATTACAAGAATACAAGAATTCCTTCCTGTATTCCTGCACATCATCATCTTGAGACCTTCTCAGAAGAATATAAAATCATTCTTCAAAAGAAGGTTACTGTGGGAAAGGGACAAACACATAAGGCCCATTCACACATGTTCAACGTTTGTACAAGTGTACAGTGGACATTTATGCTGAACGTAGGTACAGAAGTACACTTCCTATCTTTACCATGCATCTGAAGGGCTTGTATCCAGTTTCCCTTTTAAAATGAACACAGGTACAGTCATTCATGCAAACACATGTACAAGTGCATAGACATCTGTATACTACTACAGCATAATGTCTGAACTGGGCTAAAATTGTAAAGATTATTAAAATGAGACATATAACACATTTCAAATAAGGTAGAAGCCAGATTAGAGACATCCACATAAGAAAGGCACATTTCTTGAACGCCCAGCAATCTCACCTCTATGATGCTTTGTTACTGGTGTAACAAACATAAATCTGTGGAATACAAATTTCACAAATGCTGCAGTGATAGGACACCAAATAGGACATGCAGTCAAAAAAGAAGAAAGGAGTACTACCAGTTAGAATAGTGTTGCTGTTTTCAATTTAGGCAGGAAAATGAAATGTGGTTGCCTGAAATGACATTATTTTGTTTTCAAAAGCCAGATGGTGAAGAATTCTCTGTGCAAGACCTGTGGCCTCATTCTAGAATTCTGTCCCAAGCAGCAAACCTACAAAGTAGCAATCCTAATAATAAAACCAGGTTTTATTGCTTTTAACAATAACAAACTGTTGTCATGGGTGTTAAAATATATCAGGTTATATTGTACAACATGTGACATTATAAATTTGCTTTTACATTTGGCTACAAAGGTAAGTGTGTTGGAGGGAAGGGCTGGGGTTATGTTTGTATCAGGGTCTTACATGTGCCAGTAGCTTGAACTTTATGTTACGTGTATTCACTAAATAGGTAGTATGGGAGATATCACATAACACTGTAAAACCACTCTGTCCATTCCTGGGGACAGAGTAATGATCAGCCATGAGCCTGACCTTCGGTGTGGGAGTTTATATACCAACATTGGCCATGTTGTCTGAACCCACCCATGTTATTTTATTTATGTATTATCTATCTATTTATTTATTTATTTATCAAATTTGTACATTGCCCCAAACTTTTGTCTCTGGGCGGTTAACAATAGCATAAAACAAATTAAAACATATACAAAAACTTAAAACAATTTAACAATTTAAAAATCACCCGCAAATTAAAACCTTAAAATTTTACAGAACTGAAAAAGCTTGGGTGAAGAGGTGGGTTTTCAAATGTTTTTTTAAAATTGTCAGAGATGGGGAGGATCATATCTCAGTCGGGAGCACATTCCACAGTTTCAGGGCAGCAACCGAGAAAGTCCGTCTCTGTGTAGCCACCAAACAAGTTGGTGGTAACTGGAAATAGACCTCCTCAGATGACCTCATTGGGCAGTGGGGCCTGTAGTGAAGAAGACGCTCTCTTAAATACCCAGGGCCTAAGCTGTTTAGGGTTTTATAAGTTATAACTAGCACTTTGTATTTTGTCCAGAAACCTATTGGCAGCCAGTGTAGCTCCATCAGTAAAGGAGTAACATGGTCTCTCCAAGATGACCAAGAGACCAACCTGGCAGCTGCATTCTGAACCAACTGAAGTTTCTGGACTATGTACAAAGGCAGCCCCATGTAGAGCGCATTACAGAAGTAAAGTCTGGAGGTTACCAACAAATGTACCACTGTTTTGAGGTCACTGATCTCGAGAAATGGGCACAGCTGGCGTGACCTTCAAAACCAGCACCTTGAATTGGACCCGGAAACAGATTGGCAACCAATGTAGCTCTTTCAAAATGGGAGTGATATGGTTCCAGCGCTCAGTTCTGGATAGCATCCTAGCTGCCACATTTTCGCACTAGCTGCAGCATCCAAATATTCTTCATGGGCAGCCCCACATAAAGCGTGTTACAGTAATCCAAATGTGACATGACTAAGGCATGGGTAACAGTGGCCATATCTGCCTTCTCGAGAAAGGGACGCAGGTAGTGCACTAGCCAAAGCTGTGCAAAGGTATCCCTGGCCACCATCTCCACCTAGGCTTCCAAAAGCAAAGCCGGGTCCAACAGTTAGGGATGTACATGAAACTGGTGGTTCCACCAGTTTGAAGGCAGTGGGGGTCTTTCTTTAAGAGTGGGGGAGGGTGCACTTACCCCTCCCACCGCTTTCCCCCCACCCACGACCATGTTTTTCAAAGTCCATTGGTGTGGCAGCATACCTCCCTGCCGCTCTGTTGCCCTTGTCTTCCGGATATGCCTGGAAGTTGCCAACATGCATGCCGGTGACTTCTGGTCATATCTGGAAGATGAGGGCAACGGGGCAGCAGGGAGGTATGCTGCCGCCCCAATGGCCTTTGAAAAACATGGATGCTGGCAGGAGGAAAGTGGCAGGAAGGGTACCCTCCCCTGCTCTTAAAGATAGACCCCTGCCGCCTTCAAGTTCCCTGCCGCAGTTCCATGCACATCCCTACCAGCAGTACCCACAAGCTGCACACCTGCTCTTTCAAGGGGAGTGCAAATCCATCCAAAACTGATAAAATCTCCTCATCCTGATTAGCTCTCCTACTAACCAACAGTACCTCCATCTTGATTAGATTCAATCTCAGTTTGCCTCCAGCATCCAATTCAGGAAATCCATTACCTATATCCTTATCTCCATGTGATAAGGAGAGATAGAGCTGAGTGTCATTGCATACTGCTCACAACTCAGTCCATGTCCCTTGGTGACCTCTCCCAGTGGTTTCATGTAGCTGTTAAACAGCATGGGGCCCAATGGACCCCACAGGCCAATGGCCACAGAGCCAAGCAGTAGTCTCTCAGCACCACCTTTTGGACCCTTCCCCCAAGAAAGAACGAAAGCCACTCCAAAGCAATGCCTCCAATGCCTATACTCAAGCGGTGGTCCAGAAGGCTACCATGGTCGATGGTATCGAACACCACCGAGAGGTCCAGCAGAACAAACACACTCCCCCTGTCAAGCTCCCAGCATAGGTCATCCACTAGAGAGACCAATGCAGTTTCAGTTCCATATCCAGGATGGAAGCCAGATTGAAAAGAGTCTAGATAATCTTTATCATCCAGAACCCTCTGCAGCCACCACACGCTCTATCACCTCGCCAAAGAAGGTGATAAAAACTGGTCTAAAGTTGTCTAGGCTGGAGGAATCAAGGGAGGGCTTTTTTAAAAAAATAATGGTCTTACCATAGCCTCCTTGAGGCATGGTGGTAGCTTGCCCTCCCTTAATGAGGTATTGATTATAGCCTCCAACCATCTACCTATACCTTCCCTGGCAGATTTTATTAGCCACAAAGGGCAAGGGTCAAGAGCATAAGATGTTGCCTTCACACTGCCCAGAATCTTATCCATATCCTCAGGCTGCATTAACTGAAAAGAATCCAACACAATAGGACCAGATGGTACCAAGGCATGTTTGCTGGAACTGCCAAAACCCTGGAGTCCAGATCAGCACAGAAGCGAGTGACTTTATATGCTCAGTGATCACAACAGGCTGTAAATGGTTTCTCCCCCATTACCTGTAGGGGATGTGTGGAGCAATTCCTTTGCTACATGGAACAGCTCCATTGGTCTGTACTGAGCAAATGCAATGTAGGTGGAGAAAAAGGGTTTCTTTACCAACCTCACAGCCACAGAGTAGTCCCTAAAATGGGCTCTAGCTCATAGTCAGATTCATCACGACTCTTAATCCAGTGTCTTTCCCGCCATCATCCAAGTCGTTTCATTGTCCTAAGCTCCAAGGAGAAACAAAGAGCAAAATGGGCTCCACCAAGCCGGAGGGGGCATTTAGGAGTGACTGTGTCAATGGCCTGGGCTGCCTCCACATCCCAGAGATTCATTAGGGCCTCAACAGAGTCACCAGCTCTGAACACCGGAAACTCCCCGAGGGCTCTCTGGAAACTAAGTGGATCCATAAGTCTCCAGGGGCAGACCATTTTAATTGGTCCACCACCCCTGCAGAGGGTAGACAAAGCAGTCAAACTAAACCCCACCAGATGATGATCTGTCCATGACAAGGGAGTTATCTTAAACTCCCCCACCTCCAGACCATTTATTCCCTGGCCAGCAAAAACCAGATCCAGAGTATGTCCTGCCATGTGGGTAGGGCCTGATACCAGCTTAGATAGGCCCATGGTTGCCATGGAGGCCATTAAATCCTGAGCCATTCCTACAAGGGAGGCCTCAGTGTGGACTTTGAAGTCCCCCAAGACTATAAGCTTGTGGGAACTCAAAGCTACCCCTGAAACCACCCCCTCCAGCTCAGGTAGGGAGACTGAAGTGCAGCAGGCTGGTCAGTACACCAATAGAATCCCCAACTCATCTTGGAGGCCTTGTAGAGATGTATCAGGCAGAAATTCATCAGGAGCATCTCTAGGAAGTGATTGGGGAAATTGCACCTATTAAATATCTGCCTGGATGCATCCCTCCCCAGTGCAATGTCCAACTGAAGGACCAAGACAAAGTGTGGGTGCATGGAGTCTCATTTCTAAAGCCAGCATGCTATATGAGACTGTACAAAGTCTTTATAGCTTCTATGGTGTATAAGTTGGGAACCTTAACTTGGAATTTCTTTGTAGAACACAAATGAAAATGTAAGCCCATCTTAACTCTCAGCTTAAACAGAAGTTTTTAAAATTACTGATATAGTCTATTTCTAGCTGTGAGTGCTTAGCCTTTGGTAGATGACATGCAGAGCATGACAGTGATAGGGACAGAGTAGATTGTCCTTATCATCTAGGACTCATATGGGAGCTCCTGTTAACTATCATGGCTATTTTTATAGCCTTCTCCATGAATATATGTGATTTAAAAATCCACATAAAGGCAGGTTTACATATTACTTTTATCACATGAAAAAACGTCTTCACTTGAAAAGAGCTTGAAAAGGACATATTGATTATGAATATGAATAAGACAAATATTTATATACCATTTTTCAATGTAAGTTCCCCAAACGGTTTACATAGGTATGTATGTATGTATGTATGTATGTATGAGCAATAGCCACTGGAGGGATGCTGTGCTGGGTATTGATACTGACCATAGCAATGTGTCAGCCAGTCCTGTGGGCATCACAATCTTGTGTCAGTGGATTCCTTAAGTGAAATAATACCCTGGACTATTATGAGGGCAAACAAGAGGTATGAATTTCACAGTGAAAATTATGGGAATGATCTGCAGGGACATCCAAAGATGCCATATTGTAAGCAATGACAATACAATTTGCATATAATTACCTTGACAAGAAGCTGGAGGGGCATCACAAGACAAGCACAGAGAATAACTTGTTGACTTTCAATCTGTTCAGTTTTGCATGATAGCCATTTACTGGTAGTGTACTGCCCTTTTAGTGGCCACTTAATGTCTGTGAATTGCACCGATATCATTTCCATGGCAACTTGATCTCTTGAGTTAGAAATATGAGCCATCAACTCAGGGTTACTTTCTTGCAATGGTTTTAGAAATCAATAGCTTGACTAGTATTTGGCCTCCACTGCAGCAAGAACTAGAAATGTACATATCAGGTGGTAAAAAATATGATAAACAAACAAACAAACAAACTTCTGATCTAAATTAATAAAATCAAAGGATTTATTGTAGGCCAGGGTGCAAGACAAATAACCCTACTTCCTGTATCTCTTTTTTACAAAGGAATAATCATCATTTACAAGTGCAGGCTGCTGGTGGGACAAAACCTCCATTCCACATACATGGTTCATTCTTTCAAATGGTGGCTGACAGCCAAAGGAAACATTGGTTCAGCAAGAGGAGCAGAATAACACCACAAAATAACTGCACAGGTGAATTGACGAAGTAGCCAGTTTTGGTGACACTACTTCCTCTAGGAAGGCCTTCTATCCCACCCAAAAATATGTCCTGGAGGGCTGCACAGCCCTCTGGGACATATTTTTGGGTGTCACAGAAGACTTTCCTGGGCAAGGGAGACCATCAAAAGTTGCCCTTTTCCTGGTGCACTGGTTGGAAGTGCTGTTGGTCTGTACCTCTTGCTTCATCAGTATTTGCTTAGTCAGGATGACAGCCATTGTTTTTAGCTCTGGGCATACACTTTTCTTTACCAAATGCCTCATCGCAATGAGATGATTGATATCTAAGAACAGATAATGCATGTGATATAAAGCTTAGACTGAACTAACATCCTTAATTGAATAAATCAAATAAATAAAATAAATAAATAATAAATTAATTAATACACATTTAAATTTGTGTGCCCTATTTATCTTCCCTATTTACAGAGGTGCAAAATGCCTTTAAAGTGAGCAGTGTTATTATTTTTCCCTTGCTTACAGGCATCATCTCCCCCTGTTGTCCAGACTCACAAAATGCAGCAAACTGGAATATGAGACAGCCAAAGCATTTCCTTGCTGTTCTTTTGTAACCTGACATGAAGTAGACAGACACCTTCTGAAGTTTTATGCATGCTGAGTTCCCCCCCACCCTTGCTGCAACAAGAAAAACCTTTTCTTTTAACCTGGCTTCCTTTGAAGAAGTGACTCAGGCAGCTTCATGGCCTCTCAAGGTAAGTGATTATATATAACCTATAAAGAGATGTTTACAAAAAGAAAACCCACCTTACAGTACAGCAATCAGCAATTCAGTTAAATGGGAAAGTGACAACTTCAAGACATGGTAATTTCTCCTCTGTCTGTGCTGCAAATGGAGGTGGAGAACTGCAACAGAATGTCAGATATAATATAGAAACTTAAACTTTCATTTCCTCTTGAACTTGTGATGCTATATCTATGCCTGCCTCCGTCTGCATTATGTATGTGATTTATTCAACAATAGGAAATGTGGAAAGGTCATGCTTCCATTAAAAGGTTTTCATCCTTCAAGTACACCTCATGGAGAAATATTACATCAGCAACTACTGATCATTTTGAATATGGTTTACAAAATTCCTGCTAACAAGCTTCTGAAGGACAATGGCATGTGGTGTAGTGGTTAGAGTGCTGGACTAGGACTGGGGAGACCCGAGTTCAAATCCCCATTCAGCCATAAAACTAGCTGGGTGACTTTGGGCCAGTCATTTCTCTCTCAGCCTAACCTACTTCACAGGGTTGTTGTGAAAGAGAAACTCAAGTACACCGCTCTGGGCTCCTTGGAGGAAGAGTGGGATAAAAATGTAATAATAATAATAATAATAATAATGCAATCTTGTCATGCATCCTCCTTAATTTGAGGCAGCTAACCATTCATTAAGGTGAACAATGCTAGCAACTGGAAATGGTGTGTGTGTGTAAAGCAAGATGAAATGTTACACTTTGAAATAAATTAATTTCTTTCCTCAGACCTACCAACTTACCTCTTTACATATAATAGCTATTAAAATTTGGCATTAGGGTTCTTGCAGAGTACTAGCAAGTTCATACCCAAACTCACCCCCCCCGCAAGAATAATTAGAAAATGATATTCCTCCAATACAATTAGTCTTCAGTGCTGAGTAGCTTTTTGTGACTCCATTGTTTACCATCACATATGCTGCCATCTTGTGTGTGTGAATTAATGTAACTACTACTAAGATAAAAACAAGTAACTTGCCCATCTGTAAAGTGGAATCAGGGCTACCTCATATGGTTGTTGTGGAGAGCAGTTAAATGTGATAAAGCACTTTACAAAATGTAATGTGCTGTTTAAATGATAAAGAGAATAGCCCTGTGTCATGCTCAGACTGAGTTAGCAAAATCACTTGGAATAAATGATCTTTCTAGCAACAAAGAAGCATAAGTCATAAATGCACTTTGAATCAACACTTAGTGGTTCTGACAGTTCCAATTAGATCATCCCTTTTATTTACCACATGGTGTATTTTAAGTGTGAGAGTTCTAATAAAATAGGGTCTTCGATGCCAGCATAGCACATGTGCCAACTAATGCATACCACGCTTCAAAATGTCTTCGATGTCTATGAATATTTAGTGTGTGTCTGCTGCTTGATTTTCTGTAGTGTAAGTCTGACTGACAAGGCAGACTTCAGTTCCCCTTTCTTTTTTCTTTCTTCAAAAACGACACTAACATTTAGCCAGGAAAACTTCATGGCATTTCATGTAACATGAGTTTCTGCAATGACGGGACTGACTTTGTGAGGTAAAATGATGCAAGAGAGCATATGAAATATTTATGACCCAGTTATACATTTTTTAAAAGCCAGATAGAAATTCAAAGGGATTCCTTCTTCTTCCTGTGGTCTTGGGCTTTGAAGGAAAGCTGTGGCTGCAATGATAAATTAAGATCAAAATGTGATTACCTGATGAAACAGCCAGATTTGTATGCAAATAATGCAAAAGGTCCCTTTTAAACCCATAGCAGCAGAAAATGTCATGGTTATGTTCAAGTTGCCACAGACTTATTGTTTGTCACATAGGATTTCCTCAAAATGGGGTCCTTGACCTCCTGAGAAAGTTTGAGGAGTGAGCAGAATGTGGTCAGGAAAGGACAGAGGGAGAGCTCCATCTGCCTGGGTTTCCTGTCACATGAAAGAATATGGAGGGGAGATGGAGAAGCAATATATGAATATGACGAATATTTATATACCGCTTTTCAACAAAAGTTCCCAAAGCGGTTTATATAGATATAAATAAATAAATAAAATGCCTTCCTGTTCCCAAAGGACTCCCCCCCCCCAAACTGAACATAAGATAGACACCAGCAACAACCACTGGAGGGATGCTGTGCTGGGGGTGGATAGGGCCAGTTGCTCTCCCCCTGCTAAATAAAGAGAATCACCACTTTAAAAAGAAAGAAGGCTTGAGACCATAAAGAGCCTTGCAGGGTATGAAAACTGTTGTGAGATGCAGTAGAAGGTATCCTTCTAGTGCAGGGGTTCTCAACCTATGGTACTCCAAATGTTGCTGAACTACAAATCCCATCATTTCCAGATACTGTTTATTGCGGCTAGCAGTGGAGGCTTCTCTTTAGGGCCAAATTGGGCCAGGCCATCCCAAGAAAAAAAGAAATTAAATTAAACTAGCTGGGCTGGGCACAGAGCATCTGCGCCTCTAGTTTGTTGCCTGTTGCCGCCCCCACCCCATTGTCGCCATTTTGTCACCCACCCATCTGTTGCCATCTCCTTCCCCACACCCACCCATTGCTGCCTCCTTCTTCCGCCTGTCTGTCACCGTCTGTCCCCGCCTCCTCCTTCCACTTGCCACCGCTGCCATTTTTCGGACTCTCCCTCCCGCGCCCACCATCCACTGCCGCAGCCACCATTTTCTTTCCTCCCATCCATGAACATCCAGCAGCTCTCTGAAGTCTTGCGAGAGCTGCCACACATGGGATAAGCCATGGGTATGTCTCAGAGAAATATATATAAAGAAGATATTTAATTGCATTAAATCAATAAAGGAAAGATTTCTCTGTGACCTTAATCACTGCTGACTATTTAATCTTGGTTTTATAGTTGGTTTTTCCATTGCTTCTCTCATGTCTCAATCACGAGTCTAGGCTCTTGCTGGCAAATGAAGGGACCTGCAGATTACAGATCACATGACAAGGTTTCCTTGCTCGTCTTCTTAATACAAGGAGGGCCAAACTGGCTTTTATTGTCTTGGCCCCCTCTGGGCAGGAAAGGTCCCATGGAAACTGCTAAGTTGGCAAACGACCAGCGAATAGACATTTCCAGCCAACAGGAATTTCCAGCCAACAGGAATTTGCAGCCAATCATACAAAGTACAAGGGCATAGAATAATCTTTGGCAGGGCCCGGCCCCTTGGATACCCTTTTTGATACAACTTCTCTCTGATTGGTCAACATTCCACTGTGTGGGCTGGGCCATGCACACAGAGACCAAATGGCATATTAGAAAGAAGAGGCATAGTTCTAAAGAGCAGCTTATCCCCCCCCACCCCCCCTGCTTTTTATTTTGTTGTTTCTAGATACAGCAGGAGGGTCTGACTCCAGTAGATGGAATTCAGGGTAAATAGGCCTAGGCTAGTTGGCTTTTATTTGTGTGTGTGTGTGTGTGTGTGTGTATTTGGTTGGTTAGTTGACTGACTGACTGATTGATTTCTAGACCACCGTTCCTAAAATGGCTCAGGGTGATTTACACTAAAATCAGAAATACATAACAATTAAAATCAGAACCCAATTAAAAGAAGATTAAAATTAAAATTAAAATTAAATATCATTAAAAGCCAGGCTAAAAATATAATCCCCTCATATCTGGGGGGAGCACATTCCACAACTTAGGGGTGACAGCTGAGAAGGTTCAGATGAACTGGTGGCACCTGAAAATGGACCCCTCCTGATGTTCTTAATGAGCAGTGGGGATCTTGTACAGAAAGGTGCTCTCTCAGGTAATGAAGGCTTAAATCATTCAGAGCACTCCCAAGCTATGAACCTGTTCTTTCTGGGGGAGTGAAACCTCATCCAGAACAGGAAGTTCTATTCAATTTTACAGATTATGACCCCCAACAATGAGCACCTCGTTCTTGCTTGGATTAAGCTTCAATTTATTCTCGCTCATCCAGCCCATTACTGCCTGTTGGCAGGCATTTAAGGAGCTAACACTATTTCCTGATGTTGATAAGGAGAAATAAGATTTGGGTGCCATCAACATACTGATAACACCCAGCGCCCAATCCCAGATGACCTCAACCAGCAGTTAATTGTTTTTTAAAAATAAATAAATAAATCTGTTTTTATATTTGTAAACTGCCTAGAGCCATCTGGATGAGGGGGTATAAAAATCTAATAAATAAATAAATATGTTGGGCCACAATGAAACTGAACCCCTTCCCTGGAGCAGGGGCCCTCTGAAGTGCCAAGGTGGCCTTTGAATCAAGGTGATGTTGCTTCTCACAGCCCTAGAGAACTAAACCGGCCCTATCTCCATAAGCCCATCCCTTCATCTGCTCAGCTGCAACCTGTTTCCATTTTAAGCTAGAGGAATACATTCATAGATGCACTGGCAGGAGGCAAACCTTCTTACTGGTGAACCCAGTGTCAGTATCCCAGATCCAACCTATTTTCACCACCACCGCCACAACATTCAGCAGGGTCCCTAGTGTCCTAGCCCCAGCCAGGATTTTGCATTTGGGTGTGATGTTAGAGGATGATCTAGATTTGGTAATTCTAGCTTGTGGTATCATTTTGTCATTTTTATTGTATGTGTTAACTTTTGTAAACCGCCTTGGGATTGTTTTGAAAGGCGGTATATAAATCTAACTATAAATATAAATAAATTTTAGGGTTTAATGAGGTTCACAAGAAAATGTTTTGAATGGGTCACTAATTATACCTGTTGCTACCTGTGGAGAGAGATTGTTCAAGTGGATCTCTCTCATTCCTGTCTTAACAAATGGAAATACTACTTAAGAACTGGTAATTTAATAAAAAGCTTATGGATTGGATCAGGGGCATAGCGAAACCGCCGGGGGCCCAGGGACAAAATCTTTGTAGGGCCCCTCCCCATCACACACACACCAGATGCAAGGAGTGGGGCAACAAACATCTCCTCCCTGCCTCCACCTTGTCCCACCACCCCTGCCCTTGCCCCGATGCCACTTATCATTGCTCCTGTGAGGGCAGCAGGCACTGTGGCTGGGCTGGGACGGGCCTCTCCAGTCGGCCAGCATACTTCTCTCTCACACACACTGGCCAAACTGCATGCCTGCACAGTTCAGCTATGGATGTCGCATGCCTGTGACATCACGGCCCACAGTTCGGCCGACCGGGAAGAGAGAGAGGCATGCAGGCCTGCCGGAGAGGCCCGGCCCAGCCACGGCGCCTGCCACTGCACAGGGGCAAAGATGGCGTGGTAAGGGTGGTGATTCAGTGCGGCAGGCACAGTCTGCTGGGGGGGGGCCTGACCCTCTGGGCCCAGGGACATTTGTCCCTGCTTATCCAATGGATGCTGCACCCATGGATTGGATCCTAACTTAGTGCCTCATAAACAAAAGCTGCTCTCATTCATGGACCTGTGCTCATGTAAGGACCCTTTCCACTCACAGACAGACCCTATCCTGTGAGCACAATTCTCCTTTTGTGAACAGACTAGTGGTAAGTTACTATCCAACCCTATGAATTTGATCCTGCTCTGGATTATACTGATGCATCTTTTCAGATGCTAATGCTACATATGCCAATGAAACAACAGTCCTGCAAACGTTTGCTTGCGGACATCACAGTGATAGTGTATCTATTCTAAATACTAGCATTAAACATTAGATAGGGGGGAAATGGTTCTTCTATTATCCTGCTGTATGAATCAACCTAGAGATGAAACTGTTGTAAAACAGGACACTAGGGTTGCAGTGCAGTGCAGTGCAAACTTACCCCACTTGAACTCAGTGGGACTTACTTTAGAGTAAAGATTCATAAGATCAGCCTGCACAATGCATAGCTAATCCTATAAACTGTAATTGACAAAATGATTACCTGTTTTAATTAATGGTTTGTTCTTTTTGTTTCATGAAGATACTCTAGGCCAAATGCAAGACACCACTCAAGAGCCTCTTCCTGGTTCTCCAGAGCCTCCAGATCAATATAAAGCTTCAGAAAGTACCACTGTCTGGAAAGAAGGCCAACCACCTGTCAGCTTGCCTCCTGGTCTGGAATACCTAAGCCAGGTCCTGTTGTCTGTCCAAATAATACTGTTAAGCTTATATTAGGGGTTCTTGAATGGCCCGTCACCTCTATTTCCATCTTAGGGGGGGAAGATCATGAGGCTATTCCCATGATCCACGGAAAGTGAGCTAAGGGAGCTTAGCCTGCTTTCCAGTGGTCATGGGAACCACCAGGATTGCAGGTGAGCCCAGTGCTCCCAAGGCAGCTAGCCCGCCTAAAGCAGCCTCCCCTTAAATGAGGTTAACGGAGCGAGCGCTCCATTAACCGCATTTTGTTGCTTGCGTGTCACCGTGGCATGCCGTGACATGCGAGTAGATCCTGGCCGGGAGGCTGCAAGCAGCCTTACAGGCTCGGGGGTCTCTCCAGGATCCTACCCACACACTCACGCAGGGTGTCCTGGGACTTCTGGGGGCTGATCCCCAGAGCCCCCACTGGCTCTGTGACAGAGCCGGCAGTCATGTGGGCGGCCGGTTCGGCCACCAAGGGCTCTGCCGCCGATCATCTGCAGGAAGGCGCTTCACAGCAGTCGTGTGAAGCACCTCCATGCCTTGTTCTTCCTCTGATTCCCTAAAATAGATTCACTTTTAAAAAATGTGGATTACCCCAGGTTATCTTTCTTCTCTTGTAGAAGAAAGATGACCTGGGATAAAAGATTGTGCATAATCTTTTTTTTTTATTTTTAATCTCCCTGTTTTATTCTGTATCCTTTTTATTGTTGTTGTTTTTTAAGTGTATTTGCAAAGAAGCAAAGTAATCCCAGGTGGTGGGTTGTTGTTTTTCCTTCCATCTTGGGATGATTCGGCATTGCCTCTGCAAACACATGAGGGATGCCACATTTTAGCACAGGGTGAAAACTGTACAGCAACAGAGAAACCAGGTGGCAAATGCTGCTTTCTCCCTTGGGGATAGAGAGGTCATATTCCCATTTCCATCACATGCTTCACCTTTCCTCTGCAATGAGTAATAAAGCCAGGGCCTCTCCTGTTTCCTGTAACGATGAAGTGTCAGTGGTAGGATGAACAGGTGCATGCTAAGCAATGTCTTCCAAAATATCACTATTTCCCATCAGAACCAAAAGCTTTGTATCTGGCGATGGTACTTAGACTACTGTCAGTTGCTACACAGGCCATTGCTATAACTCAGCTGTCAAGGCAAAGTGAAGAGTGTCCGAAAATTGGCCTCTGGGCATGGTCTGAGGGCACATGCTACAGCCACCTTGCTAAAATGAAGCAGTTATAGGTCTGGTCAGTGGAGAGTGCCTGGGAACTCCATGTATGCTACCTTGAGTTGTATGATGGAAAAGGTGAGCGATACATGTAAAGAATATATTTATTTATTTATCTTATTTCTATAACGCCTGATATGTGCATCCCTATATGAAAGATTTATACGATCTGAAGAGAAACCAGAGTATAATGTGCATCCCTAGGCGGTGTACATAAGCTGAAATATAACAAATCTAAAAACAGGATAAAATGATTAGAACAATTCGGAATTATAAATTGTAAATGTTTCAAAATGCTCTGTTCCTCCCATTCAGGAGGCCATTGTCCTCCATGTCTTCTGCTTGCCAATTAGCATTCTTAAGGCTTAGAACCATGACGCAAAAGTGACGTGCTGCAGGCCTCCACCTCCCAAAGATACTGATGGGCCAGTGCTAACATGCACCTTGGCTGCTTCTCCAGACTGCCAACGTGGGCTGGCATTCAGACTAATGAAGCACGGGAGAAGTGCTGGTGGCTTCTGAAGAGTTCCAGTCTGATGCTGCACTGGCACTTGTGAAGGGGCAGGTGAATTTCAGCACCTTCAAGGACATATTTTTGTGTGGCACCTAGCACTTTTGGGGGAAGGGGAGGTTGTTGGAATTTGGCTTGGAATTTGCCTTTGGAATTTCGAATCTGTCACGACTGGCAGAACTGAGTTAGTTGAATTTTTCAGAAGCACAGATGCTTCTACTGTAGCTCTGGCACTTTGTTAGTCTGGATGTCAGCTGTAGATTCTGTTTGGAAGAATCATAAGCCTTATTTCCTTATCACAATCCCACCAACACGTAAAGGCTGCTCATGTGCAATGCCCGGATCCGCATGAATCCCAGTGCTGCCCACCCAACCCCACTTTTAAGCCTGGCCTTTAGCTGAGGTTAAGTGTACAAATGTGCCCTTAACCCTGGCGCTGGGATTGTGTGTGTGCTTGGTCTGCTTATAGCGTCAAGCTGTATCATGGGGGTTGTGACTGCAATAAACTTACTACTACTATCATGGGGGTATCCCCCAATGCACTGCACAATGAGCATGGTGGAGGCCAGGATACATACCTTGAGGCCGGGACACATCGCCCCAGCCCCCGAAGATCCACGCTGCATACAGCAGCAGGGATTGTGTAGGAGCATGGTCCACGCTTCCCACCAACATAGAGAAATCGTCTAGGGGGAGGTAAGTTTCGAACAGACTTCCCCCCACCTGCCTGCCCTCCCTGCCTCTCAGCTGTGTGAATACCTTTATATTAGTTTGGGCCAAACAATGGATGTGAAGTTTAAGACAAAAACTGGTGTGCCCTTGGTAGTCTGCTGGATTTGAGAATGTTAAGGCTTTGATAACATGGTGTAGCACTCTACCAATTCCTGCCTAGGAGATCAGACAAACCTACTGAATTGCAGTCCGTTTTCTGAATGAAACCAAAGTAATTGTGGACTGCTCTCCAGTTAACCAGTACATGATGAATCCATGAATTTTCAGCATGATGATGCCTTGAGAAGTTAGATGCCCAAAACAAACAACATTTGGGGCATCTAACTTCTCTGCATTCATCTGGGCTTTTAATTTCATCTGGATTGGATTGTGCCATTGTATTAGCTAAGGGAGACGTAATATGGACTGATTTGATTAGAAAATGGCATTTTAAAACTGAACATTATGGTCATAAGTACGGTCCCGCAGGTGAAAAATACAGAGGAAGCAATGGAGACCATAGAAACAATTTTATAATGCTCTGAATAACTATCCACAATTCTGATTGCATGGTATTTGAGGGAGGACAAACTTTTTTTAAGCAACCACTTATTAGATATTTTGCTGTTTTCTAGTTATTCTTGCAAAGGACTCGCTTATTCTATCTGATATTCTGCCGCAGGCTCAGATTTGGAGATTTAAAGAAGCCAGCTTTGGGATTTTCTAAAAAAGCAAAACTTTTGATTTATAGCAGGACCTAAACTCTGGTGAAATCAAACCTAAATTATGAAGCCTCAGAACTCCTGTCACATAATCACTGTACTTAGATCTAAGGGGTCTTGCTTGGGAATATCATAGCTCATTAAACAGTTCTAAATACTCCATGAAAATTGTTTATAGAAAGCTTGTTCAACAAGGGCAGAACTGCTTCAGAAAGCAAGTTTTAGAATTGTGCTTGGCATTTGCTCCAATGTTTCCTGCCTTTTCTGTACCCTGAAATAGAAGAAGAAGTTCCAGAGAATCAAAGAGATAGACTCACCAACTATCAAAAGTGATCATGCCCTTGGCATTATTGGGTGAAGCACTTCTGTTCTATATAATCATGGTTCTGATTCTGATGTGGTTTTCTCCTGAATGTTAAAATTCTGTAGTGTGGGCAAACATCAAATATCTTCTCTGAAGTATAATTTTGAATTTCTGTCCTCGGATGTTCTTGATGTCCCATTGCTTATTTCAAATACATGAGATTACAGTATGGGAGAATGTGTTGACCTCACTTTGAAACTGAAGAACTAGAGTGGTTAAGCATAAATACCAACTATCTTACCATTCTTAAAAGAGGTTTCACAGTAGTGACTTCTTTCCCACACTCTGAATATGATGGTACATGCAATTAACCTTTCTTCCTCACAGATTGAACAATTGTCTTATTTTTCATTTGTTTGGTGTAAACCACTTGGAGAAAGTTAGTTGAAAATATTAATGTTAAGATTTTCAACAAACTTTCTCCAAGTGGTTTACACCACAAAAAGAATGAAAAATAAGACAATAGTTCAATCTGTGAGCAAGAAAGGTTAATTATTTACTAGCTGACCAGGTGCATAGCATCTGTGCCCCTAGTTTTTCCTGACTATCCCCCCCCCCCACTTCAGCCCCTTCTCCCTAACTCTTCCCCCGGGTGTCTCTGATGCCCACCTGGCCCGCTTCTCCCCCCCACTCCTGCCCATGGTTTCTGGCCGGCTTGCTGGCCTGTTCGCTCCTGCCACCGCCTCCTCCTCTTCCTGGCGGCTTAGCCACCTCCTGACCCTGGCAGCCACGCTGGGCCCACCGCCACTGCCTCCTCCTCGCCGTGGCCAGTCCTGCCCCCGCCGCCATTTCCCCCGGCAGCAGCTCAATGGCCTCCTGAGTCCTGCTGCGAGAGGGCCTCCACCGCCCGGTCAATCAGGCGCCTCCGCCGCCCAGCCAATCCGCTGGGTGCCGGGACGCTCTCCACGCATCAGGACGGGCACGTCTACGAGGATTAAATATATAGATAATAGTCGATGGCACCCTGACTAATGAAGCAAGGATGCACTGGGAGGCGGCATCCTCGCAATCAGAAGCTTGCCCACTAGCACAGTTCACACAGGCTGAGGGGAAGTGATGTTTACTGATCTCCCCTAACTGTGGAAGTGCTTTGTGCCTTTCCAAAATATGTCCCTGTGCCTTCCAAAAATAGGTTGCACAGCCCTCAGGAGACATATTTTCCGAGGCACAGAGCTCTTCCAGAGGCAGGGAAGATAAGTGAAAATCACTCCCACCCCACATTTGTGCTGCAGTAGTGGGAGAGGGAGCCTCTAGCTACTTTAAGAGCAACCACCCACTGTGAGGACACAACTCCTACTGCATCCTTACTTCATCAGTCAAGATGCTTGATCAACAAGAACTTACTGAGCCCTTTCCCATGCTTGCAGAGAAAGGGCTCAAGGGAGAGCAGGGAAGAAGCCTTAAAATGCTTACCTCCCCACAGACGATCTTCAGCACTTTGCTGGAGCCAGAGGATTGCTGGCTTCTGCTGGCAGCAGGGAGGTTTGGGGGGCTGGAAAGCCCCCGGAACTCCCATGCACCACGTGAGTATGCAGTGATTATGGGGATCATCTGATGCCGGCCAGGAGCCCGCGGTTTTCCAGTCCCGGCTGCAAACAGCTGGGACTAGCAGACAATTGGAAAAACAAGGTTAAGGAAGCACTCGCTCCCTCATTTTAAAGGCGGGCTCCAGAGGTTCTGGTGGTTCTGATGATCAGCCAAGACTAGGCTGGGCTTCCTTAGCCCTGTTTTGCCTGCACGTGAGAATAGCCTCACTGTCTGTTGGATTACATTGACAAATCGTCAAAGGCTCCCTTCTTTCATTTAATTCAGCTCTGGCCTAGAAAACGAGCAGTAAGGATTAGTGAAGTAATTTATATCGACACAAAGCAATTTATATCAGCATAATTAAATATTTGACTTGAAGTAACAACAGGACCAAGGAAGAATGCAAACAAGGTTGAACACTCCAGCCAGTTTGGGCTTTAGAAGTGTTGAGAGGGGATGTTGATGATGCAATGCTGATGTATTTTTCTGCTCATTATTTTCTGCATGGTCATGAGACATGTTAAAATAAAAATGTGCCAACTGAATGTCCTTCAGACTCCTCTCCTGACAGTTTGAGAAAAGCTATTTAGCTTCATACCCTGAATTAAGACTAAGCTTCCAGAAAGAATCTTTCCTATTGTAAATGAAAGATACTTTCTTACCTTGTATGTCCTGCAGCATAAAGCGGGTGGTACAGACTTACCCACACTGCTGCAGGGCTCGAAATCACCCGGCAACGCTGCTGGCCCTTGTGCAATCACATGCCGCACTCTACTGTTTCCCCTGGGAATAATCAAAGGAGCACATGATGTGTGATCACGGAAGAGTCAGCAGCGCCAGCTCTGCCTTCTTGCAGTGGGTGATGTAGAGCCCCACAGCGGCACAGGTGGGTCTGCACCACCTGCATTACACAGCAGGACTTGTAAGCCACTGGCTGACATGCAGAACAAGGATGCACGAGGGTGCTAGACCCTGAAACGGGGTCACGACGAATCTCTGAAGTGTGCTTCCACACTTCCTGTGTTTTGGCACCACAGTCCCTATGCTGACAGCTGAGTGCTGTTCATATTTCCTATGCCTTGTTTTGAAATTAATCGCTGCAATATCGTGCTATAATGTTGTATATCCAGCATAAAAACAGTTGCTGTTTTTTCAGATTGTTAGTTTTTGCAGGACTGCTCCCCCTGCTGGATGCTTTGCTATTTACATTTTGAATGTGATTTGCCTGAATGGAAGCATTTTGCCACTGTTGAGCAGCTAATCTGGAAAGCACCCAGTACAGCAAGAGGAGCACTTCCAGACTAACTGCACCAGTGCACCAGAGAAGGGGAACTTTTTGAAAACCTCCTAAGAACATAGGAAGCCGCCTTCTATCAAGTCAGATCATTGGTCCATCTAACACAGTATCGTCTACACAGCCTGGGTTGCAGTCTCTCAGCTCTAGCTTGGAGATGCCAGGGAGGGAAATTGGAACCTTCTGCATGCAAGCAAGAAGGTGATCTTCCCAGTGCAGCCCCATCCTCTAAGGGGAATATCTTACAGTGCTCACTTGTAGCCTCCCATTCAAAAGCAAACCAGGGTGGACCCTGCTTAGAAAGGGGCCAATTCATGTTTGGTACTGCAAGACTAACTCCCCTCTCTTCCCCAGGAAGCCCACTGTGCCACCTGAAAATATGTTCCTGAGGGCTGTCACTTCTCTGGTGCACTGGTACAGTTAGTCCGGAAGTCTGATGAGAAGATTCCAAATGCTACTGCTTGGCTTAAGGCCAATCAAAACACTGAAAGTGTGAAAAGCCATCTAATCTGAGACAACGTTTCTATGGGATACCTCCCAGGTATCATTTGCCGTAGTCCATTTTCATGAACTATATATCATAACGAAATGTACTCCTGCCCTACGAGGATTTCTTGCACATTCCAGTGTCTCCCAGCACAAGAGAAATTAGAGTAGACCTCCGATCAGTTCCTTCTACTGTAATATATAAGGCATTCTTATCTTAATTAATAATTATTTTAATACTGATGAATATGTAAATCTCCAAAAAAAAAATTGGAGACTGAGGAACTTCCAACAAATCTTATGGTTTGTTTTTATTATTTCTTAACAGTTGGACCAGATCATTATTCACCAACAAGTGGAGCTTCTTCAAGGTATTGTATATATGTGTTCAACCATTATCTCCAAAAACTCACTGGGCAGGTTCAGATGAACACTGGGAAGTCAGGTTCTCAGAACCTCTAGATCCCAGGGAGTGTGAGTTCTCTGCCCATTTGATGTAGAGCCAAGACTGTTTTGTGAATGTTGAGTGGAAGGCTTGGGAACTGGAGGTTGGCCGGTTCAGACGACATGCCCACTGGGAGCACATGCACTCCCTGGGAACTGGATTTCCCAGCAATTGTTTGACACTGCATGCTGTGATCCAAGGTTGCCAAATAATGGGCCCATTCAGCAAAAGAACATTTGTTTCAATAGAAGAGAGTTTAACACATTCCTAATTCTGCCTCTGAAATCAATGGGACTTGAAAGATCTTAACTTTGGCTGGAGCATGCCTCCAATGAGCTAACAGCCCATATAATTATTAAACCACAATATTTTTTAAAGTATCTACATCTGCTTTTAAAGGATCTAAATAAAAATGTATCACTGAATCAAAAAGATCATCAGATGCATCTCTAACCAGTTGTTAAAATTAGACTAAATTTGCATGTTTGGCTTTGTTTAGTTATACTTGGGACTGAAACCTGCAGCAAATATGAAATTAAAAACCACATCGGACAAAGGGTTTACTTTGCAGTGGAGGAAAATGACTGCTTTGACCGTAACTTCTGCTCACCCTTACGGTCTTTCACCATAAGGATATCAGACAACACCGGTCGAGAAGTGATCACTGTGAACAGACCTTTACGATGCAATAGCTGCTGGTTTCCATGTTACTTACAAAAGGTTAGTAATCCATAACAATCTATTTTACCTATCAACACATTTACTTTACATCCATATGGAAACCTGATGTTCATGAGGCTTTGCATTTTGATGAGTATCCATTCCACAGAAAGCAATGCAGGTAGACCCCATCTCCACTTGGATGTGTGTTTGAATGCACACCTTATTTATCCCACAGCTTTTCAGATTACAAAGACACATTCTCCTTTGTGGTTTAAAGGTGCCTATGCAAGAGACATTGGGCTCAGGGAGGGGGTACATGTCCATACTGGGTTAGGTGAGCACAGGTGAGCACTTCATCTCCAGTGCTCATACAGGTGAGCACTTCACCTCCAGTTTTTGAGCACTTCATCTCTGGCATGGCATTGTCTTTGCTTCTGAGGTCCTGGGCATAATGGAGGGGATTCTAGGGTCAGGACAGGAGCCTCACTGGTGAGCACCATCTCCAGAGCTCCAGATTTGTCTAAGGAGATAACTGTAGGAGAGGCAACAAACCCTGGCTGTTTAGGGACTGTAGGATCTAGGGAGCTTTCCTTGGGGCCAAGGGATGCGCTCACTCTCCTTCTCTGAGAGGATCTCCTTCAAGTTAGAGCAGGGCTGCTCACCTTCTGCAGATATTGGCCTACAACTCCCACAATCCCTGACTATTGGCCGCTGTGGCTAGGGATTATTGGAGTTGTAGTTCAAAAGAAGCTGGAGGGCGAAAGTTGAACAGCCTTGGTTTAGTCTATACAGAGTCGTATACAGAGTCCTGACTCTATGCGAGGGGACACATTTTCTATTTCTTTCCCCTATCTTTTCAACTGTGAAGGGGCAGTCCCCCTTGCAGTTTTAAGGACCCTTTGTGGTGGGGAGGGGGATTGGATTCAGAGGAAGCTCCCTTGAGGCTGTCTCCTCTGAGGTGGATGCCCCGGATTTGCCTTCCCATTGTAAAGACCAATCTGATCCTAATTTCCTCTCCTCTTAGGCCTCAACCAAGCTCTGGTGGGGAAGGACTTCCACCATTGAACAGCTTTCTGTTGCCACCACTTGCTAGCAGCACGAGGGCAGTGCACAGGAGCCATTTTTTTTGGAGTAGATGAGAGAAGGCTTCCTTATCAGGATTTTCCTGCATACTTTGCTATTTCCTTCCACTCTCTAAACCTACCATTTTCTCACTTTTAGCATTCATCCTCTTGGGCACATCCACGTTAACAAAGGGGGAGTAGTGATGATGATGTCCAGCCACAGTAGTGTTCATACAGCATCATTTATTTAAAAATAGGCATGATGCACAACTTAAGAAAAAAAAGTTTCTTAACTTCAAGGAGCCTGTACCACATTCTAAAGTGAATGTGGTAGAGTACATGCCTTCCATGCAAAAGATCCCAGGTTCAATCCCTAGCATCTCCAAACAGGACTAGAAAAGACCCCTTTCTGAAAGCCGGAAGAGTGGCTGTCAGGCAATGTCGACTCTACTGAGCTACATAGACCAATGATCTGAATTCTGTATGTTGGGAATAGCTCCTTCTTCATATACAATAAAATCTGTACATATCATTTGGGTAACTATTACACTGAAAATACTTAAAAT
The DNA here is from genome assembly GCF_027244095.1 of Hemicordylus capensis. Taxonomy (NCBI): domain Eukaryota; kingdom Metazoa; phylum Chordata; class Lepidosauria; order Squamata; family Cordylidae; genus Hemicordylus; species Hemicordylus capensis. The sequence goes on along the minus strand of NC_069659.1, from coordinate 317,214,216 downwards.
ATTACTTTGCAATGTCTTGCAATGTCACACTGCAGGGTTCTGCACAGTAAACAATATCTTGGTTGCAGTTCTGATGTGTTTTAGTAAACTCAGTAGCTGTTGTTGATGAAAGTCACATTTTAGTTCATCACCTCTTTGATTGTCCAATAGCTAGAAGTCCAGTCTCCTCCTGGAACCACAGTTGGGTATGTTGTGCAGAAATGGGACCCTCTTCTGCCCAAGTTCACTATCCGGAACGAGAGCAATGAAGATGTGCTGAAGATAATAGGCCCTTGTGCAACATGTGGTTGTTTTGGAGATGTTGATTTTGAGGTACATTTGATAAAAGTCCTTGGCATATGAGTTTTCAGTGTTTGGAATCTGCACAGTGGGTATGTAAGGCAAGACAGCGAGAGATGTGGAATAAATTAAGTTGCTGTTCCTCACTAAATCCATTTATGCTATTTGCATGTTATATTTTCACAGCAAACACCTCAAGTTAAATTATAGAAATGATTTCTAAATGTACACATTCAACTTTCTTGTTAGACTACAATTAGAGGCCCTAAATGTACTGAAAATAAATGGTTTGTGCATTGCATCCTTATGTCCCTTGCACTTCACTGTCAGCATGAAGGACTGCACAACGAGGATATGTGTGTTTGGGATATGTATCCCCCATAGCACACACGTGACCATCTGTGTCCGCTCTGGAACTGTTACCTGTAAAGCAGCAAAAGGCTGTTCGGCCTGGTGTGGAGAAGTGGGAGATGACTTTTTGTCGGTCTCTCGTAATACTTGAACTTGAGTTCAGCTAATGAGAACTGACAGTCGATTCAGGATAGACAAAATAAAAGTTGTCATTCAAACTAAGCATTTTCGATGTATGGAGTTTGCTGCCCCAAGATGTAGTTCTAGGACAAACGATGTCTTTGTTTTACTGCATATTAAAGAGATGTGCTGTGGAGGGGGTCTTAGCTTGATTAGGACTGTGGGTTGCAGAGAGGGGGTAGTTAACACTTGCTCCTCATACAGTTTTCCTGCCTAAAACCACTCCTCTCAGCTTCTATTTGCCCTGGAAGCAGCTATTTGTTGAAAGCAGCCAGCTGGAGGACAAAAAGCATGAAGGAAAAGAGGTAAACACTCCCACCTACCCCCCAGCACAATGGGGCCAGTCAGGATCAGGCCTGCTGCTTTTTATCCAAGAAGAGTCACACGGGTTTGAAGTTACCTCTTTAAAATGCAGTGGTTGTCAATGTACAGTTTGGCCTTGGTGGCTTTAAAAGTGAAATCAAGAATAAATGGAGTGTAGGCACAACAGCACGTAGTTATGATGGCTGTCTGAAACCTCCATGTTTAGAGGTCGCAAGCCATTAAACGCCAGTTGCCAGGGAGCCGAAATGGCTATTGAACCGTATCTGTGCATTTCCCAAGGCATCTATTTGCTAGTCTAGGAAGCAGGAGTGGGTGGATCTTTGGTTTGATCCAGCATAACTCTTCTCATGTGCTTAAGTGAGTTTTTTATTTAGTCCATGCAACTCTGTCTCGGTGGCCCACTGCCTAAGAGTTAATCAGTACTGACAAGAATGGCAGTGTAAGTAAATGTTTTAGGCCAGGCTGGGGGCACCCCATGAACTGTAATATAACTGTGTGCCCACTCTAGCTAAATTCTTCTACAAAAAAGACCTTGGCCATTCCTAGGATGGCGATTTTCTTTGGAAGGGGATCACATATCATCCAGATTTATGTTTAAGTCCTTGCGAGCTATTGGGGAGCATTCCATACACGATTCAGGTTTTTCATTGTGCATCAGAACTTTGCCTGATTTATGTCTGAGATTTTAAAAAATCCACTTTTTGCATTGGGTGTTTTTCGGGTGGCTTTTCTTTTTCTTTTTTTTTTTTTTTACAAATCTGAAATATCCAATATGCCCCATAACTCACAGTACTTCACTCCTCTTAATTGTGTGGTAAAGCCTGCTGTCTGGGAAAGGCCCTGGTCTTTCCTTTTAAAAAAAATGTTGATGGTTCTGCCATATTTCTTCACGGCTGGCGGTGGTGGTGGTGGGGAGGAAATATCCTGTTTTGCTGGATGATGGAAAACACAGTAGCAAATATTCTTTTTCAAGATATCTGATAAGATTTAGTAACTATAGCTAGTACTTGAGAAATAGCAACAACAACGACAACATTGACAACAATGACAACAACAACAACAATATTCAGTTAGCTGATTGAATATAATTGAATGATGCTGCAGCTGATTGAATTTCCTTTTTAGTCTGGATCAAAATTTGGTTTGTGTTACTTGATAAAGTTTCACTGGAGAAATAATATGTATATTGAATTTGAAGTAGTTGATGGTGAACTAAACATATAATGCAATTGAATCCCCATTTTCTGATTTTCAGTTATTCATAACTCCTGGTTCTTAAGTGCCTGTTACTTCCTAAGTAGTCCCATTGTGATGGTTAACCTTCAATACATTAAACATATCCAAAGTTACAGTAAATTACATATGGGAGGGGGAATGGTCCCCTTTGCATTCTTTTCAACCTTATGTGTTTTCCTTTTCTGCAGGTGAAATCTTTAAATGAAATGTCAACTATTGGCAAGATTTCCAAGTATTGGTCTGGATTTGTCAATAACATCTTTACCAATACAGCCAACTTTGGTATTCAGGTTCCTGCAGATCTTGATGTAAAAATCAAGGCTGTTATGATTGGTGCTTGCTTCCTCCTAGTAAGTATACCAAAAATGGAGACAACATTAACTTACTCTTGAACCCACCATTCCCTCAAGATGTTCAAGACAGTTCAAAATCACGAGAATCTTTATGAAATAGATGAGGCTGAACAGGGACTTCAATATGGAGTTCCCATATCCAAGTCCAACATAAAACTCACTGTACTACACTGGTCTATGTTCACCATCTGCTCCAAGAGCCAATTCACATGTGTGACTGTGAGCATGGATATATAATGGCATGGAGAAACATGGATAAATGGAGCTTCTGCAACTGCTTTGATGTTATATGTATGGAATGGACATATGATATTAGTGATGCATCATTAATCTGCCCAATCTCCATTTGCCCTATTGTTGAATCCAGATTGAAACAGATGAATTTGACTCATCCTAGAATTATCCACCAATCACACTTCTCCTCTTGTGTGGACTAAAGAAGTGGTTCCCAACCTGGAGGCCTCCAGATCTTGCTGAACTACAACTCCCATCAGCCCAAGTTACAATTTATTGTGGCTAGGGGTGATGGAAGTTGTTGTTCAGCAAGATCTGGAGGCCCTCAGGTTGGGAACCACTGCCCTAGAGGAATATTCTTTTTCCTTCTAACTCTAACATAAGAACATAAGAACAGCCCTGCTGGATCAGGCCCAAGGCCCATCTAGTCCAGCATCCTGTTTCGCACAGTGGCACACCAGATAAGCTCTAGCTCTTGAACAATTGAGTGGATATTTTTTTAAGGAGCATGCAGCAGTTTCCACTGTGCTAACAGTGCCCACAGGATGGTGCACAAGATGTCAGCTACTATCAGAAAGCCCTATCAGCAAAGTCAGCAAGATAGACTATGAGGTCATTCACATGAGGTCATTCACTGTGGGGAGCTTGGGTGGATGACAGGATCCTACATACCTTCCCCCAGACAATCAGAGCCTATTTGGGGCTCTGCTACTCACGTGCCAACACGATCAGCATGGCCGTGGACTCCTGAAGTGGGATCAGAAGTCCTACCATGTCCCACAATGCACCATGTCGGCAGTGGAGAGGCAGCCTGTGGCAGTGCGACAGTGCTCCTCTCCTGGGCCGTGTTTTCCACAGTGCTCTATGGCCACTGCTCCTGGCTGCGATTTTCAGAGCTGTGGTGCTGCAGACAACCAAAAAGTGAGGTAGAACCAACACCTTTTATCTCCTACCTCGCCTTTTGCCTGGCTAGTGGTTCTGGACTACCAGGGTCTGCAGCAGCTGGGTCAAGAGGCCTCCCGGTGGCCCAGATGACACAGGCTGCTTGGGTAAACATTCTCTTACCCAAGCAGCTCGTATTGTGAGAACAGCCTCAAAGTTCTTTTTGAATACATTATGAGGCTATTTTCACAATGGGGGGAAACCGGGCTAAGGGAGCCCAGCCCAGTTTCTCCCCCCCCCCCCATCATGAGAACCACCGGGCTCGCAGGCGAGCCTGGTGGTTCAACAGCGGCTAGCCTGCCAAAGTAGCCCTCAAATGAGGTTAGTGGAGTGAGCACTCCACCAACCCTGTTTGCAAGGCTGTGAGATGAGTAGACCCCCGACCAGGGGCTACAACAGGTTTCCTGGCCTCTGGGGGGCTCCCCAGAATGCCCTGCACACTCGCATGGAGCATCCTGGGACTTCCAGGGACCAGATGACCCCTGACCCCCCCAGGCACTACTGGCTCCATGACAGAGCCGGTCATCATGTGGGTGGCCAATCTGGCCACCCAGAGCTGAGCACCTGCTCATGTGCAGGCTCTACACATGGAGCGTGTGTAGAGCCTCTCTATATTATTATTTTTGAAGTATTGTTTCTTAATTAAAATTAAGAAAGGGCATCATGATTTCACTTTTCATCTAACTCTTAACAAGGTTAGAGATAAAGCTCTCTTGATACTTAACAGCCCTCTGATTTTGTCCTACACAAAAACCCTCTTTGCTCAGAGGCACTGAGTGGAAGAACCACTATCTAATAATAATACAAAAAAGACTCTGGTGCAATAAAACCCTACAAGGCAGCCTTTTGATAGTAATGGTTACCTTTTTGTATCGTCCTCATCATTCCCAGTTTATTTATTTGTAGGACTTAATGTTCTTTGAGAACTCCTTGGATGGATTGTAACAAGCAAGATGACAGAAACAATAAAATATGCAAACTACATTTCAGCTTAAGAATGAAACATAAATTGGTCGCCTTGGCTTTGAAGACTTCTACATAAGACACTTTCTAATTCTTTTTCATTTTCTTCCAGCAGTCCCTTGAGCTTTGGATATTACTTTTGAACTGTACAACCCTATGGTTTTTGTAAAGGGGTAATGTTTATTAAACTATAACTTATGGAAATAATTATTTCCTCATTTTAATTGCGTGGACTGTTGCTAAACCTACAGTTTGCAGAGAAAGAGAATGAGAGTGTGTGAGCAAAGGCAGCGTTACTTAGGAGTATTGCAATTCTCTTTGGACTCGTTTGATGTCTTTGCGTCAGAAAGCATGAAAGATTAGAACTAAGACGTGCAGCGCCACTGATGAAAAGTCTGAGCTTACAGATCCCTTTGAAGTTGTGTGAGTGTTGGACCCAGCTATTAGCCGCCACCCCCCAAAAGGAGGGGGTTATTTCATTATATCCCAAGAAGCTTTCATATTTAGAGTTCAATTAACAGTAACTAACAGAGACGTCATCCACTGGGAAAGTTAAAGACGGATGTCTGTAGGGATGCTTGCGGGTGATGGTGTTAATTGCTCGAATTTAAGAGATACTTACAGTAAAACAACACAGGGAAAATGTATAGGCTCACTGATGACAAATGTCTGTTTCCTGCAATCGGTGATGCATCAGAATGTACAAAACCAACAATGACATACATATGATGATCATTAAATACATTTTTAAAAGGTGTTCTGAAAAAAGCTTCCGAGTATTTGCGTGTATATATATATGTATACGTATATATATATTTGCATATGCACAGTATCTGCTGCAAGACTGAGTTCTTCGTTTTTCGGGTTATCTGGTCCTTCACTGTGGAAGAGGTTAGCTGCATTTATCAGCTAGCTGCATTTCACGATACACATTCACCTCCAGTTACCTTAGAGGTTGTGCTGGAGGTTCCTCAGAGGCAAGAGAGCTGGTCTTTTGGAAGGTTAAGTTGTGCCTTCGAGTCGATGTTGACTGCTGGTGACCACAGAGCCCTGTGGTTGTCTTTAGTAGACTACAGGGGCGGTTTACCAGTGCCTCCTCCCTCGCAGTGTGAGATGATGCCTTTCAGCATCTTCCTATATCGCTGCTGCCCCGTAGAGGTGTTTCCCCTAGTCTGGGAAACATACCAGTAGGGATTCGAACCAGCAACCTCTGGCTTCCTAGTCAAGTCATTTCCTCGCTGTGCTGCAAGCATAAATTGTCCCCTTTCCTAAGCAGATTCCACCTTTGCATTTGGATGGGAGACTACATGGGAGCACTGCAAAATATTCCCCTAAGGGATGGGGCTATAGCTCGGTGGTAGAGTATTTGTTTGCATGAAGAATGTCCCAGATTCAATCCCGGGGATTTCCAGGTGGAAAGAAAGACTCCTGCCTGAAACTTTGAAGAGCTGCTGCTGAGCTAGATGGACCAAGGGTCTGCCTTGCTGTAAGCCAGCAGTGTGTGTGTGTGTGTTCTCTTTAGTCTGTCCTGCCCAACCTGTTCGTTTAGGCTAAAAGGCACACTTATTTCTCCATAGGAAACGCTAGAATTTGTAGTTTGAGAGACAGAGAAAAGTGATATGCAACATGCTTTTTCAAGAGTACATATATTCCTGCTGGCACCAGCAGAAGGAGCCAACAAGGTATGGCAGCAAGTGAGAGGGACAAGCTCTGAGACAGTGGAAGCGGGTGCTGCTGATGTGTTTTCAGATCTCAGAACATATGTGAGCAATGAGTTAGCCTTTCAGTCCCAGATTGCATAGAACTGACAAGGAGTGGAGCCTGGGCACTGCTCTGCTTTTCTGCTGCAAGGTCCATGCGCCTGAAACCATCTTCCAATAAGAAAATCAGCTGAGGGAGGGAGGGAGAGTTGCTGTGGGGAAGTGGTAGGTGGAGACAGGGGGAGGTACATCCGAGCCCTGCTACTTGTCTTCTCAAATACGCCCTCCCAGAGATGCTTTTCCTTAGAAGATGCCTCTGGTTTCACTGCACAAAGTGATGCACAATGTGTGACATGAGCATGCTGAGGGGATGCTTTCAGAATATAAAGGTAAAGTGTGCTGTCAAGTCAACTTCAACTCCTGGCACCCACAGAGCCCTGCTGGGTTTTTTTTGTTTTTTGTTTTTGTAGAATACCGGAAGGGTTTACCATTACCTTCTCCCACGCAGTATGAGTTGATGCCTTTCAGCATCTTCCTGTATCGCTGCTTCCTGATATAAGTGTTTCCCATACTCTGGGAAACATACCCGTGGGGATTCGAACTGGCAGCCTTCTGCTTCTTAGTCAAGCATTTCCCCACTGCACCACTTAAGGTGACTTTCAGAATAAACAAAGAGTAAAATTATCCCTCTTATGAGGACCGTAGACATAATTCACTGGTAGAGCACATGTTTTGCATACAAGGGGCTTCAGGACCAATTAGGCTTGTGCATTTTGATTCGGGTACAAAATGTTTTGTGCCCCAAAATGGCAATTTCAGAGGTTTTCTAACCAAAACAAAATCAAGAATTAAGAAAGAGATTTTTGTTTCCAAATTGAAATGACTGTGTTTCGGACAGAATGCTTTGTTCTTTGGAAAAGCATTGCAATTCAAATTGACTTCTCTGACTCTCTCCACTCCAGCTGAGGCACTGAGTGATTAGCAGAAAATAAGATATGCAAAAAGCTTTGAGCTTGAATGGTTTAGTTAAGTATATGTTGTATTCAGTGTGACTGAAATGCAAACTGACCTTGCAAAGGGATTTGGAAGGCAGCATTTTGAGACAGAAATACCCAAATATCTTTAGAAGCTCAATGCAATTCCAAAGCTCTTGCTAAAAGCCATGGTATAAATTGTGTGGAGAAGCTTTTCAAGAAGCTGGCTAGGAAAGTTCTGAAATTACACAGGTTTTTCTTTCCAAAGGTTTAGAAAGAATCTCTTGACTTGTTCAGGGGTCTTTTGAAGAGCTATTTTGTTTTTCTTCTGATTTTTATGAGTTACAGTGGTGTCTAAGTTTTGTTGCCCAAGTTGAGCAGTCTAATGTAATTTAGGCCACAACGTAATTTGGTGGGACATGATGTCTAAGCCAGCGGTTCACAACTTTTGCCATTGCCGGAACAGGTCATCCACATGGGACTACAGGAGACAAAAGGAGGGGGGTGGGGAATATTCCTGTCAATTTATTGACATCCCCAGGAATCTTAGTTGCTTATCTCTTTCTTGTAACCATGATCCATGGTTTTACACTTTCTTAAATGCAGTGATGATGAATCTCAACAATTCTGAACAGTAGACTGATTTGTTTGGGCTACGGCTCACTCCACGTCAGTTAAATGAATATTTTAAGCTGTTCCATAGTACCAAGGCAGTTTTGTTTCATTTTTATTTATTTATTTACATTTTATATCCTGCTCTTCCTCCAAGGAGCCCAGAGCAGTGTACTGCATACTTAGGTTTCTCCTCACAACAACCCTGTGAAGTAGGTTAGGCTGAGAGAAGTGACTGGCCCAGAGTCACCCAGTTAGTATCATGGGGTTCAAATGGGGATTTGAACTTGGGTCTCCACGGTCCTAGTCCAGCACTCTAACCACTACACCACGCTGGCTCATTGGTCTACCTTGCTATCTCAAATGACCTGTGGTCACTGTTCCAGGGGGAGGGAGTGTTTTTATTGAAAGATTGCTTGAATCCACAAATGGGTTGTGCTGCTGTGCTAGTTCCAAAGGGACAGGCTCACTTCCGCTGCAAAATTCTCAAATAACTGTGCCAAAAAATTAAGTGTCGTTGTTGTTCATCATTCTCTTCATTCTTTCAACTTGTTTATGTCGGGCTTTAGGGGCAAAACAGTGGGTTGGGTGGCAGTGCCCCAAGGGTGGTGCAACCAGATTCCAAATAGGGCAAAGGGCTGATTTCTTAGGAATTTTTGAGGTTTACGCGTCTTTAAGATTTTTTCCCCCATAGGGAATAATGGAGGTTTCAGCAGCCCCATAACTCCAACTGGGGGGCACTGGGATGTCCCGAAGCGAGTGGTGGTGTAGTGCACAGAGGGTGCCATCCACCCCCTGGCTTGCTAACCCATTGGGATACTGGGCTTTGTTGTTTCTGAGGGGTTGAGTTTAGATTCTCTGGTAGCAAATGAGATTTTTAATGAAAAACCATGAATCCACTTTCATATGCTACTAGAGAATCTACTCTTAGAACACTTCTAGAACAACAAAACCCTGTACTTCATGGGTTGGCAACCCATGTGGGTGGTTGGCACCCTATGTGCACTACATCGCCACTTGCTCTGGGCCACTTCAGTGCCCCTCAAGTGGAGTTATGGGAATGCAGAAACCTCCATTATACCCTACGAGGAAAATCTGAAAGACACGTAACTTCATTAATTCTTTAAAAAATCAGCCCTTTGCCAAATTCCTCTGAAAAAATTGTGGTAGCTTCCTTCTACCAACTTGGCACTACCACCAACCACACTCCACTCTGGGCCACACACACACACACACACACACACACACACACACACCCCGTGTGAAACTATACTCTTCCTGAAACCTCCATCATACCCTATGGGGAAAATCTGAAAGACTTGCAAACTTCAAAAATTCACCAAAAATCAGCAGTTTGCCCAATTCCTTTGAAATTTTTGTGGTAGCTTCCACTCATTGGGCACTATAACCCCCATCCACTTTTTTGAACATGTGACCTATTTTTTAAATCTTAATTAATTCAGATTCAGATTCGGATTAATTCGGATACAAAACAAAACTGGGGTGATTTGGAAGGCTTAATTTGGGACAAAATACAAAATGGGGTTGATTTGGATTTGGTACAAATTGAAACAGAAAAAATACAAAACGCGCAACCCTAGGTAGGACCAATCCCTGGTACCTTCAGTTAGAAGGCTCTCTAAAGCAGGGCTGGGAAAACATCTGCCTCAGATCTTGCAAACCCATTGCCTAGACCAATCACATGACTTAGTGAATAATGTTCTATTATCACATTGGCCAATATCTATAATGTATAGGTACTTCAAATAACCTGTATAATGTTGCCATTATGTAAATATAACATCTATATTTATATGTGTCTACATTTTGAAGAAGTTGAGTAGTTCTGGTTCCACCACTAATATGGATATGGTAGCACTAGAATCAATAGTGCAAAGAGCATCTGAGAACATTGTTTGTTTATTTAAAATATTTATACCCCACCTTTCCAAATACACCCATCAAGACTTACAGCAACAGAAAATTAACCAATAGGCCATCAATATATAAAATGTTAAAAAGAATTGGTAGTCAGAGACAAAATATAAGACTTACAATAATATGCAGGGGACTGCAAAAGCAAATGAAAGTAGCTGCTATCTTCAGGCAGCAGTGGCATTAGGTGTTATATCCAAAGAAAATGTATCCTGATTAAGTATCACTTAGCTTTGGGATGTAAGTTCAGTGGTTGTGGCTTACCTATGGAATGTAGCTTACTTATGGGATGTAATTTACAATCCATACTCAATGGGGTGCAAATTAATGACAACTAACTTGTATACTGATTTCAATAGCACTTTGCAGAAAATAAATATTTGTTGTCATAGTAGTAGTAATCAGAATTCACTTTCTTTGTGTCAGCATTCCTGGGGGGAAGGAAATCTCCAAGGTAAACCTTCTGCCCTAGCACTTGTTGGGAATTCTCTCTGGTAAGAGAAACCCTTTTTCATTATAGCAGAGTGCACAGAAGCACAACACAGCGGAATTTAGTTAGGCATGCATGTATGCTGAGAGTAAAGTAACCTGGAGCCAGTTCATAGTTTCAAATCAATATTTATGGTATTTATTAGAGAACTCCACTCTAGACAGGAAAGTGAGGAGTTAGGCTCTCTAATATAGCTAGCTAGCTGGATGCAGATGGATTCTGCATCTCTTCACACATGGTGCAGGGAGAGGAGCTTGCATGTTGCAAGGTAGAAGGAACAGGAAGAAAATGGAGAGAGGAAGTGCAAAGCAGGAAGTAAGTAAGTTAGTCCCTAAGAGTAGCAATCTACATTCCAAAGGGATAGTGCCAGAGCAGTAGAGAAGGGATGACCAATGTCTTGACCCTCTAGCCCTCTGACTCACTAGTCTGTCCTCCTATGTCATTGAGACAAGAGACAGCGCAAAGTCCTTCACTTCCAACAGCACTAGGCATGGGCACAGCTTCAGAACTGGGGAAGGAGGGGAGTTCATTCACTCCCTTCTTCTCCTATCAGTGGGAGCAAAAAGGCCTGAGCTACTCTCCAGGAGACAGTCAGACCGACTAGCCCGTCCCATCTGATCTCATCCTCGGCAGCCCCTGGCTTAAATAGAGCCCTGCATTTCAGACACTCCTTCCCCCTTCCAACCTGCTCCGTCTTCCCTGCCCAGCCAACCCCTGGCTCCCAAAAGGGGCTTGTTCTTTACCTCCACTCCATTCCTTAATATCCCTGCACCCGTTTTCAGCTGTGGAGTTAATATCGTTGCTATTCCCTCTCCACCAAGTTGCGGTCTCCTGGGCTGTCCCCACCGATCCCCTGGCGGCTGTTGCACATATCTCTGAATCCTCCCTGACTCCTGAGAGATAATTACTAGTGTTGCCTTGACATTTAGAGCCTCTGGCTTCTCTTGGCACCCTGCCGTTTGGCTGGGTACGCAACCCCGTCTCATGGGGGAGGATAGGAACTCCCGACACTTTGGACTTCGGCCATTAAGAAAAAGACTTAAAACAGTTAAGGCTTTTACACAGAAAAAGGATTATTGAAGACATGATAATAGTTTAATAATAACATCATCATGTGGGTTCCCAGCTGTGGATGGACACCGACACCCATCATCCTATCATCCAGATAGTCATAAGAACAGCCCTGGTAGATCAGGACCGAGGCCTGTTAGGTCCAGCATCCTGTTTCACACAGTGAGTGGCACATTCAGGAATGGTTTAAACCTTGTGTTGCCCGTAGGCAGCCAAGGATTTGCTGCCGCTTTCTGGGCAGCTGCCACAGCGAGGGTGGAGGTGGGCAGGGCAAAAGGGGAAATTCAACAGCATGGAGAAAGGCCCATTACAGACTGCAGACAGGGGCATGCAGTCATTTTGGATGGAGGACGGGAGCTGGAAGGAGCTCTCTCTCACTTCATTGACCGCCCATCCTAAGGCACAGCTGGCATTGCTAAAAGGGGGAATGTTCCCCTCGCCCCACCACCACCCTTCCCACTGCAGCCACATCCCGCCATGCAGCTGCATTTTAAAGGTAAACAGGGGGAACTTCCCCTCTACCCCACCCTCACTGCAGCCACCACTACCCCCAGAGAGGGATGGCAAATTTTGAGGAGCGACAAATTTGCCGGTCCTCAATTTTTGCCACCGTAGGCAAGTGCCTACTTTGCCTCTCCTTTAAATCCGCCACTGGGCTAACCAGATGCTACAGGAAAGCCCACAAGCAAGATGCCCTCTCTCTTGCTCACTTGCAACTGGTATTTAGAGGCATCCTGCCTCTGCAGCTGAAGGTGGCCTATAGCCAGCAGTCTAGTAGCCATTGATAGACCTGTCCTCCATGATTTTGTCTAAGCCCCTTTTAAAGCCATCTAAGCTAGTGGCCATCACCACATCCCGTGGCAGAGAATGCCATAGATTAATTATGCACTGTGCGAAAAGGCACTTCCTTTTGTCAGTCCTACATTTCCTGACCTCCAGTTTCATGGGATGGCCCCTGGTTCTAGTGTTGTGAGAAAAATTTCTCTCTGTTGACTTTCTCCATTCCATGCATAATTTTATACACCTCTATCATGTCTCCCTGTTGTCACCTCTTTTCTAAACTAAAGAGCCCCAGATGCTGTAGCCTTGCCTCATAAGGAAGGTGCTGCAGGCCCCTGATCATCATGGTTGCCCTCACCTTTTTCGGTTCTGCAATATCCTTCTTAAGATATGGTGACCAGAACTGTACGCAGTCAGAGCCCAACACCTGCAGGAGAGCCCAAATTGGGTAGCCATGCTCCAGGACAGGGTGAATCCTGAGGCTCGTTGGCTGTGATAGGATGCTGGATGTCAGGGGACCCACAGGGAAGCAATAGAATTTTAGAGTTGTGAGGTACCAATCAATTTGTATAAATCTGCGGATGGCCACACAACGGTCTTCAGTGCAGTGGGGAAAGAACCCATGTGCAATTCTCCTTCTCAACCACTAAGCTAACCTGGCAACCTTGTCCCAATCCCATGCTCAGATTAATCAAAATTCAAATTGATTAAGAATATATATTCTTACTTCCATACCTTAAAACAAACTGCCTTTTAAAGAGAAGGCATGATGCTACCTCTCCTGCTGAGAGACACGAATTCCTGGTGCTAAGCTGGTAATTGATCTGCAAAAATGTGCAGATTAACTTCATTTGCAAATGAAGCCACAACATGAGAAATATTCAGAGAACTTTCTGAGAATAATTAGAAGTCCAGCAGAATATTCTTGGAATTTCCCACCCATGAGAACCTTTTGAGAATACTTTGTGGCATATTTGTTCCAAGTCTAATGAGGACAGAAAGTGGCTTCAGTGCGGACTGGAAATTATAAGCACAAATATCCAATGGTTAGGGATCTATCCTCAAAAGGAAATAAAGACAGCTTGTATGGATATGAGTGACTCTTATTTCTTGCTTGGGGCTGCAAGGAGGTCAGGGGAAAAGACAAGGCATGGAGGAACCTTATGGTAAAAATGTACACAAAATACTAGTCCCTCATATAGTTGAGGAGCCCAGATGAAGGAACATAAGGCTGCCTGAGTCAGCTGCACTCCGAATGCACACAAGACCATGCTTTCTGAGGGGAAACATTCCAATCCAGTTGGCAGAGTCATTTCTAAAGGATTAAAGTCCTCACACAGTGACTGAATGATCTCATTTTTACTTGGGGGCTGTTTTGTAAGAAGCAGCCTCCATAAGAAGTTTAAGTTACCATGTCAGAGGGACAGCCTTAAATCCCTTGGGCATGGTGCATTTGTTGGTTTTCTCTTGCTGCAGTGCCAGCCCATGATATGCCTGAGGTAGAGCACCAGATGACGTGCCTTCCCCTCCCTTTCTATCAAAATCACACTTCCCAGTTCTATCTCCATTTCATCTCCTTCCTTCCTTCCTTCCTTCCTTCCTTCGGAAGAGGAAAAGCTTTGTGGTGCCTGCCATTTTGCCTTCTTTTCTCTGCAAACCATCCATGGTGGGTGAGCTGCTGTCCCACCCCTGGGAACTGGCCTGCAATCTGCCATCTAAAGAGACGGCCTCCACCTTGTTCCATGCTAGGGCTGCCCTTGTCTTGATGGTTATGTTCTATTTGTTTAAAATACATCCCACTTCATCTCAAATAAAAAATTACTGAAAGTATCTACAAGCACTTGGTTGCTGTTGTTGTTGAACAAGGCAATACATAGACAAGTATACTAAATCTGAGCCATAAAAAATAGCAGGCACATCAACACTTGGTTTCAAATAACAGCAACAAAGCAACAAATCAGGGATCAATAATAGAGTTCCACTAGACCCGAAGCCTTTCTGGAAAAAGTCAAATCTTTGTCTGACCAAGAAAGCAAGGAAGGAGTGAGGGCAGTCCATGAAGTTGGTGCCAGCACTGAAAAATTCCTACTCCTATCAGACTCTTGGCAGAAGCACCCAGAACAGGCATCCTGGTGGGGACTGATGGAGTATACAAGGAGCAATGGGAAGATGATCCTTAGGTGGACCCAAGTAATTGGGCCCCAACTAACTTAGGGTTTCAAAGTCAAGGTCTTGTATTGTGCTTGAGAACAGACAACTAGTGAAAATTTCAGGCTTTCCCTCTGACATGGTAACTTAACATTCTACTTATGGAGGCTGCTTCTTACGAAACAGATCCCCAAGTAAAAAATGAGATCATTATTTTACTAGTGCAAATAAGATAAAATTAAGGTGAAATGCTTAGAGTGTCCTGTAGCTAGTTAGCAATCTGGCAGCAGTATTTTGCACCAGTGGGAGTTTCTGAATGCATTTCTAGAGCAACCCCATTGAGTGGAGACCTGGTCTAGGAGAGGAGAGCTGGTCTTGTGGTAGCAAGCATGACTTGTCCCCTTCGCTAAGCAAGGTCTGCCCTGCTGGCATATGAAAGGGAGACTAGAAGTGTGGGCACTGTAAAATATTCCCCTCAGGGGATGGAGCCACTCTGCAAAGAGCAGAAGGTTTCAAGTTCCCTCCCTGGCTTCTCCAATATAGGGTTGAGAGATTCCTGCCTGCAACCTTGGAGAAACCACTGCCAGTCTGTGAAGACAATACTGAGCTAGAAAGACCAATGGTCTGACTCAGTATATGGCAGCTTCCTATGTTCCTAGAGTGTGTCACAGTAGTTCAACTTGGAGGCAGCTTAAGCATGAGCAACTGGGGCCAGCTTTGGTTTCTCTGGAAAAGGCTACAATTATTGTTTAACACAGTTCACCATATTAAAATGACATGGTAAAATAACAATGTGCACAGTAAGCTATAAGGACCAAAGCATTACCCAATTACAGTGTATGTGCAGTGCAAACCATGACCATGAGGTGGCAGCAGTGTTTCATTATTTCAGCAGTGTTTCATTATTGCAATATTTCTTTTCTGTACAGTGCTCTTTTCTTTTCTTTTAAAGCTAAACCAGCTGTAAATTCATACTTGTGATGTTGGTATATCAAACTCATATGAACCTGAGGAAAGTGTTTTGTTGTTCTGTCCAGATTTTATATAAAAGGCAAGAAGACTTGGGGAAAAATCTAACTAGTTATCAGTTGAAAAGGGATAAGATTAGTTGGTTTGTCCTACAACTGACATTTTATCAACTCTTTTATTCTTCTGGAAAGGATGGGATCCAGTTAGGAGCTGGCCTTGGCTCTAGATTACCCTTGATTGTTGCCTAAGACAGTGCTTTACAGGTGGCAAACACTATTTGTGCAGTAACTGATGAAAATGGCTTTCCTTCTCCATATCTTCCTGGTTGCATGTCATTCTTCTATTCAGCACCACTAGAAGAAAAAGAGCAAGTGAAAAGATAGACAAGCCCAAGGATAAGTATGACTGCTGGACCAAAAGCTAAAATAAATCACACATGGGGATGGATAATTACCACTCATCAGAGGGAAGTGGAGAAACAGGCTGCAAAAATTCTCCTTAATAGGAATCCCTGAAATGCAGTGAGAATTTCACTTTCTCTTTGGGAAGGAACCCTGAAATTTGGAGAGAATTTCCACCTGTATAAATTTCTCCACCTCCAGGCATAGAGAGGATGTGATAGGTACTAACTCAGAAGAATATCTGAAACTGCTTTCTGCTGAGCTCCATCTAGCACAGAACTGCACAGCTTTGGTCTTCCAGCTGTTGTTGGACTAAAGCTCCCATTAGACCATCCAGCCCTGATTGATCAGGACTAAGACCTGGAAGTTTGTATGAATTGTTCCTGTTGAACCAGTTCGCATTGAAGGTTCGGAGGTTCAATTGCGGACTGAACCAGGGGTGGTTTAGTGCATGATTGAACCAAACCAGTCCAAGTTTGGTGAACTGCTTTGGCATGGTAAGGGGTGGCTGGGCGGTGAGAGAAGTTAAAAGCTTTTTACCCAATTGGTGTGGCCACTCGCCCTCCCTGGCACACCAGGAACAAGCGTGTTCCCCACTCCTTTACCAAGCACCGGGTTAGCGGCGGCTAGGTTCTGGCCTCCGTGCATGCCCATCTAGTCTAGCATTCTGTTTCCCACAGTGGCCCACCAGATGTCTCTTAGAAGCTCCCTCTCCTGCCATGGCTCCCCTGAAACAGGTATTTGGAGGCATCTTGCCTCTGAGGCTATAGGTGATCTATAGCCATCAGACTAGTAGCCATTGATAGACTTGACCTCAATGATGTCTAAGTCCCTTTTAAAATCATCCAAGCTAGTGGCCATCAACTTACAGCCACTGTGCCGAGGGATGATGGGAATTGTGGTCCAGCAGCCGCTGGAGGGCCAAAGTTGCAGAGCTCTGATCTAGCCCTGCTAGTGGCTTTTCCAGGGTCCTAGTCACAGGCCATTCCCATCACCTGCTAGCTAAACCTTTTGACTAGAGATGCTGGAGATGATTGCATGTGTGTCTTCTGCAGTGGAAAACATAACACTCAGGGATCAGTTATCCCTATGCTATGAAGAGATGGTATACAGATCAATTTACTAAGTTTATTCCTCTGCTTTCCTCTTCAAGAAGGACTTCATGTTTTGCCCTCATATAGGTGGCAGGAGTGGGTTGGCGAAAGGATAGAGACAGCCCAGAAGCAGGAACCACTTGTTCCCCTTGTCCCTCTTTCAGGAGATTTCAACAGCAGGAGGGATGAAAAAGGACATGTGTCCCTCTAACATGCCTCAGAAAAAAAGCATGAGAGAAAGGAATATACTAGAGACAGAGACTCCAGAACCCAGTACTTGAGGAAGTATCCAGTACAGCGGCACTGGCTTCTCCACTGTTTCCAAGCAAGTCAAGGTGCTGGTGCAGCTATGTAACGCTTGTAACCAAAGGCTGACATTTAGGCCCCTTTCACATGTAACGCGACACCAGAAGTGAACAAACCTGAGGTTCCAGTCAGTGGTTGTCCGAATGTGTGAGACTGGTTTTGGAGCAAAAGTGCCATGAGGTTTCCCTCCCCAAACTCCATTTGAACGTTTGTAGTGAGTTTCACTGTTTGTAGGGGGTTTGATTGCTCCTTCCTGAGATTACACATAGGCATCATACTGTCCAAAGGTGGCAGCTTCCCTAATCAGAGCTGAGGGCAGGAAATTCCTCTCTCTCTCTGACTGTTATTGGCTGAAGGAAGCCCATGCAGTGAGTTCCCCCACCTGTGCAGCCAGTCCCCCCTTCCTCTCTGCAGTCTCCCAGACGGCAGTTTTGATCGTCTGGGAAGCAAATGGGGTGGGGGGGGTTGAGACGGCAGGTCCATTGGACCTCCTATTCCCTCTCCAAGCAACTGCTAACATGTCTGACTTGCTGAGAGTGTCCATTTGCTCTCCTCCCAAAAGGGGGGCATGGCAGGGGGGTGAAATTGTGAGTGGGCAAAACCAACTTTGCCTTGCTTTTCTCCCCCCCCCCCCGCGAACTTTCTCCTGTCCTGGCTAATGAGCAACCTGTGCCCCTCAACTTAAAGCTGGGGCTCTGCCCTTCTTGGCTGGAGGAAGGGGGGGGGCACCAAAGTCAAAATGTGCCTAGGTTGCCAAAAACTCTAGGGCCAGTGCTGGTTACACATCCAAGCCGTTTGTTCTGCTATATGTGCACTGCAGAGTGCAGAAACATATACTAGGAAACTGGGAATCCTGAAGTTTCTGTAAAATCCATGCAGTGGAAAAAGAAGATAATAGCTTGCTGTCTCATATGTTACAAGATGAACGCATGTGTACATTAAACATAGAATGTGGCTGAATGAAAACCAAAACCTGCCCTTGGAACATAAAAAGTTGAAATAACTTCAAGGCACCACAAGATGGCAGTGTAAGAAAGTGCTAGTATTCCTACACAACTCCAAATTACCAATATAATTTTGTTATAATATAGTATACCATGTCTCTAATGGATGAAAAAAAGGGGTAATAAGTACACAGATGAGGAAAAGACAGCATTATGTTCTCAAAATATACACCAATAGAGCATTGTGACTTGTTTTGTGGCTCACTCCTCCACTGAACCATCATAGCTAGCACTGTTCATCTTACTGACTTTTTTTTTTTTTGCATTGTACTACATCTGTTTGCAATTTGCATTAAATCAACTGTATATTTTCAGATTGCCCTTTAGGGTTCTGCTGCTAGCTTTGTCTGCAAGGAATCCTGGAAAATTCATTCCCTCTGTCTACCGCTATCTCTTACTATGTGTGTATTGTGGTGAACAGGCAGATCAAGAAATGAGCTCCTGCTGTTGGGTCATGTCTAGGCCCCAGGATGGAGACTTCTCCACTGATGTTGGCATCTGAACATCTCATGGAGCGATACCCAGACAGCAACCGTGCTTTTCACTCAGCATGCTTTGTACTGTGAAATAGGATTGCCAGATTGCAACCTGGGGAAGGGCTGGCCTTCAAAGCCAATGAGCAACATAGGCACCAAGGAGGCATCTTTCCCCAGCGGTTGCTGTGGAGGCCCGGCTGAGAGATGGAAGCAGGGACATCACAAAACTGACATGGGTCCTGGGCCACTTGCTTTCTTCTCCTCCCCACTTCCCATGTCTTTGCTGCAGATGAACGATATAGATGGGGTGAAAAATAAGACCTTCTCGGCATGCTCTTTCTCTCACTCCTATGCAAATAATATCACATACTCCCCACACGCTGATCAGGAGCGAGCTTGCAATTCAGAGAGGTGTGAGGGGAGAGTAAAGAGTGGGCTGCTTCCCAGCCAGTGGGACACACTCACCCCACCCCAAGGGCCAAGGAACATTTGTCCCCCAACTGTTCAATTATAACTCTGCCCTGGATGGAAGAATGTGTCTGGTCTATCCCAATCCAATGCTCCACCTGCTTCAGAGAGTGGAGGAGAAAGAGCAGTTCTCCTGAGTCATTTCTTTGTTTCTTGATTGATGCCAGAAAAGGAAGAGCTACTGCATGGGCAGTAACAGCAGTAGCTCCGTTTCCTGGGGGCAGGGGGAAATTTGGAAGTGTTGGGGGTATGTCGCTCCCAGGAAGTTCTTGAGTACACTCTATAAATTGAGGGGTCATAGAGGCAGAGATAAACAGGTGTAAGGCCTGCTCGGCTCAATTTTATATTAAATAGATGTATGGATAGATTAACCACATTGTATTGAATAGATGCTTGACATGAGTTTTGGTTGACACAGTTTAGGCCCTGGTCTTGGCTCCTATGAGTGAAGGCCAGGTTCCTCTGTTGCAGCAAACTTTCCATGCTGTCAAGGGAGGCCCCCACCTAGTGCCTTTGTCTAATATTAGTGAAAGCCGGCCTGTCGGCTCGGACACACTTCCTCATTTTCCGATATCTCAGATGGAAATTGGCCAGGGCTCGATGTTCCATTGGGAGGAGGGGTCGTTTGGCACACACCTTGTTCCTCTTTCGCATCTCCCCTGGCCGATGACATCTTCCCTAGCCAATGGTGTAAAATGTCAAATGGTTAGCCATGGGTCATCAACGGTCAGGACCCCTCTCTCTGGCCAATCTCCGTCTGGTGTGTGGGCAGATAGGGTGGGATACTTAGGGCCCTGATTTGGAGCTCAGAGGGGGTGAGAGGGATGGACACTGAAGCCGAAGAGAATAGGGGAAGATTGCCCAACTCGGCACGCCCTAAAACTTTGACAAAAAGGGAAACATCAGTTTCTCTCTTGGTAAGCTCAGAGGGTAAGCTGAAAAGAGTGCATAGCAAGGTTGGAGACTCAACATGATTCATAGGGGGTGCAACATGGGCGGGTGGGGAGTCATGTGATGTGCCTCTGGGGGGCCCCTTGAGGCAGTGGGGCCCCAAGACAACTGCCTCCCCCTGCCTAATGGTAGTTACGCCCCTGCTTAGGGCCCTGATTTGGAGCTCAGAGGGGGTGAGAGGGGTGGACGCTGAAGCCGAAGAGAATAATTGCCCAACTCGACACGCCCGAAAACTTTGACAAAAAGGGAAACATCAGTTTCTCTCTTGGTAAGCTCAGAGGGTAAGCCGAAAAGAGTGAAGTGAAAGCTCTGATTATCTATAGGGTGTCAGTTAGATTTTAATTTAGTTGCTGTGAGAGAAAGGAAAGCCATTGTGTGTATGTACTGCAGTTCATCTGAATATTGGTAAGAAAATAAATCTGTTCTGATTAAATACAGTATGACCTCCTCGCTTCTCCTCGTGTCTTCTTGGGTCTTGGGATTCTTGACAGCCAGCACCATCAAAAGAACCCATTGGTAATGTGAGGATTTTTGGAGCCCTCATTTATTCCTGGTTGCAGGAGTTTTGGGGTGACAAAAATCTCTTACACAGGTAAGAGAAGGAGACCCTCACTGACTCTCAGAGGAGAGCTGGTCTTGTGGTAACAAGCACGATTTGTCCCCTTAGCTAAGCAGGGTCTGTCCTGGCTGCATCTGAATGGGAGACTTGATGTGTGAGCACTGCAAGATATTCCCCTCAGGGGATGAAGCCGCTCTGGGAAGAGCAGAAGGCTTCAAGTTCCCTCTCTGGCTTCTCCAAGATAGGACTGAGAGAGATTCCTGCCTGCAACCTTGGAGAAGCCACTGCCACTCTGTGAAGACAATACTGAGCTAGATAGACCAATGGTCTGACTCAGTATATGGCAGTTTCCTATGTTCCTATGACTATCTCTACACCCAATGCCCCTAGTGGTCAATAGGGTTACTGGTGCAAAAGGTCGATGCCATCTGGAGCTGGATCTCCAACAGGAAGAAGATACTCTGACCCTAAGCACCTGTAGTGGTTATCTGAACCAATAGCACTTTGAGGCTTTTCCTGGTGCTTCACTGAAAGGGCAACTTGGTGTGTGTGTCGGGAGGGGGGAGGCAGAGGCGTAACTATAGGGGGGGCAGGGGGGGCATGTGCCCCGGGCGCCATCTTTTCTGGTCACGTGGGGGGTGCCGCCATGACAATTTTTTTTTAATTTTAATTTTTATTTTTTGTTAATACAAATGTTTCCTGCTCAGTGCAGCAGCGCTGCAGCAGTCAAGGGAGCGCGTCGGTGCCCCCTCCCCCACGAGCGGTCCCTTCCACGCTGCCCACACACCCCCATTGCTTTGCTGGTGCCCGGCGGCCAGTCAGTGGCCTGGCTTGGCAGCGGTGGCGGGCGCTTGTGAGGAAAAACCTAAGTATAATGTAGTATGTTGGGGGGGGCGGGGGGGCGCCATTTCAGTGCTTGCCCCGGGCGCCGTTTTCCCTAGTTACGCCTCTGGGGGGAGGTGATTGCCTAGGTGGGACCTTGAAGCATTTGTTCTGCTACACCTCCTCTGCAGGTACTACTTATTTAAGATCTTCTAGAGGAAGGGGCATAGGCCTTCTGGCACATGCCTAAGCACGAGAACACAATGGCTCTCATCCTGTACTCTCGGCCTGTGAGGAAAGCCCACAGCCGGTGGCCTACAGACTATTGATGCTTCACCCGGTGTGCTGCTGCTGCTCCTTCTTCAACAGCAGTTCCAGAGCTGGCACCATAATGAGAAGTACCTGAAAGAGACCCAGCTGAGGGAGCTGGAGCCAGAAGGAACGAGAAATACAGGGATAATACAGGTTTGGAAAACTTGAAGACACAGTGTGGTGTGTTTTCACCTCCCTTAGTGGCCTTTTCCTCCCTCTTTCCCTTTGGCAGCAGGAGGAGGCTTGGGAAATGTAGTTTTCTTTCCAAATATTGATATTGTAAATGACAGACAATTGTCTGCTTTTCACTATGAGCTGCCCAAACTTTGCAATCAAATGCCAGATAAAGGCTTAGGTAAGTGTAATTGACAAGATAAAGATATGATGCTGGCAAACTTCAGTAATAGAAGTGATATTTACCTTCTTGGAGATCCTTCCAGTTACTTTCCGGTCCACAAAGTTCTTTTGTTAAGCTACTTAGTGTTGCACTTATTTAACTGGAGGGAAATCTTGATTTCCAAAGAATAAAAGATCTAATTAAGAATTAGTATGACAACAAAGTATAAAAAAAGAAGGGGCCAGTAGACCTTGGATTAGCTGAGGTGGTACTGCGGGGAAGCAGTTTGCCTAGATTGCAAGAGTTCAAATCCCCATCAGTGTGTTTCCTAGACTGTGCCTAGCAAATACATTTGTAGTCACCTATACTGGGCAGCAGCGAGATAGGGAGGTGCTGAAAGGCATCATCTCATGCTGCAAGGGAGGAGGCACTGGTAAACCACTCCTGTATTCTACCAAGAAAATCACATGGAATATGATCGCTAGGAGTCAACACCGACTCGATGGCACAATCTTTCCTTTCAGTAGACCTTGATCCAATAAATATGGACGATAAAAAAGGTCCATTGCAAAGTTTGCTTAAAGTAATTGAGAAAAATCTTAGATCAGTTATAAGAAACAAAGCAAGATATTAATGAAAGGTTAGACAATATAGAAAGAAAAATTGCAGATATAGATGTGGCAAAAGAAGCACAAGCTATAGAAGCTAAACCAACATGATACATCTGAAGAGTGGCACCTTTTAAAAAACATTGTGAACCTCAAGAGGAGCAAAAATTATTCTGAAGAGAAAGCAATTTAAAGATAAAGCCATTCTGAAGAGTAAGCAATTTTAACTATAATCCTCATCTATTGTTGGCCATGCTAATAAATCATTTTGCCACCAGCAAACACCGTTCCTTCTTCCATGTGCTCGAGTTCAAGATTAGTGAATTTGTTTTAAGAATTTGTGAACCATATTTTGGCGTTTAAATATCAACTCTAAGAGCTGCCCGGAGAACAACCAAAATATGAAGAAACTAAGCCATGTGAAACTAAGCCAGATGCTCATGACTGATGGGATAGCAATAGACACAACCCACCCAGGTCTACAATACATGCAAATTATTCAAGAAAAACACTGCATACTCTTGCAAAAGTCAACATAAAACTGTGCCCCCCTTTATTATTTATTATTTTATTTGTTTATTACGTTTATATACCACCCCATCCAAATGGCTCTGGGCAGTGCTTTTGTTTTCTTTGTCAGGAGTCAATGGGCCTGAGCCAGGAGAGACACTGGTTCCCTCTTCCTCTAGTGCTGCTGTATCAGATGTGGGAAGTGAGAATCTATATATTGGAACGTGCGTCCCGGCACCCAGCTGTTTGGCTGGGCAGCGGAGGTGCCTGATTGGCTGAGGCACACCAAGAAGATTGGTCACCGCGGCAGGTGTGGGCCTGGCCGCAGAGGCCAGAGGTGGGGCTGGGTCCGGCCTGGCCGTGAATGCAAGGCCCAGGAGGGAGGGAAGAAAGTGGGGGGCAGAAGTGGTGGTGGGGAGGAGAGGCAGCTGGGCCCAGCATGGGCTGGCCGTGGCCAGAAAGCAGAGACTGGGGCAGGAGGTGGGGGGAGAGGTAACCACCGGCCCCAAAGAGCGCACAGATGCTCTCTGTGGGGTCGGCTAGTTCCAGATTATTACAGTTAGGGCATTCACACCACTGCCCCAAATCTAGGGATATGCAAACTGGCTCAAAATCAAGCCAGTTCGCACTCGAACCACTCCATTTCGAAGGCTCTACCTTGAACCAAACCGGGTCCAGTTTGGTCTGTGGTCAAGCCAAACCACTTGGGCTGGTTCGTGCCTGGCTCAAGGGGGCGGGCGGCTTCCCTAAGTGTCATATTATTTAGGAAAGCTGAAGTACTTACTCATGGCGGCAGCTGTGGCAGCCACAGGGGGTACTGTGGCAGCGCGGGGGGGGGGGGGCAAAGTGGCTCCTGCACATGCATAGAGGCCAAAAACATGGCCACTGCATTTGCACAGAAAGCCGCGGGAGATGGTCCTGGGAGATTCAGGGGGAGGCCAGCAGGGACTGGGGGAAGTGCCGAAGCCTCCCCCCGTGAATGCCACAACACCCCCCGTGGCTGCTGCAGCCACCAGCAGGAGTAAGTAATTCAATTTTCCTAACTAACATGACACTTAGGGAAGCTCCTCCACCCCCTTGAGCCGGGCCTGAACTGGCTCAAATTTGAGCCGAGCCTGGTCCTAGTCCATAGGGAGCAAAACCGGACTGGTCCAGTCCAGTTTGAATTCAAATCAAACTAGAAAACCTGGATTTGTGCACATCCCTACCCAAATCCTCCTCCTGTGCAATTGCAGCATGTTTTTTTCAAGTGCAGCCCTACATAAAGCATGCTGCAATAAGGGAAATCTTGAAGTTACAATCACATGGATCAGCGTGACAAGATTTCTGACCTCAAATAGGAATTTTAGCTTGTGCAACAGGCATAGTTGGTTAATTTTTAAAGGCTCTTTTAGAGGCCATAGCAACCTGCTTCTCGAAAAGCACAGTAGGGTCCAAGATGACACTAAGACTGCAAACCTGGACAGGGAGAAGGCACCTCTTTTCCCAGTCTTCAGGGGTTAGAATAGCCTAACCATTGAGATTAGTGATGAGTGCACAGACCCCAACTTGCCTTAGAATCCATTGACTTATTCTTAACTTTCTGGGTGAATGAATTTTCCACGACTGCTTGGAAATAACAACAAAGGACACACAGAAATATCCTTCTCTGCCAGATCCCCCAGTCCCTTTCCAAGCAAAAGAAGGACCCTTGAAAAGGGGGATGGGAAAGGTTTTGTTACAAACAGGAGTGGCCTTTCTGTCCACTCTTTCAGGGAAATAATACTCCTAAAGATGATCACGTGCATCCTTTCTTGCTAGAGAGCATGAGATTTCTAGCTCCCTCTGCCTTCCAATTCAATTCAGCACTTCAGGAGTCAGTGGAGGCAAGAAGAAGCTGCAGATCCCATGCTCTCTGTCAGCAAATAATGCACTTGAACATGCTCAGAAGGGGGATTTCGTGTTAAGGACATGAACATGGGATGCCCTTTCCATTTGAGGATGAAGCTTATCTTGAGCAAGCCTTTCCCACCACCAGTTACCACTACACCATTTGCTTTCACAGGAGACTCTATTAAGCAAGTCTCTGATCTGGAGAGAAATAACCTCCCAATGTTTGCAATCCCACAGAGAGGCTAACAAGCTTGTCAACTTGATGAAGGGTGCCCAACAGCAAATCCTAGCAGTATCAACAACTCCTCTTTGTACACCAGAAGAATCACACTTAACAAGTCAACTAAAAAGAAAAGGGAAAGCACCAGACATCTACAAGCAGGAATTTAAGATCTCTCACAAGTCAAACCAGCTTCAGATGCTAGTAGTAAAAACAGGGATACAAGTCAACTGTAGCACTGCTTTGAGGTTAGCATGTTTTCCGGAGAATCTCTCCTATGGAGAAATGGATTGGCTCAGAAACAAGCTCATATAACTTATCACAGAGCAGATGCCATTAATTTACTTTTTGGGTGTAGCACTAGAAACATTAAAACTAGATGAACAAGACTCGGTTAATTCTCTGTAACAGTCAAAGCTGTTTTTCACCCTCCACCTCCTTAAGTGGCGCAGCGGGGAAATGCTTGACTAACAAGCAGAAGGTTGCCAGTTTGAATCCCTGCTGGTACTATATCAGGCAGCAGCAGGAGCGTAGCAAGTTTGGAGTCGGCCCAGAGAAGAGATATTAAAATGCCCCCCACTCAAAGTCCAGGGCCTCCACACACCCCAGGCCCCCAAGGATTTAAGTCTGATATTTCAAAATAAGTATGCTGCCTGGAAATACATTTCACTGAATACACACACGCACAATTCACAATATATAGTGAAATACATTGAATACTATATATTTGTGCTACTTTTAATGCCTAGAACACAATAGAAACATTATTTATTAAAATGGGCCCCTCGCTGCAGATTAGCAAAGGAGACTTTCAACCATGCAGTGTGAGCCTATGTATGTTTTCTCACTATTCTGAACAAATTCAGTAAAGGGGAGTCATGTGACATGTCTCTGTGGGGCGGGCCCCGAGACAACTCCCTCCCCTTGCCCAATTTTAGTTATGCCCCTGGGCAGCAGCGATATAGGAAGATGCTGAAAGGCATAATCTCATACTGCGTGGGAAGAGGCAATGGCAAACCCCTCCTGTATTCTACCAAAGAAAACCACAGGGCTCTGTGGGCACCAGGAGTTGAAAGCAACTTGACGGCACACTTTACCTTTACCTCTTCAATGCGTGCTTTTATTATAATTAATAAAAGTTACCCCTTTCTTAGATCTGGAAAAGCCTCAAATTTCTAGATGCCATTATAAAATGTTGAAAAGCCAGGATGTGAATTTTCCAGTCCTACCTTAAAAAACTTTAAACCCTCTTTTGCACTCACAAGCAAGGCAGCTGATGTGTATTTTCTTAACAACAACAACAAATATTTATATACTGCTTTTCAACAAAAGTTTCCAAAGCAGTTTACAAAGAGAAATAATAAATAAATAAGATGGCTCCCTGTCCCCAAAGGGCTCACAATCGAAACAGAAACATAAAATAGACTCCAGCAAAGTCACTGGAGGAACTGTGCTGAGAGTGGATAGGGCCAGTTACTCTCCCCCTGCTAAAAAAAGAGAATCATCATATTACAAAGGTGCCTCTTTGCCTAGTTAGCAGGGAATATCTGTTAACAAGCACATAGGTAGGGATTCAAGTCTATTTTAGTGATTAAGAACATGGTACCATAGAGTGGCAATTTTTCTGTATTAATCAAACTTGAATTGGTCTGAAAAATAAAGCTTTCATTGCACCATTACTGCACACTGCACACAATTTGGGCATCGAAGTGATTACATTACAGTGCTGGATCTGTGCCCACTGAACTGTCTGTACCCATCTTTTGATGAGAATTTACATCCCATAGGGAAGAGGGGGAGGATGCAGGGCAGGGAGGAGGAAAAAGATTGTTCAGCAGCTGATACATGGCCACTGTTTTGAATCTTGTCTTCAGGTGCTCAGTGGTGAGCATTTGTTCTCCCTTTCCCCACCCTGACATATTTGTAGTGCTGAACAGAACAAACTCCCCTTGCAACAGTCCTTTTCCTACCAGCAGCAACAGGTTGCACTGCCATCTTCCTTTACTCAAATTCATGGATTTTTTCTTTTCTTTGCAGCAGTCCCTCCTCTACACCCAGTACAACCCAGACAAGCAGAGAGCATCCAGAGCACAGTTTCCTCATGTGGCCCCCACTTACAAAGCAGCTAAAGCTTCAAGCCTCTCCAACACTGCATCCCACCACCACTCTCTAAGATTGGGGTGGGGGGGAGGAAGACAAGAGTAGAGTTGAAGTAAGTCTGTTTCCAAAGACTTGTTTGAGACAGACTTACTTCAGCTCCTCTCTTCTCCTTTATCTCCCAGTGGGCTCATCCGGAGTGCTCCGGTCTTTGGGAGGGAGCAGTGGGAGGCGGTGCCTGTGAGCCACCTGGACAGACGGCCTGTCCTGTGGGGGGAGGAAGTGGGGGCGGTGGCTTGGAGAAGAGGCCTGCAAGCCAGGTGTAGCATACACCTCTACAGGGAGACAGCGGTGTGTATGGGGGGGGGGACCAGAAGCCCCTAGCCACAATTCTATAAATAAAGACAAAGCTGGAGAGCTGGTCTTGTGGTAGCAAGCATGGCTTGTCCCCTTAGCTAAGCAGGGTCTGCCCTGGTTGCATTTGAATGAGAGACTCCATGTGAGCACTGCAAGATCTTCCCCTTAGGGGATGGAACCGCTCTGGGAAGAGCAGAAGGTTCCATGTTCCCTCCCTGGCTTCTCCAAGATAGGGCTGAGAGAGTTTCCTGCCTGCAACCTTGGAGAAGCCGCTGCCACTCTGTGAAGACAATACTGAGCTAGATAGACCAATGTTCTGACTCACTATATGGCAGCTCCCTACGTTCCTTATACTCTTACTTTTGATAGAAAAAGTGTTTGAAAAATCAGTCTCACAGTGACAGGTGCAATGCTCTCACTCCAGATATTAGTCTTTTTTTGACATATAGAATAAATCAAAAAGTATTCACCCTCTGGCCATTCCGATTGGCTCCCTGAGCAATCAGTCAGCCAATCCTTATCTGAATGGCTCTCAGGGCAGTCCAAGTCCTGCCTGCCGTCCAAAAACAAAAGGTAAACCTGTTTATTGGCCCCTTCTTCATTAATATTTAAATGATTAAATATTCCAAAGACCCCATTGGGGCTTTTAGGATGTTGCTACCAGAGCCCACAGCTGCTGGCAGGACTGTGCAGGCCAGGAACACTGAGGAAGCACACTGGGAAGCAAAATGGTGGCAAGATGAGAAAATGGACAGAATTGGGGGGATGGGCGCTTTGCCCTGATTTTGAGTTCTGACTTTGCTGATCAAGTTTATTGATTGATTGATTGATAAATTTATATACCGCCTTTCATTAAAACAATCCCAAGGCAGATTACACAAACATTAAAAACAGGACTATAAAAATGACATAATTAAAATATTAAGCTAAAAAATAAAACAAATCTGACTAAACAGATTTAAAATACAGGCATAAAAACTGTACAAAATACAAAGAAGCAGCAGTAGAGACAATCATATAAAAGCCTGGGTAAAAAGTCAAGATTTAATACACTTTCTAAAAACTGTGATCGAGACCGAGGAGTGAATAGGGAGAGCATTCCAAAGTCTGGGGGCAGCAACAGAGAAGGCCCTGTCCGCATGCATAACAACCGAGCCTCCCTCATTGTCAGCACCTGGGGCAGAGCCCCCTCAGATGACCTCGTCAAGTGGGCAGCAACCCTTGGGAGCAGGTGGTCCATCAGGTATCCCAGGTCCAAACCCTTAAGGGCTTTAAAGGTCAAAACCAGCACCTTGAATTGGACTGGAAACAAACTGATAACCAGTGCAGCTCTTTCAAAATGGGTGTGATGTGTATAGTTCAGCTGTAGGATTAAGAAGTTTAATCAATGGAATGGAACCTTGAATCTTGCTCATTAACAGGAAATTGCATTGATAGTGGATTTGCTATCTCACAAATACACTAGATACCAACTGCTTATATGCAACCTACATGCTCTTATTTGTCTTAAAGCAGCATCCCTTTGTAAATATGTATCTCTTGGTGATTATCCAGGCCTTTGGCCATAAGGCCTTTGGCCATGTGATCCCAACAGGCAGCTTCAGATAAAACCCTAGCTGCCACATTTTGGACTAGCTGCAGGTTCCGGAGATTCTGGATAAGGGCAGCCCAACACAGAGTGCATTATAGTAATCCAGCCGTGACGTGACTAAGGCATGGGTAACAATGGCCAGATCTGCCTTCTCGAGAAAGAGACACAGCTGGCACACTAGTCGAAGCCGTGCAAAGGCAATCCTGGCCACCGCCTCCACCTGAGCTTCCAAAAGCAGAGCTGGGTCCAACAATATCCCCAAGCTGCGTACTTGCTCCTTCAAGGGGAGTACAACCCCATCCAGAACTGGTAAAATCTCCTCATCCCGATTAGCTCTCCTACTGAGCCCCTGGTGGCGCAGTGGTAAAACTGCCGCCCTGTAACCAGAAGGTTACAAGTTCAATCCTGACCAGGGGCTCAAGGTTGACTCAGCCTTCCATCCTTCCGAGGTTGGTAAAATGAGTACCCAGAAATGTTGGGGGCAATATGCTAAATCATTGTAAACCGCTTAGAGAGCTCCGGCTATAGAGCGGTATATAAATGTAAGTGCTATTGCTATTGCTATTGCTACTGACCAATATTACCTCCATCCAGTGGCATATCTAAGGAAAATAGCGTCTAGGGCAAGCACTGAAATTGTGCCCCTGTCCAAACATCTGATGCACATCTTTCAGATAACTTTACCATAATATCGGCTCAAAAATACAAGTCAAGGTCGTTAATCTTTTAATTAACAAATTATGGCACTACATGAAAATTATAACTGTACCTTCCTTGCTTTCAGTGATGCAAACTGGTCTATGATTGTAGGGCTCAAGAACATGAACCGCATGATTTTAAGAGTCATGTAGGATCACATAGTAAAGGGACTGTTTAAGTCTGAACTACACAAACCTGCTGGCCTATTTCCAAAATCAGCTTTTTGTGGAGTCTGCTGGTGAGGACAGGTGCTATTCCTTGAGTCTGGAGTGGGCAGCTGGTGGACATCTAACAGACACAGGAAGGCACCTGTGATTCTCCCCTCTTCCACTAGAAACATAGGAAGCTGCCTTCTACCGAGTCAGACCCTTGGTCTACCTAGCTCAGTATTGTCTACCCAGACTGGCAGCGGCTTCTCCAAGATTGCAGGCAGGAGTCTTTTCTAGCTCTATCTGGAGATGCCAAGGAGGAAACTTGGAACCTTCTGCATGCCAACATGCAGATGCTCTTTCCAGAGCGGCCCCATCCCCTAAGGGGAAGATCTCACAGTGCTCACATGCAGTCTCCCATTCAAATGCAAACCAGGGCAGACCCTCCTTAGCAAAGGGGATAATCCATGCTTGCTATCACAAGACCAGTTCCCCTCCTCTGGGGCCTGGCTGTTGCATTTGCATGAAGCAAGATCTTGCAATAATTCTGAATCTACCTCTGAATGCAAAAGGCAAAAACACACTTCAAAGAGAGAATTGATCTACAACCTGCCTACCATCTCTTTCTTCTCTCACAAACAAACACTTTTATCAGCTGGCTTCTTTTTAATTCTTTTGGGTGAGATTTCAAATGGTGTGTGTGGGGGGGTCCCAATCCATTCAAATTCAAATAGAGGAGGGTTTAACTGTAGTACGTGGAATTCCCCTCAGAACTCTCCTGTGATGATCTCAAAATGGTTCTAGGGCAGAAGCCCTAAGAAGAATGATTAGAAGCGGGGAAAGGATTCAAAGTGAACATTCATTATGAAATTGTAACATTATACAGAGGAGTGTGACATTTAAGTTACCAATTGCTAACACACATCCCCACCACCCCATTAAATGAATTTAGCAAATGCTTCATTTTGTATCTGCTGGCACTGAAACACATCCACTTTTGTACTTTTCTGAGCTTTACACACACATGGTAAAACATTCTAAAGCATCCTACAGGAAGGAACCAAAAACATCACAAAACAATAGTTATGCACTTGCACTACCCACAAAAGGAGGAAATGCACAAATCATTCACAGTGCAACCCTGAGTATGTTTACTCAGAAGTAAGTCCCACTGAGCCTTACTCTCTAGTAAGCATATTTAGGATTGCAGCCTCAGTTTATCTTTGGACAATTTCCATGGAATCGGAATCTGCTCCCTTGCCCTTACAGTTCATTAAGTGGCTCCTTCTGAGGAAGGAACAGAAGCAAAAAGCCTTTGATGAACTTTCCCCAGTTTCTCCACTATACACCCAAACTCATATCTCATAGAAACAGCAGCACCCCTGCAAAACATTTTTAAAAGTCTGTTGGTGCTGCGGTATCCTTTGTAAATCCTGAGAACAATGGAATGTGTCACTTCGGGGAGAAAACAAACTTCTGAATCCACCAGCCAACTTCTGGGGAGCATATTTTGATCAAGCTGTGTGAGGGTGGAGCGTTTGGGAATGAAGTGAAAAGTTACTAAGCCCTGCGATTAACATTGAGTTTCTATCCATCCAACAAGGTGGGTGTTTGGAATGGGGGGGGGAGACTTGTTGGAACACTCCTACTTGTCTCTCCTTCCTTTCACTCTCCCTCTTTCCCTCCTTCTCCTTTTCAAGGGCTCTCTTTTTCCCCAGCAGATCTTTGGGAGGTGAACAAAAGGCTGGTAGGAAAAGCCAGAAAGCAAAAGGGATGGGGTGGAATTGGATGGTAATCAGGGATGGGGGTGTATGCGGCAGCATAGCAGGGAAGGATGGAAACAGAGATCAGGGAGGAAGATAGAAAGAGAAAGGAGCGAGATGGATGCTGAGCCAAAGTGGGAGAAGGAAAAAAAGGAAAGGAAAGCTGAGCCTGAAGGAGGAATAAACAGGGCATGGGAGAGAGGAGGGGCTGAGGAAGAGGCTGAGCTAAGAGGGAGAGAGAGAGAGACAAACACCTCCTTTATATCCAAATGACCTTGCCCAACAAGGCCATAATAATCTCCCTCCAAACTCCCCTCGATGGATTCAAATCACTAAACTTTGAGACTCGTCCTCTTGCCGCATCCGAGCTACTTCCGGCTTTCTTCTTGCTCTTAAAGGTACACGTTCGCATTCTTACCCTCTCCCAATCAGTCGGAAAACATTCAGCTAGCACCTTCTTTAGCTTCCTTTCTTCCGCCCAGCATTAATAGTTGGGTTTTTTAAAAAAAATTGAAGCTGCTTTTATTTACTCTGTGTGTGTGTGTCTGTGTGTATGTTTGTGTTTCTGTGCTGTCCCTGGTAACGCTTTCTCTCCCCGCCGGGCTCCCTCCCTCCCTCTCTGCCATTTTCGCCCACCCCCTCTGCAAGGGCCCACGCAGATGCTGGGCTCCCTCGTGGGGCCGCTGTCACCCTCCTCCTCCCACCTCCTCCCACCACATCATCATTTTTTTCCCCTTGCTGCTGCCCGCCATGTGGCCAAGGGGATGGCTGCGGGGTGTGTGTGTGTGTGTGTGTCCTTCTACCCCCCTCCCCAGCGCCAGCAGCAGCAGCAATCAGAGCGATGCTGGGGCCTACTGTCTGGCCCAGCGTCGTTTCCCAACTGCGAGGCATGCCTGCGCAGTTAAGCTTATTAACTGTGCAGGCATGCCTCGCAGTTGAGAAGCAACGCCAGGCCAAACACCAGGCCCCAGTGTTGTTCTTGTTGGAAGTAAAGGAAGTAAAGGACTATGCATGTGCGCTGTCTCTTGTCTCAATGACATAGGAAGACAGACTAGTGAGTCAGAGGGCTAAAGGGTCAAGACATTGGTCATCCCTTCTCTACTGCTCTGACACTATCCCTTTGATATGTAGATTGCTAATCTCAGGGACTTCCTGCCTGCCTGCCTGCCTGCCTCTTCCTCTTCCCTTCTCTTCCCTTCCTTCTCCCTTGCAACATGCAAGCTCTTCTCTCCCGGCACCATGTGTGCAGAGATACAGAATCCATCTGCATCCAGCTAGACGGATAGATTAGAGATCCTCTCTCTTCACTTTACTATCTAGAATGGAGTTCTATAATAAATACTCCTTATATTGATTTGAAACTATGAACTGGCTCCAAGTTAGTTTACTCTCAGCATACATGCATGCCTAACCAAATTCCGCTGTGTTGTGCCTCTGTGCACTCTGCTATATTTATTTATTTATTTAGCACATTTTTATACTGCCCTAACCAAGGGTCTAATGAAAAAGGGTTTCACCCCCAGGGTGGGGAGAGGTGGTAAAAGACACATGCACCCCCATGCCCATTTCCTTGGTAGCGCCCGCCGGCAGGCGGCAGTGAGAGCAGTGCGGGGCTCCCGGAGGCGCCAGTGATGAGCAGTGCGGGGCGCCCAAAGGAGAGCGGGTGGGCCCCCGAAGGTGGCGGCACCTACGTGGCACCCCCCCAGTGGTGCCCCAGGCACGTGCCCTACCTGCCCAACCCTAGATTCGCCTCTGCCTCCATCTTGTCTGGATTTAGTCTCAGTTTATTAGCCCACATCCAACCCATCACAGCCCTCAGCCCCCGATTCAGGACATCCATTGCCTCCCTAGGATCAGGTGACAAGGAGAGATAGAGTTGAGTGTCATCTGCATATCACTGGAAACTCAGTCCACGTCCCCGGATGACCTCTCCCAGCGGTTTCATGTCGATGTTAAACAGCATGGGGGACAAAACTGAATCCTGCAGGACCCCATAGGCTAATGACCACAGAGCCGAGCAATAGTCCCCCAGCACTACCTTCTAGACCCTCCCCCACAAAGTAAGGACTGGAGCTACTCCCAAGCAGTACCTCCAATACCATTGTCAATGGTATCGAATGCCACTGAGAGGTCCAGCAGAACCAACAGGGTCGCACTTCCCCTGTCTTGTTCCCAGCATAGGTCATCCACAGTCCCATATCCAGGGCAGAAGCCAGATTGAAAAGGGTCCAGATAATCCGTATTATCCAAGACCCTCTGCAGCTGGGACGCCACCACATGCTCTATCACCTTGCCCCCAAAGGGAAGGTTAGAGACAGGTCTATAGTTGTCTGGGTTGGAGGGATCAAGGGAGGGCTCCACCAACTGAAAAGAATCCAACGCAATAGGACCAGATGGTACCAGAGGCACTTCTGCTGGAACTGCCAAAACTCTGGAGTCCAAATCAGCACAGATGTGAGCGACTTTATCTGCAAAGTGACATGCAAACTGATCACAACAGGCTGTAGATTGTTACTCCCCCATAATCCGTGTGTGTGTGTGTGTGTGTGGAGCAATGTCTTTACTACAGGAAACAGCTCTGTTGGTCTACACTTAGCAAATGCAATGGATGTGGAGAAAAAGCATTTATTCGCTGCTCCCACCACCACAGAGTAGTCCCTAAAATGGGCTCCAGCCTGTGTTTGGTCGAATTCATCATGACTCTTCCTCCAGCGTCGTTCCAGCCAGTCGCCCGAGTTGTTTCATCACCCTAAGCTCCGAGGAAAACCAAGGAGCTGAACGGGCTGTACCAAGCCAGAAGGGGCATTTAGGAGCAATCGTGTCAAGAGCCCGGGCTGTCTCTGTCATAATGTCAAAGAGGCAATCATGAGGAGTATCTAGGTGGGGCCCGGAATAACATTAGGACAAAAGTTGGTTATTCTCAGGGGCGGAGCCACCATTGGGCCAACGGGTTCAAAGAACCCGGGCCGGTGGCCAATCAGGAGCCGCAAGAGCGGCCCTGACATGCCCCCCACGTCTGACGTCAGATGCGGGGGCGGTAGTTTAGCTCCCGAGCGGGGGCCGCGCAGCCCCTTTGGAAGCTAAACAAAGGCTTGCGCTGCATTCACAGTGCCAGCCAGGAGCGGCTCTTCCCTGCAAAGGCAGGGAAGAATCGCTCCTGGCTGGTGCTGCAAACGCAGCGCCAGCCTAACTAGCTCCTGAAGGGGCCATGCGGCCCCCTTCAGGAGCTAAGACTGGTGCTGTGTTCGCAACGCAGCCCAGAAGCGGCTCTTCCCTGCAGGGAAGAGCCGCTCCTGGGCTGCGCTGCGAACGCAGCACTAGGCTTCGTCTAACTGCCGAACGGGCCACGCGGCCCCTTCAGCAGTTAAACTGCTGCAGCGATCCTGAACGGAGCCTCAAGGCTCCATTCGGGAGCCAGAGCACGCCCCCGCGTCTGACGTCAGACGTGGGGGCATGGCTATCCTCTGCGTCTGACGTCAGACAGGGGCGGGGCTATTGGGGCATCGGTGGGCTAGCTACGCACCTGGTTATTCTGAATTATTACCCTTGATATTACAAAAGAGGAAGAATGTACTATACCTAACAGAAAGATTAACTAAGGAGAAAATAGATTATCAATGCCAAATACCATTTGGGTTGACATCTGAGTATTATGGGAAGTAGGTTAACATAAAATCACATGAAGACGCTGAAGATTTTATAAATATTTTATACAAAAAGCAACCTCAAGAGGGAAGAAACAACAGAGAGAAAATCCAAAAACAATTTTGGTGAAGACCCCTAGGAAGACTGATAGAGAGGCTCAAGAAACCCCAAACTAAACTTCACGGAGGCAAAAAGACCCCTAATACAGACATAGTTGAGATTCAGGGCAAGGACTCAGATAGGTTGAAAAGCTGGAACAGAAACCAGAGGGAGATATTAACTGTGTACTAAAGATTTCCAGAGAACCAGTAAATTTATAAAGATTATCATTTGACTTTCTATTTTGAATAGAGAAGTTGTATCGATTTAATTGACAAACATAACAATGACTTTAAAGATCTTGTCTCAAAATGTAAATGGTTTAAATAACAAAATCAATGGAAAATGGCAAAACTATGGTTTAAATCTGCAGTTTAAATCGCAGATCTTGTGGTTTAAATAACCACAAGAAACATATTATCCAAGAAACACATTAGAAAAACTAACACAAACACTTATTAAAAACTGTAGGTGGCTATGAGATCTATGAGGCTTGCGCTGATACTAAAACTAAAGGCATTTCAACTTTATTGAGAACAAATTTAAACTTTAACATGCTTCTGTTAGGTGTGCTATCGATCTAATTCTTACTCCAAAAATATAATCAGTGCGAAATTAGTTCAATTATACTAAAAAATGAAGAGGCATTAAATTAAATTAAAGAAAAGATCAGGGAATATTTTGAATTTAATTGGATTGTGAGTGAGAAATATGATGTAGTATGGGATGCCGTTAAGGCTCATATAAAAATTCTTAAAATCTCTAGACTGACTAGAGAGAAAGGAGAATTGCATAACAACTTAATTGTTAATAGAAAAGAACTAGAGAAGAAACACAAGCCTAGATCTGTATCAGTCCCAGTTAAGTACCCTAGATTGCAAGAGGCATAACACGTTATTAAGTTTAATAAACAAACATTTTTTGAGAAGGATACTTGTGCGGATAAATTGATGGCTAATTATATAGCTAAAGAATGTAATAAGAAATTAATACCACTGGTTAAGTCAATGGAAATGGGGGAACTAACAAGCTCAAATGATGAGACAGTCCAAGAATTTGAATTATTTGGGGGGGGGACCTCTACTCCTGAGGTGCCTCTACAATGTACCATAAAAGAGAATTTTCCCAACATACTTAAAAAAATTTCTAAGGGATACTGAGCTTTTCTTAATAGCCCAGTTATTATAGAGGAGATGACTTCCCAAATTAAAAATTTCAAGTTGAATAAATAATCAGGACCTGATGGTCTTTCTTCAGAATTCTATCTCCAAGTTAAGGAAAAACTACCTTTACCTTTAAATACATTGTTTAACCAATGCATAGGTAACAGAAGAATTCCAGATTGATGGAATTAATCAAGGATAGTACTGATTCCAAAACCCGATCAAGTTCCTTCATCTGTAAGTGCCTACTGACCAGTTTCTCTGCTTATAAAATGTTTACTTCAATTTTGGCACAAAGGCTGAATTTGGTACTTTCAGCTATTATTTATGTGGATCAATCAGGGTTCCTGTTAGGGGGAAATATACCTACAGCAACTAGAAGAGCACTGAATTTGATTAATTTTGCACCAGGGAAAAAAAAATCCAGCAGCTTTTATTTTTTTTAGATGCAGAAAAGGCATTTGATTTGTTGAAAGAGAATTTTGATATGATGCAATGAATGTATTTATCTCACAAAAGCAATTCCTTTCATGAGATAATAAAAACAATATATAATAAACCTATAGCAAAAATCCAGGTTAATAACTTATTAACTAATGACATCAATCGGTGTTCTGGAACTCATCAAAATTGCCCATTATCAGCCCTGCTGTTCCTAATAGGAATAGACCTACTTGCCAAAGCAATAAGGCAAGATAATGAAATAAAACAAATTAAAGTGCAAGCGCAAGAGTTTAAAATCTCTCTATTTGCAAATGACATTATGTTATCTTTGATTAATACTGGGGATACCTTACCAAAAGTACTACAAAAATAACAAGATTGGGCATATGATACAAGCTGAACAAGTCTACAACAGAATTGCAATCAGTAAATTTAAATTGTACAGTTAAAGAAAATATAGCTAAATGTCATAATTTAAAGTGGTTAGATAAACCTGTAAGATCTCTGGGTGTGTATTTAACAGTGAATAAAAATAAATTGAACTACAAAAGGAACAAGGAACATTGGTCTAAGTGAATATCTCCTGGATAGGGATGATCAATACAATGAAGATGAACCAAATACTGTGTCCTCTGGACTGGGGATGTGCATGAACCGGATCGGCACTCCCTTCCTGGAGCGCTGAACCAGTTCATGTTCGGCAAATGTATTTATACATATTGGAGAATGTCCCAGTGGAAATTCCAGCTAAGAAGCTAAAGGAGTGGCACAAAGTAATAACTGGTTTTATTTGGAATAATAAGAGAACATCGGTGTCGTTAGCTACTTTGCAAGGGCAACCAAAAAAGAAAGCATTGCAGCACCAAAGTTAATACTTTATTATAAAGCAATGAGATTGAAATTGGTTCTAAAATAGAAGTCTGCAAAGGACACAGACCCTTTTAAAGTTATTGAACAAGATGCATGTAAGGTACCACTAGATTACTTACTGTGGGCAAGTGAACATCCTTATAGAAGGTCAGGTGTGATGAATTATGAAAGCTATATATTAAATAGGATAATGCAAAACTGGGGAAAATGTAAAAGTTTTGTAAGTCCAAATATTTCTCCTTTAGGTTCTTTTATTTTCAATCAAGCAAGCAAGCATTATAACACACTGAAAACTAAAAGCATTACAATACAATCACCTATTTTCACCTCTAGAGGTGTAGATCTTTTAAAAATTGACAATGAACATTCATTCCCTGGTGAGCTGTCGGAGAATGTAGTGGCTCCCCTATGAGCATGGTGCCCCCCCCCGGTGGCTCATGTCCAGTGTAGAGCTGTAAATGAACTGTTTGTGCACTCCCAGGAGTGGGGGATTGCTTTAAGGGACAGGGAAGGCATGGCCTACCTGCTGTTTTCCCCTGCCAGCACTCTCCAAAATGGTGGGTGTGCTGGGCTGCAGCATTCCTGCTTGTGCCCTGATCAGCATCATCATGCTCACGGCCAATGTTCATGCGTGCTGTGCACATTCACATCAGCCATGAGCATGGCAACGCTAATCAAGGCGCAAGCAAGAATGCTGCAGTCCAGCACGCCTGCTATTTTGGAGAACGCCAGTGCAAGGAAAGTGGAAAGGCCAGGGCTAGGGATGTGCGAACTGGCTTGACATCGAGCCAGTTCGATGTTGAACCGGTTCGGTTTGACAGTTCAGTGTCAAACTGAAACATCCCCTGTTTGGTCCGACCCCGGACTGAACACCCCCCGACTGTTCGGGGGTTCATGAGGTTTCTTTTGTGTGTTTTTCAGGGGAATTTTTTTAAAGGTACTTACCCCCTTGGGGGAGTTGTTGGAGACAGCAGGGGTGTGTGTGTGTGTCCACGGAGGTTCCCCCTCCCCCCGCCAGCCTCAATGCAGCCCAAACCAGTCCGTTCGGCCAGCTCTTTGGCCTGTTCAGGCCTTCCCTGTCGGCACGGTGGCCATTTGGGAGGCCACCGTGCCTGCACAATTGTCCAATTGGCCTCTGAGAGGCCTTGCATTATCCAGGCCTCTCAGAGTCCAATTGTGCAAGCGTGGTGGCCTCCAAAATGGCCACTGCACTGAGGGGGAATGCCCGAACAGGTCGAAGAGCCAGCTGAACAGGCCGGTTTGGGCTGCATTGAGGCCGGCAGGGGAAGGGGGAACCTCTGTGGACCCCCACCACCACCTCCAACATCTCCTTCAGAGGGGATAAGTGCCTTAAAAAAAATTCTGGGGAAAAAATATAAAGCTCGCCAACCCCCCACGTCACCTTCTCTCTGGTGTGCACATTTTTTCACAAGGGCAGTTGAAAGCCTAAAGTGGTATAGTCCTATGAGAGGTCTGTAACATGTCTGAAACTATATATTTGAATCAGGGGCGGAGCCACCATTGGGTTCAAAGGGGGTGCTGGATTGAACTGGCCTGGTCTGGTTCGAGTCTGGTCCGGACTCAAACCAAACCAGCTGGTTCTTCTGTGCACATCCCCAGCCGGGGCTGATAGATAGGCAACCCCGCTCCCCTTCAAACCGGTTTGAATGCCAGCTGTTTCAACTGGTTCGGTGCTCCAGGAAGGGAGGGCTGAACTGGTTCATGCACATCCCTAGTCCAGAGGAGATAGATGCTCAGTTGGAGATATGCCCCTGTCCAAAATAGGGATCCCAGGGAGACAGAGCAGGGTCAGAGACTGCAGAAGTAACATTACTCAGTAGTTCTGCAGCAGGTTGCAGAATCACAGAAGCCCTGCCAGACAAAAAGAGGGCCAGTTCCCCATTAATGAATTAATAGTATGTGCATGTCTGTATAGGCCCACTCACATGCTTTGTTCAACACTTGTACAACGAGTGTACAGTGTACACAGGTACAGATCTGTACACAGTCATTCACATGGTATGCTGAAGGCAGCTACAGAAGTACACTTCCTATCTGTACCATGCATTTGGAGGGCCTGTATCCAGGTTCATTTTTAAACCTGCTTCTCTGAAGCCCGGGCACTTCTGCATGAAATGGGAGTACTATCAATCCCTAAGAATGGATCATGAAAAATCATACATGCCTGAAAGTTTTATCTGATATTGACTTAACAATAATATATTTCAGTGATTTTCCATCATTTGCTATGGGCCATTATATCTGATGGGACGATGCATGGACTCAATAAAAATGCATCAGTCTATTTGATCTTGGCCAACACAGTTGTCAGAGGCACAATTTCCGGGCAAAGTACAAAGTGCTGGTTATCACCTAAATGGCTTAGGTCCGGGTTACTTAGGTCCAAGTGCCTTCTTCTGTATGATCCCCGTCGCTCATTGAGGTCATCTGGAGAGGTCCGTCTCCAGTTACTACTGGCACATCTGGTGGCGACTTGGAACCAGGCCTTCTTCTCTAGCTACTCCTGGCCTGTGTCATTCATTCCCAGCAGATATCCATAGTTTGGGCTCCTCATTGGCCTTCAAGACTTACTTGTTTGGCCTGGCCTTCCAAGTTTTTTACACTGTTTTTTAAAAGTATTTTAATTGGTTTTAAGTGGTTTTGAATTGTTTTAAAATTGTTTTTATATTGTTTTGAGAATTGTGTTTTAAATGGTTTGTGGCTTTTTGTGTCTTTCAAAACTTGTCCCCACTGCATTGGCAGCAAGACCAGGAGTGGCTCACGCTGCTAACCCAGCCAGAGTGAGCCGCTCCTGGTCTCACTACCAATGCAGTGGGGACAATCGATCTTCCTCCCAAACGGGGCTGCGTGGCCCTGTTTAGGAGAGAGATCGGCCCGCACTGCATTGGCAGCACGGCCAGAATGGCTCTCCCTGCCTTTAAGGCAGGGAGAGTCGCTCTGGCCCATGCTGAACAATGCAGCTCGGGCTGCTCCCCCTTCCAAATGGGGCTGTGCCATTAGACATGGGGGTGTGGCTAGCCGGGCCTCCAGAGAACCACAGTAATTTTATTGTACCCAAAGTCTATGACTAAAGATAGACAACAGGACTTTTCCCCCAGAGAGTTGAAAGTCATTTGAAAGAAAACTCATGACTCTCAAGTCATTTTCAAGTCTCATAAAAGCTGCTATCAGATGGCAAACACACCTATAGATTTATAGAGCAGTTATAAATGTGTTTATTCAGAAGTATGCCTCACTGAATTAAACCAGATTTACTTCCCAGTAAGTGTGGTTAGGATTGCAGCTTAACTGAATCAGACACAGTTCCATTACGTTATTTATTACATAATTCAGGACAGGGAGGAATGTAAAAACAAAGAAAATCTAACAAAAAAACCTAATTGTATTGCTAATTGGGCAGGTTCAGATATCATGTGCGACCATGATTTATGTAACTATGATTTATGTAACAAACATGGATTGGCCCCACAGCTAATCAGAGATCTTGGTTTGTTTTACATTATTGTGGTTTCTTTTGGTCTGGCCGCCCAGCCCATTCTTCTTGCATCCCATGATCTAGGCTTGCTGTCTCTATGCAAGAGTACTGCGAGGGCAGAGCTACTGAAACAAATGGAGGTTAAACCATGATTGCAAATTCAGACATCATGTGAGGCATAGGTTATGACAAACTAACCAACTTTAGATCTTGGGGTCAGATCACTGCCTGGAATAAACCACAGTTCATTGAATGTTGCAGGTTCAGACAGCTAAAGGGGAGACCACTGGGGTCCCCACTCATGGAACACTTCCTTGATCAGAGCAAAAGACCAGATAAAACATGTGACCCATAATATGCATTGGAACTGAGACCATTTGGGAGCTTCATCAACTCAGTTAGAGACTCTGTTGGGCAGTGAGATGATTGATATACCAAACAAATCTCTAATCTATTCCTGTTATCCAGGCCAAAGTTAACACATGTAGGCCAGTTCCCACAGGGATTCTGGTAAGGGAGATGCTATTTATATGAATCACAGACACACCATCTCTCCACTCATTTCTCTTACCTGCTCTTTTGAGCACCCTTGGGAGCACCTGGGTCCAAACTGGGTCACTTGTCTCCCCTAGTCAGGACTGTTGTGCAAGCCAGGTTGGCATCCTCACAATCAGATTATAGATTATTTCAGTTTTATTTTGAGTCATCCTGGCATTACAGAAAAGCAAAATCACACTCTGTAGACAGGTGGAACTACTTCTCTAAGCCTGTGAGCTTACGGGACGCATAGATGATATAAGGTTTCTGGTTTCCTTTCCCCTATAGTGACCTCTGACCTGCCAACACCAAATCTTCTGTTCCCACTACTACTCCTACACTTCCCCTCCTATATGCTAGGCAGGGAAGAAAAGAGAAGTTCTCAGACTGATCAAAACACAAGGCAGCTGAAACACAAAGGGGGAGTGAGACAAGGCAATCTGAAAAGAAAGAACCTGAGAATCACAGAGAATGGAGTCAAGCAGCTGAAGCAAAGAGGTACTAGGACGGAAGGAAAACTGAAGCAAAAACTACACCGAGTGCCTAAAAAGGGGACATCTGCACTATTAGCAGTGAGGATATCAGTAGGCAAGGAGAGACTGCAAAGGACACAGGTGTAGAGCTAGATAGGGATTCTGCCAGTTGTAGCTTCTATGTCATAGCAACATTGTGACCTGGCAGTCCTATGGGGACAAGAACACCAAAAAGTAGCGAGGGGCTAATCTATCTATCTATCTATCTATCTATCTATCTATCTATCTATCTATCTATCTATCTATCATATTTCTATACTGCCTGATATAGACACTTCTAGGTGATGCACAAAGTCAAAACACAGTGAGGCGGTTCCCACGATCAGTGGGAACCGCCGAAATGGAGTTTGTGGGGAGAGCGAGCTTAGCCCGCTCTCCCCACAGACGAGCAGTCAGTCGGCTCCAGGCGGCCACAGCGGCCGCCCACACAACTGCCGGCTCCGTCACGGAGCCAGTGGGGACAGGGGGGACCGGGGGCCGCACAGCCCCCAGAAGCACCAGCATGCCCTGTGCAAGCGTGCAGGGCATGCTGGAGAGATCCCTGAGCCAGGAGGCTGCTTTTTAGCCTCCCGGTCGGAGGTCTCCTTGTGAGTTGCTGCAGCGTGGAGCCACGCTGCAGCAGCACACGATCTGTTAACCCCAGTGAGCGGAGCATGCGCTCTGCTAACCTGGGCTAAGGGGAGGGCTTCTCAAGTGGGCTAGCCGCTTGTAAACCACTGGGTTCACCTGTGAGCCCGGTGGTTCACACGATCAGCAAAAATCGGGCTAGGCTCTCCTAGCCCGATTTTTGCTGGTCGTGAGAATAGCCTCAGTGATTGTAATACAATATAAAGCAGTTAAAATTCACAAAACAAGTTAAAAAAACAAAAAAGTAAAACACAATCTCAAAAGATATAAACATTTTTTTGAAAAAACAAAACCCTTGGAAAACTAAAAGGTTCTTCCTAAAAAGCAGACAGAGAACGAGATGGTCTGATTTCAAGAAGGGGTGTATTCCAGAGCCCCGGGCTGCCACAGAAAAGGTCCAGTCATGAGTAACCACCAAATGCAGTAACTGTAACAGGATCACTCCAGATTATCTTAATAGGTGAAAGAGTTCATAACAGAGAAGGTGTTCTCTTAAGTACCCAGGACCCAAACAGTGTTCTCTCTAATTTTTTTCATGTTT
The DNA here is from genome assembly GCF_027244095.1 of Hemicordylus capensis. Lineage (NCBI taxonomy): Eukaryota > Metazoa > Chordata > Lepidosauria > Squamata > Cordylidae > Hemicordylus > Hemicordylus capensis. Next base: position 317,170,124 of record NC_069659.1, on the reverse strand, counting down.
GTGCAGAATGAATTTTATTCTGGACGGCAGTATCAAGGCAGTGTGTGTGCATCTATATTCAGAGTGGGACCTTCCCGATTCAACCTGCGTGGGATCTAAAATTAACTGAGCAGACATCAAAAAATCTGTGAGCAGATGCACGTGCACATACCTTAGGGAACAATGGACCAAAGCTGTTAAGGTCTTTATAGGTAATAATTTAGGATTAATGGTGGTAAGGAATGAATTTCAGACATTATTCATTAAAATAATATTAGAACATATACTGAAATATGTACATATAATTCAGTATTCTAACATATTCAGAGTGTTCTAATTCAGACTTAGAACGTATACTGAGAGAAGCTGGATTGGAAGATGAAGAAGATTAGAAGAAGATAAATATTTGAAGAAGGTGAAGATGAAGAGAAGCTGGATTGGAAGAAAATGAGCGTGATTTTAAAGTTGGAGAAAGAAACATTAAAAACCTAAACTACGTTGATTACACCACTCTGATAGCTGAGAATATAGATGATCTGCAAGCTCTAGTAATAAAAGTCAAGGAGCACAATGAAAAATGGAACTACAACTAAATGTAAAGAAGACTAAACTAATGACAACAGGTACAGCAATCAGCCACAGAATTGATAATTTATTTATTTATTATTACATTTATATCCTGCTCTTCCTCAAAGGAGCCCAGAGCCCACTACATACTTACAGGTAAGTTTCTTTTTCACAACAACCCTGTGAAGTAGGCTAGGCTGAGAGAGAAGTGACTGGCCCAGAGTCACCCAGCTAGTATCATGGCTGAATGGGGATTTGAACTTGGGTCTCTCCGGTCCTAGTCCAGCACTCTAACCACTACACCACGCTGGCTCACCACGCTGGCAGTGAAGACATTGAATTGATGGATAGCTTCTGCCTCTTAGGATCAACCATCAACAGTAAAGGATCCAGCAGTCAAGAAATACGCTGCAGACTAGCACTTGGTAGGGTTGCAATGAAGGCCTTGGAAAGGATATTTAGGTGCCGTGATGTGTCTACACCTACAAAGATTAGAATCATTCGGACGATGGTTTTTCCCGTGACACTCTATGGATGCAAAAGCTGGACTTTGAAGAAGCATGATAGAAAAAGCATTGACACTTTTGAATTTTGGTGCTGGAGAAGACTTTTGAGGATACCATGGACAGCCAGAGGGGAAAAAAACAAATGGATCATGGAACAAATCAATCCAGAATTTTCACTCGAGGCACAAATGACCAGGCTCAAACTATCATACTTCAGACATATTATGCAAAGACCGAGCTCCCTTGAGAAGTCCATAATGCTGGGGAAAGTTGAAGGAAAGAGAAGAAGAGGACGACCAGCAACAAGGTTGATGGACCCGATTGTGACAGCAATGAATGCACCACTGAGATACCTTAAAGGCCAAGTTGAAGACAGATCATCCTGAATAGATTCTATCTATGTGGTCACTAAGAGTCGACACCGACTTAACGGCACTTAATCAATTAATCAATTCAATAGAATTCAGTTCTTTGGCTGCCACCACTATTTGCTTTCAAACTGCATTTAATGTCTTCATTATCAATGTCTTCAATGTCTTCATTATCAACAAGCTTCTACTTTCTAAAAAAAAAGTTACAGAAGAGGATTTTTATATGCCCTATATAGGGGGGTGCTTGCTTGCTCCACCCCTTGGCCTATGAGGCTGTAGGGTTCTATTCTATCCCCCGTGCTATTCAGCATATACATGAAAACACTACAAGAGGTTATCCATAGGAAAGGGATCTGGTGTCATCTGTCTGCTAATACCAGGGAGGCAGCTGGTGTCCTCAACCAGTGTCTGGAAGCCATTCCACCTTGGATGGGTACAAACAAACTGAAACTTAATCCAGATAAGAAGGAGGTACTCTGGATCAGTCAACCTGGTAATCTGGTAATCTGAGTGGTGGCGTAAATCTGGTCTTGAATGGGGACTTGCTCCCCCTGAAAGAGAAAGCTTGTAGTTTGGTGGTCTTCCGGGACCTACACTGTCCCTGGAGGCCCAGATAGTGGTGGTGTCTAGGAGCAACTTTTTCCAGTTTGGGCTGGTTCACCAGCTGCAGTTAATTCACTTATATGGCTTGGGACCAGGGTATCTATTCACCAATATAAATCTGATAGGGTCTTTAGCTCTTCCCATGGCCCTATTGTTACCAAGAGGGCCTGTATGGGGGCTCCCGCCGAGGAGCACCCTTCTGTACTACAAGCCTGTAGTTACCACTGTTTGCATTCTGGATCTTATGGGACCATGAGATCTCCACTTTGTTTTGCCTTTAGCTAATTCAAAGGGCATGTCACTTTGGCAAGGGAGAAAGAACTCTTAGGTCAGGTTCAAAAGCCCAGGACTGCAGTAGAACTTCCCCATGCTGTCAACCCATGAGACAGGCAACAGCTGAAGGAGGGAGGCAGCTAGATTGGAGAGGGCGGGATCAGGAGAGATAAGTCTCTAGGGAACTTGACCCTAGAGACTCCTAGCGAGGAGAGGTCTGATCCCTCTCAATGACACATGGAGGAGGAATCATGTGATAATTATCCCCCACCCCAACACTTCTGAGGCCACTTAAATAGAATGTGAACAGGAGCCGAGGAATGGAGGCAGTTGGAGACTGTGGCATGACATGGGTCTCTGGTTAGGCTAGGTCTATTACATACACATATCCCAATTTATCTGAGAATACTCTAGGTAACTTCCAATAACTGAATGACCAGAGGAAACCCATCCAACCATATCTATGAGTATCTTGTCTATATCCATATCTGTATCTGACCATTTATATAAGCAGAAACATACGAGTCCTTTGATGCTCCCATGCAGTGCAATCCTACACATGTTTATTCAAGAGAAAGGCACACTGCATTCAGTAGAGTTTACACCAAAGGAAGTGTGCATAGGACTGCAGCCCCAACTAGATTAGTGGGATTACAAATAACATTTTCTGACAAATCCTGAATGGACATAGGACAGGAGAAATGTTTTTCTGTAGCAACATCTAAATACCAAGATATACCAATACCATACAAGAGGAAATGAGAATGCTGTTTACAGTAAAACTGAAAGTGCAGGAAACATATTACTGATGTAAAGAAATGATTAGATTCACTCCATTGTTCCCTGTAACTCCTAGAGATACAAAAGTCTAAATGTTCTCCCTTTTCATTATGAACCAACAGGAAGAGAATTGTTTGTTTTTTTCTGGTGGAGCTCCTATGGTTTTCAAGTTGCTGCAGAAAACTAATGGCTAATGGGTAACATTACATGAAGTGGCCACATTAGCACAGTTGAATGGGCCAGAGGTTCTATGGCCATTACTTCGGAATGCAGTCAAATGGGGTTAGATATGTGACAAAGCCGAGGGTTCAGATTTGGAACTCCAATCTGAACCCTCAGGTTATAGTGAGTTGCTTTGCCGCAACCTGAGCTTCCAGGCAGCCTGCAGTACATCCAAATTCAGAACCGAAGGCTGCTTCCCCTGGAACTGGAGTTGAGGGAGGAAGCTCCTCCTTCAACTCCAGCATGATTGGCTATGTGGGCTGTTCTTCAGTCAAGAAGGAAACCTGCACAGTCAGGTCCCCCGCACCACTGCTGCTGTCTTGCTGACTGCAGAGAAAGGAGCAGCAGAACTGCAGGTCAATTGGACCCATGTTACATGTAAATGTGGCCAGTTTCTCACCTGATCTGCTTCTGTGTGACTATCATCCATAGCAGCTTTCAATGTAAGTTTCCCACTCCATCCCCCGAGGAAGAAAAGTGTTGAAATTAGCCTTCCAAGAACTTGCCAGTGACCTTGAATGGCTGTTGTCCATTTCTTTGTTAGGGGGATTATTGCATTATAGTTGACACTTACTGTCCCCTGATCTAAGAAGTGTGAGAGAGTGAGAAGAAGAAATACAGAAGAAACTTCAGTTCAAAACTTCTAGGTGATCCAAAGACGGACTAGAGTGAGAAAAAGAGAAAAAGAGCCAAGAGCTAGAAAAGTCTAATGGGTTGCAAAGATTTATCTTGGGAATATGATGTGAATTGTTGCTGACTTGAAAGAGTATAAGGACTGGTCAACTAATACATTAGTAAATAAAAATGTACTATTTATTTACAAGTAAATCAAATATCACAGAGGCAACATAAATCTCCAGTGATATCCTCCCAAAGGAATCCAGCATCTGAGTAGTGCTGCTCATGGAGATTCTCACCACATAGAGAAATGAGAGCATAATGTAATATAATAATATTAAGAGCCTTACTAGGTTAGATCCAAGGTACAGCTTCTGCAGAAGCCAGCCAGCTGCATCTAAGAACAAAGACAACAGCCTTTCCCTGCCCCTCTCCCTCCAACCTGTGTTTAGTGGCATATTGCCTGGAGGTTCTATTTAACTACCCAGCTAAAGGTAAAGTTTGCTGTTGAGTTGCTTTCGAGTCGGTGTTGACTCCTGCTGACAACAGAGCCATGTGGTTTTTCTTTGATAGAATACAAGAGGGGTTTACCATTGCCATCTCCTGCGCAGTATGAGATGATGCCTTTCAGCATCTTCCTATATCGCTGCTGCCTACCTGACCTGACCACCAGGATTGCTCCCAATTCCATCACTCCTCGGCCAGGTAGCCTGGGTTCTAAACATGGGCTAAAAGTGATGTAAGAGGACATGCATGTGCCTCCTACCTCACTCCCGGCTCATGTGGGTGAGCGGACTGCTGGCAACTCCTTTTGGCTGCCACTGCCATACACACCATACAGCCAGGGGGAAGGAGCAATCTGGCCTCCAAGAATTCCCCCACAGCATTCCCCCATGCTGCTCATGCAGTGCATCATGGGATTCCTGGAGGCCGGGCATCCTTCCCCTCGGCTCTTCCTTGCTGCGCCACCCAGGCGTTCGTGTGGGCACACGAGTTGTGGAGCCCTGGTCAGGCTATGGATCATGTGGGGCGGGGGGGGGGGGAAGGCAGGTAGGCTCTTGCCTTCTCCCAGCCCTCTCCCCACCCCGGCTGGGTAATTTTGGTCATCTGAACAAGCTTCCTGAGTAAGTTTCTGTGTGGCCTTGAGGCAAAGGAAAATGGAGAAGAGTATACAGAAGCAGTGAGAGCACTCGGCACAGCTCTGATCACCCTGCTCAAAGCAGACTGCAATCAGCGCTGTGTTCACCCCGATGTATTCACCTCTTGGTCATTTTAGCAGGGTTCTAAACACTTTTGTGATTACCCTTGCTTCAACTTCTGCACCTCCAGGGGTGAGTGAAACTGGCAACATTTTTGCACTCAGCTGTTACATGAGGCACTCATGTTCCAGCCTGCTATCCATGGAAATCCCTATTTCTCTCTCTCTTTCTCTTCAGCTTTTTCCAGTCTAGTTTATCAAGCTCCCCCCGCCCCCACACAGCAAAATCATTTTTGACTTCCTGTTATGTTCTTCTTTCTTTCGCATCTCTTTATTTAAAAGAAGGAGAAAAACGCCCCCATTTTTGTCCTTTCCAGAAGATCCCAGATTTTGACAGCTGAATAACAAGCAGGAATGCATCACATCGAGTCTTTTACAACTTGGTGTTGAATTACCCATCACACTAACACATAAAGGCTACGCTTGTTGAATGTTAAAAGCACAGAGCCCCAGGCAGGAAACAAAAAGGTGGTTTCCCGGGTTTTATTGCTCTGTCCTAGTAGCAATCCTCTGTTCTATAGCCAGGCTCTTGAGTCTTAGTCACCAACAATGATGCAAGGTGGGAAAGCCCACTTCTGTTCTACAAACATTTTATTTATTTAATATTTATTAAAACATTTTTATACCGTCCAAAACTTACGTCTCTGGGCGGTTTACAACAGAATAAAAACAAAGTAAAACATTTGTTAAGACAAAAATGGGGGGGGGCACACACATTACAACAATTTAAAAATTTAAAAATAATATTTTAAAACGGCATTAAAACCATTAAAACAACATTAATCAAAAGCCTGGGTGAAGAAATGTGTTTTTAAAGACTTTTAAAAAGCTGCCAGAGATGGGGAGGCTCTTATTTCACTAGGGAGCGCATTCCAAAGCCTCGAGGCAGCAGCGGAGAAGGCCCGTGCCTGAGTGGCCACCAGACGATTTTGCAAGCTATTTGAGGAAGTGCCTATGAACTTGCTGTATTATTCCAATATTATTACATTGGCATGTAAATGGTGTCAGCGCATGCACCGACACCATTTGCGGGGCCAACAATGGCATACACGGAAGTCCTTCTGTCGCAATAGCACCGTGGTGGGCCAGTGGGGGCTCGGAGGGCTGGCAGGTAGGACCTGCCCACCTCCTCTTAAGAGAATCCCATGCCAAACGTTTTGGCATCAGGGAGCCAAAGCATTTCGGTGTCCCTCCAAAGAGGCGCTGGAACGCTTCGGGCTCATCCCTAATTGTCCCAAACCAAAGAGATGTAGGCCATTCAAACCATCCAAAAGGCTGTAAACTGAGATTTTTATTCTAAAAGGACACACAAGCACTAAACTGTCAAGCCATTACTAGGTTATACTGTCCAATTTGGTTTTGATGGACCTAGTACATGGGATATTTATTTATTTATTTAACATATTTCTGTACCACCCAAATATTGCATCTCTGGGCAATTTACAATTTAAATCATTTTAAATATTAAATCAATTAACAATTAAAATCATTTACACATTAAAGTCATTTTAAACCCAACATTTAAAGTATTAAAACTATAAATCTAATTAAAAGCCTGGGTGAATAAATGTGTCTTCAGTGCCTTTTAATAAATTGCCAGAGATGGGGAGGATCTTACTTCAACAGTGAGTGCATTCTAAAGTTCAGGGGCAGCAACATAGAAGGCCCGTTCCTGAGTAGCCACCAGATGAGTTGGTGGCAACCGCAGACGAACCTCTCCAGATGATCTTAACAGGTGATGGGGCTCATGGTGAAGATGACGTTCTCTTAAATACAAAGGGTCTAAGCTGTTTAGAGCTTTATAGGTAATAACCAGCACCTTGTATTTTGCCCAGAAATGTATTGACAACCAGTGTAGTTCTTTCAACACAGGATTAATATGGTCTCTCTTAGATGACCCAGAGACCAACCTGGCTGCCGCATTCTGGACCAACTGCACTTTCCTTTTGAATACATACAAAGGCAGCCCCACATAGAGCGCTTTGCAGTAATCCAGCCTAGAGGTTACAAGCATATGTACCACTATTTTGAGGTCATTCATCTCAAGAAACAGACGCAGCTGTCGTATCAGCCAAAGCTGATAAAAAGTACTTCTGGCCTCAACCTGGGATACCAGGGAGAGGTTTGGCTCCAGAAACACCCTCAGACTACTTACCTATTCCTTCTGAGGAAGTGTGACCCCATCCAGAACTGGTTTGAATTGGTTAGATAGTTCACAAATTAGCCCACTTGTGCTTCCGATGTTCATGTGGCTGACATCTTGAATTAGAGTGGATTACATCATCACACACCACACCATTTGGGCATCCCTATGTGTCCCTACATCTGTTGCAAATTTGGTTCAAATCAGTTAGGTGGTTCACAAGTTAGCCCACTTGCGCCTCAAAAGTTTATGCATCCGCCATCTTGGATCGGGTGGATGACATCAAATTCACAAGTTAGCCCACTTGCTCCTCAAAGGTTTATGCATCCACCATCTTGGCTTGGGGTGGATGACATCATCACAAACTACGCTGTTGAGGTGTCCCTATGTCACTCACTTAAACTGCACCTAATTTGGTTTAAATTGGTTAGACAGTCCACAAATTAGCTTGCTTGAACCTCAGATGTTCATGTGGCCACCATCTTGGAGTGCATGACATCATCACACACCACACCATTTGGGCATCCCTATGTGTCCCTACATCTGTAGCAAATATGGTTCAAATTGGTTAGGCGGTTCACAAGTTAGCCCACTTGCGCCTCAAAAGTTTATGCATCTGTCATCTTGGATCGGGTGGATGACATCATCACAAATGACCCTGTTGAGGTATCCCTACAACTCTACCAGATTTGGTTCATATTGGTCCAGGCGTTGTGAAGTTGATAGCGGGGGACACACGGACACACACACACAGAATGTCAGGTGATCTCACAAGCTCACTAGGAAGTAGGCTAAAAATGCATCTTTTAAAAAGTACAAGAAATTTTCCTGATTATCCTCAACAGGGTGTAGTGGTTCAAGTGTTGGTCTAGGATGCAGAGAAAAGAGCTCAAATCCCCATTCAGTCACAAAACTCACTGGGTGAATTTGGGCAAGCCACTTATGTCCCAGCCTAACCCACCTCTCAAGACTGTTGTGAGCATAAGCATAGCCATGTATAACTGCTCTGGGCTCCTTGGAAGAAGAGTGGGACAGAAATGTAAAAATTAATAAAATATATGAACTCATCTGCTCATAGGAGATTTTGGCCACTATTCAAAAACTTTCCTGATAGTAAGTTCCATTGAATGCAACAGACTTACTTGAATTTATTTCCACGAAAACCTGCACACCGGTCTATGCTGTTATGGAAGAAGAAACAATAAGGGAGGGAACCTAACTGAATAAAAATCTCTCCATGACACTCATTTTCATAATTTCCCCCTTCATTTAACATGCAAGATTCAGCTGATTTCTTAAGGCACAGCAAATAGTGTATGCCTTAAGAATTATACAGCAAATCCCTTCCCTTCTATTCCAAATGTACTGGCAGCACACAGTGCCATGTGCACTTGTGAAAGGAGTAATGATGGGTGAGTTTAAAATCCGAAGCACATGTACAGAAGTGGTTCAGACAAACTGCTACCCCATATGATATACAGGTGAAACTCAAAAAATTAGAATATCATGCAAAAGTTCATTAATTTCAGTAATGCAAATTAAAAGGTGAAACTGATATATGAGATAGACGCATTACATGCAAAGCGAGATAAGTCAAGCCTTTATTTGTTATAATTGTGATGATCATGGCGTACAGCTCATGAGAACCCCAAATCCACAATCCCAGAAAATTAGAATATTACATGAAACCAATAAAACAAGGATTGTAAATAGAACAATATCGGACCTCTGAAAAGTATAAGCATGCATATGTATTCAGTACTTGGTTTGGGCCCCTTTTGCAGCAACTACTGCCTCAATGTGGCGTGGCATGAATGCTATCAGCCTGTGGCACTGCTGAGGTGTTATGGAAGACCAGGATGCTTCAACAGCGGCCTTCAGCTCTTCTGCATTGTTTGGTCTCATGTCTCTCATCCTTCTCTTCTCAATGTCCCATATATTCTCTATGGGGTTCAGGTCAGGCGAGTTTGCTGGCCAATCAAGCACAGTAATCCCATGGTCATTGAACCAGGTTTTGGTACTTTTGGCAGTGTGGGCAGGTGCCAAGTCCTGCTGGAAAATGAAGTCAGCATCCCCATACAGCTCGTCTGCGGAAGGAAGCATGAAGTGCTCCAAAATCTCCTGATAGACAGCTGCGTTGACCCTGGACTTAATGAAGCACAGTGGACCAACACCAGCAGATGACATGGCTCCCCAAATCAACACAGACTGTGGAAACTTCACACTGGACTTCAAGCATCTTGCATTGTGTGCCTCTCCATTCTTCCTCCAGACTCTGGGTCCTTGGTTTCCAAATGAGATGCAAAAGTTGCTCTCATCAGAAAAGAGGACTTTGGACCACTGAGCAACAGACCAGTTCTTTTTTTCTTGAGCCCAGGTAAGACGCTTCTGACGTTGTTTGTTATTCAGGAGCGGCTTGACAAGAGGAATACGACATTTGAAGCCCATGTCCAGGATCCGTCTGTGCGTGGTGGCTCTTTGATGCACTAACTCCAGCCTCAGTCCACTCCTTGTGAAAGTCCCCAACACTTTTGAATGGCCTTTTCCTGACAATCCTCTCCAGGCTGCGGTCATCCCTGCTGCTTGTGCACCTTTTTCTTCCACACTTTTCCCTTCCACATAACTTTCTATTAATGTGTTTTGATACAGCACTTTGAGAACATCCAACTTCTTTTGCAATTACCTTTTGAGGCTTTCCCTCCTTATGGAGGGTGTCAATGATGGTTTTCTGCACAACTGTCAAGTCAGCAGTCTTTCCCATGATTGTGATTCCTAATGAACCAGAATGAGAGACCATTTAAAGGCTCAGGAACACTTTGCAGGTGTTATGGATTGATTAGCTGATTGGAGTGGGACACCTGGAGCCTACTGTTGAACCTTTACACAATATTCTAATTTTCTGGGATTGTGGATTTGGGGTTCTCATGAGTTGTATGCCATGATCATCACAATTATAACAAATTAAGGCTTGACTTATCTCGCTTTGCATGTAATGCGTCTATCTCATATATCAGTTTCACCTTTTAATTTGCATTACTGAAATTAATGAAATTTTGCACGATATTCTAATTTTTCGAGTTTCACCTGTATGTACCCCATGTACACCACTCTGACCTCCTCAGAGGAAAAGCAGGATATAAATGTAATAAATAAATAAGATTAGGGAAAGGTGTCCTGGCATGCCAGGAGAACGGGAAAGGAGGTACATGCTCATGGCACACACAAATATTAATCATATTAAGCCAGCAACTAAGGTCTTGTCCAAACCCACCCGCTGTCTTTCATGTGGCCCTCTCATCTATCAGCCTCAATGTTCCTGGCTGTAAAATGGAACACATTTTCTAGAATGTCCTCTAAATGGTTTAACAGCTCAGTTGCTTAGCATTGTGTGTGAGTTTGTGTGTATGACTTGCACAGCAGGATGTAGTTTATTACACCTGCTTTTGTTATCTGGAGTTATTTGTTCTCCATGCGCTTTTATTAGTTCCTGCTTTCATCACTTTTTGTACTGTGGTGGCTTGTGTTCTTGCTGTTCCTAATGATCTGGCAGGTGGCCAGGCCACATCTCTGAGATGAGGAAAGGAACATTTTCAACAAAAGCTTCTCCCTAATTATCTCTTTCCTGGCTAGTCACTGCCACTTCAAACTCCAGCTCTGTACATGAGAAGGTGAGACTTCTTTACCCCAGTCCTTCCTCTGGAGTGGAATTTGACATACCCGGTCCCAAACCAATTTGCATACGTCCTGCCCTGGAGCAAGCATGGGATGATAACCCAGGGAGTTGTCCTCACACAGCAGCCGAGAAACAAAGAGAGTGGAAAAGGTTTGGGGCGCGCGGGCAGAGCAGTCTGTATTTAAACAAACAAACAATCATCTAATTCAAAATATAGGTCCAGGGTTGTAAAAAGCCAGCATTTAACTTCATGAAAATCATGGTGGGGGGGGTGGAAATTTGGCTTGCTCATTACAAGAATCAAGCGTTCTAAAAATCACACTCTGCCCCCCCCCCCGCCCCGCCCTTGATAAGTATTCCAGTTGATAGTCTACCTACTACTACTACATTTATACACTGCTCTTCAACCAGGGGCGTAGCTAGGGCAGAGGGGGCCCATGTTCATCCCTCTCTCTGGTGGCCACCCAGAGTGAGAGAGATAATGAAAAAATATGGAGGGGTGGAGCTGGAGGGCCCTCAGGAACTGGGGTCTGAGTTCTTAGAACCCTTTCGCTCAATTATAGCTACACCCCTGTCTTCCACCAAAGTTCACAAAGCGGTTTACAAAGATAGATTCACAAATAAAATGGTCTCCTGTCTCCAAATGGCTCACAATCTAAAAACCGCAGGACTTTCTTTTTTGGGCTGGAGTTGCGCAGGGATCACTCCCGTTCAAAAGATCGTCTTCCGTGCGACACAGCAGTGATGAAGAAGGGCTTGCCTATGAGCGGGTGCGTAGCTCCCTTTCCTTCGCCCTTAACAGCCTAGTGTTATGTTTGTTTGCTCGGAAGACCAAGTTCAACGGGATTTTCCCCCAAGTAAGCGCCCCCGCGGGACTGGGTTAACTTTCCTGAGCAACAAGTACTCAGAAGATATTGTATCTACGGAGTTTAGCAAAGTGTAAATTTCCAGGCAGTTTTGAGCACCTGCACTTCTAGGATGGGACACGAAGCCCCAGACGGCCTCAGGCAAACTACACGCCAAGGATAGCCTGAAAAGGATCGCTGCAGCACGGCAGGCACGTGACCTTCCCAGTAACGCTGGACTTTGTTTCCTGTTTGAGAAGGGCTGAGTTCTTAGCCTTTCCCACCTCGCTGACGTTGGCTTGCCCCCTCCCTCTTGTTCACTCCGTAACTCTGTGTATTTTCCTCACGCACAGATCTCCGGTCACTTTCCCGTAAAGGGTGGATCTCCGACATCAAAGCAACAGCTAACACAAGCTGAACCGGCTGACGAAGAGACGCATCCAGAGGCGCTAACCCCCAAGGTAATGAAATTCCCCCCAAGAGTGGATGATAAGCGCGGCGGCGGGGGGTGATGGAGAAAGGATTCAGGCTTTCCATTCCTCGTGGATGGATCTTTAAAATTTGCACCTTTAAAGGCAAATACCTGATGTACAACTTGGGATATTTTTTTGATTGATTGGTCCTTCAGAATGTGAAGCCCTAAACTGTATCTTTTTTCGCTTGTGCCTAAATCCGGCACTTTTTGTGGGGCGCTTGACACCCATGCCCCTCCCCGCCTTCGGGACCTGAGGGCTGGTGTGTGCGCCGAGCCCACCTAAGAAGTCCTTGCAGTTGATGGAAAGTAAAACTTGCTTGACTTCTCAGACAGAGTGGTTTCAGTTTCGTTTCATCGGACCCCGCTGTCGACCCTGCTCCCAGACTTTCATTTTGACCTGAGGATTTAGGAGGTTTGTAAATTCTTGTGAAATCAGGAGCGCTCCTTTCAAGTCAGTCATTGCACTGAATCGTGCCTTGCGCTGATGGTAGATTACTACCTAAAACTTGGAGTTTCCAAACGGTACAATAGGAAGCCGTGGTTTAGAGTGGCTTGTGTGCTTGCATTTTTGGTTTTCTCAAGTCCACTTCAGCTTGTGATTATGACTGTACCTCCAGAACGATTTTCATGAAGTCAGATGATGGCTTTTTATAACCTTGGACATATATTTTGAATTAGATTATTTATTTATTTATTTATTTATTTATTTATTTATTTATTTAAGTACAGACTACTCCACCCACCCCTGAGCCTGGTGTAATGGTGTACACAATTACAGTGGAGCAATTTGAAGGATTCTTATTAAAAGGGGCTTAGACAAATTCATGGAGGTCTATCAATGGCTACTAGTCTGGTAGCTATAGGCCACCTGGAGCCACAGAGGCAAAGATGCTTTTAAACACCAGTTGCAGTGGAACAGCAGCAGGAGAGAGGGTATGCCCTCACCTCTTGCCTGTGGGCTTCTAAGAGGCGTGCAACTGGTATTTGGTTGACAGGGTCCACCAGGCTAGATAGGACTTGGGTCTGATCTAGCAGGGCTGTTCTTATGCTCCAAGGATAGTTTTCTGACCAATAAGGGTGTATGTGTGCCACACATAAAGACATCCTCCCCCTCCACCAGCATGCCAGAATATTTTGCCCTACACTCATTGGGGGAAAGGGGCGTCGAAACTGCTCCACTACACACTGTAGTGGTTCAGTATTAAGTGTGCAAGAGTGTGCATGTTCATGATATATCTGTGTCCTTATAAAATGCAGTTGGGCTGGCACACTTAAGTATCATCCAAACCAGTCCAAAGTGTGAATGTACATACACACTGTGCGTGGTGTAGTGGTTAGAATGCTGGACTAGGACCAGGGAGACCCGAGTTCAAATCCCCATTCAGCCATGATACTTGCTGGGTGACTCTAGGCCAGTCACTTCTCTCTCAGCCTAACCTAATTCACAGGGTTGTTGTGAGGAGAAACGTAAGTATGTAGTACACCGCTCTGGGCTCCTTGGAGGAAGAGTGGGATAATAAATGTAAATAAAATAAATAAAAGTATAGGTGTACAAATTGTACATGGTATATACAGGCCTGAAGACACCCTATGCCAATGTGTGCTAGCTCAACCCCACTGACCACAAATAATGGCATTTGTAGGAAAGAATGGCCGTTCAACTCCTATTAGCAGAACAAAGCCAGTTTGGGGAAAATTCAGCCAAGCAAGTGGTCTGGAGACAGTTCTTTTAAGTTTGAAGAACAAGGATTTATTTACAAAATAAATACAAAAGTATAGGAAAGCTGAGCTTAAGGCTGAAAGTGGAGAGAGACTAAACAAATAGCCATCTCTGAAGTGGAGACTAACACTGGAAGAACAAAGGTGGGAGGAGTGCAGCACTTTTATCCATGACCCTAGCACCACCACCACCACCCCCCCTCACTATGAGACACTGAAGTTGATGCTGCTAGGGTCCTAGCTCCGACAGTAGTTTTGCAGAAACAAACACTGTACCCAGGGAGAGATTCTCTGCATGATCTGTGCCTTCTCTTGGTTGATAGGGTACATCAGCAAGGGGGATGATTTCCCCTCAGCTCGCAAGTCTGAGAGAAAACCACTTCAGCCTTTACAAATGAAAACATATAAATAAAAACACAGGGAAAATATTTAGCAGCTATAAGTGCACTAAGAGGTACATACAACTACAAGAAAGAAACAGAAGGAAATTGCACACAACTCAACTAACACTGGTGCTTGAAAGTTTAGATATGCAAAAGCAATAAATCAGAGACCGTTGGCTTCTGCCACTGATTTTCAGATTCTCCTTTTGCTTTTAAATGGTTAGGAAGATTGAGATTTAACCAAAAAGCAAAACAAAACACCACCTGCCTGTAATGTGGAGATGCACTTTGAAGGATCTGTATATGCTACCAGATCCTGCTGCTGGTACTGTCACTTCAGGGCAAAAAACCTCTGCAATCATTAATTTCTCATGCAGAGATCAAGACACTTCAAGCAAAATTGGAACATTTTCAGACACCAGGTTTTACCACAGGTTTACTGTTAAAGCTTTACTGCGAGTTCGAATTTGTCCCCCAAAACTAACACAAAAAGTGGATTTTTTAACCTGGATGTAAATTGGGCTACATTCCAATGCCTAATGAAACACCCGAATCGTAGGAAACTCAACTTAGAGGTGCTGAAATGATTCCTATACTTCCCTACCAAATTGTGTGTGGTGTGCTCCCCAATAGCTTGCAATGATTTTGGGCTAAATCTGGCCAATATGTGAACACACACCCTCCATTCTGGAAGAGAAATGAACTAAAAGCTCTGTCTGGAAATGCTCATGGACTAAATCTTGCCATTCTTTGGGATACCACTAATTAGCCATTGAATGCTTTTGGGGTGCCTTACCTTGCCACCTTAAGTGGCGCAGCGGGGAAATGCTTGACTAACAAGCAGAAGGTTGCCCGTTCAAATCCCCGCTGGTACTATATCAGACAGCAGCGATATAGGAAGATGCTGAAAGGCATCATCTCATACTGTGCGGGAGGAGGCGATGTTAAACCCCTCCTGTATTCTACCAAAGAAAACCACAGGGTTCTGTGGCCGCCAGGAGTTGAAATCAACCTGACGGCACACTTTACCTTTACCTTTCAGTCCAATAAAAGGTTTGTTGTACGATATTTGAGTGTTTCATTTCTTCCTGAAAGATGAGGAAAAACAAACAGACAAATGAATAAGTAGTGAATATACAAATGCTAATGGGTAGTCTAGGCATGTGTTCAGCTTCCTTGCAATGGAGAACTCCTTTCCCTAGTATCTACGAAGACCTGAAAGTAAAAAGTAAAGTGTGCCGTCAAGTTGGTGTTGACTCCTGGTGACCACAGAGCCCTGTAGAAGTCTTTGGTAGAAAACAGGAGGGGTTTACCATTGCCTCCTCCGGTATGAAATGATAGCTTTTTCAGCATCTCCCTGTATCGCTGCTGCCCGATATAGATGTTTCCCATAGTCTGGGAAACATACCAGTAGGGATTCGATCCGGCAACCTCTGGCCTGATAACCAAGTCATTTCCCCGCTGCACCTTAGCCCTTGCATAAAAGAGATAAGAGACATCCAAGTGATTCAGCACTGCTGTGCTTGCCAACTCTTCCTGCTGTGGCAGCTGCAGCGCTGATAGTAGGACAGTGAGGTGGGGAGTTGAGCAAGAGTGGGGAGAATACACATTTGAACCTCTTGACTTGTATCTTCAGGCAGTGTTGCCTGATTCTCCATGCCAAATAGCAACAAATTTCTTTCAGTTCTGTTCAGACGTAGCATATTCAGTTCTATTTCCTTCTGTTTCTGTCTGTAGGGAGCATGTGATGTAATTTCTAAAGCTCTTGTGGCCTACTGACCATGCAAAATACATTCTTGAATCCATCCATCTTTTAATTCATCTTTTCTGTCAAAGGTTGACAAGGCTGTAATGTTACCACATTCATGCTGTTATGTCATTCAGATTGCTTAGTCTGTTCCTGGCAGATGTTTCAAGACATTTCCTCATAATTGTTAAAGTGGGGATTTTTTTTTTTAAAAAACAACCCTTTAAATATGTTCTGAAATTTTAATCTCTCAGCAATAGATAGATACTAATGTTTTTTCTGGTTTTTATTTTTAAATACTTTTACTGAGAGGAAAATTGGGGTTATTTCTAAAAAAAAATCCAGAGCAGGCTAAAGTCAGAAATGGCTATTATGCACATTTCACGTGTTCATATCAATCCGTTTATATACTCTGATTGAAACAATTTTATCAGTGAAAGAAAGAAGTCCAGTTCTGAAGATACTATCTCCCTCATGTGATTAAAAACTGAGAGCAGTCCAATTATGACATCTTTTGCAGACATCCCAACATCCTCTGGGCATGTCGCTTTGACATGTGGAGTGCACAGTTTATTTTGATTGCTACTCAATTAAGTGGCAATTCCAGTGAACTCCTACATACACGCATACACACACACACACACACACACTCTAAAGGGTGTGTCACAATATCACAATAGGCTCGCTCTCAGTGTGCCACCCCCCAAGTATAATCAGAATAACCCTATATAAATTGGAACTGTACATAGAAATAGTACAACCCTGATTTGTCCATAGCCAAGATTGTAATATCTACTTAAAAGTTGCTTCCATTAAGAGAAGGCATATTTGTGCTATTGGAAAGCCACCTGAGCAAAGATTCAGCACCATCTATTGCTTTCCATTAAGCAAGGCTAGGGGTTTAATTCCGAATTGCTCCTTTGTTTGTCTCGTGTGTGTGTGTATGATATGTATTAACTTACACTGTCTTTTCACTTTTTCCCCTTTTATGGTAAAATGACACTCTTTCTCCATGGTGTAGGGGTGGGGGGAGAAATACAAAAACATTCACATGGAATAAAGAGCTGGATAAATAAGAGGCAATTAAGGGGCAATTCAGCACTAGTATCCCAGCCATGCTGAATAGGGAAGCAGTAAAGGGAGCTGAACAGGCATGGAGTGAAGCTGGTGGTGGCCCATATTCGGCCCCTGCCACGGACCCCTGGCCCCACCCCCCTACGCCTGATGTCAGACGCAGGGGGCCACCCCCACATCTGATGTCAGATGCAGGGTGTGGCCTGTCTCCCAAACAGGGTCGTGTGGCCCTGTTTTAATGGGAGATTGGCCCGCACTCCATTGGGCAGCGCGGGCTGGAGCGACTCTCTCTGCTTTTAAAGGCAGGGAGAGCTATTCCGACCATGCTGCTGATGCAGCACAGGCCGATCTCCCTCTCAGACATGGCTGTGCATGGTCAAACGTTGGCAGCATGGTCGGAACAGCTCTCCCTGCCTTTAAAAGCAGGGAGAGTTGCTCTGGCCTGCATTGCCAATGCAGCGTGGGCCAATTTTGTTTCCAAACAAGGCTGAGCAACTCTGTTTGGGAGTGAAATAACACCCCCTCCCCTGCATCTGACGTCAGATGTGGAGGGCATGTTGGGGCCATGAGGCATGGCCCCTGATTGGCAGCAGCCCGGGTTCTTTGAACCTGTTTGCCCAATGGTGGCTCCACCCCTGGAGCTGAACCAGACCCATAGCCCATCTAAAAGTGGGGGTGGCACCAAAAAAGTAGGGGTTGTTTGGCAGCTTGCAGCCTGGAGTCTTATACTTTTCTTTTTTTAAAATGGGGGTGGGAATATAGGGAGGGCAGGCTGACCCTAGTCCCCCTCCCCCCCAGCTAAGAGTTTTGTAGCAACTCTTTGGCATTCTTACAGGAAGTATGGAAGGAGAAAACTAAGCCTCCCAATGGCCAAGCTTCATAGAAAGAGATCTCTGCACGTGTAGGTCCTCAATGGGGTAACCAAACTTGGGTCCCCTGTTATTGGACTACAACTCCCATCATTCCCTCAGCCACAATGGCCTCAATGATTGAGATTGGGGATGATGGAAGTTGTAGTTCAACAACATCTGGGGATTCAAGTTTGAAAATACCTGATCTCCAGCAACCAGCTACAAAGAGTGCAAATTATTGTTCCAGACAGACCATCTTCATAGGCTACCTGAGAGGCAATGGTCTATACAGCAGATAACAAAGCATCTGTCTCATAGGTGTCTTTTTTGTTTTAACTGTGCCTCCTCTTAGGTAACGCATACAGCAAAAAAAGAAAAGAAAAATCCCTATATTTTAGGTACTCTTCAGATTACTATTGCATGTCCAGCAAAAGTACATGGAAGGGGAGTGGGATAGTGGTGGCCACCCTTCCTCCTGTGGCCCATGCCACTGTACCACCTGCATGATTCCTATAACTAGGCTAACTGGCAAATGGAACATTCACAAATCATTAAGTTGAGTTGGTACCCTGGAGCATACAGCTCTTAAGCTGTATGTGAATGTGAGCCCTTTGGGGACAGGGTTCCATCTGGTTTGCTTGTTCTTTCTCTTTGTAAACCACCATTTTACATTTTTGGAAGGGCGGTATAGAAATCTAATATTATTATTATTATTATTATTATTATTATTATTATTATTATTATTATTAGTTGTGAAGACTAATTGGAACCGGTGCACAGTGAAGGGAGGGGGCCCCATGTTCCCATATGGGTGGCCTCTTCACTTGCAGGGGTGCCCCCCTTGTGGCACACACTCTCATGTGTGTGCATCCCCACTCACCTGGCTTTCCCCCTCCTCCTGCCATCAGCCAGGAGCCCAGCTGCTGGAAGGAGGATGGATGGAGGGCAAGCAGCCAAATGAGGTGGCTCATGATGCGGACCCCTGCTGGCCAGACTCTGCCCATCCTCCTTCCACCAGACAGGCTGATGGAAGGAAGATGGGGAAAGCCAAGTGAGTGAGGTGTGCGCACCCTCCTTCCATTGGCCGAGACCTGAGCCCAGCCGATGGGAGTAGGATATGCAGAGCCCAGCTAGAGGGGCTACGCAACACCAGCCACATCCTTCGGCCATTTGCCCTCCTCCTGTCCTCCTCCTATCTCTCTGCCCATCCTCCTTCTATTGGCTTCCAGCCAACAGGGAAACGGTGTGCACGTGCTCCCAATGGGCTGTGTGTGCCCCCTCTTTCCATCGGCCATTAGGTGGAGGGGGAGTGGCTGAAGGAGGCTGTAGGTGGCCGTCACTTCCAGCAACAGCGGGAGCCCCAGCAAGAGGAAGGGCGGAGCTTGATGGCTTATCCTGGAGGTTTGGTGGCTCCCACAAGCAGAGCAGGTGGTTTTTGGAAATCCATCTGCTCTATTACAGCTCCGCCTGTGATTGGAACCTCTGGGATCAAAGCGTTAGGGATGTGTGCAGAACTAGTATGACTGGTTCAGTTTGAATCTGAACCAAATTTGACCTGGCCAAGCCCGGTTCAACCACCAAACCAGTTGGGTCAATGCTTGTAAAGAGGAATCGGCTGAAGATTCCCCTTTACTAGCAAAGGGGAATTCCCTATGGGCGGAGTGGAGAAATTACCTTCCCAGTGGTGGGAGCTCCTCTAACCCTTCCCACTGGCCTCCCCAATAGCAGCCTATGCACACGCATAGAGGCCCACTGCATGCTCTGCGGTTACCACACAGAGGCTCAAATGGGGCCACAGCCCCTGGCCTGGGCTGCTATTGGGAGGCCAGTAGGGGGTTTAGAGGAGCTCTGCTGCTGCCATCCTGACCACTGTTGGGAAGGTAAGTTCCCCTCTCACTCCCCGCCCTTTGGGAATCCCCCTTTGCTTGTAAAGGGGAATCCTCCTCAGTGTATTCCCCTTTACTCGCATTGCCCCCAATTGGTTCTGTTCGAACCAGGGCTGGGCCAGTTCTAACTCAAATCTGCACTGCCTTATGGACACCAGTCTGGTTCAAACTCAGACCAGTCCAACCAGGCTGGTTTGACTCTAACCAGGGTTCGAGTCGAACCACTTCGCCCACCCCAATTAAACAGCTGTTTCTCAACAATGAGAGAGTGCTCTTGCATTTATGCCCTGATTGTGGACATCCTGCAAGCATCTGATTGCTTACTATAGGAATTGGGATGCTGGACAAAATGGACCGTTTGCTTCCCTGTGATCAATCAGATTTGTTTTTGCATTCTTACAATGCAATGGATGCAGTGTTAGAAATTCAGTATAGTAAATTATAGCAATATAATTTTTGAAAGGAGAGAGGCTCCAGTTGTGAAAGAAGAAGAGCAAGTCAACATCCTAGATCAGGGGATCCCAACCATAGATCCCCAGATGTTATTGGGCTACAATTGGATTTTTCCCCATCCTCAATGGCTGAGGAAAGAACTCTTAACAGGAAGGGGGTAAAATAAAACATATTTAAAAAGAAGTGGGGAGCCACCTTAAGTGGCACAGTAGGGAAATGCTTGACTAACAAGCAGAAGGTTGCCGGTTCAAATCCCTGCTGGTACTATATCAGGCAGCCGCGATATAGGAAGATGCTGAAAGGCATCATCTCATACTGCATGGGAGGAGGCAATGATAAACCCCTCCTGTATTCCACCAAAAGAAAACCACAGGGCTCTGTGGGCGCCAGGAGTCAAAATTGACTTGATGGCACACTTTACCTTTACATTTAAAAAGAAGTGGAATGGAGGAAAGAAAGACGCCTCAGCTTGCAAATGGGGAGGGATACACACACACACACATACACACACATTTACAAGCATGGTTGCTGAATTGCATTTCCAGAAATGGATCTCATCAGTCAGTTGCATCCCAAGAGGGCCACCCACTCCAAAGTGGGTGAGTGGATGGATATGTCCTAAGGCATGGGTGCCCAACCTTGGGTTTCCAGATGTTGCTGTACTATGATTCTCATCCTTCCAAGCCACAATAATTGTGGAGTTCCACAGTCAAGAACAACCAGCTTTTTAGAGTTGACAATCAGACTTATATCCATACTGACTGTGAAAAATCTTGAACCTTTTAAAAAATGCAAGATTTTTCATTGAGAAACCAAATGGTGGCGTGCAAACAGTGACTAACTACAGAATGTGGTCATGTACACAGCATCTTTCAGGCATGACATTATGCACTGAAAAACTGCTAGACTGGGCACCCTGGCTTCCCAAGAAACAGAGACTAGGTTAGTAAGAGCTGTCCAGATGTTACAACTTTGTTTTAGCTAATGAATCTCAAATTCTATAATAACTCACAAGCACCATAATAAAGATACCATAATAAATTCCATACAGGAAAATCTGAAAATGGAAATGATGTGATTGTAATATAAAAAACCTAATCTTATTTTTCAGGTTCGACTGTTCACAGATACAGAAATGCAATGTGAGTAACTTTTGTCTCTCTTTAATTGAGATAATAGAATTTCTAAATTAAGGACCATCAATAAAATCTTGTATAGTTGGGTGCCTCCTGAAATCATGGTTTGTCTCTAATTGTGAGATGGCATGAAGTCATGCGGGAAGTCTGGCAAATATATTATTCCTATATGGCCAAATCTTATAATTTTTATTAGACTGTTATTCTGTATTATGGAGGAATGTCACTGAAATCAGTGGAATCCTTTTGGATTCAATAGTTTGAAGATCATAGCCCAAAGTCATGAGCAATTGAATTCCATACAACAAAATGGTTGTGGAAAGCTGAAGGGAAGAGTCTTTAATAAACACAGCCTCTTATTTCCAGTTGGGCAACATAATGTAAGATGAGTCCCCAAATTTTTTTCTGCTGCCGGACACTCTGTCTCTCCAACAGTTGCCTAACAAGCCAAAATTTAGCAGGTGAAACTTTGCCCCATCATTGTGTTGTCATGGCCGTAAAAACTGCTCCTGTTGGATTTTTGCATGTAATGTAGCTGTTAAAGGTTCACAGTCTCTGGCATGAAAACGAGCAGGAGTAAGTATTCCAAGTGGTGAATTCTACCAAATGATATCATTCTGCATTTATGAATTTCATAATACTGTCTTGCCCTTAAACACTTGTCTAGACTCAGTAGTACTATCTTCCTCTAGGTAAGGTGGTTAGGTAAACTCCCAACCAGTCACTCTCTGTTAGCCTGACATTGAGCCTGAGGGAACAGGAGATGAAGTAGGTTTTAAATCCTTCATTATTCAGCTTATATCAGTAACTCCATTTCCGGGATAGTCAAGACTACAACAAGTTCTGGGCAGCTTGCACTTCAGACAAGGAAGCTAAACCACACCCAACCAAACACACACCTGGCATATATACTACAACCATCAGCAACCTGGAGTTTATGTCTGAGTGAGTGTTCCTCTGCAGGCATCGGCAGATTCAGCACATTTACAGTGCACATATTGTTCCTCCTCCAAGCACCCTGCCATCAGCCGTATGTTTTTACTCTGCTTTGAGGTAGGAAGTGAAACGTTAGAAAGGAGGGTGACTGGAAGAAGCTGACTGTTGGGAATTCTCTTCTTAACACTGCTAAATCTCCTTTTTCACCACAGAGATGTGGTGAAAAGGGGAAGGAAGCCTAGCTATTCTCACTAAGCCTACTGCCTCTTGAAGTAGGTGAGTAATTTTTTTTTAAAAAATGATCAATTTCTTTTATGGACTTACCAACAAGCAAGGTTCGTGCACAGGTTTGGCGCCAAACTGGTTCAGGTGAGGGCCAAACTAGTTCAGTCGCTACCAGGCGTAGCGCTACCAGGCGTAGCGGCGAGCAGCACCATTACAATGGAGTACAGCAGGTCCTTCTCTGCTCTCCATTGTTCCATGCAGCTTCCTGCTGCAGCGGTGCTTCCTCCAACAGCCTGTGCACGGTGACAAGGCAGATGCCATTTGCATAGTCTGGCATTTGCATGGTCATCATGATGTTGCTGACCACACAAATGGCCTTTGCACATGCACGGAGGCCTTTTGCATGCCAGTGTGTGCCTCTGCATCACACGGGCTGTTAGGAGTGCCACCACAGCAGGAAGCTGCATGGGGTGGTGGAGAGCAGGTAAGGACCTGCTGTACTCCTTTTTAATGGTGCTGCTCCCCACTCCCACCCCGGCGGTGACTCAGAGTGCAGAACCAGTTCGACTCTCACCCAAACCGGTCCGGTGCCAAACCTGTGCACGAACCTCACTTCATGCACATCCCTAATAACAAGTCTGCAAAAATGGTAATGAAGGTCAAGGAATACATAGCAACTGTAAGTAGAAATGAGGTAGGTTTTCTCATATGCTTAAAACATATTTCCATTACTTCCAGCAAACCAGCCACCACCAGGTGGATACCACCATGGAGTACAGGCACCATATGGATATCCACAGTATCCCCCAGGACCAGGTTTTCCAGGTACGTAGTTTCATGTGTATCCAACTTCTCTGGTTTGACCAAAGAAATGCAGACATGTTATAAGAATGTCATATTCTATATCATGGGTTCCCAGGCTTGGATCCCTTGATGTTACTGGACATCCATAGCTATTATTGCTAAAGACCATTGTGGCTTAAGGCATATCCACCCTCTAACCCACTTTGGAATATATGGCCCTTGTGGGATACTCCTTCCTAGTGAGAACTGCCTCCTGAAATGAAATTATGTTTCCTTGCTTGTAAAAGTTTGTGTGTGTGTGTGTGTGAGAGAGAGAGAGAGAGAGAAAGAGAGATTTTTTTTCTTGTGTAAAGGTTATAATCCTGTGCACATTTACCTGGGAACCAGCTGGGTCTTATTTTGAGTAAATGTGCAAGGAATCTGGCTGTAAATTTCCCTCACTGAAATCAATGGAGCATACAAGTTTTTCTCTATGGCTGGATCATGCCCAGAATTGCTAGAGATGGAGTTTTGAGTGACTTTGAACCTGTTGACTTATTATGACCTCTGTTGTAAGGTGACCTACCTGATTAATGAGTTAAAGGCATTTATTGACTGAAGGAAGATTTCCTATTTATCTGTTCATGAGTACAGAAAGAAATAGTTGAAAATACTTGGTAAATTATGGATCATAACCATTCTAAGCAAAATGTATCGAGTTTTTGCTCTGAAGTCACAATTAAACTCAATGGAATTCACTTTGGTGTAAACATGCAAAGGACTGCATGGCAAATCCTCTGCCTTTCTTAGGAACATAGGAGGCTGCCTTATACAAAGTTAGACCATTGGTCCATCTAGCTCAGTATTGTCTACACAGCCTGGCAGCAGATTCTCCAAGGTTACAGGTAGGAATCTTTCTCAGTGCTCTCTTGTAGATGCTAGAGAGGGAACTTGGAACCTTCTGCTCTTCCCAGAGTGGCTCCATCCCCTGAAGGGAATATCTTACAGTGCTCACACTTCTAGTCTCTCATTCATATGCAACCAGGGCAGACCCTGCTTAGCTAAGGGGACAAGTCATGCTTGCTACCACAAGACCAGCTCTCCTCCTCCTAATGGATTTCCAAGAGTAATGGAGCAATCATGTACTTTCCCCAAAGCACCTCGAAGAAAGGGGGAATCAAAAACATAACGAAAAGAATAAGTAATACAAACTATATCCTCTATATTTTAATACCTTCTTCAGATATTTAAAAAAGAATGTTATTCCTGCGTAAATGTCCCAGGAGCACATCCGCAAGCCCTATCCCAACACTGACACTCTCAGAAGATTCACCTCGTACAATCAGTGCTTACAGCATTTGTCTTACAACATTTGTAGACCTGGAAAAGGTGCAGAATATAGCAACCAAGATTATTAGGGGCCTGGAGCACCTTCCTCATGAGGCGAGGCTGCAACATCTGGGGCTTTTTAGTTTGGAAAAGAAGTGACTATGAGGAGACGTGCTAGAGGTGTATAAAATTATGCATGGAGCGGAGAGAGTGGACAGAGAGAGTTTTTGCTCCCTATCTTGCAACACCAGAACCGGGGTGGGGGTGGGGGGAGGTCATCCCATGAAACGGAAGGCTGGGAATTTCAGGACCAACAAAAGGAAGCACTTTTTCACATAGTGCATAATTTATCTAGGGAATTCTCTGCCACTAGCTTGAACAGCTTTAAAAGGGGGCTTGGACAAATTCATGGAGGACAGGTCTATCAATGGCTACTAGCCTGGTGGCTGTGGACTGCTTCCAGCCTCAGAGGCAAGATGCCTCTCAATACCAGTTGCAGGGGAGCAACAACAGGAGAGAGGGCATGCCCTAACCTCTTGCCTGTAGGCTTCTCAGAGGCATCTGGTGGACCACTGTGTGAAACAGGATGCTGGACTAGATAGGCCTTGGGCCTGATCTAGCAGGTCTGTTCTAATGTCTTTGCAGAGGCCAATGCTGTAAGTATGACAGCACGGGGGTGGCGGGGAGTGAGGCTTCTGAGCACATGGAGAGAAAGGCTTCTGAATGTGTCCATACTGAGGCAGGGCTTGGAGGTGTTCTGCAGGCTTGCAGGTCACCCACACTCTTGGGATGCTATACGTGTGGATACAGCATCCTTTTTAAAAATGTCTCGACAAGTGACACACAATTTTTGGTTGTCCATGGTCATCAAATGAAAAATGGTGGTTGTCCCCGCATTTGGTCACGCACTGCAAGCACTGAGTGTCATAGCTTCCAGCACCCCAGCTGCCAAGGGTTTGGAGGGCTTGCTAGCTTGGCCCCACACTGGCCTGGTTCCTGAGGCCATAGCTCAGTAGTAGAGCATCTACTTTGTCTGCAGAAAGTCCCAGGCTCAGTTCCTGGCATCTCCAGATAGGACTGGGAGAGACACCTTCCTACAACTTTGGAGAGTCACTGCCTGTCAGGGCAGAGCATCCTGAGCTAGATAGACCAATGATCTGACTTGGTTGAAGGCAGCCTCCTGCCCTTTCCAGCTTCCCAGTCAGAAAAGGTGCTGGCTTAGCTGTGTGCCACCCAGGCCTTCAAAGCACCTTGTCAGTGCTCTAAGAACTGCTGGCTTGTTCTTTGTACTCTTGTTTGTGACTAGGAGGTGTGCCCTGTCATTGACCGGGCAAAGTCATTTTGCTTAGATAACATTTACAGGGAAGTTCAAGAAATGAAATATGTCATAAATTGTTTTATTAATCTGCTTACAAAAGGGAACTAAAAGAACTGTTTGAAATTTGTAGGGTTTCAACTTCAAACCTTATTCATTTTATTAAATAATTACAATACATAGTAAATTTCAATCATAGTACATTTGAACCTGAGAAAGATCTTCTGCTTCTTTTGGGCATGATGCCCTTTTTAGCCTACTGTCCAGTAGGCTTATGAGATCACCCAGCATTCTGTGTGTGTGTGTGTGTGTGTGTGTGTGTCCATGTGTCCCCCTCCTATCAACTTCACAACACCTGGACCAATATGAACCAAATTGGGTACACATAGGGACACCTTAATGGCATAGTTGGTGATGATGCCATCCACCCTGATCTAAGATGTCGGACATGTAAACTTGTGAGGCGCAAGTGAGCTAACTTGTGAACTGCTTAACTGATTGAACCAAATTTGCAGCAGCTGCAGGGACACCTTAATGGCATAGTTTGTGATGATGCTATCAACCCCAATCCAAGCTGGGGTATGAACATTTGAGGAGTAAGTGGGCTAACTTGTGGACTATCTAACTGATATGAACTAAACTGGATACAGTTGTAGTGAGTGACACACAGGGACACCTCAATGGCATAGTTTGTGATGATGTTATCTACCCTGATTCATGGTGGCAGAAGCATAAACTTTGGAGGTGCAAGTGAGCTAACTTGTGAACCGCTTAACTGATCTGAATCAGATTTGCTGCAACTATAGGGACACCTCAATGGCGAAGATTGTGACGATGTCATCCATCCCAATTCAAGATGGCGGACACATAACTTTTGAGGCACAAGTGCACTAACTTGCACCTAACCAATTCCAACCAAATTTGCTACATCTGAATGGACACATAGGGATGCCCCAATGATGTGGTTTGTGGTGATGTCAGCCACCCCAATATGGTGGATGCATAAACATTTCAGGCACAAGTGCACTAACTTGAGGAACTCAATTTACACCAAATTTAATCCATATGTAGAGACAGTGAAAAGAAAGTAGGCTGGTTAGTTAGTTAATTATAGAACTGATTATTGAGTGTTAAAAATCTTTTGAGGACAATAAGAAGTTAAAATATGATCATTGTATCCAACATTTCTAATATATATCTGCAGATACCAAATTTTGCAAAAGGAAGTATGACTTTATTTTTCATAAACAAATCCACAAACAAACTCTTCAAAATATATATGATAGGCCAACTTGGAGATCCTGTTGATCAAAGAGCAGGAATACAGTTTCAAAATTTGATGATAATGGGAGATGTATCCCCTTGCAGATTATTATTTCAAAAAGAAGTGCTTGCCTCAAACAGAGCTCTTTGAGACGGAATAATCTGTGTTAACACACTTATTCACTAAATGTCATTTCTGTCGTGCCATAAATGCCATGTCCCTCCTGACTTCTTAATTCAGAGGCTTTACTGAGCATAAAGATCCTCTTTGTTTTCAAGTACGGGAAGAACAGGATTACAGTAGATCACAGGAGAAATGGTTGTTATGTTCTCTTTGTCTGAACAGCCCTGAAAATTTATTGTTCATTACTGAGTAGCACAAACCAATAGAGGCATGTATTTTTTTGCATTACACAAGTTCAGTACTAGTCTAGATGCTGTCAAAAGCATCCTAAGAAGTTCTATACCATTTCTTGACAAAACAGTTTTTTACAATAGAACTTCTGCAATTTGGGGGCTAAATTGGTCATTTGCATTTTTTCCAAGGTGCTCCTGGACAGCCGCCTCCTGTTGTCCAGGGTTATCCAGGAACTTATAGTGGTCTTCCAGTTCAAGGTCAGCCTAATGCATCAGTTGGTGCAGTGTGGATGCCAGCACCAGCTGTCCCTCTCAACTGCCCTCCTGGACTGGAATATTTAAGCCAGGTATTGCTTCTTCTTTAAATATTGCCTGTTTTTCTGTTATCTGATAAAT
Source organism: Hemicordylus capensis (assembly GCF_027244095.1). Classification (NCBI taxonomy): domain Eukaryota; kingdom Metazoa; phylum Chordata; class Lepidosauria; order Squamata; family Cordylidae; genus Hemicordylus; species Hemicordylus capensis. The sequence continues at coordinate 317,141,958 of NC_069659.1, read as the reverse complement.
AGGAACACTTACAAGTACTGCCTTAATTAGCTTGGGGAGAATCAGATCCTATGGGGACATAAATCAAATTGTATATGGAAGCAGATGTGAGTACATGCAAGATCCATTTAATAACCACTGACATGGCTGCTTAACTTTGAACCATTATAAAATGTACATGCATTTCCCTCATTAGGATAGTTGTTGCTATTGCGATCACTTCTCATCTTAATTAGCAATGCTTAGAAGTGTATTCAAAGACTCAGAAGTATGCCAAGGATTGGTCCTGGTGGTAGAACAAGAATGTTCCTCTCTGTGCTACTTCATGTAGGAGGAGAGTGTGTAGCAGTAGCTCATTATATGCAAGACTGCCTTCTCTCTGCAACTGCTAGCTACTCTATTGTTGCTTCAAGGTGATAGAGGCTGAACTGGTGGGCCATGGCATCACTGAGATGTCTGTAGGGGGTCTCCTCTGATACAGTCATCCAGTGGCTACTCATCATAGGGAGGCTTCTTCAGGGCTTCCATCTCAACTTGGCCGGAATGCCAATCAGTCAGCATGCATTTGTAGTTGCATGTCTGGAAAGTCACTCTTGATACCACCACAGCTACGCTGACATTGAATCAGACTCCATGAGTATAATTTCCAGTACATTACCGGGAAGCAAACTCCCTTGACTGATTCCCCGAATCTACTTTGCAAAATACATGTTCAGGATTGAATTGAATTATAGAGCTGCCTCTGGATTTTGTAAAGCAGGGAACGGAATGTGAAATAAATGCTTGCATAATATTATTTTGATTGCATTCCAGTTTAACATCTGATTCCCTCTCCCCCCATACTTATAACAGATTGATCAGATATTAGTTCATCAGCAGATTGAGCTTCTGGAAGGTATGTATCTTTTTATACCACATGAAAATTTTAGTGCATTCAAATATATTTCAAAGTGCCTTGTCCCAGTCCCAGAGTGTGGATATGCAACCTTTGCTAGATATAAAACTCCTCCCCCTTGCTATTGACATTCTCTAAGGATGTTTCAAGACAGCAGTTTCACTGAGATCCTATTTATATATTATAAAGTAGAACCACAATAGTAGATCTGGCAAGTATTCTGCTGAAAGGCAGATACCCTGTGATCAGTATAAAAGCTGGTGTTGTGGATTATATAGCTGATGCGATGCTACTTTGTGTGAACCAGATGGCTTGTATGAGATTACCTGTATGCAGGGATCCAGCCAAATGCTCTGAGGTTGCTAATAAGTGTGATCTGGTTCTCTTTCCTGCAGCCACCACCCCCAGGCTCATGCAAAGAACAGGCTCATGTCTTTGAAATTTTCTGGTTTGAGTTCTTCTGAATATTCTTCCTGTATGTTCCTCTAGCCCAAACTAGGAAGCTATCACATGTGCAGGCAAAACCAGGCTAAGGAAGCCCAGTCTGGTTTTGCTTGTGCATTGTACACCACTGGGATTGGGCCCGATCCTGGCAGCGCCTTGGTGGTAAACCCGCCTAGGCAGCCACCCTCTAAAATGAAGTTAGGAGAGTGAGTGCTCTCCTAAGCCCATTTCCATTACCGTCTGCTGGCCATGGCTACAAGCCTGAGGAGATCTTGGGGAGGAGGATCCCCATAATGCACTGCACATGTGTAGTGCATTATTGTAGCTCCAGCGGGCGAGGTGACACATCCCAGCACTCTAAGCCACCAGCCCCCTGAGCCACCAGCGTCCCAGCCTCCCAAGCCACCAGCAGCAGCCGGTAGTCATCTGGGCGGGTGATCTGCCCACTGAAGAGGACACCAGTTCTCATCTGCAGGAATGTGAGCTCTTTAGAGCTTCCTCCCTATTGAACCCTCTTGCTCTTTCTCACTGCTTATGAGAAAGGGCTCTAGGTATTAAGGAAAACGTTTAGTTGTTATCATACATAGTTGTTATACTTCAAATTCCCTCCCCCGACAAACCTCTAATAAAGCATACTTTGTGCTGTGCCCTAATGGTGCTTCACATTTTTCTCACCCCATATCAGTGGAACTTGGGAGGCAATGTATCTCTGTGGATCCTTGGGATCAATCAGACATCATCATCATCATCATCATCTTATTATTATTATTCCCACCCCCCACATAAACGGTTTTGAGAACTTTTTTTGTTTAAAATCCGTCTATAAATAGTAGTCATTAGATATTAAGTATTTATGTTGCTTCATTTTCAGTAATAACTGGCATTGAAACCTGCAACAAATACGAACTAAAAAATGCTTTGGGGCAAAGGATCTACTTTGCTGCTGAGGAGAATGATTGCTGCACACTGAACTGTTGTGGGCCATCACGGCCTTTTACAATGAAGATCATTGACAACTTGGGTCAACCAGTCATAGAGCTCATAAGACCTCTCAGATGCTCCAGTTGTTGCTGCCCTTGCTGCTTGCAAGAGGTAAATCACTTTTTATTCCTTGACTCTCCTTGGGATGGGGTGGGGGGTAGTACTGACTCTCCTAGTCATCAACATGTGGATATTTGGGATGTCTTCTCTTACAATTTCATTGCTATTTGGTTGATTGACATCAAGGGGTGTGTGTGTGTGTGTGTGTGTGTAGATGTACTTGGGCATGCACTCTCTTTTTAGCTCTCCTTTTACTCTTTGCTCAACTATGGAATACTGCAGGACCTAATTAACTGTGGGTCCAGCACTCGCAGTTGCTCATATCCTCAGTTGGGTAATTATTACTGGACCTCAGTATATGCAATGTTAATTTGTTAAACCCAGCAAAAAATATGGTTACATTGTGGGTCGGAGGCAGTCATAAATGACTGCAGAGATTATTTCTGGCCAGCATTTTGTACATTGGAGCCATTTTGTGGCTCATTTTGTTAATTTTTTTTAAATCATGATTTTTCTCGAGGGAGGATTTTGGGAATTTGGGAGGCCAATGCTGGAGTGCTGGAGGCCTGTGAACCACAGTAGGGCACTTCATTTTGCCCCCCCCCCCTTCGGGCCTGTTTTGGAACCTAATCCCTCTAATTGCCTGTAATGACCCAGTATCCGCGCATTCCTTATCAGGGAATGAAACCCCCACAAATACTAAGGTTTTCCTTTATACACATGTTTTGCCCCCAAATGTTAAACACAATTGCCTGAATACATTACTGGTTACTCTTCATTAAATAACCACTTGACTTCTTGAGATTTGTAAACTTTTAGATGTCGTTGATGTGTTATCCTGACTAGTATAGTTGCTGCCAGAAACCCAAAGTAGGTACATTTCTGTGTTCTTAGCAACTTGTCTGAAGCAGTCAGTGAAGCTTAAAATATTCCAGAAATACTCCCTCCTCACGCCAGATGAGAATTTTAGGTTACATTTATTTTTATTTATTTTATTTATTTTAAAATATTTCTATACTGCCCAAAACTTGTGTCTCTAGGCGGTTTAGAATTAAAATCAATGAAAACATTAAATCAATTAACAATTAAAATCATTTAAAAGAATAAAAACATTTAAAACCCAGTATTAAAATTATTTAAAACTATTTAACTAATTAAAAGATGATCTTAACAGGCGGTGGGGCTCATAGCAAAGAAGACATTCTCTTAAATACCCAGGCCTAAGCTGTTTAGGGCTTTATAGGTAATGACCAGCACCTTGTATTTTGCCTGGAAACGTATCAGCAGCCAGTGCAATTCCTTCAACACAGGATTAATATGGTCTCTCCTAGATGACCCAGAGACCAACATGGCTGCCGCATTCTGAACCAACTGCAGTTTCCAGACTACATACAAAGGCATCCCCACACAGAGCGCATTGCAGTAGTCCAGCCTAGAGGTTACCAGCAGATGTACCACTATATTGAGGTCGTTAATCTCAAGAAATGGATGCAGCTGGCGTATTAGCCAAATCTGATACAAAGCACCCCTAGCCACCGCCTCATCCTTGGACACCAGGGAGAGGTTCGGATCCAGAAGCACCCCGAGACTGCGCACCTGTTCCTTCTGGGGGAGCATGACCTCATCCAGAACCAGCAGGTCAAAATCGTTTCCTGAGTTTCGACCCTGCACAATAAGTACCTCTGTTTTATCTGGATTCAGCCTCAGTTTGTTATCCCTCATCAGCCCATTACTGCCTCCAGGCAGGCATTTAGAGAGGTTATGCCTTCTCATGATGATGTTGAAATGGAGAAATAGATTTGGGTGTCATCAGCATCTTGATAACACCCTACACGAAATACCCTGATGATCTCTCCCAGCGGTTTCATGTAGATGTTAAACAACATCAGAGACAATACGGAGCCCTGAGCGACACCAAAGCAAAGTTCAGATTTTGAAGAACAGTCTCCAAGAGACACCATCTAGAATCTGTCCGTGAGGTAGGAGTGGAACCACTGCAAAGCAGTGCCTCCTACCACCAATCTCCTCAGACATTCCAGAAGAATACTATGGACAATAGTATCAAAAGCCACTGAGAGATCCAAAAGGACCAACAGAGTTACACTCCCTCTGTCTATTCCCAATTGGAGATCATCCATCAGGCCGACCAAGGCAGTCATACCCCGTCTGAAAACCAGTTTCAAATGGGTCTAGGTTTCCTCCAAGACTTCCTGGAGCTGGGAGGCCACCACCTTCACAATCACCTTGCCCAACCATGGAAGGTTGGAGACAGGCCTGTAGTTATTTCACTCTGAGGAATCCAAGGCAGGCTTCTTCCAAAGCGGTGTAACGATTGCCTCCTTAAGACAAGGAGACATCCTGCCCTCCCTCAGAGAAGCATTTATAATCTATGTCAGGCCCTCTACAACAGCCCACTGCCAACTAGCATAAGCCATGATGGGCAAGGATCAAGAGGGCAGGTGGTAGGAAGGACCATTTCAAGCTACCTGTCCATATCCTCAGGACTCACAAACTGAAACTGATCCAGGGTCATTTAATATCACAGGAAGAGAGTACTCAATTTCTCATGATTCAGATAGAGTAGTTACCTGATACAGACAAATGTTTTGTGGGAGAAGTGGTTAAATAAGCCCTTTCTCCCAAAGTCATCTCAAACTCTTCCATAGCATAATCTTTTCCAAAGTTGTGTCTAGCAGTTAGCTCCTTGCTGCTTCATCTTCCCTTCTTCTCCTTTAATAGTCATATGTGTCCTTCAGCTTTATAACTCCACTTTACTTGTGTCACTTTGTTCTTCATTGTGTGTTGCGTAAATCTTCAGCTAACCAGTTGCTTGCAAACCAGGAAGCAGCCTATAAAATATATACTAGTTGCTTTGCAGGACTGTGTCTTTTGTAGATTTTGTGAGTTTGCTAGGAACCCTGCAGGACAACCTTCAAGTCTGATTTTGTGATTTCTTTAAATGTTTTAAGATTGAAGTTCACGCGCCCCCAGGTACTCCTGTTGGATATATTAAACAGAACTGGGACCTCTGCCTTCCTAAATTTTCTATCCAAAATGAAGCCCAGCAGGACATGCTTAAAATTGTTGGACCCTGTATACCATGCAGGTGTTGTGCGGATGTTAACTTTGAGGTAAGTTAATAAGAACCCATGTTCTGCTTTTAATCACATTGACCATCTATCTGTATAATGAAAAAACCAGTCTGTCTATTCGTTTTTATTCATTTATATTTTAAAGCCTTCTGATTTGTGACTGGTATTGTGAGTTTGGGGAGCAAAAACCAATTATTATGTTATGAGATTTTTTTTAAAAAAACACAAAACACCTTATTTTGTTACCATATTCTGTTCCAACCTCACTAAATACCAACTAAAGTACTGTATTGACTTCCACACATTTCTTAGAGAAAGGTCTTCCTGATGGAATCTGATCTTGCCACAATTATTCATTTTATGGTAAGCTTGAAGGTAGACCAGTTCAATATTGTAAAGTGCTCAGAGCCGCGTTTGCAAACTTCAGCCGGCTGAGAATACAGAACCCCTGATTAGCAACTGGGACCTGTAGAGTCCATTGCATTGTAGAGTCCATTGCAGTACAGAGCATAAGAATCTGTACTGGCTGGCTACCAGTTTGTGTAAGAGAGTGTCTCAAAACAAAGACATCACTGTTTGTTCTTAAATCCTATATAGTCAAGATCAGTTAAATGACCTCCTGCCATATCATCTTTCCAGCCCAAGTGTTCACATCATCTGCTGAGGCACTGTTGCCAGTGCCCCCACCTTAAAGGGTGGGATGGGTGTCTTGAGCAGGCTGACTATTTGGAACAGAGCCTTTTCTGTGATGGCACTCAACCTGTGGAATACAGGTACCCACCCACCCCCAATTAAGGTTCTCTTGGCACAAACTAAAAACTGGTCCAGGTTTTTGGCAGTATTTTACTCTTGTTGCTTTAATTATCATTTTCTGTGCTGTTTTACTAACTACAATCTGATGAACAGCAATCAGCTTCGACAAACAAAGCATCCGAGATGCTTCACTGTGTATTGTGTCCATCACTACCACTCATGTAACTGTAGAGCCTAAATCAAGTAGTACACACCCCTCCCAAGGAAAACTTGCCTGGCACCATCATTGATAACTTCTAGACCAGTGATTCCCAACTTGTGGTGGTCTCCCAGATGTTGCTGAACTACAACTCCCATCATCCCCAGCCACCATAAATTGTAGCTGGGGTTGGTGGGGATTATAGTTCATCTGGAGGACCACAGGTTGGGAACCACTGGCCTAGACATTGGGCCTAGTCTGTCCTGGTTAGCTGAACTTGTCATCATGTTCTTATGCAGTTTTAGCTGCTTTGAGTTTCATCTGGTTTATACGGGCTGACATCCTAGTAGTGCAGATGTGTTTCTAACAAAAAAGCATCCAGCCCTCACTGGTGTTTTTCCACTGTCAAAGAACATTTTCAGAGAAATGGGAGAAGGGCAAAAATCACTTCACTCTTCCACAAGAGCAGCCACATTTGGGAAGGGGGAAGGCTAGTGCTGCTCGCATAGTTTTGTTGGAAGGACATGAGTACCCTTAGGATGCCCGCCACCGTGTTTAAGCTGATTGGTTGGCGTCTTAATCGTGTTCATACAGTAAGTGTCCTGAAGACCAATAGGGAAGAAAAGTGGGATATCAATGGTTTTTGTTCTTTTCTAAGTGCGCTCAGCATTGAATTTCTCCAAGTTCTCCAGTTTCAAGAGTGTATCATTCAGGGGGGTGGTGGAGGGGGGATGTGCAGAGGCGGAGCGCTGGTACTTTTCTGCTTCTCTGGTTTTTGGGGTGGGCATGGCCATGAGGGCTTTCATGGAGAGTACCTGCACGTCTGAATTTGCAACTACATCATCACTGGTCTCATTTAAAACCCAGGTGATGTCAAACGATGAAAAAAATGTGGTTGGAAGGATTTCAAAGCAGTGGACTGGCTTTGTAAGGGAAGCCTTTACAGATGCTGACAACTTTGGAATCCAGTTCCCAATGGACCTTGATGTCAAAATGAAAGCCGTAATGATTGGCGCTTGCTTCCTCATAGTAAGTCCAAGGGTATCAAGCTTTACTAATATCACTATCTTGACACTGGAGTTGAAGCAGCAGCTCATGGAGTAACTAGGTGTATCGGTCTCTGTCCAAATGAAGAGCCCTTTCTCATGACCAGGTGATTGTTCCGCTGTCCCTGGGTGGGCGGATCACCCACCCAGATGAGCAATGGCTGCTGTCGGCAGCTCCGAGGGTCGGGTGCCAGGACACACCAATGTGCATCACCCTGCTGCCTGGAGCTTTACTAATGCACCATGCAGGGGCGCTGTGTATTATGGTGTCCCCCACTCCAGCTGACACATGAGCAAGGAAACGGGGTTAGGAGAACACTCGCTCTCCTAACCCTTTTTCCAAGGGAGGCTTTATAGGTGGGTTTGCCTCTGTGGTGCTGCTGGGATTGGCCCGATCCTGATGGTTCACGCATGTGTGTAAAACTGGGCAGTTTTGCACATGCGTGTGAATAGCCTCAAAGTGTAACAGTTACAGCTGGTAGTTTAACTTTGGAACACTGGAGCATGGTTTTCATTGCTACAGCATAAGTTGATCTGTCACATCAAGCTGCTCAATAGCTGGCTCTGGGAAATAGCTGTCAAATTCCCCATTGATCCAAGGAGACAAATGGAGGGATGTAATTCCTGTTGAATTAAATGAAATCTTGAAGATACTGGATGTATTTAGGATGATCGGATGCACCATTTGCTAGGCTGCTATAGAGGAGCTGGGTTGGGTTTACCTACAAACAGAGCACGCTGTACCCCTATTTTCCTGTCTTCCACATGGCTACAGTATTCTAGGTTCTGTAGATCCCACCTTCATTTAAACTGGCTTCATTTCAGAGATGTTTTGTCAATAAAAACGTAACAGAATTTTATATTGAAGTTTGCCTAATTACTGGTTTGTTCTTTTTTCTGTTTAGGATTTCATGTTTTTTGAACACACGGGGCAAGATCGGCATTGAGCTAGGGTCTGGTAACATCAGACATTTATGTTTTGAATACTTCAGAGGAAATGCTGTTCTTGCTTGGTTAAAATGTAGTGCCAGGCCTGCTTATAAGAGATTTTTGTTACTTATTTTTGTAAGCTATCAAGTTCCGTTCTGCCACAAGATGTTCATTTGCCAAAGAAGCTCTAGAATGAATAAAAGATTGAAATCTATACCCATTTCTATATTTGTAGGAATGTATATTCTGTATTTCTGTAGAGCTGATTAATACATATCAAATGATCCTTTCTCACTTGGCTGCAGCATTCACAGAGGGGTCCCTGTGATGGGCATAAGCAGTGCTGTGGTATGTTGTGAGGGCTGGGGGGTCTGTGAGTCCTCTGACTCTTGAGGCAAGGATCACACCCATGCCTTGTATGCAGAGATAATGGGATGCAAATTTCAAGATACTATTTCTGATGTTAGGCATTTTATTTGAAACAAATTTCCTATTGAGGGGGCTCTGCTCTGGGTGCCGACAATGAGGGAGGCTCGGTTGTCATGCATGCAGGACAGGGCCTTTTCTGTTGCTGCCCCCAGACTCTGGAATGCTCTCCCGGTGGTTACTCGCTCCTCGGTCTCCATCACAATTTTTAGAAAGCATGTTAAATCTTGGCTTTTTGACCAGGCTTTTATATGATTGTCTTTGCTGCTGCTCTTTGTACTATGTATTTTGTATTGTTTTTATACTTGTGTTTTAAATTCTTTAATCAGATTTGTCCTATATTTTTAGCTTAATATTTTAACTTTGTCATTTTTATAATCTTGTTTTTAAATTTTGCTGTGAACTGCCTTGGAATTGTTTAATGAAAGGCGGTATATAAATTTAATAATACATAAATAAAATAAAATAAAAATAATTATATCTAATATCTACAGGGATTTCTAAATCTCTAGGTAGTTCATACAAACATAAAAGAAAATACCTTTAAAAATTTGCAAAAATGTGTATGGCAGCACTGAAGAATGATTTCTATATCATTTGGGCATAAAGGACATGAATTCTAGAAAAATGCAGAGGAACAGAAGGAGCTGCTCTTCTCAGGCTGGCACCTGACATGAGCCAACTTCAGTCTACCTGTGCCTTGTTCAGCCTTCTGCCCCTGCAAGGACGAACCTGGGCAACATCAACTGCCAAGCTCTTAGCCTGTTCTCACAGTCATAGATTCCTTGGAAGGAGAGGGTTAACCCAGGAATCTCTGATCGTCTGGAGCACTGACAGTCCTCCCAACCCAGCAGTTCTCAACTTGGGTAGCCTAGATCTTGCTGCCCAGGTAAAAGTGAGGTAGGAAAAAAATAGGTCCATCCTACATTTTTGTTTGGGTCATCGATGCTATTGCACATTTAAAACTGTTCCTGAGCAGTCATTGGCCATGTTTATCATAGAGTCATGTAGCAAGCAGGATCAGGAAGCAGAGGGCTGTTGTTGTACTGAGGGCTTTCTCTCTGCTGCTCACGCAGTGTGTTGTGGGATAATGGAGGACCCAGCTCAGGTTTTTCCCCCTTCTCGAGTGCACAGCAACCTGATCATGTGGAGGTTGGGTAAGTAAACTCAACGGGGGTGGGGGTCATCTGGGAGTCCACCCAGTATCATGTGATAGAGTCCCCGGTGTGCTGAAGGGAAGTGCCTCTGTGCGCAGCCTTAGCCTGGGTCACCCAATTCCATTGATTTTGCTTTCAGATAGAAACTCTGCGATGGGTCGTCCCTGCACCTTTGGCCTTCTGTGTTTGCCTTCCTTATTGTTACCTATTGTTCTTGCTTTCCTGAAGTAAAACTTCCCTCTGCCCAAAATACTTCCCGTGCTATCTAATATACTTTTCCTTCTTTAAAAAATTGTTAAAACTTTTTTCTTTGCTTTTCTCTTTGTTAAGAATTCTATGCTTCACTTTATACAAATTTTTAAACTCTTTGATTTGTTTTTATTTTATAAGGCTGTTGTTATTGTATTTTGTGAAATTTTAACTGTTTTTACTCTGTTTTATATTGTGTGTTAAATGTTGTACATCACCTAGAGATGTACATATAAAATCACCTAGAGATGTACATATAAAAATACGATTGATAAATAAATAAATTCAGGGATTTACTTGCTAAGTCTCCATTGGGAAACATCTACCAGCCTCTACCACTACATAAAATACATGCACCTTTTAGAAATCTCCCTTTCTTTTCTCCTTAGCCCATTACTTCTTGTCGTCTTATCATTTAACTAAAATAATTGCTGGTGTCCCATGCTCTTCTAGCAATCAAAATCACAGTCATTGCAGTAGGAGAAAACGCTATCTAGCAAAAATGGAAGCCATACCTGCCAACTCTATTGCAGTCCATCCGTATCATGTTTGCTCTTAGAGGACTACCCTATTGCTCTTACATGGAAGGCACCAATCAACATGTAGCGATGAGAAGAACACCAAGATCACGTCACTTATTGCCTTTCCTTACCTTCTTTAGCCTCCAGTCTACAAGCCTGACAGCTATCTCTATATATCATTCTTGTAAACGTACCCGTTGCTAATCCCATGTGTGGCAGCTCTGGCAGGAGTTAGCAATGGGGACAGATGGTCCAGATGGCTGAGGAGAAGCTGAATTGGTGGGGGGGGGGGAGGAAGGAGATTTTGTCACCTCTGCTGCCATCCCAAAGGGCACGGGGTGGCTGGGGCGGGGGGAGGTGACGCAATGACCCGGATGTGCTGGGGGGTTGAGAGACAGGGAGAAAGCGCACAGAAGTTATGCGCTGTGCCAGCTAGTATACAGTATATCTCATATTCCAGGGATCCTCTACAGAGAATCCATACCCAAGATGAGTGTCCAAGACCCACTGGGGTAGTAGTGACACCCATTAAAAAAACATTCCATGACAAAAATTGATTTTTGGTGCAATCAAGCCACCGTAATCATTTGCGCGCGCACACACACACACAAAACAGGTAGAAATCCTAAAAATAAGTGACCAAGCTGATGCGCATAGTTAGGGTGACATTGTGCAATGTTTTTGGGGCTGCTGCAGATTTGTAAGGTGATGATGATGGCCTGTTTTTGAAGGATGACGCATTGCGACCACACAGAAACCAGGGAACATGGCATTTGTGGTTGTTTCAAGCATCCATACTACGTAGAGATAATGTGGATTGTATTGTTGTTCTTTGTCATTGTTGATTTGTCTGAAGAGAAAAAAAAAGAAAAGATATGTTTTTGTATATGTGTATGAACAAATCAATAAAAGATTACTTTAAAGGTTGTTGACATGCATTGTTCATTTTCATCTTCATATATTGGTTCATGTTCAAAGGCAGGCTTCACAAATGCTTATCCTTCAGCTGATTCCTTTGCCTGGCACTAAGGGCAATTCAGTTAAGTAAGTTAGAGACAACAGGCCAGTCACTGAGTAGGCCAGAACGATCACTCTGACCATTTTCACACAGTACGTTGACATCATTATGTTAACTTCAGGGGAGCGCTGCTGGAACAGAACTAATGTCTGTCCAGTTGAGTATCCAGTTTCCCAGAGCAGCCAACGTGATACATCAGGTCTGCTCAAATTAGCCCCCCCTCAACTGTTTTTGGATTACAGCTCCCATAATCCCCAGCCACAATGGCCGATAGACAGGGTTTATGGGAGTTGTAGGCCAATGTCTGCAGGAGGGCCAAAGTTGAGCAGTGATACATGATCTGGGAAGCCCAGAAGCAATGCATGATGAAGGTAATAGCCCTTCCGGCTGTTGCCTCCCCAGCAATCGGGACGATCAGGTACAGATCAGCAGCCATTCCAGATGAGTGCATCAGAGAAGTGAGGTGAGACAGCAAAGCTAGGACTCCCTGTTGGCCCTTCCTATCCTAGTACTGTCTCTATATGCAGCAATCCCACCTGGTCTTTATAACATCAATGACATAGTTTTCTATAAGAATTGCTACTTGGATTTGCTTGTCTCCCTCTTCCCTTTCCTCACTATTTACTTGTGTAGCTTAGTGGACTGCAGGCTTTACTGTCCTTGATGTCCTGAGGAGTGGGGTCCCTTGGGTGTATACATCAGGGAAAGGGGTTTTTGTAAATAAATAAATCTTTGTTTTAAATATAGTCTTTCTCAGAGGGAACTAAAAAGTATGGAAATGGCTTCATTGATATAATGCATTATAAAACTGAACACACTAAGATTACACATGTAAATTCTGCTGCAAGGAGTTATTTGAGATCAGCACCAGTGTCTGGTCACCATTGCTGGGCATCTGTCAGGGAACCAAGGCCTTCAGAAGGGCCTACTGGCAATCCAAGACTACCTCTTGTTCTCATAGCCCTTGTGGGTTGTTATGATGATTGAATAACTTTCTTGTGCAAGAGAGGTGCTCTATCATTGCCATCCCTGGCTTCTCCAAGATAGGACTGAGAGAGATTCCTGCCTGCAACTTTGGAGAAGCTGCTGCCAATCTGTGAAGACAATACTGACCTAAATAGACCAAGGGTCTGACTCAGTATATTGCAGCTTCCTATGTTCCTAAGTTTAGGTTCAAATTTGGCATGCTCCTGCCCAGAATCATTAAAAACAAAACAAAAAACCCCACACACAAACACTTTTGTTGTAGTTGCTCACCTGAAAGGTACCAGAACTCCTTTTGGGAAACAGGTGTCCCACGGATACACTAAGGAACTTTTAATGAGGCATTAATTTTAATGAGAAATTAATGGAACAATGGTATTTTAGTAAAGTGCTCACAGTATATTTTGTAGCACTTCAAAGCTAAAGGTAACAAAGCTAAAGTAATAAAACAAAATAAAGGGTAAGCATTAAAAAGCTGCTTAATAGTTCATTCTATTGGTTTTAGTTACGAGAAAAACAGGTCTGCTTTTATTTAAATTGCTATAGGCAACATTCAGAAGTAACACAAAAAAAAACCTCTGCATCTGAATGCGGGCAACTGCAGTTTCATCAAAAAATAGACCCGTGGTTTCCCTCCCCAGACCGTGATTTGTACCTTTGGTTTGCAGTGAGGTCCGCTGCCTGGACCTCCGGTTCTGCAGTGCCAGCATTGCATCCGAATGCTGGAACCGCAGTCTGGTTGCTTTGCAACTGGATTTGAGGGAGGAAGCTCCTCCCTCACTCCTGCTGCTATTGACTGCCAGGGCTGTCCTTCAGTAAAGAAGGAAGAACAGGCAGCCAGTTCTCAGACGGGAGAGCAGGGGGAAGAGGAGCGTGGTTTTGGACCCATGGTTCCATGTTATTCCTGAAGGCGGCCAGTGCAATACATCTTCATTATAGCACCATTTGACTCATCTTGAACAGTGGAGAGGCAGCTGAGGGGAATAAAGCTGAAGAGACACAAAAATTGTTGGTACTGTGTAACCTAATAGGAAAACAACCCAAAGCCAAAATAGAATAAAACCATTATTACCACAAACTAAAATATCCCAAAGTAGTAAGCTAAACGTCAAGCAAAATGGAGCGACATAAAGCTGAGCATGACTGAAGAGCCCTGAAACCATAGTAATTCCTAGGGGTTCCTCTGAGTTCTGTCCAGTGTAGTTTGCTGCAGAGGAACCTAGAAGGGACGCTCTACAGTCTGTTGACTGCCACAGATCTGGATTTTTTATGCTTGCGCCCAAGTCCTGGCAGTAGAGAAGGCAACACACGGGCACCACTCCTTCGCCCTTTCCATCATGGATCTAGCACCTGAGTCCAATTCCTTTTCTCCATTGGTCTGAAGACAGAAGGGACTGAGCCCACCAAGGCAGCTGGGGAGCAAATGGAGAAGTGGAAAGGCAAAGAGGATGGTTAAAAAAAAAAAAGAGTGCCCATCATCCCTTCTCGTCACACCATGACTTCTTGTGGAGTCCAACTTATTATCTTCTGTTTGCATGGTGCAGACACATGCAGTAGTGATTTGAATGGTTTCCCCAGCTTTTGTGAATAATGCGTAGTCCACTCATGCCACTTTAAAAAGCAGAGGTGGGATAAAATAGTATAGTAAATGGGGAGATGTCATAAATCCAATGGTGGAATTTTATCCCTCTGTCATCCTTTCACATAGGAACATAGGAAGCTGCCATATACTGAGTCAGACCATTGGTCTATCTAGCTCAGTGTTGTCTTTACAGACTGGCAGCAGATTCTCCAAGGTTGCAGGCAGGAATCTCAGCCCTGTCTTGGAGAGGCAGGGAGGGAACTTTGAACCTTCTGCTCTTCCCAGATTGGCTCCATTCCCACAGGGGAATATCTTACAGTGCATGGGGTCTATGCTTTAACAGTGTCCCCGATGCGTGGGCACTGTATCTCAATCAGTCCCACTTCCCATTCCCCAGGAAGATCCCGGGGGGCCTTGCTAATTGGGCAGTAGAGGCTGAACTAGTGTTCTTGCTAGCATCACAGGAGAGGGTAATGTAAAAAATTTCTGCCACCCATTTATAATGGTTCCAGGGCTGCAGAGGTAAAGTGGGCACAGTCCCAAAGATCTCCACTGCAGGTGGCATTTTACCCACCTAACTATAAGTTGCAGGCATCATTTTGAATTCAGTAACATATGCACCCCTCTGTCTCTCAACTTTACTTCTCCAGGACCTGCAGTTTGTGTGGCTATGGTGGTGCTCCAGCTTTTGCTGGGAGCTTTTTTCTTTTCCTTTCCTCCCCCACCCCCCTGCCCCCCCCACCTTTTAATATTTCGCTAGCACATCTTAGTAACATCCAGAGATCTAGAAAAAGGGAGGGGGGATGTGGTGGACTGACACTCCTTCTGGGGAGTTCTTTTCATAACAAACAGCCACCTCCTTTCTTCCTTGTTCTGGGGACTAAGGAAACCCTGTTGCCAGCTTCCTCAGCTTTCTCTTACTCGCTCTCCTCTCAGGAGGGTGGTTTAAAAACAAAAAGAAACCCCACACATGATATTTTAACTGAAATTACTAATTGGACCGTTTCAAACCTTTCCTGTCTGAAATGTGTCTTTCAAACATTCTTGCCTTCTATTTGTCAGCCAACCTAACAGGCACAGCTTAGAAACCAGGCAAGTCCAAAATATTCAAGTAGCTGCACCTCTCTCTAAAGACCTTAATTATACCAGTTTTTGTTTTGTTCTGTTTGCTGTTGGCTGGTGATTTTGTTTTTTATAAAACTTTGGTGACTGATAGTTTTGTGAGCCGTTTTTAGATTGTGAGCCCTTTGGGGACAGAGATCCATCTGATTTATTTATTATTTCTCTGTGTAAACTGCTCTGAGCCATTTTTGGAAGGGCAGTATAGAAATCGAATAAATAAACAAACAAACAAATAAATATGGTAGCATTGAAAGGAGAGATCTTCAGCGTAAATTCTCTGTCAGGTCTGTGATCTATATGGCTTAATTTTTCAAAACTGATAAAGTAAATGTTGCATAGAATTGCATCTGAGGTTGATAGAAACTAATGATTTTTTTAAAATCCAGATTTTTAAATTTAAATTGGATTTTAATTTTTTTTCTTAAACCAATCATTTTTTTTAAAAAAGAACATAGGCCAAAGATATCATCAATATGAGTATTTATCATAACTCCTAATTATATTCTGTGAACTTGTTGGTCCATTCACACATTATGTTCAACAATTGTACAATGAGTGTACAGGTACAAATCTGTGCACAGGTACAGTCATTCAAATTTACACAGATAAATTTCTTTCCTGCCCTCATCTTTCTCCTTGACCATTCAGTCTTGTCCTTATCGAATTCAATTTTACCTGTATATCTTCTATAGCTTCTTTGTGTTTTGCTCAATCCTGAGTCATCCTTCTTGAAAACAAGGCAACAGCTTATAAAATACTCTTGTTGCTTTCCAGGACTGTGTCTTTTGCAGATTTTGTGAGCTTGCTAGAAACACTAAAGAACAACCTTCAATTCTGATTGTGTTGTGTGTTTAAACATTTCTTTTAAGTTTGAAGTTCATGCTCCCCCAGGCACACCTGCTGGATATATTAATGAGAACTGGCAACCCTGGCTTCCTAAATTTTATGTCCAAAATGAAGCCAAAGAGCTTAAAATGTTTGAGCCCTATACAGGATGGGGTTGTGCTCACCATATGGATCAACACTATGAAGTAAGTAAGCACTAACAACCCATTTCCTGTCTCATTGACCATGGCTATTGGCCACTGTTGAAACAAACCAGCCAAATCCAACACCAAATCCTGTTGTATTGAGAAACCATCCTAATATTTGCAATTTGCAATGTTGTGAGCTTGGTTTGTTTAGGAGAGGAGAGCTGGTCTTGTGGTAGCAAGCATGACTTGTCCCCTTAGCTAAGCAGGGTCTGCCCTGGTTGCATATGAAAGGGAGACTAGAAGTGTGAGCACTGCAAGATATTCCCCTCAGGGGATGAAGCCGCTCTGGGAAGAGCAGAAGGTTTCAAGTTCCCTCCCTGGTTTCTCCAAGATAGGGCTGAGAGAGACTCCTGCCTGCAACCTTGGAGAAGCTGCTGCCAGTCTGTGAAGACAATACTGAGCTAGATAGACCAATGGTCTGACTCAGTATATGGCAGCTTCCTATGTTCCTTCCTATGTTCCTATGAAGGAACAGCCAATTATTGAGTTATGGGTTTTTAAATAATATATCCCACTCTTCTTCCAAAGAGCTATGAGCAGTGTACATCATTATTTCTATAATAGATTTGCCCAGAGTCACCCAGTGAGCTTCAGGAAGGAGGTATCCTTAGTCTTGTGCTGATCATAGGACCAAGGCTGGCCTCTGTTTCTTTTGCTATCTTTTCTGACTCAAGAATGCTAAAATAAAATAAGGTGACCATACTGGCCAACATGCTGTGTAAGACAATGCTGGCATTTCTGACCTGCTGGTGCTGCTGCACACATGAAAGGTAGTATTGCGCAAGAGCACATGTTTGAAACTACTTAAAACAGTGTGTGCACACTCACTCAGTGCTACTGACAAAGTTTCCAATATAAGTAGCACTGCACAACTGCAGGCATGCTGTTTAAAGTAAATGCTCAGCTGCGCTCTTGTGCGATGCTGCCAGCATTGGCTTTCATGTGTGCAGCAGCACCAGCAGGTCAGGACATGTTATCAACTGATTTCTTTGTGATGTGTCAGCGACTGATTTCTTGTGTGACATGTCAGCAACCGATTTCTGTAAACTGCATGCACCAAAGTCTTCCTGAGATCATTTGCTCTTGCCACAGAGATCCACGTTGTGGTCATGTTCATGTCCAGCAACTACAATATTAACATAAGGTTGAGTAAGAAAAGCATTTGGAAACTTAAGCCAGTTGAGAATACAAGCTTGTTCTTATGACCACAGATTCCTGTGTAGGTGGGGGTTAAACCTACTAATCTGTGGTAATCTGGAGCACCAGGAGTCCTCCCAACCCAGCAGCTTCAAATCTGGGTAGCCTAGATCTTCTACCCAAGTCAAATGTGAGGTAGGACACAAAGAAAGCCATCCTACCTTTTTCTTTTGATCATCTGTGCCACTGCTGTGTTTCAAAGGAGTCAGTGGTCATCTTTACCAAAGAGTGCTGTGGCTTGCAGGGCCAGGCAGAGTGGACCTGCTGCCTCTCTGCTGCTCGCACAATGCATTCATTGTGCAATGCTGGAGGACCCAGCTTAGGTTTTCTTCCCTCATGGAGTGCACAGCAGCCTGATCATCTGGAGGTTAGGCAAGTAAACCCAACTGGGTGCTTGGGTCATCTGGAAGGCATGAGGTTTGAACATGCCTCCACTCCAGCCCACCCCCAAATGGTCATGAGAAAATTACCTATGGCTGTCAGATTACCACATGGAGCCTGTATCTTGCTGTTCCTTAAAGCTGTTTTTTAAAGTTCTGTACTAGCTACCAGTTTGAGTCTGGAAACAAAATAGCTTCCACCTTTAAATGTCTATACAGTGAAGATCCAGGTTATATAAAGAACCATCTCTTTCCAAATCATCCTTCCTGCTCATACAGGTGAAACTCGGAAAATTAGAATATCGTGCAAAAGTCCATTAATTTCAGTAAAGCAAATTAAAAGGTGAAACTGATATATGAGACAGATGCATTACATGCAAAGCGAGATAAGTCAAGCCTTAATTTGTTATAATTGTGATGATCATGGCGTACAGCTCATGAAAACCCCAAATCCACAATCTCAGAAAATTAGAATATTACATGGAACCAAGAAGACAAGGATTGAAGAATAGAACAATATTGGACCTCTGAAAAGTATACAGTGTACTGTGCTTGACTGGCCAGCAAACTCGCCTGACCTGACCCCATAGAGAATCTATGGGGCATTGCCAAGAGAAGGATGAGAGACATGAGACCAAACAATGCAGAATTGCTGAAGGCCGCTAATGAAGCATCCTGGTCTTCCATAATACCTCATCAGTGCCACAGGCTGATAGCATCCATGCCACGCCGCATTGAGACAGTAATTGCTGCAAAAGGGGCCCAAACCAAGTACTGAATACATATGCATACTTATACTTTTCAGAGGTCCGATATTGTTCTATTCTTCAATCCTTGTCTTCTTGGTTCCATGTAATATTCTAATTTTCTGAGATTGTGGATTTGGTGTTTTCATGAGCTGTACGCCATGATCATCACAATTATAACAAATTAAGGCTTGACTTATCTTGCTTTGCATGTAATGCATCTGTCTCATATATCAGTTTCACCTTTTAATTTGCATTACTGAAATTAATGGACTTTTGCACAATATTCTAATTTTCCGAGTTTCACCTGTATGCTCAGATCTTCTGCTGAAGCAATGCTGCATATGCCCCCATATTAAAGGGTGTGATGGTTGTCTTGAATAAGGTTACTATCGGGAACAGAGCCTTTTCTGTCCAACGACTACAATATGAATGTAAGGTTGAGTAAGAAAAGCATCTGGAAACTTAAGCCAGTTGAATTTTGCCCCCTCCACCCACCTGCACCACAACCTGACTGAGGCAACGGCGCGCACACAGAGCCAGACACCGCCACTTTCCGCACCTCCCCCTTCTTTTTCTGAAGGGTGTTTCTTGGTTCCTTATCAGAAAGGCTTGACTTTGTTCCTTACTATCTTAATGTGATCGCTGGCAGCTGCTCCTGGTTTATCAAGAAAACTCACTAAGGCACTTTCCAGATTGTACACTAACACAGTGTCACAATGGGTCCCTTAAGTGTGCTTCCGTATTGCCTGGGTTTTGACATTGCTGCCCCTGCATTGTAAGGAAGGTGCCGTTCATATTTCTGATGCCTTATTTCAGATTTTATTGCTGTGTCACGGCCCTATAACATTGCATCTGTGTTGCAAAAAATAGTTTGCCCCCTTACAATGCGGTTTGAATTTGAAGCAACAAAACACTGCAGTTTACACTGCTTTTTTCTGGAAGGCTCCTAAAACCAGGATTTTTAAAACTCAGACAGAAATCGGAATAAGCTTAAATTCGGGGGGGGGGGGGGAGAGATGACCCGGATTGTGTGTGAAGTGCACCCAAGTATCTCACATGGACTTCAGTGAAAATCTAACCTATGTGCAAATGCACACACTCCCTTCCGGGGGATATTCAAGGTAAAAGCACAGTGTGAAAAACCTCCTGGTGGGCATGACATCTGAACCCGAACAAGTTCAGCTCCTGTACTGGATTCCTGAGATTCCGTTAACACTCTGCCTAGATTCTCCACCCATCTTCAAATGTAAGTAACAAGTGGGCAGAGAATCTCAGGAATCTAGCACAGGAACTGGACTTGGCCAGGCCATTTTCAGACATCATGCCTGTCGGGAATACAAAGACCAGAAAAGGAAGTGCATGAACTTGGCATACACACATATTAATCATATTAAGCCGGCAGCAACTAAGGTCTTGTCCAAACCCACCCACTGTCATTCATGTGGCCCTCTCATCTACCAGCCTCAGTGTTCCCGGCTGTAAAAAGGAACACATTTTCTAGAATGTCCTCTAAATGGTTTAACAGCTCAGTTGCTTAGCATTGTGTGTGAGTTTGTGTGTATGACTTGCACAGCAGGATGTAGTTTAGTACACCTGCTTTTGTTATCTGGAGTTATTTGTTCTCCATGCGCTTTTTTTAGTTCCTGCTGTCATCACTTTTTGTACTGTGGTGGCTTGTTTTCTTGCTGTGCCTAATGATTTGGCAGGTGGCCAAGCCACATCTCTGAGATCAGGAAAGGAACATTTATATTTCAACTGGGAAATGGAGATGTGTGCCGCTGATGTGCCAAGTAGAGACTCAATCCTTTTTCAACAAAATCCTTTCCCAAATTATTCCTAAAATCTTTTTTTCTGTCTTTCACAGCTGCTGCTATGTCTGCATTGAGCTAGCCACTACAACCCCAAGATCTCTTTCCTGGCTAGTCAATGCTGCTTCAAACTCCAGCTCCTTACCTGAGAACTTGAGACTTCTTTACACCAGTCCTTATTCTGGATTGGAATTTGACATACCCGGTCCCAACCAAAAAGGAAGAAGAAGAAAAATAAAGAGTAGAAAAGGTTTGGGGGGCAGGCAGAGCAGTCTGTACTTAAACAAACAAACAAATAAATAATCATCTAATTCAAAATATAGGTCAAGGGTTGTAAAAAGTCATCATCTAACTTCATGAAAATCGTTCCGTGTGAAAAAGGGAAATTTAGCTTGCTCATTACAAGAATCAAGCGTTCTAAAAGTCACACTCTTCTCACACCCATCCCCCGCCCTTGATAAGCATTCCAGTTTATAGTCTACCCACTATATTACTACTACATTTATATACCGCTCTTCAACCAAAGTTCACAAAACGGTTTACAAAGAAAAAATCACAAATAAAATGGTCCCCTGTACCCAAAGGGCTCACAATCTAAAACCCGCAGGACTTTCTCTCTCTTTTTTGGCCAGAGTTGAGCAGCGATCACTCCCGTTCAAAGGATCATCCTTCGTGCGACGCGGTAGTGATGAAGAAGGGCTTGCCTCGGGGGCGTAGATCCCTTTCCTTCCCCATTAACAGCCTAACCTTCTGGGTTTTTTTTACCCGGGAGACCGATTAAGTTCAATGGGACTTGCCCCCAAGTAAGCGCTGCTGGGCTGCGTTAACTTTCCTGGGCAACAAGTGCTCAGAAGATATTTGATCTATGGAGTTAAGCGAAGTGTAAATTTCCAGGCAGTTTTGAGCACCTGCACTTCTAAGCCCCAGATGGCATCCCGCAAACTACGCCTGAAGGATATTCTGAAAAGGACCTCTGCAAGGCAGGCATGTAACCTTCCCGGTAACACTGGACTTTTTTTTCCTTTGGGGGGAGGGCTGCCGTCTTAGCCTTTCCCACTTCGCTGACATATGCTTGCCCCCTCCCTCTTGTTCACACCGCAGCTCTATTTATTTTTCTCACGCACAGATGATCTCCGGCGTCAAAGCAACAGCTAACACAACCTGAGCCGGCTGACGAAGAGACGTATCCAGAGGCGCTAGCCCCCAAGGTAATGAAATTCCCCCCACGAGTGGATGATAAGCGCGGGGGCGGGGGTGATGGAGAAAGGATTCAGGCTTTCCATTCCTCGTGGATGGATCTTTAAAATTTGCACCTTTAAAGGCAAATACCTGATGTACAACTTGGGGATATTTTTTTGATTGATTGATTGGTCCTTCAGAATGTGAAGCCCTAAACTGTAACTTTTTTCGCTTGTGCCTAAATCCGGCACTTTTTGTGGGGCGCTTGACACCCATGCCCCTCCCCGCCTTCGGGACCTGAGGGCCGGTCTGTGCGCCGAGCCCACCTAAGAAGTCCTTGCAGTTGATGGAAAGTAAAACTTGCTTGACTTCTCAGACAGTGTGGTTTCGGTTTCGTTTCATCGGACCCCGCTGTCGACCCTGCTCCCAGACTTTCATTTTGACCTGAGGATTTAGGAGGTTTGTAAATTCTTGTGAAATCAGGAGCGCTCCTTTCAAGTTTGCGCTGATGGTAGATTACTACCTAAAACTTGGAGTTTCCAAACGATACAAAATTGTGGCTTGTATGCTTTGGAGGTATCATTCCAAGTCCAAGTGCGGTTCTTTTCTGGGTCAGATAGCCAAAGACTTAACCAGGGAGAAAGGTTATAAAGGTTATAAACTCCTGCTAACTTGGCAAAGAGTCACCTTTTAACGTGGTGATTTTCTTTATTTAGCAGGGAGAGAGTCACTGGCCCTATCCATCCCCAGCACAGTACCTCCAGTGACTGTTGCCGGTGTCTGTCTTATGTTTCTTTTTAGATTGTGAGCCTTTTGGGGACAGGGATCCATTTTATTTTCAATAATAATAATAATAATAATAATAAATTTATTATTTCTCTCTGTAGACTTCCCTGAGCCATTTTTGGAAGGGCGGTATAGAAATCAGATTAATAATAATAATAATAATAATAATAATAATAATAATAATGGCTTTATTTGCTCTGCAGTAGCAAAGGTTCTGGTCAGCTTGTGCTTAAGTCCCAGGACAAAGCATATACACAGCACAAATTCATCTATACATACAAGTTAAGTTTCATTTCACCCCAATACAAGTTAAGTTTCGTTACACTCCCTCCCACCCACATACCTCTTTGCTTGTATAAAGAGTCTGAGCTGCCTCTAGCTAGTTACAGCCAGTCTTACAGATGTTGAAGCTGTAGTTTCTGATTTCCCTAATTATCTTTCGTCTCCCTGAGCCTTGCGTGTCGGTTTCTTCACAACTACAAATGTGGTTATACCAGGCATCCCCAAACTGCGGCCCTCCAGATGTTGCTGAACTACAACTCCCAGCATACCCAGCCACAAAAAAATTGTGTCTAGGGATGCTGGGAGTTGT
This sequence comes from Hemicordylus capensis, assembly GCF_027244095.1. Taxonomy (NCBI): domain Eukaryota; kingdom Metazoa; phylum Chordata; class Lepidosauria; order Squamata; family Cordylidae; genus Hemicordylus; species Hemicordylus capensis. The sequence continues at coordinate 317,118,795 of NC_069659.1, read as the reverse complement.
AGTTCAGCAACATCTGGTGGGCCGCAGTTTGGGGATGCCTGGGTTATACCATAACTTGATTAGTCACCCCTAATAAGTTTCCACCAGCAATACAAACAACCCAAAGGTAAAAATGGCATTAGTTTGGTCAAGCCCCACATCACTTTCATTTTTGGTTTTCTCAAGTCCACTTCAGCTTGTGTAATGGTGTACACAATTTCAGTGGAGCAGTTTGAAGGATTCTTATTAAAAGGGGCTTTAAAAAATTCATGGAGGACAGGTCTATCAATAGCTACTGGTCTGGTGGCTATAGGCCACCTCTAGCCTCAGAGGCAAGATGCCTCTGAGTACCAGTTGCAAGGGAGCAACAGCAGGAGAGAGGGCATGCCCTCACCTCTTGCCTGTGGGCTTCTAAGAGGCATCCAACTGGTATTTGGTTGACAGGGTCCACCAGGCTAGATAGGACTTGGGCCTGATCCAGCAGGGCTGTTCTTATGCTCCAAGGATAGTTTTCTGACCAATAAGGGTGTATATGTGCCACACACAAAGACATCCTCCCCCTCCACCAGCATGCCAGAATATCTTGCCCTACTTTCATTAGGGGGAAGGGGCATCCAAACTGCACCTCTACACACTATAGTGGTTCAACACTAGGTGTGGAAGGGTGTGCATGTTCATGATATGTTTGTGTCATTATCAAATGCGGTGGGGCTGGCACACTAAGTATCATCCAAACCAATCCAAAGTGTGAATGTACATACACACCGTATATGTATATGTGTACAAATTGTATATGGTGTATACAGGCCTGAAGACACCCTATGTCAATGTGCGCTAGCTCAACCCCACTGGCCACATATAATGGCATTTGTAGGAAAGAATGACAGTTCAACTCCTATTAGCACAGCAAAGCCAGTTTAGGCAGAACTCAGCCAAGCAAGCGGTCTGGAGACAGTTCTTTAAGTTTGAAGTACAAGGATTTATTTAGAAGGGACAAAAGTATAGGAAAGCTGAGCCAATCAAGGATGGGGAACCTTGGCACTCCAGCTGTTTTTGAACTACAACTCCCACCATCCCCAGCCACAGGCTGGGGATGGTGGGAGTTGTAGTTAAAAAACAGCTGGAGTGCCAAGGTTCCCCATCCCTGCGATATGTGAACACACACCCTCCATTCTGGAAGAGAAATGAACTAAAAGATCTGTCTGGAAATGCTCGTGGACTAAATTTTGCCATTCTTTGGGATACCACTAATTAGCCATTAAATGCTTTGGGGCTGCCTTACCTTGCCACCTTAAGTGGCGCAGTGGGGAAATGCTTGGCTAACAAGCAGAAGGTTGCCAGTTCGAATCCCTGCTGGCACTGTATTGGGCAGCAGCGATATAGGAAGATGCTGAAAGGCATCATCTCATACTGTGCAGGAAGAGGCAATGGTATACCTCTCCTGTATTCTACCAAAGAAAACCACAGGGCTCTGTGGGCACCAAAAGTCAAAATCAACTTGACAGCACACTTTACCTTTACCTTTACCTTTCAGTCCAACAAAAGGTTTGCTGTGCCATATTTGAGTGTTTCATTTCTTCTTGAAAGATGAGGAAAAACAAACAGACAAATGAATAAATAGTTAATATACAAATGCTAATGGGTAGTCTAGGCATGTGTTCAGCTTCCTTGCAATGGAGAACTCCTTTCCCTAGTATCTACAAAGACCTTAAAGTAAAAAGTAAAGCATTCCGTTGAGTCGGTGTTGACTCCTGGCAGCCTTGGAGCCCTGTGGTTGTCTTTGGTAGAATACAGGAGGGGTTTACCATTGCTTCCTGCCATGCAGTATGAGATGATGCCTTTCAGCATCTTCCTGTATCACCGCTGCCCTATATAGATGTTTCCCATCGTCTGGGAAACATACCAGTGGGAATTCGAACCGGCAACTTCTGGCCTGATAACCAAGTCATTTCCCCGCTGCACCTTAGCCCTTGCAAAAAAGAGATAAGAGACATCCAAGTGATTCAGCACTGTTGTGCTTGCTAACCATTCCTGCCATGGGGGCTACAGCACTGATAGGGCAGTGAGGTGGGGAGTTGAGCAAGAGTGGGGAGAATACACATTTGAACCTCTTGACTTATATCTTCAGGCAGTGTTGCTTGATTCCCCATGCCAGATAGCAATTAATTTCTTTCAGTTCTGTTTCCTTCTGTTTCTGTCTGTAAGGAGCATGTGATGTAATTTCTAAAGCTCTTGTGGCCTACTGACCGTGCAGCAGGGCTGCCTGGCCCCATTTGGGAGGGACACTGGACTGCGCTGCATTGGCAGCATGGTCGGAATGGCTCTCTCGGCCTTTAAAAGCAGGGAGAGTCACTCCGTCCTGCGCTGCCCAAAGCAGCGTGGGCCAATCTCCCTTCAAAACGGGGCCGTGTCCCTGTTTGGGAGAGAGACCACACCCCGCATCTGACATCAGATACAGAGGCAGCATATACTTGGTTAAAAAAAAATGGGGGTGGGAATATAGGGAGGGCAGGCTGACCCTAGTCCCCCTCCCCCCCAGCTAAGAGTTTTGTAGCAACTCTTTGGCATTCTTACAGGAAGTATGGAAGGAGAAAACTAAGCCTCCCAATGGCCAAGCTTCATAGAAAGAGATCTCTAGAGAAAGGGAGCCTGCACGTGTAGGTCCTCAATGGGGTAACGAAACTTGGGTCCCCTGTTATTGGACTACAACCCCCATCATTCCCCCAGCCACAATGGCCTCAATGATTGAGACTGGGGATGATGGAAGTTGTAGTTCAACAACATCTGGGGATTCAAGTTTGAAAATACCTGATCTCCAGCAACCAGCTACAAAGAGTGCAAATTATTGTTCCAGACAGACCATCTTCATAGGCTACCTGAGAGGCAATGGTCTATACAGCAGATAACAAAGCATCTGTCTCATAGGTGTCTTTTTTGTTTTAACTGTGCCTCCTCTAGGAATATATTAATGTCTTAGTTAACCCATAAAGAAAGAAAAAAATCCTGTATTTTAGGTACTCTACTACTGCATGTCCAACAAATGTACATGGAATATGAGTGGGATTGTGGTGGCCACCCTTTCTCCTGTGGCCCATGCCACTGTAGCGCCTGCATGATTCCTGTAACTAGGCTAACTGGCAAATGGAACATTCACAAATCATTAAGTTGAGTTGGTATCCTGGAGGATACAGCTCTTAAGTATGAAGACTAATTGGAACCGGGGCAAGGGGAGGGGGCCCCATGTTTCCATATGGGTGGCCTCTTCACTTGCAGGGGTGCCCCTCTTGTGGCACACACTCTCATGTGTGTGCATCCCCACTCACCTGGCTTTCCCCCTCCTCCTGCTATCAGCCATGAGCCCAGCTGCTGGAAGGAGGATGGATGGAGGGCAAGCAGCCGAATGAAGTGGCTCACGATGCGGACCCCTTCTGGCCAGACTCTGCCCATCCCCCTTCCACCAGACAGGCTCCTGTACGATGGAAGGAGGATGGGGAAAGCCAGGTGAGTGGGGTGTGTCCTTCCATTGGCCAAGAACTGAGCCCAGCTAGAGGGGCTACGCATAACCAGCCACATCCTTCCACCATTTGCCTTCCTCCTGTCCTCCTTCTATCGATTTGGCTTCCAGCCAATAGGAGGAGGGCGGTGGCCATCACTTCCAGCAACATCAGGAGCCCCAGCAAGGGTGGGGGGAGCTTGATGGCTGGTATGACCAGTTCAGTTTGAATTTGAACCAAATTCGACCTCGCCCAGCCTGCTTCAACTGCCGAACCGCTTTCGATCAGTGCTTGTAAAGAGGAATCCACTGAGGATTTCCCTTTACTAGCAAAGGGGGATTCCCTAAGGGCGGGGTGGAGAACTTCCCAGTGACGGGGGCTCCTCTAACCCCTCCCACTGGCCTCCCCAATAGCAGCCTATGCACACGCATAGAGGCCCACTGCATGCTCTGTGGTTACCACACAGAGGCTCAAATGGGGCACAGCCCCTGGCCTGGGCTGCTATTGGGAGGCCAGTAGGGGGTTTAGAGGAGCCCTGCTTACACCATCCCCACCACTGTTGGGAAGGTAAGTTCCCCTCTCACTCCCCACCCTTTGGGAACCCCCCTTTGTTTGTAAAGGGGAACCCTCCCCATTGTATTCCCCTTTACTCGCATTGCCCCAAACTGGTTCTGTTCAAACCACGGCCGGGCCAGTTCTAACTCAGATCTGCACTGCCTTATGGGGGCCAGTCTGGTTCAAACTCAGACCAGACTAACCAGGCTGGTTTGACTCAAACCAGGGTTTGAGTCGAACCACTTCACCCACCCCTATTAAACAGCTGTTTCTCAACAATGGGAGAGTGCTCTTGCGTTTATGCCCTGATTGTGGCCATCCTGCAAGCATCTGATTGCTTACTATGGGAATTGGGATGCTGGACAAAATGGACCATTTGCTTCCCTGTGATCAATCAGATTTGTTTTTGCATTCTTACAAATGGATGCAGTGGTAAAAATTCAGTATAGTAAATTATAGCAATATAATTTTTGAAAGGAGAGAGGCGCCAGTTGTGAAAGAAGAAGAGCAAGTCAACATCCTAGATCAGGGGTTCCCAACCAAAGATCTCCAGATGTTATTGGGCGACAATTGCCATCTTTCCCCAGACACAATAGCTGAGAAAAGAACTCTTAATAGGAAGGAGTAAAATAAAACATATGGAAAAAGAAGTGGGGAGCCATCTTAAGTGGCATAGCAGGGAAATGCTTGACTAACAAGCAGAAAGTTGCCAGTTTGAATCCCTGCTGGTACTATATCAGGCAGCTGTGATATAGGAAAATGCTGAAAGGCATCGTCTCATGCTGCATGGGAGAAGGCAATGGTAAACCCCTCCTGTATTCTACCGAAGAAAACCACAGGGCTCTGTGGGCACCAGGAATTCTGTTGACTTATTCTGTTGAAACTGACTGACTTACTTAATTTATTTATTTATTTATTAAAACATCTTTATACCGCCCAAAACTTACGTCTCTGGGTGGTTTACAACAGAATAAAAACAAAGTAAAACATTAGTCAAGACAAAAATGAAAAAAATTAACACATTACAACAATTTGAAATTTTTAAAAGAATATTTTAAAACAGCATTACAACCATTAAAACAATATTAATTAAAAGCCTGGGTGAACAGATGCATCTTTAAAGACTTTTAAAAAGCTGTCAGAGATGGGGAGGCCCTGATTTCACTAGGGAGCGCATTCCAAAGCCTCGGGGCAGCAACGGAGAAGGCCCATCCCTGAGTAGCCACCAGACGAGCCAGTGGCAGCTGCAGACGGACCTTACCAGCAGATCTCAATGGGTGGTGGGGTTCATGACAAAGAAGGCGTTCTCTTAAATACTCAGGGCCCAAACTGTTTAAGGCTTTATAGGTTATAACCATCACCTTGTATTTTGCCCGGAAATGTATCGACAGCAAGAGTAGCTCCTTCTATACAGGAGTTATATGGTCTCTCCGATATGACCCAGAGACCAACCTGGCTGCCGCATTCTGGACCAACTGTAGTTTCCAGACTACATACAAGGGCAGCTCCACATAGAGTGCATTAGAGTAATCCAGTCTGGAGGTTACCAGCAGATGTACCACTGTTTTGAGGTCGTTCACCTCAAGAAATGGACGCAGCTGGCGTATCAGCCGAAGCTGATAGAAGGCACTTCTGGCCACTGCCTCAACGTGGGACACCAGGAAGAGGCTCGGATCCAGAAGCACCCCTAGACTGCGTACCTGTTCCTTCTGGGGAAGTGTGACCCCATCCAGAACAGGCAGATCAAAATCATCTCTCGAGTTCCGACCCCGCACAATGAGTGCCTCCATCTTAGCCGGATTCAGTCTCAGTTTGTTATCCCTCATCCAGCCCATCACTGACTCCAGGCAGGCATTTAGGAAGGTTATGCCCTCTCCCGATGATGCTGACATGGAGAAGGAGATATGGGTGTCATCAGCATACTGATAGCACCCTGCACCAAATCTGCTGATGATCTCTCCCAGCGGTTTCATGTAGATATCAAACAACATTGGAGACAATATGGAGCCCTGGGGCACACCATACAAGAGTTCAGATTTTGAAGAACAGCAGTCTCCAAGGGACACCATCTGAAACTTGCTCGAGAGGTAGGAGCAGAACCAATGCAAAGCAGAGCCTCCAACTCCCAACCCCCTCAGACGCTCCAGAAGGATACTATGGTTGATAGTATCGAAAGCCGCTGAGAGGTCCAGAAGGACCAACAGAGTCACACTTCCTCTGTCCATTCCCAACTGGAGATTATCCATCAGGCCGACCAAGGCAGTCTCCACCCCATAGCTAGCCTGAAAGCCAGTTTGAAATGGGTCAAGATTATCAGTTTCATCCAAGACTGTCTGGAGCTGGGAGGCCACCACCCTCTCAATTACCTTGCCCAGCTATGGAAGGTTGGAGACAGGCCTGTAGTTGTTCAAGTCCGAGGGATCCAGGGTAGGCTTCTTCAGAAGCAGTCTAATGATTGCCTCCTTTAGACAAGGAGGCATCCTACCTTCCCTCAGAGATGCATTTATAATCTCTACCAGGCCTTCTACAACAACCCCCCTGCCAGATAATATAAGCCATGTCGGGCAAGGGTCAAGAGAAGAGGTGGTAGGCCGCACCATTCCAATCAGCTTGTCCACATCCTCAGGAGTCACAAACTGGAACTGATCCAACCTAATCACACAAAAGGAGTCACTGGACATCTCCACATCAGACACTGAAGTAATTGGGGAGATGGAGTCTAAGTCGGCCTGAATACGAGAGATTTTCTCCACAAAGAATTCATTAAACACATCACAGCGGGTAATAGATGGTTCCAGATTCTGATTCAAGGGAGGAGGGGCACTCACTAGCCCTCTCACAACCCTGAACAACTCCGCCGGACATGAACTTGCGGATGCAATATGGGCAGAAACGAATCACTTATTTGCCGCACGTATCGCCTGAGCGTAGGTCTTCAAATGAGCTCTATGTTGCAATCTGTTGGATTCAAGCCGAGTCTTTCTCCACTTGAGCTCCAGTCGTCTACTTCGCTGCCTCAGCCCCAGTAGTTCTTCTGTATACCAACCAGCCAATTATGAAGCAGGTCAGAGAGGACACTTTGGAGCAATCATGTCTACTTTCCCAGTGAGTTTGCTGTTCCAATTCTCTACCAGGACATCAACAGTATCACGAGCAGAGCCGACACTAAATCCCTCCAAGGCTTCTTGAAATCCTATTGGATCCAATAACCTTCTCAGGCAGATCATCCTAATAGGTCCCTCGCCCCTGTGAAGGTGGGAAGTGATTGTGAGTCCGACCATAACCAGATGGTGGTCCGTCCATGACAATGGGGAAATCACAGGATTCCTCACCCACGGAACACCACCCTGATCAGAGTGAAAGACCAAATCAAGTGCGTGACCTGCAATGTGTGTCGGCCCCGAGACCACTTGGGATAGGCCCATAGTCATGGCCACTATGAACTCCTGAGCCACTCCGGACAAATTGGTCCCAAAGTGAACATTGAAGTCCCCCAGCACCACAAGCCTGGAGGACTCCAACACCAAGTCCGAGATCAAGTCCGTCAGCTTAGTTAGGGACTCTGTTGAGCAGCGGGGCGATCGGTACATCAACAGAAGCCCCAGTCTATCCCTGGTCCCCAGACTTAAGTACACACATTCAATATGGTCTGACACTCTAACAGGGATCCTGGTAAGGGAAAGGTTGTTCTTATAGACCACAGCCACTCCACCTCACTGCCCACGGTCCCTCACCCGCTCCTCAACAGAGTAGCCTAGAGGAAGAAGCTGGGACCACACTGGGCCCCCGCCTCCCCCAGCCAGATCTCTGTAATACATACCAGGTCGACACCTTCTTCTAGAATCAAATCATGGATGGTTTCTGATTTGTTCTGGACTGACCTGGCATTACAGAGGAGCAAGGTGAGGTTCCAAGGGTGATCAGCACTGCTCCCCAAGGTCAAAGAGTTGGCAGGACAGCCGGAAGGGGAAACAGCTATTAAATTTCCAAGTCCCCTTCCCCAGTAATGGCCCGCTGACCTGCCAATGTTACTTCTTCTGTTCCCCACCACAGCCGGAATGGCCTCCCCACAGCCAGTGGACATGCCCCCTTTCTCCCCATCTCCAGTTAAGCCCAGACACATTCTAAGATTATCTCACCCAGGATGAATTAAAACAGAAGCTCCACTATTAAATGCCCCCCCCCATATAAAAATACTTAGGCCAAGAGACCTGGCCCTCGCCCTCGCTGTCCTCCAAAGTGGGTCTCCCAAAGGGGCGACCCCCTTTGGTGTTGCCCCTTCGGTGACGACCGTGCCACCACTGGCAGGACCCTATATAGCCCTGAGCAGGCAGCTCTAGGCAGATGGAATGCAGGAAACTGCCAAGTCAGCCTCCTCCCTGGGCCCCAATCCTGCAAGGCCTCACCTCAGCACAGCAGCCAGTCCTGGGGGGCAGATAGCAGATGGGGGGACAGCAGGAGAAGCAAACAGGCAGGCACCCAGGGTGAGAGACTGGGGTCTACCTGGGGTCTACCTAGGAGCAGATGTTGTCTCTCCTCCTCTCTCCTGCAAGCTTCTGGACTTGATGGCACACTTTATCTTTACCTTTAAAAAGAAGTGGAGTAGAGGGAAAAAACCTTGCAAATGCGGAGGGGAAGACACACACACATTTACAAACACAGCTGCTGAATTGCATTTCCAGAAATGGATTTCATCAGGAAGTCGCATCCCAAGAGAGCCTCCCACTCCAAAGTGGGTGAGTGGATGGATATGTCTTAAGGCATGGGTGTCCAACCTTGGGTTTCCAGATGTTGCTGTACTATGACTCTCATCATTCCAAGCCACAATAATTGTGGAGTTCCATTGTCAAAAACAACCAGCTTTTTAGAGTTGACAATAAGACTCATATCCATACTGACTGTGAAAAATCTTCAAACTTTTTAAGAAGATGCAAGATTTTTCATTGAAAAACCAAATGGTGGCATGCAAACAGTGACCAACTGCTGCATGTGGTTATGTACACAGCACCGTGCAGGCATGACATTATGCACTGAAAAACTGCTGGACTGGGCACCCTGGTTTCCATCACCAGAAGGACCCAACAAACAGAGACTAGGTTAGTAAGAGCTGTCCAGATGTTACAACTTTCTTTTAGCTAATGAATCTCAAATTCCATAATAACTCATAAGCACCATAATAACACTCAAATCTCATACAGGAAAATCTGAAACTGGAAAAGATGTGATTGTAATATTAAAAACTACTCTTATTTTTCAGGCTCGACTGTTCACAGATATGGAAATGCAATGTGAGTAACTTTTGTCTCTCTTTAATTGAGATCTTAGAATTTCTAAATTAAGGGCCATCAATAAAATCTTGTATAGTTGGGTGCCTCCTGAATTCCTGGTTTGTCTCCAATTGTGAGATGGTGTGAAATCATGCAGGAAGTCTGGCAAATGTATAATTCCTATATGGCCAAATCTTATAATTTTTATTATTTATTATTAAAAATCTTAGAATTTTTATTATTATTTATTTATTAGATAAATCTTATTAATTTTTGTTTTATTTTATTAATTGATTTTATTCAATTTATAGAATATTATGGAGGAATGCCACTGAAATCAGTGGAATCATTTTGGATTCAATAGTTTGAGGGCTATGGAATCATTTTGGATTCAATAGTTTGAGGGCCATAGCCCAAAGTCATGAGCGATTGAACTCCATACAACAAAATGGTTGTGGAAAGCTGAAGGGAAGAGTCTTTAATAAACACAACCTCTTATCTGCAGTTGGGCAGCATGATGTAACAAGAGTTCCCAAATTTGTTTTTGCTGCCGGAAAGCCTGTATCTCCAATAGTTGCCTAACAAGCCAAAATTCAGCAGGTAAAAATTTGCCCCATCATTGTGTTGTCATGGCCGTAAAAACTGTTGAGACATGAGACAGCGCAAAGTCCTTCATTTCCAACAAAAACTGCTCCTGTTGGATTTTTGCCTGTAATGTAGCTGTTAAAGGTACACAGTCTCTGGCATGAAAATAGGCAGGAGTAAGTAATCAATGTGGTGAATTCTACCAAATGATATCATTCTGCATTTATGAATTTCATAATACTGACTTGGCCTTGAACACTTGTCTAGTCTCAGTTGTAATATCTTCCTACTAGCTGACCCGCACAGAGCATCTGTGCGCTTTTTTGGGCCGGCTGTTCCCCCCCGCTGATCCTGTCCCATTCTGTCTTGCCCCCCTCTCTCCTGCCCCTCCTCCTCTCTTTCCCCCTCCCCCTGCCCCACTCTTTCCCCCTCCCCCTTCCCCACTTTCTTTCCCTCTCCCCTCCCCTCCTCTCCCCCCTTCCCCACGCTCACCACAGGTGGCCCCACTGTGGGACCTTTATTTACTCTAAGTCCTTTTTGCACTGCACCACCAACAACAAAGTAGCCCCAGGAAACGGACACAGACACCAGCTGGTTTTACTCAATCAAGGATCCATGTTTATTATAACCAACAAAACAGCAAGCTAGCTTCTAACTCATACACGCACACATGCACACACACACACATACTCACCCAGCCCCACTCCAAAGGTGATCAGTCTTTGAAAGGGGTGTTGGAAGAAGCGTAGAGGCCTCGCTTGGGATGTTAGTGCTTCTCAGGGGTCTTCTGGTTTTCTGCCTGACTTATAAAGGGAAGTTTCCAGTCCAGTTCCGGTTGGTACATTTGCAGTCCACTTTTCATCTCTGTGATTACAAGACGTACCCATCCTGTCTCCTTCAGCTCTTTCTTCCCTTGTAACGTCACTGGCAGTCCTCCCTGGTTCTCTTCGGGCCTTGGCGTCTTTCCAAACAATGTCTGTGTTAGAGAGGGAGTGGGGACTAGGGGCGCTCTTCATGTTGCTCACTCATGCGTTCCTAAGCATTCCCATTTGTCAAGATCACATGGCTCAATGGGTTACAGAAGTGAGCTAGTACAAACTGATACATTGTTTAAGAGCTTGCGGTTCAGCCAGTTATTACAATATTGAACATTAATATATTGTTTCTTGTTTCTACATTTTATAACTTGCAAGTTAGCCAAGTACATTATATATCACTACTATTACAAAGCTAGCACAATTCTACACCACTCGCTTCCCTGCCCCCTTGCCCTCTCGCCAGCTCTCCTCCTCTCCCCTGGGCCACGCCTGACTGTCCCATCGCTGCCTCCAGTTTCCTGTGGGCAGGCCGGGCTGCCACTGCCACCTCCTCACCCGGGACGGGCCAGGCCATCCCGCCGCCGCCACCACCTCCCAGCGCCCAGCCAAGGCCGCTGACTCCTCCTTTCCCCGGATGGCCTGGCCAGGCCGTCCCACCACCGGCGCCTTCCAGCAGCCAGGTGAGGCCGCTACCGCCTCCTCACCCAGGACGGCCTGACCAGGCTGTCCCACCGCCACCTCCTCTGGCCGTTTTGTGGCCCGCTGCTGCCGCCTCCATTTTTCTTTCCCCTCAACTCTCGCCCAAGGCCGGAACTCTCACAATGTGTCGCGAGAGTTCCGCCACCAAATCCAGGAGGACACGCATGCCGGCTAAGAGAATTAAATATATAGATACTCCCAACCAATCCCTCTCTGTTAGCCTGACATTGAGCCTGAAGGAGCAGGAGAGGAAGTAGGTTTTAAATCCTTCATTATTCAGCTTATATAAGTAACTCCACTTCCAGGATAGGCAAGACTACAGGAAGCGCTGGGCAGCTTGCACTTCAGACAAGGAAGCTAAACCACACCCAACCAAATACACACCTGGCATATATACTACAACCATCGGCAACCTGGAGTCTGAGTGAGTGTTCCTCTGCAGGCATCGGCAGATTCAGCACATTTACAGTGCACATATTGTTCCTCCTCCAACCCCCTATGTTTTTAATCTGCTTTGAGGTAGGAAGTGAAACATTAGAAAGGAGGGTGACTGGCAGAAACTGACTGTTGGGAATTCTCTTCTTAACACTGCTAAATCTCCTTTTTCACCACAGAGGTGTGGTGAAAAGGGGAAGGAAGCCTAGCTATTTTCACTAAGTCCACTGCCTCCTGAAATAGCAATAGCAATAGCAATAGCACTTACATTTATATACCGCTCTATAGCCGGAGCTCTCTAAGCAGCTTACAATGATTTAGCATATTGCCCCCAACATTCTGGGTACTCATTTTACCGACCTCGGAAGGATGGAAGGCTGAGTCAACCTTGAGCCCCTGGTCAGGATCGAACTTGTAACCTTCTGGTTACAGGGCGGCAGTTTTACCACTGCGCCACCAGGTGAGTATAGGTGAGTAATATATATGAATAGGTGAGTAATTATTTTTTAAAAACTGATTAATTTCTTTTATAGACTTCATAACAAGCAAGGTTCATGCACAGGTTTGGCGCCAAACTGGTTCAGGTGAGGGCCAAACCAGTTCAGTCCTCTGAGACGCTACCTGGGGTAGCAGCGAGCAGCAAGCAGTGAGCAGCAGCATTACAATGGAGTACAGCAGGTCCTTCCCTGCTCTCCATTGTTCCATGCAGCTTCCTGCTGCAGCGGTGCTTCCTCCAACAGCCTGTGCTCAGTGATGACACAGATGCTATTTGCATAGCCTGGCATGCGTGGATGCCATTTGCATGGTCATCATGGTGTTGCTGACCACACAAATGGCCTTTGCACATGCACAGAGGCCTTTTGCATGCCAGCACATGCCTCTGCGTCACACGGGCTGTTGGGAGTGCCACCACAGCAGGAAGCTGCATGGAGTGGTGGAGAGCAGGTAAGGACCTGCTGTACTCCTTTTTAAAGGTGCCGCTCACCACTCCCACCCTGGCGGTGACTCAGAGTGCAGAACCAGTTTGACTCTCACCCAAACCGGTCCGGTGCCAAACCTGTGCACAAACCTCACTTCATGCACATCCCTAATAACAAGTCTGCAAAAATGTTAATGAAGGTCAAGGAATACATAGCAACTGTAAGTAGAAATGAGGTAGGTTTTCTCATATGTTTAAAATATATTTCCATTACTTCCAGCAAACCAACCACCTGGGTACCATGGAGTACAGGAACCATATGGATATCCACAGTATCCCCCAGGACCAGGTTTTCCAGGTAAGTAGTTTCACGTGTATCCACGCAAATTCTGGTTTGACCAAAGAAATACAGACATGTTATAAGAATGTCATATTCTATATCATGGGTTCCCAGGCTTGGATTCCTAGATGTTATTGGACATCCGCATCTATTATGGCTAAAGACCATTGTGGCTTAAGGCATATCCACCCTCTCACCCACTTTGGAATGGCCCTTGGGGGATGCACCTTCCTAGTGAGAACTGCCTCCTGAAATGAAATTCTGTTTCGCTTGTAAAAATGTGTGTGTTTGTGTGTGTTCATGCCAGATTGAGTGTGTGTGTGTGTGTGTGTGTGTGTGAGAGAGAGAGAGAGAGAGAGAGAGAGAGAGAGAGATTTTTTTCTCTTGGTTTTAAAGCTGGGGTTTCTTTTCTTCCTTCTTGTTGCAGCTGTTTTACTTTTTTCCATTAAGATCTATGCTCAGGACAATCAACTATTTAATTTGATGTATAAAGGTTATAACTTGTGCACATTTACCTGGGAACCATCTGGGTCTTATTTTGAGTAAGTGTGCAAGGGATCTGGCTGTAAATTTCCCTCACTGAAATCAATGGGGCATACAAATTTTATCTACGGCTGGATCACGCCTAGAATTGCTTGAGATGGAGTTTTGAGTGACTTTGAAACTGTTGAATCATTGTGAACTCTACTGTAAGGTGACCTACCTGTTTAATGAGTTAAAGGCATCTATTGACTGAAGAAAGATTTCCTATTTATCTGTTCATTATTACAGAGAGAAATAGTTGAAAATACTTGGTAAATTATGGATCATAACCCTTCTAAGCAAAATGTATGGAGTTTGTGCTCTGAAGTCACAATTAAACTCAATGGAATTCACTTTGGTGGAAACATGCAAAGGACTGCATGGCAAACCTCTGCCTTTCTTAGGAACATAGGAGGCTGCCTTATACAGAGTCAGACCATTGGTCTGTCTAGCTCAGAATTGTCTACACAGACTGGCAGTGGATTCTCCAAGGTTGCAGGCAGGAGTCTCTCTCAGCCCTTTCTTGAAGATGCCAGGGCAGGAACTCGGGACCTTCTCTTCCCAGAGTGGCCCCATCCCCTAAGGCAATATCTTACAGTGCTCACATATGTGCTCCCATTCAAATGTAAACCAGGACAGAACCTGCTTAGCAAAGGGGACAATTCATGCTTGCTACCACAAGACCAGCTCTTCTCCTCTAATGCATTTCCAAGAGTATTGGAGCAATCATGTACTCCTCGAAGGAAGGGAGAATCAAAAACCAAAAGAATAAGTAATACAACTATATCCTCTATATTTTAATATCTTCAGATATTTTAAAAAAGAATGTTATGCCTGCATAAATGTCCCAGGAGCTTATCCGCGAGCACTACCCCAACATTGACACTCTCAGAAGATTCATCCTTGCACAATTGATGCTTACAGCATTTGTCTTACAACATTTGTAGACCTGGAAAAGATGCAGAAGATGGCAAACAAGATAATCAGGGGCCTGGAGCACCTTCCTCATGAGGCAAGGCTGCAACATCTGGGGCTTTTTAGTTTGGAAAACAGGCGACTACGGGGAGACATGATAGAGGTGTATAAAATTATGTATGGAGTGGAGAGGGTGAAAAGAGATAAATTTTTCCTCCCTATCATGTAACACTAGTACTGGGGGTGGGGGTCATCCCATGAAACCGAAGGCCAGGAATTTCAGGACCAACAAAAGGAAGTACTTTTTCACACAGTGCATAATTAATCTGTGGAATTCTCTGCCACGGGATGTGGTGATGGCCACTAGCTTTAAAAGGGGGCTTGGACAAATTCATGGAGGACAGGTCTATCAATGGCTACTAGTCTGGTGGCTATAGGCCACCTACAGCCTCAGAGGCAAGATGCCTCTAAATACCAGTTTCAGTGGAGCAACATCAGGAGAGAGGGCATGCCCTCACCTCTTGCCTGAAGGCTTCTCAGAGGTATCTGGTGGGCTACTGTGTGAAACAGGATGCTGGACTAGATAGGCCTTGAGCCTGATCCAGCAGGGTTGTTCTTATGTCTCTGCAGAGGCAGATGCTGTAGTTATGACAGCACAGGGGGGTGAGGCAGACACATAACATTTGAGGCGCAAGTGCACTAACTTGTGGACATTCTAACCAATTTGAACCAAATTTGCTACAGCTGAATGGACACATTGGGATCCACAAATCTTTGAGACGCAAGTGCACTAATTTGAGGACCTCGATTTGCACCAGATTTAATCCATATGTAGAGACAGTAAAAGGAAAGTAGGCTGGTTAGTTCTTACTAGAACAACGTGTTGAATTATTGAACTATTATTGAGTGTTAAAAATCTTTTGAGGGCAATAAAAAGTTAAAATATCATTGTATCCAGCATTTCTGATATATATCTGCAGGTACCAAATGTTGCATACACAATCCTGCCACTTAACTTAGCTGTATGTTTGTACACCAGAAGATGCTCAGTGAGAGGCTTCAATATTTATTTATTGAGTAGGTAAAATTTGGTACCTGCAGGTAATCAGGAAGTAAGACTTTATTTTTCATAAACAAATCCACAAACAAACTCTTCAAAATATATATAATAGGCCAACTTGGAGATCTTGTTGATCAAACAGCAGGAATACATCTTCAAAATCTGATGATAATGATGATAATGGGAGATGTATCCCCTTGCAGATTATTGTTTCAAAAAGGTGTGCTTGCCTCAAACAGAGCTCTTTGAGACAGAATAATCTGTTAACACACTTATTCAACTAATTGTCATTTCTGTCGTGCCATAAATGCCATGTCCCTCCTGACTTCTTAATTCAGAGGCTTTACTGAGCATAAAGATCCTCTTTGTTTTCAAGTATTGGAAGAACAGGATTACAGTAGCTCACAGGATAAATGGTTGTTATGTTCTCTTTGTCTGAACAGCCCTGAAAATTTATTGTTCATTACTGAATAGCACAAACCAATAGAGGCATGTATTTTTTTTTGCATTACACAAGTTCAGTACTAGTCCAGATGCTGCCAAAAACATCCTTAGAAGCTCTATACCATTTCTTGACAAAACAGTTTTTTACAATGGAACTTCTGCAATCTGGGGGCTAAAATGGTCATTTTCATTTATTTTCAAGGTGCTCCCGGACAGCCACCTCCTGTTGCCCAGAGTTTTCCAGGAACTTGTAGTGCTCTTCCAGTTCAAGGTCAGCCTAATGCACCAGTTGGTGCGATGTGGATGCCAGCACCAGCTGTCCCTCTCAACTGCCCTCCTGGACTGGAATATTTAAGCCAGGTATTGCTTCTTCTTTAAATATTGCCTGTTTTTCTGTTATCTGATACATAGGAACACTTACAAGTACTGCCTTAATTAGCTTGGGGAGAATCAGATCCTATGGGGACATGAATCGAATTGTATATGGTAGCAGATGTGAGTACATGCAAGGTCCATTTAATAACCACTGACGTAGCTGCTTAACTTTGAACCATTATAAAATGTACATGCATTTCCCTCATTAGGATAGTTGTTGCTATTGCGATCACTTCTCATCTTAATTAGCAATGCTTAGAAGTGAATTCAAAGACTTAGAAACATGCCAGGGGTTGGGTCCTGGTGGTAGAACGTTCCTCTCTGTGCTACGTCATGTAGGAGGAGAGTGTGTAGCAGTAGCTCATTATATGCAAGACTGCCTTCTCTCTGCAACTGCTAGCAACTCTATTGTTGCTTCAAGGTGATAGAGGCTGAACTGGTGGGCCATGGCATCACTGAGATGTCTGTAGGGGGTCTTCTCTGATACAGTCATCCAGTGGCTACTCATCATAGGGAGGCTTCTTCAGGGCTTCCATCTCAACTTGGCCGGAATGCCAATCAGTCAGCATGCATTTGTAGTTGCATGTCTGGAAAGTCACTCTTGATACCACCACAGCTACGCTGACATTGAATCAGACTCCATGAGTATAATTTCCAGTACATTACCAGGAAGCAAACTCCCTTGACTGATTTCCTGAATCTACTTTGCAAAATACATGTTCAGGATTGAATTGAATTATAGAGCTGCCTCTGGATTTTGTAAAGCAGGGAACGGTATGTGAAATAAATGCTTGCATAATATTATTTTGATTGCATTCCAGTTTAACATCTGATTTTTTTGTCCCCCATACTTATAACAGATTGATCAGATATTAGTTCATCAGCAGATTGAGCTTCTGGAAAGTATGTATCTTTTTATACCACATGGAAATTTTAGTGCATTCAAATATATTTCAAAGTGCCTTGTCCCAGTCCCAGAGTGTGGATATGCAACCTTTGCTAGATATAAAACTCCTTGCTATTGACATTCTCTAAGAATGTTTCAAGACAGCAGTTTCACGGAGATCCTATTTATATATTATAAAGTAGAACCACAATAGCAGATCTGGCAAGTATTCTGCTGAAAGGCAGATACCCTGTGATCAGTATAAAAGCTGGTGTTGTGGATTATATAGCTGATGCGATGCTACTTTGTGTGAACCAGATGGCTTGTATGAGATTACCTGTATGCAGGGATCCAGCCAAATGCTCTGAGGTTGCTAATAAGTGTGATCTGGTTTTCTTTCCTGCAGCCACTGCCCCCAGGCTCATGCAAAGAACAGGCTCATGTCTTTGAAATTTTCTAGTTTGAGTTCTTCTGAATATTCTTCCTGTGTGTTCCTCTAGCCCAAACTAGGAAGCTATCACATGTGCAGGCAAAACCAGGCTAAGGAAGCCCAGTCTGGTTTTGCTTGTGCATTGTACACCACTGGGATTGGGCCCGATCCTGGCAGCGCCTTGGTGGTAAACCCGCCTAGGCAGCCACACTCCAAAATGAGGTTAGGAGAGTGAGTGCTTTCCTAAGCCCATTTCCTTTACCGTCTGCTGGCCATGGCTACTTGCCTGAGGAGATCTCAGGGAGACAGAGGAGATCTTGGGGAGGAGGATCTCCATAACACACTGCACACTTGTGCAGTGCATTATTGTAGCTCCAGCAGGCGAGGTGACACATCCCAGCCCCCCGAGCCACCACCAGCAGCCGGTAGTCATCTGGGTGGGTGATCTGCCCACTGAAGAGGACACCAGTTCTCATCTGTGGGAATGTGAGCTCTTTAGAGCTTCTTCCCTATTGAACCCTCTTGCTCTTTCTCACTGCTTATGAGAAAGGGCTCTAGGTATTAAGGTAAATGTTTAGTTGTTATCATACATAGTTGTTATACTTCAAATTCCCTCCCCCGACAAACCTCTAATAAGGCATAAGTGCCCTAATGGTGCTTCACATTTTTCTCACCCCACATCAGTGGAACTTGGGAGGCAATATATCTCTCTGGATCCTTGGGATCAATCAGACATCATCATCATATTATTATTATTCCCACCCCCCACATAAACGATTTTGAGAACTTTTTTTTGTTGAAAAGCAGTCTATAAATAGTAGTAGTTAGATATTAAGTATTTATGTTGCTTCATTTTCAGTAATAACTGGCATTGAAACCTGCAACAAATATGAACTAAAAAATGCTTTGGAGCAAAGGATCTACTTTGCTGTTGAGGAGAATGATTGCTGCACACTGAACTGTTGTGGGCCATCACGGCCTTTTACAATGAAAATCATTGACAACTTGGGTCAACCAGTCATAGAGCTCATAAGACCTCTCAGATGCTCCAGTTGCTGCTGCCCTTGCTGCTTGCAAGAGGTAAATCACTTTTTATTCCTTGACTCTCCTTGGGGTGGGGTGGGGGGTCATCAACATGTGGTCATCAACATGTGGATATTTGGGATGTCTTCTCTTACAATTTCATTGCTATTTGGTTGATTGACATCAAGGGGTGTGTGTGTGTGTGTAGGTGTGCTTGGGCATGCAACTATTTTTAGCTGTCCTTTTACATTTTGTTCAACTATAGAATACTGCAGGACCTAGTTAATTGTGGGTCCAGCACCCGCAGTTTTGCATATCCGCAGTCGGGTAATTAGTACTGAACCTCAGTATACACAATGTTAAACCCAGCAAAAAATTGGTTATATCGTGGATCAGAGGCAGTCAGAAATGACAGAGATGATTTCTGGCCATTTTGCACATCGGAACCATTTTGTGGCTCATTTTGTTAATATTTTTTAAAATTGTGAGGAGGCCTTTGCCCCCCCCCCTTAGCCTGTTTTGGAACCTAATCCCTGTTATTACATTGCCTGTAATGACCCAGTATCCGTGCATTCCTTATCTGTGGCAATGTCGGGGAATGGAACCCCCACAAATACTAAGGTTTTCCTATATACACGTTTTGTCCCCAAATGCTAAACACAATTGCTTGAATACATTACTGGTTACTCTTCATTAAATAACCATTTGACTTCTTGAGATTTGTAAACTTTTAGACCTCATTGATGTATTATCCTGGCTAGTTTAATAATACTAATAGTATAGTTGCTGCCAGAAACCCAAAAAAGTAGGTACATTTCTGTGTTCTTAGCAACTTATCTGAAGCTGTCAGTGCAGCTTAAACTATTCCAGAAACTAGCTGAACCCACACAGAGCATCTGTGCAGTAGTTTACTTACTTTTTGGAGTTTTATTTTTTGGTGGGCATGTCAGTTGCTGGGGAATGACACAATACTTGCCCCCCTCTTGCCCCATTGTTTCGCCTTCCACCCCTCTCTCTTGCCCCATTGTTTCACCTTCCACCCATCTCTCTGGCCTCATTGTTTCACCTTCCACCCCTCCCTCTTGCCCCAGTGTCTTGCCTTCCACCCCTCTCTCTTGCCCCATTGTTTCACCTTCCACCCAACTCTCTGGCCTCATTGTTTAACCTTCTACCCCTCCCTCTTGCCCCAGTGTCTCCCCTTCCATCCTCCCCACCTCTTGCTCCAGTGTTGGCCCTAGAGGTCCCTGTTGAATGTTGAGTGTGGCTACTGTTGGCCCCTTCCCCCCACCCTCAGTACTTTGCGGGGGGTAGGGGGGAGTCGTGATTGTTTTTCCTCACAGTCTGGCTCTCCGTAGCTTTCCCCCCCCCCCGCAGGCCCTTCAGTCCCCCCGCCCACCTGTTACTCTACCATGGTCCTTTTTTCTTTGTCAATCTTTACATCAAGTCCCTCAGTCTCCATCTCTATTGTGCAGGTACTGTGGCAAATACAGTGAGCGGCCAACTGTTGTTTAACTGCTCCCTTTTGCCATGGACCTGTCAAATGTCTCCAGCATCACATGTCCCCCTACTGGCTCCCTCTCGCGACCCCTTCCCTCTCTCTCCCTCTCTCTCTGCGCTCTTCCCATGGGCTCTTCAGCGGCTCTGGCTGGCGGGTGTATTTTGCTCGGCCACCAAGACCCGCCGCTGCCGCTGGCCTGCAGGGCCGGGCCCACCGCTGCCGCTTGCCTGGGTGCGCCTTAGTCAATCAGGCGCCTCTGCCACCCAGCCAATCAGTTGGGCGCCGGGACACACATTCTAAGGCACACCCAGGAGAATTAATATAATAGATACTCCCTCCTCACGTCAGATGAGAATTTTTAGGTTACATTTATTTTTATTTATTTTATTTATTTTAAAATATTTCTATAGTGCCCAAAACTTGTGTCTCTGGGTGGTTTACATTTAAAATCAATGAAAACATTAAATAAATTAACAATTAAAATCATTTAAAAGAATAACAACATTTAAAACCCAGTATTAAAATTATTTAAAACTATTAAACTAATTAAAAGATGATCTTAACAGGCAATGGGGCTCATGGCAAAGAAGACATTCTCATAAATACCCAGGGCGTAACCTGTTTAGGGCTTTATAGGTAATGACCAGCATCTTGTATTTTGCCCATAAACATATTGGCAGCCTGTGTAATTCCTTCAACACAGGATTAATATGGTCTCTCCTAGATGATCCCGAGACCAACCTGGATGCCGCGTTCTGAACCAACTGCAGTTTCTGGACTATGTACAAAGGCAGCTCCACAAAGAGCACATTGCAGTAATCCAGCCTAGAGGTTACCAGCAGACGTACCACTGTTTTAAGGTCGTTCATCTCAAGAAACGGATGCAGCTGGCATATCAGCCGAATCTGATACAAAGCATCCCTGGCCAGTGCCTCAACCTGGGACACCAGGGAGAGGTTCGGATCCAGAAGCACCCCCAGACTGCGCACCTGTTCAGTCTGGGGGAGCATGACCCCATCCAGTACAGGCAGATCAAAATCGTCTCCTGAGTTTTGACCCTGCACAATAAGTACCTCAGTCTTATCTGGATTCAGCCTCAGTTTGTTATCCCTCATCCAGCCCATTACTGCCTCCAGGCAGACATTTAGGGAGGTTATGCCTTCTCCTGATGATTTTGACATAGAGAAATAGATTTGGGTGTCATCAGAATCTTGATAATACCCTGCACCAAATCCCCTGATGATCTCTCCTAGCGGTTTCATGTAGATGTTAAACAACATCGGAGGTGATATGGAGCCCTGAGGGACACCATACCAAGTTCAGATTTTGATGAACCGTCTCAAAGAGACACAATCTGGAATCTGCCCGTGAGGTAGGAGTGGAACCACTGCAAAGCAGTGCCTCCCACCACCAATCTCCTCAGACATTCCAGAAGAATACTATAGTCAATGGTATTGAAAGCCACCGAGGGATCCAAAATGACCAACAGAGTCACATAGTTTGAAATGGGTCTAGGTTTCCTCCAAGACTTCCTGGAGCTGGGAGGCCACCACCTTCTCAATCACCTTGCCCAACCATGGAAGGTTGGAGACAGGCCTGTAGTTATTTCACTCTGAGGAATCCAAGGCAGGCTTCTTCCAAAGCGGTGTAACGATTGCCTCCTTAAGACAAGGAGACATCCTGCCCTCCCTCAGAGAAGCATTTATAATCTATGTCAGGCCCTCTACAACAGCCCACTGCCAACTAGCATAAGCCATGATGGGCAAGGATCAAGAGGGCAGGTGGTAGGAAGGACCATTTCAAGCTACCTGTCCATATCCTCAGGACTCACAAACTGAAACTGATCCAGGGTCATTTAATATCACAGGAAGAGAGTACTCAATTTCTCATGATTCAGATAGAGTAGTTACCTGATACAGACAAATGTTTTGTGGGAGAAGTGGTTAAATAAGCCCTTTCTCCCAAAGTCATCTCAAACTCTTCCATAGCATAATCTTTTCCAAAGTTGTGTCTAGCAGTTAGCTCCTTGCTGCTTCATCTTCCCTTCTTCTCCTTTAATAGTCATATGTGTCCTTCAGCTTTATAACTCCACTTTACTTGTGTCACTTTGTTCTTCATTGTGTGTTGCGTAAATCTTCAGCCAACCAGTTGCTTGCAAACCAGGAAGCAGCCTATAAAATATATACTAGTTGCTTTGCAGGACTGTGTCTTTTGTAGATTTTGTGAGTTTGCTAGGAACCCTGCAGGACAACCTTCAAGTCTGATTTTGTGATTTCTTTAAATGTTTTAAGATTGAAGTTCACGCGCCCCCAGGTACTCCTGTTGGATATATTAAACAGAACTGGGACCTCTGCCTTCCTAAATTTTCTATCCAAAATGAAGCCCAGCAGGACATGCTTAAAATTGTTGGACCCTGTATACCATGCAGGTGTTGTGCGGATGTTAACTTTGAGGTAAGTTAATAAGAACCCATGTTCTGCTTTTAATCACATTGACCATCTACCTGCATAATGAAAAACCCTGTCTGTCTATTCTGGTTTGTTTGTTTATTTATTTATTTATTCATTCAATTTTTATACCTCCCAAAATTGGCTCAGGGTGGTTTATATTTCTATTTTAAAAGCCTTCTGATTTGTGACTGGTATTCTTGTGAGTTTGGGGAGAAAAAGCCAATTATTGTTTTATGGGACTGATTTCATTTTTAAATTTATTACATTTTATATCCTGCTCTTCCTCCAAGGAACCCAGATCAGTGTACTCTATACTTAAGTTTCTCCTCACAACAACCCTGTGAAGTAGGTTAGGGTTAGAGAGAAGTGACTGGCCCAGAGTCACCCAGCAAGTATCATGGCTGAATGGGGATTTGAACTCGGGTCTCCCCAGTCCTAGTCCAGCACTCTAACCACTACACCACACGGGCTTCTAAAATAGTTATATAGAATACTTATATTAAAAAATACTTATTTTGTTACCATATTGTGTTCCAACATCACTAAATACCAGCTAAAGTACTGTATTGACTTCAACACATTTCGTAGAGAAAGGTCTTCCTGGTAGATCCTGATCTTGCCACAATTATTCATTTTACTAGTGTTTTCAGGCCCGTTGTGATAACGGGCGCTAGTAGGGGAGAAGGAGGGCAGGGAGAAGGAGGGCAGTCTCCTCCTTCCCCGCATTCCCGGCTTCTTCGGGGCGGCCGCTTCTGGCCGCCCAAGATGGCCACCGGGTGCCGGCCGTCATGTCTCCCTTGCCCTGTTCTGCGCCTGCGCTTCGCGCAGGCGCAGAACAGGGCAGGGAGGCACGGACACACGCTTGGTGTCCGTCCACAGACGGACACCAAGCGTTTTATTAGAGAGGATGGTAAGCTTGAAGGTAGACCAGTTCAGTATTGTAAAGTGCTTCAGATCTGCATTTGCAAACTTCACCAGTTGAGAATACAGAACCCCTGGTTCGCTATTGGGACCTGTAGAGTTCATTGCAGTATAGAGTAGGGGTGTGCAATTCAGATTTTTGGTGATTCAGTTCGGGACCCGAACTGAATCACCCCTGTTCTGTTTTGTGCCCGAATATGGGCCACCCAAATCACTCTTTATTCAGTTCAGGTTCGGATTTAACCCGAATCCGAATCCGAATTGATTCAGGGGGGAAAGGGCCCAGGGGCAATGTTTTGGGGTGGGGTGGTAGTGCCCAATGGGTAGAAGCTACCACCCCAATTTCAGGGGTATTGGGCAATGGGCTGATTTTTGGTGAATATTTGAAGTTTTAGTGACTTTGGGGCAGTTCGGGGGCATAGCATGGGATCTGGGCAAAAAGAGTGGGGTGGGGTGGTAGTGCCTAATGGGTGCAGACTACCACCCCAATTTCAGGGGGATTGGGCAAAGGGGTGATTTTTGGGAAATTTCTAAACTTTTCATGTCTTTGGGGCAGTTTGGGGCAGATTGGGGGCAGAAAGTGGATCTGCCCCAAAAGAGTGGGGTGGGCTGGTAGATAGTGCCTAATGGGTGGAGGCTACCACCCGTCCCCAATTTCAGAGTGATTGCCCAGAGGGCTGGATTTTGTTGATTTTCTGAGGTTTTTCTTCATAAAGTGCAGTGTGGTAGATCGATTCATTCAATATTCATAGTAAGTGAGAGTGTGAAAAAAGTGAAAGTGGGGTCATGAGAGTTCTTTACTTGAAAAAAATCTGTCATTGCTATCATTGAATGAGAATTCACACCTCAGAAGTTTTTCTGAAGGGATGTTCTTTCCTTATTTTCCGAGGTGTGAATTCTCATTCAATTGGGAAGGGGGAAAGCTAGTGCTGCTCGCATACTTTTGTTGGAAGGACACAGGTACCAATAGGATGTCCGCAACCATGTTTAAGCTAATTGGTTTGGGTCTTAATCATGTTCATACAGCAAGTGTCCTGAACACCAATAGGGAGGGAAAGTGGGATATCAATGGGTTTTTGTTGTGGTGGTGGTGGTTTTTAAAATGCGCTCAGCACTGAATGTCTCCAAGTTCTCCAGTTTCAAGAGTGTCTCATTCAGGGGTGTAGTGGAGAAGAGACATGCAGGGACAGAGCGCTGGTACATCTCAGCTTCTCTGGTTTTTTTGGGTGGGCATGGCCATAGGGGCTCTCATGGAGAGCACCTGCACATCTGAATTTGCAACTACTGGTCTCATTTAAAACCCAGGTGATGTCAAACAATGAAAAAAATGTGGTTGGAAGGATTTCAAAGCAGTGGACTGGCTTTATGAGGGAAGCCTTTACAGATGCTGACAACTTTGGGATCCAGTTCCCAGTGGACCTCGATGTCAAAATGAAAGCTGTCATGATTGGCGCTTGCTTCCTCATAGTAAGTCCAAGGGTATCAGGCTTTACTAATGTCACTATCTTGACACTGGAGTTGAAGCAGCAGCTCGTGGAGTAACTAGGTGTTTGGATCACTGTCCAAATGAAGAGCCCTTTCTCATGACCAGGTGATTGTTCCACTGTCCCTGGGTGGGCAGATCACCCACCCAGATGAGCAATGGCTGCTGTCGGCAGCTCCGAGGGCATCGCCCTGCCACCTGTGTTAAGAGCAGGCTGGTCTAGCTGCCTCCCAACTAGTAGTCAACAGAGACTACTCTTACGGGTTTGCTATCTGAGATCACATGCGATTTGATGGTGGTGGGGAAGGGGGAAGAGAAGATGCCTCACATACACACACCCACAACTGTGAGTTTATTAAGGCTACTGATTACACGTATAAGTGATTAAGCATGTAGGTAAAATACTTATCAATTTCATTTCCCTATGATTGTAGTGTAGTGTTCAATCACAGCTAGGAACATCTCTAAAATAATTTTCCCTTGACAAAATGCAGAGCTGCTAACTAGGAATCAATTTAACCTCACCGAAAGCAGGCATCGGTGTTCTCAACATAACAAGCTGGGGACATGGGCGTAACGATAGGGGGGGCAGGGGGGGCACGTGCCCCCGGCGCCACTCTGATTGATCACGTGGGGGGCGCCAAAAAGTACCCCCAAGATCCCCTGCCTTTTTCGGGGGAATTTTTTTTTTTTTAAAGAAAAAAAATTTTTTTTAGTCAGCCCCCCTCCCCCGGTCCCGGCGCCAGCTCCGGCACTGGGCGCCGCGTTTGCCGTCCCGTTTGAAGTGCCTGCCTGCTTTGCAAACTGCAGCGTCGGCAAGGCAGCTCTCTTTGTCTCTCTTCACACTCAAAACTCCAAGAGTCCTCTGACGCCAGTCGCGCATGCGTGTTTGGCCTGGGAGAGCTCGTTGCCTGCACGTGCACACACTTGCCGTGCTGTGCATCAGGCTGGAAAGGAGCGGACCGGGGAGGACGGAGGAAGGAAGGATTCGGCAGCTAGCCAGCGTAGGAGCAGGAGGACAAGCTAGGACGGAGCATTGAGCAAGGAAACAATAGGTGTGTGTGTGTGAATGATATCAGATAATCTCTTTCTCTTTCTAGAAATCTCGTCCTCCCAGCCGCAGTGACTTAAAAGCCCAGCTTTAGGGGGCTCAATAGTCTATTGTGTGGGCTGGGGGAATCCAGCTGTGAGCCTGCCCCTGAGGGCTTAATTCAGTCAAACTGCAATAGTTAGTCCCAGCTTGATCTCTTATTCTGACTTAAAGAAATAGCTTCCTGAGTGAGTCCTTACTTGAGAATTGCATGAAGTGAATTATGTCGGCATTCAGAGCACAGGGAAAGATACGTGGTTTGGTTCCACTGACCCTTCTGGCTCAGCGGGTTTGCTGGGTTGTTGCTGTTTTTGAATAAACTGAAAACCTGCTATGCCCGTCGCCTGTTAAGCCAGAGGGACCGAGTGAGGAGAAATGAGCCCGATGCAAAGCAGCAGCCGCCGCCTCTCTGCAAGAGCTCCGGCTGGCTTCAGGCTCTGCGTTTCCTACGGAGGCGGCTTCTTTGTGTCAAGCAGCTCAGGGTCGCACCTGACCCCCTTTCCCGGCACGTGGAAACAGCACCCCCCCCCGCCGGGCGCGCGCGCTCTGCCACCCTCTGCAGCATCACCCCATCTGACTGGCTCTTCGCGCCTTTCTCCCTCCCTTCCTCCCTCTCTTTTTTCTTGTCTGACTTCCTTCCTTCCTCTCTTAGTTTCTCTCTCTCTTTCTCTCTCTCTTCCTTCCTTCATATCTCTTTCTTTCCTTCTTTCTTTCTCTATCTCTTCCTCCCTCCCTCCCTCTCTTTCTTCCCCCTCTCTTTTTTCTTGTCTGACTTCCTTCCTTTCTTTCTCTTCCTTCCTCTCTCAATTTCTTTCTCTCTCTCTATTCCTTCCTTCCTCTCTCTTTTTTCCTGTTTTTCTTTCTCTATCTCTCCCTCCCTCCCTCCCTCTCTCTCTCTGCCCCCTCTCTCTTTTCTTGTCTGACTTGCTCTCTCTCTCTCTCTCTCTCTCTCTCTCTCTCTCTCTCTCTCTCTCTCTCTCTCTCTCTCTCACTATTTTATGTTTTTATGGTTCTGCTGTTCTACTTGGTTGTGGGTTTTTTTCATTGGTTTTCCATGATTTGTCAGTCACCCTGAGAATAGCTATTCTGAAGGTCAGGGCATACATTTTTTAAATACCAGTAAATAAATGACAAATATGTCAATGCTCACTAGGACATTTCAAAGCAGTGTTTTATGTGTTCCGTTTCCTTGTGAGAAAAGTATACTGGAAATGTATTGTGTAGGGCTGCCAAGTGGGGAAAGGACAGCTTTTTCTTTCCCTTGCATGACAAGCTGCACCTGCTGAAATTCCCTCTTCTCTGCATCTCTACAGGAGACCTGCTCTCTTTTCCATTTGGCAGCCCTAGTATTGTGTGTCTGAAATGTCAAAGGAGGGAAAAGACAACTACTACTTTTATCACAACATTGGCTCCCCCAAAGCAACAGCACACCCTTGTTGCTTCTTGCAGGCAGCTTCAAAGGCTCAGTCTCCATTTGTCCTTCTTGTCCTCCTCTGCCCAACTCATTCCTGTAACTGGCACAGACAGATTTTCTCTTGCTAGTCGGAAAAGGGAATGGGGGGGAGGGGGAGGGACGGGCTGTTCTCCTCAGCCACAGTTTGCCTGCTGCTGCCCGGCACCTAAACCTCCACCAATTTAATTAACCAAGTCTAAACCTTCACCAATTTAATTAACTAGACTGAAAATCAGATGAACAGTGAATAAAACTTTTATGGTTCAATTTTATGGAGCAATTAGTGATTATTTAAGCATGGTGCTGCCAAACAGTTTGTAAATAAAACTAGTAGCCCTTGAAAAAAATAGCTGGAATTAATTGTAGGTTGGGGCCGGGGGAGAAAGTATATACTTCAACATTTAGAAGATCAAGTGAGTCTTTTTTTATGTTCACTTAAAAAAATATTGCAAGTGCAAAAAGGGAAATTTGCTTACAATTATGACTTATGATTCCATGTGGTTTCTTCCATGTCACATGGAAGAAACCACATGGAATCATAATTCATAATTGTGAGCAAATTTACTTTGAGTTGCTTGCACAGAAATAGGAACAGCTTAGTAAAAGCTAATCATTCTGGACGAGAAAGCTGAGTTACATACTTGGATGGAGAGAGTGCGTGTCAGATGTGGGGGGGGGCGCAATTTCAGTGCTTGCCCCAGGCGCCATTTTCCCTAGTTACGCCTCTGGCTGGGGAATTCAGCTTCTGTGCATCACTTGTGGCCGATCTTTTGGTTGCTTAGCTACAAGCCAAAACAACCACATGGCTCAGTTCGGATTGCAGGCACACAGTTCCATCAGTGTTTCCCTCAACTTTTAGTCCAATACTTTCTATAATAGTTACATCATAACATCTAATGGAAGGCTATTTCAATTCTTAACAGAAGAAGGCATTTCTTCTGACTTTTAAGCAGGTAATCCACTAAATGCTGAGCAGTTTTAAATTCAATTCCTCCTCACTAAGGGTAGTTAACGGAGGCTTGTCTGTTATCAACAAGTTTGTTCCCAGACATTTCTTCTGCTGGCTTTTGGTGAAGCTTCACGCGTAAATAGCAAATGGAGGGGGAAATCAGATGCCCAGTGTGTCATTTCAGTGAATGAGCCAGAAAGGCTTAGAGGATAGAAATAGATTGGATGCTAGCTCTGAAACAGTTAAGCCGAGCCGAACGCAAGGGGAGGGAGAGGGACAGAAGGAAATGGACGGCAAGGAAGGCTGGCAGAGAGAGAAACCTTTCTCCCCAGCAGGAAAAGAAAAGATCTTGCAGTTGGAGAGCTGGGTTAGTCTGGAGGCATTGGTAGATAAGCAATTTACTGGTCCATCATTTGTCGAACCCAGAAGGCCTTGAAGGTTCCAGCAGGGACAATCAGCTGGCTGTCCAGAATGGAGGCTCCCTTCCTTCCTGAGAGGAGTTTACATGGTGCTTCTCCCATGAAGTAAGCCCATGCCTACCCTTCCCTCCCCTTTGTGTGGCAGGGATGTATTCTTTTATATCCCTCCTCAAACCCAAATAGCCCCCTTATTATCTCCCAGCATCTCCATCCTTGACTTAAACAATCAGCTTCCCATGGTTCTCTTCACCCTTATCAGGGTAAGGAGCCAATCAGAGATGAGCAGGGTGCTGATTTGGATAGAGCATTCCTACCCAAGATAGCTTGACTTGGCCTGTGGTCAGCTAGAGACAGAGTTGGTGCCTGTCAGTCCAGGGTGAGATTGTTAATTAGCAGAAAATGCCATTCAGAGAGAGATAGCATGTAAAAGAGTCAGCATTTTATATAACTAGGATGCTCATCATAAACACATAGGCATTTCTTTATCTAAACCTGTGGTTCCTAAATATGATTCTCAGCATTTAATATATGATTGCTTTCATCAGTTAAACACGTGTCTAAGCTTTATCCTTGACAAGCATAGCTCAAAAACAAGTTTCAAACCATGAGCAGAAACAAGCAATTTCATTTGACTTCTGTAGTTCAGCAAAACTCATTCTCTAAATGCTTGCCTACAGGCAGTAATGGGCTGGATGAGGGAGAACAAATTGAAGCTGAATGCAAGCAAGATGGAGGTGCTCTTTGTAGGGGCTCAGAATCTGAGGGATGCGTTAGATCTCCCTGTGCTGGATGGGGTTACACTCCCCCAGAAGGAACAGGTGCGCAGCTTGGGTGTACTCCTGGACCCAGGCCTCACCCTGGTATCTCAGGTGGAGGCCATGGCCAGGAGTGCTTTCTATCAGCTTGGGCTGATTCGACAGCTGCGCCCATTCCTTGGAGAGGATGACCTCAAAACAGTGGTACATCAGCTGGTAACCTCCCGGCTTGGCTATTGCAATGCGCTCTACGTGGGGCTGCCTTTGTACGTAGTCCGGAAACTTCAGTTAGTTCAGAATGCGGCAGCCAGGTTGGTCTCTGGGGCAACCCGGAGAGACCATATTATGCCTGTTTTGAAACAGCTACACTGGCTGCCGATATGTTTCCGGGCAAAATACAAGGTATTGGTTATTACCTTTAAAGCCCTGAATGGCTTAGGTCCGAGTTATCTAAGAGAGTGCCTTCTTTTACATGATCCCCACCGCACCTTAAGATCATCTGAGAAGGTCCGTCTCCAGTTGCTACCGGTTTGTCTGGTGGTGAGTCAGAGGCGGGCCTTCTCTGTAGCTGCTCTTGGGCTGTGGAATGCACTCCCGGCAGAAATCTGTAATTTGAGATCATTGCTGTCCTTCAGGAGAGCCCTTAATACCTACCTATTTGGCCTGGCCTTCTAGGGTTTTAAGTGATTAACTGTTTTAAATTGTTTTATAGTGTTGCCCTGATTTTCAGGGCTTTTAGCTGTTTTATTGGTTTTATTGTGTTTTAATTGTTTTTAATTGTTAATTTGTTTTAACTGTTTTTATCATGCTGTGAACCGCCCTGAGCCATTTTGGAAGGGTGGTATATAAATCTAATAAATAATAAATAAATAAATAAATAAAACTCAAAAGCTTACATCCTAGTTCCTTGCCATACAGTATTCCCACATCCAGGCCTCTATCTAGCCCTTCAGGCTTTCAGGGCAGACCCCAATTCTAATGAGGGGTTTGCCGGCTTGTTCATATCACCTGGAGCTTCAGTAATGCACCATGCAAGGGCGCTGTGTATTATGGGGACCCCCCACTCCAGCTGACACACGATCAAGGAAACGGGATTAGGAGAGCACTCGCTCTCCTGACCCTATTTCCAAGGGAGACTTCATAGGTGGGTTTGCCGCCATGGTACTGCTGGGATCGGCCCGATCATGGTGGTTCACGCATGCATGCAAAACTGAGTTGGGCTCCCTTAGCCCAGTTTTACATGTGCATGTTAATAGCCTCAAAGTGTAACAGTTACAGCTGGTAGTTTAACTTTGGAACTCTGGCGCATGGTCTGCATTGCTACAGCATAAGTTGATCTGTCATATCAGGCTGCTCAATAGTTGGCTCTGGGAAATAGCTGTCAAATTCCCCATTGATCCAAGGAGACAAATGGAGGGATGCAATTCCTGTTGAATTAAATGAAATCTTGAAGATACTGGATGTATTTCAGATGATGGGATGCACCATTTGCTAGGCTGCTATAGAGGAGCAGGGTTGGGTTTACCTACAGACAGAGCACACTGTACCCCTATTTTCCTGTCTTCCACATGGCTACAGTATTCTAGGTTCTGCAGATCCCACCTTCATTTAAACTGGCTTCATTTCAGAGATGTTTTGTCAATAAAAACGTAACAGAATTTTATACTGAAGTTTGCCTAATTACTGGTTTGTTCTTTTTCTGTTTAGGATTTCATGTTTTTTGAACACTCAAAGTAAGATCAGCATTGAGCTAGGGTCTGGTAACATCAGACATTTACGTTTTGAATACTTCAGAGGAAAAGCTGTTCTTGCTTGGTTAAAACGTAGTGCCAGGCCTGCTTATAAGAGATTTTTGTTACTTATTTTTGTAAGCTATCAAGTTCTGTTCTGCTACAAGATGCTCATTTGCCGAAAAAGCTCTAGAACGAATAACAGATTGAAATCTATACCCATTTTTTAAAACTGTATTTTTATATAGCTGATTAATACATATCAAATGATCCTTTCTCACTTGGCTGCAGCATTCACAGAGGGGTCCCTGTGGTGTGCATAAGCAGTGCTGTGGTATGTTGTGAGGGCTGGGGGGTCTGTGAGTCCTCTGACTCTTGAGGCAAGGATCACACCCATGCCTTGTATGCAGAGATAATGGGATGCAAATTTCAAGATACTATTTCTGATGTTAGGCATTTTATTTGAAACAAATTTCCTATTGAGGGGGCTCTGCTCTGGGTGCCGACAATGAGGGAGGCTCGGTTGTCATGCATGCAGGACAGGGCCTTTTCTGTTGCTGCCCCCAGACTCTGGAATGCTCTCCCGGTGGTTACTCGCTCCTCGGTCTCCATCACAATTTTTAGAAAGCATGTTAAATCTTGGCTTTTTGACCAGGCTTTTATATGATTGTCTCTTCTGCTTGTCTTTGTACTTCATATTTTGTATTGTTTTTATACTTGTGTTTTAAATTTTTTAATCAGATTTTTCTTATATTTTTAGCTTAATATTTTAACTGTGTCATTTTTATAATCTTGTTTTTAAATTTTGCTGTGAACTGCCTTGGGATTGTTTAATGAAAGTTGGGATATAAATTTAGAAATAAATAAATAAATATATCTAATATCTACATGGATTTATAAATCTCTCGGTTGTTCCTACTCTTCATGTAAACACATAACTGAAAATACTGATGAAAATACCTCTTAAAATTGGCAAAAAGGTGTATGGCAGCAGACTGAAGAACCATCTCTGTATCATTTGGGCATAAAGGATATGAATGCTAGGAAAATGTGGACAAACTGAACGAGCTGCTCTCTCAGGCTGGCACCTGACATGAGCCAACTTCAGTCTACCTGTGCCTTGTTCAGCCTTCTGCCCCTGCAAGGAGGAACCTGGGCAACATCAACTGCCAACTAGGGATGTGCAAACCAGTTCGACACTGAGGCAGTCGAACCGATTCAATTGGTTGGTTTGGGGTTGAACCGAATCACCCTCTGTTCAGTCTGACCCAAGTTCTATGAACACCTCTACTAACAACCACTTAGCCTGTTCTCAAAGTCATAGATTCCTTGGTAGGAGAGGGTTAATCCAGGAATCTCTGATCATCTGGAGCACTGAGAATCCTCTCAACCCAGCAGTTCTGAACCTGGATAGCCTAGATCTGCTACCCAGGTAAAACTGAGGTAGGACAAAAACAGGACCGTCCTACCCTTGTTTGGGTCATCTGTGCCATTGCACATTTAAAACTGTTCCTGAGCAGTCAATGGCCATGTTTATCAGAGATTCATGTGGCAAGCAGGGTCAGGAAGCAGAGAGCTGTTGCTGTACTGAGGGCTTTTTCTCTGCTGCTCACGCAGTGCGTTGTGGGATAATGGAGGACCCAGCTCAGGTTTTCCCCCCTTCTGGAGTGTACAGCAACCTGATCATGTGGAGGTTGGGTAAGTATACTCAACAATTGCGGGGCGGGGGTCATCTGGGAGGCATGGGGTATGAGCATGCTCCTTCGAGTCCACCCCAGTATCATGTGAAAGTCCCCTATGTGCTGAAGGGAAGTGCCTCTGTGCACAGTCTTAGCCTGGATCACCCAATTCCATTGATTTTGCTTTCAGTTAGAAACTCTGCAATGGGTCGTCCCTGCACCTTTGGTCTTCTGTGTTTGCCTTCCTTGTTGTTACCTATTGTTCTTGCTTTCCTGAAGTAAAACTTCGCTGTGCCCGATATACTTCCCTTGCTATCGTTTTTTACTGTGCCCAAAATACTTCCCTTGCAATCTGACATACTTTTTCTTCTTTAAAAAAACTGTTGAAACTTTTTTCTTTGCTTTTCTCTTTGTTAAGAATTCTATGCTTCAGTTGTAGATAGATGACCTTTACCAGGGAATCGACAGAGGGAGTGTGACTCAGCTGGTTCTTCTGGATCTCTCGGTGACGTTCGATACCATCGACCATGGTATCCTTCTGGATCGCCTGGAGAAGTTGGTGATAGGGGGCACTGCTTTGCAGTGGTTCCATTCCTATCTCTTGGGTAGATTCTAGATGGTGGAGCTTAGTGACAGTTGCTCCTCAAAACAGGAGCTGTTATATGGAGTCCCTCAGGGCTCCATTCTGTCACCAATGCTTTTTAACATCTACATGAAACCGCTGGTTGAGGTCATCAGGAGGTTTGGTGCTGGTTGTCATCAGTATGCTGATGACACCCAAATCTACTTCTCCTTTTCATCTTCAGGAAGTGGCACTCATTCTCTAAATGCCTGCCTACAGGCAGTAATGGGCTGGATAAGGGAGAACAAATTGAAGCTGAATCCAAGCAAGATGGAGGTGCTCATTGTGGGGGTTCAGAATCTATGGGGTGAGTTAGATCTTCCTGTGCTGGATGGGGTTACACTCCCCCAGAAGGAACAGGTGCACAGCTTGGGAGTACTGGACCCAGGCCTCACCCTGGTATCTCAGGTGGAGGCCATGGCCAGGAGTGCTTTCTATCAGCTTTGGCTGATTCGACAGCTGCGTCCATTCCTTGGAGAGGACGATCTCAAAACAGTGGTGCGTCAGCTGGTAACCTCCCGGCTTGGCTATTGCAATGTGCTCTACGTGGGGCTGCCTTTGTATGTAGTCTGGAAACTTCAGTTAGTTCAGAATGCGGCAGCCAGCTTGGTCTCTGGGGCAACCCGGAGAGACCATATTATGCCTGTTTTGAAACAGCTACAATGGCTGCCGATATGTTTCCGGGCAAAATACAAAGTGCTGGTTATTACCTTTAAAGTTCTGAACAGCATGGGTCCGAGTTACCTTAGGGAGCGCCTTCTTTTACATGATCCCCACCACACGTTAAGGTCATCTGAGGAGGTCCGTCTCCAGTTATCACCGGTTCATTTGGTGGCAACTCAGAGGCGGGCCTTCTCTGTGGCTGCTCCCGGGCTGTGGAATGCACTCCCAGCAGAAATTCATAATCTCAGTTCCTTACTGAACTGCAAGAGAGCCCTTAAACCCCATCTGTTTCACCTGGCCTTTCAGGGTTTTTAATTAGTTTTAATTCTTTTAATGCTAACCTGGTTTTCAGGGTTTTCATTTTTATGATAGTTTAATTGTTTTTTAAGATGTTTTTAAATTGGTGTTAATATTTATATCTCTGTTTTAATTGTTATTGGTTTTAATGGTTTCTGTTTTTAATTGTAAACCGCCATGAGCCATTTCGGAAGGGCGGTATAAAAATCAAATAAACAAACAAACAGATTTTAAAACTGTTTAATTTGTTTTTATTTTATCAAACTGTTGTTATTGTATTTTGTGAAATTTTAACTGTGTTTACTCTGTTTTATATTGTGTGTTAAATTTTGTACATCACCTAGAGATGTACATATAAAAATTTGATTGATAAATAAATTCAGGGATTTACTTGCTAAGTCTCCATTGGGAAACATCTACCAGCCTCATAACACTGACCATCAACTACATAGAATACATGCACCTTTTAGTAATCTCTTTTTCTTTTCTCCTTGCCCATTCCTTCTTGTCATCTTATCATCTAACTATAATAATTAGCTGGGATCCCATGCTCTGTTTGTAGCAATCAAAATCACAGTCATTGCAGAAGGGGTAAAAAGCTGTCTAGCAAACATGGTAGTCGTACCTCCCAACTCTATTGCTGTCCACCAGTATTATGGTTGCTCTTAGAGGACAACCTTTTTGCTCTTACATGGAAGACACCAATCAACATGTAGCGATGAGAAGAACACCAAGATCGCATCACTTATTGCCTTTCCTTACCTTCTTTAGCCTCCAGTGCACAAGCCTAACAGCTATATACAGTATATCCCATATCCCAGGGAGCCTCCACAGAAAATCCATACCATCAGCAGCCATTCCAGATGAGTGCATCAGAGAAGTGAGGTGAGACAGCAAAGCTAGGACTCCCTGTTGGCCCTTCCTATCCTAGTACTGTCTCTATATGCAGCAATCCCACCTGCTATTTGGATTTGCTTGTCTTCCTTTTCCCTTTCCTCACTATTTACTTTTGTAGCTTAGTGGACTGCAGGCTTTACTGTCCTTGCTGTCCTGAGGAGTGGGATCCCTTGCGAGTATACATCAGGGAAAGGGGTTTTTGTTTAAAA
Organism: Hemicordylus capensis; assembly: GCF_027244095.1. Lineage (NCBI taxonomy): Eukaryota > Metazoa > Chordata > Lepidosauria > Squamata > Cordylidae > Hemicordylus > Hemicordylus capensis. The sequence goes on along the minus strand of NC_069659.1, from coordinate 317,082,934 downwards.
AATCTTGGTTTTCAATATAGTCTTTGTCAGAGGGAACTAAAAAGTATGGAAATGGCTTCATTGAAATAATGCATTATAAAACTGAACACACTAAGACTGCACATGTAAATACTGCTGCAAGGAGTTATTTGAGATCAACACCAGTGTCTGGTCACCATTGCTGGGCATCTGTCAGGGAACCAAGGCTTTCAGAAGGGCCTACTGGCAATCCAAGACTACCTCTTGTTCCCATAGCCCTTGTGGGTTATGATGGTGATTGAACAACTTTCTTGTGCAAGAGAGGTGCTCTATTGTTGCCATCCAATCCACCAAGGAAAACCCTACCATCAACTACCATGGAAGACAGTTTCCCCCCTGAAACTTGTTTTGAGGCCCAACTTTTCTTTTTAGCCACAATATTTTGATTGTAAATTTGATTTTGAATGGATTCCTCAATTGGAGAGGAGAGCTGGTCTGGTGGTAGCAAGCATGACTTGTCCCCTGGTTGCATATGAATGGGAGACTAGAAGTGTGAGCACCGATTCGTATCAGGGCATGGAGCCACTCTGGGAAGAGCAGAAAGTTACAAGCCCCCCCCCCCCGCCCGTGGCATCTCCAAGATAGGGCTGAGAGAGATTCCTGCCTGCAACCTTGGAGAAGCTGCTGCCTGTCTGTGAAGACAATACTGAGCTAGCTAGACCAAGGGTCTGACTCAGTATATGGCAGCTTCCTATGTTCCTAAGGCTAGGTGTGAATTTTGCATGTTCCTGCCCAGAATCATTAAAAAAAAAAATAAACATCATGCACACACAATATTATATGACCATTTTGTTGTAGTTCTCCCCTGAAAGTTACTGGAACTCCTTTTGGGAAACAAGTGTCTCACGGAGACACTAAGGAACTTTTAATGAGGCATTAATTTTAATGAGAAATTAATGGAACAATGGTATTTTAGTAAAGTGCTTAGGAATGGAATGCTTGTTAAGTGTCCCAGTATATTTTGTAGCACTTCAAAGCTAAAGGTAACAAAGCTAAAGTAATAAAACAAAATAAAGGGTAAGCATAAAAAAGCTGCTTAATAGTTCATTTTATTGGTTTTAGTTACAAGAAAAACAGGTCTGCTTTTATTTAAATTGCTATAGGCTGCATTCAGACATAACACAAAACTAGAGGTGAAGGGACCTCCAGTTTTGAAAACTCTGCATCTGAATGCGGGCAACTGCAGTTTCATCAAAAAATAGACCCGAGGTTTTCCTCCCCAGACCGTGATTTGTACCTTTGGTTTGCAGTCAGGTCTGCTGCCTGGACCTCCGGTTCTGCAGTGCCAGCATTGCATCCGAATGCTGGCACCGCAGTCTGGTTGCTTTGCAACTGGATTTGAGGGAGGAAGCTCCTCCCTCACTCCTGCTGCTATTGACTGCCGGGGCTGTCCTTCAGTAAAGAAGGAAGAACAGGCAGCCAATTCTCAGATTGGAGAGCAGGGGGAAGAGGAGCGTGGTTTTGGACCCATGGTTCCATGTTATTCCTGAAGGCAGCCAGTGCAATACATCTTCATTATAGCACCATTTGACTCATCTTGAACAGTGGAGAGGCAGCTGAGGGGAATAAAGCTGAAGAGACACAAAAATTGTTGGTACTGTGTAACCTAATAGGAAAACAACCCAAAGCCAAAATAGAATAAAACCATTATTACCACAAACTAAAATATCCCAAAGTAGTAAGCTAAACGTCAAGCAAAATGGAGGGACACACAAAGCGGAGCATGACTGAAGAGCCCTGAAACCATAGTAACACCTAGGGGTTCCTCTGAGTTATGTCCAGTGTAGTTTGCTGCAGAGGAACCTAGAAGGGATGCTCTACAGTCTGTTGACTGCCACAGATCTGGATTTTTCATGCATGCTCCCAAGTCCTGGCAGTAGAGAAGGCAACACATGGGCACCACTTCTTAGCCCTTTCTATCATGGATCTAGCACCCGAGTTTAATTCCTTTACTCCATTGGTCTGAAGACAGAAGGGACTGAGCCCACCAAGGCAGCTGGGGAGCAAATGGAGAAGTGGAAAGGCAAAGAGAATGGGTTTTGTTTTGTTTTTTAAAAAAGAGTGCCCATCATCCCTTCTCATCACACCATGACTTATTGTGGAGTCCAAATTATCTTCTGTTTGCATGGTGCAGACACATGATGTAGTGATTTGAATGGTTTCCCCAGCTTTTGTGAATAATGCATAGTCCACTCATTAGGGATGTGCAGAATCGGCCCCGTAGTCTGCAATGGTGGAATTTTATCCCTCTGTCATCCTTTCACATAGGAACATAGGAAGCTCCCATATACTGAGTCAGACCATTGGTCTATCTAGCTCTGTATTGTCTTTACAGACTGGCAATGGCTTCTCCAAGGTTGCAGGCAGGATTCTCTCTCAGCCCTCTCTTGGAGATGCCAGGGAGGGAACTTGGAACCTTCTGCTCTTCCTAGAGCAGCTCCATCCCTTACAGGGGATAGCTTACAGTACTCACACCTCTAGTCTCCCATTAATATTCAACCAGGGCAGATCCTGCTTAGCTAAGGGGACAAATCATGCTTGCTAACACAAGACCAGCTCTCCTCTCCTCACCCGTATCCTGGGTTGCCTGATCATGTAACACTGTTCAGACAACTACACAAATACAATAAAAAGGGTATCTAGGGAGAGAGCAGGATCATAGCAGGAAGCCCTGGCCTCTGAAGAGTGGAGAGGCAGCTGAGTCACAACCATACACAGTCAGTGTGACATCTGTATGCTTCCTCCATGCATGCCAAGTTTGTGTGCATCTGGCATTTTAACCAAAGGGATTGAATGGGCTTAGGAGAGTGTCTCTAGGAGCTGTCAATCAAAAGAGGAGTCCCCTCCTCCAAATAGAACACTTGAGATGAGCAGAAACTGTTGCTTTCTCGAAGTTCTCTTTCTAAGGTGATTCTGCTAGTTAACCCTGAGGAGAGAAAAGGCTATCTGAGAGGAGTCAGCAATATTTTGGATGAGCCTTGAGGACTGTCACATTGTTAGTTTTTAATTCAGGGGTGGCTCGCCAATGAGGAGAGGTGAGCTGTTGGCCTCCGGTGGTGCTTGCCCGAGCCCTAGGGCAGCAACTGCAGGCATCCCACCCTTCCTCCACCGCCCACGAGCACTGGCTCACTTGCTTTGCCTCTCTTTCCTGTCACCAAGGCAACGGGGCAAGCACTGCCCCCACCAGCATTTCCTGGCTAGCCAGAGCTTCACCAGCCACCTGACTGGCTTCCTTTCTCTCAAACGGGTGCACAACTCAAATGCCCTGGTGGGCCGGAATCAACCATGACTTGGTGTTCAGGAGCTGGTGTCAATTTTCAGCGCATTAATTATTATATTAAAATTAGTTAATATTAATGAAAGCAATTATTAACTACTTGTGAATCTTGTCTTCCCATCAAGGGACCCATAATTTTAACCAAGGAGAGTGGCCAGAAAATAGGCCCTGTCCCTTCTCATGAATACAGCAAATATTTATATATCACTTTCCAACAAAAGTTTCCCAAAGTGGGTTTATATAGAAATCGAAATATATAAAGTAAATAATTAAATGGCTCCCTGTCCCCAAAGGACTCACAACCTTACAAAGAAACATAAGATAGACACCCGCAACAGCCACTGGAGGGATGCTGTGCTGGGGATGGACAGGGCCAGTTGCTCTCCCTCTGCTCAATTAAGAGAATCACTACTTTAAAAAGATGCCACTTTACCATGCTGACAATTATCAGTCAGTGTGGGGCAGCTCTTCACCACTGGATTTTTAAAAATAAATAATTATCTTTGCTTGTCTTGCCCTAGCCTGCATTGACAAAAGGCATTTTTTAAAATGGTGCTTCACCCTCCTGGTAGATTTGCACAAGTGCACCAAGAAATTGTTGTTGTTTTTTTAAATCATGTCAGCAACCCCACCCCCTCCAAAACCCCTTGGCTCAAGATAGAGGAGAAGGAGGGGCCAGTGGATGCGTTCTAGAGGTGGCGTATGGAAGTTCCCTGCCTGTAAAAGTCACTACAGTAATCAGACAGATTACTGCCCGAGAATCGCTGTGCTCCCAGTTTCAAGCCACTACCTCATTCTATTACACTTTGTAGCACTGTAAGCATTGCAAATCTCATAGTGTGGAAAATGCCCTTAAGGGCCTACTGCAAGGAAAATAACCTGCGAAGAAGATGCTGATAAGGACTGCATTGGTATTGGATCTTTTTAGCTTACAAAACACCAAACAGAAAAATCCAAAACTGGATCAAATGTGATTGCAATTTGAACACTACTCTCTTATTTTTCAGATTCAATCATTCACAAATCCACAAAGTGCAAGGTGAGTGCATTGTTTCATTTCTTTCGTCTGCCTGGCTTAGTCAAGGGCCATCATAAAACCGTGTTCAGTTGGGTGCCTCCTATGTTTCTTTTTTATCTCTTACTGCTAGAACTGAGAGGGAGTAAAAGCATACCCCCAGAAATAGTAATCTTTGGAAAATGTATTTTTCATATATAAACAAATCAGAGAATTTGGATCACTGTTAAGAAAGAATTAAAGGAGTTGGAAGTAATATTATTAGACTTACTATTCAGTATTCTGATGCAATGCTATTGAAATAAGTAAAATAATTTTGCAGTCAATCATTTGAGAGTCAAACCCAAAGTCATAAGCAGTTGAATCTATAACATAAAATCATTATAGGAAGTTAGCTAAGGAATAAGAAAAATTCAGGAGATGAAACTTTGGTCCATCCCTGAGTTATCCTGGTAGGAAACGCTTTTGCACGTTGAATTTTTGCCTGTGAGGTTACCATCACAGCCTCTGGCATGAAAAGTGGTAGACCCTCAGGTGTAAAGAAAGTGAAATAATAATCCCAATAGCACATCTAGAAACTATAAAGAATATATGATACAAATGTGTTTTATATAAGTATTCTAGTTGGTGCTTCCTACCAAATAATGGCTGACATTACAGGGCAGGGATTCATTGATGGAGTCAGAGCTGCCTCCAGGCAGGGAGCCTCGGAATAGTTTGAGGCATCCTTCCCTGCCCTCTAGGAAAAGGCTACCCGGGCTCCCAAGCATCCAAGTAAAGCAAAGATCTCAGCATCTAAGCAGAGCAGAAGTGTGAATGATTGGGGCAGGAGAGGCCTGCCTGCTTCTCAGAAACCCTGGCACTTCTACATGAAATGGGGGTGGTTTCAAGCAAGGGTCCACCATCAACTCACTGGTCCAACTTGGGAACTCTGAGCTATGGCCCCATTCAGTTAATTGTATAGCCATCCAGTCTACAAATCTTTTTCCAGTGTGTGTGTGGGCACGGGGGATAGCAGCCACTGCACTTCAAATCACACAATCTGCATGTGTGCGTTATACTATACTATACTATACTATACTATACTATACTATACTATACTATACTATACTATACTATACAGGTGAAACTCGGAAAATTAGAATATCGTGCAAAGGTCCATTAATTTCAGTAATGCAAATTAAAAGGTGAAACTGATATATGAGACAGATGCATTACATGCAAAGCGAGATAAGTCAAGCCTTAATTTGTTATAATTGTGATGATCATGGCGTACAGCTCATGAAAACCCCAAATCCACAATCTCAGAAAATTAGAATATTACATGGAACCAAGAAGACAAGAATTGAAGAATAGAACAATATCGGACCTCTGAAAAGTATACAGTGTACTGTGCTTGATTGGCCAGCAAACTCGCCTGACCTGACCCCATAGAGAATCTATGGGGCATTGCCAAGAGAAGGATGAGAGACATGAGACCAAACAATGCAGAATTGCTGAAGGCCGCTAATGAAGCATCCTGGTCTTCCATAATACCTCATCAGTGCCACAGGCTGATAGCATCCATGCCACGCCGCATTGAGGCAGTAATTGCTGCAAAAGGGGCCCAAACCAAGTACTGAATACATATGCATGCTTATACTTTTCAGAGGTCCGATATTGTTCTATTCTTCAATCCTTGTCTTCTTGGTTCCATATAATATTCTAATTTTCTGAGATTGTGGATTTGGGGTTTTCATGAGCTGTACGCCATGATCATCACAATTATAACAAATTAAGGCTTGACTTATCTCGCTTTGCATGTAATGCATCTGTCTCATATATCAGTTTCACCTTTTAATTTGCATTACTGAAATTAATGGACTTTTGCACGATATTCTAATTTTCCGAGTTTCACCTGTATAGTATAGTATAGTATAATGCACACATGCAGATTGTGTGATTTGAAGTGCAGTGGCTGCTATCCCCCGTGCCCACACACACACTGGAAAAAGATTTGTAGACTGGATGGCTATGCAATTAACTGAATGGGGCCATAGCTCAGAGTTCCCAGGTTGGACCAGTGAGTTGATGGTGGACCCTTACTTGAAACTACCCCCATTTCATGTAGAAGTGCCAGTGTACTATACTATACTATACTATACTATACTATACTATACTATACTATACTATACTATACTATACTATACTATACTATACTATTATTGTGTATAAAGATGGAAGTAATACAATGAGCAGGATCCAGATTAGTGTTACACTACCATAGAGGATGATGCTTTGGGATGTTGTGCAAAGAAACTAACCTCTGTTGAAAACTATTTCTTGTGCTAGCCGAAGATGCTGTGCTATAGCCAGCTGCTGCACACAGTACTGCAGAACATGTTGCATTGCTTCTACTACTACGACTATCTCTAGCACAATGTGTGGTATATACAATATGTGGTACATATGAGCATAGGAAATTGCTTTAAACTGAGTCAGAACATGGCTCCATCTAGCTCAGTAGTGGCTACAGTGACTGGCAATGACTCTAAGCTTTCAGGAAAGAGTCCTTCCCAGCCCTCCTGTAGCAATCCAACCAGGGACCTCTGAGCTATGGCCCCATTCAGTTAATTGTTGCACAACACATTGTACCTTCTTATACAGTATATCTCCCAGAAAAGGTTTTTCACAAGCAGTTGTGCAACATTGCGGAAAAGCTCAAAACACTTTTTCGAGGTACATTTTTCTCACGTTATATAAGTGCAACATTAGTTGGATGCAACAATATATTCGTTGGATCCTGCCTAACACGTCCTAGAAAGTTATATACAGTACGAATTCATTACAAAACCACGTTTTGTAATGTGACTTCTGCAACCCCGAGGCTAAAACAGTCATTTGTGTTTTTTAATGGTGCTGCAGGAGAGTCTGACCATGGTGTCCAGGGTTCTTCAGGAACTTCTGGTGCCCCTCAAGTTCAATATCATCCTAATGCAACATGGATGCCAGCACCAATGGTGGTGCCTCTCAACTTTCCTCCTGGATTAGAACATTTAAGCCAGGTATCACTCTATTTATTTTCAAATTGTGTCTGTTTTCCTCTCGTATATATCCATCTTATAGGAAAACACACAAGTAGTATTGGGGAAATGACTTGCTTAGCAAGTATGAGGTTGCTAGTTCGAATCCCTGATGGTATGTTTCCTAGATTATGGGAAACACCTATATTGGGCAGCAGCAATATAGGAAGATGCTGAAAGGCATCACCTCATGTTGCATGGGGGATGGCAATGGTGAACCCCTCCTGTATTCTACCAAAGAAAAAACCACAGGGCTCTGTGGGCGCCAGGAGTTGACACTGACTCGACGGTGCACTTTATCTTTACCTTTAGTATCATAATAATCCTCGGGAAAGTCGAGTCCTGTGGGGACATACAGTAGATCCAAATGTATATAGCAGCAGTTTTGAAAGTATTCAAGTTCCACTTATTATTTTTTATTATTATTATTATTATTACATTTATATCCCGCTCTTCCTCCAAGGAGCCCTGAGCGGTGTACTACATACTTGAGTTTCTCTTTCACAACAACCCTGTGAAGTAGGTTAGGCTGAGAGAGAAGTGACTGGCCCAGAGTCACCCAGCTAGTTTCATGGCTGAATGGGGATTTGAACTCGGGTCTCCTCGGTCCTAGTCCAGCACTCTAACCACTACACCACGCTGGCTCCACTGTGATGGCTGCTTAGTTTAGAACCATATCAAGTTTACTAGCATTTCCCTAATTAGGACTGGTTGTTGCAATTGCCATCACTTCTCACCTAAATTAGCAATATATAGGAGGGAATTCAAGGGCTCAGAAACATGCCAGGACTTAACTAGTGCTAGACAAGAATGTTCCTCTGTGCTACTTCATGTAGGAAAGTGTGTGGCAGTGCACAAGTATATGCAAGTGTGCTCTCTCTCTGCAGCTGCTAGCTTCTAAGGTCGTTGACACCACCTATATGGCTGGGACTGGAGGGAAGGCAGGAACCTACCTGCCTTCCCGCACACAATTGGAGCCCAAACCAGGCTCCTCTGTCTGCACACCCAGACAAGCACTGTGGCAAGGGGGTGGGGAGAGAACTGGGCCACCAGAAATCCCACAATGTATCACAATCCACAATGTAGTAGTGATCAGAACCAATCACTGCTACAGCCATTCAGAGTCTTCTCATCTTGGGACAGCTTCTTCATAGCCTTCCTTCTAAACTGGCCCAGAACCCATCATTCATCAGCATGCATCTACAGCTGCATTTGTAAAAAGCCGCAGCGGGCACCATTATACCTAATCTGAGAGGGTCTGCAACTACTACTACTATGGATATTTATATATCGCTCTTCAACCAAAGTTCTCAAAGCGACTTACATAGAAAGATAAATAATACATAAATAAGATGGTCCCCATCATCTCATACTGTGTGGGAGATGGCAATCGTAAACCCTTTTCATTTGTAATGGTATAGTTATAGGGCATGGGCATTTTTAAATCAATAATGCCCTGTGCAAAGTATGATTACATTCCATGTTTAACATTTCATTTTTAAAAAACTCTTCAACAGATTGATCAGATATTAATTCATCGGCAGCTTGAGCTCCTTGAAAGTATGTATCTTCTTATATCACTTGAAAATATTGCTGCATTCAAATTTTTTTTTAATGATTTCACAGGTTGATTTTTAGTGTATTTCTTAAAAGATGATCAAGATATTTGACTGTGTTTTCTTGACTGATGTGTAAGCCATGAGCTTTTTAAAGCATTGCACATCCATCAAGTTCTGAAAGACTATTAGTAATGATTTGGTTAATATATTCAAAGTGCATTATTTATAGCTAATGAGGATTGCATTGGTGCTTATACCTAATACATTGCAAGGATACCTGATACTAGATATTGAAAGGATAAAGTCAGTTTGCATGTCAGAATGAGTCTTTCTAGATGGTAAATTGTACCAGCCTCACTGTTGATTTCCATAGGGAATATTGCTACCCCTATAAATGACATTCATTCAATTCCACATTTTTCTACCTCGTAAGGACTTTGGGGTAATTCTGGCTGATATGTGAATGCACACCTCCATTCATCATCATCATCAATTTTATTACGGCCATTGGCCAGCAGAAATAGTAGTAACAAATATACTCAATACAACGATCAATAAAACAATGCTAAAACACAATATAACAGAATACAATCACTCATAATAAATTACTTAAAAACAATAGACAGTTCTCTCAATTAAGCACTTAATAGGGACCTCCATTCTAGAGGAGATGCCAACAATTCTGGAGGAGATGTTAAAAACTTGCTGGCCTCTGCAATGGGGGAAGAAGCGTGGTGTGTGAAGGAATATGGAAGAGGAAAGGCGGTGGTGCTGGGGCAAGAAACTCTGTGTTGGCAGTGAGTGGGGGAGGAGAAAGATGGCCACCCATCTTGCTACAACCCTGCTCAAAGGGGATGAGAATCAAACCAGCCAAGTGACCTAGTTTGTCAAGCGCTGCTTGCTCCAGGTGGTAAGAGTGGGTGGTGGTAGTGGTCGGAGAAGAAAATGGGGGTGGAACACTGATTGGCAAGGAGAAAGAGAGGAGGTAAGATAAGGAGGCACCACAAAGAGCAGCTTTTTATTGTAGGATGCTGGCAGTGGAGACAAGAAAACTGTGCCAAAGACAGGCAAAGAAACAGATGTATGTGCACAGCCCACAGTGAATATGGATAAAATAAAATCGTCAGTCCTCCAATCTGTTGGAAATTCTCTGTGGTGAGAGAATCCCTTTTCCATTATAGCAGAGTGCACAGAGGCACAACACAGCGGTAGTTTAGTTAGGCATGCGTGTGTGCTGAGAGTAAAGTAACTTGGAGCCTATTCATAGTTTCAAATCAATATAAAAGGCATTTATTAAGGAACTCCATTCTAGATAGGAAAGTGAGGAGTTAGGATTTCTAATCTATCTATCTAGCTGGATGCAGATGGATTCTGCATCTTCTCTGCACATATGGTGCAGGGAGAGAGGCTTGCCATGTTGCAAGGTAGGAGGCCAGGTAGGGAAGAGAGAGAAGGAAGGAAGCTGAATCCCTAAGAGTAGCAATCTACATTTCAAAGGGATAGCATCAGAGCAGTAGAGAAGGGATGACCAATGTCTTGACTCTCTAGCCCTCTGACTTACTAGTCTGTCCTCCACTGTCTGAGACAAAGAGACAGCGCAAAGTCCTTTAACTTCCAACACAATCATCCTGCAAAACAACAACCACCACCCAACAAAAACAACCCCTCTCATCTAGAAAACCTCTATGTTCTCTTTACAGTTGTCCAAACTGAACTTGTCCTCTCAATGATTCTGGCCCAGGGATGTCAGTTTGAAGCGTTATACAAATTAGATAGTAGACAGATAGACAGACAGACAGACAAATTTTTAAAAACTTAATTCTATCTCATTACTGGCAGTATTTTCACTTTCAAAAGAGGTAAAATGTTTTTCCCACGATACCAGAGTATAAATACTACTCTCAAAATTATCCGGGGTTCTCAGGTTTGTGTCCCCAGATGTTGTTCGGCTACAACTCCCATAATCTCCAACCACAATGGCCTCTCTGTCTGGGAATTCCCGGCCATTGTGGCTGGGAATTATGGGAGTTGTAGCCCAGCAACATCTGAGGACCCAAGCTAGAGAACTACTGCCCCAAGGACTTTTCAAGAGAGCAGTTAAGATCATAGTTATGTACTATATAGCAGAATCACAACCACAAGTTTTAAAAGCTGGAATTCAAGTTTCCTCTTGAATTCTCTAGCTTTTCTTCATTGAAATGCTATGGCAAAAAACCAAAAGCGTTCTCCTCATTTACCACCTTGCTTCACTTTATCCCTTTCAGAAAGATATATTTGCATTTGTTTTCTGATGCAAAGAAACCTTAGGGGGTGGGTGGAAGTGGGGTCACAACCACTTGTCTCAAACACACACACACACACACACACACACGCCTTGCCAGTGCATTCAGCTGAAGCTGTGCACATAGTCTGCACACCTACAAATGTTTTTCAGGTGATCCGAACCCTGGATTTTTCAGGGTACCAGTTTGTATCACGGGCAAAGATATTTATACAGTTTACTGAGGGAAGCAAGCAGGTAGAGCCTGGGGACAGCTCCACATCAGGCAGAGACCTCCAGTGTTAATTCTTACTGCATGTTAAGCAATGAAGACTTATTCCTTCTATCTGTCTAAGATTGATGTCTCACACCACTGATCTTCAATATGTTCCAAGCAGGGACCACTTTGACAAAAAAAAAGCCTTCAGTGTAAGAGTTGTTTTCCATTGTACTAACCTCTGCACAGTACTGTGCTTTTCTCAATACTGGAAGGGCCATTTTAGAGAGTCAGAAGCACTGTGAAAGGCTAGCATGCATGCATGCCTTCCAAGATGATGCAGGGAGTCATGGGGGCTCTGTTTCCCTTAAAGGGGTGCCCCCACCCCCGCCCACAGTGCAGGACAAAGTGCAGCATTTCACACTGAGAGTGGCCATCTTTGCCACACGCCAGAGGACTGTGCAGAATATTTCACTTTGGCCAAAGCTTCACATAGGCCCAATAAACAGTCAAGGAGTCACACTGAGAGCAGAGGCGTATCTAGGGGAAATAGCGCCTAGGGCAAACACTGAAATTGCGCCCCCTGTCCAAGCATCTGACACCCATCTTTCACATAACTTTACCATAATATCAGCTGAAAAATACAAGTCAGGCTCGTTAATCTTTTAATATTTCAAAAACTATTTTAGCAGTGGATGTAGCCAGACCAAAAAATGCTGGAAAACTACAAATTTCAGTATGCTGGGGCTCATGAAATACCCAAATACTATGTGGAGGTATACTTGGAAAACTAAACAGAAGTGCCTGTCTAATTCTCTACTATGTATTGTAGCATCACCATTACATAAGTTTTAAAAATCAATGGAGAATTTGACTTTTCCCAGATACTCTGTAAATAATTAAAGGATATGCAGAGTAAACTGTGTCACTGCTTGGAATATATTCTAGTTTTTCAGAAAGACAGTTAAAATCAGAGAAAGAGAGCAAGAAACTCCCAGTGGGCCTTAATATTAAGGATTTCACACTGATTCAAAGACAAATTCTCCATTAATAGCCATATGAGCAAGACATCACATTTAACTCACTTATCACAAGAAGCAAAGTAAGAGCAAATGAATACAATCCTAGCTCATATGTTTCAGCTCAGTATTCACAAGCCCTGATTCTCTGTACATAGTGCCAATCTGAATATGTGTACAGTGACTTATATATTATTATTTTTTTACCTGTAGCCCCTTCGGAGGGGCTTCCTAAAGGCTGGGGGGTTTGCAAAGGTTCCCCCCCCCCACTGGCCTCTAGGTCCTCGCAGGGACCATTTGAGCATGTGCAGTGGCCATTTTTAAAAATCTTTTTTTAAATGGCTACTGAAAACAAAATGGCCACCGTGCATGCTCAAATGGCCTCTGCAAGGCCTGGCATGACCTAGGGCCTCACAGAGGCCATTTGAGCATGCACGGTGGCCATTTTGTTTTTGGCAGCCATTTCCCCCCAAAAAAATTAATTTTACAAAATGGCGCCCCCTTCAAGTGGTGCCCAGGGCACATGCCCTGCCTGCCCTACCCCTAGATACACCCCTGACTGAGAGTTGACGGGAGCCACTGTTAGCCCTTGCGACTTACAATGAAGAACATGGTCTTAAGCCAGTTCACAGATAGAGCCTACTTGTGTACAGTTATCTACCCTTTAGGCTCTGTGCACAGTCCTGATGAATGCACTAAGGTTGCCAATCAGTGTGATTGTGTTCTCTGTCCACTCACTCCCACACAATTACTGAATGCAAAGAAGTCTTCTGAATAGAAGGCTGATTTATGTTCCTTCACTTTCAGTAACAACCGGCTTTGAAACTTGCAACAAATATGAACTAAAAAATGGTTTGGGGCAAAGGGTGTACTTTGCTGTTGAGGAAACTGATGGGTTTACACTAGGCGGTTTTGAGGGACTACGAGCATTTACAATTAGGATCTTCAACAACTTGGGCCAAGAAGTCATAGAGCTCCGAAGACCTTTCAGAGACATTTGTAGATGCTGCTGCTGCTGCTTCTTGCAAGAGGTAAATCCCCTTTTCTCTATACCCCTATTCAGACATTGAGCCCTTTCTCATGATCTATGGGAAGGGCTTGATGGGTGGGGAGGAAGGGTTTTTTTACCTTACTGTAGTAGGGGCACAGAGGAAGATATGGTGAGGAGGTTTAGTGGTGTGGTCCCCTTTTTCCACTTGCACATGTAAGGTTTCATAGATTTCTTATACTCACACCTATAAAGGGTTTCAGTTTAAATGTTTGTAACCTTGTAATCCCATTTTTCACTGAAGACTGTGTAACCACCGGCATCCCTGTACTCATATTTTGAATTTTACAACTTTGTGTCAATTAGTATAGTAAGGCAAAGGTGAGGTTTACTTAAAACAGCATACACTCTAATCAACCACCTGAGATAGGGAGAATGGGAAGATGTGCAGCCAAGGACAATATCTTGATTGGAATGTCCTTGGCCGATGGTCAAGTGTTTGGGTCTTACACAGGCTACTGATAAGGTGTACCAGCAGCCCATTTCCAGGTGGTGCTTATGAGTTTTGTAAAAGTATAAGAAAGATAGCAGAACACCCAGTAATTTGAACCTCAGCGTAGGCCGAGTGTCCCGGGAAGGTGCTACACAGGCAGCTGGCATCGGGGTCATCCTTTGTCATTTGGGGTTCCTGACAGTCAAAGGGATGTATGGTATATCAGGGATGTGTGAATTGATTTGGGTACAAAATGACTTGTACCCAAATCTACCTGTTTGGGGTGATTTGTGGACAAAACAAATCGACCCTGTGCTAGCTGGCCAGGTTTGGGTCCAAAACAAATCACCCAGATTTTGGATCTGAAAAATTTGTAGATTCAGACCTCCATTTTGCGGCAATCTCTCTTTCTGCCTCCATTCTGTGTCAAGAATTTTTTTTGAAAATCCCACCCTCCCAAGCTTTAGATTGGTGACTCACAGTGTGCAACGATTGGCTGGTGATCCCCACCCCCTAGTTCCACATTGGCTCATTTCCATTCAAATCATATGTTGCCAGGGGTGACTGATGCTGCATTGGCTAGGGGAAGGGTCAAAGAAGGGACAAGGGTGGGGGGAGTTCAAAGGAGGGATTTTCAAATGTATGTAAGGAGGCAGCCAGCCACCATTCTGCCTTTCTGTCTTGTGGGAGAAGAGAGAGAGAGAGCCAGAGGAACTTTGCTTTGCCTTTCCTGTCTGCTGCCTGGAGTGGATTCTCTGCTTTTTGTTCCTGCTTTCCTGAGTAAGGAAAAGAGAAGAGAATTTTTTTCACCCCCTTCCTTCTGCTGAGAGAATCACTGCCTGCACCTGCTGTCTGTGTGAATCAATTTGGATACTAAACTATTTGTACCCAAATCTACCTGTTTTAGGAGATTTGTGGACAAAGCAAGTCACCCCTGTGCTAACTGGCCAGATTCACAGCCAAAACAAATTGGGGGTGATTCGATTCGGTACAAATTAAATCGAGAAAATCAATTTGTGCACGTCCCTAAGGTATATCTTTTGCTCTGTAATCCTCTTTAGGTTTTATTTAGCTCTATCTAATAAAACTTCTTTTGGCATTTACACTGGTATGAGCTTATTGCCTCTGAATTCCTGAACCTGTTGGACATCAGCTGGACACCGGTGCCAATACACCTTCCTTTCCCCGCAGACGATCCATGGAGGATGCTGGGTGTGTGGAACACACATCCAGATGATCCTCCATTACCTCTGGCAGCATGGAGGGTCGGGGGCTGGAATGCATTGTTCTGCCCCCCCCCCCAGAACTCCCATAATGCACCACACAAGTGCACAGTGCACTGTGGGTATTCCCTAGTGCTGGCCAAGTCCACCGCAGTCTGCCAGCTCCAGGAGCCCATCAGTCTGTAAGCAGCCAGGGCTGGCAGATGATCAAAAAACCAGGGCTAAGGGAGTGCTTGCTCCCTTAATCACATTTAAGCTGCGGGCTCCGCAGGCAGGTTTGCCTGCACCACTTGCCTCCCGCTCCTTCTCATGAGCAGCCAAAAGCAGGCTTGGCTGCCTTAACCTGCTCTTTTGGGGGTTGTTAGGGATTTTGCCCCCAGTAGTAACCATCAGAGCACTAGGGATGAGCACACAATCCTGGTACAGAGTAGGTAGCAGAGGATGATTTAGTTGTTGCAACTATTTAGAAAAAACACATGGAGATTCTTGTAGAACTAAATACTAAGTATTTATTGGTTAAGTACACTTGGATAGGAAAGACCTAATCCTAATCTAAAGGACTACATAATGAATAGGTAAGGAGGGAGAGAGATGTTTCCATCTGCTCTCTAAGAGGAAAGGAAGGACTGTGAGGCTCAACAGGAAATACCTGAAGAGTCATATCAGGGGTTATAGAGACAGGTAGAACAGTTAGGGAGACCTTTACTCACTATCTCTACTCCCACTGCCCCTAGTGGCCATTAGGGTAATTGGTGCAATAGGTCGATGCACTGGAACTCCATCACCAAGACATTTGTGAGAACAGCCTCATTATGTTGTACACATGTCTGTACACTTTTACATGCTTTTGTGTGAATAACTGTACCCATGTTGATTTTAGCAGTGAACCTCGGTACAGGACCCTGAAATACAGATAGGAAGTATACTGCTGCACCTGCATTCAGCATAACATGTGCCTAACTGTACCTGCAAATAGATCTGTATCCGTGAAGACTGTACACAGATTGTACGAGTGTAGGACATAATGTGTGAATAGGGCATATGAGTCTCCTTTTCTTGGGGGAGTGGGAGGTGTAGACTCCTCCAGTCATCAAGATGTGGATATTTGGGATCTCCTATCATGTAAATTAATTGGCCTTGGTATTTGGTTGTTTGATTTTCAAGGATGTGCGCTCGCGCTCTCTCTCTCTCTCTCTCTCTCTCTCTCTCTCTCTCTCTCTCTCTCTCCCTACCTACCTCCCTGAGTGTGCTGTCTCCCTCTCTTTCTCCTTTCAGTCCTCCTTTTCCTCTTTGCTAAAGCATGGAACATACCAATTTCTTTCCCCAAAATGCTAAACGCACTTGCTTGTATACATTGCTGGTAACTCTTCACTGAGCAATCTCTGGTCTTCTTTGGATTGTTAAATGTTTAAGCCTTGTTAACAAATTATTCTGCCTAAAACAGTTACTACCACAAAACCAAACAACACGGATGCACTCCTGTGTGCTTAGCCATTTGTTTGAAGCAGCCTGTGCAGCTTAAAGTACTCCAGGGAATGCTCCTCTCCCCTCCACTCCGCAAAATGAGAAAGCTTAGATGATATTCAAAAGTATAAGAGTACTGTACTCATTTCAGTTTCTCATGACTCAAGTCAATTCAAGTGATACATATTTGTATGGCCTGGTTCATACATAATGGGAAACCAGAGGTCCCTTCACCTCTGGTTTCCAAACCTGAACGTACAAACCTGGGCAATTACAGGTGTGTGTGTTTTTTAAATGGACCCACAGTTTCCCTCCATATGTCACCTTTGGCTTGTCATTAGTTTCACCTCATTAAACTGTATTTCTGCAGTGCTGAAGGGTCATCTGAACCCAGGAGTGCAGTTTGCCAACTCCAGTACGGGGAGGAAGCTCCTCCCTCACTCCAGCTGCTATTGGCTGCATGGGCTGTCCTTCAGGAAAGACAGAAACCTGCATAGCTAGCTCCTCTGCAGTAGGAGCTCCTCCTCGACAGCAGGGATGTGCACGGAACCTGTGGTTCTGCCGGTTTGAAGGCAGTGGGGGTCTACCTTTAAGAGTGGGGGAAGGTGCACTTACTGTTGTGCACAGCACACGCGCGTTTGTGACTTCCGGTCATATCTGGAAGACAAGGGCAATGGGGCAGCAGGAAGGTATGCTGCCACTCCAATGGGCTTTGAAAAACATGGACGCCAGTGGGAGGAAAGTGGGGGGAGGGGTAAGTACACCCTCCCGCACTCTTAAAGATAGACTCCTGCCACCTTCGAGCCTCCCTGCCGTGGTTCCGTGCACATCCCTGCTCTACAGTCTTGCTGACTGCAAAGAGTCTGCTCAGCATTCCATCTGGAGAGTGGGCAGAGCAGGAGCACGGAACTGTGGGTCCATTGGACCCACAGTTCTGCATTACCTATAACCTGGGCTTATGTGTCTTATGCTATGTAAGCATTTCTATCTATATATCTCCCAAACTTAACCTTCACTTCTCAAATTCTTTCATAGAATAACCCTTTCCACAGTTTTGTCTAACAGATAACTTTCTTTCCTGCCCCCATCTTTCTCCTTGACCATTCAGTCTTGTCAGCATAGAATTCAGTTTTACCTGTATATCTTCTATAGCTTCTTTGTGTTTTGCTCAATCCTCAGTCATCCTTCTTGAAAACAAGGCAACAGCTCATAAAATACTCTTGTTGCTTTCCAGGACTGTATCTTTTGCAGATTTTGTGAGCTTGCTAGAAACACTAAAGGACAAGCTTCAATTCTGATTGTGTTGTGTGTTTAAACATTTGTTTTAAGCTTGAAGTTCATGCTCCCCCAGGCACACCTGCTGGATATATTAAAGAGAACTGGCAACCCTGGCTCCCTAAATTTTCTGTCCAAAATGAAGCCAAAGAACATGTACTTAAAATGTTTGGGCCCTGTATAGGATGGGGTTGTTCTCACCATATGGATCAACACTATGAAGTAAGTAAACACTAACAACCCATTTCCTGTCTCATTGACCATGGCTATTGGCCACTGGCCTGTCTAATGAAACAAACCAGCCAAAACCAACACCAAATCCTGTTGGATTGAGAAACCATGCTAATATATGCAATTTGCAATGTTGTGAGCTTGGGGAGGTATAGCCAATTATTGAGTTATGGGTTTTTAAAAAAATATATCCCACTCTTCTTCCAAAGAGCTATGAGCAGCATACATCATTATCTTTATCTTCACAATGAAGCTGTGAGGTAGGTTGAGATACCAGAGTCCCAGAGTCACCCAGTGAGCTTCAGGAAGGAGGTATCCTTAGTCTTATGCTGATCATAGGACCAGGGCTGGCCTCTGTTTCTTTTGCTATCTTTTCTGACTCAGGAGAGCCAGCGTGGTGTAGTGGTTAGAGTGCTGGACTAGGACCGGGGAGACCCGAGTTCAAATCCCCATTCAGCCATGAAACTAGCTGGGCAACTCTGGGCCAGTAACTTCTCTCTCAGCCTAACCTACTTCACAGGGTTGTTGTGAAAGAGAAACTCAAGTATGTAGTACACCGCTCTGGGCTCCTTGGAGGAAGAGCGGGAAATAAATGTAAAAATAAAAATAAATAAAATAAAAATAAAAACCAGTGCTAAAATAAGGTGACCATACTGGCCAACATGTTGTGCATTTCTGACCCGCTGGTGCTGCTGCACACATGAAAGGCAGTATTGCACAAGAGTATATGTTTGAAACTACTTAAAACAGTTTGTGCACACTGGCTCAGTGCTACTGACAAAGTTTTCAGGGGGTGCCGGACCGAACTAACCCGGTTGGGTTCAAGGCCGATTTAGTCTTGAGCCGAACTGGGCTAGCCGGTTTTGTGCACATCCTACTGTTCAGCCAGCAGTGATTGGGAACCATTCTAAAGCAGTAATGCTGTCAGAAAGCACTTGAATTAACTTGGTCCACTTTGCCACTCCTGTGCTTGCAGCTTGGCCACCCAATCCCACATCTCCTGCCCAGTCGTCCCCATCTTCTAAAAACGACAGAATTGAACCTTGGACTGTCAGCACACAAAGCAGATGCGCTGCCACTGAGCTATGCTCCCATCTCCAAATCCCATTGTAGTTTTGAGGGATGGCAGCACATATCGTAGGAACATAGGAAGCTGCCTTATACCAAGCCAGGCCATTGATCCAGATAGCTCTGGGCTGTCTACACTGACATATCCCTGGGACAAGTAGCAGGAGAAAGGTGGCCACGCCAGTGGAAGCACCAGTCCACCAGGGAAAGTGTTCTGTCACACACTGGCCTCTGTGTGACCTCCCGTGCTTGTGTGGGCCCAACCATCATCACACCCGGCAGTAGTGCACAATTCTCCTGCCCCTGCCCTAGACCCACACCCAGAAGTTATCACAGGAAAACTTGTGTGGCGTTCCTCATGGTTCCCTCCTCTCACCAGTGGCAACTCTGCTGTGCCGTCAGCTGCAGGAACATTCTTTGTGACGGTGAACTCCTTCCTTCCAGTGGCAGGTTGATAGTCCCTCGGAGGCCTTCAGTCTTTCTTCTGTTTACTCTCTCCAGCTCTCTCAGTGGGACTGCACACGAGTTCTCCCCATCTCTGCTTCCACAGCTGGACCCATCCCAGTTTTCCTGCCACCTGGGTAGCAGGGAGCCAAAGCATTGCAGTTTTTTGAGTGCATACACATGGTGGAGTGCTAGCCTTCTGGTAGGAAGCATCAGTTGCCCACTATGCTAGGCAGCACCCTGGACAGAGGAACAGGGTTGGCTAAGCTGCCATAATAAGGCAGCTCGGATTGCTCCCTGGCCAAACAAGGCTTTTGCTGGCTTGCGTTTGGATGGGTGACCACAGGGATGCGGCTTGGATTGGTGCAGTGCATAAGCAGGGTCTCTCCTGGTTTGCATTTGGATGGGTGGCCACAGACGAGTGCAGTAGGGACTGATATGGTGGAACGCCAGGAGACAAAACAGTATCCTCTTTATATTTATTTCTCTAAGATGTACCCATGGCTAATCCCATGCATGGCAGCTCTCATGAGAGTTTGCGAGCAGCTCCCAGCTCGCCCATGGGTATGGGCGAGAAAATGGCAGTGGCAGGTGGGCAGGGAAAGCATCGGCCAGGCTGGCGAGTGAGCGAAAACACCACCGCTGGCGGGCAGGGAAGGAAAGTGCCTGCCAGGCCGGCAGGGAAGGAAAGCACCGGCCTGGCTGGTGAGAGAACCCACCACCGGCAAGTGGGGAGGGAAAGTGCTGGCCAGGCCAGTGGGCGGGGAAGGAAAGTGGACTGGGAGGGGGAGCACGGACTGGAGCTGAAGGGAGGAGGGAAGGACAATGGACTGGGGCTGAAGGTAGAGGGGGAAATGAAGGTGGGGAGGAGAGACAGAGAGAACTAGGGATGCAGATGCTCTGTGCCGGATCAGCTATTAGATAAATATTTGTTCTCACCATGTTTCAAGAGTGTCTCATTTAAAACCTAGGTGACAACAAGAGATGAGCAACATATGGTTGGAAGAATTTCAAATCAGCTGGATGGATTGGTACAAGAATTCTTTAGAGGTGCTGATCTCTTCAGAATCCAGTTCCCAATGGACCTTGATATTAAAATGAAAGCCATCATGATTGGGGCTGGCTTTCTTGTAGTAAGTCTAATGATCTCACACGTTCTTAATGTCTCAATCTTGTGACTCACTGGATTAAAGCAGGAGCTCATGGAGTAACTATTTGTATGGACCTCCACGCGAGTGGAGTATGTGAATTACAGCTGGCAGTTTGGCTAGGGAACTTTGGAACATGATTTGCATCACTCTAGCATATGTTGATCTGTAATATCAGGCTGCTCAGTAGCTGACCCTGGAACATAGCTGTCAAATTTCCCATTGACCCAAGGAAACAGATAGAGGGAGGTAAGCCTGTTGAAATTCAATGAAATCCTAAAGATGGGTGTATTTAGGATGACGGAATGTACCATGCTAGGCTGCTATTTTAAAAAGCAGTGTAAGTTACAGCAAGCGTGGTTTATTAACAAACATAAAATCCTGCAATCCTATCGTTCTGCTTTCTGCATGCAGCAAAATATTCTAGGTTCCACTCTAAGCCTTTTCCTATTTCAACAGTTTTTAATTCAAAGATGATTGTAAATAATGTATATCTGAATTTTATTTTTGATGTTTATCTAATTCCAGTTTTGCTTGTTTTGTCTTTCTTTAGGGTATCACTGTGTTTGAACAAATGCACAGGCTCTGGTGGTGGTAACAGAGCTAATGTTTACATTTTGAATACTTCAGAGAAAACACTGTTCTTGATTGGCTAACACTGTCAAGCCAGCATATAGGCGGTTTTTGTTACATTTTTGTAAGCTATATAGCCCTACTCTGTCACCTTATTTCCATTTACAGGAGCTGCTCTAGAATGAATAAAATGCTTAAATGTCTACCAGTTCTTCTGTATTCTTAAAAAGCTGATTAATACATATTAGGCGAGATCCTTCCTAACTTGGTTATAGCATTCATAGCATTCATTGGTTATAGCATTCATTGTAGTGTGCACAGGCAGTGCAACAGACTGTTGTGAGGACTGTGAAGTCTGTGGGTCCACTGACTTGAGGTGAGGATCATACTCATATTTTGTATATGGAAATAATATAATGCAAATGTCAAAGATACTACTTATGGTTATAGGCATTTTATCTGAAGTAAAGTGCATATTGAATCTGATTGTATGTAGCTGTGGAAGAAACAAGGCTTCACTCTCAATTTGGATACCTTGAGTTGCTTTTATTGCAAAGTCTAAAGGTACTTCTTAAGCAAGAAGAACCAGAAGGCTAGCCACAACCCCATCATGCTCTCCAGGACAAATGCCTGTTTGCATCTTGAGATGTGGTTTGCCCAAATGGCCAAAATAATAGGACACAGCCTGCTTGTATTCAGAATTTAGGGAAGTAAATACACAATAGATTCATAATTCCATACATACAGGGGCGCACCTAGGTAATTTTGGTGCCTGGACCTGAGGGGCTTTGGAGTCTCCCCTCCACAGTCCCCCCTGCCATGGTTTTTTTTTTAAAAAAAAAGCCTCCCCAGAAGCATGCCTCCGTTGCCCCATGGAACCAAACCATGGTGCCAAAAATTGCAATAATTCTAGCTGCCCTGAGCGTAGCTGGGGTGTGGGGGTCGTGGGAGGTTAGCTGAGCAGGCCTCCCCCACCCCTGTGGAATTGCAGCAGGCAGAACAGGAACGGCCACTGAGCCTGACCGTTCAGCCCAGAGGCCCTTGAGAACTGCAAGGATCTCCAGCATGGCTGCACAGTTGGAACAGAATGTCACAAGCCCCGATGTCATGGGCTTGCGGCACTCTATTCTAAATGTGCAGGCGCGCTGGAGTCCTTCACAGTTCTCAAGGGCTGCTGGGCTGAACTGTCAGGCCTAGCGGCTGCTACTGCTCCACCTGCCGTCCCCACCACCACCACCACAGGAGTGGCAGAGGCCTGCTTGGCTCACCCTCATACCCTGAGTGTGCACATGGCGGCTAGAATGATTGAAGTTTCCAGCACCGTGGTTTGGTGGCATGGGGAAGCGATAGGGGGTAGGTGGTGGGAGGCCCCCCTTGGCCTTTGGAGCCCCCCTCGACCTTGGAAGCCACAGACTGTGGCCCCAAGGTCCATAGGTAAGAGCTCATCTGCATACAGGGTCAGACACTGGGACAAAAAATCAAAATCTGCCACATCTAGCAAGATGCATGTGCATACTAAGTCCCTTCCCAAAAAAACCCTTAGCTAAGCAAAATTTATTTTTTACTTTCTGCTTATATGAGCCTTCTGCTTCCTTTTTCCATTTTCTTCTTGCTTGTGTAAGCAATGCAGTGTTCCAGCAAGTTAGCAACTTTGGCCTTGACTAGCAGGCCAAAGTTAAGGTGACCAGCAGACCAATGTTGAACTTTATTCACTGAGCACTAGGCCCAAACCGTTAGTATCTTTCAGCAAATAGGTAAACCTGCAGATAGGCCACCACATAGTGTTTGCCAGATTTTATAAATCTGTAAACTCCTCCCACATCACACATGGAAATACAAACTGAGAAAGATGCTTCCAACGAATTGATCAAGTGACAGATGTCAGAAAGCTAAGTAAATATTTATAATGTGGGCACAAAGAACAGGAATGCTGGGAATTGGGGGTGGGGAGTTAGATAAACAGAAGTGGCTGCTTCCTCTGGCCAGCATCTGAACTCAGCTAAAGAATGTCTTAACTTGCATTTGGTTTTGTCTTTATTAAGATTACTATGCTTCAATTTATTCAAATTCAGGAAGTAATTTTCTAACTTTCCATTGGGAAACTCCTACCAACCTCATAACAGTGATCATCTGTGATATGGAAAACATGCACTTTCTAGAAATCTCTCTTTTCTTCCTGCCCATTCTTTCTTGTCATTTTTATGGTCCAGTTACAATGGCTTCTGCTATGCTGGAGCAGACATAGGCATAACTAACTGCGTCCTCTGCTCCCCCTCTAGCACTAAAAAGCACAGTCAGTTCAGTAGGGAAAAGAGCTAGTCCAGCAACAGGCGATATGAGTCTTCCCTTTCCTGACAACTTATTGCCATCCATAAGTAGCACGGTTGCTCACAGAGGACACCCTATTGCCCATGCACGGAAGGCACCAATCAACAGGCAAGAACACCAAGATGGGGCTACTTTATTGCACCTAGCACACTCTCCATACTTTCTTTAGCTCCCAGTGCACAAGCCTGACAGTTATACAGGCAACTTTCTACAAGGAACTTTCTTTTGCCACTATACCAGCTGATTCAAACTTTCTACATAAACATAGCCGCTCAAACCGGTGAACTGGTCCACCCTAAACCGGCAGGATTTGGCTTGATCTCGGAGCAGTCCACCTTTCCTGAAGGCTGCTCTGGTTCGCAATCGAATCGTTGAAAAGGCCCGGTTTGTAATGGACCATTTTATCTTATCTTATCTTATCTTATCTTATCTTATTATTAATTTATTTATTTTTAAAACATCTATACTGCCCAAACTTTCGTCTCTGGGGGGTTAACATCAAAGCAATTAAAACACATATAAAGGTTAAAACAATGCAATAATTTTAAATTTTTGCTATTGAACCTGTCGTGCACCCTCCTACCCTGAGCATTTTTGCATATTAAATATACACCATTATGTTATCATAAGAGGAGTGCCACTAGACCAAAACAAAGTTCCATCTAGTATCCTGTTTCCTAGAGCAGCCAGCATGATGTGTCTGTGAAGTCCATAAGCAAGGCATGATAAAGGCATTGGCCTTACCCTGTTGTTGCCTCCCCAGCAACTGGGACAATCAGTGGCAGCCATTCCAGGAGCGTTCCCAGACAGCAGGCTTTACCATGGGTTCACTGAGAGGCTTTACTGGGAGTTTGAAGTTTCCCAAAAAAACTGACGCAAAATGTGGATTTTTAAAAACCCAACTATAAATCATGCTACACTCTAACATGCAATAAAAAACCTGAATTTTGTGTGAAGTGCTTCCTGATAGCTCGCAGGGAGTCTGAGGTAAAGTATTTTCCTGACCAACCTTAAAACAATTTTTAGAATTGATTTAGAATTGATTTTAGAATTTAGATACTCACCATGAAACCTGGAAGAAATGCAACCTAACCCCAGAGAATCACAGGGGAAGTGATGTAACACCAGAGAATCAGAGGAGGAAACCTAGAAATCAGCTACTTTATCATACTCTGGGGCTATTCTTATGATCACAAAAATCGGGCTAGCTAGGAAAATCCTAGCCCGATTTTTGTGATCGGCAGAACCACCGGGCTCACAGCCGAGCCTGGTGGTTCTGGAGCAGCTAACCCACTCCTGTAGCCCGCCCCTTAGCACGGGTTTGTGGAGCGAGCGCTCCGCAAACCCAGGCTATCTGCTCGTGAGTAGCCGCGGCGCGGCCCCCGAGCTCCCCAGCCCCTGCTGGCTCCGTCTTGGAGCCGGTCATCGTGTGGGCAGCCAATCTGGCTGCCCAGGGCTCCCTGGCCGCTCATGAGTGGAGAGAGCGGGCTTAGCCCACTCTTCCCTCTCACCGCTAGGAACCGGGTCTCACTGATCATGAGACCCAGTCCTGTAAGTTTTAAAACAGATTTTAACCTTTTTTAAAAACAGAGAAATAAGTGCTTAGGCAAACTGACAGGTAGGTGAGCAAACAGAAGGCAAAAGATGGAATTCTTTCTCCAGCTGCAATCACAAAACCCCACAAGTTATTCTAGTAAGAATTAATCAGCCTACTTTCCTTTCACTATCCTTACAACTGGTTTAAATGTGGTTCAAACTGAGGTCCACAAGTTAGACCTCTTGTATCTCAAATGTTCACATGTCCACCATTTTAATTGTGGTAATGTTTTAATCTTTTTATCTGTTGTTTTTATTATTTTGTTGTAAACCACCAAAAGACATGCATTTTGGGTGGTACACAAATGTGTTAAATAAATAAATAAATCTTGGATCTGGTAGGATCACATAACTGCTTTGCAGATGGAGCTGCACTGGCTGCCAATAGGTTGCCAGGCAAAATACAAAGTGCTAGTTATAACTTATAAAGCCCTAAATGGCTTAGGCCCTGGGTATTTAAGAGAGCATCTTCTCCACTATGAGCCCCACAGCCCATTGAGGTCATTTGAGGAGGTTCGTCTCCAGTTACCGCCAACTCATCTGGTGGCTACACAGAGATGGACTTTCTCAGTTGCTGCCCCGTAATTGTGGAATGTTCTCCCTACTAAGATATGATCCTCCCCATCTCTGGCAATTTTTAGAAAACACCTGAAAACCCATCTTTTTGCCCAAGCTTTCTCAACTTTTTACAATTGTCTGTTTTAATTTTGTAGATGATTTTAAATTGTTGAATTGTTTTAACTTTTTAGATGTGTTTTGATTGTTTTATGTTAACTGCACAGAGATGAAAATTTGGGCGGTATATAAATTAGATAAATAGATAGATAGATAGATAGATAGATAGATAAGCTGTACCAAATTTGGTTCAAATTGGCTGGACAGTCCACAAGTTAGCGTACTTGTGCCTCAAATGTTCATGTGTCTGCCATCTTGAATCGGGTGGATGACTTCATAACATACTATACCATTGGGGCATCCCTACAGGCCCCTACAGCTGTACAAATTTGGTTCACGTCTTGAACTGGGGTAGATAACATCATCACAAACAACACCATTGAGGTGTCCCTATGTGCCCCTACAGCTGTAGCAAATTTGGTTCACATCGGTTAGGCAGTTCACAAGTTAGCCCACTTGCACCTCAAATGGTTACTCATCCGCCATCTTGAATTCGGGTGGATGACATCATCACAATCTACGCCATTGAAGTGTCACTATGTATCCCTACAACTGTACCCAATTTGGTTCATATTGGTCCAGGCATTGCAAAGTTGATGGGCAGGGGGACACACACAGAGACACACGAAATGCTGGGTGATCTCATAAGCCTACTGGGAAGTAGGCTAAAAAAAAGTGAACTCTCACCACCTTTTGGAGCTCTGCAAAGCTTCAAGTTCTTCGGAAGGAGGTAAGAGAAACCCAGACCAAAATTGGCACAAGTTTAAATCAAGAACCTCTCTGGCATCCACCAAAACAGCCCATATCGGGAAGTTTCTAAATGTTTCAGGAGTTTCCCATGTGCTGCTTTAGTATGGCTATTAGCTAGGGGTGTGCATTTTGGAATTTTCTTGTTTCGATTTGTATCTGAATCGAAACACCCCCGTTTTGTTTTGTACCCATATTTTCTGAATCCGAATCAGCCCTGTTTTGTTTTGTAGCTGAATTTTGCGAATCCAAATTGATTTGGATTTTTTAAAAGGGTCCCAGGGCAAAAAGAGTGGGTGGTGGTGGTAGTGTCCAATGGGTGTAAGCTACCACCCAAATTTCAAAGGAATTAGGCAAAGGGCTGATTTTTTGTGAATTTTTTAAGTTTACACATCTTTAAGAATTTTCCCATAGGGAATAATGGGGATTCCAGCAAATGTATAGCTTCAAATCAAGGGGAAAGGGATGACCCAGAGCAGAGTGTAGTGGGTGGTAGTGCCCAATGGGGGCAAGGAAACTTCCAGAATTATCTCAAAAGAATTAGGAGCATAGGAAACTGCCATATACTGAGTCAGACCATTGGTCTATCTAGCTCAGTATTGTCTTCACAGACTGGCAGTGGCTTCTCCAAGGTGGCAGGCAGGAGTCTCTCTCAGCCCTATCTTGGAGAAGCCAGGGAGGGAACTTGAAACCTTCTGCTCTTCCCAGAGCAGCTTCATCCCCTGAGGGGAATATCTTGCAGTGCTCACACATCGTCTCCCATTCATATGCAACCAGGGCAGATCCTGCTTAGCTAGGGAAACAAGTCATGCTCAGCCACATGACCAGTTCTCCTCTCCATTGGGCAAAGGGCTGATCTTTTGTGAATTGTTGAAGTTTATGTGTCTTTTAAGATTTCTCCCATAGGAAATAATGGAGGTTCCAGCAGCCCAATAATTCCACTTGGGGGGCACTGCGGTTTCCCAGAGCAAGGGGTTGTGTAGTGCACATAGGGTGCCAACCACCTCCATACCCACAAGCCCTTGGGGTACTGGGTTTTGTGTTTCTGAGGTGTTCATTGTAGATTCTCTGGTAGCATATGAGATTTTCAGTAAAAAACAAGAATCCACTCATATGCTACCAGAGAATCTACACTCAGAACACCACAGAAACAACAAAACCTAGCACCCCATGGGTTAGCAACCCTTCCCATGGCCAATGTGGGGTCAGTAAAGAGTGGGAAGAAGCAAAAGAGCCAATGGGGAACAAGGAGGGAATTGTCAGCAGGTCAGCCCATGATTTAGGTCACCGATCAGAAGGCTGGAAGGCTGGGAAATTGAAAGAGATGCCAAACACAAAATGGAGACTGACTCAGAGATCACTACAAAATGGAGGTCCGAAACAACAAAATGTTTTGTAGCCGAAACAGGGATGTTTTGTTTTGTATACAAAACTTTTGGATCTGGAAAATTGGTGTTTTGTCTTGTCTACAAAACACCCAAAACAGGCTGTTTTGGGTACCAAACATTTTGTATCCGAAACGTTTCGCACATCCCTACTATTAGCCAATGTCTCTAAACTTGAAGCTTCTAATTGACTTTGAGAGCTCATCAGTATCGACAGACATGCCCAATACGACAACAACAACAACAACAAATGTTTATATACCGCTTTTCAACAAATGTTTCCAAAGCGGTTTACATAGAGAAATAACAAATAAATAAATAAGATGGATCCCTGTCCCCAAAGGGCTCACAATCTAAAAAGAATCATAAGATAGACACCAGCAACAGTCACTGGAGGTACTAAATATTTAGCGAGTGCAGTACTCAGCTCTTCAGGAATGCATCTCGATATTCAACCATGAACATAAAGAATATAGTACGTTTCTGGACTGTATGTCAATACAGACATTTGTATTGTTCATGCAAAAGGGAAACCGAAATACTAGTGCTTCAAATCTTTTTTTCTAGCCCAATTAAAGCTGTACATTTGCACACTAAGGCAAATTGAAACAGGAAAGTAAACTTGCACGTTGTGGGTGGGGGAGGCAGTGGGGTCTCAAGCCCCATATGGGATTATCTGCAGAGTGCAAGGCTCTCATCCCAGCTGGCAGCTACGTCAGTCAATCCCTGTCTGGTCTTCATAACAAACCAACAAATCCCTGGGGGGGTCACACAGTTAGTTTGTTTTTCAAAAAAGAAGATCGGGGAGGATCTTCAGGTGGCAATCCATGTCTATGAAGAAAGAATGGAGTTGCAGGAGGAGCCTGAGGGGAGCAAAGGAACTATTTACAGGTCTAATCAAGGCATTGTGTGACTGTCACAAAAGAGCATCAACTGTAGCTGTCCTTCTTAGTGGACTGCAGACTGCACATGTGGCTCATTTACTGCTGCCCTCCATTCTGCCCATATGGGCCACTCCTGCACAAGAGCACCACCAAGGATAAAATCTGGTACTTTCTGCTGCTGGCTCCTCTGTGATTTCGTACCTGGAACAGTACAAGATGTCTATAGGCCCAGGAGAAAGGAATGCATCAGCTCAAATGCAAAGTATGTCCAAAGCAACGGCCATTCCAGTCAGTGAGTTGATACACCATGTTCATGTAACTGGGATGGGTTTGGGATTCATCATGGTTGTAAACTGTTTTCCTGCTCTGGTTCATAAGGTTGAATGGGGGGCAGCTGCACTGACTTCATAAATAGGTAATGGCGTGGATTAGAGCTGAGGTAGTCAAGGAAGTTGGCTAATACTGTCCTAACCTGCCACCTGCACCAATACATGGCTGGAGGCACTCACCTTACCATGCCTCATTAGCAGGCTGAACAGGCCACATGCAGACACTGAAGACCCATGTCACAAATTCACTGGCATTTTAAACTTAATATAGGGTTTCCTCCAGGGCAGAGGCTCAAACCTGTTTGTGTGAGTCTTAAAGCAACCCTGTGTTTTAATTAAACATGTTTGTTTATGCTGCAAGAGTAAATAGAATTGAAAGTGTAAATCAAAAGTGCTGGCATATGAGAACATTTCATTCTTTACAGACTCTGTTTTTAAAGCTCCTATCATACCTATTCCTAAATTTCAATCTTATTCATCCTTCTCCCACACCATAGCCAAACCCGACCCTAAATCTAATAGTAACTCCTCTTAAAATCCCAACAGTCATTTCCCCATACATCCCACCCTCCATGCATTCCCCCTCCCTTTCACTCCAAAATTCTATCCTCCAACCAGTCCCCCCCCCACCGCCCCCACATCATCAAGACAGGTCACTATACCCAATTTGAACTTTGAATTCCGTGGATCAGAGGTGGAAATCAGGCCATGGAGTTATTTGCACTTAGCTTCAGGCTAAGGGGTAAACATTTGAGCGAAGCCACTTTGAGGTACACTCGCAGCATTGAGGCAAGCAGCCCCTCCCCTCTCCTCTCAGTTTTACTTTGAAACAAGTAGCTTAAAACCAGCATTTTAAAAACCTGTACATACATCAAGATAAGCTAGAATTCACATCACAAAGCCCGGTTTGTGTGTGGAGTGGGTCCAAAAATCTCGAAGGGACTTCGAGATAGGTTTGGCTTGTCTGTGAATGCACACACTCTCTTCTGAAGGAGATTCAGGGGAGAAGCCCTGTGTGTAAAGCCTCCCGGTAAGGCAGCCAAGGAAGTGGGTTAATGGAAGTCCCAGTTCACTTCACACCAGTTCAGCACCGGAGGCAATAACCCCACCATGCCTTATTAGCAGGCTGAACAGTTCACATAAAGGCACAAATGGGTCATTCTGAAAGGTGGGAGAGGGTATCTCAGCTGCCAAGGATAAGGATTTTGCATGCATACTTCCAAATTAAATTCCTGGCAGCAGAGGGAAAGACAGGCACTAGTCCTTAGCCCTTGTGGGCTTCCCTTAATCCTTGCAGGCTCCCCTGCTTATGAGTTTCCCAGGTGCACCTTGTTGGCCACTGGGTGAAGCAGGATGCTGGGCTGGATTGCCTTGGCCTGATCCAGCTGAACGTTTATGTTTTTATCATGGGTCTAGCTTCTGAGTCTGCTAACTGGGCAAAAAGGCACCTTTTACTGTGGTGATTCTCTTTATTTAGCAGGGGGAGAGTAACTGGC
Organism: Hemicordylus capensis; assembly: GCF_027244095.1. NCBI lineage: Eukaryota > Metazoa > Chordata > Lepidosauria > Squamata > Cordylidae > Hemicordylus > Hemicordylus capensis. The sequence goes on along the minus strand of NC_069659.1, from coordinate 317,052,160 downwards.
CCTATTCACCCCCAGCACAGTACTTCCAGTGACTGTTGCTGGTGTGTCTATCTTATGTTTCTTTTTAGACTGGGAGACATTTGGAGACAGGGAGCCATCTCATTTGTTTGTTATTTCTCTGTGTAAACCTCCTTGAGCCATTTTTGGAAGGGCAGTCTAGAAATTGAATTCTTCTTCTTCTTCTTCTTCTTCTTCTTCTTCTTCTTCTTCTTCTTCTTCTTCTTCTTCTTCTTCTTCTTCTTGAGCACCTCAACACCATAGGGGCCACAGAAATCACCATCAGCCAATTACAAAAAGCAATGTTCCCAGTGCTCTTACTGGGAACAGCCTATATTCTGCAATGATATCTTTAATAATAACAGCAACAATATTGATAATAAAATTCAGCCATCCCAGGTCCTTGGGAAAGACTCGATGTCTGGATAAAACAAACCAGTCAATAACACCTGCCTGACTGTGTAAACAACAAAAACAACAACAATAATAATTCCTTTCCTCCATTGGTTTGGAGGCAGAGGAGGCTGAACCCACCAAGGCCTCTGGGGAGGGATGGAGAAGGGGGAAGGCAAAGGGATTTTTAAAGAATGGTGGGTAGCCCTCCGATATCCCTTAGAAAAGCAGAGGTGGGGCACAAATTGTGTTATTAATAGAAAGATAGAGTCCAACAGTGGAGCTTCATCCTCCTAAAACTATTTCACCCCTGTCTTGAGCTGCTGGATCCTGTAGCACTGCTCAGACAACTGTGTGTGTGATCGTGTACTGGGAGGGAGTGGGATCACAGCAGTAAGCCTTGTCCTCTCATTTTATGTACATTCACTGTGTAATCTGTACAGTTGTTCCATGCATGCCAAGGTTTAACAAGAGCGATCTCTAATAGGCTTAGGAGAGTGGCTCCAGGAGCTGTCAATCAAGAGAGGAGTTCCCTCCTCCAAATAGAACCCTGCGGTAGTGAAGGGGAAGCAGTTGCTTTTTGGCAGTTCTCTTTCTAAGGTGATTCTACTGGTTCACTCTGAGAAGAGAGAAGCCTTTCTCAGCACTGTTTGGGATGAGCCCTGAGACCTGGTACATTGCTGTTGGTCCTAATCCTTACACAGTGAAAGAGAAACAGAGTTACATGATAATCGACGGATAGTAAGTGTGTTGCCTTTGGATCACCTTGCTTTTTGTGTTCCTACTATCCAATTTCCTTTAGCTTACCACGCAACCTTTAAGTTCCCAAATAAAACCCTGAATGAGGGTTCCTTTATCTGTATCTGCCCCACAACACTTTCTATCTGACTGCAACCATTTTATTATTAAGAGTTGATTAAAAAGGTGCTGCCACCTAATGGCACAGAGGGGAAGTAACTTGCCTAGGGAGCAAGAGGTTGCTGGTTCGAATCCCCACTGGCATGTTTCCCAGACTGACTCTTTCCTGAGTTTCTCAATTATAAAAGCCTGCTCCTGCTTTTCTCTTTTTGAAGGCAGGACACAAACCAAACCAGGAAAACTTCCATTTCAGCAGAACCTGAACCAGAACTGAACCATACAATTTAATGGTTTGATCTCTGGTTTCTGTACTGAAAATCAGCCAGTTTGGGTGCCCTGCTCTGTATCTCTAGAAGGGCCCACTGAAGCAAAAAGACTATGCTGATAAGGACTGCACAGACCTTTGATCTTGTTTTTCTTTCACAATCACCAAACATAATATTTGAAACTGGTACAAATGTGATGGCAATGCAAACACAATTCTCTTATTTTTCAGCTTCAATAGTTCCCAAATCCAGAGAAATGCAATGTGAGTAACTTTTTTCCTTCCCCCCCCCCGTATGTCCACTTTGTTTACTTGGGTGCCTCCTGTGTCCCTGCTTTGAATCTTAGAAGTGAGAGGGAGTAAAAGCATACCAGAAATAGGAGTCTTGGACTGGGAAAATGATGTTTTCATATATAGATAACTAACAGAATCTGGATTTTTTTAAAAGAAGGAGTTTTAAAGAGTTGGAATTGTCAGTTTCCATCATATATTCTGGACTGGAGCAATGCAAGAAATCAGTGATTTTGGAGTCAGTCACTTGAGGGTCATAGAAGTCAAGAGTAGCTGAATCCTAAGATAAAGAGGCTGTGAAAAGTTAACTATGAAAAATACAGGTGCAACTTTGCCCCGCCCCTGTATTATCATGGCAGGAAAGCTGCATCTGTAGAATGGCTGTGCCGCCCCTGTATTATCATGGCAGGAAAGCTGCATCTGTAGAATGGCTGTGTAGCAGATTTTAAAGATTCACAACCTCTGGCATGAAAAATGGTAGGAGCCTTCTATATAAAGAAAGTGAAAATAATAATCCCAAAGTAGTACATTTTGGAACCAGAAACTATATATGATGCCAACAATTTTATATAAGTATGCTGGTTGGAACTTTCCTCCAAATGATATCAACTGAATTCATGAATTTCATAATACAGTCTTATTCTTAATCACTCACCTGGTCACCACTGGCAACCCAGAGTTGACATTTCTATGAGGAGTGGAGGCTTCTCTGCCTCTCTCTCTCGTTTCACTGTGCCACAGTGGGCAATAGAGGATTCAGTAGCATGTGAAGCAGAAATGCAATTCTGACACGTGGAACATAGGAAACTGCCTTATAGTGAGTCAGACCATAGGTCCATCTAGCTCTGTACTGTCTATCTACACAGACTGGCAGCGGCTTCTTCAAGGTTGCAGGCAGGAATCTCTCTCAGCTTTATCTTGGAGATGCCAGCGAGGGAACTTGCAACCTTCTGCTCTTCCCAGAGTGGCTCCATCCCCTAAGGGGGAGATCTTACAGGGATCACACATCAAGTCCCCCATTCATATGCAACCAGGGTGGACCCTGCTTAGCTAAGGGGACAAGTCATGCTTGCTACCACAAGACCAGCTCACCACAAGATCAGGGGGCTGCTGTCATTCATCCATTTTTACTTTGCATTGAGACAGGAAATGACCTGCCTCATTGTAGACTAAAAAAGAGAGCTGCAGACATTTCCCAGTTGTTGGGGACTGTTCCCACTTTCGGTGCTGCTTAATCTGCTCCTCCCCACAGAGGTATAGGGAAAATGGAGAGAGAGAGAGAGAGAGAGAGAGAGGGGGGGGGGGAGCTAGACTATTGCCCTAAGCCCTCAGTAATAATAAATATTAAGGTCATTCACTCGACCATTAGGGCAGAGGAGGACTGGGGGAAAGGAAGGAGCCTACCTGCCTCCCCACCCCCCGCCTTCATGATCTGCAGCCCGAACAGGGCTCCATCTCCCATGTTTCTATACATGAAAGTGTGGCAGTGAGCAGCACAGCAATCCAGAGGTGGGGCGGGGGGAGGAAGCCTGGTTGTCAGGAATCCCACAATGCATGGTGCATTGGGAAAATTCCTGCTTCTGGGTTGGTCCTTACCCCTGACTCTGTGGTAAAAATGGCTGCCAGCAGCCCATGCACCCACACAACCTGGACACGAGGTGGGTAGTGTGCTCAGGGACAGCCCAGGTCCAGAAGCAGGGGCTCCCGGGGGGGTGGAGCATTAGGATCGGGAATGATCCCTGTGCTGAACATGACCAGCTCTCCCTGGGGTAGCCCTGTTCTAGCCCTTTAGAGCTGGCCAAGTGAATGACTTCATTGAAGCACAGAATCTTAGAGTTGGAAGGACACTTGGAGGCCTTCTAGACCAACCACCTACTCAGTGTAGGAAAGTGCTACAGCAGCTCTCCAGTCTTTGAAAACCTCCAGTGAATGAATTCCTGCCACTGCACATGGCAGACTGTTCCAGTATCAAACAGCAGTCACAGGTAGGAAATTGTTCCTGATTCATTGTAATTTCAACCCATGGTTCTAATCCTGCTCTCAAGGGTAAGAGAGTAGAGAATTGTTGTGCTTTGACATTTCCATCTTTCTGTATAAATGGGAAGAATACGTTTTTTTAAAATGCTCTTTGGGGTATTAGCATTTCCCTTATCGATATAAGAATAAGGTCCAAGGAGTGGGATTCCTGGAGGCCAGGCTTCACTTCCCCATCTCCAGATCACCTCGCCACTTGCCACAGCAATGATCATGTGAGCAAATGAGCAGCGTGGCTGGGAGGGAAAGGATGCCATGTGAGGGAAGGTAGGTGCTATTCTGTCTTCCCACTCTCCTATCCCCAGCCACAGTGGTCATGTGAATGACTCTTCTGTATATTTTTGCTGTATGCTATAACTTGTGGATATATTTGCTGTTGACTCTTCATTGGCTTAATCCTAGTAGGATTTCATCATCTCAAAAAGAGTACAATCTGTGGGGAAATTCTCCTGCAAAAGACCCAGTTCAAATGAATAGTAGTGGCACATGACAACCAGAGTCGCTCTTACCCTTGGACTTCGGTGCTGAAGTCCAGGGTCTCCACGCCCCCTGGGGGCTCCCAAATCCTCTTTAGTCTGTCCTGGGTGGTATGGGCGCCATGCTGCTGGTCCACACAGTGTGGGGTGGTCGAGTGGGATTGTGACACACGCCTGGTGCTTTAGAGGCAGAGCAGGGAGTGTGGGGGGAAAAATATGTGGGATGGGAATATGTTAAGTTGCGTGTTGAAATGTTTCTGCTAATGCATTTGCATAAATATACCTGTTTTATATTCTTACTTTGTTGTGAGTTCAGTTGCTATTTGTGCCCTCAACAACCCATGTGTGAAATATACTGCATGTCTCACAGTGTGTGCATGTGTGTGTGAGGGGGATGATGCTTAACTTGCACAGGGAGAGCGGGCTCCAAAGGCCTTTAGGTCCAAGCTCCAAAATTACCTAGGTGCACCTCTGATGACAGCTACAGTGTTCTTGCCCAACTCCTGCTCATTTAAACATCACTGGAGCTGGAGGATAATGTTCTGTGAGTTATATCTCTGAGTCTCCCATTCTGCCATCCTAAATAGCACCCCAAATCTACTCCTGAAGCAGCTATATTGCTTTGCTTCATAGTAAGGCTAGTGGTTCTGTGACTTCAATCAGCTGCCCAATTATGTTGTTGCCATGTGAAATTCTAGCCCCTTTTCTCCATCCTAATCCAAAGCACGAGAGCATAGGCCTGTTCACACAACCATTTGTAGATGGGTTGGAGGGTTAGAGAGCTTCTATCTCAGTAAAAGCAGATGATCAGAACCTTTGTTGGGTCCACAAACCTAGGAAAAATACAAGTAAGCCAGGTGAGGCATCCATTGCTGAAATTGGGAGCTGTCAGCATAGAAAGTCCCATGAAGGCCTAGCAAGCTTTCCCAGCATGCTTTGCACTGTCAGTAGGCTGGAAAGCCTCGTGATGTCAGCAGCTGCCTTTTGACTGGTCGCAGAGGAGGAGGATCTAGCTACAGGATCACAGAGTGTGTTTTGCAGAGTGGCACATCCATGGACACCAGCCCCTGTAGCCTCAGTGCTCTATTGTTTCCAGGCCTGCTAGGTACCAGTGGCTGAGTAAATTTACAAGAGGTAAACGGATCCACATTACAAGAAAAGCAAGGTAGGAGAGCTCCCCTCTCCTCCTATCTTGATTAAGAGCACTGTACAAAAGGCTTGGCTACCCTACTTTGAGCAACCTGGGTTGGAGGCATTTTCATGAGTTTATGCAATCATGCAAACCAGAGTAGAATGCCTCCTACCCTGGTTTTGATGACTGTGTGAACAGGCCTCTTGACTATTCCAGCTTTTTTCTCTCAGGCCTTCAGCGGTTCACCAGTCCAGAACCTTGCCACTAAAAGCCAAAACCTCTCTTATGATACAAGCTTTATGTGGCCCATTCTCAGATTACTTCATGCCTTTGCATCTAGCAAAGCTTCCCACAGCCCGAACGACCTACTGTTTCTGCTCTTGAACCAAAGATATTTCTCTACATGACTTCTGCTCTCCAATTCTATCACCTGAATTGCTCCTCCATTCTTAAATTATTCAGCCCATTCTGTCTTGCTCCCCCTTATGCTTCCCAGATCATTTGCATGGTGCCTTTTCTTTCTTTCTCTTCCATCAAATCCCAGCTCAAAACCAACTTTCTTCCATGAACCTTTTGACTTAACTCCTTAGTCCTCATCATTAACCGTAATGGTGTCTAAGTTCCCAAAGAGGATTTCCTTAAATTTATCCCTTGTTGCTTGTCATGCCTCTTCTTGTCTCCTCCTCTTTTGTTTTATCTTCATCTAAATTGATAAATTCTCAACATGGAGACCTGTATTTGGCTTCATTACACCATTCATTGTCATGTATACTGACAGCGCTATATAAATAATGGCACTGCCAAGAAAAATATAACCGAAGCACAAAGCACATTCCAGCTCCTGTAGCTGACGGGAGAAGCATCCAACTGCACTTCAGATAGTACAATTTGCATACGTACATTTATTATCTCTGTGTATTATTAATTATTATTTATTTATTTGAGTTTCTATACCGCCCTTCCAAAAATGGCTCAGGGTGGTATATGGGAGTAATATACAGTGAGCAGGATCCAGACTAGTGTTGCCCTCAATGTTGCTTAAGGATGTTATGCAAAGAATGTAACCTCTGTTCCAGACTTGCTCTTGCCCTGGCAGAAGACATTGGCACTAGCCAATTGTCCCACAAACAACATATTTCACTATGTGTGGCATTTTTTGATAGTTTCACATGTTGCACATTTTCATATATGTCCCTCAAAAGGTACTCATAAGCAGTTGTGCAACATTGCAGAACAATACTGAACACTTAGAGGCACATATTTTCTCACAAGATAGAAATGTAACACTACTTGGATCTTGCCCAACCTGTCCTAGGAAGCTGTAAGCCAATTATTTACAAAACTGTTTTTGTAATGTGTCTTCCTCAATTTAGAGCCTAAAACTGTCATTTGCTTTCCCCCCCGAAGGTACTCCTGGTCAGCCTGCTTCTACTGTCCAGGGTTTTTCAGGAACTCATGGACCTCCATCAGTTCAGCGTCTTCCTTCTCCAATGCAGATGCCAGCACCACCTGTGCTGCTTCTCAACTGTCCTCCTGGACTAGAGTATTTAAGCCAGGTATCAGGGGCGTAACTACTATTAGGCAAGGGGAGGCGGCTGCCTGGGGGCCCCCACGCCTCGAGCCCCCCCCGAGGCAAGTCACATGAGGCAAGTCACATGACTATATATTGTGAAGTGTGTGTGTATCAGCAAGGGGCCCATTTTAAAATTTTGTCTCTGGGCCCACTCCAGCCTTGTTATGCCCCTGCCAGGTATCTATCTATTTTCAAATTTTGTCTGTTTTTCATGATATCTGATAGGTAGGGGGGGAAAGCAGTACCTTAATCATCTTGGGGAAAGTCAAAATCCTGTGGGGAAACAGATCCAATTACATATAGGAACAGAGGTGAATGCATTAAGGATCCATTCAATAACCACTCATTGTAGTGGCTGATGAACTTTCAGCCATGTAATGTTAACATGCTCCAATACAGTTTGATATAATAAATTACAGTATTGTCTTATATCAAATTCTATCATTTTATCAGACAAATGTTTCAGTGGATTGTATCCAGTGAAAAATTGTTTGATGAAGCTTGCATCACATGGACTTCAATTATTGCAGCCCTATTGCAGGCCTATTATTGAGCTGCCTCTGTGTTTTTTAAATTGGGGGGAAATGCAAAATAATTGTTTGTGCAACATTATTTTGATTACCTTTCAGTTTTAACATTTCATTTGCTTTTGACCCCTATAACAGATTGATCAGATATTAATTTATCGACAGCCTGAGCCTCTGGAAAGTATGTATCTTCTTATGCCACATGAGATTATTGTTGCATTCAAAGATATTTCTAATAATTTCAACTCAGGTATTTGAAGGTGGATTTTTATGTGTTCTAATACCAAGTTCAGGATGCTTGAGCTTTTTTTTTTTTTTTTTTTTAATAGTGCTGATGGGATAAACCATCAGTTTTCAAAGCGCTGCACAAATATGCAGCCTCTGAAATATTTTCATTAATATACATATAGCATGTGATTTATATCTAATCAGAATTGCATTGGTGCTTATATCTAATACCAAGTAAAGGTATTATTTATTGATAGTAGTGATAACTGTTTACCCAATACAGAAATAGACACAAATTAAACATCACTATTACATTTAATGACCATCTTATGTAATAAACAAAAAGTCCAAACCAATACATTTCTCAGTTCTTTTGTTCACATGGTAGAAATATGTATGTACTGTGGTACCTCATCCTGGAGGACTGTCTTTGTCCACTCAGTGCTTTCTATATAGAAGGAAGAGTGCTGGTCTTGTGGTAGCAAGCAAGCAGGGTTTGCCCTGGTTGCATATGAATGGGAGACTAGTATTTTGCTTTTCAAAAAAAGTAAAACATAAAAGCTGGCATTGTGATTTGTATAGCTGATCCTATAGAATCAGCTATGCATGGATTGTGTAGCTCATGATATATATAATGATGTTCATGTGAGCCAGATGGCTTGCTGGGATGAGTGTGGGCTCATGTAGTCCTCCTTAAGTTCGCTGGAGCTTGGAAGCAATTAAGACGCTGGAGCTTGGAAGCAATCAGATCTGGATAGTGATCCGTTGCATTCATAACATTGGGTTCTGCGCCTGCGCAGTGACCTCACGGACCGATTAGCTAGCTCCTCGCTCTGCCCCTAACTGTCCTGCACGTGATCGTGCTCTTCTCCACTTTGGCAGTTGGGGCGTGTCTCTTTCAGTTTCTGTTTGACCGCCATTGCGTCAACACCTCGGACTGATAGCTCCTCGGCAAGTTAGAGAATTGATTTACGGAAAAAGGACTAAGGACTGGACTAGGACGACGAATAGGCTAAACGACAATTGGATTGTATTTGGACTTGAAATCGGAATAACAAAGCGGATTCAAAAGCATAAAAACAATCATTTCTACGATGGCTGAGGCCATGTCGGCTAAAGACTGACCCAAGACAACTTTCAAACGCTGCTCACAGTGCAAGGCAAAGTTGCCTTCAACGGAGTCACACGAGTCCTGTTTATTGTGTCTGGGGGAGCAGCACAACCCAGCGGGTTGTAAGATTTGCTCATCATTTTCGAAACAAACGTTGAAAAATCGAGCACTACGACTCAGAGCGGCGCTCTATGATGATGCACTCCGCCCACCGACTCCGAGGCCGTCGACCTCGATGTCGGGAACCACCTCGATGTTGGCCATGATGTCGAGGCCGGACACACCCACGAGGGCGGCCGCTCCGTTGGTGGACCCTGCCAGCAGGCAGTCTAAAGCCACTGTGAATACCGAGTTTAAGCAACCAGCTGACGCCAAAAAGAAGCGTCATTGACATAAGCGGCACAAACAAAAATCATCAACAGAGGAGGAACGCGAGCCTTCGCCTCCTCGGAAGCGGACGAAGAAAACTCGAGTTCATAGCCGCATTCCATCTCCGCCGCCACGCCGATCTGATTGCGAAGACTGGGACTCTGCGGAGTCGACTGCTTCGACGCCGTGGGACTTGGTGTTGAGGGGTGATCAGAGTCTACCAACACCAATTGCACCACTGTCGGTATCGATGTTGGCAGTCACACAACAACAGCTAAACGCGCCAATGTTTTCAACATCGACAAGGGACTTTATATCGGCTTCAAATTCCCCATCACAAGGCACATTGATGTCGATGGCAGTGCAATCCACTCTACCAGGACTGCCAGGCTCGGTATCGAGGGCCAATAAGGTGCCGACTTCGATGTCGGGAGATGCATCGATGCCTGAAGCACAAAATCAGCATCGACGGTGCGCGATGGAGCTCACCCTGGCACAAACCCCGCTGGTCTCGCCAACCACGACTCCAAGGCAGGAATACAGGACTGAGGATTACCTGGACTTTGGGGAAGATGCAGCAGAGAGGGAGATGACTGCAGGATCAAGGGCAAGACGAGACTTGCTGGCCCTTTTGGAATCAACAGATACAACACCGACAGACGCTACGTTTCATGGCTTCCAGGAACGGGGAGCCAGGGTTCTATTGGTATCAAATACTCCATGCTCAATGCTACCGGTACCGAGAACCCCTTCAGCCTCACCGCAGCGAGTACCTCTGCATTTGTCAGCAGTGTTCCGACCGGTGCAACGTGTCTCGGCGGCCACTAGCCCGATGCAGACTCCAAGGCCTCTAATGGTGGATAGGGCTGCGGCCACCAGACCATCTCTGATGTTTGTTCGCCTGCCATCTTCATGGGTGGACCAGCGGGTGGCATCGCAAGTTAATAACTCCTGTGGGTTCACTCACGCTCCGCCAGTGATTTATCCAGAGGACTACGCTGATTATAAGATATGGAAAGCGCAACAACAATTGGGTGCTGTATCTGCCCGCCCTGCATTAGTGCCTGCCACTGGGACTTTAGCTGTCACCACACCAGTAAGAGTAGCGGCCCCTGCAGCAAAACAGCAACCGATGGTACCGGTAAGTCCTTTGGGAGTGCCAGATTCTAGAGATGCAGACTCGTCAGAAACATCGGATTCTGAAGAGGACGACCCATCAATACCGGAGGAACCACTGGAGCCGGAACTACCATCTGACGTAGCCCCACACACTTCGGTTTCGCCCTCAGAGGAGCTAAAGGCATACCATATTCAGATACGGGAGATGGCGGAAGCTTTGGGTCTTGAATTGAAGCAACCTGAGCTAGACCTAAAAGATCCCGTCTACAATATGATGGCACGTGCTAAAGTGTCTCACCCTGTCGCTTTGCCCATGATACCGGCAATAACTAAAGCAGCAAAGACTACGTGGGAGGTCCTGCAAACATCGACAGCGACCTCACGTAAACTTGATAACCTATATAGAGTGCAAGAGACTGACAGTGACTACCTTATGAAACACCCGGAGCCAAATTCATTAGTGATAGAATGTGCCTCTACGAGGGGGGTAGCTCGACATTCGACGCCTGGTGATAAAGAAGGTAGGAAACTAGATGTCCTGGGCCGAAAGGTCTATGCCACATCGAGCTTAGCAATCAAGATTGCGAATTACTCGGCTTGCTTGATGAGATATGGTCACCACATTTGGGACACGCTGTTCCAAGACTCAGCGACAATGTCTCCGGAGGAGTTTCAAGAGAACTTTAAGAAAACATATGAGAAGGCAACGGTGATTACACGTCACCTACTGAGCACGTTTAAACATGCAGCCGAGACGGAGTCATGGGCAATGACGACAGCCATAACCTTATGGTGCCATGCGTGGCTACGTTCGACTAATTTACAACAGGACATGCACGATAAGGTAGAACACTTACCTTTTGATGGCAAAGGCCTCTTTGCAGAAACAACTGATTCTACTATGCAATCGTTGAAGCAGTCAAAGTTCACTGCCAAGACATTTATGGCTACAGTGGGTGATGGACAATCATCAAAGTTCCGCGCTTATGGATGCCAGCAAGGCCGTTCAAGATTCAGACAGGAGAGAAGGGACTACAAGCGACAATATAAGCCTTGTCAGAGAAATAAGTCCTATATGCAACGAAACCAAAGGGGACAGAAACAAGGCAAGGACCAACAAAAGCAGTCTCTTTGATGGGATGCTCCATCCACCTCATCTGCAACCAATTACACTACAAGCTCAAACACCCGAGGCCCACAACAACGGCCTTGTGCAGGTCAGTGCTACCATCAAACTGGCCAGTCACGCTCAAGCGTGGCGCAATATAACATCAGAACAATGGGTATTGAAGATCATAAAGTGTGGCTATGCAATAGAGTTCAAAGCTTTGCCACCTTTCCAAGGGATAACCTATACCAGGCCAACCCAGGTCCTGATAAAGGAAATACAGGTGTTGTTGGAAAAGCAGGCGATTGTACCGGTGAGGTGGGTGGACAGAATGCAGGGATTCTATTCCCGATATTTCCAAATCCCCAAGAAAGATGGGGGAGTAAGAGCAATAATGGACTTGAGACAATTAAACTTATATGTGGATACAAGGAAGTTCAGGATGATAACACTGCAGAGTATCTTGCACCTACTGGTGCAAGAAGAATGGGCCGTTATCCTGGACCTGAAGGATGCCTATTTTCATGTAGGTATTCGAGAGGGGCATCGCAAGTACTTGCGGTTCACTGTAGGAGATACAGCGTACCAATATCAGGTTTTGCCGTTCGGCCTATCCACAGCGCCATGAGTATTCACCAAAGTCATGGCAGCTGTGGTAGCTTACTTAAGAACCAATGGGATAGTGATATATCCGTACTTGGACGATTGGTTAATGGTCAGCAATGAGAGAGAAGAGTTACTTTCGCAAGTCCAGTATGTACTCACACTTCTGAAAGACTTAGGAATCATGGTGAATTTAAAGAAGTCCAGGCTAGACCCACGGAGACGGTTCGATTACATCGGGGCAATACTGGACATGCAGGACAAGAAGGCTTATCTACCACAGTCCAGGTATGCTCAGATCAAAGAACTGGTGCAGATGTTTCAGCAACATCCCAAACAGAGGGCAGTGTCAGTTCAAAGGCTGCTAGGGCTTATGGCGTCATGCAATGCGATGGTGTACAACACGCGACTACATATGCGGACCCTGCAGACTTGGTTTTTGAAAAACGTTTGCCCGAATTGAGACAGCCAACAAAAGTGGATTTCACTGCCTCGGGCAGTGTTGAAGTCTCTGAAGTGATGGACAGTTTCAAGCAATTTACTGTTGGGCGTGTCTTATCAACCTCATACACTGACATGCAGTATCACGACGGACGCCTCCCTGCAGGGTTGGGGGGCGCACTGTCTACACCATCAGATACAAGGACAGTGGTTGGAGCATCAGGCAAGAAAAAACATAAACTACCTGGAACTCCTGGCTGTATTTTTGGCGCTGAAAGCTTTTCATGCACTACTGCACGGGAAGGTAGTGCAGGTTCGGCTGGACAACACCACAGCAATGGCGTACCTGAAGCAGGGAGGCACAGTTTCACGGTCGCTATGTGTGCTGAGTCAAGACATCTGGAATTGGTGTGTGCCTCAGAACATTGTACTGATGGTGATACATATAAAAGGGGTGGACAATATTCAAGCGGATGGACTCAGCAGGTCCCTGACGTGCAATCAGGAGCACGAGTGGGAAATGAATATGGACTGCCTGTCGGCGCTCTTCAACAATTGGGGTTGGCTGACAGTAGACTTGTTTGCGACGGCTGCAAATGCAAAGTGTCCAACATATTGCTGTCGTGCAGGTGTTGGAGTGAGTTCTCGGGGAGACGCATTTCAATACAGATGGACCAGGAGTCTATTTTACCTGTTCCCGCCGCAGCCACTGATATCGAGAGTGATAGTGCAGCTACTCAGAGACAACACGAGAGCTATTCTGATAACGCCATGGTGGCCCAGGCAACAGTGGTTCTCAACGCTGCTGAGAATGTCCAAAAGAGTGTACTACAGGTTCCCCAGGCGCTCTGATTTGTTGTCACAGAGCTCCGGAGCAATACAGCACCCACAAGTGGACACACTACGACTCACGGCATGGCGCATAGGTTATTGAATAAGATCCTACTAAATAATAGAAAGAGATCAACACACCGCAACTATATGAATAAGTGGAGACGGTTTAGGAAATACGCCAAAGAGCATGGCTTCTTCCCAAGGAGAGCCACAGTGACTCAAGTACTCCTTTATATGACTACACTAAAGATAACTGGGCTGGCAAATACTTCCTTGAAGGTGCACTTGTCGGCAATCTCATCAGAGCATAAGGGATGGGGCAAAACTACAGTTTTTCCCCATCCGAAATGCAAGAAATTCCTCAGGGGATTAAACAATTTGTACCCACCGGTACAGCACCCACAGCAACAGTGGGACTTGACGTTTGTGTTGCAGACAATGACTCAATCTCCATTTGAACCTATGTCTGCAACTACTTTGCGATTGCTGACCTTGAAGACTGCCTTCTTAATAGCAATCACGACAGCACGGAGAGTGAGTGAGCTGGCTGCCCTTAGGATGGACCAACCATATATGCAGATTTATCCGCATAAGGTCTCTCTCCGTCTGGATCCACATTTCCGTCCCAAAATAACATCTGATTTCCACATCAATGTGGACATCGTTCTGCCAACATTCTTCCAGGATCCCAAAACCAGCCTGGAAAAAGAGATGCATGCTCTGGATGTGCGCAGGGCGCTGCTATATTATCTGGATGCCATGAAACGTCTACGACGTACGAAAAGGCTGTTTGTTTTATACACGGGAACATCTAGAGGAAAGCCGGTCTCCCGTCAGCGACTAGCACAATGGATAGTGCAGGCAATTAGACTGGCCTATACTAGTCAGGATCGGGTGCCACCAGGAACTATCACGGCACACGCTACGCGGGCCTATGCTTCTTCGGCTGCGGACTTGGCCGGTGTACCGCTAAGGGACATCTGCAGGACTGCGACTTGGACGTCGGGTCAGCCCTTTATACGACACTACGCAATAGATCTCCTCCAGTCAAAGGAAGAAGAGTTTGGGCGGAGTGTACTGAAGCAGGTCCTGCCATAGATGATGCTCACCGCCGTGATGGAAGCTGGCTAATCAGCCAATGTTATGAATGCAATGGATCACTATCCAGATAAACAGGTTGCATACCTGTAACGTATGATCTGGAAGGGATCCGTTGTATTCATAAGACCCGCCCGAACCTCCCCACGAAAAATGGGCAGGACAAGGTTGAAGCTAGAATGTAAAGATAAGGCAGCTGCCAGTCCTCCAGAAACTGAAAGAGACACGCCCCAACTGCCAAAGTGGAGAAGAGCACGATCGCATGCAGGGCAGTTAGGGGCGGAGCGAGGAGCTAGATAATCGGTCCGTGAGGTCACCGCGCAGGCGCAGAACCCAATGTTATGAATACAACGGATCCCTTCCAGATCATACGTTACAGGTATACAACCTGTTTTTACCTGCCTAGAAGTAGGGATGTGCACAAAACCGGTTTGCCTGGTTCGGTTCAAATTCGAACCAGGTTCAAACCAGGAGGGGGTGGTTCAATTTTGGTTTTGCTTGAACCTCCCCCTGGTTTGGTTCAAATTCAGACTGTTTTGAACCGTTTTGAACCGGTTCAGACTGGTTCAGACCTCCAAAAATTGGTAGGATGGTAGCTGGCACCCAGGGGTACCTGCCACCCAAACCCCAAAGCAACCGTATGATATTTTATGAATTTTTGAAATTTATTTTTATTTTTTTCTCATAGGGTTAAATGAGACTCGAACCAGCCCATTATTCTCTATTATGGAGAACCCATGGGTGCCAACAACCACACAAACCCCGAAGCAATCGGACACCCCTATGATTTTTTATGAATATTTGAATTATTTTTAATTATTTTTCTCATAGGGTATAATGGGACCCAAACCAGCCCATATCCCCTATTGTGGAGCACCTAGGGGCACAAAAGTGGGTGGGTGGTAGACACCCAGGGGTGCCTACCACCCACAAAGCTCCAAGGCAATAGGACACTCCTCTGATTATTGGTGAATTTTAAAATTATTTGGAATTCCTCATAGGGAATAATGAGGATTGCAGCAAATGTATAGCTTCATGTCGGGGCAAAGGGGTGGCCTAGAGCAGAGTGTGGTGGGTGGTAGTGCCCAAGGGGGCCAGGAAGCTATCAGAATTATTTGAAAGGAATTGGGCAAAGGGCTGATTTTTAAGTGATTTTTGAAGTTTATGTGTCTTATGTGATAATGGGCTGGTTCGGTCCCATTATAACCTATGAGAAAAATAATTAAAAATATTTCTAATATTCATAAAAAATTGTAGGAGTGTCCAATTGCTTCGGGGTTTGTGTGGTTGTTGGCACCCATGGGTGTTCCACAATAGGGTATAATGGGCTGGTTCGAGTCCCATTATACCCTATGAGAGAAAAATAAAAATATATTTCAAAAATTCATTTAAAATTGTACGAGTGTCCAATTGCTTTGGGGTTTGGAAGGTAGGTACCCATGGGTGCCAGCTACCACCCCACCCATTTCTGTAGGTCTGAACCAGTCCAAACCGGTTCAAACTGGTTCGAATTGAACCACCCCCAGTTTGGTTCGAATTCAAACCTGATGGCTGGTTTGGTTTGAATTCGAACCATCGAACCACCCTGGTTTGAATTCAAACCAGTTCAAGTTCAAACTGGTTCGCACATCCCTACCTAGAAGTTCTTGAAAGAGAATTATGGCAGAATACCGACATGCTTGTACCTTTCCTAGAAACAAACTGCTTTCCTTTTCAGTGCTTCCTCTCAATTTCTTCAGCTTCTGGCCTTAAAATGAGCTCGCAAAAACTCTAAAGCTTCCATCTTGCTCACTTTATGGAGTGACCTTTTGCTTCACTATAACACTTCTTAATTTGTACTTGTTTTCAAGTGCAATTTGGAAGTGGGAAGGAAGTGGAATCATGACTATTTGCCGCAAAACCGCCTCCCCCCATCCCCCATCCCCAGCATTCAGCTGAAGCTAGCCACACATATACAATGTTATCTGGGCTGCAATCTGGATTCTGGATTTTTCAGGGTACTGGCCAAGACCAACGGAATCCACACGTGTACATTTTCTGTACCTTTTCGGCTCTGTGCATGGGTTCAGCTGAAAGCGATGAGTTTGGCAATAAGTGCAATTCACCCACTCCCATACAGCGTCTGAATGCAATGAAGTCTTTGGAACATTCTGAGCAATGTTTAACTATTTGTGCTACTTCTTTTTCAGTAATAAGTGACTTTGAAATGCCCACCAAATATATCCTAAAAAATATTTGGGGGCAAAGCGTATACTTTGCTGCTGAGGAAAATGATTGCTGCACATTAAACTGTTATCCCAGGTCACTCAGACCCTTTACAATAAAGATCTTCAACAACTTGGGCCAAGAGGTCATAGAGCTCCGAAGACCCTGCAGATGCTGGTGTGGATGCTGCTGTGGTTGTACGTGCAGCTTGCAGGAAGTAAATCACTCATTTCCTTCTATCTCCTTTTCTTGGGGGAGATGTAAACTTTTCTAGTCATCAAAATGTGGATATTGGGGATACTTTATCATCTAAATTAATTGGTATTTGGTGGTTTGACCATCAAAGGTTGACTCTGAGGTTGAGTTTGGGTGTGTGCGCTCATGCATACCCTCTCTCCCTCTCTTTAGATGCCCTTTCCGTCTTTGCTCTGAACATGCACTGTATTCTGCCCCCAAAGGGCTAAACACAGTTACTGGCAACTCCTCATTAACTAATCCCTTGACTTTTTCAGATGCTTAAACTTTTAGACCTCAGGAATGTATTATCAAGGGGACTGAGTTGCTGTCAAAAATCTGAACAACATGGATGCTCTTCTGTGCACTTAGCCACTTGTCTGAGGCAGTCCATACAGCCCAACCTATTTCAGGAAATGCCACACACCGCTGTCCCAACCCCAAAGCTTAGGTGACATTCACTCCGCTTCTCAAGATCGAGTTCAGTGATTAGCAGCAGCAGCTGCTGCTGCTGCTGCTATGAATATTTATATACCGCTCTTCAACCAAAGTTCTCAAAGCAGTTTACACAGAAAAATAAATAATACACAAATAAGATGGTCCCCTGTCCCCAAAGGGCTCACAATCTAAAAAGAAACAGACGGCAGATACCAGCATCAGCCACTGGAGGGATGCTGTGCTGGGGTTGGATAGAGCCAGTTGCTCTCCCCCTGCTCACCACTTTCAAAGATGTCTCTTTGCTCAGTTAGCAGGGGTTATGTTAGCTGGTACATGTCTCTTGTGTCTAATGTTATTTAACCATTTCTACCTATAAATCTTCCCCCATTCTATCTGTCGCTTCTCAAAACTTTCCATAGCATGGCCCCTACCACAGCTTTGGCTCAAAGTTCACTCTCGCTCTTGCTGCACTCTCCATGTTTCTCGTCCTTCCAGTCCTCTCCTTCTCCACTTATCCAAGTATATGATGACTAGATAAATGGAGAAGGAGAGGGCTGGAAAGACTGTAACTGTGAGTTCTCTATAACTCCTATGTCTGTAGCTGACATCTTCAGCCGAACAGTTACTTGCAAAAAAGGAAGCAGCCTATAAAATAAATACTAGCCACGTTGTGAGTTTGCTAGAAAAATGGAAGGATAACCTTGGATTCTGATTGTGTTGTGTGTTTAAATGTTTATTTTAAGCTTGAAGTTCATGCTCCCCCAGGAACACCTATTGGTTATATTAAAGAGACCTGCCATCCTGGCCGTCCTAAATTTTCTGTCCAAGATGAAGCCAAAGAGGAAATATTTAAAATTGCTGGGCACTCTTTAAAATGCATGTGTACTGAGGATTTCAGGTTTGAGGTAAGTTATCACTACGAACCTGTATTCAGCTCTTTATCTCAGTCATGGCCACTGGCCTATGTAATGAAACAAGCCAGTTTGTTTGCCTTGTTATATATTAAAATAAGCCTTCTAAACATTGTGATTTTGCATTTTGAATAATTATTGTGAGGCGATCACCGCTGCAGCCGGAAGCTTCATGGAGTGGTGGTCACGTAGGTAAGGACCTGCTCTACTCACTTTTAAAGGTGCCACTCACCATCCCCCAGGCTACCCTCAAATCGCTGAACTGGTTTGTGATTGGGCTGGAATGAACTGATCACTGAACCACAAACTGGTTTGAAATCTGAACTCCTGCATGAACTGAGGTTCGTGCACATCCCTAGTCAGACTTCATTTGGAATACTGCATTGAAGTGGGATTTCTCCTTAATTTTTTTAAAAATTCTCACCATAAAGTGATTGCAGGTCACCTTTTGTTTTTATTTTTTCCTGAAATCTGTTCATATGCAGCTGAAGTCAAATCTTGAAGTACCAGTTCGACCATATACCTCAAAACAGGCAGCAACCATGATGGCTGTGCTGTGACTTTTCAAAGATGTCAGCCCATTCAACAAGGTCATCAGAGGAAGCTTTGCTCCACATGCTAGCATTGAAAGAGGCTTGGTTGTTGTGCACATTGGACAGGGCCTTCTCTGTTGTTGCCCCCAGGTTTGGAATGCTCTCCTGGTGGATGTCTGTGTTATGGCATTCAAATACCTGACTTCCTTTAATGCCTGAGTAGTGAACATTAAGAGTGAAGTTTCCTGGAAAAGGGTGACTGAAAACAACCATTATTTTGAAAAATGCAGATGTTAGAAATGGTGTATAATACAATGAAAATTATCCAATAAAAATAAGAGTGTGTGTTCATATGGAAAAGAAGTGACAGAAAGCATGGATAAATCTGCAAGAAGAGAAAAGTTGTTCATTGAGAAGCCTGTGTTTATGTGTGTGAGAGGACCATTTCAGTGTTGGTACAATCCTCCATTAGTTTTGTTTTTATGCATATTTGAATTTGATTTCCCTCTCCCTTTTTTAAAAAAGGGAGTGACTGTGAAGTAAATGAAAGGGATGTGTGAGGGCTGGTGAAACCTGGTTGATGCACCCCACCCTCATCTTGCAGAAGGAGAAATGTCTTGAAAATAAAAGCATAAAGGAAAATAAGGTAGTGTGACCACTTCAATCTGCCAGGGTCTCCTCCATTTTGTTTCAATTTAATTTACCTCAAAACTGCTAGGCCTCACTGCTGCTGTATTTATTTATTTTATTTATCAGATTTATACACCATCCCAAACTTTCCTCTCTGGGCAGTTAACAATAACATTAAAACAAGTTAAAAACATACACAAA
This sequence comes from Hemicordylus capensis, assembly GCF_027244095.1. Lineage (NCBI taxonomy): Eukaryota > Metazoa > Chordata > Lepidosauria > Squamata > Cordylidae > Hemicordylus > Hemicordylus capensis. The sequence continues at coordinate 317,032,551 of NC_069659.1, read as the reverse complement.
AACTTAAAACAATTTAGATAATTTAAAATCAAGCACAGATTTAAACCTAAAAATTTAAAAAGCTGAAAAAGCTTGGGTGAAGAGGTGTGTTTTCAAATGCTTTTTAAAAATTGTCAGTGATGGGGAGTATCGTATTTCAGGAGGGAGCACATTCCACAATCTCAGGGCAACAACCGAGAAGGCCCGCCCCCTTGTGGCTACCAGCAGAGCTGGCAGCAACTGGAGACGGACCTCTCCAGTCAACCTCAATGGCCGTTGGGGCTCATAATGAAGAAGATGTTCTCTTAAGTAGCCAGGGCCCAAGCCGTTTAAGGCTTTATAGGTTATAACCAGCACTTTGTATTTTGCCCGGAAACCTATTGGCAGCCAGTGTAGCTGTTATCAGCAAAGAAGTAACATGGTCTCTCTGAGATGACCCAGAGACTAACCTGTCCACTGTATTCTGTACCAACTGGAGTTTCTGGAATATGTACAAAGGCAGCCCCAGATAGAGAGCATTGCAGAAGTCAAGTCCAGAGGTTACCAGCATATATACCACTTTTTCAAGGTCGTTCATCTCAAACGGACACAGCTGGTGTATCAGCTGAAGCTGATAGAAAGCCCCTCTGGCCACCACTTCAACTTGAGATACCAGGGAGAGGTGTGGAAGTACTCCCAAACTGCGTACCTGTTCCTTTTGGGGAAGTGTGACCCCATCTAGAACAGGTAGATCAAAATTGTCTCTGGATTTCTGACCCCGCACAATAAGTACCTCTGTCTTATCTGGATTCAGTCTCAATTTATGAATGTATGGCTTTTTCCATCTTCAAACCTTGTACATCATAAGGGCAGGGGCGGCCAAGTTGCTCTTAAGGCCCAGAAGGCCTGGAGATTTAACAATCCCATGACAAGTAAACATTCAATGGGTGCAAATTAGAGCATATGAGAACAGCACATGACAATAGCAGCAGCGCCTGTTGATATTTTGCCTGTATTTCAACTCCAAGAGTTGAATCAAAACATCCAAGGGTGCTGTTCCCAATTTCAAGTGCTGGGGCAACTCCACCTACTGAGTTTCTGCCCATCATTCAGCACCTATTGAATGTCTGCCTGACATTCAGTTGTTAAAAGTACAGGGCCCTATGGCCCTTAGTAGGAATTCAACAACCCCTTTCCTTATGAGCTATAAGCCAAACAGCAGCACTGAGCCTAGCAGTTTTGAGGTAAAATGAAGCAAAATGAAAGAGAAGGCCAGGGTCAGTAGAAGCAGTCAAACTACTTTGTAAAGGAGCCTCTGTCTTCTCCAGATGGCCACTCCCTTTTCTTAAAAGAGGAATGAAAATAAAATAGTTTCCCCCTATTCTGGCATACAATATAGGAGGGGCAATTGGATTTGATAAGCAGGGGGATCATTGAGATATAAAACCAGGGAGTTTTTCACACAGTCCTTCAGCTCTTGGAGGCAGTTTCCTATTTGCATCTTAAAAGCTTGACTGGCAGACACTCTTGCTTTATCCCCCAAAAGCCACTGAATAGAGGGGTATTTATTACCCTGGACATAAAGCGGGCTAAGCTTAAACTCAGAAGGAAAAATCTGAGTTGTGTGTGAAGAGATCTTGCATGGACTTCAGCAAGAATCTGCCCAAAGTGTGAAAGCACACACTTCCTTCCGGGAGAGATTTGAAGTAAATCTGGCCGAAGTGTGAAAGCACGCACATTCCTCCAGGGTGCTTTCCAGATTAGACCCTGCAATGGGGTCACGGCATATCTCTGAAGTGTGTTTCCACACTTCCTGTGTTGTGACGCCACAATCCCTATGCTGACAGCAGGGTGCCATTCACATTTCTGATGCCTTGTTTTGGATTTAATCACTGCAATTTATTGATATAACGTTGTATGTCTAGTGTAAAATGTTGCTGTTTTTTTCCAGGTTGTTAGTTTTTGTGAGACTGCTCCCCCTACTGGGCGCTTTGCTATTTATGTTTTGAATGCGATTTTCTGAACAGAAGCATTTTGCCACTCTTGAGTGGCTAATCTGGAAAGCACTCAGGGGAGATTCAAAGTAAATCTGGCCAAAGTGTGAAAACACACTCTCCCCTCTGGGGGAGATTTGAAGTAAATCTGGCCGAAGTGTAAAAGCACACACTTCCATCTAGGAGAGATTTAAAGTATAAGCACCATATGAACAAGCTCCAGGTCTAATGCTGACTTTATGATCCTCTGTTCCCTCATCTCCACTGCTATGCAATCTTAATTGCTAGCGAAGAAACATGCTATCATGAAGGGATATACAAATGATAGACATCCTCAGTTTCCTTTGACAAATCCTTTTTCAGTCATTTAGAGGAATCAGTGCAAAAGACAAACTCAAGCCTGAAACTCAGCCAGACCTATCTATATTCTGCAGCAGAGATCAGGGAGATTGAGCACCACTGGTGTCATAATCACTTGAACCAATGGGAGAGTGTTCTTGTTCTGCCAAGGAAATGTTGATCTTTAAACAGGTTTTAAAAACCAATTATTTTATGTCGGGCCAACACATTTGCAAAAGTATCTAATGGTGAGATGCTTAATGAAGTTATTAATTTATTAATTTAACAAATTTTTATACTGCCCAAAACTTGCATCTCTGGACATTTTTTAATAGAGGTTGAGCAGCCATCTGTAAGGGATGCTGTAGGAATCTCCTTCATTGGGCAGGGGCTTAGACTAGGAGACCTCCAAGGTCCCTTCCAACTCCATGATCCCTTTCTCACAATTGGAAAAAGGGCTCAAAAGGGACGAGGGGAAGAATCTTTGGAATGCTTACCTCCACCAAAGATGATCCATTTCCCCTTGGTGAGTGAGCGGATCTCTTGTCCAGACGATTCCCAGCTTCTGCTGGCAGCAGGGAGTTTCTGGAGCCGGGAGGACCCCGGAACTTCCATAATGCACCATGTGAGTGCGCAGTGCATTATGGGGAGCCTCTCAATGCTGGTCTGGAGGCCACTCATGTGTAGGTGCCACACGGAGCTCCCTAAACCCTGGCAAACAGCTGGGACACCCAACAGGGTTTGCCGCCATGCCCTGCACCAGCAAAACTGGGCTGGTTTTCCCTAGCCCGGTTCTGCCTGCACATGTCAATAGCCCCTATGATTCTATGAATGTTAGCACTGAGACATTTGTAAAGTGCGCCTTCGAGTTGGCATCAACCTCTGGCGCCCACAGAGCCCTGTGGTTGTCTTGGGTAGAATCCAGGAAGGGTTTACCATTGCCATTTCCTGCACAGTATGAGATGATGCCTTTCAGCAAGTCATTTCCCTACTGTATGATTAGGTGGCGTAATATCTGTCCTGTTTACCTGGGTGGCTAATGATGGCTTGATCTGATGTTAAGTGCAGTCAATTACTATTAGTTAATATGGGTTTTAGGCTTTTTGATTTGTTGTCTTTATAGTATTTACAGTATAAGCCTCCTAAGGACTGAAATGGTAGAAAGCCAGGATATAAATGTTATACATAAAATATCTGGTCTCAGCATACAATGTCCACAGGTTTTCCATGTTCCAAGAGAGTCTCATTTAAAACCTAGGTGATGTCAAAAGATGAGCAGGAGTCTGTTGGAAGAATTTCAAAGCAGTGGGCTGGAATCACTGGAGACACAAGGGAGACATTTACAGATGCTGACCTCTTTGGAATCGAGTTTCCAATGGACTTTGATGTTAAAATGAAAGCTGTCATGATTGGGGCTGGCTTCCTCATAGTAAGTCTAAGGTTATCAAACTTTTATAATGTCACAATCTTGTGACTTGCCGAAATGAAACAATTACTCACAGAATGACCATGTCTATGCACAGGGGTGCCATTAGGCACAGACCTGGGGTTCAGGTCCATGTGCCCACTCTCCTAGAGGCCCCATGATTTCCCCCAAGGGAAAAGTGGGTAACTTTTAAATTTCCAGAATGGCTTGACCTAGCATTCTGAAATTTGGCACAGATGGAGAACAGGTTAATAGGACCTTGTGTGTTGATTTTGAAGCAGATAAGTTAATCCTTAGAATTTTAATGATTTTTTGAATTTAAAAAAAAATCTCAAAAATCCCTATAAATGGCTTGTTTCATGGCAGAAAATTGCAAAAACCTCTGGAACTGAAGTGCCCCCCTAGACCATCACACACACACCCGAGGACTTTGCCCATTGCCTTCATTTTAAAAATGCAACATGCCACCACCTTTGCTCAACCCTTTACATTTCCAGAATAGCTGGGCTTAGAGTTCTGAAATTGGGCACACATGTAGTCTAAGATGGCAGGACTCTGTGTATTTTTATTTCAAGGAAATTGGTCAATCCTGTGATTTTAATGATGCCCCCCCCTACAGTAAAGATGCAGAAAGTTATCTCTAACCATACAGTACTTTACAGCTAGTGAAAGGGGAACTGTTCAATAGGGATGTGCACGAACTGGCTTGGCGGTCCTTTCTGGACTGCTGGACCAGTCCAGAGGTTCAGAATTTGAGCTGGTTTGATGATGGGGGGTTATCTTAAAAGAGCATGGAGGTTGCTCACCCCCCCACCGCATTTCCCTCACCGGCACTGTTTCCAAAACCGCTGGCGCAGGGCGGCAGCATACCTCCTTGCCACCCCAGTCAGCGTCGGGCTGGAAGTGGCTGGCACATGCACCGGCCACTTCTGGTCAGATACTAACCAGGGCGGCAAGAAGTTACACCTGCGTGTAACTTCTTACACCTGCGTTACAGGTGTAACGTTACACATGCAGGCGTAAGTTACACACTTACGCCTGCACCAGAGGTTTTGGATACAGTGCCGGTGGGGGAAACGTGGCCAGTGGGAGGGTTTTTACCTCCTTAAAGGTAACCCCCGCCGCCGCCAAACTGGCCAAGTGCCAGTTCATGCACATCCCTACTGTTCAATCTGAATAAACAACTTTTTTTAAAAAAAGCACTGTGCTTGAGTTGGTTTGTGATCCAAAATGTCTGCATGAGAATTGTGAAGCAAGGGGTATGTATTGTTGTTTTAATTTCCCCCCTCTTACGAATGCGCTATATCTCCAGGTTGTTTTTCTGTTTGAACTGTGGAGCAAGGGAGATGTGTTGTGTCCCAGGTAGTTTGTGAATGGTCAAGAAGCTATGTGAATCCATTGGGGCTTGCATAGTCTTGGTGGGGGGCAATGCACTCTGGTCCAGATCTGTGGGTTTGTGGTGAAATGTATTATATGGAGAGGATGCTTATTTTGCAGGGAAGCCCCTGTAAGGTCATTGGGTCCAGGGTCCAAAATTACCTAGCTGCACCCCTGTCTATGGGATAGGTCTCATGTGCACCATTATATGCTAGGTACTATGCATCTTACCCTAAGGCAGTTGCCATTTAAAACCATTTTCTGTAAAGCTGTTTCAAAAAAATTCTGATAATAATATGGGGAAATATCTGAATTTTCGTTCATCTAGATAGTGCTTTGTGCATTAATTGTGGTTTGTTTCCTTACTGTTTAGAACTACATGTATTTTGGAGAGGATCCCATCGTTATAACTGAGACACATGTGATCTAGTGGCATGGGCTGCCACGGCAGGGACACTAGTTCAGAATGCAACACTGTTGCATCAGTGCATCATCCGTCATGTATTTTTATATAGTGAATTAATAGATACCAGATTGGATCCTTCCTCACATGCATGCAGCACTCACAGAGGGATCCCTGTGGTCTGCATAGTCTGTGCAAGAGGCCATTGCCAGGAATGGGAATTCTTGGGATTTGTGGCTCCTGAAGCAAGGATCTGACCCATGCTTTGTAAGCAGAGTTAATAAAGCATAAAACTCAAAGCTCCTACTTCTAGTTTTCAACATTTTATTTAAAACACATGTAGTACTTTTGCTGAAATGTATATTGAACATGATAGTATCTAATGCATGCAGGTTTTAATAAATCTATGAGCTGCTCCCATCACATACAAATAGAAATAATAAACCAAGGAAAATTCCTATAACACATGGACAAAGAGGTGTATGTCAGCTTAGTAAATAAAGTTGTTGTTTGGGTATAAGGAACACGAATGCTAGGAAAAAATACAGAACAGAAGGTCCTGATCTCTCAGACTAGCATTTGACATCAGCCACTTTGAGTCCACCTGTTCATAATAGTACACTAAATATTCAGCCTAAATGTTAAGCAAACTGGACAAGTAGGGCATGATTGAAAAGCCCTGAAGTCATCCAAAGGTGTTCCTCTGAGTGATGTCCAGTATAGCTGTTGCAGAGGAATCTAGAATAAATGCTCTGTAGTCAGCAGACACCAATGCATGCTATAATTTAGAAAAAAACAATTCTGTAGTAAAATATAGGTGATATTACATGGATTTGCAAAACTCCTTAAGTTCTGCAATCACATTTACACATAAAAATATAATTATGGTTATTATTACCCCTCAAGTAAAATTTTAAATAATCTGTGTGGTTTTGCAAAACTATGCATTATGTAAACTGAAAAAAACAGTAAAAAATAATTCTGAAATATTGTTTGTGTATAATGGCTGACATTCTAAATAAATTAGTCAATATTACTGCTCAGGAGTTACAGAGGCAGAGCCAAGATGGCAGTGGGCAACAGCTGATTTTAGTTCCTTGCTCCAGTTAATTTGATTTTCCCTGAGATGGCCTGAAACCTTTATATTCTGTCCACTGTTGCACATAATGCCAAACCGGAGGCAAACGAGCCAGAGGTCCCATTTCATGATTGTCCAAATGTGTGGAACTGCTGCAGTTTTGTCACAAAAGCAACCCAAGGTTTTCGAGCTGAAACCTTAATCGGAACCTTTGGCTTGTAGCACATTTTGCTGCTCCAACCTCAGGTTTGAAGGAGGCATCATGTCTGAATTTTGCTGCTACCATAATCTGGGTTTTGTGCTGTGGCTGTTGCCAAAACCATAGAGAGGGTGGCTCAGACCAAGCCAGAAATGTGCCAGCTCTATGCCTGCCATGCTTCTTGCTGGTCACCTCTCCAATCACTTGCCCCCACCTGCTGTCTCTGCATTCCTCCAGCCATTGCCGAGAGGGACACCGTGTTGCTGCATCCCAAGCTTCAAAGCATATCAAAAGGAAAAGCCACATTGGGGGATGCCCGCTTTCCACTGTGTCCCCTGTGTCATGTTTCATGTCTCCCCCACTTTGGCAATCTATAAGAAAAGGGGATGGGATGACAAGGCGGGCACTTGTGGCTGTTTCCACATATCAAGTGATGAAGAAGCACTTAGAGTCCCAGCAATACCATAAAACAGGCAACACATCCCCCCACAAAGAAAACACATGCCAGAGGAGTGATGCGCAGGGTCTGGGTTGAAAGATAGCCCATGGAATTTTAGAGTGGTTCTGCTCTATTTTTTTTACAAATTAGTAGAGGAAGGGGGCTGAAGCCCCTTCCCATTGGGTGCAAGCACACACTCTGTGGTATTACTCATGACAAGAACCATCTTGGATTACTCATGACAAGAACTGTCTTGGGGTACACAGCTTCAGGGGCTGAATCATTAATGTGTGATGAAGCCCCTTCCCCCAAGAACCACTCTCTCATAAGAGCCATCCCTGATCTTGCCAGACTGAGCCCACAGGGAAATGGCAGGACACGTGGAGCAGCCTGGACTCCTTGGGAATCTGCAAGTGTCAAGTGTGGAGGGGAAGGTGAGGAATATGTGTTGTATTTTTAAACATATATACCAGGGGCCCCATATCAGCAGGGGCGCCTATAGTTGGATCACCTAACTCATGAGGGTGCAATCAGACAGAGACCTGAAACTCATGGAACCTCTGGTCTTCTCCAATGGATTGGCCCTCTCATGAGAGGGCTAATAACCGTCCGTCAAGCTGACATGGGGGCAGAAGTGTGTTGGTGGTTCCTGGACTGCTTTTACTGGGTCTGTCATCACAAGAGCACCCTTTGTCCCAGTGGAGCAGCCCCGAGGCTCCTTTGCCTAGGAAGTAAACGTGATTCTTTCCCAGAGTCCCTTCCCTAAATGCCTGCCTGCAGGCAGTAATGGGCTGGATGAGGGATAACAAACTGAGGCAGAATCCAGATAAGACGGAGGCACTTATTGTGCGGGGTCAAAACTCAGTAGATGGTTTTGATCTGCCGGTTGTGGATGGTGCCACGCTCCTTCAGAAGGAACAGGTGCACAGCCTGGGGGTGCTTCTGGATCTGAATCTCTCCCTGGCATCCCAGGTTGAGGCGGTGGCCAGAGGTGCTTTTTATCAGCTTCGGCTGATACACCAGCTGTGTCCATTTCTTGAGATGAACAACCTCAAAACAGTAGTACATCGCTAGTGATCTCTAGGTTGGATTGCTGCAATGTGCTCTATGTGGGGCTACCTTTGTACATAGTCCAGAAGCTTCACTTGGTTCAGAATGCAGCAGCCAGGTTGGTCTCTGGGTCATCTAGGAGAGACCATATTACTCCTGCGTTGAAAGAATTGCACTGGCTGCTGATACGTTTCTGGGCAAAATACAAGACACGGGTCATTACCTATAAAGCCCTAAACAGCTTAGGCCCTGGGAATTTAAAAGAATGTCTTCTTTGCCATGAGCCCCACCGCCTGCTAAGATCATCTGGAGAGGTTCGCCTGCAGCTGCTGCCAACTTGTCTGCGGCCCCATGACTTTGGAATGCAATCCCGGTTGAAATAAGAGCCTCCCCATCTCTGGTAACTTTTAAAAAGGCACTGAAGACACATTTATTCACCCAAGCTTCTAATTAGATTTATAGTTCTAAATAATTTTAATACTGGGTTTTAAATGTTTTTATTCTTTTAAATGATTGTAATTGTTAATTGATTGAATGTTTTAAATGATTTTTATTGTAAACCACCCAGAGATGCAAGTTTTGGGTGATATTAAAATTTTTTAAACAAACAAACAAACAGAGTCGAAGAAAAATAGGGCCCTCTCAACCCCTCCCCCCCTTACAAGTAATTGTGCTTGTGCAAGGCTGATGTGCTGATGCCTTGCCTACAGTCTACAGGCAAGGTTAACACTATGGAGCTTGCTGCGATGTAGGCTAGGCAGATCAGTAACAAGGAGGGCTCCTCTGCCCTGAAACCAGACGTTACCCAACCCGGGTTTGAAGATCGTCTGCGGGACTGTGGTAGGTAGGTAGGTAGGATAGTATTTATACTGCAGGTACTTCGCAGTAATCCTATAGTGGTTTTCTTGTGTTTTGAAGTATGTAATGAGGAAAGCCGAGTAGACCAGTCTTCCACGGTGGGCTGATACACTAAATCTGGAGTGGAAGGCTGGTCTACTAGCTGATCCCTATTGTTAGACCAGCTCTTCCCAGAAAAATGGTGCTTAAATCATCCAAATCTATTTGGGTTATTTGGGGGTGATTCATCGAAGACAGCTGGCCAAGCCAACCGTTTTTGATGAATCAAGTAGCTGATTCTGTAATTTGATTCAAGCTCGAATCAAATTACAGAATCTGATTCATACACATCTCTACTGTCTTCTTGGCCTATGCTTATTCACTGTGTAATTTGTGTGGTTTCACCATGCAGGCTATGTGTGTGTGAGATCAGGCACTAAAGGGATCTAATAGACTTAGGAGAGTGGCTCTAGGAGCTGTCAATCAGGAAAGGAGTGCCCTCCTCTAAAGAGAACACTGAGATGAGTGGAAACTGTTGCTTTCTGGCAGTTCTTTCTGAGGTGATTCTGCCAGTTAACTCTGAGGGAAAAGCCTTTCTGAGAGGAGTCAGCAATGCTTGGGATGAGCTCTGAGGCCTGTCACATTGTTGTTAGTCTTTAGTTCAGGGGCAGCTTGGCAATAAGGCCTGGTGCACTTTAGCCAAATTAACCTACCAAGTTAGAGACTGTTTTCAAAGCTTTATTTACTCTGCAGAGCAAAGCAACCCTGGGAATAATTTCCAGAGCAGGGCAGCACCCTAATGGGGACTGCCAAGGGGTTTTATATAGGCAGAAACAGTTTCAGCAGAATCAGCAATAACAACAAACCTGTCAGGTAGACCAGTAATACATCACCATATTGGTCTTTAAAGATTCTACGCCTTCCTTTGTTGTGTCATAAACACTATGTATCCTGCTGAGCTACTTCTTATCCGCAACCTTCCCGGCCTGTGATTAGCGCGTCCTGCAGGAAGGCACAGCAATTTCACATATTGTTGCTAAAATCAAGGTCTCTACGGCAAATGGGTGAGAAACAGACCAGATGCTTTTCTTCGTGGGAACAAATGGCTGTCAAAATGGAGGAAACTCTTATTCAGTTCAGCTAGGATGCTAAAATGGCTCTGCTTTAGTTAATTCTCAGGTAACAAGTTCAGGGTCAGCTTGGCAATAAGGTGAGGTGACGGTGCCTCACATGGCGCATGCACCCTTGGGCAGTGATTGTGGGCAGCTTGGCCTGCTTCCACTGCCCTTGGACCTTGCCTCACCTGCCTTGTTGCTGCTCCCTGACACCAAGGCATAGGGGCAAGAGCTGTCCTGCCAGAATTTCCTGGCTAGCCAGAGCTTCTCTAGTTTCCTGGATGCCTCGATGCTAGCCACACCCCCGACGCACTAGCATTAAGGAGCAGGGCCAGCATCAGGACACACTCCACCCACATTCATATTTTCTGGCTAGTGGGTGGATTCTTAGAGAATGGAAGCCATCCAGAGGGCTAGTGAAGCACTGGCTAGCCAGGAAATGTCCATGGGGGTGTTGCATGGTCCAATGGCGATGATGCTTCCTAATGCCAGTGCATCAGCATCAGGTGCATGCCTGACACGATCTTGGTTTCATCCCAGGCTTGTCAGTGCTTGAGCCAGCACTGCTTTAGATATAATTTCTACTGAAGGAAAAAGAGTCAGAGTGAGATTACAAATAACAGATAGTCAGTTTGTTGCCTTTGGATCAGTATGTTTTCTGTGTTCCTGTGCGTTTTCCTTTAGTTTACCTTGTAACCCATAAGTTCCTAAATAAATCCCTGAGTGAGGGTTCCTCTCAGTGTATCTGCTCCACAACACCTTCCATCTGACAGCTCCACTTTATTATTAAGGAAAGGGTGCTGCTTAGCAGACCTAGATCCATAGATCTGGGAGAAGTGGTGGAAAGAAAACTAACAGAAACTGGTTCCTTCATGTACTTCTCAATGGTTCAAGGGTCTTCCTCCCCTCCTCCCCATATGAAGGTAGGCCACAAACCAAACTGGAATAATGCCCATTTTAGCTGAACCTGAACCAAAATGAAGCCAAAAGAATTGATGATTTGACTCTGCTTTATGCACTGAAAATCTTCCAGTCTGGTTACCCCCAGAAAGAAAAAGCACTTGTGAAGACTATGCTACTAAGGACTGCCCAGTTATCTTATTTTTTAGCTCACAAACACCACTACTTTCTTATGTTTTAGGTTCAATAGTTCACAAATCCACAAACATGCAAAGTGAGTAAGTTGTTTCCTTTCTTTCCTATGTTTGCCTTCAACAAGAACCATGATAATAAAACCATATTTAATTGGATGCCTCCTATGTTTCTGTTTTAGATCTTACTGAGAGGCAGCAACAGCAGACCCTCATAAAAAGAGTCTTTGGAAGATGTATTTATCATACATAACCAAATCATACAATACTGCTAGGAACAAATGAAAGGATTTGGATGTAATATTATCAAGAGTTGCAGTCCTGTATTCTGGAGCAATGCAAGTGAAATCAGTGAAATCATTTTGGAGTCAATCATTTGAGGGTCATAGCCCAATTTAATAAGCAGTTGGATCCATAAAGCAAAAGTAGTAGTTCTTTTATTGCAGCCATAGTTCAAACAGACATAAAACAAAATGATTGTGGAAAGTTAGCTAAGGAATAAGAAAAATTCAAGAAGTGAAACTTTGCCCCATCCCTGTATTCTTAAGGCAGGAAAATCTGCCCATGTTGAAGTTATGCCTGTGAGGTTGCTGTTAAGGGCTCACAGCCGCTGGAATGAAAAGCTGTAGGAGCCTTAGGTGTAAAGGAAGTGGAAATATCAATCCCAAGAGAACATTTGGAAACTATAAGGAGGATATGATGCAAAAATGCTTTATAGAAGTATTCTAGTTGGTGCTTTCTACCAAATAATGGCTGACATGATGGGCAGTGATTCATTGATGTCATCAGATCTGCCTAAGGCAGGAAGGCTCAGACTTGCCCTGATGTTTTGATGGGCAGGACAGGGAGTGGGGAGGGAGTTTGGGAAGTGGTTTTTGCCTCTTTTCCCTCCCCACAATAGTGATATTTATTGCCAGAAACAAGTCTGTCAGAGCCGTGCAACACTCAGGAACAGATTTATATAAGTGTAAAGAGCTTTTGGAGGGAGGGGAGAACTGTGAAATTTCTCTCCCCTCCCCCCCCCCGCCCCATCCCAACACACTGCACACGGAAGCTTTCCGTGCAGGGATGCTGAAGGCTTTATGCAGACCCCTAGCTCTCTTTCCAGAGGGAAAGAGAGGGCTGTGCATTGTTCAGGGGCGTAGCCACCATTGTGCGAATGGGTTCAAAGAACCCGGGCCACCAATGGTAGGGGCTGCTGAACCCCCCAGGGGGGCATGGCTCAGGCTCTGGAAGAGCACTGAGTGAACTCCCCTCGCCCACACCCGGACTCCTAAGAGCCCCAAGTGAGCACTTCCCCGTCCTTTCCAGGCAGTGTTTGTGTACCACCTAAAGGGGGTGTGGCCTCAAGCTCTGAAGAGCCCGAGTGAGCACTTCCATGTCATTTCAGGCAGCGCTTGCTGCCTGAAAGCAGCTATTCTCTCCCTCTCTGGAGGGAGGGAAAGGGAAATAAATGCTTTCAGGCAAAAAGGACGGGGAAGCCATAGTGCTCGCTCATGGGTGGGGAGGAGATTCTCTCAGGGCTCAGGCACACCCCGTGTGTGTGACGTCACATGCATGGGTTGTCATTGGAGGGGTCACCAGTGTCATTAGATGTCATTAGAGGGGCCGCACCTAGCATTGTTGTTGTGGTTGTTGTTTTGCATTGTTTGCTTGCTTGCTATCCTCTCTGTTTAAATGGAGAGGACAGATTTTTATAATGTTCTTGTTGGAATTTACAGGCAGTCACCCTTATGAATATAAGATGAGGGTTCTCAAGGAGTATATAAGAACTGTAAATAGAGATGACTCAAGGTTACATACCTGTATATGTTTGAAATGTCATTCCATCACTTCCAACAAAGCAAAAAACAAAACAGAAAATTGCTTGGGACCCCAAGCCTGGATACCCTGGGCCACAGGCACCATAGGGGTATCATCAGTATGCCTCAGGAACAGTTTTTCAAAGTTAAGTAATCAGCTGCATCTGGATACAAAGGATCTGGTTGGATCAAAAAATTGCAGACATGTTGCTGGGATGTCCATATTTAAGCCATACAGCTGCTTATTTTCTGCTCCCAGGTGCACAGAATTTCTTTAGACCTGATCAGGGTGTGCAGAACTAGTACTTTTTTATTTGGAAAAGTTGAGCAATTCTCTATTGATGGAAAAAGTAAAGAAATGCTCCACTTTTCTGTTCTCTGGACCCCTCCTATTAAAATGAACAAAAAGGGGTGAAAAATTCAGGTAGATGATAGTATTTTGTATATTGATTAATAACAATGTAGAAATTAATCTATACAGTGCTGGAGGGCCTGCTGTAGCTGAGTGTACTTTTAGAAATGTATGCTAAGAAGAATATTTCTCATCCCTTGTAAGTGTGTTGTAAGTAGCTGAATTGCTGGCCAAGAAAACAGTTAAGCCAAAGAAGTTGGGTGAAATTGATTTCATGCCACTGAAATATGTGAGAGATGCAAAAACAATGAATAGTAACAGTGATGCCAGCCAAATGTTATTGCAAGATATTCTAGAGCAGAGATGGTGCCACCACAGAAAAGTCCCTCTTTCTTGTGGCCACCTTTACCCCCCAACAGTACAGGGATGCCCAGGATATGGTCCTGAACACAGATATTAATTGACAGACAGCTTCACATGGCAGGATAAGTTCTTTAGGTAACCTGATCCCTGACTGTTGTTTAGGGCTTCAAGGTCAACTTTGAATTGTGCCCAGAAATGAAGATCCTCATTGGTACTGAATAATGGAGAAATAAGATCACTCTAGATACAATTGTCATGCTCTCTCCAGCTGCACAATGCTAAACATTCACCCCAAACCAGTTACATTTGCATAGATATATCATTTGTGCAGCATGTTCATATCTGCAAGCAGAGAATTGAGTATCCAGCCAGTCCACAAAACTGCTTTCTAACGTGTGATTCATGGCAGAATGATACACTAGAAAGCAGATTTGTGGACTGGTTGAATACTCCACCCAGAAATGGGGAGTAGCCTACTGCATTTCAGAAAATAAAATTTGCATATATTCATGTTATACTAGCTCTTGGTATGGGGGTGGAAGTAATATACAATGAGCTGGTTCTGACAACCAGGTGGGAGGAACGTCCAGTCATGCTCCAAGCACCATCCACGCTCCTGAGAAATGTTTGTATGTTGGCGGAAATTGAAGTAGGTGGAAGGAGAAGTAGCTGTGTGCTAGCCATAATCTAAGTACTGTAGGATGGCATGGGATATGCTTTTGCTGGGTACTTGTTATGGGTTGGCTACCACCATACTATCCAGATCACAGCTAGCACAATAACTTCCCCTACCTTAACTTTAAGGTATTAAATATTAATTCTTAAAGTATTACAAATATTTTAACATGTGCCAATACATCATGACTAGTGTTTCACTTCTATGTAAGATGTTGCTTAAGGAAGTTGAGCAAAGAAAGTAACCTGTTTCAGACTAGTTCTGGAACTATTCTCACAGTACAGAAATGTAGCACGAGTTGGATGCTGCTCAACATAGTCTAGAAAGCTATATGGCAATTCTTTCCAAACCATTTTTTTGGTCATACGACTTCCGCAGTCCAGAGGTTAAAATCATTGTTTGCATTTTTTTAAGGCACTCCTGATCAGCCTGCCCATAATCTCCCAGTTCCACTTTACCGTACTACAATGTGGATGCCAGCACCAACTGTGGTGCCTCTCAACTGTCCTTCTGGATTAGAACATTTAGCTCAGGTATGCATTTTCAAATTAAGTCTGGGTTTGGGGATATTTGATACATAGGGGGAAAGTAATACCTTGATGATCTGGCAGGAAATCAAATCCTGTGGGAACACTGAGCCTATTTAACATAGGAGCATATGTGAAAAGCATTCAAGATCCTTTTAATAATCATTGAGATGGCTGCTTAATTTTGAACCATGAACATGCATTTCCCCAGTTAGGATTGATTATTGCTATTGCCATTCTTTCTCACTTAAATTAGCAATATTTAGCAATAAATCCAAAGACTCAGAAACATGCCAGGACATGATCCTAGACCAGCTCTAGAACACGAATGTTCCTCTATGTTTTTTCACTTTGGAAAGTTCATACAGTGCAGCATTAGATGCAGAAATGCCCTCTCTCTGCAACTGCTAGCTATGTTACTGTAAAGTGAGAGAGAAGACATTCTCTTAAATATCCAGGGCCTTAGCCATGACAGGATATGGTACAATATTGTATCAAATTGTATAATCTCATAAAACAGATTTTTCATAGGATTATAGTATACTAGCTTGTAGGGGTGTGCAGAACTGGTCCGGAGGTCCACGGTCCAGTCTGGGGGTTCGTGGGTTCATGATCGAACCAAACCTCACTCCCCCGGTTCCGTCCGGACCGGGACCGAACCGCTGGGTCTGGTCTGGCAGGTCCACAAATTTTTTTTAATAAAAAAAAAAAGTTAAAATCCAAAAGGTAACTACCTGTAACCCCTTCGGGGGGCTTGCTGTAGCCGCTGGGGTGTGCATGTGTCCATGCGGGTTCCCTCTCCCCCCGCCGGTCCCCCTCATCACCACTGCGGCAGGGTAAACATAGTCTTTTTGGCCCTTTCAGGCCTCTGTAAAAGCGAGCACCTGCCATTTTGGCTGCCGCTGCCGCACATGAACAAATGTCCTCTGCGAGGCCGTAGGCCATGCTAGGCCTCACAGAGGGCATTTGTGCATGCACGCCGGCAGCCAAAGTGGTTGCTGCTCACTTTTACAGAGGCCCCAAAGGGCCCAAAAGACTGTGTTTACACGGCTGTGGTGGTGATGAGGGAGGCCGGCGAGGGGAGAGGGAACCTGCACGGAACCCCCCCCCCCGCGCGCGGCTACAGCTAGCCCCCCGAAGGAGCTACAGATAGTCACTTTTTGGATTTTAAATTTTTAAAATAAAAAAAAGTTCGCGGACCGGTCTTGGACCGGGGTGGGTGCGTTGATGGGGGCCGGACCAAACTGGTCCGGTTCTGTTTGAGGCCAGTCCAGCCTTGAACCAAACTGGGCCAGATGGTTCCATGCGCACCACTACTAGCTTGACCCGTTCAGAACATCTGTGCACTAGTACTTGAAGGCAGGCAGCGCCCACTGAGGGGGGAAGAGGAGGAGGCAGGTGACAGCACTCCGGGCCCGGCAAGTTGTCATCTCCCCCCTCTGCCTCCTCTGCCACTGAGGGGCCGGGAGGACAGGCAAGCTCGCAAGCAGGCAGGCGGACGGAATGAGGCGGCCCCGCCCCACCCGGAGAGGTGTGCGAGTGAGTGGCCTGTGTTCTGGCCCACATGGCTTTCCCCTCCCTCCCTCCCTCTGTCATGCAATCAGCCCCTCACTGTCTGGAGCCTAACAGGAGGTCAGGTGAGCACAGGCCAGGCCTGTGGACTTGAAGGTGACATGACAGGTGGGAGGGGGTAGCTCACATCCTCCCCCTCCCCTAACACAAAGACAGATGCAGCAGCTGTAGGTGATGAGCAGCAATAACTCGCACCTCCTCCTGCATGCATGCACAGTAGCCTCCAGAAGTCTCTCAAGGAGGGGCAACTCTCACGAGATGTGCCACATACCATGTTTCACCTAAGCCTTTTATAGATAGATAGATAGATAGATAGATAGATAGATAGATAGATAGATAGATTTAATAAAAAATTGTTGCATGAAGCCTGGATCATATTGACTCCTATTATTAGCCTAAAGTTATGCACAGTCCTATTACTGAATTGAACTGCCTCTGGGTTTTGTACATAGGGAACAGAATGCAAAATAACTGTGCAAAATTATTTTGATGACATTCCAGTTTTAACATTTCATTTGTTTGTAACTCCTTAACAGATTGATCAGCTGTTTATTCATCAGCATCTTGAGCCCATGGGAAGTATGTATCTTCATATGTCACTTGAGGTTATTGATAAATTCAAATGTATTTCAAATAATATCAGCTTAGGTATTTGAAGATGGACTTTTAGTGCATACAATGCACGCGTTCTTATACAAAGAGGATATTATTACAATCAGCAAAAATTGGTCTAAAGAAGCCAAGAAGCCATTTCTGGCTGATTGTAAGAACTGCCGGAATCATGCCCAATCCTGGTGGCACTTTGGACCCTTTATGGGGTTAAGGGAGTGAGTGCTCACTTAGCCCCATTTGCAGGATCGTCTGCCAGCACCAGCTGCTTGCAGGTGGGGCTGGGAGATATGGGGCTTCTGGCCGGTGCTAGGGTGCGGTGGAGAAACCGACAATGCATGGCACACTTACACTGTGCATTATGTGATTATTGGGACCAGGACGATGCATGCTGGCCCCTGACCCCCCAGGAAAAGCCAGTTTCTGTGCAGGTGGGCAATTTGCACACCCAGCCAGGACTGAGGGATGGTCTGCAGGGAGGTAAGTACTAGCAACTTTCCTCTCCAGTCTCCCTTGGGGTTTTTATGGTGGTTATGGTGGCTCCGTTGAGTATGTCCCACTTTATCTTTATAATGGGATTTCCTTCATCCAAACAGGGAAGCACAGACTGGCCCCCTTCACATATAAAGGCAAATAGCTGTTGAACGGAGCTGCGGTTTGCCCCCATTCCCCCCGCTGTGCTCCCAGATGATCCCATCTGGAGTCTAGGAGACTAGGGCAGGGGGGGACTGGCTGCACAAGCTTCATCATTTGCATGAAGGAAAGCTGCAGCTACCAATCAGAGAAGGAAGAGCAAGGAGCTTCCTACCTTCAACTCTGGTTGAAGACAAGCTGCAGCCTTCATACAACTAGGGATGTGCACAAAACTGGTTTGCCCAGTTCGGTTCGAATTTGAACCAGGTTCAAACCAGGAGGGGGAGGTTCGGTTTTGGTTTTGCTCTCATGCTTCCTGCTCCAACCCCCCCCCCAAGTGCAGTTATGGGGCTGCTGACACCCCCATGATATTTTATGGAGAAAAACCTTAAAGGCACGTAAACTTCAAAAATCACTTAAAAACCAGCCCTTTGCCCAATTCCTTTCAAATAATTCTGGTAGCTTCCTTGCCCCCCTTGGACACTACCACCCAGCACACTCTGCTCTAGGCCACCCCTTTCCCCCCAACGTGAAGCTATACATTTGCTGCAATCCTCATTATTCCCTATGAGGAATTAAAAAATACTTTAAAAATTCACCAAAAATCGGAGTGTCTGATTGCCTTGGGGTTTTGTGGGTGGTAGGCATCCCTGGGTGCCTACCACCCACCCCACCTTTGTGCCCCTAGGTGCTCCACAATAGGGAATAATGGACTGGTTCGAGTCCCATTATACCCTATGAGAAAAATAATTAAAAATATTTCAAATATTCATAAAATATCGCACGACTGTTTGATTGCTTCAGGGTTTGGATGGTTGTTGGCACCCTATTGCTTCACAATAGGAAATAATGGGCTGGTTCAAGTCCCATTATACCCTATGAGAAAACCTTTTTCAAAAAATCATTCAAAATCGTACAAGTGTCTGATTGCTTTGGGATTTGGGTGGTAGGTATCCATGGGTGCCAGCTACCATCCCACTCACTTTTGGAGGTTCAAACTGGTTTGAAACAGTTCAAACTGGTTCAAAATGAACCCCCAGTTTGGTTCAAATTCTAACCTGCAGCTCGAACCTGATGGCTGGATCGGTTCAAATTTGAACCATCGAACTGAACCGGTTCAAATTCGAACTGGTTCAAATTTTAACTGGTTTGCACATCCCTACATACAACACAATGCCAGTTTCTGACTGGAGGTTTTGGCTGTAAAACTGAAATGCCATTGATGGTCCAGATTCAGGTTTTGTTCCAGCTCCATCCAGCTCCAGAAAGGCGGCAGGATAGGGACTGTTTGCAACTTTACCCAGGGAGGGCTGTGCAACTATGGGTAGGGCTGGTTGTGAGAACTACCTTCTAGTCAGATTAGTCTTTTATTCAGGTAAATACAACACTTACTGTCCTCTGAACTGTAATTTACATCATATTCCCGCTCACTGTGGGCAGTAGTTTGCTTATCAAAAGAAGAAAAATATAAAAGCTGGCTTTTTGAATGGTATAGCTGATCCTCTATGGGCTCATACAGCCTGTCTATCCAGACTCTAGGAACTTGGACACAATCAATCAATTATATGTCTAGAACGTCTTGAAGGAGCATTATGGCAGAATACTGAAGTCCTTGTACCTTTCCTAGCCTCGACCTGCTTTCCTTGTCAGTGCTTCCTTTCACTTTCATTAGCTTCTGGCATTAAAAAGATCTTACAGAAAACCAAAAGCTTCCACCTCATTCACTTTATGGGTCTATGTCTTGCTTCACAATAGCCCTTTAAAAAACTCATTCTTGCACTTTCCTACTGTACACTGGAGGTGGCAGTAGGAAGTGGGGTCATGACAATTAGCCTCACTTCCTGCCTGACCCCACACAGTACATTCAGCTGAAGCTGGACACACAGGCTACATGCATATACCAATTTATCCAGGCAATTTGGACCCTGGATTTTTCAAGGTATCAGATAACATAAAGTGTGTATGTGTACAATCTGTGTACCCTTTAGACTCTGTGTATGGATCTCGCTAAGTGCCCTGAGGTTGCCAATAAGTGTCTTTGTGCTTTCTGTTTGCACACTCCCATACGGTCACTGTATGCAGCGAAGTCTTCTGAACAGGCTGAACAATACTTGTGTTATTTCTTTTTCAGTGATAACTGGCTGGTTGGAAATTCCCAACAGATATGACTTAAAAAATACTTTGGGGCAAAAGATATACTTTGCTGCTGAGGAAGATGATTGCTTCACACTAAACTGTTGTATTCCATCAGTCAGACCTTTTACAATTAAGATCTTCAACAACTTGGACCAAGAAGTCATAGAGCTCCGAAGACCTTGCAAATGCTGTTGTTCATGTTTCTTTTGGTGCTGCAACAAATGTACTTCTTGTTTGCAAGAGGTAAAATATTTTCTGTCCCTAACTTTCCTGTTCTTAGGAGAAATATAGACTTTGCCAGTCACCAGAATGGTGAATGGATACTGGGGATATCTTTTCATCTAAATGAATTGGTATTTGGCTTTTTAACCACCATAGGTTGACTCTTGTGTGTGTGTGCTTGTGTGTGCGTCACTCATGCATACACTTTCTCCCTCCCTTCCTTCCTTTTAGCTGCCCTTTCCCAGGCTATATGCAATTGCTTGTGTAAATGACTGGCAACTCTTCATTAACTAATCTCTTGACTTGTTCAGATTCTTACACTTTTAGACCTCATTAATGTATTATCAAGGGTACTGTAGTTTCTGTCAGAAATCCAAACATGGATGCTCTTCTGTGCACTTAGCCACTTGTCTGAAGCAGCCCACACAGCAACCCTAAGGCTATTCAAGGAAATGCCACCCCCACCCCAAAGCTTAGGTGACATCCATCGGTTTCTCAAGATCAGGTTCAGTAATTAGCTGGTACATGCCTCTTTATATCTAATATTATCTAACAATTTCTCCCTAAAAATTTTCTTCGATTCTTATCCATCACTTATCAAAGCTTTCCTTTGCACATCTTTGGTTCACAGTTATTTCTCTCTTGCTGAACCCTCCGGCCGTATTTATGCATACATGTTAACCGCAGTTAACACTAACCAAAGTTAGAATTCCAAACTCCAATTAATGCCGCATATGTACAGGTAACCACTGTTAGCCTAACTGAAGTTGAAAGAAAGGGGAGCTCATCCCTACCACTTAGTCTCCCAGTCAGCAATGCAACCAGACTGTGGGAAAAGAGTCACCACATCGGCCTCGACTGACTATGATCTCCAGCAAGGCGTGCCAGGCACAATCATGCATTTTCGGCAGGGAAGCCCTTTAAATGCTCTGCAATGCCAGTGCCGCCATGGCACTGCCACCTCCACTCCCAAGTGGCCCTGCACCCTGGAAGCCCCATGCAAACTCCGATTTCCATGGGGGATTGGGGGCATGGGGGGATGGAATCCAGCTTTCATTACGGGGTGGGGGGGAGGACCCACATTTGCTAGAGCAGGATATGCAAATGGAGCAAGGCAAAGGATGGTGGGGTCTGTCTCACCATGACCAGGGAAGACTGCTATGAGGATATGCAGATGGAGCTGGGCAAAGGATGCTGGGGTGAGGGCGGGGTCTGTCTCACCATGACCAGGGGATATGTTGCGAGGGGAGACCCCAGCAGAGCACTCCAGCCAGAACCATTGCTAAGCTGCTGTAAGCAGCTTGCTGCCTAATGGGCTAACGATCTCATGAGAGGGCCAGTCTATCATGGAAATGCCTGTGTCCACTAAGGCATGTTCCTCACCTACGGACCGCGAGCTCACGGCTGAGCCGGCCACTTAACCACCAGGGAATCCAAGGGGGTCTTGCTCTAGTGGGGTCCCAAACTATGTCTGTGGAAAAATAAAAGGAGAAAGCCTGTTTCCCTCTCCCCAGATCCCCCCACAGCATTTCATGTACCCCAGAGTATATCCCCACACCCCATGTGCCATAGTCTGGCCGTGCGCAAGGCCTTGGGGGTAGGCCAATGGGACAGTACATTCACTCAAGTTCTAAAGATTGCGACCCTGCTCTATTAGTGCACCATATCTAGATGAGCGGGTGTGGGGAATCTAGGGAGAGGGCACTTGCCTCTGCTCCTTGAACCTGGGGCAGCTGGAACAACTGCAGGGGCCACTGGCAATGGCACAGTTGTGCCAAGGTGCGAATGGCCAGACAGGTGGCTGGTTTCCCAGTCACCTAGGCCACCATCCCCAGGAGCAGAAAAGCAGTCTCTGGAACACCCCTGCCCACTACTTCCCAACACAGCTGTACTTGGAGCACCCATGGACTGACACTCTTGTGAGCGGGCATAGTCCATGAGCAGGTGTAGTCCATTTAGTCTCCATGCTCATTGGGAAAATGTTGGAGAGTGGGGTGGCCATTCCAAGGTGCTGTGAAGAGTACAACTGTGCACATGGACGTGTGGGCAGGAAGGTGGCAAGACATCCGGGCAGCTTGTCTGTGGTTCCCAAGATTAGGAATGTGTGCCCGGAAAAGCACTCCCTATGGCTGCGAGTCAGAAACCATCCTCACTCTATTCAGAGCACCCATGGCCTGACGCTCTCATGAGGGAGGTGTTAGGTGGAGAAGGGGATGTATTGCCATCTTGAATCAGCTATGCTTTCTATGGGCACATTACTTCTTTCCTCTCCACACTGATGGTCCCTCTCATGAGCTGTCCGGGTGGGCCTCCTTTCCACACTCTTTCTAAGTGAAAAATAGAACTTGGCAGCTCTGGAATCCTTTCTAGGGGTGTGTCTTTCAAAGCTTGCCAAATGCACCCCCCAAAAAAACCATTCCCATGGATAGTGAGGGCAGTGGGCTGTGGAGAGTCCTGGTTTCCAGCCCCTGCCCCAGATAGCTACATTGCCTAATGGGGGCTGCGGGTAGGGGTGCACATCTGCCACATTGGCAGGTTGGCTGGTAGGGCATAGAGTTTGACAGTGGTTTGGCGGTGGTCCCCGAGACCAGGAAAGCACTTGCCCAAGTGCACGTTTCCAGAAGTTTCATGCATGGAGCATCCTCCCTCACTTCCCCTAGTCTGCCACTCTCATGAGATAGCGGTCCGTGGGGTAATGGACTGGCATCAAAGATGTTTCTAACCCATGGGGTACAGGGTTCTCTTGTTTCTGAGGTACTGAGTGTGGATTCTATGATAGTATATTAGAGTGGATTCATGGTGTCTCATTGAAAATCTCATTTGCTATCATAGAATCCACACTCAATACCTCAGAAACAAGAGAACCCTGTACCCCATGGGTTAGAAACCCATGGGGGTGGTTGGCACCCTATGTGCACTACACCACCACTCTCTCTGGGCCACCGCAGCACCCCCCAAGTGCACTTATGGGGCTACTGAAAGCTACATTATAACTTATTATGAGGAAAAACCTTAAAGACGCGTTAACTTCAACAATTAACCAAAAATCAGCCCTCTGCCCAAATCCTTTGAAAAAATTGAGGTAGCTTCCCTGCCCATAACCGGCACTACCACCAACCCCACACCGCTCTAGGCCACCCCTTTCCCCCCGACGTGAAGCGATAC
This sequence comes from Hemicordylus capensis, assembly GCF_027244095.1. Classification (NCBI taxonomy): domain Eukaryota; kingdom Metazoa; phylum Chordata; class Lepidosauria; order Squamata; family Cordylidae; genus Hemicordylus; species Hemicordylus capensis. Next base: position 317,009,188 of record NC_069659.1, on the reverse strand, counting down.
ACCCTTCATTATATCTAATGGGGGGAAACCTTAAAGACATGTAAACTTCAACAATTAACCAAAAATCACCCTTTTGCCCAATTCCTTTCAAATAATTCAGGTTGCTTCCTTGCCCACCCTAGGAACTACCAGCCACCACACTCCACTCTATGACACCCCTTTCCCCCCGACGTGAAGCTATACATTTGCTGACACCTCCATGCTTCTTTATGGAGAAAAACCTTAAAGACATGTAAACTTCAAAAATCACTTAAAAATCACCCCTTTGCCCAATTCCTTTCAAATAATTCAGGTTGCTTCCATAGCCCACCCTAGGAACTACCAGCCACCACACTGCACTCTATGACACCCCTTTCCCCCCGACATGAAGCTATACATTTGCTGCAATCCTCATTATTCTCTATGAGGAATTCAAAAATACTTTAACAATTCACCAATAATCAGAGGAGTGTCCAATTGCCTTGGGATTTTTTGGGTGGTAGGCACCCCTGTCTGTCCACCACCCACCCCGCTTTTGTGCCCCTAGGTGCTCCACAATAGGGGATATGGACTGGTTTGGGTCCCATTATACTCTATGTGAAAAATAATTAAAAATATTTCAAATATTCAAAAATATCATAGGGGTGTCTGATTGCTTCAGGGTTTGCATGGTTGTTGGCACCCATGGGTGCTACACAATAAGTAATAATGGCCTGGTTCGAGTCCCATTATATCCTATGAGAAAATCCCCCCCCCAAAAAAAAAATTCATAAAAAATCGTACAAGTGTCCGATTGCTTTGGGGTTTGGTTGACAGGTACCCTTGGGTGCCAGCTACCATCCTACTGATTATCAGGGGTCCAAACCGGTCCAAACCGGTTCAAAATGAACCACCCCTGGTTCGGTTCGAATCCGAACTGAACCGGTGGTGGTTCGGTTCGGATCCGAACCTCCGAACGGTTCGCACATCCCTATGGAGCAGCCACATCCTCAGGCAGGTCTGTGCCGCCTCCTCTATTATTATAGTTGGGAAATGGCAACTAAACTGCGGTTATGGGCAAGTCTGCCTTCAAGAGTAAGAGTTCATAACAGGCAAAACTATGGTTGTCGGTGGCAAACCTTAGGGACAATTTCAGGTTCCATTTGGAATTTGTCAGGCAAACTGGAGTTAACTTTAGACCCTTAATGGTGGTTTTGCATATTCGGGCATGCTACAATTACAAACTCTGGCAGATTTAACTGCAGTTAAAGTGTATGTGTGAACTGGGTCAAATACTAGGTACTCTGCAGGGCTGTGTCTTTTTCAGATATTGTGAGCTTGCTAAAAAGACTGAAGGACAGCCTTTGATTCTGATTGTGTTGTGTTTTTAAATGTTTCTTTTAAGCTTGAAGTTCACGCTCCACCAGGAACCCCTATTGGTTATATTAAAGAGACTTGCCATCCTTGCCTTCCTAAACTTTCTATCCAAAATGAATTCAAAGAGGAAGTACTGAAAATTGCTGGACCATGTATAATGTGCGTATGTTGTAAAAATACCAATTTCGAGGTAAATTAATCCTTATTCTGGGCCCTTTGTTTTAGGATTATGAGGAACTAAAATGGATTTAGAGGGCAACCAGGATGGTGAGAGGTCTGGAAATCAATTCCTATGAGGAATGATTTAAGGGGCTGGGCTGGCCAGGTCTCCCCAGTCCTAATCCAACATCCTAACTACTACTACACCACACTGGCTCTCTGTTTAGCTGTTTAACTGTGTATCTCTCTATCTCTCTATCTGTTTTCTGCATCTTTATACCAGTCTTCAAATATTTGAAGGCCAGACATGAAGAAGAGAAAGCAGATTTGTTCTCCGGTGCCCCAGAGGGCAGGACTAGCAGCGATAGGTAGACATTACAAGGAAGCAGATTTAGCCTAGACATTTGGAATAATTTCCATTCTCTCAACGGTTATGCCCGTGTCAGGCAGGAGCAGTTGAGACGATCGATCATATGTTGCTTCACTGTTTGTTTTATAGAGATATTCAGCTAGCACTTTTGTCACCTATTTTGTCTCGATTCCCAGGTAGGCCATTGGTCTTTTATGTGTCTCTCCTTTGTCTGACAGTAGCATTAATGTTTCTACCAAGGTGGCAAAGTTTTGCTACATTGCAAGCTGTGTAAGGAAGCAATTGGTAAAATCATGAGTGTCTATATATTGTACTATATAATGTTATATTGTAAACAGTGTTTTCTAAGAAAGTATTGGCAGAATTATGATTGCTGGAAGTTACTACTTATCTATTGTGTTGTGTTTTGTCTGGTCAATGGCTGAGATAAAGATTCCATGCCAAGAATAATTTCCAAATTATAAGAACTGTTGCACAGTGGAGCAGTCTGCCTCGTGCTCTAGTAGGTTCTCCTTTGTTGGAGGTTTTTAAATGGAGGCTGGTCAGCCATCTGTCGGGAAGATGTAGGAGGTTCCTCCACTGAGCAAGGGGTTGGAGTCAGGAATATGGAGCACTCGGGGGATGAGTACCCCCTAATAATATCCCCCATGGAGCATAGGGGGATGGGTATCCTCAGGCTGCTGTCATTCACCCTCTGCTTTTCCTCACATCTCCAGGGGGCTGCCCAAAGCTTATTCACCCCCACACTTCCTCTTCCTGTAGCCACTGGTGGCAAGATGGGCATGCTGCCCTTTTACTGCTTCTACTTGATGCTTCGTTCACATGGTCGGCCTCAAGCGAGTCTGATATTGAGCCAGCCCAGTTCGGATCGAGGTTGAGCCAAACCGCTCCCCTGAGCCAGCTCGGGGCCAGTTCGGGGGTTCTACATAGGATTTAAAAAGAAATACTTACCACCTCCAGTGGACTTGGGGGGTACTGCTACAGCTATAGAGGAGTGTGGGGAAGTCTCCAATGGTTCCTCTTCACCCTACCAGCCTCCCCTTGTTTTGGGGCCTTCGGCCCTTTCTGCGCTGGTGGCAGCCATTTTGGAGGCCAGTGCGCATGTACAGCAACCTCCAAAATGGTGACTGACAGTGCAGAAAGGGCTGAAATGACCACAAAATGGGCCAAAATGACCCTTTTAAGACCAGAGGAGGCCAGCAGGGGAGGGGAATTGCCACAGACCCCACCATGGCAGCAGTCTCAAGACAACCGGAGGTGGTAAGTTTTTTCAAACCCCACCCCCGCAAGCCGAGCCTGAACCAGTTCAGACAGGGCCTGGCTTGACATGCAGAAAACCAGACTGGGCCTGATTCTGCTCGATTCCAGTTTGACTCGAACTGGACTGGTGTTTTCCAGTTTTGTGCACACTGCATCCACTGGTCACCACAACCTGGCACTGTGGTGGCCAGCGTGTGCTTGTGCATGCAAAAAAAAAATTGAAAAGGGCCACTGGTAGATCCCATCCTGTAGCCAATGGTGAGCTCCCTACCACCCTAGTTCATCTAGAAGTCCGTCGAAGTCACTTTCAACTCCAATATTCTATTATTCCAGGGGTGGAGCTACCAGTGATCTGTGGTGTTACTAGAACATGGGTCGCCCTCTCTTCTTAGGGCAATGTTCTCCCAACCTTCCCTCCCCCTCCCTACTCTGGCCACCTGGCCTACTGCTCTTCTGCTGGTGCTACTCCTGCCGCATCACCTGCCTGCCCACCTTCTTGCCTGCCTGCCTGCCTGCCTGCCTGCCTGCCTGCCTCCCTGTAGAGGTACGAGCACCAGAAAGGTCCCATCACAGGTAACTGAGTTGCAGGCAATGCACCAAAATTCAGCATTGGGGAGGGCCCATGCCACAAGGGGGAGGGACATACAAAGGGGGGGCAGTGGTGAACAAAGGCCCCCTTGCTGCTAGCTACACCAGTGTAGGACTTTGAACCAAATCTATCCTGCTTACTTGAGCTTCTTTTGATGCCTTAATCTGATTTTATGTGCTGTCAGTTATGGCCAGTTTATATGGTTTTTAGGCGGGCTGTTAGTATTTATAAACCTCCTAAGGACTGATATGGTGAAATGTCAAGACATAAATGGCATAAATAAAACATCTGCTCTCAGCACAGAATGTCTACAATTTGCCCATGTTTCAAGAGAGTCTCATTTAAAACCTAGGTGATGTCAAGAGATGGGCAATATTCAGTTGGAAGAATTACAAAGCACTGGGCTGGCTGCTTAAGGGAGACATTTACAGATGCTGACAACTTTGGAGTCCAATTCCCAATGGACCTTGATGTCAAAATGAAAGCCGTCATTATTGGGGCTTCCATCCTCCTAGTAAGTCTAAGGGTATAGAACTTCTTGTGGCTCTCTGAGATGATGCAGTATCTCATGAAATAACTGTCGGTCTCTCATGTACTCCAAGATGCTAGGTACTATGTATCTCACCCTATAGCATTTGCCATTTAAATAGTTTCAATTTCAAATATTTTCTGTAAATATGGGGAAATCTCTGAATTTTAGTTTAGTTTGAGGGTTATCAAATGATTATTTAGTGAGTTTTGTTGTTTTTCCTTGCTGTTTAGGATTACATGTATTTTGAAGGTGAACGGAGGATGTCGCGAGCAGCAGTGATTTAGTTCAGAAGGCAACACTGTTCCATCAACACTTCATGACTCAGCATGACAGTCATTGTATTTTATGTAGTGAATTCATAAACATCAGATGGGATCCTTCCTTGGATGCATGCACCACACTCACAGGGGAAAGGAGAACTCTCAGTACTTGTGGTTCTTGAGGCAAGGATCAGACTCAGGCTTTGTATGCAGAGATAACAAAACACAAAGCTAAAAGCTCATATATTTGATTTTTCAGTGTTTCACTTAAAACAGAAATAGTTTATTTGCTGAGATGCTTATAAGATCTGAGAGTATCTAATATCTGCAAATTTTAATAAATCTGTAAGCTGCCTCCCTCATACACAAATGGAAATAATAAACTGGGGGAAATGCCTATAGTAACTTGACATAAAGGTAGATTAAATAAAGATAACTTTATCATTGGTTATAAAGAAATTGGAATAAAAATGCAGAACAGAAAGGGCTGCTTACTCTGGCTAGTATCAATTGTGTCTGCTTGAGGAGCCTTCTTCCCCTATACGGAAGAACTGCCAGTCCCCATATGCTGTAGGGCAGTGACTCTAGTGGAACCTTTAGCCTGGGCCTCAACACTCTGCTGGATTTTGATTAGGAACTATGAGATGGGTTGTCTCTGCACCTTTGGTCCTGTGTTCCTTCTGTTTTCTTTGCTTGCTTCTCTGTCGTCATCTACTGCATTATTTTTGCTATGCTGTCTTTTACTTCTTCTAAGTGGAATACTTCACCTGCTAGACAATATGCTTCTTCTCTAGCCTCCTTTCAAAAAGCTTCTTACTTTTCCTTTGCCTTTCCCTGGTTTGCAGAACTACCCCGGAGTGCTGGCTGAACACTCAAACTATGTTTTTAGGTGAATGTGAAGAATTTGCTTAGCTATGAGCAGTTCTGTTACAGTATCAATCTGAGCAAAGTTTTGGTCTTGGAAATGATGAGGAGACATAAATGCAGTTATGGGTAAAGGGGGTACGGGAAGGCAAAAATTAGCTAGGCAAGGTAATAAAATATTAATGAATATTCTTAACAAGAATCTCACTAAGAGGAATTTAGCTTAAAGTCCAAATTGTAGGTTAACCAGCTTAAGGTTTGCTGTAGAAAGGGCTTGAGTGCAGGAATAGGGAGAAGAGAAAGGGGATGAGGGGAGATAGAGGAGCAGAAAGTTAGTTTTACTTATTCTTGTTCTGCAGGTGCATTCAGTGCACTTGTAGATAGGTACACGGGCAGATATCCATGCAGATAAGCAGGGGAAAGAAAGAGCAAGTAACATAGAGCAAGTAACATAGGTTCTCACATGCTTGTGAACCAGTATGATAAAGGTCCAGATAGACTCCTATGCAGATTCTGAGGCCATGTAGCTTGGCCAGGGGTGCATGTGGTCAAAATAATGCCCTGAGGCAATTCCCAAGCCATGCACCCTCTCTGCAGAGGATGAAACTCAGAACAATGAAGTTCATGGTTGCATGAACTGATCAACTTTGGGTGTGACCCCAATGAGCCAAAGGCTGGAATAGCTTGGAGAAGTGTACTTGTAGGTCTGAATGGCTGAACTTAAAAGCTTATCTTGGAACAGGGATGTCCAGGTGCAGAGATATATTTTCTAAGTTTTAATGAGTTCCCTCCATCTGGTCACTTGCCAGCTAATTAAGCTGCTGATGGTGGAGTGGGGAAGTGCCATTCTTATCTGAGTTGTTGCAGAGAGGATTAGCAAGATTATCTCTCTTGTGAAAGGGGAGTTTGCTACTTCTCTCATAATGCGTCTTTGACTTAGGGACTGCTTTGCTAGTTGCCTTCCCTTTGACAGAGACAAAGAGAGGTTTGGGACTGCCTCCGTTCAATCTCCATTACTGTGACCTTGGGCTGCATTGCCTCGTATTTTGCTCATGCTAAGTGACCGGTTGCAAGTTTTGCCAAATATGGGCATGTGCTGAGTTCATGATCCCATGAACTGAAGTATCCAAAATGGAAACTGTGATCCCACAGTTCCAAGCATATGGTGGAGTGGCTTCTGTTATTCCAAAATAAAGCTCTTCTGGCAATACCCTTCATCATCATCATCATCATCATCATCATCATCATCATCATCATTATTATTATTATTATTATTATTATTATTATTATTCAATTAAAGAAAGCAACCTAAGGTCTACAGGAATAGTTGTGAGTGTGGCAGCTCCAACTGAGCTCCAAAAGGTGAGTGAATTCAATGGTGCATGATGTTCACACCATGAGGGTGGGAGATCTGATTTCCAGTCTGAGGTATTGTACTGGCCTTCAACATCATAACCATGGAAACACAATTTGTCTGGGTCCTCCATGTTCTAGTGCTCTACCTACATATCCTGATGGCTTCAGGGGCTGCATTCCTTACCCATTTTTAGCTCCTCTTGGGAACGGTTCAAGAAGCCACCTCCAAGAAATCAGAATCTGGAACAACTTGAGTATCAGCTCCTCCAGTCAATTAACACAAAAGAGAAAGTTACAGGCATTGGGGGAGGGTCTGGAGAAAGCTCCCTGCCTTGGAGAATTCACTTGGGCTAAATGTACATTTGATCTTCTACTAGTTTAGTTTTGTTATCTTTTGTTTTGTGGCGGGGGGATGCAACCCCTGCTTTCTCTCCCTTGCTTTCCCTTTTCTGCCCCCCCCTTTCTGCTTTCTGCTCTCCCACTTTCTGCTGTCCCCCCATGTTAATGCTTACTGCATCTTCTCTTCTGCTTCCCCCCTTTCTGCTTTCTCATTCTACTTTTGTGCCACTTGCCCTTACTTTCCTGCTTCCCCTTCTCTGCTTTTGTCCATGCCAATGAGCTTAGGTAAATACTCAAGTTCACTGGGATGGAAGGATGCTTCTGCCTTGGTGACTGCTTCCTACCTTGACCCTTTCTACCCTGCATTCTACCTGTTGGACCCACCTGCGATTTGCAAAATGGGCTATCGTCTCTCTGCAAGGCAGGTTTGGGGAAATCCCCTATAGCAATCGTGATTGTCCATTGTTCATTCTACCGTGACTTGTGAAGTGGATTGCTACTCCATTTATTATATACATTTCCAGGGCATTCAGATGAATTTTATGTTTCTTCAGTATTGTTAGATCAACATACAGGAGTCACCTATAAAGTTGCTAAATTCTGTGCTGCTGCAAGTAAGTCACAGAAGGGATTAGCTATAGACACTCCTGATCTATAATTACAATTAGTTGGGTTTTTTTTTTAAGAGAGTTGTATTAACATTAAGGGAACTAAGGGCATGGGAGTCAGGAATCAGTAGTGGGCCCTCAAGAGGTGCCCATGATACCAAAACATTGATGCCAGCCCTGCCGCTCAGACTCAACTATTCAGCCACTGTGACAGTGGGAAACATTAAACATATGTGTGCTGCTGTGTATTTTGGGCTGTAGGAAAATGGGTGTTATAAACATGTGTATTATTTTTAGTTGTTCCCAAAACAGATTATATGGAAATAACTTTATTTGTGTGTTTGTTTATATACTTCCTTTTATTAAAAAATCCCCAGGTGGTTTACAGTATAATTAAAACAATGCACAATTATGTTGTGTATTAATACATAAAAATACAAATATTAAATTTAAATATAAAAATACTACATCTCTATTTAAAAGTTAGAAACCTATATAAAACAGTAAAACACAAAACACAGAACAGCAACAGGAAAAAAAACCAGTTCTCTCTCTCTCTCTCTCTCTCTCTCTCTCTCTCTCTCTCTCTCTGGTTTTGTTTGTTTGTTTGCAACAGCAAAAAACCAGTTATCTCATATAAAAGCCTGGGTGAAGAGTCATACTGTTACTTGTTTCCTAAAAACTGTGATGGAGACTGACCTAATGCCAGCTGGGAGAACATTCTAAAGCCTGGGGGCAATGACCGAGAAGACCCTGTCCAGCAAGCTCAACAGCTAGGCTGCCCTCACCGATGGCAAGCAGAGCAGAACCTTCTCTGATGAACTTGTCAAGCAGGCAGAAAGAAACCCTTGGGAGCAGGCAGTCCTTCAGATATCCAGGGCCCGAACCATAAAAGGCTTTACAGGTCAAAACCAGCACCTTGAATTGGACCTGGAAACAAATTGGTAGCCAGTGCAGCTTTTTCAGAATGGTTGTAATATGGTCCCAACCCTAGCTGCTGCATTTTGAACTAGCTGTAGTTTCTGATTACTCTTCAAGGGCAGCCCCACATAGAGCATATTACAACAAGTCACCATCCTAAGGTGACTTGCTGGTTTGAACTTGTTTACTGCCATAACAGAAACTCTTCTGTAACATTAGTGCACCCATTTCCTCTATCAAATCTAAGATGATGTGGCCATGGCACGATATAATTTGTGACAAAGTTCACAGGAGTTGGTCTCTCAGATTTTAAAAAGTCCTAGAAGCCTTCGAATATGTGGGTGTGCTTCTGGGAACACACAGAGTTCTTTCTCTTGTGACTGAGCATCCAGTCATATAGGACTTTCATCTTGGCTCTCTTCAGCCTTGACCCTCTAATTTACTATCAGCAGGAGCAGGGTGTGGTTTACTTTCCATTTCCTGCCAGCTCTTGGCAAAGCTTCCCTTGGTTCTTTTATTTGATGTTTTCTTTCTTTTTATTCCTCTCACACCTTGCTGTTTTCTGCTTTCCCCACCTCTACACTACAAGGAAGCTTGCTAAACTCCTTTCTTAGCCTGCAGCTAAGGAGAGAAGAAGTGAATAGAAACCAGGAAATAACTATCAAGGTACTGATTCCCCACCCCACCTCTGGCAAAAGAGGGGGCATCCAGGGGGAGAGGGGCCATTGCTTCTTCCCCAGATGCAGCCATTCAATTAATTCAATGGGGCTTACTCCCAGGTAAGAGTGTATAGGGTTGCAGCTCCCCCCCCCCCCGCCCAAAGAAGTCCTGTGGGTGCCCATGCCTCAAAACAGAAAATAGAAGCAGAGGGTGGTGAGTAGAGACTAGAAATGGTTCTTAAAGGGAGTATAAAGGAATATTTCATTGGGCGTGCAGAGGAAGGAGGGTTAGGGACTTGGAAGATAGCAGGGTTGGGAATATAGGAGATTTTTGGTAAAAGGTTTTAATAGGTAATGATAACCAACCTACAATTCATACTTTTTGTTTAGAAACTATTGCTTCTGAAGTGTATTAGAAAGCAAAGTACTTTAAAATAGAGCATTTTCTGCACACAAAATACTTGTGCAAACTAAATGACAGTGAGTAGTGGAAATGTATTTTGTGCAAGCTATCCTGCCAGAACTCTCTGAACTGTTAATAAAGTGCGTAATGCAATGTTATTTCTCTGCAAAACAGAGGAACTGTTCACTTGAAATCCCTTCAACAACGTTACTTTCAAAAGCCAGGATTACTGAGCTTGCTTTTCGGTGATGGAGCACTGAACATCTGTATAGTGTGAGCAAATGTGTTTAAAGCTGAAAATTAGTTTTCACACATCAAATGCACCAAAGATGCACCCAAAGTGAGCCCTGCAGCACACAAATTGTACATTTGTGGAAATTCCATCTAAATCCTGTAATCTGTTGCCAGCCATGCAAGTGCAACACATGCCACTATCTGCCTCTGGACATGGAAATCATATGGAAGGTGGAATTTGTGCGTAGTGCACCTTCTGGCTGTGAGCTCTCCTAAGGCAACTGCTTCTCAGATCCAAATACAAGTGGACTTCATTATCTGTGGGGATTTCGTTCCTGCCAATTTCTGCAGATAATGAAACTGCAGTTAATGAGTCATTGAGGCGGGTCTCACGATCAGTGAGATCCGCCTTGAGAGGGTTAACGGGAAAAGCGGGCTTAGCCCACTCTCCCCGCACATGAGCAGGCTGCAGCCTTGGGTGGCCGGACTGGCCACCCACACGACTGCCAGCTCCGTCACGGAGCCAGCGGGGGCTGTGGGGTTAGGGGGCCATGCAGCCCCCGGAAGTTCCAGCATGCTCTGCATGAGTGCGCAGAGCATGCTGGAGAGACTCCCGAGCCGGGAGGCTGCTTTTCAGCCTCCTGGTCAGGGGTCTCCTCGTGAGTTGCCGTGCCGCAGAGCCAAGCTGCGGCAACACACAATCTGGAAACCCTGGTTAGCAGAGTGCTCGCTCTGCTAGCCTGGGCTAAGGGGAGGGCTTCACAAGTGGGTTACCCGTTTTGCGGCAACCGTGCTCGCCTGTGAGCCCAGTGCTTCGCATGGTCCGCTAAAATCGGGCTAGGCTCCCCTAGCCCAGTTTTAGCCGATCGTGAGAATAGACCCATTGAGTGAATGCAAATTGTGGGGTTAGGTTCCTGGAAGGCACATACTTAACAAATGCATGCTATTTTAATGTTTAATTTTAATTGTACAATCAGACCCAGGTGTCATACATGAAGAAGTTATTAATAAAGAAAGGAGGACTAAGTAAACAGGGATGTGCACGAACTGAGGTTTGTGTACTGGTTCAGCACCAAACCAATTCAGACAAGTTTCGAACCAGTTCAGCACTGCAGGGAGGAGAGCAGAGAGCAGGATCTTTTAAAAAGAGGAGAGCAGGTCCTTACCTGCTCTCCGCTGCCCCATGGAGCTTCCTGCTGCAGTGTTGCTTGTCCCAAGAACCTGTGCATGGTGCTTGCACACACATGACATCCATGCATGCGTGGGTGCCATTTGTGGGATAAGCATGGAATTACTGATCACACAAATGGCACCTACCTCTGTCACGCATGCATGAGTGTCATGTGCATGCCAGCATTGTGCACAGTTCTTGAGACCAGCAATACCACAGCAGGAGGCTGCAGGGGGGGGCGTGGCCTTCATTTGCATGCTGGCACCATATGTATGTTCTTTGTACAAACACCACCATATGTGGTGGTGGAAGCTGCATGTGGCTTTTTAAAAGATCCCGCTTGCTGCTCCCCTCCCCATGACACCAAACCAAGTTTGGACCTCGTCCGAACCACTTTGGTCTGTGCACATCCCTAAAAGTAAATAATAACTGTTACTGTGGGTAACTTGTCAAGATTAGGGCTGGGATTTTGATTTCACAAGTTAACCATCACAGTGGATCTGTTCTAAACAGGATTAAGTCAGGATCCTGGCCTATATGTTTTTGAACACAAACACCCAATATTTCAGCTCCTCATTTCCTGGATTAAATAAAGGCTTTTTACTGTTACTGAAACATCTGATATCAGTTGTAGAAAAGATGTACATTTTATAAGATTAGTATCTTGTTTTTCAGAAACCATAGTATAGGAAACCATGGAAATGAAATGTAAGTACAATAATTTTTAGGATTTGGATTTATTTATTTTTAAGATCCCTGGTTTATGGAAGTTGGAATGTTCATTTTCTGCATGGATCGTCAGTGGAGCTTTGCTTGTATAAGCTTGTCCTTTATTGCCACATACAAAATGCTGCTAATCTTTACCAAGGTTATAAGTCCAGGAATTGTACTGCATTGTAGAAGCCTGTGTTAACATATGTTTAGCACATAGACTGCATGCCTTGTGCTGGCTTAGTAGTTGATGCTCTCTGCTTTGAGAACCTGAGGTGCAGTTACTGGGATGCTGAGGTGTGTGTTTGAGCTAAAAATCTGAAGGCCCTGGGTGGGTGGAAACAAACCCAGTTTATTTCGATTTCCCCCCAAAGGATGTTTTTTTCTGAGAACTTGGAAAAATTGGATTATGAAATAAAAACATTAACACAATTAAAACAGTTAATTTCTCTTTATTTATTTATCATATTTTTATACCAACTGATATATACATCTCTAGTTGGTGTACAAAATTTAAGATATTAAAAAAACACAGATTAAAATACACAAAACAATAAAACAATAGTATAAAAGTTATTATAAAAATTAAAATTATTAAACATTCTAATTAATTTTTATTTAACATATTTCTAATATCAATGTGATGGTTTATCAGAATGAACATTTTATATACTAACAAATGTAAACTTTATCAATTGAAGTATAAACATTACAATCTATTAGTGTAGATGTATTTGTCAACATTCTCAGAATGTTAACAAACGAATTGTGATCCCAGTGAATTAATCTTTGTGGTCTACTGTGATGTTTTCTCCTCCATATGTGTATGATGGAACAGGTTTCCTTAAGTTATTTTTGTCATTAGCAGGCAGTGGTCTCACATAGGGAAATGAGAAATACGTGGACCTGGAAAATGGGTAGTGGGTTACAAGAGTAATACAACACAGCCTCAAAGTCTTTCCATTCTTCCAGCACCTTTGCCACCAGCTCCAGAATATCCAGGTTATCAAGCTACACAAATCCCATATGGATTTCCTCAGCATGTATCTCAGTCTGCTGTTCCAGGTAGGTAGTTGTAGCATATGCAGACCTCCCAGTTTGATCAAAGAAATGCAGATTTATTTAGCGGGAATATTCAGATTTTTGTCATGCTGCTACAAATAGTTTTGCTGATAGAGATTTCAAATTGTTATAGGCCTGTTATGATGGTATAATGTTAAGCCACAGCCTAAAAACCACTGAGAAAGTGCCCATCTTCTGCGTGAACATACACTTGCAGGATGTCCTACAGCTGCAGTCACCTTTTCTCAGAAGGAAATCAGCTTATGATTCAATGAAGCAAAATTATAATCTTATTAGTTTTGAACAGAATCTGAAGAGCGATGCATCTCTGTGTGCCTCTTGGACACTCTAGACATCTACTAACAACTAGTAGTATGTACACAACTGGTTTGCCCAGTTCAGTTGGAGTCCAAACTGGACTCAAACTGGACTGGGAATGTTGGGTTTTGGCACCCTGAACTAGAACCTGAACTAGAATGGCTTGCTGGCAGGCCATTTTGGAGATGGAGCTTGGTTTTCTATTCTTATTCATCTGTAACAAGGATTCAGAGGCATCTTGTCTCCAAACCTTTGAGTAGCATATAGCTATCAAGACTGGTAGCTATTTATAGACTTGTCCACATCACTTCTCCCTCCATCAGGGGCGTAACTATAATAGGGCAAGGGGAGGCAGTTGTCTGGGGGCCCACTGCCTTGGGGGGGGGCAGAGGCAAGTCACATGACTGACTCCCCCAGCCACGCACCTGCCTAGGCTTCCTTCAGTTGTATTTATCTTCTGAAATTGATGTGAGTGTTAAGACCTGGAGCTACCAGAACAGCATGTCTTTCTCTAGTATCATTAAATGACTTGCATCGTCCACAATTTACAAAACCTTTAAAAAAATAATTTAGGATGATGTTCTATTGTGGCACATAGGAGATAGATAGATAGATAGATAGATAGATAGATAGATAGATAGATAGATAGATAGATAGATAATTTTACTATGCTTTTTGTTAACATTTTTCAGCCTCATTTAAGATTTCTGTATTTCATGAGCTGAGCTTCAGTTAGAGGGGGTGCATTTTAAAATCTTGTCTCTGGGCTCATTCCAACCTTGCTACACCCCTGCCCTCCATGTAGGAACCTGTGTTCCTGTCAATTCCCAACTGCATCCTTGCAGTGTGGGAGAAAATGTTGCAGCATAGTACAATATACCAAGTGTTCTTACCTTGTCTACTTTGTGGTGGGTGGGGGAGAAATGGCTGCCACTTAGTTCTATTTATGAATGAAGGTGTGAAGCAGATGCAATGAATTGCTTACTTAACTTTTAGTTACTATCCCCTTGTGTCTTCAGAAATCTAGAGACTTGAACTCATGTTCTGTCTGGGTTTTTATTTCTTTTTAAAACCCCTAGGACAAGCTGGTTCAACTTTTCCAGGTCAACAGACAGCTTATGGAGCTCTCCCAATTCAAGCACAGCCTACTGTACGAGCTCCTGTAATTTGGATGTCAGTACCATCTGTACCTTCCCAATGTCCTCCTGGATTAGAATATTTAAGCCAGGTATCTCCCTTTATGTTTCTCTTAACTGATAAATAAGCAAGCATACAAGTAAGTAACGCCATAGTAAGGATGCACCCTCGGATGCACTCAAATGGTTTTGCCATTATTTTTCCTTTTTGAGGTTTCAGCAGAGGCGGCTCGCCAGTAAAGGTGGGAGGGGCTGCTCCCCCTCCCACCAAATAAACATACAAAACAAAGAAGATAGCACAGATGCTCAAACCTACAGACAGCCAGCAAATCTTCCAAAGCATGGAGCTTTCTCCAGCCCCTTCTTCATGCTTGTAAGTTCCTTTTTTTTTTTAAACTGGCTGGTACAACTGCTACTAAAGCTGTTCCAGCTTCTGATTCCCAGGGGGCACCTCCTGACACCAACTCCCAAAGGAAATTAAAGATGAGTAGAAAATAAACTTCCTTGTGGCTTCAGGGACTGTATTTTCTACACATTTTTAAATATCCTTGAGCGGGGGCGGGGGGGCAGTGCCAAGAAGTGCCCCCCTAGGAATCAGAAGCTGGAACAGTAAAACTGAAAAAAGAAGTTACAGACACAAGACACGGAAGAAGCTCTGTGCTTTATAGGATTTGTTAGCTGCCTGTAAGTTTGAGCATCCCTGCTAGCTTGCTTACTTTGTTTTCTGGGAGGGGGAAGCAAGCCCTTGTTTTCTCCCTCCTGCATTCTCCTTTCTTCCCCGCTTTCTCCTTTCTCCCTGCCTCCTGCCCCTATTTTTTCTGTTTTCTGTTTCATCCTTTCTGCCTTTTATCCCTGCTTTCTGCTTTATCCCCCCTTTTCTGCTTTCTGCCTTTTGACTCTGCTTTCTCCCTCTTTTTTTGGTTTCTGCCCCATTTATTTATTTATTTATTCATTCATTCATTTCATTTCATTTCTAAACCGCGCCATCCAAAGGCTCTGCTTAAAAAGACACAAGAACACACACCATTTAAAACACAGCTCAAGACAATATAAAAACAATTCAAAAACAATTCAAAACCCATTTAAAATTAACTAAAATATTTTTAAAAAACAATTTAAAAACCTTGGAAGGCCCAACCAAACAAGTAAGTTTTTAGGGCTCTCTTAAAGGCTGACAGTGAGCCTAAACTGTGGATATCTGCCAGGAGTGCATTCCATAGGCCAGGAGCAGCTACAGAAAAGGCCCGGTTCCAAGTCGCAACCAGACGTACTGGTGGTAACTGGAGATGGACCTCTCCCGATGACCTCACTGTGCGATGGGGAACATACAGAAGAAGGCGCTCTCTAAGGTAGCCCTGACCCAAGCCATTTAGGGGCAGAAGCCAAAATAAGCCCCTTTTGGCTTCTGCCCCTGCTTTTCTGCTTCCCGCCCCCCCATGCATTCCTCCATGTTGGTGGGCTTGGATAAATACCCAAGCCCACTGGCATGGAAGAAAGTGGGGGGGGGGAGGCTCCTGCCTTGGTGATTGAGCTCTCCCCTGCCCCCCAGCCCCATTGCCCCCCAGTCACTACTGGGCTTCACAATTTGAAAATGCTTTGAATTTTCTATCATATGCTGAACAGCAACCTCCAGTGCAAGTGCACTCAGCAATGCAAGTGACTGCAATGGAAACCTCAAGGAAAACACCATGTACCAGGGCCTAGTTTTCTCCCATGCATGCAAATATTGCAGAACATGTCAATGATTCCATTGAAGAATGGTTAGATAAACATAGAAAAAAAGTTAAATGGAAATGCTTATTGACTAGAGATATATTTAATGAACGCAGATAGTAGTGCACTTAGATATCTGCTGTTGTGTCAGATTTTTTATTCATTTAGAGAAGGAAAAACAGTGCAAAAATTCAATCTTTTCATTCTTGATATTATTATGATGCTTGGAATGATGTGACATATATGTGAAATACATATAGCATTAAAACAGTATTAAATATAACATTAAAACAAGTAGTACCATTTATATGAATCAAAGAAATATACTGATTGAGCCCTACAACATTAAATAATTGCATTTGCATAATTATTTCATAATTCATTATTTTAATGCTTGTTTGTGTGTTTGTTTTTACCATTGTAACAGATTGATCAGATATTAATTCAGCAGCAGATGGAACTTATGGAAAGTATGTATCTCTCTATGTTACTGAAAACATTCTGAGAATTTTAAATGATTGTGGCTGTGCTTTATAAGTTATCCTTAGGATTCAATATATAGCCACAAAGCTACACAGGGAATATTGTTCTCTTTACTTTTGTTTCCTAAAGTATTGCTCATTTGAGAAGATGAAAATATAGATAAAAATCGAATACGTTTACTTACTTTTGGACTAGCAGAAGTGTGTTTCAATCAGTATTACGCTGCTTATACTGTATCTGGTATTCTTGTATGCACACCCTTCATAAATGATAAATATGTTTACTTTGAAAAATAATTATTTTGGCTCTCTGAACTGATGGCATTCTCTGCTACCTAAAAAGTCCCGAAGCAGTTTCACATAATAATTTTTTAAAGCTACAGCATTAAAATTAACTTTAAATATTCATTCCTAAGAAAGCACAGTAAATGTAAAAGCATCCTAAAGACATCAGCAGATGAGCATCTAAGTTCAGTTGCCTTCCACCAGTGGTGTATATTTTCCAGAAGGAAAGAGAAGGGTCAGTCGAGTCAGTGATGACTCCTGGCGACCACAGAGCCATGTGGTTTTCTTGGTAGAATACAGGAGTGGTTTCCCATTGCTATCTCCTGTGCAGTATGAGATGATGCCTTTCAGCACCTTCCTAAATCGCTACTGCACGATATAGGAGTTTCCCATATTCTGGGGAACACAGCAGCAGGGATTCGAACCAACAGCCTCCGAGTCAGTTTTAATGTCCTCCAAAGATGGCTAAATTTGCTTCTGGTTGGATCACATTCCAAAATGCAAGAATGAGCACAGAGAAGCCATGAGATTAGAGCAGCTCCATCCCTGTTGGCTTTTAGGAAACAATTAAAGACACAACTCTTCACCCAAGCCTTTGAACTATTTGGTAGGTTTTATAGGTATATTAATTTAATCTTTTAATATGTTTTAACTGTTAAAATTTCTTGGCTTGTTTTATTGCTGTAAGCCACCTAGAAACTTCAGTAGTGGGTGGCATACAAATATGTTAAATAAATAAAAATGAATAACAACAACAACAACAACAACAACAACAACTTCATGTCCTCCAAATTCTGTAAATGCTGGAGCAGCACCTTCCCTGCAGATCTAATGTGAGGAGATGCATATTTATGTAGTTTTTGTAAATAATAATAGCCTGGGTTTTTTCCCCACCATTCAAAGAGTTTCACAGAAAAAAAATTAAAACAACATACAAAAACATGAGCAAGTATCACCAGATAAAAAAGGCAGAGAGATCAAACCCAACTGTGCCATACTCAGCCAAAATAAATATTTTTAACTCACTAAGGAAGGAATGTAAGGGAGTATGCCCAAAAGGTACACACAGGCCTCAGAGACAGTCATTTCCACCTCTGAAAAGTAGCTAAAGGAAAAGAAATACATATTAATAAAAATATGCCCAGATAACTCAAGCAAGTGAAGAAGTTACATTTAATCTAACAAAGAAAACATCCTTTTTGACACTGATATTGCCAGCCTCATCTTGGGTATCCTATAAAAAAGGGTAAGGACATCTGAACTGTTATGCTAGTCAATTTAATCCAACATATAATTATGCCACTAGATTTAATGGCCTGGTACAAAATATGGATCTGTAATAGTTGTAAAGTATACCTGTAGTGATAGTCAGGCTTGAGGGAGGACTAGACATCAATTAGAGTAAGTGCTTGGAAAGTGAGCCTCTCCAGATAATGAATAAAGCCCTGGAGAATCAAATCTCTGTGGCCCAATCAGAGTGAGGTGCAGGGTTTTCTGGACAACAATCTATAGAGAAGTAGGAGAAGGGTGTGTTAGAGTTCAGTTCTTCCCTAGGAGCCTCGGAGTGAGGTGTGATTAGCAACTTCTGTAAAGAAGGGGAAACTAACAGCCTTGGGCTGGGAATCAACTGGAAGTTCCTTAACTAGAAGTAAGTGGGAAGGATAGGGATCAGTTTAGCTAGATGAATCAGGGAATTTATTCTTGTTTAAGTGCTTGGATCTGACAGCATAGTTCTTGTAGTTTCTGGGGAAGAGTTTTACTTGAATGGGAGCAGCAATTGTTGATGCCTCCATAGTTTTCCTTATCATCCAATTATTAATAAATCCTTGTTGTGATTATAGAATGTCACTCCTTATTGGGTCCTGCCCTTGTCACACACTCATGAAGACCCAAGAATGTTCAAGCCATTCTTGTAGGGATGGGTTTACCACTTTACTCTCCCAAAATATTCCCTTGGAAGGTGAATCTGCTCATATAAAAGTGTATGGTGGCAGACTATCCAGGACTCCTCACAGCTAGAGGAGGGAATTTTGTATCTCCCCCTACACACACACACACACACACACACACACACACGAACATTACAATACTACTATTTCAAGCTGGTCTCGTCTTTCCCCAACAGTGTTCCCTCTAACAGGGATTCCCAGATATTGTTGACTACAACTCCCATAATCCCCAAGCAAAAGCCACTGCAACTGGGGATTTGGGGAGTTGTAGTCAACAACATCTGGGAATCCCTGTTAGAGAAAACACTGCTCCCCAGCCTCCACAATAGTTCTTCTCTGTATTATATTTTAATCTTATGTGAATAACTAGCCTCCCTCTCCCTCACACATTGGCCATATTCGCATGAAATGTGGAGCCATGGGTCCAATGGACCTGCGGATCTGCTCCCTACCCACTCCCACTCCCCTGTCCCAATTCAGATGTAATGGAGAGCAGGCTCTAGGAGGGGCCTCATGGAAACTGCAAAGAGGAGTGGGGCCAGTTGTGTGGACTTCCTTCCTGTATGAAGGACAGCCCACACAGCCAATCACAGCCAGAGAGAGGGAGGACCTTCCTCCCTCTACTCCGGCTACAGCGAATGCAGCCTCCAGTTCTGTATTCGCACGTAACGCTGGGGAACTGAAACTTTGAGTTTGAGCGGTGAAACTCACTACAACCCAGAGGTTCAAATGCAGTTTGGGGAGCGAAACCTCAGGTTGCTCTCTGTGAGGAACTGGAGTTTGAACAGGGTGTTCTGCATTTGGATGTACAGGTTTGGCAACCTCTGGCCCCTTCCAGCTCCAGTTTTGTGTTACATGTGAATTCAGCTACATATTTATCTGGCTATGGCAGTAGCAACAGCTCAGCACCCCAGACACTAGGGAATTTAGTTTTTCTATGATAAAAAGATAAGTTGTGTTGTGAGCTGCCCAGAGAACAGTTTGTTATGGAACATCTAATATAGTTGTTGTAGTAGTTGTTGTTGTTTTGTTGTCGTCATCATCATCATCTTCATCTTGATCATCATCATCATCATCATCATCATCATCATTATTTAATTAACATGTCCTGTTGTCTCCAGCACAGAGAAGCCTCTGTAACAGCATCTCAAACACTGAGTAGAGAGACAGGAGAGGGAGAAAGAATAGGAAGAAGAATAGAGAAGGAAAATATTCCTCTACTCAGTTTCTACCACCATAATCCCTGCCAGGTAGAAGGAGCTAATGCCGGCGGGGGGGGGGGGGGCAGGTGACTCACCAGGGCCCTAGTTGAGGACTCACAGATAAGGATTAAGCTTGTGTTGTACTTCTCATTGCATACATGACAGGATCAATGTTCCCTCTAAGGTGTGCACATGTGCGTGCACACACAAGCTTTTTGATGTCCACTCAGTCGATTTTAGATCCCGCTCAGGTTGAATCAGGAACGTCCCACTCTGAATACATGTGCGCACACACTGCCTTGATACTGTCACCTAGAACAAAACCCATTCTGCACACAGATGAAAACAATTAGAGGGAATGCTGGACAGCATCCAAATTCTACTTAGAATTAATTGAGCTATTTCCCATCTCCACCCCCATCCGTCCCCATTTTTCTTTGTTAAGAATAGCTTTATTTGATGAGCCCAGTTTCAGACTCATCAAATAAAGCTATTCTTAACAAAGAATAGTTTCAGAGATGCCAGTGTTTAGCCAGTCACTTTATCTTTCCAACTTCTTGATACATCTTCTTTTCCTTCATTTACTGAGAAAATGGAACATCCATATTTCATTGTGATATCTACCTAGTCAGCTAGTTGGGTGCTTGGAGAAGCAGATAATGCATATATAGCTATATGTCTTCTTTCATTAGTCATTTTGTTTGGCAAGCTGGACAGATAGGGAATTGAGCATTCTTTAAAGATATTATTGATGCAGATTTGAAAATAAATTTGGTGGTTTGGTTCCCCCCACCTTCATCTTTGTGAGACCTATGTTGATCCATTGAAGAGCTGTATTGATGTTGCTTCCTTTTCAGTGATAAGTGGTTATGAAACTGCCAACAGATATGAAATCAAAAACACCCTGGGTCAATGGGTCTACTTCGCAGCCGAGGAAAATGATGACTATACCCTGAACCGATATAGGCAATTTCGGCCATTCACCATTAAGATCTTTGACAGTAAATGCCAAGTTGTCATGCAAGTGAAAAGAGAAGGGCAACATTTTGGTTGCCCCTGTCCTTGCGTTTGCTGTTTGCAAGAGGTAAACATTTTTATCATCCCTTGGCTTTATATTTTGTTTTTCATATGTCATTAGCTTTGCTAATCAAATGACAGTGAGGGTTTTTTTTAATATCTCTTTTTTCAGACTTCAAATTTGGCTCGTTCTCAGTGCATGTTTGCATTTTTACTCTTATGACTTCCATCACTTTAGCAATAGCAATAGCACTTACATTTATATACCGCTCTATAGCTGGAAGCTCTCTAAGCGGTTTACAATGATTTAGCATATTGCCCCCCAACATTCTGGGTACTCATTTTACCGACCTCGGAAGGCTGGAAGGCTGAGTCAACCTTGAGACCCTGATCAAGAGCGATCTTGCAACCTTCTGGTTACAGGGCGGCAGTTTTACCACTGCGCCACCAGGGGCTCTTTAGCCTTTTTATTGTGCAGAATTTTCTGAGTTTGCATAATCAGACATTTCCAGTATAGACAGTCAAGTAGCCACAAGGGCGGGGACAGATATCCCAGGGCTGTGGGGGCTGCTAGGTCACCACTTGACCCTACCCACAGCACCACCTTACTAGTATTGCTGTGGCAGCAGCTGCCAGTTACTGCACACCCTCTTCCTAAGGAAGAAAGAAAGAGAAGTGGAAGGAAATGTGTCAGCCAAATGTGCCAGCCAAAAGAAAAAAGAAGACAATAAATGTGCCAGCCAAATGTGCCAGCCAAAATAAAAAAGAAGACAATAAAAAAAATAATTTGCTAATAAAAAATTACTATGCCCAGTCCCTACAGAGGAGAAAGGAGGCAGTAGATTTGGTATGAGTCAGGGAGCTTCCTCCTTCTTTTCCTCCCCATTGCTGCAGGTCCCCCACCCCCACCACTGTCCTATTGGCTGAAATAACCATTGATCAGGGCTATTCCAGCTTGTCATTGCTTGGGGATGAATTGAACCATCACCACCCCAAATAAGCCAAAAGGTGGGGGGAAATAGACATGCACATGTATTTTTCTCCCCTTTTTTGGTCTTGTGAAGCTGGTGATGGTCAAGGCATCCCCAAGTAATGAGAAGCCCTGATTAGTTGCCATTAATAGCACAGCAGAGAGGAAGCTGCAACAACAGGGGGGAAGGGAAGGAGAAAGCTCCCCATCTTACATCAAATCGACTGCCTCCTTTTCTCTCTTCATGAGCTGGACACCGTTAGCAGCCCGCTGTCTTCTTTTTCCTGTTATGTATTTATTTTTGATGGGGTGGGGGCCAACCTCTCCTGTCTGTACTGACTGGATGCCCTCCGTCATACCCTTTATTGTACCTGTTTCTAGCAGTGATCCATCTCTTGCCTTATCCCCAAGTAGTGTCCTTTCCATTTACCTTCATCCTTAGTTTGTCTGTAAATTCTTCAATGTTTTGTGTGATTTGGCCTATAAAAATTGTAAGATTGCCTGTCATTCTCAGTGTGTTCTTTTTTTCTTTCTTTCCTTTCCTTTTCCCCCCGGAAGCTTGAAGTTCAGGCCCCACCAGAAAGAGTCATTGGCTACTGTAAACAGACATGGCACTGCTGCCTGCCTAAATATGCTATTCAAAACGACGCCAGAGAGGACATGCTTAAAATAGATGTCTCTTGTTCATCATTTCAACGTTTTGCAGATAGTCATTTTGAGGTAAGTAACTGAAAACCTGTATTAGTGTGTCTGTGTTTCACAGTTCTCAGTATAGGCATATATTATATCTGAACACTGACTACATTAGAACTACTGTACAGATTTCTAGAATGGAGATGAGTGCTCTGCCTCCAGAGGACAACTCGCCCCTTTACATCTCTGCAACTCTTGGGCCCAGTGCATCGCACTGTGATACAGTTGCCCTTATCTACTTTATCTTTATTTAATACGGTATACCACCAACTCTACAAACTCAGGGCGGTGTACAAAGCAAGAACAGCATCCGAGATGTATTAGGGGAAAAGAAAAAAAAGATATAGAGGACAAACTCCTGGCGGAAAAGAAATTCCTTCATTAAGGTTTTAAAGGCTGAAAGGGAGGAGGCAGACTGAATCTACATTGTACAGGTTTAGACAGGTTATGTTTCTCTCTTGCTCCAGAAAGACAGGGCCATGCAAACCACAACTACTCCCATGAGCCAGTAGAAGATAGCCACTCCTAGTTCTGGTTCTGTCTTGCTCCGAGTGACAGGACTTTCACAGCTTCACTGCTCTGTTGCATATAATCCATTTCTGATAAAACTTCTACTCTGTTTATGGTTTGGATGACATGGCTGTTTGCAGAGGACCAAGCTGCCTTACTGAAAGCTCCCTCCTAGAAGAACCTTCAGCTTCTGAAAGACCAGGAAATGCCACAAAAGGGAATTACAGCTGCAGAGGGATATGGCAGCTCTCTGCTCAGTCATGCAGGCAGAGATTTCAACACCTGAGCTTCCTGGCTCAGCTGCCAGGACTTTTGCCCCGTAGAATGGAAACTCAATTAAGAATATTTTCATGATACAACTTTCAGGCTTGGAGTTCCTTGAGTAGATCTTTTGACTCCCTGACAAACCACAAAATCCCTAGATTTTTCACAAAGTTCATCTCCCAAGGACAACACAAGGACAACCAGCTGGCCAAGCAATCTACTGTACATGTTTTCATTAATGGCTCATCTAGCACACTTATTCAGGATGGTCAGTCAAGAGAACAGAGCTCATTTTGAGAGGTCTGAACTGAGCATCTGTGGAACCATACAGCTGTGGTTCTCGGCTCTCATCCTTATGCCCCAATGCCTTCATGGATCTTTCATCACATCTCCAGCCTTGTGACATAGGACCCCATCTCTCATTTGGATCTGGTCTGGCTCCAGGTCTCTGCGGAAGATTGCATTCTGCTATAATCCTCAACACCAGCATGCCCTCCAGATGCTCCAGGTCAAAATATATGAACCCACTTGAAAGGACTTCCTTGGCTGGTGTGGATGGTAACAAGTGGCAGAGTTGCCCCTGCTAAGTGAGCAAAGAAACACCTTTTAAAGTGGCGATTCTCTTATGTTTAGCAGGGGGAGAGCAATTGGCCCTATCCAACCCCAGCACAGCATCTCTCCAGTGGCTGTTCCTGGTATCTTCCTTATGTTTCTTTTTAGATTGTGAGCCCTTTAGGGACAATGAACCATCTTATTTCTGTCTTATTTATTTTTCTATGTAAACTTCTTGGTGAACTTTGGTTGAAGAGTGGTATATAAATATCCATAGTAGTAGTACAGCAGCTGGCTTATAGACAATTCTGGCTCTTACCTGCAATGTGTTGAACCAAGTTGTGATCTTAATACACAAGGCTACTCTTTCTACGTTCCTCTGACCAGGCATCAACTCCTCTTGCAAATCCTCCTTTAGCTGAAGTACTTAGTCAAGCAACTGCCTTTTCATCTCTTCCCCATGTGCATAGGTTCTTACCTGGGAATTAAAGAAGATCCATTAAGCCATCACTTTTGAGCATCTCCTCAAGGTGTCCCTTAAAATCCTATCTTAGAAAGGTATTAATTCAGCCGGCAACTGTCAGGATTCCCAGAGATGCCAGGGATTGAACCTGGGACCTTCTGCATGCAAATCATGTGCTCTATTCACTGAGCTATGGCCCATCCCCAAATATTTTTGCAAATTAGAGGAGGGACAATCTTGTATAATATGTTACATGATATACATTGAAGCGAGTCTCACGATTAGTGAGACTCACTTGAATGGGACAGACGAGCACGCCGGCAGTCCTGGGCGGCAGGATCAGCTGCCAACATGACTGCCAGTTCCATCACGGAGCTGGCGGGTGCTGCGAGGATCGGGGGCCGCGTGGCCCCCAGAAGTTCCAGGATGCCCCACATGAGTGTGCCAGGCATCCTGGAGAGACCCCCAGGGCCAGGAGTATTGTTTCAGCCTTCCAGCCCGGGTCTCCTCATGTGTTGCCGTGGCTGTGGCAATACACAATCAGAGAGATGAGGTTAATGGAACGCTCACTCCGTTAACCTCGGCTAAGCAGACAGGTACTTGGGAGGTTTGCTGCCAGGAGCCACGCAGCTCCCGTGACAGCAGACGATTGGCAAAAAGTGGGCTATGCTCCCTTAGCCCACTTTTTGCTGATCATGAGAATCTCCTCATTGGGGCTACTCTCACGATCAGCAAATATCGGCCTAGGAGAGCCTAGCCTGATTTTTGCTGATCGTGAGATCCACTGGGCTCAGCTGCAAGCCCGGTGGTTCTAAAGTGGGTAACCCGCTCAAGTACCCCTCCCCTCAGCCCGGGTTTGCGGAGCGAGCGCTCCACAAACCCGGGCTATCTGATTGGGAGTAGCCATAGCGCAGCTCCGTGCTGTGGCTACTTGTGAGTAGACCCCCAGAGAGGAGGCAAAAGGCTGCCTCCTGGCTCCGGGGGTCTCCCCAGTATGCCCTGCGCACTCGCACAGGGCATACTGGAGCTTCCGGGGGCTGCATGGCCCCCGAAGTCCCCAGGCCCCGCCGACTCCATCACGGAGCCAGCAATCGTGTGGGTGGCTCCTCCAGCCATGCAGGGCTCCCTCCCCACTTGTGTGCGGGGAGAGCAGGCTTAGCCCGCTCTCCCTGCACACTCGCAAAAACTGTGTCTCACTGATCGTGAGACCCAGTCCACTATCATACATTGAGGCTATTCTCAAGAGCAGCCTAACAAAGGCTAGGGCAGCCCAGACTGGGTTAAGCGGCTCATGTGGAGAACTGGGGTCAATGCCAATGCTGGCACTGCCGCCCAGCCTAACCCGCCTTTCTATCCCAACCTTCTACCCCCAGTGCCGGGGTAGCTCGAGCCACACAGAGTCGAGTGCCTAGAGGGCCCAACTCATGGGGGAATCCCCCAAATTTATTAGACTGCTTGCATGGTGCATTTGGGGAATCCTGGAGGCCAGGACTTATTTCCCTGGCCTCCAGAGATCCGCCCTGCCAGGAGCAGCGCAGATCATGTGGGCACACGAGCAGCAAGTCCCAGACATGGAGCATGATCATCTGCAGGGGAAGGTATACTCAATCTTGCCTTTCCCCCATGCCCTTCCAGCCCTCAGCAAATGGTTGTATGTGCAACCTTTTAAAATTATCCTAGAACTACATTTCTATCTAACTTTCAGAGCTCTCTTCTTTTCTGAGCAAATATTTGCTTCCTCCTAACAGACCAACACAAATACCTCACCTACAGCATACAACATTTGACATACATTTTGTCCAGACAATTGCCATTTCCTGTACTGGTGATCATCTGATAGAACTGTCATGCTTTAAGCTTGCTGGTAGATGCCCTTTGCTTTTTTCCGGTTTGTATCCAAATGACTGATTTTTATTTATTTCCTTTTTATATCCTAGCACTTTAGTTTGCCTCTTTATATTGACCTATTGTTAGAATATAAACAATACATGTGATTTAAGTATGTGATTATTTCTTAAATATCCCCTGGGAAAAATATCCCCCTTACTCACTGAGGAGTGTGTATGTGTGTATAAAATAATAATAACCCAGCATGTTCATTGCCCTTACAAGCATCCAATGAAATATGCTCTTGCTCAGAGAAGATCATTCCACAATACAGTTGCAACCAATTTGTAAACCTCTTTGGGATTATTTTAATGAAAAGCGGTATAGAAATGGAACAATAAATAAAAAATAAACCAACCCTCTTGTGTATCCCATGGTTCTCTCTTTGAGAAGAATAAACAGACTTTTGAGAACCAAAATTTCCAAAACTTCCACTGTATATTGCATCACCAGCATTCATCGCCACCTTATCTTGACAACACAGGCTTTGTATAGCATAGCATAACACAGTAACATGGTCTCAAGTTGCATAGGTTACAAGTTTCTCTTTCCAACCTATATAACATGTGGACCCCCCTGACCTTGCAGTTTATACAAGTATGAATGTTACAGAATATTTTGAATAAATGTCTATTTTTTGGAGTAAACTTTTAAAATGTATTTAAAAATCAGGTGAAGTCGCCAGATGGGAGTTCTACAATTGGAAGAATTACCAAGCAGTGGACTGGCTTGGCAAGGGAGGCCGCTACAGATGCTACCAATTTTGCAGTCCAATTCCCACTAGATCTCGATATTAAGATGAAAGCACTCATGATTGGGTCTTGCTTTCTCCTGGTAAGTCTAATAGTCTCAACTTTACTAATGGTACAGTCTTATGACTCACTGTGAGGGTGTTGTGCCAGCAGGCACAGTTCTTTTCTTGGGTCTGAGATGGAGAGACACGCACACAGGTGGGCATGAATAGATGTCATTTTAAATGGCGTCTAATAAAGGGATATAAGGTTTACATCCTTCAAAACACACACCTTACTGGGGATCCCGTTGCAATAGGAAATGTGGCTCTGGCGGGGTCTGAGGCACTTTGCACACTAGTCCACTGGTGAGATCCAATTAGCACTCTAAGGGGGTTGCCTTTTATCACTGATTACAAATAAGCTTCTCTTGCTGGCAAATAGAAACTCGTGAGCAAAGCATTGCCAACACAGGTGCACAGAGAGACAGTATAATGAGCAAGGTTCCCACACAGAACACTGATAAGGCGATGCAGCTAATGATATTAGTAACCAAAACAAGGAGCTCAGCAGAGATGAGAGGGAGAAACAATGTCCACTAACTCTCAAGCAAGCTGGCTGTCTTGTGCCTTCTACACAGGGCCTGGCACATGCATTACACAGTATTTCGTGGCTGAGACCCTGACACAGACACTAAATTTCCCTCCTCGAGATACAATAGACTTCCGCAAGGGGATCTATCTGTATCATGGCATAACAGAGGATCCACTCCACTTCAGGGTATCTTTGTTGCCACCACTCAGATCTAATTAGACAGGATCTGAGACTAGCTCTCACCTCTACCCCCACTTATTTGTGTAGTAGCGTGGTGGTGGGGGGTCTCTCTTCAGGTGATTTGGGAGAAGAAATAAAATGTTCTTGTTAAAGTCAAAGCATTAGTCTGAAATGGCGAATTCTGTAACTTTAATGGCAGGTATTCCCATGAACAGGTGGCCAAGGGCTCCAGTCCCAAACTCCTGATCATGGAAACACCTGCCATCACAGTTAAAGTGTTTGGCTCTTCAGATGAACACTGCTGCAATCCTGAGCAATGGAAGGTAGGGATGTGCGAAACGTTTCGGATACAATACGTTTTGTACCCAAAACAGCCTCTTTAAGGTGTTTTGTAGACAAAACAAAACACCCATTTCCCAGATCCAAAAGTTTTGTATACAAAACAAAACGTCCCTGTTTCGGCTATAAAACATTTTGTTGTTTCGGACCTCCATTTTGTGGTGATCTCTCAGTCAGTCTCCATTTTGTGTTTGGCATCTCTTTCAATTTCCCACTCTTCCAGACTTCCGATCGGTGACCTAAAGCATGGGCTGACCTGATGACAATTCCCTCCTTGTTCTGCATTGGCTCTTTTGCTTCTTGCCACTCTTTACTGACTCTACATTGGCCAGGGGAAGGGTTGCTAACCCATGAGGTGCTGGGTTCTGTAGTTTCTGTGGTGTTCTGAGTGTAGATTCTCTGGTAGCATATGAGAGTAGATTCTTGTTTTTCACTGAAAATCGCATATGCTACCAGAGAATTTACACTGAACACCTCAGAAACAACAAAACCCAGTACCCCACGGGCTTGCGGGTGTGGGGGTGGTTGGCACCCTATGTGCACTACACAACCCCTCGCTCTGGGCAACTCCAGTGCCCCCCAAGTGGAATTATGGGGCTGTTGAAAACTCCATTATTCCCCATGGGAGAAATCTTAAAGACATATAAACTTCAACAACACAAAAAAATCAGCCCTTTGCACAATTCCTTTGAAATAATTCTGGTAGTTTCCTTGCCCCCATTAGGCACTACCACCCACAACACTCCGCTCTGGGCCACCCCTTTCCCCTCAATGTGAAGCGATACATTTGCTGGAATCCCCATTATTCCCTATGGGAAATTTCTTAAAGATGCGTAAACTTAAAAAATTCACAAATAAAACCAGCCCTTTGCCCAATTCTTTTGAAATTTGGGTGGTAGCTTCCACCCATTGAACACTACCACCACCACCCACTATTTTTGTTCTGGGACCCTTTTTAAAAATCCAAATCGATTCAGATTCGGATTCTGAAAATTTGGCTACAAAACAAAACAGGGGAGATTCGGATTCTGAAAATTCGGGTACAAAACAAAACGAGAAAATTCCAAAATGCACACCCCTAGTGGAGGGGATAAAATGAGTTATGCATCAGTGTGGGACTCCCAGAGGCTATTCTCATAACTGTAGGAAAGCGGGCTAAGGGAGCTCAGCCTGCTTTCCTGCAGTCATGGGAACTGCTGGGAGCATATGTGTCCCCCCCCCCAACGAGGTTAGCAGAGTGGAGAAGGTAAAAGCATGCTCTCCTCACAAAGCCCGGTAAGGCACTCTGCTAACCCCGTTTTGGTGATTGTGTGCTGCTGCGGCGTAGCTCTATACCACAATGACACATGAGTAGACCCCCGACCAGGAGGCTACAAGCAGCCTCCCAGCCTCGGTGGTCTACCCAGAATGCCCCACACATTCCCATGGGCCATCCTGGGACTTCCGGTGGCTGGGCAGCCCCCGATCCCCACTGTCCCTACTGGCTTCGTGATGGAGCCAGTAGTCGTGTGGGCAGCCGATCTGGCTAAGCTCGCTCTTCCCACACAGCCCAGTAAGGCTCTCCACACAGCTCATGTGGAGAGCCTTCCAGTGTCCTTTGAGAAGCTGTACAGGAGTATGTCACCTTAAGTGGCGCAGCGGGGAAATGCTTGACTAACAAGCAGAAGGTGGCAGGTTCGAACCCCCACTGATACTGTATTGGGCAGCAGCTATATAGGAAGATGCTGAAAGGCATCATCTCATACAGCGTGGGATATGGCAAGAGTTAAACCCCTCCTGCATTCTACCAAAGAAAACCACACGGCTCTGTAGGTGCCAGGAGTTGAAATTGACTTGACAGCATACTTTACAGGAGTACAGCCATTATTTCAATAACAAACAGGCCTATAGTATTCTAGCCTTTGTGGAACCCACCCCACAGTTTTCCTAATTTAAAATTAGATTTCCAAGATATGCTATAAAATAAAATAGGAAATAGATCTGAATTTTAGGCTTTAATATTGCTGATGACTGTTTCTCCCACCCACAGGATTTCATGTTGTT
Source organism: Hemicordylus capensis (assembly GCF_027244095.1). Classification (NCBI taxonomy): domain Eukaryota; kingdom Metazoa; phylum Chordata; class Lepidosauria; order Squamata; family Cordylidae; genus Hemicordylus; species Hemicordylus capensis. Next base: position 316,979,027 of record NC_069659.1, on the reverse strand, counting down.
CGAGCATGGATCACAAGTTCAGCAGCGACCTCGGTTCTCTCAATAGGGCTGATTGGTATTTTGCTGGCTAAAACTGAGGAACAAACCTACTTATAGGAGATAATTAAATTATTTCTGAAACCTATGGTGATAGCTGTTCTTACACCTGTGGTGCCAGAATATTCCTACTTGGGTTGCTCGAGATTCAACAAGATTTTGAACCTGTGCTAACTATGCAGGGGCACCTTTTAAAATGGTGGCTCTCTTTTATCTAGTAGGGAGAGCAACTGTCTCTATTCAGACCAGGATAGAATCCCTCCAGGGGTGGTTTGCAGGTATCTCTCTTGTTCCCCCTTTTTGATGATTGTGAGAGTCCCTTTGGGAAAAAGAATAATCTTATTGCTTCCAATGTTAACCACTTTTAAATATTTTTTAAAGTGCTATATATACATATTTTATGTAGTATTCATCGTATTCATAAATATTTGTTGTAAACATATTTTAAAGAAATAAATAAATTTGGAAATTCATGTGGATTTAATTGTATTCTTTAAGGTAATCTTCAGAGGCTCTCCTCTGGGTGCCACTGCCCACAAAGGTGTGATGGATGGCCACCAGAGAGCCTTCTCAGTAGTTGCCCCTCATCTATGGAGCTGCCTCTCGTCTATGGAACCCTCCCTAGAGTGGTTCATCTAGCAACAACCTTGTATTTGTTTAAGCACTCAGCGAAAGCCTTCCTCTTTGAACAAGCTTTTAATTTGTAACGGCTGTTTTTCTTGATGTCTCCTGGCTCTGTATCAGCTTATTGACTGTTTTAATTGTTTTAGGGTTGTTTGGTTTTGCTGTTGCTATTTTAGATTTTGTTTTTAATGTTCATTCATTTATTTGTCTGTCTGTCTGTCTGTTTGATTGATTGATTTATATACCACCCTTCCAAAAATGGCTCAGGGCGGTTCACACAGAGAAATAACAAATAAATAAGATAAACAAAATGGATCCCTGTCCCCAACAGGCTCACAATCTAAAAAGAAACATAAGATAGACACCAGCAAGAGTCACTGGAGGTACTGTGCTGGGGGTGGATAGGGCCAGTTACTCTCCCCCTGCTAAATAAAGAGAATCAAAAGGTGCCTCTTTGCCAAGTTAGCAGGGGTAACTGCTAACAGTTTTGCAGACTGTTTTGAGGACACTCATCAGTTGAGCAGTATATAAATATAATACATAAATAAACATTTTTTTGCAACAAATACATCATATATACTGATTCAATTCCTCTGAGAGCCATTGGGGACCCCACTGGGACTGTTGCACCCGCCTAGGGAAGGATAACAGGCTGTTCTGAGGAATGGGCGGTCCATGAGTGTAACTGGACTGAGTGAAGTAGGAGGGCCAGTTTCTGCTTTCTAGGAAACCTCAGGAAGGTGCCTTCTGCTGGTTCCCCCTTGCATTATCTTGATAGCAGGTGTTGCAGCAGACTCGGGCTTATTTTTAATCCAGTGGAATTTTTTTTAAAGACACTTTGAGGCCATTCACACAATCAAAAACTGTGTTCTACCTGTGTTTGGGAGCTGTGTGTGCTCCCATTTTTCAGTTGTGTGGAAGCAAGGTAGGAGGAAAACTTGGGTAGCTTTTCATTCTGCCTTGCTTCCACACAATCACTTCTACCCAGGTTTTCCTCTTACCTTTCTTCCACACAACCAAAAATTGGGGGTACACACAGCTCCCAGTCCCAGGTAGAACACAGTTTTTTATTGTGTGGATGACCTCATTATCTGGCAGCTGCTGGCCGAAGTTGGCTCTAGAGGAGGAGGGGGCAAGTTCCCCCTTAGAAAAGTAGTTGCTCCCCCACCTGCCCCCATTTCTGTTTCAGAAACATAACATGTGGGACATAGCTCATCCGCCCAGAAATGCACTTTGCCTCTTCTGTGCCCCCTCTCACATCTAGTTCTGGTGCCACCATTGCTGCTAGCAACTGGCTGTTATGTTTATTGCACGATGGCTCATGAGGCACTGTGTGTTGCATGAGGGGAACATGGTGGCTGCTCTTCTGGCTTGAATGCTAGTCTTGCTGATGCTTGTGCAAAAGGAAGACCTGTGTCTGCTGTTAACTCCTTCTGCCAAGATATGGGCGCTGTTTAAGATATGGGTGCTAATATAAGGAAGAGAGGACACAGGCAGCAACTGGTGGTCCCACTCCGCAGGCAAACATTGGCTGTGGCCTGGCTCAGTTTTTCCAGATGCCACTGGGCCCTGGCAACAGCTGAAGAGTGTTGCCAGGTCTGCATCACAGGCCTCCTATTCCTGGATGAAAAGAAACAAGGTGCTGCTTCTTTTTTCAACCTTTAAAACCCCAAACAGCCAAGGATGAAAGTATCTTAACAGCAGTCTTCACCCTTATCAATTTGCCCATCCCCTGAGATGTTTGGAAGCCCTGCCCTGGCTCTCCTCCCCATCTCTTTAGCCAGCACACAGTTTGCTCCTGTTCCACTGGAGTGAGGGCGGGGGGAAGCACTTGAATGTTCTGCACATCCTTTTGTGGGGGATGCTTCACAAAAGAGATATGCTGTTTAGGAGTCATGACGCCTATTTTCCCCTCTGTTTCTTACTTGTGTAGGTTGCCTTCATATTGCTGCCTCAATTGCAGCAGTGATGTTGAAGATTTCTGGTGCAGAGTGCATGGGAAAGAACATAAGACCAGCCCTGCTGGATCAGGCCCACGGCCTATCTAGTCCAGCATCCTGTTACTCACAGTGGCCCACTAGATGCCTCTGAGAAGCCCACAGGCAAGAGGTGAGGGCATGACCTTTCTCTTGCTTTTGTTCCCCTGCAACTGGTATTTAGAAGCATCTTGCTTCTAAGGCTGGAAAAAATGAGAAAAATTTATATTTTTATATATGTGTGAGCAAATTAATTATAGAAAGGTTAATCAAAGGGAACTGACAGAATGTAGAACTCATTTTACTCCACTTCACAAGTGCTAATCTCCTCAATACAGAAAGCCTCCCTTTTATTAAGTAAGTTTGAACAAGAATCTTAGACCAGTGGCCTCCCTAGCCATTTGTACAAATTGTGTTTATACACAAGAACATAAGAACAGCCTTGCTGGATCAGGCCCAAGGCCCATCTAGTCCAGCATCCTATTCCGCACAGTGGCCCACCAGAGCACACCATTGTGCTCAAAGGATGGAACACACTAAAAGTCTATCTAACTCAGTATCCCGTTTCCCAGAGTGGCCAGCCAGATGTCTCGGAAGCCCACAAGCAAGGTATGAAGGCAACAGCCGAACTGGGAGTTCTGTTGCCTTCCCAGCATTTGGTATTTGGTAGTACACTGCCTCAAAGGCTGGAAGTTCTGTTTAGGTGTTGTGACTTAAAATGATTAATTAACCTATCCTCCGAGAATTTGTCCAAAATATCATTGTTCATGTCAAAGAGAAGGAGACTTCATCATGCAAATTTGTTTTCTGGGCCCAGGTTAAGATTGATATGTGTTCAGAAAGCAAACACATAAAGCAAACAAAAGCAAGAGCTTAACCTTCATCTTCCTGAAGGGCTGATAGTTATTCAATCTGCCTCCTGATTTACAGTCCTGATGCCTTCAAAAATCACAGACTTTGGCATGGTAAGTGAATGTATGAATCTTCCTTAAATGTATCATTATGAACAAACTTCTGAACAAGTATATTATCATTATTGAAAGGTTCTTTTTCCTCTTCCAGACATGTATAAAACAACAATAATCATGTGTGCATCTGAGGTCATCTTTGGAAAAATGTTATCCAGGAAATAGTACTTCCTCACAAATAGCACTGATAGGCAAAAACAGTAGACAACACCTTTCATGCACACTCTGTTATCCCACGCCCCCCCCCCCCACATGCACATGGGAGAGAATGCCTCAGTACCCACTTTGTCTCTACCCCACTATCTTCCCTGGTATGAACAATTCCTAGCTTATGCTTTCTTTGGAATTTTACAGATGATAGACTACAGTCACACTAACCGAGTGAACCTATTTTTATCTTCTTTCTCCAATGAAAGCTTGGGGTAGCATAAAGTGTTTTCTTCTTTCCCCACAACAGCCTTATGAGGTAGGCTAGGATGAGATGTGCTGGCTAGACCCAAGTCACCCAGTCGAGATTTGAATGCAGTATCCTGGGTCCTTGTCAGACACTCAGACCACATGGTCCTAGCAAGCAATGGACATCAGATGCGAGGGGAGGGCAATCCCAATATTTCAAGCACTAGACTATGTACTGGCACTAGCAAAAACAACAACATAGGAACATAGGAAGCTGCCATATACGGAGTCAGACCATTGGTCTCTCTAGCTCAGTATTGTCTTCACAGACTGGCAGCGGCTTCTTCAAGGTTGCAGGCAGGAATCTCTTTCAGCCCTATCTTGAAGATTGGCGAAAGTGGCCCCTAAATTGGTCCACAGCTTGCAGACAAGCGCTATCTCGGGAAGAAAGATGACAGACTCATTGTGTCTGCCGAGAGAACTTTTTTACTCTATACAGAATGAAAGTTGGAAAGGTCACCTCCTCTTATTGGATCAAGTTAAGGCCTTTGACAAAGTGAACCACAATTATCTGTGGACATTGTTGAAAGCTAAAGGTATACCACCCCTTTTCTTTACTTGGATACAGCTGCTCTATACGAAAGCAGAGGTGACACCACAGATTAATGGATGGCGGGGCGACCCGATTACTTTGCATTCAGGTGTCCGCCAAGGATGCCCACTGAGCCCATTACTTTATGTTTTGGCCTTGGATCCAATCCTGATCAGGATTCAGAGAGAACCACATCTGCAAGGACTCTCGGTCTCTATCCCCCCGCCCTGCGAGACACGAAGGAGTGATGAGCTGAACTACAGACACTAGCAACATTTTCCTGAGCACATCAGCTTCTTCTTCTGGATTTGAGATCTTATCATTCGTTTTGTATGTACTTCTCACACCTCCACACCTGAAGACTTTTTGGACCTCATTTGGGTATCTTCACATATAGTTTTTGTATTCTTCAATTGCATGTTGCAATTTCATATGGTTTTATGTTAATGTATGTTCATATATGTGTTACAGATATGTTTGCTTGTTGCTATGTATGCTGATAGTTGGTTATTTATTCATTCAATATATATATATTTAATTCTAGTTTACAGTTATCATTTTCCTTGTCCACAGGTATCTTCTTCTTGTTGTTTTTGCTTCCTCATTCTGGGGACCCCAGTTCTTTTTCTTGTATGTACTGGCACTGGCAGTAACAGGAGAGGAGAGCTGGTCTGGTGGTAGCAAGCATGACTTGTCACCATAGCTAAGCAGGGTCTGCCCTGGTTGCATATGAATGGGAGACTTGATGTGTGAACACTGCAAGATATTCCCCTCAGGGGATGAAGCTGCTCTGGGAAGAGCAGAAGGTTCCAAGTTCCCTCCCTGGCAGCATCTCCAAGATAGGGCTGAGAGAGATTCCTGCCTGCAACCTTGGAGAAGCCGCTGCCAGTCTGTGAAGACAATACTGAGCTAGATAGACCAATGGTCTGACTCAATATATGGCAGTTTCCTATGTTCCTATGTTCCTAACAGCTGGCAACCTTCGACAGCTAATTGCAAGAATGTGCTGTTTGCCTTGTAAGAAAGTTGATATTTCACAATTCATACTTCAAAATGCTTTCCTTGGCTTGCTATTAAATCTCAGGAAAGGAACTTGCTAGTTTGGCTTGCAAAGTTGAAATCACTTAATAAGCTAAAACATTCTCTGACTGCTCTGTCTCTCATTTGTGATTCTGGTTCCTGTTTTAATCCCCCCTAAGTCCCTCCCTTTCCCCCACTATCGCGAAGGAAGGGTGGGTCCCTAAGGGCTTTGGGCGATCTGTGTTGCTTCCTAACCTGGAGCTCGGGAAAGCATAACCAAACCATACCGAGTTTTAACTCCTAAGCAACCCTCTCTAGTCTGTTTACGAGTGCAGTCTTAATCGGGAAAGGGTAGAGGTGGAGTATTCAGGCAGTTGTTAGGTTTACTTCTTTCCAAGTGCTGGTGTAGCAGATCAACGTCTTTGTCACAGAACAGCTCACGTGAGGGGTGGGAAAATGCTGAATCATCCCTGGTGAGCTACCTGGCTGGACTTCTCACAAAACTAATCAATATTAGTTTTAATAGTTTTATAATCTATATTAGTGAGCTGCTCTGAGACAAAGGCTTTAATCTGCTATAGCTGGGAAGTTAGGAGGATGCTGAATAGTAGTGAACAAGAAATGAAATCCTGGATTGCGACAGTTTCCGTGATCAGCAATATGTGTATATACTTCCATCAGGATTATTGATGGCACATCCCTGAACACAAGTGCTATGGAACACCCCATACACAAGTGTGGGGAATACACCATATTTTAAATAGTATTGCTAATTTTCCACACATTATACTCGAGTGTAGGTTATACCTGTCTGTGGGAGAATGTTATAAGAATGTTCATAAGTAGATCTGCTGCCTGCATGGGATGAGTTTTCTGATCAGTAGCAGCAGCAGGTGTGTTTCAGATTCCACTTCCTGTTCCTCTTGGCAGCGCTTCCCAGACTCAATCATTCTCTGATGTCTGACTCTCCTCCCTTTTCCCTACCCCATGTTGGCTTTCTTGGTTCCAAAATTACAGGCAAACAGAACGACCCTATATAGGAAATGGGAATGACTAGAATTTCCTTGTTAACCATTTGTTTTCTCCTTCCTAGATGATACATCATTGCACAGCAGGTACTATATTCCGTAAGGAAGTGTAATTCAATCAGCATAGCTTCTGAGTTAGGATTCTTTGTCAGAATTTGAAATCTGAAGCTATATTTTAACTATAGCTTCAAATTATAAAGCTAGGCATACTGTACATCAAGAACATAAGAACAGCCCTGCTGGATCAAGCCCAAGGCTCATCTAGTCCAGCGTCCTGTTTCACACAGTGGCCCACCAGTTGCCACTGAAAGCCACAGGCAGGAGTTGAGGGCGTGCCTCTCTCTCTCTTTTTCATTTTAGAAGAAAAAGCATAACATGAAAAAGCTCTCAGTTTGCTTTTCTTAATGATAAAAAAGATTATCATTTTTGAATTATGTCTTGCTGTGGCATTTTATTGCAAATTATAGATCAGTCCATTTTCATCAATCACAGAAATACAGTGAGTCATAGAAAATTAAATATTTATGCATTTGGTTTGTAGTATATTTCAGTTTTAAAATAGTCTTTGTTGTTTGTTTTGGTTTTGCTATTACAACAGATTGATCAGATATCTATTCAACAACAGATTGATCTTATGGAAAGTATGTCTCTTGCTGTGTTAATTTTAAAAACTGGTATTCAGGGGAAAAAATCAGATTTGTGGTTGTGCTTTGGTGTTTCTTATGATTAGATATATTAAATGTATGTATTATTTACAGAGCTACGTGGGAATTATTTGTCTTTGTTTCCCAAAGCTTTCCCAAAGCACTGCTCATTTTCAGCTTCTCAAATGTAATCAAAATACAATATGATTGCCTTCATAGGGTCTATGAAATGTGTCTCATTTAATCAGAGACTGTGTTGATTATTAGGGATGTGCACAAATCGATTTTTTTGATTCAATTTGTGCCCAAAACAAATCACCCCTGAATAAAAATCAGTCATTTGGATATAAACAAGAAAAAAAGCAAAGGGCATCTACCAGCAAGCTTAAAGCATGACAGTTCTATCAGATGAGCATCAGTACAGGAAATGGCAATTGTATGGACAAAATGTATGTCAAATTCTGTATGCTGCAGGTATTTGTTAATGTTGTATGCTGTAGGTAAATGTTGTAGGTGAGGTATTTGTGTTGGTCTGTCAGAAGGAAGCAAATATTTGCTCAGAAAAGAAGAGAGTTCAGAAAGTTAGACGGAAATGTAGTTCTAGGTTTATCTTAAAAGGTTGTGCATACAACCATTTGCTGAGGGTTGGTAGGGCATGGGGGGGGGGGTAGGCAAGCTTGAGTTTACCTTTCCTGAGATGATCACACTCCATGTGTGAGACTTGCTGCTCATGCACCCACATGATCTGCATTGCTCCTGGCAGCGTGGATCTCTGGGTGCCAGGCAAATGAGTCCTGGACTGCAGGATTCCCAACATGCACCATGCAAGCAGTGCAGTAAATAGGGGGATTCCCCCATGAGTTGGGAGCTCTAGACACCCGACTCTGTGTGGCTCGAGCTGTGTGTGCTTGGGCGTGCTCGTCTGCGGGGAGAGTGGGCTAAGCCCACTCTCCCCGCTAACCCAATTCAAGCAAGTCTCACTGATCGCGAGACTTGTCTCAGTATATATCATGTAACATAATATACAAATCATCCCTCCTCTAATTTACAAACACATTTGGGGATGGGCCACAGCTCAGTGAATGGAGCACATGCTTTGCATACCGAAGGTCCCAGGTTCAATCCCTGGCATCTCTCGGAATCCTGACAGTTGCAGGCAGAATTAATAGCTTTCTAAGATAGGATTTTAAGGCACACCTTGAGGAGATGCTCAAAAGTGATGGCTTGGTTGATGCTTGCCAGATCTTCTTTAATTCCCAGGTAAGAACCAAGGCACATGGGGAAGAGATGAAAAGGAGTTTGCTTGACTAAATACTTCAGATGAAGGAGGACTAGCAAGAGGGGTTGATGCCTGGTCAGAGGAATGTAGAAAGAGTAGCCTTGTGTATTAAGATGGCAACTTAGTCCAACACATTGCAGGTAAGAGCCAGAATTGTCTATAAGCCAGCAGATAACTCTACTACTACTACTATGGATATTTATATACTGCTCTTCAACCAAAGTTCACCAAGCAGTTTACATAGAAAAAGAAGTTTACATAGAAAAATAAATAATACAGAAATAAGATGGTCCACTGTCCCTAAAGGGCTCACAATCTAAAAAGAAACATAAGGCAGATACCAGCAACAGCCACTGGAGAGATGCTGTGCTGGGGTTGGATAGGGCCAGTTGCTCTCCCCCTGCTAAACAAAAGAGAATCGCCTCTTTAAAAGGTGTTACTTTGCTCAGTTAGCAGGGGTAACACTGCCACTTCTTACCATCCACACCAGCCAAGGAAGTCCTTTCAAGTGGGTCCATATGTTTTGACCTGGAGCATCTGGAGGGCATGCTGGTGTTGAGGATTACAATAGAATGCAGTCTTCTGCAGAGACCTAGAGCCAGACCAGATCCAAATGAGAGATGGGGTCCTATGTCACAGGGCTGGAGTGACCATCCTGAGCCATTACTGAAAACATGTATAGTAGATTGTTTGGCTAGCTGGTTGTTAGGCTGTCCTTGGGAGATGAGCTTTGTGAAAAATCAAGGGATTTTGTGGATTGTCGGGGAGTCAAAAGATCTACTCAAGGAACTCCAGGCCTGCAAGTTGTGTCATGAAAATATTCTTAACTGAATTTCTGTTCTACTTAGTCAAAGTCCTGGCAGCTGAGCTAGGAAGCTCAGGTGTTGAAATCTCTGCCTGCATGACTGAGCAGAGAGCTGCCATATCCCTCTGCAGCTGTAATTCCCTTTTGTGGCATTTCCTGGTCTTTCAGAAGCTGAAGGTTCTTCTAGGAGGGAGCTTTCAGTAAGACAGCTCAGTCCTCTGTAAACAGCCATGTCATCCAACCCACTTATTATTATCTTATATAGAGTCGAAGTTTTATCAGAAATGGATTATATGCAACAGAGCAGTGAAGCTGTCAAAGTCCTGTCACCCAGAGCAAGACAGAACCAGAATTGGGAGTGGCTATCTTCTACCAGCTCATGGGAGTAACTGTGATTTGCATGGCCCTGTCTTTCTGGAGCAAGAGAGAAACATAACCTGTCTGAACCTGTACAATGTAGATTCAGTCTGCCTCCTCCCTTTCAGCCTTTAAAACCTTATTGAAGACATTTCTTTTCCGCCAGGAGTTTGTCCTCTATATCTTTTTTTTCTTTTCCCCTAATACATCTCGGATGCTGTTCTTGCTTTGTACACCACCCTGAGTTTGTGGAGTGGGTGGTATATTAAATAAAGATAAAGTAGATAAAGGCAACTGTATCACACTGGGCCCAAGAGTTGCAGAGTTGTAAAGGGGAGAGTTGTCCTCTGGAGGCAGAGCACTCATCTCCATTCTAGAAATCTGTACAGTAGTTCTAATGTAGTCCATGTTCAGATATAATATATGCCTATACTGAGAACTGCGAAACACAGAAACACTAATACAGGTTTTCAGTTACGTACCTCAAAATGAGTATCTGTAAAACATTGAAATGATGAACAAGAGACATCTATTTTAAGCATGTCCTCTTCATGGAAAAATCCATGATGGTATTGAGGCATGAGGATGAGAGCCGAGAACCACAGTTGTCTGGCTCAGTTCAGACCTCTCAAAATGAGCTCTATTCTCTTGACTGACCATCCTGAGTATGTGTGCTAGAAGAGCCATTAATGAAAACATGTACAGTAGATTGCTTGGCCAGCTGGTTGTTAGGCTGTCCTTGGGAGATGAACTTCGTCAGGAAGTCAAAAGATCTCCTCGAGGAACTCCAAGCCTGAAAGTTGTGTCATGAAAATATTCTTAATTGGATTTCCATTCTACTGGGTCAAAGTCCTGGCAGTTGAGCCAGGAAGCTCAGGTGTTGAAATCTCTGCCTTTATGACTGAACATAATGCGGCAATATCCCTCTGCAACTGTACTTCCCTTTGGGGGCATTTCCTGGTCTTTCAGAAGCTGAAGGTTCTTCTAGGAGAGAGCTTTCGGTAAGATAGCTCAGTCCTCTGTAAACAGCCATGTCATCCAATCCACTTATTATTGTCTTAAATAGAGCTGAAATTTTATCAGAATTGGATTATATGCAACAGAGCAGTGGAGCTCTCAAAGTCCTGTCACTCGAAGCAAGACAGAACTAGGGATGTGCACAAATTGATTTTTTTAATTTGATTTGTGCCCCAAACAAATCACCCCTGATTTGTTTTGTTTCCAAATCTCCCCACCACCACCACAACCACCCCAGATTCAATTTGTGTTTGCTTCAGTTTGATTTGGATTCTTACTGATTCTGACCACTTAACAAGGACCTAGGTGCACCAAATTTGAGTGGTGGGTAGGTCCCCATGGCTGCCACCTACTGTACCACCCAAAATTTCAGGGCAGTGGGACATTTTGTTGATTTTTAATGAACTTTTTTGTCATTTTAACTGATTTTGAACATTTCTGCCATAGGAAACAATGGGGGTTTGAAATTGCCATATCCTAACCCTAACACAGATCCCGAGCTTTCTTTCTTTCTTTTTTAAAAGCTAAGCTCCAGCCTTGTAGAAGGGGAGTTGTGGAGCAAAATGTGCAGTCATTATTTTTCAAGTTTTTGGATTCTTTGGTCTATAATAACTTTTCCTCATAATGAAAGGCAGGCCAAAGAAAGGCAGGACACAGTGTAATAGGAGCCAAGCAGAACTGTCAAGAAGTAAGATGAAAAGAAGAATAAAAGACTGTTGCTTTGTATACACACATACACGCATGCTGTGAGTTTCCACTGACCCTCAAGTGGGCACGTGGAATGTTGATCATGGTCTTGCAGACTTTCACTGTGATGGCAGAGTACCACTTGGTAAAATATACTAGCTGAAATTCTAATTAACATCTTCCCAGTGCACCAGGAAGATTCACCTGAGCTGAAGAGAGCTAACAGCACCACTTGGAGCTCACAGGATGGAGGGGCAATTTTAGCCAAAATCTGCTCCCCCAAGAAACACCCTGCACCACCTGAAAACCATGTCCCTGATGGCTATGCATCCCTCAGGGAATATTTTCAGGTGGCACAGCACATTTCCAGGGATGCTGAGTTTTGCAAAAATCACACCCCAAACTCTGTGCACTCTGCACTGAAGTACTGTGGGAACTCTTTACCATCCTGGTGCACTGCCACTTCCTTAATTAGGATGTCAGCCACTAACCGGGATGGGGTTCACTCACTAATGAGAAAGCTAGCATGGGCTGCTTTCATGTAGTGCAGTACTGCCTGGAGTGGGGAAGGTTCATGTACTGTATATCTTGCTCCATTTTATAGACTCAGAATGGCTTACAGTATTTTTCTAAATTAGGAATTATGAATACCTTTAAACAAAAAGTTGTCAAAGTAGTTTAGATAGCACAAAGAATGAGAAAATGTGTCCCTACAACTGTACCAGATTTGGTTCATATTGGTCCAGGTGTTGCAAAGTTGATGTTGGTGGGAGACACACACACAAGGACTCACAAAATGCCTGGTGATCTCATAATCCTACTGGAAAGTAGGCTAAAAAGCAAGCATAGCAGGACCAATGACATGACTGAAGACAAAATTAAAGATTGACTGTCAGTCTGGAGTTCATATAATTATGAATTTTCCTTCTCGTTACTACTTAGCATTGCATGTTTTTTTAAAATGGTACAAGCAGAAGAGAGCGCAACTGAACCGCTGAGCTCACAGGTGACATGGACATCGCAGGGATTAACTCACCCACTTCTGGATTATGTTTGCTTCAGAAATGTTATAATTCATTCTTACAGATGAATCAATGACATGAATTGTACTAATTTCCATTAGCACTTACTGATTCCCATTAGTACTTATTTAGTGGTCTACCAAGGAAGACCACTAGAGGACAGATATCACTGTTGCTGCCACTGAATTACTGGCAGTAGCCAAAGATTTCCAAGTTTCTATCAAAAAGTATATCTTCTATACTAGCTGAACGCACACAGAGCATCTGTGCGGAAGTACACTGAGCCTGTGGCATCCCCTCCTCTCCTCCCACTCTCTCCCCTCCCCAACTTGCTCTCTCTGTCTGTCTCCCCCCAAAACTCTCTCACCCACAACCCTCTTGCTCATGCTCCCTGCCCCCCACAACCCTCTCGCCCTGCTCTCTGCCCCACAACCCTCTCAAACGTGCTCTGCTCCCCACAACCCTCTCGCTTGCACTCCGCCCCCACAACCTTCTCACTCACTCTCTGCCGCACAACCCTCTCGCTCTCCCCCCACAACCCTCTCGCTTGCTCTCCCCCCACATCCCTCTTGCTCGCTCTCCCCCACATCCCTCTTGCTCGTGCTCTCCCCATCCCTCTCTTTCTCTCTCTCCTCCACATCTTACTCACTCTCTCCGCCCACATCCCTCTTGCTCACTCTCTCCCCCCACATCCCTCTCGCTCACTCTCACCCCCCCATATCCCTCTCACTCGCTCTCACCCCCATCCCTCCTGCTCACTCTCCGCCACATCCCTCTCACTCGCTCTCTCCCCCCCCCACAAACCTCTCGCTCGCTCGCTCTCCCCCCGAAAATTGCTTCACTCGCTCCCCCCTGACAACTCAGCCCTCATCCTTGGCCCGCCAGCAGCCGCTCTCACCCCCACAACTCAGTCCTCCTCCTCAGCCCGCTGGCAGCCACTCCCCTTCTTGAAGCAGATTCGTCTATCCTTTGATTTTTAATGATTTTTGAATGTTTTAAAAAAGCTTCAAAAATGTCCAATAAGTAGCTTGTTTCATGACAGAAAATTACAAAAACTTCTGGAACTGTAGCCCCCCTGCCAGACCGTCATCCCATCCCTGCGTGAAGGAGTCAACCCTTTGCTTTTTAAAAAGTGCAATATGTCCCCCCTCTTTCTGCCAAATAGCCACCTAATGGTGCAGCAGGGAAATGACTTGCTTAGTGAGCAAGAGGTCGGTGGTTCAAATCCCCGCTGCTAAATTTCCCAGAATATGGGGAAACACCTATATCATACAGCAGCGATATAGGAAGGGGCTGAAAGGCATCATCTCACACTGCGCAGGAGGTGGCAATGGTAAACCCCCTCCTGTATTCTACCAAAGAAAACCACATGGCTTTGTGGTCGCCAGGGGTTGACAACTTTACTTTACTTTTTGCCCAGCCCTTTACATTTTCAGATTGGTTGGACTTAAAGAGTTCTGAAATTGGGCACACATGCAGCCCAAGATGGCAGGATTCTATACCTTTATTTCGAGGAAATTGGCTAATCCTGTGATGTTTAGTGCTCCCCCACCCCACTGCAGTAAAGCTGCCAGAAGATGTTTATCTCTATAGTACTTCACACTTTGGGAAAGTGGTACTAACAATTACATCTGAATAAACAATTTATTTAATCTCTTTGCAAATGCACTATGCTCCAGTTGGTTTATGATCCAAAAAGTCATCATGAGAACTGTGAAGCAAGGGGCATGCTTTGTGGTTTTCATTTATTTTCCTTATGAATGTAGTCTATGCCCAAGTTAGTTTTGTGTTTGAACTGTGGAGCAAGCAACCCATGTAGTGTCCCAGTTAGTTTGTGAATGGTCAAGAAGGAATGTGAATCCTTTGGGACTTGCCTAATCATTTTATTATTATTTTGGCAAATGTGCTCTGGTGCTTTGTGGATCAAGAAGATGTATGGATTCTTTATGGGTTGTGAAGTTTTTCCCCCTCCAGATGCACTGTGACCCAGACCTGTGGGTTTGTGAAATATATATATAGAGAAAGGAAGTTTATTGGGTGTGGTGTGCAGGGGTGGAGGTCCAGAGTCCAAAATTACCTAGCTTCACCTCTGTTGTGTAAAGTTAAAAATGAAGCCTTAGGCAATGTGTGTCTACACTTTTGCTCAGCCCTGCCAACTGAGCAAAGATTCACCTTTCAAAGTGGTGATTCTCAGGGGCGTAGCTAGGGGAGAGGGGGCCCGTGTTCATCCCTCTCTTGGGTGGCCCCCCAGAGTGAGGGAGACAATGAAGAAAATAGGGAGGGATGGGGCTGGAGGGCCCTCAGGAGCTGGTGGCCCATGTTCTTTGAACCCTTTTGTTCAATTATAGTTACGCCCCTGGTGATTCTCTTATATTGAGCAGGGGGAGAGCAACTGGCTCTATCCAACCCCAGCACAACATCCCTCCAGTGGCTGATTGGTGTCTACCATATGTTTCTTTTTAGATTGTGAGCCCTTTGGGTACAGGAAGGGAACCATCTTATTTCTGTATTATTTATTTTTTCTATGTAAAACGCTTTGAGAATTTTGTTGAAGAGCGGTATATAGGAACATACGAAACTGCCATATACTGAGTCAGACCATGGGTCTATTTAGCTCAGGATTGTCTTCGCAGACTGGCAGCAGCTTCTCCAAGGTTGCAGGCAGGAATCTCTCCCAGCCCTATCTTGGAGATGCTAGGGAGGGAACTTGGAACCTAGATGCTCTTCCAAGAGTGGCTTCATCCCCTAAGGGGAATATCTTGCAGGGCTCACACATGTAGTCTCCCATTCATATGCAACCAGGGCAGACCCTGCTTAGCTAAGGGGACAAGTCATGCTTGCTACCACAAGACCAGCAATCCTCTCCTTTGAGAGAGAAAAAATTGTGGAAATGGGTGCTGGACGTAAACCGCCCCCCCATTACCTGATGTGCCTTGTAATCCCCCCCCCACTCGAGTTACAGTACTACCTGCATATACTTCATAACCTTGTGGGTTTCCAAATCCTTGTGTGTAAATCTTTGTAGATATATTATGTACAACCACTTTGTATATAATTGTGCTTTGGCAACGTACTGTATGCTTTGATAGTTAATAAAAAAAATCTTGTCCTATCAAAAAAAATTAAAAATAAATAAATCTTGTCCTATCTTGGAGAAGCCAGGGAGGGAACTTTAAACCTTCCGCTCTGAGCGGAAGGCTTCATCCCCTGAGGGGAAGATCTTACAGTGCTCACACATCAAGTCTCCCATTCATATGCAACCAGGTCAGACCCCACTTAGCTATGGGGACAAGTCATGCTTGCTACCACAAGACCAGTGGTGGTGGTGGTGATGGTAGTAGTAGTAGTATATAAACATGAAGCAGCAAAGGATGGTATCAACGCATCCGCTCACTGCACTGTTCTCGTTCCACAATAGGTAGCAACAGGGCTTGTTCTTGGCTCCACTGCTCTCGGTCTGGAGTGAGTCGCTCAGTCTCCTCTGAGCCCTCACCTACCCCGGAGCGCCTTGCCTCCCTTGGCTGTTCCTTATTTTTCTGCAGCCCCTCCCTTCCCACCCACTGTATTAAGAGGATGGTTTCCTTAGAGGCTCCCTGCTGGCCTCTCTCTGATCACTGTCCACAGCGGCCGAGGTAAGAAGACGATAGAGACCACGAACAAGCGCCAAGGTACCGATTTTCCCTCGGGTAAAGGGCAGCAGCAGCAGCAGCGGATAGTGGGTAGAGGCAGGAACTGGCTCTTACTTTACAATCCTCACTTTTGGCAGCCTTCAAAATCTCCGTGCCTAGGGCAGGCACTTACTGTCGCTCCAGTTGGCAGACAGTCTTGCACTATTAGTTTTCAGTCCCAGTTCAAAAAGTTACCGGCAAGCGGAGTGTGATTGTAAACAGGAAATGAAAACTAGGACCTTTCCCCAATAGCAACTCTCTGGTTTAACCCTTGTATGACCTGGACAATCCAGAAACAACAGGAGAGACGCTTCCCCACACACACTCATATATCCTGAGAAAACTGCACCTGTTAATTTCTGCCTGTTACCCAGCGGCTACCGTCGTTTCTACAAACAAGGGGTTGTGTTTCGCCACACGGCCTTCCTTGCGTGGCAGAGTCTACACAACTTCTGAAGCTGCCTTTTGCTTTAACACATCGGTCACTTCTGTGCGTTTTAATAGATCACAAAAGCATAAAACAACATTAATTATTTACTCTCAAACTACACCCTACAGCTCCGTGTAGTTCTGTGACTGCCCTGCCCCTCCCTGCTTTCTGTTTATCATGCAATGCAACTGCAGGATAAAAAGGGGGCGGTCGGTTTTTTAGCCCAGAAATAAACAACGACACAGGTCTTCATGTCGTTTACTTCTCTGGGAGAACAGCAGCCGCGATGGAAAATGGAAGGATTTTGCGAAAGGAAGATTCGCAAAATCCTTCCATTTTCCATCGCGGCTGCTGTTCTCCCAGAGAAGTAAACGACATGAAGACCTGTGTCGTTGTTTGTTTCTGGGCTAAAAAATAAGTTGGGGAAGGGTTATTTTTGATAACAAGCTGTGAAACAAAGAGTTGCACAGCTGTGTCCTCCACCCTCCTGTAGACCTGCTTTTTCCGATTTTTGTTTTTAAAGCCTCAAGTGTGTTGTAGGGTTTTTCTAGAAATTGGTGTGTTTCAAACCCTGTTCAGACAATGTATGAGAGTATACAGGTGTCCACAACTCATTCATATGTTTGTGTGAATGAGTAACCTGTTTTCATTTTAAAAGTGAACCTTGTCAGGGTAGAGGCCCCTTCAACTGCATGGTACAGTCTGAATAGGGCTACAGATAGGAAGTGTACCTGTATTCAGTGTAACATGTAAATAACTGTACTGATGTTCAGATTTGTACCTGTGTACACTGTATACTTGTATGATTGTTGAAGATAGTGTCTGAATATCAGAGGCCTGGAATTTGTTATAAGCTTTTCTACTGTTTATAAATTACAATGCTTAAATAGGATTTTCTCCTTGGTTCTAGACCTGAGTCCTGTTCAGACATTATAAAACAGAGGAGCCACCTAATGGCACCACAGGGAAGTAACTTGCCTAGGGAGCAAGATATTGCTGGTTTGAATCCCCGCTGGTATGTTTCCCAGACTATGGGAAACTCCTATATTGAGCAGCAGCGATCTAGGAAGATGCTGAAAGGCATCATCTCATACTGCGCGGGAGATGGCAATGATAAACCCCTCCTGTATTCTACCACAGAAAAACAAAGGGCTCTGTGGTTGCCAGGAGTCAACACCGACTCAAGGGCACAACTTTACCAACTTTATACTCAGGTACAGCCTCCCCAGTGTTAGTTCCTCCCCAATGTGTTAGTCATCTCCCCTGCTCTGCTCACAATTTCAACAGCATTCATCTGAACATCTGCATTACGCAGCGTCTAGATAGGCTCCTAGGCAGTGCTGGGGAGGAGACAGCTGTCGTGGTGCACGTCGGCACCAACGATGTGGGGAAATGCAGTCGGGAGGTCCTGAAAGCCAAATTTAGGCTGATAGGTAGCATTTTGAAATCCAGGACCCCCAAGGTAGCATTCTCAGAAATGCTACCTGTTCCACGCGCAAGTACAGTGAGACAGGCAGAGCTGAGGGGTTTCAATGCGTGGATGAGACGTTGATGCCGGGAGGAGGGCTTTAGATTTGTTAGGCACTGGGACACATTTTGGGGCAAGCAAGGCCTGTACAAAAGGGATGGGCTGCACTTGAACCAAGATGGAACCAGACTGCTGGCGCTTAAAATCAAAAAGGTTGCAGAGCAGCTATTAAAATGACACCTGGGGAACAGCCGATGGGAGCTGGGCAGTATCTCGTTTGGCAAAAGCCATCCTTTAAAGTGTGAGGCTGCAAAGAATTCAAATAAAACAGATGGGGACGGAGCAGAACTGCATAAAGAGCAGACGGGAGGCTGTGCCAGCAGGTCAAAGAGTCAAAGGAATAGCATACATCAGGGGAAAGATTCAGTGTATAGGTGCTTGTATGCCAATGCCAGAAGCCTCCGAGCCAAGATGGGTGAGCTGGAGTGCTTGGTTGCTAATGCAGAAATAGACATAGTGGGCATAACAGAAACATGGTGGAACAGTGAGAACCGGTGGGACACTGTTATCCCTGGGTATAAACTCTATAGAAAGGACAGGGAGGGGCGCCTTGGAGGAGGGGTAGCACTGTATGTTAAAGAAGGGATAGAATCTAACAAGCTAGAAAACCTAGGTGGACTGGAGTCCTCCACAGAAATCCTGTGGGTGACTATACAAGGCCGGAAAGGAATCGTGCTACTGGGGACATGCTATCGCCCTCCGGATCAAAATGCCGACAGTGACTGGGAGTTGCAGGAGGAAATCAGGGAGGCATCAAGGAGAGGCAGGGCTGTAATTATGGGTGATTTCAACTACCCACACATAGACTGGGTAAATTCACATTCAAGTCAGGACAAAGAGGTCAAATTTCTAGATACGCTAAATGACTGTGCCTTAGAACAGTTGGTCATGGAACCGACCAGAGAGAAGGCGACCTTGGACCTAATTCTGCGTGACACCCAGGACCTGGTGCGTGATGTCAGTGTCATCGACCCTTTAGGGAACAGTGACCACAGTGCCATCAAATTCAGCATACATGCGGGGAGAGAATCACCAAGGATGTCAAACACAGACATTTTAAATTTCAAAAGAGGAAACTTCTCCAAAATAAGGAGTATGGTGAAAAGAAAGCTGAGGAGGAAAATCAGGAGAGTCACTTCGCTCCAGAGTGCATGGCGTTTACTCAAAACCACAATACTAGAAGCCCAGTTAGATTGTATACCCAAAAGGAGGAAAGGTACCACTAAGTACAGGAGGATGCCAGCATGGCTAACGGGTACCATCAAGGAAGCCATAAAAGGGAAGAAGACTTCCTTCCGAAATTGGAAGGCCTGTCCAAATGAAAAGAACAGAAAGGAACACAAACTCTGGCAAAAGAAATGCAAGGTGACAATAAGGGAGGCAAAACAAGAGTTTGAGGAACATTTAGCCAAAAGTATCAAGGGGAATAACAAAAACTTCTTTAAGTACATCAGAAGCAGGAAACCTGCCAGGGAGGCGGTTGGGCCATTAGACAATGAGGGAGTGAAAGGGATTATTAAGGAGGATATGGAGGTTGCAGAGAAACTGAATGAGTTCTTTGCGTCTGTCTTCTCAGCAGAGGATACTGAGCATATACCTGTTCCTGAACCAGGCTTTTTAGGGATGGAGGCTAGAGAACTGAGTCTGGTAGAAGTGACAAGGGATGATGTTCTAAACTGTCTGGAAAAACTGAAAGCTAACAAATCACCAGGGCCGGATGGCATCCATCCAAGAGTCCTCAAGGAACTCAAATGTGAAATTGCCGACCTCCTTGCTAAAATATTTAACTTATCCCTGAAATCGGGCTCTGTACCAGAGGACTGGAGAGTAGCAAATGTAACACCGATTTTCAAAAAGGGATCCAGGGGCGATCCGGGAAATTACAGGCCGGTTAGCCTAACATCCGTTCCAGGCAAATTGATGGAAAGCATCCTCAAGAATAAAATTGTAAAGCACGTAGAAGAACAGGCCCTGCTGGGAGTGAGCCAGCATGGCTTCCGCAAAGGTAAATCTTGCCTCACCAACCTTTTGGCGTTCTTTGAGAGTGTCAACAAGTATGTGGATAAAGGTGATCCAGTTGACATAGTCTACCTGGACTTCCAAAAAGCTTTTGACAAAGTTCCTCATCAAAGACTCCTGAGGAAACTTAGCTGTCATGGAATAAAGGGACAAGTACACGTGTGGATTGCTAACTGGTTGAAAGACAGAAAACAAAGGGTAGGTATAAATGGAGAGTTTTCACAATGGAGGGAAGTAAGAAGTGGGGTCCCCCAGGGATCTGTACTGGGACCGGTGCTTTTTAATTTATTCATAAATGATCTAGAAGTAGGCTTAAGCAGCGATGTGGCCAAATTTGCAGATGATACCAAACTCTTCTGGGTAGTGAAATCCCAAACGGATTGTGAGCAGCTCCAAAAGGATCTCTCCAAACTGGGGGAGTGGGCGACAAAATGGCAAATGCAGTTCAATGTTAGCAAGTGTAAAGTGATGTACATTGGAACGAAAAACCCCAACTTCAAGTATATGCTGATGGGATCTGAGCTGTCAGTGACGGACCAGGAAAGGGATCTTGGGGTTGTGGCTGACAGCTCGTTGAAAGTGTCTATTCAATGTGCGGCAGCTGTGAAAAAGGCAAATTCCATGCTAGGGATCATTAGGAAGGGGATTGAAAATAAAACGGCTAACATTATAATGCCCTTATACAAAACTATGGTGTGACCACACTTGGAGTACTGCGTACAATTCTGGTCACCACATCTTAAAAAGGACATTGTTGAACTGGAAAAGGTGCAGAAGAGGGCAACCAAGATGATCAGGGGCCTAGAGCACCTTTCTTACGAGGCAAGACTACAACACCTGGGGCTTTTTAATTTAGAAAAAAGACGACTGCGGGGAGACATGATAGAGGTCTATAAAATCATGCATGGCGTGGAGAAAGTGGAGAGAGAGAGATTCTTTTCCCTCTCACACAACACTAGAACCAGGGGTCACTCCATGAAATTGATTGCCAGGAGGTCTAGGACCAACAAACGGAAGTACTTTTTCACACAATGCGTGATCCACTTGTGGAACTCTCTGCCACAGGATGTGGTGACAGCCAACAACCTGGATGGCTTTAAGAGGGGTTTGGATGACTTCATGGAGGAGAGGTCTATCAATGGCTACTAGTCAGAGGGCTGTGGGCCACCTCCAGCCTCAAGGGTGTGCCTCTGAGTACCAGTTGCAGGGGAGCAATGGCAGGAGAGAGGGCACGCCCTCAACTCCTGCCTGTAGCTGCCAGCGGCATCTGGTGGGCCACTGTGCGAAACAGGATGCTGGACTAGATGGGCCTTGGGCCTGATCCAGCAGGGCTGTTCTTATGTTCTTATGAAGAGATGGACACTGTTGTTGTGATGGCAGGCATTTCCATGGTCAGGAGGCTGAGGCTGAACCCATGTACTACCTCTGATTAGTAACATCTGAATGGGGCTTCGGACTCATTCCAGTTCAACCCTAGCCCCACAATATACCATTGCCTTATGGGAAGATGATCACATAGCATAGCCATTCAAATAAAGTTAGTTGCAACTTAAGTCCCATTAAAGCAAATGGAACAAGTTAGTTTCAAGTCTCAACTAACACTTTTCAATAGAATATGCAATCTGATCCTAGGCATATTTACTCAGATATAAGGCTCATTCATGTTGCCTCATTCAGAAGTTATGAAATCGCCCTGCTGTAGCTGTGTACAGTGGGGTGAAGAGGGAGGAATCCCCACACTTGCTGTGTCACCCTTGTGGCCTCCCCTCTCCTGCTCACCCTTACAGCCGGATTTGTGGAAGAGGGGAGAGCTGACCTGGCCCAGCCGTGGATGCAAGGCGGTGGCAGCGGGCCCGGCCATGCAAGGCGGCGGCTGGCGGGCCCAGCTCAGCCGTGGATGTAAGGCAGCACTCGGCCCGCTGGTGGTGGCGGCCGCACTTGGCCCCGCCGGAGACGGGGGGTGGAGAGAGAGAGGTAGCCAGCCCCAAAGAGCACACAGATGCTCTGTGCGGGGTCGGCTTGTAGATATATAATGCCTATATCTATATAATATTTATCGCCTATATATAGTTATATAGGAGAGAGAGAGAGAGAGAGAGAGAGAGAGAGAGAGAGAGAGAGAGAGAGAGCACCATGAGATGGACTCGAGGTGCTATACATTAAACAAAAAAAAATTACTGTAAAAATACAGCCAAATAGCAAGCACAATCCATCACATAGACATAAGCTACCACCCACCAACCGGCCATATAAAGGCAGATTAGGTGACACAGGATGGTGCCCCAGGTGTGTGTGGGGGGGGGATCCAGACTTGCATCCCCACACTTCATGTGCATGCTTCTTGCCTGTGTGATGTGAGGATACATTGTCTGAACTAGTTCACTGGGGTGGTGATGTGTACTGCAATATTCAAGAACCAGGTATCAATAGGTTTAACATCCATAGGCCAATTCACACATTATGTTCAACGCTTATACAGCAAGTGTACAGTTTACGCAGGTACAGATCTGTACACAGGTACAGTCATTCACGTGTTATGTTGAACACAGGTTAGAAGTACACTTCCTGTCTTTACATGCATTTGAAGGGCCTGTACCCAGGTTCACTTTTAAAATGAACCCAGGTGCAGTCGTTCAGACAGTACATGCATGAGTGTACAGCATAATGTCTGAATTGGGCTCCTGTGTATACAACACTCATTGTACGAGTGCATTGTACTCTACACTCATTGTACAAGTGTCAACCATAACATGTGAATGGGCCTATTGACAAACTGTATTATGGTCAATAGGCACACAAAAGAGATGCAAAGAACAAAAGAGCATCACAAAACAAATTAATACATAAGAACATACAGAGTGTAAACAATACTGTAGCATAAGTGAGTGTGAAACAGAAGCATTTTTTGAACATGCTATCCCCATAGGGATTAGTATAGAGGAAAGTAATGTTAATCCAGATAAAACACAGGTGTAAATAACCCTGGCCTCATAAAAAGATAAGACAACACTGCTGGATCAGGCCCAAGGTCCATCTAGTCCAGCGTCCTATTTCTCACAGTGGCCACTCCTCCCACTTAGGGACCAATTGTCTACTTGTTCTAATAGTAAAGGACACAAATGTTTACTGTTAGAATGACTTCCTGAGCAGGGGCATAGAGACTATGGAGAAAGGGGGGATGCTTGTACTCCAGCCACCAGGGTCTGGGAGGGCCACCAAAGCACTCCCTCACCCTTGTCCAGGGCACCCCCCTGGCCCCTCCCACACTTGGCTGGCATTTGAAGCATTTGCTGTCTGGAAGCATGAGGCATGACCCTCTCCTCCCTAGCCAGTGATTAACTGAAACACTGGCCCCTGCATCTGACATCACACACAAGGAGGTGGGAACAATGCAGAGGATGGAGCCCATCAGCATCGGCTGATCTTTCCTTCCCCAGTCAGCAATTTCCTTGTGAAGGCAGGGAAAGGAACTCCTAGTCAGCAATTCTTGAACTGCTGACAGGGGAAGGGAAGATCTGCCGATGTTGGTGGGCCCTGCCCTCACCATTGGCCCTGCCCCCTTGCCTCTGATGTGAGATGCAGGGGTGTGGCTTGGAGTATGTGCACACTTTGCATGCACGATTGTAAAGCCTAGGGGGTGGGGGAGCCATCGGAAAACTTCATCTTCCAGCCGCAGCCAAGCTCCCTATACCCCTGTTCCTGGGATTCCTCTGCCAGCAGCTAACTAACATAAAATTCGACTGATCCTCCAAGTAGTGAGACCATTAAAGAAATTATTGGAGATTTCCAATAATTTTTATAAAAAGAGCAGTAGATGATGATCCATTAAATTCAACCTCTGCATTTTTGCGTGGACAGATCCTGCCAGAGAGCAGGATTCCTGGATATATTTCTGTGGTAAATTCACCTGATCTTTGCTGCCACCAATATAACCACAATCTAAAATTTCTTCAATAATCACAAAAGTTTCTTCCACAGTTGCTGGATTGGGCTTTGGGCATGGTATGAACGACAAAAGATGTCACTCCTCTTAAAATGTAAAAAATATAATTTTTATTTCAACAGACCAGAATATCATCCCCCTTCCCGCTTCTCCATAGCAGTGGAAAAAATTTAAATGCTTTTCTAGGTGCCTTCCTGGTGGACAGTTAAGACTGTGGCTTCAACTAAGAGGATACAATTATTCCTCTTATAATCCAGCAGCCAATTTCCTCCTTTTTATTCAGAAGTACTTCCCTAACAACTATTATGAGTTGCCAACTCCATATGTTCAAATAACAGGCTGCATGCTGGGTTGCAGGCTGTATAGAAAGAATTGTATCAAGCGATATAATTTCTAATACAGTACATTTTGTAAGTTTCAGTAATTGTGAGAAATATTGCTTATACTTTTGTCAGACAAGAAAACCTCAAATGTAGTGTGACCACAATTGAAGCATGCATGCAAAAGAGCCAGGGTTGTAGAAGTAAGCAGTTCACAACATTGGAAGAATGGCAGTGCAAATAGAATAATATTTGAATAAGAAGGTGGATTTTCAAACTCAGTGCAGAAACCAGTGCTTCAGAGGCAAGGAAATTGGGCTGAACGTGGAATTTGTATGTGTCTCAGCAGTTTATTTCACAATCCACAATAGTTCTTTGAAAGCAAAGTAGCCTCCATGGACTAACTTATCTTTCCATAAGGATTGACCAAATGTAACATGTTTATATTTTTGTCAGTGATGCCAAAAGTTTGGAAAAATCTGATATCAGTGGTAGAAAAGGTTTGTTCATATTATTTTATTACCTTTTTCTCCCCCAGAAACAATTGTATTAGAGAATGGCTATGCAACGTGAGTACAATATTTTTTCTGTGTATGTGTTTAGATATCTCTCTGTTTTGGAACTTGGAATGTGTATTTTCTGCATGGACCATGAGTAAAATGTTGCTTCCATTAATGCCTCAGTTCTCCTGCTTTTGCGCTTATTGACAAAAAGAGAAGGATGCTAAATGATAGGGGTGCTGAAAAAGCAGGACTTGAAATGGCACAGTAGAACCCTGCATCAGCATCTCATTAGCACATAGAATGTTTATGATGTACTTGATCAGCCGTCAATCCTCTCTGCCATGCAGGGGGGTGGAGTAACTGGGGATGGGTTACTGATGCTTGGATGTCAGTAATGCAGACAAGACCTAATAGAGTCAAAATTGCTTTGAGCAAACTCTCTCTTGAGAAGAGATCTGGTCTTGTGGTCGCAAGCATGACTTGTCTCCTTAGCTAAGCAGGGTCCAACCTGGTTGCATATGAATGGGAGACTACATGTGTGAGCAATGTAAGATATTCCCCTTAGGGGATGAAGCTACTCTTGGAAGAGCATCTAGGTTCCAAGTTCCCTCCCTGGCATCTCCAAGATAGGGCTGAGAGAGATTCCTGCCTGCAACCTTGGAGGAGCTTCTGCCCGTCTGTGTAGACAATACTAAGCTAGATGGACCCATGGTCTGATTCAGTATATGGCAGCTTCCTATGTTTTGACAGTGGCCAAAGATGATATTATTGTACTTAGGTGCCTCATAATAAGGCATATCAGCAGGCTAATAACTGTGCAACCTGGTGGTCTGGTTCAATGTAGCACAAACCCATGATTTCTCATTATGAAAACAAGCCTAGGAGGGCTCCAGCTCAAGTGCTCACCCTCTTTAGAGGAGAAGACTTTAGCTTTTGTAAACCACTATTTCCGAGTGGTCCCACTCAGAAAATGGACCTGTGGTTTCCCTTCCCTAAGTCCAATTGTCATCTTTGGTTTTAAGGTGATTTCGCTGCCATAAACTGTATTCTTGCCCAAACCAGGAGCTGCAGTTATCCCTTGGCTCAAACGAGAGTTGAGGGAGGAAGCTACTTCTTCGCTCACGCTCCTATTGGCTGCATGGGCTGTCCTTCAGGAAAGAAGGAAGCCTGCACATCCAGCTCCCCATCCTCTCTGCAGTCTCATTGATCAGCCCCGCGATTCTGCTGTGCAGCTGAACCGGCCCATTATGTATGAACTTGGTGAACTATGGTTTGTTCAGAGCACAGTTAGGTAAACCAAATGTGTTTGATATACTAAAACATTGTAGTATATCCTGCCTATTCACAGGTTTTGAATTTGTCATTTGTTGAACTGGAATTTTACATTTCATGTATTTACTTCTGCTGCTGAACGCCGCATAAATGTATACATCTAAACCTTATCAGTTGTAATACAAATGTAGAAATAAAATAAATAAATAATAATAATAAATAAAAACAAATTAGCACTTTTAATATACTGAAATTCAGGTGTCAGTATCCTGAAAAATATCCAAGATATTTTTAGCACTATGTGTAAATCAATTAATAGATTTTAAAATATCTTATTTTCATTAGTAGGCCTCAATATGAAATTGTCCCCCATGGGGGTCTGAAGAGTCTATGGCAATTAAAAAATATGAGTATGTGGTAGAAAAGTAATACATTAAAACTTATCTTATATTTCCATTTTACCAGCAAAGGAATCGGAATCTGTACCGCCACCTCCAGGTTATCAAGACTCATGTTATCCAGCTCCACAAATCCCACATGGATTTCCTGGATCTGCTATTCCAGGTAGACAGTGTTGGTATTTGCAGAATTTCTAGTTTGACTAAAGAAAAGCAGATTTATGTACAGTACTAGGCATTCCTATTGCAGTCATACAGTTTACAAACTGTTTTGCTCATCTAACTGCTCAGAATATGTATAGGCCTGTAATGATGATACCATGTTTGCAGGGATTCCCAACCTGTGGTACTCCAGATGCTGCTGTACTACAAATCCCATCACCCATAGCTACAATTTATTGTGACTGGGGATGGTGGGACTTGTAGTTCAGCAACTTTGGGATAACCACAGATTGGGAACCCCTGAGCTAAGGTATAGAACTTGAACACTGAGAGAGGCTCCGTCACCAGAGATTATCATCTTCTTGAGTATTATTGCAGAGAATTAATCAGTTGTAATTTTCTCATTTTTTGATGCAAATAGTTTACTGATAATCTAATGATAAATTACATTCTGAAATAGTTTTGAACTGAAACTGCAGAGGGCTCCATCTCTACATCGCGTGCAGGCCTCCAACACATCTGTCAACAAGAAGGCAGCAAAAAACTGTTTTACAACAGTTCTAGCCTGCTGATTTTTCTCTTAAATGCCATGTATAAACAGCATTGTGTGCACCATCTAGTGGATTTTTCTAACATTTGTTGGAATTAAAAATCTGGACCTGGATGTTTTCATGGAAGATACAAACAGCCTTCCCCCTGGGCCTTCCTCACCTGCCCAGAGTGATTGTGAGAATCACCCCATAGAGGCCATCCACACAATCAAAAACTGTGTTCTAGCCGGGTTTGGCTGCTATGTGTGCTCTCAATTTCCAGTTGTGTAGAAGCAAGATAGAAGGAAAACCTGGGTAGAAGTGATTATGTGGAAGCAAGGTAGTAGGAAAACCTGGATAGCTTTTCCTCCTACCTTGCTTCCACACAAACACTTCTGGTTAGTTTCTCCAGATGTTAGCCTCCATATTGCATGTAATATGGAATATGCTGAAACTGACAGATAAAGATGTCATTCACACTCAAAAACTATGTTCTACCCAGGTTTGGGAGCTGTGTGTGCCCTCAATTTTTGGTTGTGTGGAAGGAAGGTAGGAAGAAAACCTGGGTAGGAATGATTGTGTGGAAGTAAAGTGGTAGGAAAACCTGGGTAGCTTTTCCTCTTCCCTTGTTTCCACACAACCAAAAATTGGGAGCACACACAGCTCCCAAACCTAGGTAGAATACAGTTTTTGATGTGAATGTGTGATGAATGATATGGGATTGACCTCATGGTGTGCAATGTTACATGAGGGTTGCAATGTAACGTGCACACAGTTGTGCAAGAGTGCTGTTGTACTAAACTCATGGATTGCACAAACACAGTTGTGAAATTGATGGCCTTTGTAAATCATGGCCATTAATTGTGCAACTGTGTTCACACAATTCTTGCATTTAGTGTAACTGTTTAAATGTTATGTTGCAACATGCACATAATGTTGCACAGTAAATAGTTTAAATGAATACATAAGGGAAGGAGAGCTGGCCTCTTGGTACCAAGCATGAATCGTCCCCTTTGCTAAGCAGGGCTCACCTTGGTTTGCATTTGGATTAAAGTCTAATGCTGTCTTTAGTGCTGTAAAATATTCCCTTTAGAATACTGGGGCAAAAATACTATAGCTCAGTTGAAAACCATCTGCATGACTTCATGCAGAAGATCCTAGGTTCACTTCCTGGCATCTCCAGGTAGGGCTGAGAAAGACTCTTGCCTGAAACCTTGGAGAGCCACTGTCAACAATCAGTATAGACAATACTCTAGATTAGGGATGCTCAACTTCGGCCCTCCTGTAGATGTTGGCCTACAGCTCTCATAATCCCTGGCTGTTGGCTACTGTGGCTGGGGATTATGGGAGCTGTAGTCCAAAAACATGCCTAAGTTGAGCAGGCCTGCTCTAGAGAGATGTCAGTATAGACAACACTAAGCACATGGTCTAACTTGCTATAAGGCAGTAGGGACGTGCACAAAACCAGTTTGTCTGGTTTGGTTCAAATTCGAACCAGGTTTGAACCAGGGCAGGGAGGTTTGGTTTTGCTCGAACCCCCCTTTGGTTCATTTCAAATTCGAACCATTGAACCAAACCGGTTCAAATTCGAACCAGTTTGCACAACCCTATAAGGCAGCTTCCTATGTTACAAAGACAGCATAGTGGAGAAGCAATACATGATGCAGCTACGAACCCTACTGAAATGAGCACACTTAAATATTCTGTTTTCTTTCAATTACAATTATTATATATCTTCAAAAATATAGAGTATAAAATTAAGTTATCTAATGAGTCTTTTAGTCTTTCAAATCCCTTTAGGATAACTTTCTCCAACCTTTCTAGGTCAGCCAGGAAATTATGGAGCTCTTGCAGTTCAAGCTCAACCTAATGCACCTCCTCCTATAATTTGGATGCCAGCACCTCCAGCAGTTCCCAAATGTCCTCCTGGACTGGAATGCTTAAGCCAGGTATTAGCCAGAAAAACATTTTCTGCTTTTCCTCTTACCTTATAGTCAAGCACACAAGTAATTAAAACAGCAGTTAATAAGGCTATTCTCATGATGAGGGGAAACTGTGGAAAGGGAGCCCAGCCTGGTTTTTCCCCATTGTGAGAACCACCAGGCCCATGGGTTGGCCCAGTGGTTCAACGGTGGGTAGACCGCCAAAGTAGCCCTCCCCTTAAATGAGGTTAGCGGAGTGAGTGCTCCTCTAACCCCGTTTCCTCAATCGTGAGTTGCCACAGATCTGCACCATGGCGACTCATAAGGAGACCCCCCACCAGGAGCCTACAACAAGCCTCCCATCCTTGGGGGTCTCCCCTTAATGCCCCGCGCAAGTGCACAGGGCATTCTGGGACTTCTGGGAGGGGGAGGCAGCCCCTGATCCCCACAGCCCCAACTGGCTCTGTGACAGAGCCAGTTATCGTGTGGGCGGCTGTTCCGGCCACTCAGGCTCAACTACTGCTCATGTGCTGGGAGAGCAGGCTTGGCCCATTCTCCCCCCTAAACCCCTCCCAGCTCTACACACCGATCATGTGGAGCCTCAAAGACCAATGTATGCAATTGGTTGGTAATATATTTCAGTTCTAACCGATGCCTTTGCTTTTTTGTTTTTCACCCTGTCTACAGATAGATCAGATATCAATTGAACAACAGATTGACCTCATGGAAAGTATGTATTTTGATGTGTTAGTTAAACAGATTGGTATTCATGGGGGGGGGATCAAATTTGTCCCTGTGCTTTGTCTGGATTTGCTTATAACTGGATATATTAAATATGTGTGTGTTCTGTACAGAGCTAAACAGGGAATATTATTATTTTTTTCTTTCCCAAAGCATTGCTCATTTTTAGCTTCTCAGAGATAACATGCTTGCTTACATGTAAACTATCAGATATGTCTCATTTAATCAGGGACTGTGTTGGTTATGTCTGATATTAAAGAAATGTACATCCTTCATGTAGGTATTCCCCCCACTCCCAAACAAAGTTATTATTATCCATGGCCTAAGCAGTCCTTGAACCAAGCCCGTTTGTATAGGGCAAAAAGAAAAAAAAGAAAGAAAGAAAAACAATCACAGTGGCTGACATCCTGACTAAAACAGTGCCCATGTAGCAAAGGAAGTGGGTAAACAGCAACTGCATTCCCAATTAAAACAGCTCAGGCACTCACATGGTGGGAGCAATTTTTGTTAATCTCCCCATCCCTCTGAAGTACTCTTTGCCACCCAGAAATATGTCCTTAAGTCAGTTGTTTCCAATCTGGGAGCCTCCAGAAGCTGCTGAACTACAACTTCCATCAGCTCCAGCTACAATTTATTGTGGCTGGGGATGATGGGAGTTGTAGTTCAGCACCATATGGAGGTTCCAGTATCTGGAGGTTCTAAGTGCTACACAGCCCTCAGTTCAGAATGATGGAGAAATTCACAAAAATTAACTGTGTCTGCATTGCTTTTGTCAGAAATGGAGCTGCTTCGTGCATACTGCATTAGAATGTCAGCCATTAGAAGATATTTTAAAAATTGTTTCTAAAAAATACTGTAGGTAAATATACAACACAGACATAAAAGCATCCTAAAAACACCAACAGAAAGAAATTTCAAGTTATGTTGCCTTCAGCCAATACCAGCTGATGAAACGTCAACAGAGAACTAGCTAAACCTTGCTTCCAGTGGAAGCATATTTCAAAGGGTCAGCACTACCACAGATAATAAGGACCTCATGCCCTGAAAGCCCTGTAAATGCCAGGACATGGAGCAGCATCTCCCCAAGAACTATACTTTATTTTTTTTTAAATGATCTGACTTTTCTTAAATCTCCCACCCTATCCCCAAAAGCTTACATACAGAGGCTCAGGTAAAGCTGTACAGGTATGTATTGTGTATGAAGCTGTATTGGTTGTTTCTTTTTCAGTGATAAGTGGCTATGAAACAGCCAACAGATATGAAATTAAGAATACCCAGGGCCAGTGGGTCTATTTTGCAGCTGAGGAAAATGACGACTTCACTCTCAACTGCTATGGGTCATTGCGGCCATTCACCATCAAGCTCTTTGACAGCACACAACAAGCCGTCATGCAACTGACAAGATCTTTCCAGTGTTCCATTTGCTGCTGTCCTTGTGTTTGCTGCTTGCAAGAGGTAAATCGTTCCTTAACCCTCAGTCAAAATCAGAGTGGCTTGTACCTCATTTGACCTATACCGCCATCAGCATGTTCTAGGAATATGAATCATGGCCATTCAGGCTCACACGGTGATGATGGAGCTTCATCTAATAAATACACGAGCTGGAATGGCATGTGCTCACCACTGAGAAAGCTAATATAAACCGCCTTCCTGAGGTGGCCCCTTAACAAAGAAATTCTCAAAGTACTTTACATAGTGAAAAGCATTAGAAAAGCATTCCCTGACACAAAAGGGGTAACTAATTCTTGGTAAACCATACTGAGTGTTTGCCCTGAAATTCCTCAACCATGTTTGTTAGTCTTTAAAAGGGAAAGTGGAGACAGATTACGACATGGAGCACATCTAAAGATCTATGCTTAGGCAATACGTGCAGCAAAGAAGAGGTTCTTTTCTGCCCGTATTGCCTCTGCGAGTACACGTCTGGAAGAGTTTTTCAGGGTTGTGAAGGGACTAGTATCTGCCACCCCTCCCTTGAATCAGAATTTGGAATCATCAGTTACCCGCTGCAATGTGTTTAAAGAACTTTTCGCAGATAAAATCTCTCGGATTCAGGCCGACTTAGATGGAGACTCCACAAATAATTTAATGTCTGAACTGGAGATGTCCAACTATTCCTCTTATGTGATTTGACTGGATCAGTTTCAGTTTGTGACTCATGAGGATGTGGACAAGCTGCTTGGGGCGATGAGGCCTGCCACTTGTTCTCTTGACCCTTGTCCAACATGGCTTCTTCAATCTAGCAGGGAAGCTGTTGTAGGCGGCCTGGTGGAAATCATAAATGCTTCTCTGAGGGAGGGCAGGATGCCTTCTTGTCTTAAGGAGGCAATTATTAGACATCTTCTAAAGAAGCCTGCATTAGATCCCTCAGAGTTGAGCAATTATAGGCCTAATTCCAGTCTCCCATGGTTGAGCAAGGTAATTGAGTGGGTGGTGGCCTCTTAGCTCCAGTCGGTCTTGGAGGAAACTGATTCTCTAGACCCTTTTCAAGCTGGTTTTTGAGTAGGCTATGGGGTGGAGACTGCCTTGGTCGGCCTGATGGGTGATCTCCAATTGGCAATTGAAAGAGGAAGTGTGACTCTGTTGGTCCTTTTGGATCTCTCAGTGGCTTTCGATACTATAAACCATAGTATCCTACTGGAACGTCTGAGGGTGTTGGGGGTGGGAGGCACTCTTTTACAGTGGTTCCGCTCCTACCTCTCGGACTGTTTACAGATGATGTTGATTGGAGATTGTCGCTCTTCGAAATCTGAGTTTAAGAATGGTGTCCCTCAAGGCTCCATACTTTCTCCAATGCTTTTTAACATCTACATGAAACCACTGGGAGAGATCATCAGGGGATTTGGAGCTGGATGTTACCAGTATGCTGATGACACCCAGATCTACTTCTCCATGTCAACTTCTTCAGAGGATGGCATATATTCCCTAAATGCCTGCCTGCAAGCAGTAATGGGCTGGATGAGGGAGAATAAACTGAAGCTGAATCCAGATAAGACAGAGGTACTCATTGTGCGGGGTCAGAACTCTAGAGACAATTTTGATCTCCCTGTTCTAGAAAGGGTCACACTTCTCCAAAAGGAACAGGTTCACAGTCTGGGAGTACTTCTGGATTCACACCTCTCCCTGGTTTCTCAAGTTGAGGCGGTGGCCAGGGGTGCTTTCTATCAGCTTCGGCTGATATGCCAGTTGTGCCCGTTTCTCGAGATCACTGACCTCAAAACAGTGGTACATCTGTTGGTAACCTCCAGACTTGACTTCTGTAATGCGCTCTATGTGGGGCTGCCTTTGTACATAGTCCGGAAACTTCAGTTGGTTCAGAATGTGGCAGCCAGGTTGGTCTCTGGGTCATCTTGGAGAGACCACATTACTCCTCTGTTGATGGAACTACACTGGCTGCCAATAGGCTTCCGGGCAAAATACAAAGTGCTAGTTATAACTTACAAAGCCCTAAACAGCTTAGGTCCTGGGTATGTAAGAGAACGTCTTCTTCACTATGTGCCCCACCACCCATCGAAGTCACTTGAGGAGGCCCGTCTCCAGTTGCCAGCAACTCGTTTGGTGGCTACACAGAGACGGGCCTTCTCAGCTGCTGCCCCAAGATTGTGGAATGCGCTCCCTACTAAGATACAAGGCTCCCAATCTCTGTCAATTTTTAAGAAACCTTTGAAAACACATCTCTTCAACCAAGCTTTCTCAGCTTTTTAAAACTTGTTTTTAAATTGTTTTGGCTATTTAATTGGTGTTCTATGATGTTTTAATTGTTAATTATTATTTTATGCAGTTTTCTAATTTCTGTTTTAATTGATTTTAATGCTGTTTTATTGTAAACCACCCTGAGCCTTTTGGAAGGGCGGTATAAATTTTTAAATATAAATAAATAAATAAAATAGGGTGGGTTCACACGACTGCCACACACTCTTGAAGTGTAGAAAATGTCAGTAAACTGTTGGGAGATTAGAACATGCGCTCCGGGAGGTGTGACATCTCAGCCCACACAAGTTCCCATGCCACATTACTGAGATTATACCAATTCTATCTATATCTCTATAGATATTGATCTATATCTAAATTCTATCATTCAAATCTTGATGAAAGAAGTCTGTAGAATCTCAGGAGAAGTGCTGCATGAGCCAGGCTTGGGTCATTCACTCATTCAAGCTGGTAGCCATTATCACCACATCCTGTGAGAGAGAACTGCACAGATTAACTTTGCACTGTGATATTGCATCTGACCAATTTCAATACTTCCAAGCAGCAGCCTCTTGTAGGACAAAAGATTACTATAAGCCTTTTCATATCTTAGGCATCAACATGCTGTAGGTGATATGCAGAATACACTAATGGACTTTGCCATTTCTCATGGTTTGAGTAAAGCGTATTTGCTTAATTTCTAGAGCATACCTTTGTCTTTTTCTCATGTACTTATTAGTGAAGGTACCTCCCTTTCCTCTTTCATTCATTCTCAGAATTCACATTTCATGAACCACTACCATAGTAGTGTCTTTTCTATCCCCCACCCGCTGCTTAAATCCTCAAGGCCTTTTCTTTTCATTTACCATCATTTTTAGCACATCCCAATTCTGATTACAAACCCTGCATTTCCTAGTTTTGTGTGTTATTATCCTTTATTTAAATTTAACTTCATTTTTTCTTGAAGCTTGAAGTTCAGGCCCCACCAGGCACAATCATTGGTTATGTTAAACAGAAGTGGCACCCCTGCCTACCTAAGTTTGCTATCCAAAATGAAGGTAGAAAGGACTTACTCAAAATGGCTGGTCCGTGTGTGCCTTGCCGCTGTTATAAAGATATTCATTTTGAGGTAAGTTAACAATAAAATCCTGATTCCTTCTTTCTGATCCTTCAGTACTGGGGATATATCGGAAGGTTGGTTATCAGCCACATTTTCAAGATTACAGTGAGCACGGTTAAGAGTTCACGACATTCGCCAAGCTCTGCACACACCTGCGGAGTGTGATGTGAGAACTCATGATTTCTAGGCAATCATAGTCCAATCACAGCAGTTAAACTGCACTAAATGATAACTAGGACTAATTCTCTATCTGGGTTAAATGTGGTTTAACTGCAGCGGTTGGCCCAGAAATTCCAGGTTATCACATCACAGAAGCAAGAGCCTGGTGATCATGGTTAACTCTTTAACTGCGCTCACCGCAGTCATGGCCATAGTCATGGCTGACATCCTGAATGACACTGTGGTACACTCTGAACACTGTCAAGCACACAACTCTATGCTTCTGAAGCACTGGAAGAGTGCACAAATTCATTGTGCTTTTGTGCAGAAATGCAGGTTTGGCTTTGCATGCATGGTAGTCTTCAGAGCACGCACTTGGCATCTGTCTACTAGATGACAGATATTTATATACAGATTGTCAACAAAAGTTCCCATAGAGAAATAAAAATAAATAAAGATGGGCCCCTGTCCCCAAAGGGCTTACAATCGAAAAAGAAACATAATATAGACACCATCTGGGTGGATGCTCTGCTGGGGTTGGATAGGAACAGTTGCTCTCCCGCTGCTCAGTAAAGAAAATCACCACTTTAAAAAGGTTCTTCTTTGCTCATTTAGTAGGAGAAGCTACAACTGTGTTGCCATTCTTAGCTTCAGTAGCAGAGTGGGATAGCAACTTGTTCAGGGTTTGGGAACTAACGCTCATCCCTTGTACATGTTTTACTTTGCAGGCTATATAATAAGAACATAAGAACAGCCCTACTGGATCAGGCCCAAGGCCCATCTAGTCCAGCATCTGGTTTTGCACATTGGCCCACCAGATGCCGCTAGAAGCCACAGGCAGGAGTTGAGGGCATGCCCTCTCTCCTGCTATTACTCCCCTGCAAGTGGGACTCAGAGTCATCCTGCCTTTGAGACTGGAGATGGCCCACAGCCCTCCGACTAGTAGCCGTTGATAAACCTCTTCTCCATGAAGTTATCCAAACCCTTCTTAAAGCCATCCAGGTGTCATCCGTCACCACATCTTGTGGCAGAGAATTCCACAAGTGGATTATGCGTTGTGTGAAAAAGTACTTCCGTTCGTTGGCCCTAGATTTCCCGGCAATCAGTTTCATGGGATGACCCCTCGTTCTAGTGTTATGGGAGAGGGAGAAGAATTTCTCTCTATCTACTTTCTCCACACCATGCATGATTTTATAGACCTCTGTCATGTCTCCCCGCAGTCGTCTTTTTTCTAAACTAAAAAGCCCCAGGTGTTGTAGTCTTGCCTCATAAGAAAGGTGCTCTAGGCCCCTGATCATCTTGGTTGCCCTCTTCTGCACCTTTTACAATTCAACAATGTCCTTTTTTAGATGTGGTGACCAGAATTGTACGCAATACTCCAAGTGTGGTCGCACCATAGTTTTGTATAAGGGCATTATAATGTTAGCCGTTTTATTTTCAATCCCCTTCCTGTTTGGAGAGATCCTTTTGGAGCTCCTCACAATCTGTTTTGGATTTCACTACCCGAAAGAGTTTGGAATCATCTGCAAATCTGGCCACCTCGCTGCTTACCCCTGCTTCTAGATCATTTATGAATAAATTAAAAAGCACCGGTCCCAGTACAGGTCCCTGGGGGACCCCACTTCTTACTTCCCTCCATTGTGAAAACTCTTCATTTATACCTACCCTCTGTTTTCTGTCTTTCAACCAGTTAGCAATCCACACGTGTACTTGTCCCTTTATTCCATGACAGCTAAGTTTCCTCAGGAGTCTTTGATGAGGAACTTTGTCAAAAGCTTTTTGGAAGTCCAGGTAGACTATGTCAACTGGATCACCTTTATCCACATGCTTGTTGACACTCTCAAAGAATGCCAAAAGGTTGGTGAGGCAAGATTTACCTTTGCGGAAGCCATGCTGGCTCACTCCCAGCAGGGCCTGTTCTTCTAGGTGCTTTACAATTTTATCCTTGAGGATGCTTTCCATCAATTTGCCCGGAACGGACGTTAGGCTAACCAGCCTGTAATTTCCCGGATCGCCCCTGGATCCCTTTTTGAAAATCGGTGTTACATTTGCTACTCTCCAGGCCTCTGGTACAGAGCTCGATTTCAGGAATAAGTTATATATTTTAGCAAATAATATGTTGTTTACCCTTTTACCCTGCAGCTTACATAAGTATGAACCACAGGTCATTTAGGATGAATGTCTGGTTTGGTTTGGTTTTTTCATGTTTGTAGTCTGTAAAAAAAAACAGCAGTAAAATAACAAAAATTGTTTTTAAACGTCAGGTGAAGTCACTCGATGGGAAATCTAAAGTGGGAAGAATTTCTAGGCAGTGGACTGGTATGGCCAGAGAGGCTGCTACAGATGCTAGCATCTTTGGAATCCAGTTTCCATTGGATCTGGATATTAAAATCAAAGCAATTGTGATGGGGGCTGCCTTCCTCATGGTAAGTCTAATTCTTACACTTTGCAGTCTGTTAATGACATACGTGTTCATTATGGTCCAGTGTACTGAAGAACTGGCTTAAAGGAACTAGTAGTAGGGATGTGCACAAAACCAGCTTGGCGTGTTTGGTTTGAATTCAAACCATCTTTGAACCAGGATGGGTAGGTTCAGTTTTGGTTTTGCTCAAACTTGCCCTCCCTGATTTGGTTCCAATTTGAATCGGTTCTAAAAGGTTCTACATAGGTATAATGGGGACACAAACTGTCCCATTGCTCCCTATGTAAAGCACCTAGGGGCACAAAACCAGGGTGGATGGTAGGCACCCAGGGGTGCCAACCAACCACCAAAACCCAAAGCAATCGGACACCCCTATGATATTTAATGAATTTTTGAAGATTTTTCCAATTTCTGCATTTCTCCCATAAGGAACAATGGGGATCTTAGGCAGCCCCATTCCCACCTTTGGGACATGCCAGGGCACCTCAAAGTGAATCTGGGGGCACGGTGGGTTGTGCCACTACACCCCCCGGGCAGCCTCAAGCCGGTGGGTTCATGGGTCCCCCGCCCCGGAACCTTTTTAGTTACTGTCCTTTTAACAGGTCTGTCTCTATCAGAGTAGCTTCTCTGGTAGGTGTGTGTGTGTGTGTGTGTGTGTATAGAAAGATCTTCAGAGAGATTCACTGAGAAAACTCATACAGCCACCAAGAATCTAATTTGTGTTTGGACTTGCTGTGTATTTCTCTCAGTGAATCCCTATAAAGCTCTTTCCATACACACATATATAGAGACCAGAGAAGCTACTCTGATAGAGATAACAAACCCTATTTGTTAAAAGGAGAGTAACTAAAAAAATTCCTGGGGGAAAAACCATGAACCCCACCGGTTTGGGGATGCTTGGGGGGAGTTCTGGCACAACCCACTGTGCCTCCAGAGCCACTTGTGCCTTAGCATCCCCCAAAGGGGAGAATGGGACAGCTGGGCTGCCTCAAAACTAGGGATGTGCGGACCAGTCCGGTTTGGGGGTTCGGGGTCAAACCACCCCCCGGTTCCGTCAGACCGGAACCGGACCGCTGGGTCCAGTCTGGACCGGTCCGTGAATTTTTTGTTTTTTAAAATTAAAGTATAATTTAAATACCTTTAGCCCCCTTGGGGGGCTTGCTGAGGCCGCGGGGGAGGGGGGGTCCACGCGGGTTCCCTCTCCCCCCACTGGCCTTCCTCATCACTGCTGCGGCCGCCACGGCTGGGTATCTTAGTATTTTCAACCCTTTCGGGCCTCCGTACAAGCGCGCGGCCGCCACGCATGCACCAATGCCCTCTGCGAGGGCTGGGCCCGGGGGGTGGGGTTTGATGGGGGCCAGACCGAACTGGCCTCAAACCGAACCGGGCCAGACAGTTCCATGCACACTTCTACTCAAAACCCCTTATTCCCTAAGGAAGATATGCAAAAATTGAAAAAAATCTATAATCACAGAATTGTCCGATTGCTTTGGGGTGCAGTGGGTGCTTGGCACCCCTGGGTGCCCACCACCCACCCCAGTTTTATGCCTCTAGCAGGCCACCATACCAACACACAGTGACACAACTAAGATGACAGCCAACTGGAAACCAAAAAACCACCACAGAAACAGACCTGCTGCTGTGCCCACACAACTGCAAAGCCAAGGGGACCATACCAAACCACCTCACAGACTACACAACAACAGCCACAAACCAACAAGACCAAACAAGATAGCAAAAGGCAGTAAAACCAATCCGGCCGGCAAACTGCAAAGAAAGAGGGGCAAGGCAAAAGCACACCAACACACTGAAGGAGAACTTAAAGTAGCACATGCCACGCACCTGGTTCTTCTGCTCTTCTCGTCATGTGCAATGGATGCATTTTTCCTGTGGGGAAATAAATGCCTCAGAGTAGTTCTTCACATCATTGCTGGAGACCACACAGGGCCCCAGGCATGTGATAGCACCAGAGCACATATGGTCATCATTGGCGTGCATTCGTGTTTGTGTTTGGTGAGTACGTGTGTGTGCTGCTAGCTAGATGAGGGGCCGCAGTTGGCCTTCAAGAGAGCCCTAAAAACTTATTTGTTTGGCCTGGCTTTCCAAGGCTTCTAAAGTGTTGTGTGTTTTTAAAAGTATTTTAATTGGTTTCAAATGGTTTTAATTGTTTTTGAATTGTTTTTATATTGTTTTTAGCACTGTGTTTTGAATTATGTGTTTTTATGTCTTTTTAAACATTGTTGTACACCGCCCAGAGCCTCTGGATGGAGCGGTTTATAAATGTAATAAATAAATAATAAAGAAAGAAAAGGGGGTTCTGAAAAAATTAAAGAGATTGGAATGTCCGGCTCAGAGACGGGTCAGTGGAGGCTACGCACGATGTGGTGTGGCAGGAGACCAATTACACATCATGGCCAGTGATGGAGGCTGGTTTATGTCCCAATTATACCCTACGTAGAACCTTTTAGAACCTGTTTGAATTGGGTTTGAATTTGAACTGAACCATGGGGGTTCGAGCAAAAACAAAACTGAACCTACCCACCCTGGTTCAAAGCTGGTTTGAATTTGAACCAAAGAGGCCAAGCCAATTTTGTGCACATCCCTAATCAGGACTAAAAAACTAATTAAAACTGGAAACCCTATTAAAGCCCTTTTTAAAAAAAAAAGCTTATTTAAAAAGGAGGGTTTTGAGGTTCTTTTAAAAATAATAAAGGAGACTGACAAAGCCCCTTGAGTACAGCTTACAATATCTTGGTATTAGATAGTGAGGTCATTCAAGCAAACTGTGTTCTACCCAGGTTTGGGAGCTGTGTATACTCCCAAGTTTTGATTGTGTGGAAGCAAGGTTAGAGGAAAACCTGGGTCGAAGTGATTGTGTGGAAGCAAGGTAGGAGAAAAAGCTACCAGATTCTCCTCTAACCTTGCTTCCAGACAATCACTTCTACCCAGGTTTCCCTCTAACCTTGCTTCCACACAATCAAAAATTGGGAGTACACACAGCTCCCAAACCTGGGTCGAACGCAGTTTTCGATTGTGTGAATGACCTCATTGTATTAGGATTATCATGATAATCCTTGATCTAGCAGGGTAGAAACCAGTGAGAAGCAGGTAGGGAAGCATGATGAACAGATTATATCAATGTGCTGAGGGATTTTAGCTTTGATGTGAGTACAGGATAATTTCAAAGTAGCAGGTTTTCTCATTGTTTCAGTGTACCACAGGTACAATGTGTGGAATGTCAGCCAAAGAAAAGCAAAAGACAGACTGGCTGACATCCTGATTAATGGTGTGCTTGCGCGATGATCAGAGTCGCTCTTGCACAAGAAGACTGTGGAACTCCAGAAAGTTTGGGTGCTCTGTGATGATGGCACAACCACTAGTGGAAAACCTTCTGTGGGAGATGTACAAGGTTGTGCTACAAGGTTGCTCAGGGATGTTGCAGAACAGTCATTGCTCAAGGATACTGCAGGATAGTCTTTGCTCAAGGATGTTGCACAACCCGACAGATTCTTCTGCTAGGAGGGCAAGAACTAGTCTAGACCTGATATTCCTTTCCTTGCACAACATTCCTGTGCTACATGCTTAAGTTATTGCAATAGCATTATACTCGCACAGCACTAGCCTGAAACAGAAAATCCCAACATAGTTAAATTCTCCTGCATAACATCAAGCACAGTGCCCTTCCACCAGTGCTTTGTTAGGATGGCAGCCAATGAAGCTATTTAGGGATGTGCAAACCAGTTTGAATTAGAACCAGTTAGTATTCAAACCGGTTCAGTTCGATGGTACAAATTCAAACCAAACCAGCTATCAGGTTCGAGCTATAGGTTCAAATTCAAACCAAACTGGAGGGGTTGGGGTCAAACCGTTTTGAACTGGTTCAAACCTCAAAAAGTGGGTGGGGTGGTATCTGGCACACTTGGTTACCTACCACCCAACCCCCAAAGCAATCTGACATTTGTACAATTATGAATTTTTTGGGGGGGAAATTTTCTCATAGGGCATAATGGGTCTTGAACCAACCCATTATTCCCTATTGTGGAGCACCCATGGTTGCCAACAACCACCCAAACCTCAAAGCAATCGGACACTCATACAATTTTTTATGAATATTTGAAATATTTTTAATTATTTTTTCATAGGGTCTAATGGGACATGAACCAGCCCATTATCTCCTATTGTGGAGCACCTAGGGGCACAAAGGTGGGGTGGGTGGTAGGCACCCAGGGGTGCCTACCACCCACAAAACCCCGAGGCAATTGGACATTTCTCTGATTATTGGTGAATTTTTAAAGTATTTTTAAAGTTTTTGAATTCCTCATAGGGAATAATGAGGGTTCCAGCAAATGTATAGCTTCACATTGGGGGGAAAGGGGTGGCCTAGAGCGGAGTGTGGTGAGTGGTAGTGCTCAAGGGGGGCAAGGAAACTACCAGAATTATTTGAAAGGAATTGGGCAAAGGGCTGATTTTACAGTGATTTTTGAAGTTTACAGGTCTTTAAGGTTTTTCTCCATAGGGAAGAATGGAGGTTACATCAGCCCCCTAACTGCATTTGGTGGGTGCTGGGGTGGCCCAGAGTGAGTGGTGGTGTAGTGCACAAAGGGTGTCAACCACCCCCATGGGTTGCTAATCCATGGGGTACTGGGTTTTATTGTTTCTGAGTATATATTCTCTGGTAGCAAATGAGAGTGCATTCACTGGGAAT
This sequence comes from Hemicordylus capensis, assembly GCF_027244095.1. Lineage (NCBI taxonomy): Eukaryota > Metazoa > Chordata > Lepidosauria > Squamata > Cordylidae > Hemicordylus > Hemicordylus capensis. Next base: position 316,937,047 of record NC_069659.1, on the reverse strand, counting down.
CTCATACGCTACCAGAGAATCTACACTTTCAAGCATAACTTGTCCCCTTAGCTAAGCAGGATCCACCCTGGTTGCATATGAATAGGACACTAGAAGTGTGAGCTCTGTGAGATATTCCCCTTAGGGGATGGAGCTGCTCTAGGAAGAGCAGAAGCTTCCATGTTCTCTCCCTGGCATCTCAAAGATAGGGCTGAAAGAGATTCCTGCCTGCAACTTTGGAGAATCCGCTGCCAGTCTCTGAAGACAATACTGAACTAGATGGATCAAGGGCTCAGTATATGGCAGCTTTCTGTGTTCCTAAGGTGGGGGAATATAGCACTAAAGTTCACCACCACCACCTTGGTCCCAAGCCAGGCCAAGGCCCTTGTGCAATTGCTTTAGGAGGGGAGTTCATATTTAGGAGTACAGAGTTCATATGTTATGTATTTTTCTTTTCTTCACTATTTAGGATTACATGTTTTTTGAACGCACTGGTAACAGGCGAACGAGTAGTAGTAACAACGATAACGGGATGCACGGCGTTCACGGGATGCACGGCGTTCACGGGATGCACGGCGTTCACGGGATGCACGACGTTCACGGGATGCATGACGTTCACGGGATGCATGACGTTCATGGGATACACTGAGATCATGGGATACATGGACATTGCAGGTGTTAACTCACCCACTTCTGCACGATGTATTGTCTACTTTCTGACATAATGTCACTCTGTGGCTTGCTTACCAACATTAGTTACAAATCCAGTTTGTTGGAGGAATTTTAATTTTAATTTTGCTTATTTCTGTAAAGTAAAATGGACTGTATTATTCATTCATTCATTCATTCAATTTATGTACTGCCCTTCCAAAATGACTCAGGGCAGTTTACAACAGGATAGAAACAATTAAAACCACTTAATTAAAATCAAAACTATAAAAACTGAATAAAACCAATTAAACATGCAAAAAGCTAAAAACTCTGGAAAACCAGGGCAACTATCTATCTATCTATCTATCTATCTATCTATCTATCTATCTATCTATCTATCTATCAAATTTGTACACCACCCCAAACTTTCATTTCTGAGCAGTTAACAATAGCATAAAACAAGTTAAGAACATAAACAAAAACTTGGCGGTAATTGGAGACGGACCTCCTCAGATGACCTCAGTGGGCGGTGGGGCTCGTACTGAAGAAGGTGGGGCTTGTACTTAGATACCCAGGGCCTAAGCTGTTTAGGGCTTTATAAATTATAACTAGCACCTTGTATTTTGTCCGGAAGCCTATTGGCAGCCAGTGTAGCTCCATCAACAGAGGAGTAGTGTGGTCTCTCTAAGATGACCCAGAGACCAACCTGGCTGCCGCATTCTGAACCAACTGAAGCTTCTGGACTATATACAAAGGCAGCGCCACATAGAGCGAATTACAGAAGTCAAGTCTGGAGGTTACCAACAGATGTTCCACTGTTTTGAGGTCACTGATCTCGAGAAACGGGCACAGCTGGCATATCAGCCGGAGCTAATAGAAAGCACCCCGGCCACCGCCTCAACCTGAGAAACCAGGGAGAAGTGTGAATCCAGAAGTACTCCCAAATTGCGAACCTGTTCCTTTTGGGGAAGTGTGATCCCATCTAGAACAGGTAGATCAAAATCATCTCTAGAGTTCTGACCCTGCACAATAAGTACCTCTGTCTTATCTGGATTCAGCTTCAGTTTATTCTCCCTCATCCAGCCCATTTCTGCTTCCAGGCAGGCATTTAGGGAGGATATGCCAGCTCCTGAAGAAGTTGACATGGAGAAGTAGATCTGGGTGTCATCAGTGTACTGGTAACACACACCTCCAAATCCCCTGATGATCTCTCCCAGTGGTTTCATGTAGATGTTAAAAAGCACTGGAGAAAGTATGGAGCCTTGAGGGACACCATACTTAAGCTTAGATCTTGAAGAATTTCCAATCGAAACCATCTGGAATCTATCTAAGAGGTAGGAGCAGAACCACTGTAAAAGAGTGCCTCCCACCCCCAACATCCTCAGACGTTCCAGAAGGATACTATGGTCGATAGTATCGAAAGCCACTGAGAGATCCAAAAGGACCAACAGAGTCACACTTCCTCTTCAATTGCCAATTGGAGATCATCCATCAGGCCAACCAAGGCAGTCTCCACCCCATAGCCCGCTCAAAAACCAGTTTGAAATGAGTCTAGATAATCAGTTTCCTCCAAGACTGCCCGGAGCTGAGAGGCCACCACCCTCTCAGTTACCTTGCCCAGCCATGGTATGCTGGAAACAAGCCTACTGCTCAACTCTGAGCAATCTAATGCAGACTTCTTTAGAAGAGGTCTAATGATTACCTCCTTAAGACAAGGAGGCATCTTGCCCTCCCTCAGAGAAGCATTTATGATTTCCACCAGGCCGTCTACCACAGCATCCCTACTAGACAGAACAAGCTATGTTTGACAAAGGTCAAGAGAACAAGTGGCCTCACCTCTCCAATCAGCTTGTCTAAATCATCCTTAAACAATTTAAAAGAGTTTACAGTAGTTTAAAAACTCTGGAAGGTCAGGCTATACAGAGGGCTCTCCTGAAAGACAGTAATGAACTCAAGTTATGGATTTCTGCCAGGAGTGCATTCCACAGCCCAGGAGCAGCTACAGAGAAGGCCCGCCTCTAAGTTGTCACCAGACAAACTGGTGGTTACTGGAGACAGACCTCCTCAGATGACCTTAACATGAGGTGGGGATCATGCAGAAGAAGGCACTCTCCATGATATGATAACTCCAGAGGCGTAACAATAGGGCCTTACTTACATTTATATACCGCTCTATAGCCGAAGCTCTCTAAGCGGTTTACAATGATTTAGCATATTGCCCCCAACATTCTGGGTACTCATTTTACCGACCTCGGAAGGATGGAAGGCTGAGTCAACCTTGAGCCCCTGGTCAGGATCGAACTTGTAACCTTCTGGTTACAGGGCAGCAGTTTTACCACTGCGCCACCAGGGGCATTGAATTCATATGGAGTAATAAAAAAGGTGTCTTGAGGATGTGCAGTGTCATTCATCTGGGATTAGGAGAAAGGGCTGCTTGCTCAGGGTTATAAACAAATTGTTTTGCAGTTTTTATTTTTCTCTAAACTCAACAATAACAGCCATTATTGCTAGCTTGATGAACTGTGAATACTAATAAAATTATATCTGCTTTAATGGAATTACAATTAGTACATGGATTTAAAAGGATGGCATGAGGTGGACCAGAATGGGTAAAAAATTGTCAATTTGAAGTTCAATTAGACATTTCTTTTTAAAAAAGAGATACACAAATGCAGAATTACTAATGGGCTTTTAGCATGATGAGATTTTAAAAAGTTATTGCATTTTTGGTTATTTATTGCATTTTTGGTTATTTATTGCATTTTGAAATTTTTGGTAATTTTTATAATTTTTTAAATTTTTAAAATAAAAGTTTTCTGAAACATGTGTGTCAGTCAGATGTATGTGGGGGGGGGGGGGCGGGGGGGGCCACGGGGGGGGATTTCATTACTTGCCCCGGGCGCCGTTTTCCCTAGTTACGCCTCTGGATAACTCGGACCTAAGCTGTTCAAGGCTTTAAAAGTAATAACCAACACTGTATTTTGCCCGGAAACGTATCAGCAGCCAATGCAGCTGTTTTAGAACAGGTGTAATATGGCCCCTCTGAGTTGCCCCAGAGACCAGCCTGGCTGCCCCATGCTGAACTAACGGAAGTTTCCGAACTACGTACAAAGGCAGCCCCACGTAGAGCACATTGCAATAGTCAAGCTGGGAGGTTACCAGCTGATGCACCAGTGTTTTGAGGTCATCCTCTTCGAGGAATGGGCACAGCTGTAGAATCAGCCAAAACTGATAGAAAGCACTCCTGGCCATGGCCTTCACCTGAGATACCAGGGTGAGGCCTGGGTCCAGGAGTACTCCCAAGCTGCATATCAGTTCCTTCTGGGGGAGTGTAACCCAGCACAGGAAGATCTAACTTACCCCTCAGATTCTGAGCCCCCACAATGAGCACCTCCATCTTGCTTGTAGGCAGGCATTTAGAGAATGAGTGCCATTTCCTGAAGATGAAAAGGAGAAGTAAATTTGGGTGTCATCAGTGTACTGATAACACCCAGCACCACATCTCACGATGACCTCACCCAACAGTTTCATGTATTGAAAAGCATTGGTGACAGAATGACAAAATGGATTGGCCACCCAGACAATTACTGGCTACAACACGGAGCCGGTTGGGGCGGCCAGGTTTGGGGGCCTCCCGGACCCCAGAAGTCTCATACAGCACCATGTGAGTGTGCAGTGCCTTTTGTGGAGCCTACTGATGCTGGGAGGCTACTCATGAGTCAGTGTGGTACAGAGCCATGCTGCAACAACACATGATCAAGGAACCCACTTTGGGGGTGCAAAACACTAGGGAGGGCTAGCCCAATTTCTCCCAATCGTGAGAAGCAACGGGAGCCGCACAGCTCCTGGTGGCGGCTTGGTGGCAACCCCGTTTATGAAGCCCGGTGCTTAACCTGGGTTTTGGGTGCAAAAGTACCCCAAAGGCAGGTTTCTTGATCGTGTGTCGCCATGGTGTGGCTTCACGTTGCACAGAGTCACAAGTAGTCTCCCGAGCAGGAGGCTGCAACAAGCCTTCTGGCATCAGGAGCCTCCCCAAAAGGCACCACACACCCGCACAGTGCCATATGGGACTTCCAGGGGCCGGGAAGCCCCCAAACCCTGCCACCCCAACTGGCTCCATAACAGAGCTGGTAATCATCTGGGCAGCCAATCCGGCCGCCCAGGGAGGGCTGCCTGATCATCTGCGGGGAGAGGGTGTTGTGAACTACATCTGGTTTCACACTCTGTACATGCTCAGAGGGAAAGAGGGAAAGTCACATCATACGCAAACTGAATTGGTTCTTGGAGATGGTGGCCATGTAGGATCTGGGCGCGCAAACAGAGATAGAGAGAGACACACTCAGAAAGTTCAATGGGCTTTATTATAAAAAGTTGCTCAACAGGATAAAATAAGCCACATTAAAAACATGTTTCCGATTCAAAGTGTAGTGTAATGTGTCTAACTAACATATGTGTGTGCAATCAGTAATTACAGCTATCTAACAATCTAACAAATCCTAATAAAACATTTAGAGAGAAGCAGGGAAAGAAGAAGGAGGCGGCTTAGGAAGGGGGTAGCCGTGATTAGTAAGGAGGAGGAAAGTGGGGAGCAGCCTAGGCTGTGCGTTGAATAGGCATCTCACCAGGTTCACGAAGAAGGCTTCAAAGGAATTGTTCATTGCTGGAACTTGAGAGCGATGCAGGCTTCAGATGGAGGAGAAATGCGGGTGCTGGAAAACAGGAGCCTGGGGTGCAAGCTTCAAGTAGTCAAAAAGGCTGGAGTCGGCTGCTCAGAGCAAAGTGAGGAACCATGGCTGGGTAGTCTGGACTTCTCACTGTGCAGCAGAAATCACAGACAGTTCCTGTCCATGGACAGATTTCCTGCTTTTAGCCCCGCGGCTTTTAGCAGCAAACTCTGGGATGGCTCTTGAGCAAGTATGCTTATTAGGCAAGATTGCTAGGGAGTATCATGGCTGGGGAGTCTTGACTTCTCACTGTGCAGCAGAAGTCACAAACAGACAGTCCCTTCTCCCTGGAAAGAGATCCTGCCTCTAGCCCCGCGGCTTGGGTGGGGGGGGGGGCGGATTTGAAGCCAGAATTCTCCAGTTCTTGTCTGGCATTCAGACCAATATACTATATTGGTTTAGCAAGCATGGAAAGTCAGTCATCTCTGGAACAACTCTAAAATTTCAAGCATCAGACTATGCGGACTGTGAGAAGAACATAAACATTAAACACATAACTGTAAGGCTGTGCAGCATGGGTTGTAAGAAAGTTGATATTTTTACATTCATATTTCAAAACACTGCCTGAGGCACGTCATTAAATCTCAGCATACAAATACCCTGCTGATCTGGCTGGCTTGCTACCACACAAATCCCATCTTAATGTCTTAGAACTGCACCCATTTTCCTCTGTCAGGGGCCTAGTGCAAAGTCTAATTTGTGAGAAAATTTACAGGTGCTCAGATCAGGAATCCACTTTCAGTGCTAGGGCTCAGTCCTTGAAGATAATAAAAGATGGATGGGTGTATTAGAATGTGCAGAATTCCTTTATCTTGTTACTCTTGTCTCTAGGCAGACTTCAGTCCCCTGCCTATCAAGGGCACCCTGGTCTGTGTGCCCACTCTCCGAGAGGGCCCCATGATGTTACCCAAGGGGAAAAGGGCATCTTTTATATTTCTGGAATGGCTTGACCTAGGAATTGGAAGTTTGGCACAGATGTAAGACAGGTTATCAGGACTCTGTGCTCTGATTTTGAAGAGGATTGATTAAACCATTGATATTTAATTATTTTTTCATTTTAAAAACACTTCCCAAAAGTTCTATAAGTAGCTTGTTTCATGGCAGAAAATTACAAAAACTTCTGGAACTGAAGGGCCCACCTCTTTGGACCATCATTCCTCCTTCATGTGGAGAAATCTTCCCACTGACTTCATTAAAAATGTTAATCATCATCCCTATTTACACCATTTATATTTCCATGGCCTGGCCTAACGTTCTGAAACCGGGCACATATTTAGGACAGGTTATCAGGATATGGTGACTTGAACTTGAAGCAGATTCATCTATCCATTGATTTTTAATGATTTTTAAAAATGTTTTTAAAAAACTTCAAAAAAGTCCAATAAGTAGCTTGTTTCATGACAGAAAATTACAAAAACTTCTGGAACTGAAGCCCCCTGCCAAAACATCATATCACCCCCACGTGAAGGAGTCTGCCATTTGCTTTAAAATAAAGTACAATATGTCCCCCCTCTTTTTGCCAAATAGCCACCTAATGGCACAGCGGGGAAATGACTTGCTTAGTGAGCAAGAGGTTGCTGGTTCGAATCCCTGCTGGTGTGTTTCCCAAAATGTGGGGAAACACCTATATCATGCAGCAACGATATAGGAAGGTGCTGAAAGGCATCATCTTACACTGTACAGGAGGAGGCAATGGTAAACCCCTCCTGTATTCTACCAAAGAAAACCACAGGGCTCTGTGGGTGCCAGGGGGCCAACACTGACTTGAGAGCACAAATTTACTTTATTTTTTTGCCCAACCCTTTACATTTCAAGAATGGTTGGACTTAAAGAGTTCTGAAATTGGGCACACATGCAGCCCTAGATGGCAGGACCTTGTATTTTTATTTCAAGGAAATTGGTCAATGCTGTGATGTTTGATGATTTTTTCCCCTACTGCAGTAATGCTGCCAGAAGGAGTTATGTTTATCTATATAGTACTTCACACTTTGGGAAAGTGGAACTAATTTACATCTGAATAAACAATTTATTTAATTTTTTTGCAAATGCACTATGCTCCAGTTGGTTTATGATCCAAAAAGTCATCATGAGGACGGTGAAGCAAGTGGCATGCGTTGTGGTTTTCACTTCTTTTCCTTATAAATGTATTCAATGCCCAAGTTAGTTTTGTGTTTGAGCCGTGGAGCAAGCAACATGTGTTGTGTCCCAGTTAGTTTGTGAATGGTCAAGAAGGAATGTGAATCCTTTGGGACTTGCCTAATCATTTTTATTTTATTTTATTTTATTTTTTGGCAAATGAGCTCTGGCACAGATCTGTGGGTTTGTGGATCAAGAAGATGTATGGATCCTTTATGGGTTGTGTAGTCTTTTCCTCTCCAGATGCACTGTGACCCGGACCTGTGAGTTTGTGAAATGTATATAGGGAAAGGATGTTTATTGGGTGCAGCGTGTGGGCGTGGAGCTCATTAGGTCCAGGGTCCAAAATTACCTAGCTGCACTTTTGTTGACTAAAATTAAAATTGAAGCCCTAGGCAAAAGAGCGATATATAAATATTATAGTAGTAGCAGTAGTATGTAAACACGAAACCTAGGATGGTATAAATGCATCCGCTCGCTGCACAGTACTCGTTCCACAATCGGTAGCTAAAGGGCTTTCTCTTGGCTCCATTGCTCTCGCTCTCGAATCGCTGATCGCTCAGTCTCCGCTACGCCCCCACACCCACCACGGAATGCCTTGCCTCCCTTGGCTGTTCCCTATCTTTCCGCAGCCACTCCCTTCCTTCCCACTGTATTGTATTACAAGGGCGGTTTCCTTAAGAGGCTCCCTGCTGGCCTCTCTCTGATCACTGTCCTCAGCGGCGGAGGTAAGAAGACGATAGAGACCACGAACAAGCGCCAAGGTACCGATTTTCCCTCGGGTAAAGGGGAGCAGCAGCAGCGGATAGTGGGTAGAGACAGGAAATGGCTCTTACTTTACAATCCTCACTTTTGGCAGCCTTCGAAATCTCCGTGCCTAGGGCAAGCACTTACTGTCCTTCCGGTTGCCAGACAGTTTTGCAGGTAACGTTAGTTTTCAGTCCCAGTTCAAAAAGTTACCGGCAAGCGGAGTGTGATTGTAAACAGGAAATGAAAACTAGGACCTTTCCCCAATAGCAACTCTCTGGTTTAACCCTTGTATGACCTGGGCAATCCAGAAACAACAGGAGAGAAGCTTCCCCCCACACACTCATATATCCTGAGAAAACTGCACCTGTTAATTTCTGCCTGTTATCCAGCGGCTACCGTCGTTTCTACAAACAAGGGGTTGTGTTTCGTAACACGGCCTTCCTTGCGTGGCAGAGTCTACACAATTTCTGAAGCTGCCTTTTGCTTTAACACATCGGTCACTTCTGTGCGTTTTAATAGATCACAAAAGCATAAAACAACATTAATTATTTACTCTCAAACTACACCCTACAGCTCCGTGTAGTTCTGTGACTGCCCTGCCCCTCCCTGCTTTCTGTTTATCATGCAATGCAACTGCAGGATAAAAGGGGGCGGTCGGCTGGAGCACTTTAACTCTTCCTTTCGCAAAATCCCTCCATTCTCCCCCGCGTCTGCTGTTCTCCCAGAGAAGTAAACGACATGGTGACCTGTCTCGTCATTGTTTATTTCTGGGCTAAAAAATAAGTTGGGGAAGGGTTATTTTTAATAACGAGCTGAGAAACAAAGAGCTGCACAGCTGTGTCCCTCACCCTGCTGCAGAGCTGCTTTTTCTGACTTCTCTTTTTTAAACCTCAAGTGTGTTGTGTGGCCTTTCCAGAAACTGGTGTGTTCCAAACCCTGTTCTGACACTCTACACTGTAGGAGTACACAGGTGTCCATAACTCATACATATGCTTGTGTTAATGATGTAACCTGCATTCCTTTTAAAAATGAATCTGGCCCCCTGGGTAGAGGCCCCTTCAACTGCATGGTACAGTCTGAATAGGTAGGAAGTGTACCTGTGTTCAACATAACATGTGCAAAACTGTACCGATGTTCAGATCTGTACTGTATATAATGCATAGTTTTATGAGTGTTGAAGATAGTGTCTGAATATCAGAGGTCTGGAATTTGTTATAAGCTTTTCAACCATTTATCAATTACAGTGCTTAAGTAGGATTGTCTCCTTGGTTCTAGACCTGAGCCCTGTTCAGACATTATAAAACAAAGGAGCCACCTAATGGTGCCACAGGGAAGTAACTTGCCTAGGAAGCAAGAGGTTGCTGGTTTGAATCCCTGCTGGTATGTTTCCCAGACTATGAGAAACACCTATATTGAGCAGCAGCGATCTAGGAAGATGCTGAAAGGCATCATCTCATTGTCCAACTGCACGTCCCTGTCTCCTCTAACCAGCCTGGCTAGGCTTATCTGTCCCTGGCTCCTCTAACCAGCCTGGCTAGGCTTATCAAGGGCCTCAGAGCAGGGACAGGGAGGGGATTGAACGTCAGCCTGTGCTTCCTCTGTCCTAGGCTGCTTGTTCCTTCTGCCTGCCCCTCTCCGGGGCCCCTGACACTCTCCACCAGCCCCTTTCTCATCCCTCCTCACAGGCTATGCATCGCCTGCCCCCATTTACAGGGCCAAGGCCCCTCTTTATTACATGTAATTGATTACCCCTCATAGCTGTTGCTAATGCCTCTCCCCCTTCTCCTTCCTCCTGCTCAGACCCCCTCCCTTTGGGAGGCATGCTGCTGATATTATACTCACACGCCTTATCAGGGCTCTGCTCCTCATCTATTGGAGCTGAGTCTCTGCCCCTTGGCAGTCTTTCCTCCGTCTCTTGCAGCTGCCACCCATCCCTGTTGCCTTGTGCCCTCTAATCACTCCCTCCTCGGAGCTAAGGACAGCCAGCCTCGCAGTCACTCATACTGCGCAGGAGGAGTCAATGGTAAACCCCTCCTGTATTCTACCAAAGACAACCACAGGGCCCTGTGGTCGCCAGGAGTCGACACCGACTCAAGGGCACAACTTTACCAACTTTATACTCAGGTACAGCCTCTGAAGTTCCTCCCCAATGTGTTAGTCATCTTCTCCCCCCGCACTGCTCACAATTTCAACAGCATTCATCTGAAAAGATGGACATTGTCATTGTGATGGCAGGCATTTCCATGGCCAGGAGGCTGGGGCTGAACCCATGTACTACCTCTGTTTAGTTAGCTGGGGCTTCGTACTCATTCCAGTTCGACCCTACCACCACAATATCCCATTGCCTTATGGGAAGATGATCACATAGCGTAGCCATTCAAATAAAGTTAGTTGCAACTTGCAACTTAAGTCCCATTAAAGCAAATGGAACAAGTTTGTTTCAAGTCTCAACTAACACTTTTCAATAGAATATGCAATCTGATCCTAGGCATGTTTACTCAGATATAAGGCTCATTCATGTCGCCTCATTCAGAAGTTATGAAATTGCCCCGCTGTAGCTGTGTACAGTGGGGTGAAGGGGGAGGAATCCCCACCCTTGCTGTGTCACCCTTGTGACACAGCAAAGAGGGTCTCCCCTCTCCTTCAACAGGAGTTTGGCTGGCCATAGTTTGGTGAACGTCTGCGGTGCGATTTGGAGTAAAGAATCGAAACTTCAACCATGCTCAATTACAGTGAACTTGAACATCTGAACTGGGCCACTGAGATGGTGATTCCTTGTTGATTAAGAAAGTTGCCATGGCTGTTATCTATGAGCTTATGGGTATAAGAACTGTTGTTTGCATAAGTAGACTATTGCCATAAATCAGGAAAACACAACTTCAGCCATCCAGCTGTTGTTGGACTACTACTCTCATAATCCTTAACAATGGTGGCTAATAGTCAGGGATGATGAGTGATGTAATCCAACACTTTCAGGAGGGCTGAAAGTGTGCAGTGCTGCCATAAATGAAGAATGCAGCTGAAATAGTGGAGTCCTATTCTCACAATGTATCCATGGTGAGGAAGCGAGTAAGTATAGAGGCAAGCGGGTTCATAATAATAGGATTTACTGACTGCATGAGGGCACTCTGCATATGCAGTCCTTGGTCCACATGGATTTTGGAGACACCAGAGCCCTCTTCAGATGTTAGCACCCCAGGCACTCACAGTTGAAGTGGGCAAAAGTGGGAGCAAGTCTTGCTGCTCCACAGTGGTTGTTGACCCCACCTACTATCTCAGGCAGGGCCAGAGAATGCTCGGATGGCCTCAGTGAATTAAGTGAAAGGCTAGAATGGACTCCATGTTTGAAGACCATGTTCTCAACCTCTGCTGATTGTCTAGAGGGTGACAAGCGTGCCAGTGGGTACACTTCTCGCACTCCACGTGCTGACTGAATATGTGGTTAGAACATGAGCAGAGTTTATATCTAGAGATTAATTACATAAATAAATATGCAGCTCTGTGGGAGTGTTTACATTAGTATGTTAACAGTTTTCTGTGCCTTCAATTTTTCCCTTAAAATATAAAGCGCAAGCTGTGGAACTGCCATGTCTTAAAAGATTTAAAAATATTCCACCAAAAGTAATTTATCCCTAAAGCTGTGAATGAGTTTGAATACAACATTGAAAACACATTAAATGTGATTTATTGCATCTTTTTCCTTATCAGATGTTGGCTGCTGTAAAAACATCTGAAATAATACCATGGTACATATTTAATTTTGTCTGTTAAATATAAGTAGCATCAATATGCTAAATTAGATCCAAGTTGATTTAGATTATCAGAACATTTTCCCACTGAACATTTAAAAAATAAACCTGTATCATGAATTTATCTCCCACCTGCCCATACCTCTGAATCCATAAAGCAGTGTCACAGCAATATAAGATGAATATGTTCTTATATTCATCACCAAGGAGGATGGTAATCCAAACTGTCCCTTAGTGCATGGATACAATAGTAAGTATTTCATCCACATTTGGGGACATCATTGGATTGAGCCCTCACACCCCTTGTGATTATTTTATATATCTATATCTATATCCTGCCATGAGATGGCCTCGGGGTGCTATACAACACATTAAACACAAAAAATTACTGTGAAAATACAGCCAAATAGCAAGCACAATCCATCACATAGATATAAGCTGCCACCCACCAACCAGCCATATGTAAAGGCAGATAAGGTGACACAGGATGGTGCCCCAGGTGTGTGTGGGGTGGATGGAGACTTGCATCCCCACACTTCATGTGCATGCTTCTTGCCTGTGTGATGTGAGGATACATTGTCTGAACTTGTTCACTGGGGTGGTGATGTGTACTGCAATCCTGAAGAAACAGGTATCAATAGGATTAACATCCGTAGGCCCATTCACACATTATGTTCAACAATCATACAGCAAATGTACAGTTTACACAGGTACAGATCTGTACACAGGTACAGTCATTCACATGTTATGTTGAACGCAGGTACAGAAGTACACTTCCTGTCTTTTCATGCATTTGAAGAGCCTGTACCCAGGCCTGTACAAGTGTAGGGATGTGCACAGAACCGGTCCGGAGGCCCTTAATGGGCCTCCGAACTGGTTAGAAGAACCAGCGGTTCTGCCGGTCCGACGCCGGTGGAGACCTCCCCCACCCTCTTTAAGGGTGGGGGAGGGTGCACTTACCCTTTACCATGCAACGTGCGTGTGTGACGTGTGGTTTGTGCAGCAGCTGTGCGCGGGTGGCAGCAGACACATGGGCACACATTACTTGCTTATTTCCGGCCAACAACGGGGGAAGGGGTGGCAGGTAGGTATGCTGTTGTCCCATGGATTTGGGGAACTTAACTGAGCGCCGGAAGGGGGAAAGTGGCGGGAGGGGTTAGTGCACCCTCCCCTGCTCTTAAAGAGCCACCCGCACCGGCTCCACGGTTCCGTGCACATCCCTATATGACTGTCGACCATAACATGCGGATGCGCCTATTGTCAAACTGTATTATGGTCAATAGGCCCACAAAACAGATGCAAAGAACAAAAGAGCATCACAATCACAAAACAGATCAATACATTAGAACATACAGAATTTAAACAATACTGCAGGATAAGTGAGTGTGGAACAGAAACATTTTTGACCATAGGAATTAGTATAGTGGTAAGTAATGCTAATCCAGGTAAAACACGGGTGTAAATAATCCTGGCCTCATAAGAAGATGAGAAGAGCCCGGCTGGATCAGGCCGAAGGCCCACCTAGTCCTGTTTCACAAAGTGGCCACTCCTCCCACTTAGGAACCAATTGTCTTCTTGTTCTAATATTAAAGGACAAAAACATTATTTACTGTTAGAATGACTTCCTGAGCAGGGGCATAGGGACCATGGAGTAAGGTGGGGGTGATTGTACTCCAGCCACCAGGATCCGGGAGGGCCACCAAGGCACCCCCTCACCCTTGTCCAAGGCACCCCCTTGCCTCCTCCTGGACCCGGCCAGTGAATGAAGCATTTACTATCTGGTAGCATGAGGCATGCCCCTCTCCTCCCTAGCCAGTGATTTACTGAAACACTGGCTGAGCTGGGAAGAAAAGCCCAGCCACCCAGAGTTTCAATGAAACACTGAATTGGGGAGGGATGGGAGAGGGTCTGAATACATCTAGCATCACACACAAGGAGGTGGGAACAATCCTTGATTCCAATGCTGGAATCGCTGATTCCACAAATTGGAATCCCTTCCCCTGCCTCCTTGAGAAGAGAAGGAGACAGACCAGGGAATATCATCCCCCTTCCCCCTTCTCCATAGTAGTGGAACAATTTTAAATGGTTTCCCAGGTGCCTTCCTGGTAGACAGTTAAGACTGTGCTTTCAACTAAGAGGATACAATTATTCATTTTATAATCCAGCAGCCAATTTCCTCCTTTTTATTCAGAATTACTTCCCTAACAACTATTATGAGTAGCTCAATTTGGTTTGTTTCTTTTCTTTTTTTCTGAGAGTAGGAGGCTAGAATGTAACTTTTTCAAAGTGTCACTGTATCAGAAGTGTATCAGAAAGCTCCTACTAATATTGTCTTGGGAGGTATTTCTCTCCCTTTAGCATTTTCCTGGGCTTTCCTCTTCTCCTTCTCTCCTTATTTCACCAGGGTGTTCTCCACACAGCAGGCTTGACTGTGAGGCTTTACTGAGAGTTCAAAGGTGCCCCCAAAATCCAATGCAAAAAGTTGTTTTTTTTTAACCCTGGATATAAATCATGGTCCACTCTAAAACACAATGAAAAACCCAAATAGTGTGTGAAGTGCTCCCCGATAGCTCGCAGGGACTTCAGGGTAAATCTAGCTGATATGTGAATGCACACCCTCTATTCCGGAGGGGTTGTGAGCCAAAAGCCCTGTGTGAAAAATGCCCAACTCTCTCTGTCTATCCTCAGGCAACTGTAAAACCTGCAGCTGAACTCTGCTTTTCTCAGTAACCTCACCAGCCCGAATTAAAGCCACACCGCCTAGCAACTCCCATAGTAACAGTTACTAGGTTAGGCTCATATAACAGTATAGCAGGCAAATAATGAAAAAACTCTGGGGCTATTCTCACAACCAACAAAAATCGGTCTAGCAGAGGCTAGCCCGAATTTTGTTGGTCGTCAGAACCACCGGGCTCACAGCCGAGCCCGGTGGTTCTGGAGTGGCTAACCCGCTCGAGAATCCCTGGCAAAAAGCAGGTTTGCGGAGCGAGCGCTCCTGCAAACCTGCTTTTTACAATCATGAGTAGACGCGGCGCGCCTTTGCACCACGCCTACTTATGAGCAGACCCCTGGCCAGGAGACTTAAAAGCAGCCTCCCAGCTCGGAGGTCTCCCCAGTATGCCCTGTGCACTCACGCAGGGCATAATGGAGCTTGCGGGGGCCAAGCGGACTCTGCTCCCCCCACCCCCTGCCAGCTCCGTCTCGGAGCAGGCCATCATGTAGGCGGCCGATCCGGCCGCCCAGGGCTCCCGGCCCACTCGTGAGCAGGGAGAGTGGGCTTAGCCCACTCTTCCCACTCACCAGACAAAACCGGGTCTCACTGATCGTGAAACCCAGTCCACTATATCCTCAGTTAAAATAAACAGATTCTCTACACCTTCACCCAAATCACTTGTGGTGCGGGGGCAGTGTTAAGCTTGGCTAGACTAAAGAGTAGTGAATTTGGCTTTATGAATTTTAAAAGCAGGGCTGCTCTGGACATAAGACTTGGGTTGTTTTCAATATATGAGAATAGTAGATCCCCTGACTCTGTATGTTCAAATAACGGGATGCGTCAGTAACATAATATTTCAGGCAGGCTATAAGGAAGGAATTGTATCAAGCAATATAATTTCTAATACAGTACATTTTGTAAGTTTCAGTAATTGTGAGAAATATTGCTTATACTTTTGTCAGACAAGAAAACCTCAAATGTAGTGTGACCACAATTGAAGCATGCATGCAAAAGAGCCAGGGTTGTAGAAGTAAGCAGTTGACAACACTGGAAGAATGGCAGTGCAAATATGATTTTCAAACTCAGTGCAGAAACCAGTGCTTCAGAGGCATGGAAATTGGGCTGAACGTGGAATTTGTATGTGCCTCAGCAGTTTATGTCACAATCCACAATAGTTCTTTGAAAGCAAAATAGCCTCCATGGACTAGCTTATCTTTCCAGAAGGACTGAGCAAATGTAACCTGTTTATATTTTTGTCAATGACTCCAAAAGTTTGAAAAAATCTGATATCAGTAGTAGAAAAGGTTTGTTCATATTATTTTATTACCTTTTTCTCCCCCAGAAACAATTGTATTAGAGAATGGCTATGCAACGTGAGTACAATATTTTGTCTGTGTATGTGTTTATTTATCTCTCAGTTTTGGAACTTGGAATGTGTATTTTCTGCATGGACCATGCGTAAAATGTTGCTTCTATTAATGCCTCAGTTCTCCTGCTTTTGCGCTTATTGACAAAAAGAGAAGGATGCTAAATATTAGGGGTGCTGGAAAAGCAGGACTTGAAATGGCACAGTAGAACCCTGCATCAGCATCTCTTTAGCACATAGAATGTTTATGACGTACCTGATCAGCCGTCAATCCTCTCTGCCATGCAGGGGGGTGGAGTAACTGGGGATGGGTTACTGATGCTTGGATGTCAGTAATGCAGACAAGACCTAATAGAGTCAAAATTGCTTTGAGCAAACTCTCACTTGAGAAGAGATCTGGTCTTGTGGTCGCAAGCATGACTTGTCTCCTTAGCTAAGCAGGGTCCAACCTGGTTGCATATGAATGGGAGACTACATGTGTGAGCAATGTAAGATATTCCCCTTAGGGGATGAAGCCACTCTTGGAAGAGCATCTAGGTTCCAAGTTCCCTCCCTGGCATCTCCAAGATAGGGCTGAGAGAGATTCCTGCCTGCAACCTTGGAGGAGCTGCTGCCTGTCTGTGTAGACCATATTGAGCTAGAGGAACCAATGGTCTGACTCCGTATATGGCAGCTTCCTATTTCCCTATATTTTGGTAGTGGACAAAGATGACATTATTGTACTTAGATGCCTCATAATAAGGCATATAGGCTAATAACTCTGCAGCCTGGTGCAGTCTGGTTCAAATGTAGCACAAATCCACGATTTCTCATTATGAGAACGAGCCTAGGAGAGCTCCAGCTCAAGTGCTCATCCTCTTTAGTGTATGAGAGGAAAAAATATGAAGCTTCCACTAGCTTTTGTAAACCACTATTTTCCAGTGTTCCCACTCATATGTATAGCGGAACTGGTGGTCCCTTCACCTCCGGTTCCCAAACCTGAACATATGAACCCAGGCAATTAAGATTAAATAAGAAAAATGGACCTGTGGTTTCCCTTCCCTAACTCCAGTTGTCACCTTCGGTTATAAGTTGGTTTCACTGCCATATACTGTATTCCTGCAACACCTGAGGTACATCCGAACCAGGAGCTGCAGTTATCCTTTGCCTCAAACCAGAGTTGAGGGAGGAAGCTCCTTCTTCACTCCAGCTCCTATTGGCTGTGTTCCTTCATGAAAGAAGGAAGCCTGCACATCCAGCTCCCCATCCTCTCTGCAGTCTCACTGATTGGCCCCGCGGTTCTGCTGCACATCTGAACCAGCCCATTATGTATGAACTTGGTGTACTATGGTTTGTTCAGACCACAGTTAGGTAAACCAAATGTGTTTGATATCAGTAAAACACTGTAGTATGTCCTGCCTATTTACATGTTTTGTATTTGTAATTTGTTGAACTGGAAATTTTACATTTCATGCATTTATTACTGCTTGGAAACTTCAAAATTTAAAATGAAGTTTGTTTAACTGAATGCTGCATAAACATAGACATCTAAACCTTATCAGTTGTAATACAAATGTAAAAATAAATTAGCACCTTTAATATACTGAATGTCACGTGTCAGTATCCTGAAAAATATCCAAGATACTTTTGGCACTATGTGTAAATCAGTTAATAGATTTTAAAATATCTTATTTTCATTAGTAGGCCTCAATAGGAAATTGTCCCCCATGGGGGTCTGAAGAGTCTATGACAATTAAAAAATAGGGGTGCATGGTAGAAAAGTACTATATTCAAACTTATCTTATATTTCCATTTTACCAGCAAAGGAATCGGAATCTGTGCCTCCTCCTCCAGGTTATCAAGACTCATATTATCCAGCTCCACAAGTCCCACATGGATTTCCTGGATCTGCTATTCCAGGTAGACAGTGTTGGTATTTGCAGGCTTTCTAGTTTGACTAAAGAAAAGCAGATTTATGTACAGTACTAGGCATTCCTATTGCAGTCATACAGTTTACAAACTGTTTTGCTCTTCTATAACTGCTCAGAATATGTATAGGCCTGTAATGTAAATTAAATTTTAACTCCGTAGCCAAATTTTGTTAATTGCTTTTAAGATGTATAATGAGAACCTATAGAGTTTTCTATAAATTGTTCTGCTGTTTGCATGCATGGATTGTTTGGTCTAGGACCGTAAATAAAACTTGACTTGACTTGACTTGACTACTAGGTATTCCTATTGCAGTCATACAGTTTACAAACTGTTTTGCTCTTCTATAACTGCTCAGAATATGTATAGGCCTGTAATGATGGCACAGGGTTTGCAGGGGTTCCCAACCTGTACTACAACTCCCAACAGCCACAGCTATAATTTATTGTGGCTAGGGATGGTGGGAGTTGTAGTTCAGCAATATTGGGATAACCACAGGTTGGGAACCCCTGAGCTAAGGTATAGAACTTGAACATTGAGACAGACTCCGTCACCAGAAAGCATAATTTTCTTGAGCATTATTGCAGAAAGTAAATCCGTTGTAATTTTCTCATTTTTCAATGCAAATAGCTTATTGATAATCTAATGCTAAATTCCATTCTGAAATAGTTTTGCACTGAAACTGCAGAGGGCTCCATCTCAACATCGCTTGCAGGCCTCCAACACATCTGTCAACTAGAAGGCAGCAAAAAACTGTTTTACAACAGTTCTAGCCTGCTGATTTTTCTCTTAAACACCATGTATAAATAGCACTGTGTGCACCCTCTAGTGGATTTTTCTGACATTTGTTGGAATTAAAAATCTGGACCTGGATGTTTTCATGGAAGATACATCTTGGCTTGACTACAGCTGTCTTTATTTTTTTTAAAAAAATACCTTGAATATTTGTCAAAAGTATGTAGTGCAGATTTCTAATATATTTCTAATACTGATGTCACCTCTCTGAAAAAGTACATGATGCAAGTTATACCAATGACAAGACATAATTAAATATAAAATAACAAGAATTAAAGAAAAGCAATGATAGATCTTCCTAGTTTGGTTGTTTTATTTACTAGATGTTATGGACAGACAGATAGACAGATAGACAGATAAAATGACATCAAATCAGTGTTGACTCTTAGTATTTCTGTTCCCGTGGACAAACATTTATTGCCAAGGAAAAACTATTTCCTTGTATAATGATTACACACACACACACACACACACACACACATGCCACTTTAAAAAAAAGTTCTCAAAGCACTTTATGTAGGGTGGATTTGCACAAAACAGAGAATGATAGGCTCAGCCAAATGATTGGTTTCTAGAGCACACATGCAACCCTGAATTCTGGTGGGACAGCTATGCTAACTAGCTTCCTGTTGGGATGGCACATGTCCCCAAAAGCCCCACGCACTATCAGCACAGACGCCATGAATGTGTTTTGATTGCACGCAGGGCTTTTGGGGACACATGACATGGGGACACATGGCGCAAGAAGGTAGAAGAGGCTGTGGAGAGCAGGTAAGCACCTGCTTTCCTTTGTCTTAAAGTTCCCTTTCTAATTTCCTTACAAATGTTCAAACTGCACTTCAGGCTGTGGTTCAGGCACCTCCCAGTGTTGTGTATTCTATCCTAGTTGTGGTCTGGAATCCCACACCTGTAACCAACTTCAGACATTGGTTAAAAGATGTTAGCCTCCAGATGGCATGTAAGGCAGTATATGCTGAAACTGACAGACATAGAGGCTTTTCTCATGACCAGCCTAAGCCTACTTGGGCAGCGCAAGGGTTAGGCTGGTTGTGAGAAGCAGTGGGATCCTCATAGATCCCTTTGCTCCCCTCCCACCTAACCCCCTTAATAAACCGGGCTACCAAGAATCACAGAGATGGGCATATAGAGCACCCATTTGAGGTGGGAATCCCCAGTGCAACGCGTGTGCCGCACATTGCATTGAGGGATGTCTGGAGGCCGGAACCATATCCCTCCGCCCTGCTCCATGCTTCACGGAGCTGCACAGAACAGGGCTCTCTGTAGAGGTGTGCGGGAGGCATGCTGAAACTGACCTGCCTGGTTGTCTGGGAGGTGCGGGGAGGTAAGTGGAAAGCAGCCTTCCTCCCACACCCTCCCCACCTGCCAGAGCGATTGTGAGAATCACCCCATAGAGGCCGTCCACTCAGTCAAGAACTGTGTTCTACCTGGGTTTGGCTGCTATGTGTGCTCTCAATTTCCGGTTGTGTGGAACCAAGATAGAAGGAAAACCTGGGTAGAAGTGATTATGTGGAAGCACGGTAGTAGGAAAACCTGGGTAGCTTTTCCTCCTACCTTGCTTCCACACAAACACTTCTGGTTAGTTTCTCCAGATGTTAGCCTCCATATTGCATGTAATATGGAATATGCTGAAACTGACAGATAAAGATGTCATTCACACTCAAAACTGTGTTCTACTCAGGTTTGGGAGCTGTGTGTGCCCTCAATTTTTGGTTGTGTGGAAGCAAGGTAGGAAGAAAACCTGGGTAGGAATGATTGTGTGGAAGTAAAGTGGTAGGAAAACCTGGGTAGCTTTTCCTTTTCCCTTGCTTCCACACAACCAAAACTTGGGAGCACACAGCTCCCAAACCTAGGTAGAATACAGTTTTTGATGTGAATGTGTGATGAATGATATGAGATTGACCTCATAGTGTGCAATGTTACATGAGGGTTGCAATGTAACATGCACACAGTTGTGCAAGAGTGCTGTTGTACTAAACTCATGGATTGCACAAACACAGTTGTGAAATTGATGGCTTTTGGAAATCATGGCCATCAATTGTGCAACTGTGTTCGCACAATTCTTGTATTTAGTGTAACTGTTTAAATCTTCTTCTGCAACATACACATAGAAGCTTCTCACGATCAGTAGAAAGTGGGGTAATGGTGCTTGGCCACTTCCTACCGATTGTGAGACCCTCCAGGCTCACAGCCGAGCCCAGTTTAGTCAAAGCGGGTAACCTGCTTAATTGCCCCTGCCTTAAGCCCAGGTTAGCAGAGCGAGCACTCCACTAAGTTGGGCTTCCTGATCGTGAGTTGCCGCAGCATGGCTCCACGCTGCGGCAACTCACGTGTAGATCCCCGACCGGGAGTCTAAAAAGCAGCACTCGCGCAAGGCATGCTGGAGCTTATGGGGGCTGCATGGCCCCCGATCCTAACAGCCCCTGCCGGCTCCGTAACAGAGTTGGCAGTTCTGTGGGTGGCTGGTTTGGCTGCCCAGAGCAGACTGCCTGCTTGTGTGTGGGGAAAGTGCACTAAGCCCACTCTCCCCACTAACCTTCCCCTGGTGGCTCCCACTGATCGTGGGAACCACCTCATAATGTTGCACAATATCTGCATAGCATCCTGATCCCAAAAGTCAGTCTCCAGAAACTGTAGGTTTGACAAAGCTTTGGTTCTCCATGTTCTGTGAACCCACCAGTAAAAAAGTAGTAAGATGGTTCCCTATCCGACAGGTGCTCACACTCTAACTAGAAATACAAAGAGGACGACAGCAAAAGCTACTGAAAATACTGGGCTAAAAAGCAGGTGCCACTTTTTAAAAAAGGGAACTATTTTAAAAAGGGAACTATTTATTTAAAATAAATAGTTAAATAAATAGCTGGGATAAGTCTCAATAGCACTTTGCCAGTCTACATTGGTTCAGCTGATATTGCATCTGCATTAGAAAAAAATGGCCACAAATCAGGTGTGAACAAAAGATGGGAAGAAGACTTGCAAAATATTGGAATGCAATACTGTAGAGTAGTAACAATGTTGTCTAGATTCTCTGTGAAGGCTGAGTGGCTCATTTGGAGAACAGCATGGACCTGAGCCTGTCTAGTCACTGTAGTATGCTTGGAGACCCCCCTCCAGATCCATCTACCATTTGTCTGAAGTTAACTGAGTAGTGACTGGGTAGAGGGTTTTCTCTGTTGTGTTACTCCCGCTATGGAATTCCCTCTGCAGTTCAGCCTGCCTGTTTGTGATTTTCATCCTCTGAACTGAGCTGTTTCGTTCTAGTCTGCTAAACTTTGTGGCACCTTTAGTATTATAGTTAGTGGTGTGCATGGTTTGGTCTGGAGGCCATTGACAAGGCCTCCAGACTGGTCCGGAATCCCCGTGGTTCGGTTCGGAAGGGTGGGGGGGGGAGTTTCTCTTTAATGGGGGGTGGTAGTACTTCCTCCCCCCACCGCTCTTCCCCCTCTGGTGCTGGCAGTTTCCAAAACGTTCTTGGGGCAGCAGAGTTCCTCCCTGCCACCCCGTCCCCATCGATGTCCTTGCTAGCGTAAAAGTAGACAGAGCTGGTGGCGCGCATGTGCCCTTTGCAGCGCTCGCGCTCATCCCCGCCGCTGGTGTGCGCTGCCGCATACGTCATGCTGCGCTCGTGTGCAAGCAGCGAGGACGAGCACGCGCGCTGCAAAGGGCGCATGCGCGCCACCAGCTCTGTCTACTTTTACGCTAGCAAGGACAACGACGGGGGCAGGGGCGGCAGGGAGGAACTCTGCCGCCCCAAGAACGTTTTGGAAACCGCCAGCGCCGGAGGGGGAAGAGCAGTGGGGGGGAAGTACTACCACCTCCCCTAAAAAGAAACTCCCCCCCATGCCAGACCACAGGAATTCCGGACCGTGCACACCCCTAATTATAGTGGCTGCTGTTTTCTGTGCTGTTTTGTTAGAATGTTATTGTATGTATCACCTTGATAGGTTTTCCTGAAGGGTGGCTTATAAATAGTTTAAATGAATACATAAGGGAAGGAGAGCTGGCCTCTTGGTAACAAGTGTGACTTGTCTCCTTTGCTAAGCAGGGACCACCTTGGTTTGCATTTGGATGAAAGACTACATCTGAATGCTGTAAGATATTCCCTTTAGGTGGGGAGGGGCATAGCTCAGTTGAAGACCATCTGCATGACTGCCTGCAGAAGATCCTAGGTTCACTTCCTGGCATCTCCAGGTAGGGATGAGAAAGACTTCTGCCTGAAACCTTGGAGAGCCTTGTCAATCATTATAGACAATACTCTAGATCAGGGATGCTCAACTTCAGTCCTCCTGAAGATGTTGGACGACAACTGCCATAATCCCTGGCTGTTGGCTACTGTGACTGGGGATTATGGGAGCTGTAGTCCAAAAACTTGCCTAAATTGAGCAGGCCTGCTCTAGAGAGATATCAGTATAGATTAGGGACGTGCCAAACGTTTCGGATACAAAACGTTTTGTACCCAAAACAGCCTGTTTCGGGTGTTTTGAAGACAAAACAAAACACCCATTCTCCAGATCCCAAAGTTTTGTATACAAAACAAAATGTCCCTGTTTCGGCTACAAAATGTTTTGTTGTTTCGGGCCTCCATTTTGTAGTGATCTCTGAGTCAGTCTCTATTTTGTGTTTGACATCTCTTTGAATTTCCCACCCTTCCAGCCTTCTGATCGGTGACCTAAATCATGGGCTGACCTGCTGACAATTCCCTCCTTGTTCCCCATTGGCTCTTTTGCTTCTTGCCACTCTTTACTGACCCCACATTGGCCAGGGGAAGGGTTGCTAACCTATGGGGTGCTGGGTTCTGTTGTTTCTGTGGTGTTCTGAGTGTAGATTCTCTGGTAGCATATGAGTGGATTCTTGTTTTTCACTGAAAATCTCATATGCTACCAGAGAATCTACAATGAACACCTCAGAAACACAAAACCCAGTACCCCAAGGGCTACTGGGTTTTGTGGGTATGTAGGTGGTTGGCACCCTTTGTGCACTACACAACCCCTCGCTCTGGGAAACCCCAGTGCCCCCCAAGTGGAATTATGGGGCTGCTGAAACCTCCATTATTCCCTATGGGAGAAATCTTAAAAGACACGTAAACTTCAACAATTCACAAAAGATCAGCCCTTTGCCCAATGGAGAGGAGAACTGGTCTTGTGGCTGAGCATGACTTGTCTCCATAGCTAAGCAGGATCTGCCCTGGTTGCATATGAATGGGAGACTTGATGTGTGAGCACTGCAAGATATTCCCCTCGGGGATGAAGCCACTCTAGGAAGAGCAGAAGGTTTCAAGTTCCCTCTCTGGCTTCTTCAAGATAGGGCTGAAAGAGATTCCTGCCTGCAACCTTGGAGAAGCCGCTGCCAGTCTGTGAAGACAATACTGAGCTAGATAGACCAATGGTCTCACTCAGTATATGGCAGCTTCCTGTGTTCCTATGTTGTTGTTTTTGCTAGTGCCAGTACATAGTCTAGTGCTTGAAATATTGGGATTGCCCTCCCCTCGCATCTGATGTCCATTGCTTGCTAGGACCATGTGGTCTGAGTGTCTGACAAGGACCCAGGATACTGCATTCAAATCTCGACTGGGTGACTTGGGTCTAGCCAGCACATCTCATCCTAGCCTACCTCATAAGGCTGTTGTGCGGAAAGAAGAAAACACTTTATGCTACCCCAAGCTTTCATTGGAGAAAGAAGATAAAAATAGGTTCACTCGGTTAGTGTGACTGTAGTCTATCATCTGTAAAATTCCAAAGAAAGCATAAGCTAGGAATTGTTCATACCAGGGAAGATAGTGGGGTAGAGACAAAGTAGGTACTGAGGCATTCTTTCCCACCTGCAAACCACCCCTGGAGGGATTCTATCCTGGTCTGAATAGAGACAGTTGCTCTCCCTACTAGATAAAAGAGTGCCACCATTTTAAAAGGTGCCCCTGCACAGTTAGCACAGGTTCAAAATCTTGTTGAATCTCGAGCAACCCAAGTAGGAATATTCTGGCACCACAGGTGTAAGAACAGCTATCACCATAGGTTTCAGAAATAATTTAATTATTAAATTAATTACAGAAATAATTTAATTATCTCCTATAAGTAGGTTTGTTCCTCAGTTTTAGCCAGCAAAATACCAATCAGCCCTATTGAGAGAACCGAGGTCGCTGCTGAACTTGTGATCCATGCTCGAACAACATGAAATCCTGTGGGTGGGAGAAACAGTCATCAGCAATATTAAAGGCTAAAATTCAGATCTATTTCCTATTTTATTTTATAGCATATCTTGGAAATCTAATTTTAAATTAGGAAAACTGTGGGGTGGGTTCCACAAAGGCTAGAATACTATAGGCCTGTTTGTTATTGAAATAATGGCTGTACTCCTGTAAAGGTAAGGTATGCTGTCAAGTCAATTTCATCTCCTGGCACCCACAGAGCCGTGTGGTTTTCTTTGGTAGAATGCAGGAGGGGTTTAACTCTTGCCATCTCCCACGCTGTATGAGATGATGCCTTTCAGCATCTTCCTATATAGCTGCTGCCCAATACAGTATCAGTGGGGGTTCGAACCTGCCACCTTCTGCTTGTTAGTCAAGCATTTCCCCACTGCGCCACTTCAGGTGACATACTCCTGTACAGCTTCTCAAAGGACACTGGAAGGCTCTCCACATGAGCTGTGTGGAGAGCCTTACTGGGCTGTGTGGGAAGAGCGGGCTTAGCCAGATCGGCTGCCCACACGACTACTGGCTCCATCACGAAGCCAGTAGGGACAGTGGGGATCGGGGGCTGCCCAGCCACCGGAAGTCCCAGGATGGCCCATGGGAATGTGTGGGGCATTCTGGGGAGACCCCCGAGGCTGGGAGGCTGCTTGTAGCCTCCTGGTTGAGGGTCTACTCATGTGTCACTGTGGGATAGAGCTATACCGCAGCAGCACACAATCGCCAAAACGGGGTTAGTAGAGTGTCTTACCGGGCTTTGTGAGGAGAGCACCTCGCAACTAATCTACTTTTTCTTTCCTAATTAATCTCTGAGACAACTACAGCTGGGAGTATGCACGATATCTGGCATTCTTACTTTTTCTCTCCCTCCGTTTACTATTTTTGAACTTCTCACTGAGCTTCCTAGAAGTAATTATGGAATGATTTACGGGGATAAGAAGAGGGCTGGTTGAAATGGATGTTGACTGACGAGATTTCACTGCTTAGATTCTTTCTTTTTTGCAGAGCCTAATGCCTGTATTTTTATCAGCCTAGTTTTCATTTAGAAGAATTTTTTCTATCTTTCTTCTCATTGTATTCCCCATGATGGTTATTTCAAAAAATATAATAGAGGTTAGGGAAACTAGTTTAAACATTTGTATATGTAAATATTCATACATATTATAATTGCTGTTTTAATGTTGTCCTGTATATGTAATTAGTTTCTGCTAAATTAAAGAATTACTTTTATATTCCTTGTTATTTAACAGCTTTTATCAAAAATTTTGTGAAGATGGAAATCTTTAAATTAAAAGCTCAATTTTTAATATCATGAGTAAAATTTGAAATAAAATTTGATGATATTGTACAAGATTGTGGTAATGCAAATTTTAGTTGGTCTTTAAAATGATGAGAGTCCCAGTTAGTTATCTCATTTTATCTGTTATTTTACCCTTTCTTATTGTCTATCTTTTTTTTTTTTTGGTACAACAGGTTTTGGATACCAGTCATGAATATCTTTTAAATTGTCATATAATTGATGTGTGAGGGTTGGGAATTCCATCAAGGCTCTGTGTTTTTTAAAAAGAAAATTTTACATTTATATTTTATGTTTTTATGAGGTCGGCATCTTCTTACTCTAGGAGTAATCTTTTTCCCCCGTTCTAATTTTTTGATATTTTGGGTAGTTAGAGGAGAGGTTCAAAGATTATTCTTTCAATCTTTAATATACTAGACTCTAGATTTATTTTGATCTTTTTGGTTTTAATAAGATTTTCATAGTTGAGAGTGGAAATGTTCTCTTGCATTTGTTTTTGCTTTGTGTTGTCATGGACCTCTTAGGAGATAATGGTGTAGTGTTTTGTAGGGAGGAGAGCCAATGTGCAGTGATAATGGAGATATGCTGAAGATTCTGTTGCATGATTTGGCGTGGAGCTTTATATTCTGGCTGGTCATTGTTCCGCTTTGAGGGACCCATCTATGTATTCTGTTGGTGTTATAATAACTATATTTTTATTTTGGAGTTCCTGTCTAGAATTTATGGTGTTTTTGTGTCTGTATGAAATTAATAGCTTTTATAAATCAGGTAACAACAAATGGAACCTTCATTTCTTGTTTATATAACTTAACATTGAAACCTGGATCTGGAATCTTTTCCATACCTTCTTATTTGTTAAGATAGGTGTATAGCATTTATAGTTTCTTACAGAAGAAGCCTTCTTTGTTTCTCGTATCAGTGGGTAAGGTTGTTAAAAGACATTAAATATTTTTGGTTTTCTTATAGATTATCTTAGATTTTATCCATCTAGCAGAGGAACAAACAGTATTATTCAGTATTCTGCTTGGAATTATTTTATTATTGTTTCTGCTTGTCAATCTGAGGAATTGGGATGGAAAAGATCAGAGGCGATTCTAGCTTTGGGGACTTTATTTCAAGAAAGCTTCTGGATAATTTTTAAACAGGTTTTGAATTAAAAGAAGGATGAAATTTATGTAGGGAAATGATAGTTATTGATCTCATGGATTTCAGTGAGCTCATTTATGAAGGTTTTATTTTTGTTGCGTTTGAACTTTTCTTTGACTAATTACAATTTTTTATTGATGATATACTAATAATAATATGTTTATTAATATTTTCTCTGAGCTTGTGGGTATGGGATGGAACCCTTACTGCAGAACATTGTGGATGTTTTGCTCTGTGCCTGAATCAATTATAATATTCATGTATATGTTTTTTTGTTTGTTTTTGGCTCTCCCCCCTCTTCATATTGTTTAATTGCTGGATGCTCAGTTGGTTTAGAGGCCTGAGATTTTATGATGGTTAGACTGAGGTCTATGTTTTACTCTCTAATTACACACATACACACACATACATACATACATACATAATTACTATTTGTATCTTGCATATAGAGGAGGTTTTTAAGATGGATATGTTCTTGTTTGTAATCATGTATGACTCTCAGAGATGCAACCTTTTCTGTTTTTACTTATATTACTAATAAAAGCATCACAAAATCTTAAAAAAAAATTATAGAGTATAAAATTAAGTTATCTAATGAGTTTTCCAGTCTTTCAAATCCCTTTAGGATAACTTTCTCCAACCTTTCTAGGTCAGCCAGGAGGTTATCTCGCAGTTCAAGCTCAACCTAATGCACCTCCTCCTATAATTTGGATGCCAGCACCTCCAGCAGTTCCCAAATGTCCTCCTGGACTGGAATACTTAAGCCAGGTATTAGCCAGAAAAACATTTTCTGCTTTTCCTCTTACCTGATAGTCAAGCACACAAGTAATTAAAACAGTAGTTAATAAGGCTATTCTCATGATGGGGGGAAATCGTGGAAAGGGAGCCCAGCCCAGCTTTCCCCCATTGTGAGATCCACCAGGCTCATGGGTGAGCACAGTGGTTCAACGGTGACTAGCCCGCAAACCAGCTCTGTCACAGAGCCTGTTGGGGCTGTGGGGATCAGGGGCCGCCCGCCCCCCCCCCCAGAAATCCCAGAATGCTTCATGCACTTGTACGGGGCAGTAAGGGGGGGGACCCCCAAGGATGGGAGACATGTTGTAGCTTCCAGGTCAGGGGTCTCTTCGTGATGAGGAGACCCCCAATCGGGAGGCTACAACAAGCCTCCCATCCTTGGGGGTCTCCTCTTAATGACCTGCACAACTGCAAGGGGCATTCTGGGACTTCCAGGATACCGGGTGGCCCCCAATCAGAGCGTAGAGCTGGTCTTGTGGTAGCAAGCATGACTTGTCCCCATAGCTAAGCAGGATCTGCTCTGGTTGCATATGAATGGAAGACTTGATGTTTGAGCACTGCAAGATATTCCCCTCAGGGGATGAAGCCACTCTGGGAAGAGCAGAAGGTTTCAAGTTCCCTCCCTGGCATCTCCAAGATAGGGCTGAGAGAGATTCCTGCCTGCAACCTTGGAGAAGCCACTGCCAGTCTGTGAAGACAATACTGAGCTAGATAGACCAATGGTCTGACTCAGTATATGGCAGTTTCCTATGTTCCTAATCCCAACAGCCCCAACTGGCTCCGTAACAGAGCCCGTTATTGTGTGGGCAGCTGCTACTGTTCATGTGAGGGGAGAGCGGGCCAAGCCCGCTCTCCCCCGCCAAACCCCTCCCAGCTCTACACACTGATCGTGTGCAGAGCCTCAAAGAATAATCTGTAAGTGGGTTTACGGATAGACCCTGAAAGCACAATGACCCTGCTAAGTAAGCAAAAATATACCTTTTAAAATGGCGATTCCCTTATATTTAGGGGCGGGGGGGGGAGCAACTGGCCCTGTCCAACCCCAGCACAGAATTCCTCCAGTGGCTTTATATTTCTTTTAATCTGCCTTATATTTCTTTTAGATTGTGAGCCTTTGGGGGAGAGGGGGAAGTCTTATTAATTAATTAATTATTTTTCTTTGTAAATCACTTCGTGAACTTTGGTGGAAGAGCAGTACATGAGTAGTAGTAGTACCTTGCTTCCACACAATCAAAATTTGGGAGCGCACACATATCCCAAACCCAGATAAAACACAGTTTTTGATGGTGTGAATGATCTAACTGTGTCATAGAATGTTAAATAATTACTTTTCTTGCATTTTTGCAATTGGTTGGTAATGTATTTCAGTTTTAACTGAAGCCTTTGCTTTTTGTTTTTCACCCTTACTACAGATAGATCAGATATCAATTGAACAACAGATTGAGCTCATGGAAAGTATGTATTTTGATGTGTTAGTTAAACAGATTGGTTTTCAAGGGGGGGTGGACACAGATTTGTCCCTGTTCTTTGTCTGGTTTTGCTTATAACTGGATATATTAAGTGTGTGTGTGTGTGCTGTACAGAGCTAAACAGGGAATATTATTATTTTTTCTTTCCCAAAGCATTGCTCATTTTTAGCTTCTGAGAGATAACATGCTTGCTTACATATAAACTATCAGATATGTCTCATTTAATCAGGGGCTGTGTTGGTTATGTCTGAAATTAAAGTAATGTACATCCTTCATGTAGGTATTCCCCCCCACCCCCAAACAAAGTAATTATTATCCATGGACTAAGCAGCCCTTGAACCAAGCCCTTTTGTATAGGACCCCCCCCCCACAACAAAACAAAACAAAACAAAACACAGTGGCTGACATCCTGACTAAAACAGTGCCCATGTAGCAAAGGAAGTGGGTAAACAGCAACTGCATTCCCAATTAAAACAGCTCAGGCACTCACATGGTGGGAGCAATTTTTGTTAATCTCCCCATCACTCCGAAGTACTCTGTGCCACCCAGAAATATGTCCTTAAGTCAGTTGTTTCCAATCTGGGAGCCTCCAGAAGCTGCTGAACTACAACTCCCATCAGCTCCAGCTACAATTTATTGTGGCTGGGGATGATGGGAGCTGTAGTTCAGCACCATCTGGAGGTTCTAAGTGCTGCACAGCCCTCAGTTCAGAATGATGGAGAAATTCACAAAAATTAACTGTGCCTGCATTGCTTTTGTCAGAAATGGAGCTGCTGCATGCATACTGCATTTTTGATTGATTGATTGATTGATTGATTGAATTTATATACCACCTAGTATAAAAATCTCTAGGTGATGTACAGAATTAAAACATAAAATATAATACATTTAAAATCCATAAGATAAAATTTTTTGATAAAAACACATTGAAATTTAAAAATCAAATCTCAGTTGAAGGCCTGGGAAAACAAGTATGTCTTCAGGGTCCTCCTAAAAGCAAACAGAGAAGTAGATGCTCTTATTTCAGCAGGGAGCATGTTCCAAAGCCCTGGGGCAGCCCCAGAAAAGGCCCAGTCCCAAATTGCCACCAAACGAGTTTGTGGCACCCGTAGTCGGACCTCTCCAGATGATCTTAATAGGTGACAGGGTTCACAACAGAGAAGGTGCTCTCTTAAATACCCTGGACCTAAGCCGTTCAGAGCCTTATAGGTAAAAACTAGCACTTTGTATTTCATTCAGAAACATGTCAGCAGCCAGTGCAGTTCTTTTAGAATTGGTGTAATATGGTCTCTTCAGGTAAACCCCGAGACAATTCTGGCTGCTGTATTCTGTACCAATTATCATTTCCGAACTACATAGAGTACATTACAGTAGTCAAGCCTAGAGGTTGCCAGCATATTTACCACCGTTTTAAGGTCACTAGTCTCCAACAATGGACGTATCTGGTGTATCAGCTGAAGCTGATAAAAAGCACTCCTGGCCACAGCCTCAACCTGAGAAACCAGGGAGAGTTTGGGATCCAAGAGCACTCCCAGACTACGAACCTGATCTCTTAGGGGAGTGTAACCCCATCCAGAATAGGCAGATCTAAACCATCTCTCTGATCCCAACACCCTACAGACAGTACCTCTGTCTTGTTTGGATTCAACTTCAGTCTGTTATCCCTCATCCAGCCCAATATCGCTTCCAGGTAGGCACTTGGGGGGTCATGCTATTTACTGATGAAGTTGGTATAGAGAAATAGATCTGGGTGTCATCAGTATATTGATAGCATCCCAGACCCAGCTTTCTTGATGATCTTTCCCAGCGATTTCATGTACAGTAGATGTTAAAAAGCATTGGAGATAGTATGGAGCCTTGCGGAACCCCACACTTCAGCTTTCATTTTTCAGATAATCTCCAAGCGACATCATCTGGAATAATTAGAATGAGGGATGCTCACAAAACCGGTTTGCCTGGTTCATTTCAAATTCGAACCAGGTTTGAACTAGGGTGAGGAGGTTCAGTTTTGGTTTTGCTCGAACCCCCCTTTGGTTTGGTTCGAATTTGAACCTGGTTTTAACCAGTTTGAACTGGTTTGAGCCTCCAAAACTGGATTGGGTGGTAGGCACCCATGGGTATCAACTGCCACCTAAACCCCAAAGCAATCGGACACTCATGATTTTTAATGAATTTTTGAAAAACTTTTATTATTGCCCATTATTCCCTATGTGGAGAATCTGGGGCAAAAAAACTGGGGTGCATGGTAGGCACCCAGGAGTGCCTACCACCACTGAATGGCAAAGCAATCTGAGACTCCGGCAATAATTTGTGGATTTTTGAAGGTTTTTTTCATTTTTTTATTCCTCCCATAGGAAAAAATGGGGATTCCAGCAAATGTATCGCTTCATGTTGGGGGGAAAGGGGTGGCCCAGAGCAGAGTGAGGTGTGTAGTAGTGACCAATGAGGGCATGGAAGCTACCAGAATTATTTCAAAGGAATTGGGCAAAGGGCTGGTTTTTTGTAATTTGTTGAAGTTTATGCATCTTCAAGGTTTTTCTCCATAGAGAACAATGGAGGTTTCAGCAGCCCCATAACAGCATTTGGGGGGTGATGGGGTGGCCGAGAGCGAATGGTGGTGTAGTGCACAGAGGGTGCCAACCACCCCCATAGGGTACATGCTAACCCATGGGGTACTGGGTTTTGTTTCTGAGGTGCTCTGAGTGTAGATTCTCTGGCAGCATATGATATTTTCTATGACAATCCATGAATCCACTCTCATTTGATACCAGAGAATCTACACTTAGAACACCTCAGAAACAACAAAACCCAGTACCTCATGGGTTGTCACCCTCTGTGCACTACACAACCACTCGCTTTGTGCAGTTATGGGGCTGCTGAAACCTCCATCACTCCCAATGGAGAAAAACCTTAAATGATGTGTAAACTTCAACAAATCGCAAAAAATCAGCCCTTTGCCCAATTCCTTTGAAATAATTCTGGCAGTTTCTTTGCCCCCATTGGGCAATACCACCCACTACACTCTGCCCTGGGCCAACCCTCCCCCCAACACGTGAAGCGATACATTTGCTGAAACTGCCATTATTCCCTATGGGAAAAACCTTAAAGATGTGTAAACTTCAACAAATCACAAAAAATCAGCCCTTTGCCCAGTTCCTTTGAATTAATTCTGGTAGCTTCTTTGATATGAACCAGGCTCAGTTCGGTTTGAATCCGAACTGGCAGGTCGAACCCAATGTCTGGTTTAGTTTGAATTCAAACTGTCGAACCGAACCTCTTAGAATTTGAACTGGTTCAAATTCAAACTGATTTGGCCATCCTTAATTAGAATGTCAGCCAATAGAAGATATTTCTAAAAAGATTTCTAAAGAAATATAAAACACAGACATAAAAGCATCCTAAAAATACCAACAGAAAGAAATTTCAAGTTCACTTGCCTTCAGCCAATACCAGCTGATGAAACATCAACAGAGAACTAGCTAAAACTTGCTTCCAGTGGAAGCATATTTCAAAGGGTCAGCACTACCACAGATAATAAGGACCTCATGCCCTGAAAGCCCTGTAAATGCCAGGATATGGAGCAGCATCTCCCCAAGAACAATACTTTATTTTATTTTTTAAATGATCTGACTTTTCTAAATCCATACCCCATCCCATCCCCAAAAGCTTACATACAGAGGCTCAGGTAAAGCTGTATGTATTGTGTATGAAGCTGTATTGGTTGTTTCTTTTTCAGTGATAAGTGGCTATGAAACAGCCAACAGATATGAAATTAAGAATACCCAGGGCCAGTGGGTCTATTTTGCAGCTGAGGAAAATGACGACTTCACTCTCAACTGCTATGGGTCATTGCGGCCATTCACCATCAAGCTCTTTGACAGTACACAACAAGCTGTCATGCAACTGACAAGATCTTTCCAATGTTCCATTTGCTGCTGTCCTTGTGTTTGCTGCTTGCAAGAGGTAAATCGTTCCTTAACCCTCAGTCAAAATCAGAGTGGCTTGTACCTCATTTGACCCATACCGCCATCAACATGTTCTAGGAATATGAATCATGGCCATTCAGGTTCACACGGTGATGATGGAGCTTCATCTAATAAATACACTAGCTTGAAAGGCATGTCCTCACTATTCAGAAATCCAATATCAACGGCCTTCCTGTGGTGGACCCTCAACATGTGATAGGATTCTGACTGAAGGCTGGGAAACATATATATAGATCCCGCTTTATATCATAAGCTCATAATGGCATACAGCATTTTTCCAAAAGTTGAAATTCTGATTATTATTTATACACCTTTCTAGAAAGAAATTTTCAAAGTACTTTACATCATGAAAAGAATTAGAAAAGCATTCCCTGACACAAAAAGGGTAACTATACTGAGTAAAACCATATACTTGGTAAACCATACTGAGTGTGTGCCCTGAAATTCCCCAACCATGATTGTTAGTCTTTAATATATGGTGGGTTCACATGACTGCCACCCACTCTGTGGAAGTGTGGAAAATGTCACTAAAATGTGTGGAAAATGTCACTAAAATGTTGGGAGGTGAGAACATGCGAACATGGGAGGTGGTGTGACATCTGAACCCACACAATTTCCCATGCCTCATTACTGAGATTATACCAATTCTATCTATATCTCCATAGATATTGATCTATATCTAAATTCTATCATCCAAATCTTGATGAAAGAAGTCTGTAGAATCTCAGGAGAAGTGGTGCATGAGCCAGGCTTGGGCTGGCTCAGATATAATGCCCTCTGGGCTTTATGTGTACGCTCTCTCACTGCCCCCGCTCCCACCCCCAACATCTTACCAACATTTTCCTTACTTCTAGACTGCCCGACTATCATGTGAATGACCATAGTATCATTGTACTGAACCTCTGGAGCTGGACAAGCATGGAGGGTCAGGAAATGTCCTTAGGGTTCCAGTACTTTTATTTTTCATGAGTCGAATGTGACTTACTCCCAAGTAAGGTTGTATAGCACTGCAAACATATTGATTTTAAATACTTCCCACACTCCTGTTGTCCATTATTTTTGCACTGGAGCTCCAGAAACTGAAAGTTTGCATCATAATTTATTGTACTGTCCATTGTATTCAGAACTATGTTGCAAATCCTTTGGAATCATAAAGGTAAAGTTGCACCCTCAACTCCTGGTGTTTACTCATGGCAACCACAGAGCCATGTGATTTAAATTTTCGAACTGTTCCAGATAAGATATGGAGGATGTTCTCATGATCAGCCCAGCCCATGGGATAGGCTGGTCATGAGAAATGGCAGTATCCTCACAGATCCTGACACTTCCCACCCACCTAACCCTCCTAAACAACCCAGCTGTTAGCCGAGTTTCAGGGTGCACTCGTTCCCTTAATGCGGCTGCTGTGTATCATGTTTCTCCTTGGACCGAGTTCAGCCCGAGGAGACACAGAGATGGGCGCATAGATTTCCCACCTGATGGGGGAATCCCACAATGCAATGCGTGTGTCACACATTGCATTGTGGGATGCTTGGAGGCTGGAACAGCAAGTTCTGGCCACTGGATCCTTCAACCCTGGTCCGTGCTTCATGGACCAGGGCTGCTCTTGTGGGATCATGAAGCACACTCCCAGTGCCAAGCCTTGGATCACCTGTGGGAAGATAAGCTCTTTGGAGCCTTCTTTGACCCCCCCCCCCCCATACTCCCCACCTGCTCTCAACAATTATTTTCCGTCCCCTTCCTAATGATTCCTAGCACGGCATTTGCCTTTTCCACAGCTTTGTGCTGAGTTGACCTTTTCAGTTACCTGTCTACCATAGCCCGAAGATCTTGACATCTCAGAACCCATCAATGTATTTGTGAAGCTGGGCTATTTGTACGGATATGCATCATTTTACACTTACTTGGCCTGCATTTGCCATTTTGTTGCCCACTCACCCAGTTTGGAGGGATCCTTTTGGAGCTCCTGACAATCGGTTTTGGATTTCACTGCCTTTAATACTTTAGTGTCATCTGCAAATTTGGCCACCTTGTCGCTTCCTTCAATTTCTAGTTAATTTATGAATAAACCAAATAAGATCTTATTCTTTGCCATGGCAGCTTTACGGAGCTCTACAAAAATTATTTCGGACAATGCAATTGACTGCCACTGCTAGAGAACTGTTTTAACTTGATGTTGATATTGCATCTGACCAATTTCAATACTTCTAAGCAGCAGCCTCTTGTAGGACAAAAGATTACTGTAAGCCTTTTCATATCTTAGGCATCAACATGCTGTAGGTGACATTCACATTACACTAATAGACTTTGTCATTTCTCATGGTTTGGGTAAAGTGTATTTGGTTAATTTCTGGGGCATACCTCTTTGTCTTTTTCTCATGTACTTATTAGTGAAGGTACCTCCCTTTCCTCTTTCATTCATTCTCAAAATGCACATTTCATGAACCACCACTATAGCAGTATCTTTTCGGTCCCCACGCCCCACCGCTTACACCCTCAAGGCCTGTGCTTTTCATTTACCATCATTTTTAACACATCCCAATTCTGATTACAAACCCTGCATTTCCTAGTTTTTTGTGTTGGCAATATTATCCTTTATTTAAATTTAACTTCATTTTTTCTTGAAGCTTGAAGTTCAGGCCCCACCAGGCACAATCATTGGTTATGTTAAACAGAAGTGGCACCCCTGCCTACCTAAGTTTGCTATCCAAAATGAAGCTAGAGAGGATGTGCTTCAAATGGCTGGTCCATGTGTGCCTTGCCGCTGTTTTCAAGATATTCATTTTGAGGTAAGTTAACACTAAAATCCTGAATTCCTGCTTTCTGATCCTTCAGTACTGGGGATATATCGGAAGGTTGGTTATCAGCCACATTTTCAAGATTACAGTGAGCACGGTTAAGAGTTCACGACAATCGCCAAGCTCTGCACACACCTGCGGAGTGTGATGTGAGAACTCATGATTTCAAGGCAATCACAGTCAAATCACAGCAGTTAAACTGCACTAAATGATAACTAGGACTAATTCTCTATCTGGGTTAAATGTGGTTTAACTGCAGCAGTTGGCCCAGAAATTCCAGGTTATCACATCACAGAAGCAAGAGCCTGGTGATCATGGTTAACTCTTTAACTGCGCTCACCGCAGTCGTGGCCATAGTCACTGGCTGACATCCTGACTGACACTGTGGTACACTCTGAACACTGTCAAGCACACAACTCTATGCTTCTGAAGCACTGGAA
The DNA here is from genome assembly GCF_027244095.1 of Hemicordylus capensis. NCBI lineage: Eukaryota > Metazoa > Chordata > Lepidosauria > Squamata > Cordylidae > Hemicordylus > Hemicordylus capensis. Next base: position 316,900,143 of record NC_069659.1, on the reverse strand, counting down.
GAGTGCACAAATTCATTGTACTTTTGTGCAGAAATGCAGGTTTGGTTTTGCATGCATGGTAGTCTTCAGAGCACACACTTGGCATCTGTCTACTAGATGACAGATATTTATATACCGCTTGTTGACAAAAGTTCCCATAGAGAAATAAAAATAAATAAAGATGGGCCCCTGTCCCCATAGGGCTCACAGTCTAAAAAGAAACATAAGACAGACACCAGCAACTACCACTGGGTGGATGCTGTGCTGGGATTAGATAGGGACAGTTGCTCTCCCCCTGCTCAATAAAGAAAATCACCACTTTAAAAGGGTTCTTCTTTGCTTAGTTGGTAGGAGAAGCTACAACTGTGCTGCCATTCTTAGCGTCAGTAGCAGAGTGGGATAGCAACTTGTTCAGCATTTGTAGAACTAACTCTCATCCCTTGTACGTGTTTTACTTTGCAGGCTATATAATATGTTGTTTACCCTGTGACCTTGCAACTAACATAAGTGTGAACCACAGGTCTTCTAGGATGAATGCCTGGTTTGGTTTGGTTTTTTCATGTTTGCAGTCTGCAAAAAAAAACCAACAACAAAAAAACAGCAGTTAAATAACAAAAATTGTATTTAAACATCAGGTGAAGTCACTCGATGGGAAATCTGGAGTGGGAGGAATTTCTAGACAGTGGACTGGTCTGGCCAGAGAGACTGCTACAGATGCTAGCATCTTTGGAATCCAGTTTCCATTGGATCTGGATATTAAAATCAAAGCAATTGTGATGGGGGCTGCCTTCCTCATGGTAAGTCTAATTCTTATACTTTGCAGTCTGTTAATGACGTAGGTGTGCATTATGGTCCATTGTACTGAAGAACTGGCTTAAAGGAACTAGTAGTAGGGATGTGTACAAAACCAGCTTGGCCTGTTTGGTTTGAATTCAAACCAGCTTCAAACCAGGGTGGGTAGGTTCAGTTTTGGTTTTGCTTGAACCCGCCCCCCACCCACCGGTTCAGTTCCAATTCGAACCGGTTCTAAATGGTTCTACATAGGATATAATGGGGACTGGAACCAGCCCATTGCTCCCTATGTAAAGTACCTAGGGGGACAAAACCAGGGTGGATGGTAGGCACCCAGTGGTGCCAAACATCCACCAAACCTCAAAGCAATCGAAAACCCCTGTGATATTTAATGAATTTTTGAAGATTTTTCCAATTTTTGCATTTCTCCCATAGGGAATAATGGGGATTTGAGTCAGCCCCATCCCCCCTTTGGGATATGCCAGCACATCCCAAAGTGAGTCTGGGGGCACGGTGGGTTGTGTCACAACTCCCCAAAAGCAGCCCCAAGCTGGTACGGTTCATGCATCCCTACCCTGCAGGAATTTATTTTAGTTACTGTCCTTTTAACAAGTCTGTCTCTATTAGAGTAGCTTCTCTGGTAGACATATATGTGTGTATAGAAAGATCTTCAGAGGGATTCATTGAGAGAACTCATACAGCCACCAAGAATCCAATTTGTGTTTGGACTTGCTGTGTATGAGTTCTCTCAATGAATCCCTATGAAGCTCTTTCCATACACACATATATACAGACCAGAGAAGCTACTCTGATAGAGATAGACTTATTAAAAGGAGGGTAATTTAAAAAATTCCTGGGGGGAAACCATAAACCCCACCGGTTTGGGCTGCCTGGGGGAGTTCTGGCACAACCCATTGTGCCTCCAGACCCACTTGCGGAGAATGGGCCAGCTGGCCTGCCTCAAAACCCCATTATTCCCTAAGGAAGATATGTAAAAATTGGAAAAATCTAAAATCACAGAATTGTCCAATTGCTTTGGGGTTTGGTGGGTGCTTGGCACCCCTGGGTGCCCACCACCCACCCCAGTTTTGTGCCCCTAGCAGGCCACCATACCAACACACAGTGACACAACTAAGATGACAACCAACTGGAAACCAAAAAACCACCACAGAAACAGACCTGCCGCTGTGCCCGCACAACTGCAAAGCCAAGGGGACCATACCAAACCACAGCACAGACTACACAACAACAGCCACAAAGCAACAAGACCAAACAAGATAGCACAAGGCAGTAAAACCAACCCGGCCCGCAAACTGCAAAGAAAGAGGGGTAAGGCAAAAGCACACCAACACACTAAAGGAGAACTTAAAGTAACACATGCCACGCACCTGGTTCTTTTGCTCTTCTCTTCATGTGCAATGGATGCGTTTTGCTGGTGGGGGGTGGAAATGCCTCAGAGTGTCTGGTCCTCCACATCTTTGCTGGAGGCCACACAGGGCCCCAGGGTCATGGTAGCACCAGAGCACATACAGTCATCATCAGTGTGCATGCGTGTTTGCGTTTGGTGTGTGCATGTGTGTGCTGCTAGCTAGAAGAGGGGAAATAGAAGGGGGCTCTGAAAAAATTAAAGGGATAGGAAAGTCCGGCTCAGATGTGGCCCACACATGACATGGTGTGGCAGGAGACCACTTTATTTATTTATTTATTTATTTATTTATTTATTTAAACATTTTTATTCCTCCCAAAACTTATGTCTCTTACACGTCATAGCCAGTGATGGAGGCCAGTTTGCATCTCCATTATGCCCTATGTAGAACCTTTTAAAAACTGTTCAAATTGGGTTCGAATTTGAACTGAACCATGGGGGTTCGAGCAAAACCAAAACTGACCCTACCCACCCTGGTTCGAAGCTGGTTTGAATTTGAACCAACCAGGCCAAATCAGTTTGGTGTGCATCCCTAATCAGGACTAAAAAACTAATTAAAACTGGAGACCCTATTATAGCCCTTTAAGAAGAAGAAAAAGTTTATTTAAAAAGGAGGGTTTTGAGGTTCTTTTAAAAATAATAAAGGAGACGGACAAAGCCCCTTGAGTACAGCTTGCAATATCTTGGTATTAGATATTGTATTAGGACTATCATGATAATCCTTGATCTAGCAGGATAGAAACCAGTGAGAAGCAGGCAGGGAAGCATGATGAACAGATTATATCAATGTGCTGCGGGATTTTAGCTTTGATGTGAGTATAGGATAATTTCAAAGGAGCCAGCTTTCTCATTGTTGTGGAACAGTCATGGCTCAAGGATACTGCAGGATAGTCTTTGCTCAAGGATGTTGCACAACCCGTCAGATTCTTCTGCTAGGAGGGCAAGAACCAGTCTAGACCTGATGTTCCTTTCTTTGTACAACATTCTTGTGCTACATCCTTAAGCTATCCCAATAGCATTATAGCTCTAGCCTGAAACAGAAAATCCCAACGTTGTTAAACTCTCCTGCACAACATCCTTGTTCAAGCACAGTGCCCTTCCACCAGTGCTTTGTTCGGGTGGCAGTCAGTGGAGCTATTCTTACTCTTTCATACCTATTTCACTGTACTAGGTCATCCTTCAAGTGTTTCTCTTTTTGTCTTTAAATGGTCCCAGTTAAAATAGTTTTTAGGGTAGCTATAAAATAGAAATGAAAACCCTACCATGTATGCTTTTTCTGTAAATAGCATAGCCAGTCTAGGTCAGAACTGTAAAGCTGGGGTACTTGAACACAGCACACACATGCCATTTGCTGTGGAAGAAAAACCAATCTTCTGTTAGAGTTTTTGCAGCGCAAGTACTATGCCAGGTATGTGTGTGATTCAGATTGGGATCATGGTGATCTCAATCAGGAGAGGAGCTTTGTCTTGTGGTAGCAAGCGTGACTCGTCCCCTTAGCTAAGCAGGTCTGCCCTGGTTGCATATGAATGGGAGAACAGAAGTGTGAACACTGTATGATATTCCCCTCAGGGGAAGGAGCCACTCTGGGAAGAGCATCTGGGTTCCAAATTCCCTCCCTGGCTTCTCCAAGATAGGGCTGAACGAGATACCTGTCTGCAACCTTGGAGAAGCCGCTGCCAGTCTGTGAAGACAATACTGAGTTAGATGGACCAAGGGTCTGACTCGGTATATGGCAGCTTCCTATGTTCCTATGCTGGGGGAGTATAGCACTAAAGCTCCCCACACCACCACTACCATGGTCCCAAGCCAGACCAAGGCCCTTGTGCAATTGCTTTATGGGGTGGTGGGGAGTGGGAGCCCTTAGTCCAGAGTTCATGTTATGTATTTTTCTTTTCTTCACTTTAGGATTACATGTTTTTTGAACGCAGTGCTAACAGGGGAAGCAATAATAGAAACAGGCGAAGAAGAGCTGGTCTACACGGAGCTCACGGGATACATGGACATCGCAGGCGTTAACTCACCCACTTCTGCACGATGTATTGTCTACTTTCTGACAGAATGTCACTCTGTGGCTTGCTTACCAACATTAGTTACAAATCCAGCTTGTCTGAGGAATTTTAATTTTTAGAGACTTGCTTATTTCTGTAAAGTAAAATGGGCTGTAGTCTTCACATCACTTATGCGAGGGTATTCTGTATAAATAACATAAAAATCACAAAACTTACAATTTTAAATAACTAGCATTTAGAGCACTTACTGACTTCCATTAGTACATCTCTCTATTGTTGCCAAAGAAGACCGATAGCTTTCAGGGAGGTGGGCAGACATTGCTCCTGCTGCTGATGAAGTAGCCAAAGATTTCCAAGTTTCTATCAAGAATAATCGGGGCTATCAAACAAGGCTTTGCCACAACTATTCTCCAGGCATTCCGCAAGGGCAGAATCCTTCACCCTCCCCTATATTGTTGTGCAACAGTGACCAAAGTGCCCTGAATGATAAGAGCCATAAGATGGCCTCACACACATTTTAGTGGCAAGTAAGTGGGCCAGAACTGTAGGTTCCTGGAGAGCGTGAGCTCCCGTCATGAGCCACAAGCTGCAATCATTTTCATGATATCAGATTGCTAGTGTTTGCTTCCCTCTGCCATTTGACATCTGCCCAGCTTCAGATCTCTGTTACAAACGTTTGGTGGCAGAGGGAAGCCAATACCATATTTCTCCAAATCAAAGGCACCCCAGAATTTAAGATAATCACCTTAAAAAATATGAGTTAAATAGAGGGTATATGATTTACAAAACAAGCCCTCAATTTCTAACATTGGAAAACTTGAAACAAACAAACAAACAAAACTAGAGGCTATTCACACGAGTGTGCAAAAACTGCCTAAGATTGCCCAGCCCAGTTTTGCACATACATGTGAACCACGAGGATCGTGCCCAATCCCAGAGGCTACACAGTGGCAAACCTGCCTATGAAGCCTGCTGCTTAAATGACGTTAAGTGAGAGTTCTCATTTTTCTGATCGTGTGTCTGTTGCAGCTGCTTGCAGCCATGGTGGGCACACTTGGAGGGGGATCCCGTTATTGGGGCTCCAGCGGGGGGCAGGGCACTACAAGGCATCGCTTCTCTGCACCCAACCCCCAGAGCTGCTGGGTGAGCTGCCTCTAATCTGGGATGGTTGAGTGATTGTCTGTGGGGAGGGTTGGGCAAACCCGCTCTCCCCTCAGACCTCCAAGGAGCTCTTCTCCATGATTGTGAGAAGAGCTCCCTAGTCTTGGATTCAAGCAAATACAGTGAGGTAATTCACATGATCAAAAACTGTGTTCTATCCAGGTTTGGGAGCTGTGAGTACTCCCAATTTTCAGTTGTGTGGAAGCAAGGCAGGAGGAAAACTTCCTCTTACCTTGCTTCCACACAATCACTTCTAACCAGATTTTCCTCTTATTTTGCTTCCACACAACTGAAAACCAGGAGCACACATAGCTTGCAAACCTGGGTAAAACATAGAGGTTATTCACACCTTCGAAAACTGTGTTCTACCTGGGTTTGGGAACTGTGTGTACTCCCAATTTTTGATTGTGTGGAAGCAAGCTTAGAGGAAAACCTGGGTAGCTTTTTCTCCTACCTTGCTTCCACACAATCACTTCTACCCAGGTTTTCCTCTAACCTTGCTTCCACACAATCAAAAATTGGGAGTACACACAGTTCCCAAACCCAGGTAGAACACAGTTTTTGATTGTGTGAATGACCTCATAGTTTTTGATTGTGTGAATGACCTCAGTATTAGCAACCCAATACTGGCTTCAGACATCACCAAATGGCTGCAACTTGTGGCTCATGCCAGGAGCACGTGCTCCTCAGGAACCTCTGGTTCTTGCTTGCTTACTTGCCATTGCTACCTGTGAAGCCTCCCAATATCTCTGACTCCTTGTCACTTAGGTGATTCTCATGATCGGCTAAAATAAGCCCAGGTTAGCGGAGCAAGCGCACCACTAAACTAGGCTTTCTGATCGTGAATTGCTGTGCCGTGGCTACATGCTGCGGCAACTCACTAGTAGATCCCTGACCGGGAGTCTGAAAAGCAGCCTCCCGGCTCGGGGGTCTCTCCAGGATGCCCTGTGCACTCATGCAGGGCATGCTGGAGCTTCTGGGGGCCGTGCGGCCCCCGGTCCTCCCAGCCCCTGCCAGCTCTTTAATAGAGCCAGCAGTTGTGTGGGTGGCCGCTTCGGCCGCCCAGAGCAGACTGTCTGCTTGTGTGTGGGGAGAGCAGGCTAAGCCCTCTCTCCCCACTTACCCTCCCCAGGCGGCTCCCTCTTATTGTGGGAACCGCCTCACTGTACTTCGTATGTTATGGCCTATGGTCTCAATATTTACATTTTTTCTGGGTATGAGTGAGTGAGAGAATATAATAGACTGACTTAGATATACTACATTAATACTGCATTATACACTACATTATAATGTAGTGGGAGAGCGAAAAAGTGGGTATGGAGTGGGGGCAGCAATATCACAGGTAGCGGGCAGAGGGAGGTATGGCGGTGGGAGTTGGGCAGGCCGTTACAGGGGGAAACGGTCCAGGCAATTGAGGCCTGTTCTTTTTTCCGGACCTTCTCCCAACCCTCTGATCCCAGGGAGCTGTGAGAACACTCCCTTGAGGATTAGGGTGCTGCTGCTGAATGCCAGGTCAGTTAATGCAAAAACACCTCTCATCCACGATTTGATTGTGGATGAGCGTGCTGACCTGGTATGTGTGACGGAGACCTGGTTGGATGAGCTGGGCGGGGTTGGTCTCTCTCAGCTCTGTCCTCCAGGTTTCCAGATCATGCAGCAGCCCCGCCCCGAGGATCGGGGAGGAGGCGTTGCAGTCATCTTTAGAGAGACCCTCCCCGTTTCCAGGTGCCCGGTCAGGCAATCTCAGAATTTCGAGTGTTTGTCCTTGAGGGTGGGCCTCCAAGATAGGCTGGGGATTCTGCTGGTGTACCGACCACCCCGCTGCACTTCAGTCTCCCTACCTGAGCTGGCGGGGGTGGTCTTGGAGGTGGCCTTGGGTTCCCCCAGGCTTATTGTTTTGGGGGATTTCAATGTCCACGCTGAGGCCCCCCTAGTGGGTGTGGCTCAGGATTTCATGGCCTCCATGGCAACCATGGGCCTGTCTCAATTGGTATTGGGCCCTACCCACGTGGTGGGACACACTCTGGATCTGGTTTTTGCCGACTGGGAAATAAATGATCTGGAGGTGGGGGAATTTGAGACCACTCCCTTGTAATGGACAGATCATCATCTGGTGGGGTTTAGATTGACTGCTCCGTCTGCTCTCTGCAGGGGTGGTGGGCCGATTAGGATGGTCCGCCCCCAGAGGCTTATGGATCCGCTTGGATTCCAGATGGCTCTCGGGGAGTTTCCAGTGTCCAGAGCTGGTGACCCTGTCAAGGCCCTGGTTGATCTCTGGAATGGAGAGATGGCCCAGGCTGTTGACACGGTTGCCCCTAAACACCCTCTCCAGCTTGGTGGAGCCCGATCTGCTCCTTGGTTTTCCTCGGAGCTTAGGGTGATGAAGCAACTCAGGCAATGGCTGGAACGATGCTGGAGGAAGAGTCGTCACGAATCCAACCGAACACGGGCTAGAGCCCATTTTAGGGACTACTCCGTGGCGGTGGGGTCGGAGAATAAATGCTTTTTCTCTGCCTCCATTGCATCTGCTCACTGCAGACAAACAGAGCTGTTTCATGTGGCAAAAACCTTGCTCCACCCCCCCAGACAATGGGGGAGGAGTCATCTACAGCTCTTTGTGATCAGTTTGCCTGTCACTTTGCAGGACCACCTGCTCCCAAGGGTTGCTGCCCGTTTGACGAGGACATCTGAGGGGGCCCTGCTCCGGGTGCCGACAATGAGAGAGGCCCAGCTGTCGTACACTCAGGATAGGGCCTTCTCTGTTGCTGCTCCCAGACTTTGGAATGCTCTCCCTGTGGCCATTCGCTCCTCGGACTCCCATCATGGCTTTTAGAAAGATTGTTAAAACTTGGATTTTAACCCAGGCTTTTACATAATCGTTTTTACTGCTGCTTCTTTGTGTTTTTATCTGTTGTATTGTTTTTATGCCTGTATTTTATATGTTTTTATTTTTTTTTTAGCTTGATGTTTTATTGCCTTTTTATTGTATGTTTTAACTTTTGTAAACTGCCTTGGGGTTGTCTTTTAATGAAAGGTGGTATATAAATGCAACAATAAATAAAATAAATAATACTATACTACATTAAGTGGGCTACAGTCTTTGAGAGCTTATTCCATATGGTTTTATAGTGTTACAAGCCTCTGTTCTTGCTGTAATCGACTAACATTGTTACTCCTTTGGGAAATATGAGACCTGAATTCAAATTCACATTCAGCCATGGTGCTCACTGGGTGACTCTGGGCTAGTCACTTTCCTCTCAGCCTAACCTACCTCATAGGGTTGATGTGAGGATGAACTTAACCATGTACACCACTCTGGGCTCCTTGGAGGAAGAGAGGTATATGAGTGTAAATAAGTAAATGTGTACTATAGGATTTCAAACATGTTATTGGTTCCTTTTTTATATCAACTTTTTTTTATTCTCGTCTTTTCTGTCACCTTTCTCTTTGTTCTACCTATCTAGAAGGATAACAATCAGAAAAGCAAACTGTTATAGAAATGTGTGATACATAGTTGTTAACTTACTTCTAAAACTGCCCTGAGCCTTTTTGGAAGGCGGTATACAAATCAAATAAATAAATAAACCCAGAGAAAAATCTGGTTCCTTTTGTTCATTTAGGATTGTATTAATAAATGTAACAAACTGGAATGAAAATTAACATGGCTGATATCATGATGATTATTTTCCTTGTATGTTGATACAGTTGTTACTTACCTTGTGAAGGAACTTCGCCTGGTGTGAAGGTTGCAGACATCACACTGTGTCTAGTAGGTTGTTAGGCAGTACTGGGGAGGAATCAGCTGTCGTTGTGCATGTTGGCACCAATGAGGTTGGGAAATGCTGTCAGGAAGTCCTGGAAGCCAAAATTAGGTTGCTAGGTAACATACTGAAGTCCAGGACCCCCAGGGTAGCATTCTCTGAAGTGCTACCTGTTCCACGTGCAGGGACAGCGAGACAGGTGGAGCTGAGGGGTCTCAATGTGTGGATGAGACCGTGGTGCTGGGAGGAGGGGTTTAGATTCGTTAGGCACTGGGATACATTTTCGATGAAGTGAAACCTGTACAAAAGGTAGGGATGTGAATGGAACCGACTAGCCCCGTTCAGTTCTAGTCCAGACCGGACTTGAACCTGACCAGACCAGTTCGGTCTGGCACCCCTTAGAAACTGCCCCCCCGGTTCAGGGGGGGTTTCACGAAGTTTGTTTGTTTGTTTAAAAAAATTAACCGTTAGCCCCTTTGGGAGGGCTTCCTTTAGGCCATGGGGGGAGGGGTCCGCAGAGGTTCCCCTCCCCCCACCAGCCTCGGTCATCGCTGCCACAGCCTGTTTTACCCATATGTTGGCACGACGGCCATTTTCTCTGCCGCCAAGCATGCACAAATGGCCTCTGTGAGGCCTGGAACCGGTTTGACGTAGAACCGAACCCCCCTCAAACTGTTCGCACATCCATAACAAAAAGGACAGGCTCCATTTGAACCGAGATTCACACAGAATCATTATGGGTAACATTACGAGGACTGAAAGGAAATGTGTCACTAGGGACGTGCTATCACCCTCAAGATCAAAGTGCTGAGAGTAGTTGGAGAAACAAATAAGAGAGGCATCAAAGAGAGACATGGCAGTAATAATGGTTGACTTCAACTACCCACACACAGACTGGGTAAATTCACATTCAGGTAATGAGACAAGAGTCCAAATTTCTAGACGTGCTAAATGACTGTGTCTTAGGACAGTTAGTTGTGGAACCAACCAGAGAGATGGTGACTTTGGATTTAATCCTGAGTAGTGCCCAGGAACTGGTGTGAGATGTCAGAATTGCAGAACCACTGGGTAGCAGTGACCATAGTGTGATCCGATTCAGCATATATACGAGTGGAGAATTGTCAAGGAAGTCCACCACAGATGCATTGGACTTCAGGAGAGGAAACTTCTCAAAAATGAGGGGACTAGTAAGAAAGAAGTTGAAAGTGAAAGTCAGGAGGGTCAAATCACTCCAGAAAGCATGGAACTTATTTAAAACCACAGTACTAGAAACACAGTTGGAATGTATACCAAGAAGGAGGAAAGGTACTACTAAGTTCAGGAGGATGCCACTGTGGCTATCAAGTATTCAGGGGAGCTATAAAAGGGAAGAAGACTTTCTTCAGAAAATGGAAGTCTTGCCCAAATGAAGAGAACAGGAAGGAACATAAACTCTGGCAAAAGAAATGCAAGGAGACAATAAGGGATGCAAAGAGAGAGTTTGTGGAGCATATAGCTAGAAGTGTCAAGGGGAACAAAAACTTCTTTAAATATATCAGAAGTAGAAAACCTGCCAGGGAGGCAGTTGGACCCTTAGAAGATGGGGGTGCGGGGTGAAAGGGATTATTAAGAAGGATAAGGAGATTGCAGAGAAGCTGAATGAGTTCTTTATATCTGTCTTCACGGCGGAGGATACTGACCATATACCTTCCAGAATTGAGCTTTTCAGGTTTAGCAACTGAGGAACTGGGCCAATTTGAGGTGACATAGGAAGATGTTCTAAACTGTCTTGAAAACCTAAAAATGAACAAATCACCAGGGTCAGAGGGCATCCTCTCAAGAGTTCTGAAGGAACTCAAATGTGAAATTGCTGATCTCCTAGCAAAAATATATAACTTTTCCCTACAATCGGACTCTGTACCAGAGGACTGGAAAGTAGCCAATGTGACTCCAATTTTCAAAAAGGGATCCAGGGGGGATCTGGGGAATTACAGGCTAGTCAGCTTAACTTCAGTGCCGGGTAAATTGATGGAAAGCATACTTAAGGATAAAATTGTAAAGCATATAGAAGAAAAGGCCTTGCTGAAGGAGAACCAGCATGGCTTCTGCAAGGGAAAGTCTTGCCTCACTAATCTTTTGGAGTTCTTTGAGCATGTCAACAGGCATGTGGATAAAGGTGATCCAGTTGACTTAGTATACTTGGACTTCCAAAAAGCTTTTGACAAAGTTCCCCATCAAAGGCTCTTGAGTAAACTTAGCAGTTATGGGATAAGGGGACAGGTTCATGTGTGGATCAGTAACTGGTTGAAGGACAGGAAACAGAGTAGGAATAAATGGAACGTTTTCACAGTGGAGGTAGGTAGGAAGTGAGGTCCCCCAGGGATTGCTACTGGCTTTTTAACTTGTTCATAAATGATCTAGAAGTTGGAGAGACCAGCAAAGTGGCCAAATTTGCAGATGGCACTAAACTAGTTAGGGTAGTGAAGTCCACAGCGGATTGTGAGGAACTCCAAAAAGATCTCTCCAAACTGGGGCAGTGGGCGACAGAATGGTAAATGCAGTTCAATGTAAGCGAGTGTAAAGTGATGCACATTGAGGCAAAAAATACCAGCTTCACATATACACTGATGGGATCTGAGCTGTCAGTGCCTGACCAGGAGAGAGATCTTTGCGTCAAGCTGTGAAAAAGGCTAACTCGATGCTAGGAATCATTAAGAAGGGGACTGAAAATAAAAATGCTAATATTATAATGCCCTTATACAAATCGATAGTGTGGCCACATCTGGAATACTGCATACAGCTTTGGTCACCGTATGTTAAGAAGGCTATTGTAGAACTGCAAAAGGTGCAGAAGAGGGCAACCAAAATGATCAGGGGCCTGGAGCGCCTTCCTTATGAGGCTAGGCTACAGCATCTGGGGCTCTTTACCTTGGAAAAGAGGCAACTAAGAGGAGACATGATCGAGGTGTATAAAATTATGCCTGTGGTGGAGAGGGTGGACAGAGAGAAATTTTTCTCCCTCTCTCACAACACTAGAACCAGGGGTCACCCCATGAAATTGAAGGTTGGGAAATTTAGGACCGACAAAAGGAAGTACTTTTTCACACAGCACATAATTAATCTGTGGAATTGCTTTCCATGGGATGTGGTGATGGCCACCAGCATGTATGGCTTTAAAAGGGGCTTAGATAGATTCATGGTGCACAAGTCTATAAATGGCTACTAGTCTGATGGCTGTGGGCCATCTCCAGCCTCAGAGGCACGATGCCTCTCAATACGAGTTGCAGGGGAGCAACAGTAGGAGAGAGGGCATGCACATACCTCTTACCTGATGGCTCCCCAGAGGCATCTGGTGGGCCACTGTGTGAAACAGGATGCTGGACTAGATGGGCCTTCTGCCTGATCCAGCAGGGCTGTTTTTATTTTCTAATGAAATGGTGATTTTCTTCCTTCAAAACCTCCAGCCACTTCATTTATAGCCTAATCCTACACATGTTCTTGGAAATTAGTCCCACTGTGTTCAGTGAGACTTACTCCCTAGTAAGTGAGCCTATCCTCACAATGGAGGGAAAACGGGCTAAGGGAACACGGCCTGTTTTTCACCCATCGCGAGACCCACCGGGCTCGTGGGCAAGTTTGGTGGTTCAACGATGTCTAGCCCACGAAAGTAGTCCTCCCTTAAAATGAGGTTAGCAGAGTGAGTTCTCTGCAAACCCCATTTTTAAGATCATGAATGCCGCAGTGTAGCAAATTGCGAGTAGACCCCCCCCAACCAGGAGGCTGCAGCAATGATGGACAGGTCATTCACACGCTGTAGGAGAAGAATGGCATTCAGTCCCCAAATAGCAGTCAAGCCAGTTTGGTGAGAAAGCAGCAAAGCAAGAGGTCTCGAGACAGTTCTTTAGTATTGAAGAACTACAAAGATTTATTTAAAGAAAAGATTACAAACAATTGTGAAAAAGCCTGCAGCTTAATTTCAGCTCTAGCACATGGCTGAAGAGAGAGACCAAAACAGACATCTCTGGAGAGACAAAATGGAGGCCATCACTGGAAGAACAAAGTGGGGAGGAGGCCAGCACTTTTATCCATGACCCTAACCTCCCCAGTGGTCACTATGAGACATTGCAGGTGATACTGCCAGGGTCCTAGCTGCAATACATGCTTGGGAGGGTGGGCGAGGTTGTTATGAACAGTCTATAACATATCAGAACTAGAGGTATCAGACTCAGAAGTATGTGAAACATAGGCCTGTGTCTGATTTCATTTCTTTATATTAAGAGTTCAATTAGACCTGCCTGGGCAATGCTTGGTAATTGATTTGTAGAGGCAGGGGTAATCTAGCATTGTTTATCAGGGTTTGCAGAAACTCACTGAGACAATGGGTCAGGCTTAATTACCAGTCTCACACTGCTGAAATTAACCTGTTGTCCAGTAACAGGATGCTTCTGCCTTAAGTCAAATGTGTTGATTAACTTGCCTCACTCATGCTTACCCTTTTGATGATACTTTGAATATTCTTTTGTTGCAAATACACACTAGATAGAGGTATACAAATAGAACTAACTCCCTCTTACTAATTGCTAACTTTTAACATCTTCTGGGACCAGGCTAGCACATCTGGGATGCAGATTTGCTTTTGGACTTTGTCCCCTCCTCAAGATAACAGCTAACAGGAGATGAGAGTGAGATCTCTCTGGACTGATCAAATATCCTGAGCAAATTTTGGTAATTAAAAGACAATATTCCAAGGATAGCAGGAATAAATGCCTTTTGTGATCCAGAAGACTAAAAAGGATAAGAAGGAGTCTCTGGACATGGCAGTTTAGTAGTTCTGTGCCTATGGGCATTCTGCTCACACGCTAGCTATCTTGTGCCTACAGCAAGATTTGCTCAGGAACTCTGCTCATGAACAGGAACTGTCTGTGACTTCTACTGTGCAGTGAGAAGTCAAGACTTTTCCCCAGCCATGGCACCTTCACTCTCTGCCTCGCTCTGAGCAAACTGTCTGCTTGACAACCAGAAGCCAGACCATCGCTCTGTTGCTGCTCCCAGCTACAGTCTCTCCGCTTCAGCTGAAAGATCCACCATTCTCAAGCCTGGGTAAATATGCGGCTCATACAAACCTGGAATTCCCTCATCCCTTCCCCTTCTCCTACACCCTTCACCTCTCCCCTCTACTAATTTCTGAACCCCCAAAACCATACCAGCGCTGAGCCTCCCTCCCTCCCTCCCCCTTTTTCCGCCTGTATCTAAACTGTACTAGGCTCTAGGAAGATTTAATTGCACGCACATATGTCAGTTAGGCACACTGTGGAATATATTGGTACTGGTTAGGATGTTCTGTTTAAATACTGTTGCTAATATTAATAGAGTGTTCTGCTTTCTGCTTTGCTAGATTATGTTGTTAGTCTTTATACTCAATAAAGCCCATTGAATCCTTCTGAGTAGTTTGATCTCCTTTCCTTCATTGCTTCCAGATCATACGTGGTCATCAATATAAAAGAACTTGGTCCAGACCTGTTTTGTATACTAGCTAATGAGCATATTTAGTATATAGATCAGGCCTGGTCTGCAACAAGGTGAAGACAGGGTAGGGATGTGCGCAGAATGGGGGAAGCTTAAAAGGGGGGTGCTGCTTTAAGGGTGGGGGAAGTGCGCTTACCCCTCCCACCACTCTTTCCCCACTGGCGCTCCATTTTAGTTAGTCCATGGTGCCGCAGTGTACCTCCCTGCTGCCCCATTTGCCCCCATTTACCAGATATACCCCAAAGTATCTGCTGCACCTGCACACACCAACACAAGCGCGTGCCCATCACATGCCCATCCCCGCCGGGTGTGTGGCCGCACATGTAGGTGTGTGTGTATATATATATATATATATATATATATATATATATATATATATCTGGTATATCTGGTATATCTGGTAATATCTGGTATATCTGATATATATCTGGGTATATCTGATATATCTATCTATCTATCTATCTATCTATCTATCTATCTATCTAGATATAGATATAGATATAGATATAGATATATGTATGTATATCTGGTAAACGGGGACTAACGGGGTGGCAGGGAGGTATGCTGCCACTCCATGGACTTACTGAAAATGGAGTGCTGGCAGGGGAAGAGCAATGGGAGGGGTGAGTGCACCCCCGCCTTTGAACCGGTGGAACTACCTGCCATTCGAACTCGTTCGGAGGCCCATAAAGGGCCTCCAAACCAGTTCCGTGCACATACCTAAGGCAGGGTTTAATCTACATTCCCTGCAGATGATCTGGGATGGCTTGAGCAGTGCTACGCTGCTGCGCACATGATCGCCTCCACGGTGACTGGCGTGACATTCTGGAGGCCAGGGAAATGTCCCACAGCCTCCAGTAATCCCACAATGCAGCTTGTGGCCCTAACCTCAGCTAATAGCAGGGTTACGCAGGAGCAATGGGATCTGCATGGATCCCAGCATTCCACACAAGCAGCCTAACCCAGGCAGGGCTTCGTCTAGGTTAGGCTGCTCATGAGAACAGCCTTAGAGTTTAGAGACAGACAGTCAGATTATATAGCTAATAATGCAGAGCACATGTGCAGAGCCTTCTGCACACGAGGCTTCTGCACACAAGGCTTCTGCACACGAGCAGATGTTGGCTGTCCTCCTTTCAGTCTTCCTAGTAAAATGTATGGATAGGCAGCAGCATGCTGATGTAGATGCAGAGCTCATGTGCTGAGCCTTCTGCACACAAGCATATGTTGGCTGTCCTTCTTTTGATCTTCCCAGTAGAATGTGTGGATAGGCAGCGGCATGCCGATGTAGAATGAGAGAGTTCACAGAGTTCTGAAGGGGCCTAGGCAGCTCAGGATGTGAGTCTGGAACTCAAAACTGACCCATGTTAGGGAGACCTCAGCCTTTGTGGAAGTCTTAAAGAGATATAGAAGGTTCTGGGCATTTCAAGAAGCAAATTCTGGGACCTAGAGAATTCCCACATCAGGGGGACCTCAGCTGCACCTTCTATTGTGGCTTGGGAGGGAGGGCCAGGAGCTAAGAGTTCAACTCCTGGAGAAGGGCCAAATTGGTGGAGCTCTGGCACAATGAAGGCAGCTTAAGGATATCAACTCCCCAGCAGAAGCAGTTCCAAGAGGGGTGCCAAAGAATCTAGCTCAACCAGTTTGGTATTTCTGCATGACTTGAATGTATGCAGAGTTCTGTCTTTCTGAGCACACACAAAACAGGAACTTCTATGCCTAAGGCAGATGTAGGCAACCTTGGCTCACCACAACTCCAGTCACAATTTATTGTGGCTGTAGATGATGGGAGTTGTAGTTCAACAACAGCTGGAAAGCCAAGGTTCCCTACCCCTGGCCTAGGGTCATAGCTAGGCAATCAACAAGGCTGGAAATAGCTGCTGATAACTCTGAACAAAAAGTTGATGAAGTTGGAGAAGAAAGGTTCGCTGTGTAGTATGGCAGACAATGGGTCTCCTTCAATCTTGCATACTTAATTGACATTTTCAGCTGGTTACATTAGAACGTATTGATGCAGTGTATGCTGTCTCTGTACTAGAGTTCCAACTTTACCTGTTGCCAAGGCCAGCACAACAGGTAGAATGTGCCAAGACTGGTGGGTTCATATGACATGACCAATCTCAGCATATCCTCCCTGAGATTGGAAGTAGGGCATGGGCACATTCCTGGGGCTCTGGCTGCTCCATTGAACTTTGAGTTCAGCATGACATGTGAAGTCACCCAGAGAGAGAAATAAAAATCTCCACCTATCTTTCTTTAAAACTGTCCCAGCTGGGACTATTCTTAGCATTGAGAGCTGTGTGCATGTACTGACTTAACAGGATAGCATGGGAAGGCAAGCAGCAAGGTAAGTTAGATGGGGAGAGGCAAGCAACAGCAACCTCCACCTTTCTGGGTAAGTGATTCCCTATTTCCCCAGCTCTCTCTGCTTCCTTTCTCATAGAAGAAAGCAGGAACAGCCAACTAAGTTTTATTTTATTTATTTATGTGGAGTTTGATGTTGCGCCAAAAACCCAAAAAGATTAACTTGATTATTTTCTTCATTGCATTACCCAAACAGAAAGTGTCTAACAAATGTCTTATTTCTGCCAAAAGTAATGTACTTCTGGAGATACCTGACACAAGCTTGCTTAGAAGTTAAGACCTAGACATAGAAACCTATCCATCTAATAATTAAAGATTAGTAAAGGCTGTTTGCACCTGCTCAGAGCATTCTATTACATCTCATATTTAAGGGCTTGGCTCTGGCTATCAAAAGAGCTTTAGGGGACAAAAAGTATTTCTGTGTAGGCTTTGCACTTGTCATTCACATGGCTCTTGCTGATTTAGATTCAGTAAGTTTCCTGCTTGGTTATGAAGCTTTATGGTGACCTTGGGCCACCCACAGTCACTCTCTGTCTAACTTACCTTACCAGATTGTTATGAGATTAAAACTGAGGGGGATTGGGATAGAGAATACCGAATGCTTAAAAATATGATGGCTGACATCCAGAAGCTGCTTTGCCCAGAGACACTCGACTGTGTGGATCCATGCAACCTAGCCATATTCACTAGGGATGTCCGAACAGGTTTGATGTCAAATGTGTTCAATGTCAAACCGGTTCAGTTCAACTGTTTGGGATCGAACCAAAGCCCGCTGGGGGTTCGTAAGTTAAAAAAAATTGTTTTGGGGGATCGAACCAAACCGCCCTGGGGGTTCGTGAGGTTTTTTTTAAAATTGTTTATTTAAAAAAAATTTACCCCCTCTTGGGGAGTTATACGAGGGGTGGGGGCATCCACAAAATTTTCCCCTCCCCTTGCCTGCCTCCTCTTCGGCCTTTCACCCTTGGTGCGGTGGCCATTTTAGAGGCTGCCATGCCTGCACAATAGGCCTCTGCGAGGCCTGGCATAACCCAGTTATACACACTGACATAAGCAAGTTCCTGGTTGCTATCCTATTTGACTTTCCCCCTTTATGTCTGTCTTTCATGGTGTGTCTATATGCAAATATTGCCTGAATTTTCCCCTTACAATATTTTCCCTGAAGCTAGTTCCTGTAACATTGCAAACTGTATGTGGAGGGAGGACATTTTGCCATTTCAATGAGTATCGGCTTTGGATGAATTGCATATGCTAATAGTCAGCAATATAGATTAATGACGGACATATCACAATTCTACATTGATGTCTTTATGGTTTGGAAAATAACCTCAGACAGGGATATGTAGTCGCCACATTTTCCACAGTTCACATTGTCATATGCACATTCAAAAGTTTGTCTGACTGCTACCCACAATTCATTTTGTTTCTCCTGCATAATATAGTTTGGATATAAATGAGTGTGCAGTCATTTAATGATTTGTACATATGGAATCATACCATGAATACACAATGTAACATATTGGTACAGGGTTTTAGTATAGTTCCACTGAAGCATATAAGTATACCCATGGAGGACATTTAATTTTCCTTACTGTAAAGGCCACATTACTTCATTTGGGGGTGGGGGATTTTTCACCACATTGAGGATTAAAGCAGTGCCAGCAGAAATCCAAAAGAACTTCATTAGACTACAATGAAGCTCAGTTTATTTCCCTGTTTGTAAATGCCAGCTTTTGAAAGTATTATAAGATTTTCAGCTTAGAATGTGTTATTTAATTCCTTCTGATTTAGATACAACTATTACATATAGCATTGACAGAGTGAGATTCCCATATGGTTTTCTCTGAAAGTCCTCTTCAGCTGTGTTATCACTATAAATAATCTCTAGCTGTATATGGGGCAAAATATAGGTACTTGTTGAACTCCTAATGTCACTTCACAGGAACTGAGAAGAAGCTTATCTGGTGTAGCTTTCTTTAAAAAAATTCCTGTTTTTGACAAAACCAACAGCATCTTATAAAACCACTGCAAATAGAACTGGTGGGGAAATATTTGTACCAGTAATGTATCACTGCCTTGTAATGCTTAAAACATAAATGTTACCAATACATTAAAAAAAATAGGTCAATGTACCAGCAAAAGTCAACTGAAAGCATCCAGTCTATACAGAAAACTGTTGGCATCTACTAATTTTTTTGCCAGACAGATGCATTTCACACCGGACCTTCAGTCATGCACTGAGGCCTTCCAGACTGGAGATACTACAAATGGTTTTTGTAGGCAAATAAAAGAACAAATTTCCATAGTGAGCCTTTATTCTATGCCAGACAGGTTCATGGCTCTCATGTATGTCAGAGAGTAAGGCTTCCATATGAGCAGTGTGGAGAGCCTAAAGGGTGTGTGTGGGGGGGGAGAGCGGGCTTGACCCGCCCTCCCTGCAGATGAGCAGGGAGCCATCCCTGGGTGGCCAGAATGGCCGCCTGGATGATTACCAGCTCTGTCACAGAGCCAGTTGGGCTGGCAGGGTCTGGGGGCCTCCCAGCCCACGGAAGTCCTAGAACACCCCGTGTGAGGGTGTGGGGCATTCTGCGGAGCCCACCCCGTGACACTGGGAGGCTTGTTGTAGCCTCCCCGTCGGAGGCTACTCGTGAGTTGCTGAAGCACGGAGTAGCGCCACAACAACACATGATCCTTTGACCCATTTCCTCCCCCCCCCCAGGTGCTCTTGTGCCCCAAACCTGGGTTAAGTGGCAGATTACCTGAGAGGCTTTGCTGCTGCACCGCTGCCGGGATCCACACAGCTCCCAGTGGTTCTCACACTCAGTTAAACCAGGCTAAGGAAGCACAGCGTGAGACTAGCCTCAGTGAGTCCTAGTCACAGTGGGAGAGTTGCGTTTTGGGCAGTTTACAAGTGTGTTAAATAAATAAATAAATAAATAAATAAATAAAAATCTTAACCTTGCATTCTGTGAATAGAAGTCCCTCCATTCACGGAATGAGGATTAGGTGCATGAAAGTCTCTTCCCATGAAAAGAAGGACTTCAGCTTCACAGAGCACAAGGTTAGGACGCAACCTGGAGTTCTGGGCTCCGTAATTAGTGGCTGACATCATGTGTAATGAAGCACTTGCACAGTTGTGCAAGGGCAAGAAAAGTACATAATTGTGGTAAAAGGGGGATATGCAGAATTGTGCTCTTGCACTATAGCACTCTTGTGCAAAAGCGACCTTTAAAACAAATGAAGTATGCTGCAGGTTGTGCGCAAGCACACTTGTGGCTGTGCAACACTAAAATGGAATGCAAACATCAGATGTAGTACAAATAGCGAACAAAACAGCTTTGTGCCAGTGCAGCATCCTTCCAGAAGTTCTTGTTACTCTGGATACCAGCCAATGTTCTTTCCCCAAGACACAGTAATCTGTTACTCAGCCTCTCCTTTTGGGTATGCATCACTGGCCAGATGTTATTTGGACATTATGTTGTACCTGTGTTCAGATATCTATACCCTTGTACAAGTGTTTGTGTGTATGACTGTACCTGTCTTCATTTTAAAAGTGAACCTTGCTATAAACATAGGACGTGTACTTCTACACCTGTGTTCAACATAGGCTATAATCCTAGTTTTCTATCCTGTTTAATCAGAGTGATTTGACTAAGATTGACCTGAAATTCTGCATTCTCACAATCAGCTCCACGGGGCTCATGGATCATGATTAACTTTTTAACCAGGATCCTTATGACTGTGACAATGCAGCCATAATGTGTGAATAACTATACCAGTCAACAGTTCCATACCTGTGTGCACTGTATACTCATTGTACGAGTGTTGAGCATAACATGTGAATAGGGCTACAGTCTGTTCACAGTCTTTTTAGCTTAGAATTTCTTTGAAACAAAGTAAAGAAGGTACAAATAAAGAAAATATATAATTCTTAAAGGAAAGCTTAGAAAAATATTGTAAAGAGATACCAAAGCAAAAAATATCTCAAATATTAATGTTAATGCTGTTAAGAAACAAACCAATTGAGGTGAATTTGACATAACTTTGTAGACAGCAGAGGGCACTGCAGCCATAGCGTATTTCCCTATGATGTTCCTTTCAGGTGGTTAGAGTTGGCATTCTATGAGTTTACTAGTGCCACTAGCAGAATGATATGTTAGTAAACTCTCTGCTATATTTCTGGAATAAACATGATACAAAGAACTCTTCTTCTAAGTGAAGCTACAAATTTAGACATTTCTAAGTGGTAGAACATCCAGAAACCATTTGGAAATATGTGCACATAACATTTGATTGTACCATTAAAATATTAGGCTACCCCACTGAAGACATTTTATAGTTTGTTAAAGCAGTTGCTTCTGTTTGGGCCTAAGGTGCAGAAGAAAGCAATTTGATCATTATTGCTTTTTGACGACCTCACCCCAGATTTGACAAATAAAACAGAAAATGATAAAACTATGCCAGCTTCCTTCCAGCTGTTGTGTGCATTTAAGGGCACTGCTATCACAATGAGGAGACAAAACAGAGGCATCAACACCTATTTGTAGCCCAGAGGAAAAAATAGATTGGCTGACATCCTAACAAAGTGCATGCAGCCGTTCAAAGTAACTTATAGAAAGTTAAAAATGCAATGAAAAAAACCAACCAGTATAAAATTAGCAAAATCAAGTAAAAATAGCTATTGGCTCACCAAAAATTCAGCCCAAGTCAAGCTGAAACACAAAAAGGCCTTGCAGCCATTATGAAAAGTGGGTAACAAATGGAGGCTTATCTCACAAGCAGTCAAGCCCAGGTTTACACAGCCAAGCATGGCAGTGCTGAGGTGCTAAACCCAATGCCAAAGACTGGTTTGCAGCCAAGGTTAAGGGCACAAATGCAAAATGGATTCAGATTATTATTAATAATAATTCCTGTCCTCAAAGGGCTCACAATCTATAACAAAACACAAAACAGCCACTGATGGGATGCTGTGATGGGGACAATTTCTCACCTCCTACTAAACAGAAGAGAACCACCACTTTGAAAGGTGCCTCTTGCCCAGTTTGCAGGGGTGAATCACATGGCATTCATACTCTAAAAAGCAAACTAAACTTCATTCAAGTTTAAACTTCATTCAAGTCATTCAAGTTTTGTACTTGCAGTCACAAGATTTAGGAGCTGTTACAAGTCCAGTTTTCAGAACATATCCATAAAGGTCTGGCCACCACCAGTTTTTATTATGCTCATTAATGTGCACATTGTTAAAAAGAACCAAAGATGTAACCAATACACACGCTCCTCAGCAATTCCTAATTATGAAAATCTCTTTGGCACTAGAGCCTCTGCCATTTAATAGGCATAACCTTCACATTTGGCCAAAGGGGGTTCAACCTCCACACACCCCCACACACCTACATGGCTTAATCGCTATCCTACAAAGAGGACAAGAGGTAGGGTCTTCTAAAATCAAACAGAGCCAAACCTGAGTGACATGTTTGCACAGAGGCCTTTTTTTTCTTTTGCTGTTGTGCATGCACAAAGGCCAAAAACAGGCCCAAAACAGGCCTGCCCACTTTGGTAGAGGGTGAGGGTGAGGAGTTCCCTCCCTCCCTTCCCAACTCTTTTTCTTTAGGGCCCCTGGTCCCCTCTTCTCTGTAGGTAAAGGGGAATCCTTACCAGATTTCCCTTGACCAGTACGACCTTGAACCCCACCCAACCAAGTTTGAATTTGATCTGAAACAGGCCTGGTTCGGGTGTGCACAAAAACAGACTGGACCCAATTTGGTTCAAATCCAATTCGACTCAAACCAGGGTTTTGGTTTTGTGTACATCCCTACTGACACCATCTAGCTACAATGCCTGGAGAGACGTCCTGGAAAAATTGTTTAAACTGTTTTATTGATCTACCTGATCAAATTTTTGAACATTTCATATCCAATTTTTCTACATTCTGGACAGGATCTCCAATCTTGCCTAATCCTGAAGTAGGCAAGCCCAGAGTACTCATAATGTCCTGATCATCAGATAGGAATCTGATGTGCTAAACAAGTAAAGCATGAATAAAGGAAAAGGAAGATTGCCTTTCAGGGGAAAAAAAACTTAGCTCAGAATTCATAGGGGGGGAAACACTTCAGTTCCAGTTCAGTTTTCCTAAAAGCTCCTGTCTATTTACTCATTAGCTCTTGTCCCAGCTCCTTTAATCAGTAGGTATATTTACTTTCTTTACATTTGCTAGTCTAAGGATTAATTGATTCAGCTTTTGGCAGCTCAGAGTGAGTATTCTTTCTGTACTGCTTGCTGTGTTCCAAAAACTGACCTTTCATTTTAAGAAAATCAATACACCAACCAAGCACAGAATTTAAGGCCTCTTGTATGGCCCAGATTTAGAGTATTAGCAGAGAAAAGAAATAGCATTTATTCAAGAATGCCCCACAGCTTGATTAAGCCATGTATGTTTGAGGTACATGCTTGTTTCTCTGCCTTCAGTATCTAGAACAGGCCTGTAGAACTTGTGACCTATTAAAATAAAACACTATAGTACTACAGTCCACCAATGATGTTTTTTGGCCTGAGAGCTGCTTGAGTATCTGCCTGTGCAGACTTAGCAGGCAGAAAATACAGCAAGGATTTCAAGTGCTGGTCAGGTGTCTTACATTGGCATCATTGGCCTGTCACACAAATCCGCAGTTAAACGAGACAGAGGTTGGAACTCCATGATGTCCAAATACGTGCAACCACAGTTTCACAGCAAAAGTGGCCTGAGGTTTGTCTTGCCAAACTCAAATTTGAACCTTGGGTTAGTAGTGAGTTTCGCTGCTGTAACCTGAAGTTTTTCAGCAACAGCATTACTTCCAAACACAGCACCATATCCGTGGTTTCGTTCATTGTCAGGAACCGTAATCTTAGAGCCAGTGGTGCAGAAGCACCTGGGACTGTGACCACGCCATGCCTACAGCATTTCTCACTGGCCACCTCTCTGAGCACCCACCCATTGTCTCTGATCCAACAAAGCAGTTGGCTGGCAACAGCGACGCTGCCATATCCCATCCCACACATGTCAGCCAGTCAAATGGCAAAGTCACCCAAGGGAATGCCTGCTTCCTGCTCTATCCCTTGCTCCTCCCTCCTGGCAATTGGGAAAAAAAGCGGACAAAGATGCCAAGATTGGCACTGCATGCTTTGCTCTCTGAAAATGAAGCAACAAAGTTGTATGTTCAGAAGCACATGCACTCGAGGTCGCAACATAAGTAGGGCAACTGCATTAGAGTGATGGGACGGCAACAGATGGCAGGGCGGCAATACACAGGGTTGTGTTTAAAGGGCCACACCAACAGAGAAGGGCCAGGCAGTAGGATCAGCATTGCTCCAGTGAAAGGACCTTTCGACATATGTGATGAGGATGGATGTGATTGCTGAGTAGACAGCGCATTCATGAGAGTGCAAGGCCCCTTCACAATTCACAAGAAGAACTGTCTGTGGGGACTGGGTGCTGGACAGAATAACTAATAATGTGGAACGATATCCCTCCTCCCATGGACCACTCTCTCATGAGAGTGCAAGGCCCCTTCACAACTCATGAGAAGAACTGTCTGTGGGGACAGGGGTACTGGACAGAATAACTAATAATGTGGAACGATATCCTTCCTGTCTGTGGGGACAGGGGTGCTGGACAGAATAACTAATAATGGACAGAATAACTAATAATGTGGAATGATATCCCTCCTCCCATGGACCACTCTCTCGTAAGAGTGTCGGGCCATGGAGACACACATGGGGGCCAGATAGCAGATGTTGCCCAACCTGGTTGCTCTGTACAAGCAAGCCCTGGAGATGGTTATCCCAGCAACACATCTCCCTGTCTTGGTGACTGCCATGAAGAAACTGTCAAAGTGTGCCCTCTGCCAGCCCATTCACCCATTTGAACTTTTCATCTTTGTTTTTGCCCGGAATGGTGTCCCCACTCTCCTAGGGTCGCTGGAAATTGAGGCTTCCCTTTTCTGCAAGTCCCCATGGCGGCAGATCTGTATACAACACAACACTGGTCCAAACCTAGGAAATTTGAATGATAGTAAAGATCTGTCCCCGGTCCCAGTGATTCCCGGTCCCAGTGATTCCACCTGGCTATTCACATGGAGCTTCAAAATCTCCTTTGGGTGCATGAAAGGCTTCCCTGGAGAGGAGGGGGTCGCTGTGAAAAAGTTCTATCATCAACCGGAGAGATTGGGGCCCCTCCGCAAATGGTGCCCCTTTGTTGGGTTACCTCAAATAATGAGCGTGCAATCCAATAGAATATTGAAGGTTCTGGCAGGCCTAAGGTCCTCCCCAGTAGACTGGCCCTTTCATGATAGTGCTAGTCATCGACAGCACATCACCATGGGGGCAGGAGTGTGGTTTGGTCTCCATGGAATGCTTTGCTTGGGGTGAGCCCTCGCGAGAGTATCCTTGGTCACAGCAGGCCAGACCCCAGGATCCTTTGTCTCCCTGATATACATATCCCTCCTAGGAAGTAATCATGTTCCCTTCCCTTTCCTGAGTAACAGAAAAATAGTTATTTTCAAGATGTGGTAACTGTGCTAACTCCTCCTGATTCATACGTGAAAACACTTGTGGCTGTGGCTGTTTGAAACAGAACTTTGTATGCCAGAGTCCATGAGGCAAGTTTTTCTGTGAGCTATTACTTCCCTGTTCAGTTTGGATGACTCTCGCTATGCCATCGCAAATCTTCTTTTTATGGTTCATGCTATCATGGTTGAATCTGCCAAAACCACGTGTGGAGCTACTTCACAGGAATGCTAGCCAAATATATGTGTGCCCGGCACATGTGAATCAGGCCTTCACAGAACAGACAGGAGATATGTGAGCCACGTCTATGTCTACTTTTCTTCTGCTTTGGCAAAAGAGGTATAATAATTTGATAAATACTTTCTCAGCATTGGAACATTATGAGTTCAGTAAGGGCCAGGAAAAGGGAGTGGAATATCTTGCCCAAATATGTATTGTAACAAAAAAAACAACACACAACTCTCCACCAGTGTTCCTGGTAACAGAGATTTCCAAATGTTATGGACTACAAGTCCCAGCTGCAACCACGTTTGGCTGGAGATGATGTGAATTGTAATCAAGAATATCTTGGGATCCCTATTACAGGAAACAATGGTATCCACTTATTTCACTCTTGCTGTGTGCCATATCACATCAAATAAGCAAAAGAGAATCGGTTAAAATAAGGAGATTAGGAGATGAGAGCTGGTCTTGTGGTAGCAAGCATGACTTGTCCCCTTAGCTAAGTAGGGTCCATCTTGGTTGCATATGAATGGGAGACATTATGTGTGAGCACTGTAAGATATTCCCCACAGGGGATGGAGCCACTCTGGGAAGAGTAGAAAATTCCATGTTCCCTCCCTGGCATCTCCAAAATAGGGCTGATAAAGAGATTCCTGCCTGCAACCTTGGAGAAGCCACAGCCAGTCTTTGTGGACAATACTAAGCTAGATGGACCAATGGTCTGACTCTGTATATGGCAGCTTCCTATGTTCTTGTGTTCCTAATCCTCCTTCTGGCTTAAGGGAAATATATTTTTGGAAAATGCACAGGCTCAGGCTTGTCAGACCTCCAAAAGAAGAGTTGGACTGCCATGGGAGATGGTTTCCTATGTGTCTTACAGTCTGAACAAAGTGCACTGATTGTGCTGTTAAAGTGAAGGCTTGGAGGGATAAGACCAAGAGGAGATTTCAGCTCAGAGACTTTTGTCTATTGAACTGTGTATGTCTGTGTGTTTACAGAATCCATGGGCTACAACATTTTAAAACCACTTCAAGAAATAACATTTCAAGCCCAGAGCATACAAAATGCATGGAAACCTAGGCCACTCTGTACACGTGGCCAACATTTTCAAGCACTATGTTAATATTATTCCTATTCTGCTAGCTGCCAGTGTGGGGGAAAAAAATACTAGCTGTGCTGTTGAACCTAGACAAGAACTTACTGTGTCCCATGTGCCTTTTCCACTGAACAAACTGTGGAGAGACAAGGACAGCTGTGAGCTAATGCAATGTTAAAAAAAAATAGAGTACTACTCTAGTCTGACTTACATAAACAAGCATTCACTCTTCAATTCCTAATTCAAATTCACATGAAAGAAGCTGAAGTTTTATGTGGACTAAGATTCAGTTATACAAAAAAAAAAAAAAAAGCCAGCATTTTCTTAGGGTGAGTGCGCTCCTTTCAATATTCAATAGTAGCAAAGTTTGGTTTGCTAAGGAAGGAAAAAAGAGTCTGCAAAACAACCTATCATGAATACAATATCAAGATTGAACTAGGATGCAAGGGTTTGTATGTTGTCTTTGCTGGGTCCACATATTTAATAAATGGGAATCATTTCTCTAAGACATTATTGAAAAAAGATGGGTTGAATGCTCCTTTGATGTGGAATGAGATATTGTCCATGAATAAGAGTTCTCATGTTTAATCAGACCAACTTGCATTTAGTGGCAGTAATTGCTTTTCCACTGGTCAGCTAGCTGCAATTAGTAGCTGTCAACAAAATTAATTCTCTTCTAATTTCTGGTATAGTCTTGACAACCAAACATCCTAAAAGACTACTGTAGGCTCCAATGAGATGGCATAGTAAGTGATAGATTTAATGCATTGTAGAGATCAAAAGTACTGCCCTGTGTCTTTTGCTCTTCAAGCATAATCAGAGATGAAAGCATGTCCCTCTGACTTCACATGTGCTCCAGCAATAATCGCCACCTAATGGCGCAGTGGGGAAATAACTTGCCTAGAGAACAAGAGGTTGCCGGTTTGAATCCCTGCTGGTATGTTTCCCAGACTATGGAAAACACCTATGTTGGACAGCAGTGATATAGGAAGATGCTGAAAGGCATCATTTCATACTGCATGGGAGATGGTAATGGTCATGGCTCTGTGGTCACCAGAAGTCAACACCGACTCGACAGCACAACTTAACCATTTACCAGCAATGATCAGTAGAGTTGGCCCTCGATATCCATGGACTCCAGATCTGCAGTCCATTTCACATATCCGCGATTAGGACTTGGAGACACAGTTTCATTAGAGACCCAGTTTTATCTATGGGTAGACAAACAGGCAAAATTTGCCTATCCACAGTTTGGAGTGGCTGGAAATGACCTGGAAATGATTTCCAATGTCATATCTGACTGCCATTTTCCAGCAGAGTGCCATTTTGTGGCTTAATTTTTTGGGGGGAGGGGTAATATTTGACTGTTGCTGGGGGTTGGGGGCATTGTTGGAGACCTGGAGAATAAGAGACTGTCCTTTTCTTCTCTTATTTCAGCCCTCCCTTGCTTTTTTGAACCCTCCCCCCTTTTTGGTAGGAATCCTTCAATTTCCATTGACTCACGTTTTTGTTATTTGTGGTTTCCATATCTGTGCCTATAGGTAAGAATGGATCTTGCATGAATAATGAGAGCCACCGCTGTTTATTAATCTTGTGCTGCTTAACAGAAATGAAGTATCATCTTCCACAGGCAAAGCTGTTGTCCTCCTTTCTGAAATATGCAGTTGTCAGCCAGGTCTTTCCTCCCTCTGCTTGTGGTCATGATCAAATAGTGCAACTGAATCTGGGAGGGAAAGAAAACTGTAAAGTAGTGGTATTAAGTACTAGGAGCTTCTCTGAAGAAGCTAAGAATATAAGGGTAACTGAGTGCAGGTAAGCGTGTTCTTAAATAGGAGCTTATTTGCACTATAGAAGAAATGATGTGGATGAAATTAGTGCTTCAGAAATCAAGATATGTGTGACGCACTAGCCCTATTCAGACATTATGTTGGACAAGTGTAAAAAGTTCTGTAAACTCATACCTGTGTTTGTGTGAATGACTGTTTTCATTTTAAAAGTGAAGCTGGATACAGTCACCTCGAATGCATCATTGTACAAGTAGGATGTGTACTGCAGTATCTGTATTCAACATAACATGAATAACTGTAAACTTGCTTTTAAATGTTTCTGTTTGTAATGGTTTTAAACTGTTTTTAAATTTGTTTTGTTTTAAGCTGCTTGTTTTAAATGATTGATTGTCGATTTTTGTTTTGTTGTGCAGTGCCCAGAGCATCTGGATGGGGCAGTACAGAAATATAATAAATAAATATTCAACAGCATGTCTGAATAGGGCTTCTATAGACAGACAGACAACTTGAATCTCACTACTCCATTTATTCTCCAAAATTCAAAGAAGACTTCAAAATAAATGGCATTGAAAAACTGGCCTCGTTGCCCTGCAGTACAGGCATACTTACACTGAACATTATGCATATATTTTTTCTATAACTCAGTGGGAAAAAAGAAGAAAGTGATTTCCTAAACACAATCCCTATCAGCTTGTTGCCCACACAGAAGCAGGAGCCAGAAATCCAGCCATACATTCATTCAGCAGTATGAAGACGGAATATGTCACATTTGGCATGACTGAGGGAGGGGGGAATGTGAATGAACCCTAGCTGAGGCCTCTGGAAGTCTGTCTGGAAATCACAAGCTTGTAAACCAGCAGCGTTTCCTCACTGAAATGTGAAGTAATTTCAAGCTGAGTCAACACCAAACAAGACAACTTCAACTGGCTGAAGGGAAAGCAGCCCAAATGGAAAAAGTGTGTGGATGCTGTACGTGCAACAGAGTTTAAGAGCATAGCATTTTAAAAGGCAAATTATATCATGCTCCCCAGATCCACATCTTGACTGTAGCTTTGTTGCATCATTTTTTTAAAAATTGCCTAGCTATTTAAAAGGCCTTTCCTTAATCTAACATAAAAAGACGCTTCCGTATGACTACAAGGCCAATAAGTTATTAATTTTAAAGACTAAAACAGATTCCATTGCTCCTACTTACAGAGGCATTCTTTTCAACCAGTCGTTCTAGGAGGCTGGACACATTCAGTAGTTTGCAGCCTTCTTAAATGTTTCTTTAATGCTAGATCCCTGTTAATAGAGCAGAGAGACACCTTTTAAAGCAGCAATTCTCTTATATTTAGCCGGGGGAGAGCAACTGGCCCTGTCCAACCCCAGCACAGTGCCCCTCCAGTGGCTGTTGCTGGTATCTGCCTTATGTTTCTTTTTAGTTTGTGAGCTCTTTGGGGACAAGGGAAAATCTTATTTATGTATTATTTTTCTGTGTAAACTGCTTTGAGAACTTTGGTTGAAGAGTGGTATATAAATATTTGCAGCAGTGGTAGTAGTAGTAGATGAGCCCTTTCTCAAGACCAGTGAGAAAGGGCAATAAGGTCAGTGGGGAAGAAGCCCTGAAGAGCTTACCTCTCTGCACATGAACAGTTCTCTTTCCTTGAGCGGGCAGATCACCCACCCAGACAAGCACCGACTGCTGCTGGTAGCTCCAAGGGCCGGGGTCCCAGGATGCATCACCTTACTTCTGGGCAATCCCACAGCCCTCACTGGAGAGACCGCTCGCCTCTCTCCCTCCCTCCCACCTCTTTCTTTCTTTCTTTCTTTCTTTCTTTCTTTCTTTCTTTCTTTCTGGGAGCTGAGGGGTCGCTAGCCGCCACCACCATGGAAGAGAGCGCCCACCCCGGCACACCAGTCCTTCTCTTCCCCACTTTTGCTCCCCCATTTATTTTGTTATTATTAATAAATAATAATAATAACATCACACACATTCCACAACTCCAGGAGGAGGGGCAGATAAATGTGTTTCAACAAGAATATAGACACTCCTGCCTGGAAAATATATTTCAGTGGATGGAAAATATGAATGGCCACCAGCTTACCATGAAGCATTAAACAACCCTTTACTCTTGTTCTGAAACCGCTTCCCTATTCTGTCACAATTTGCAACACATTAACACACTAAACATTGCAAATCTTGTCGTCCAGAAAACGCCCAACTCTCTCAAACTGTTTTGACAGTCTTCCTTGAAAACAGAACCGCATACTGAACAAAACCATCATCACCTTTGCTATCATGAGCAATAATCCTTCAATTCCCATTACCAGGAGAAACCGGACTAAGGGAGCCTAGCCCATTTTTTCCTGGTCGAGTGCTGCAATGGGAGCTGTGTGGCTCCCAGCAGCAAACTTCCCTAAATGCCCCTTGCCTTAAATGAGGTAGAGCGTGTGCTCCGCTAAGCCTGGGTTTTTTATAGTGAGTTACCACGGCATGGCTCCACCCTGTGGTGACTCATGAGGAAACCCCTGACCGGGAAGCTGCAACAAGCCTCCCAGCATGGGGGTCTCCACAGAATGCCCCATACACTCACACATGCTGGGACTTCCGAGGGGCATGCTGAGACTTCTGAAGGCCAGGCAGTCCCCGATCCCCACTGCACCTACTGACTCCGTGTTGGAGCAGGTAATCGTGTGGGGCTAGCCCCTCAATTGTCTGCAGGAAGAGTGGGCCACGCAAAACCCTTATAGGCTCTCCACACAGCTCCTGTGGAGAGCATCAATATGTATCAAATTCAGGAACAGTGGGCCCCTGAGGTTATAGGCTATCTGTAATTTGTAGGTCAGATTAGACAATGGGGCTATTCTCATGATCAGCCAAAATCGGTCTAGGAGAGCCTAGCCCAATTTTGGCTGATTGTGTAAACCACTGGGCTCGCAGGTGAGCTGGGTGGCTTATAAGCGGCTAGCCTGCTTTTTTAGCCCTCCCCTTAGCCCGGGTTTGCGGAGCAAGCTCCGCAAACCCAGGCTTTCTGATTGTGAGTAGCTGTGGTGCGGCTCTGTGCCATGTCTACTCAAGAGGAGACCCCTGGAGGGGAGGTGAAAAGTTGCCTCCCAGCTCCGGGGGTCTCCCCAGTATGCCCTGTGTGCTCGCGCAGGGCATACTGGAGCTTCCGGGACCGCGCGGCCCCAGAGCTCCCCAACCCCCGCCGGCTCCATCACGGAGCCAGGAATTGTGTGGGTGGCCGATCCGGCTGCCCAGGGCTCACACTTGCTCATGTGCGGGGAGAGCGGGCTTAGCCCGCTCTCCCCGCTCAACTTTGCAAACCGGGTCTCACTGATCGTGAGACCCGGCTCAATATCTTTTAGCACAGCAAAATTGTACACTGAAAAGTGAATGCAAGATTCCATTCAGTTAACAAAAATTAAATTACATACAGCTTTACAAATGTTCATATCCACACATAATATAACCAATGAATCTCTACATTGTCAGTACCATGGTACAGAAGGAGGTTATACATTCCCTGATATATTCAAGTGTGTAGGCACAAAGATGCATATCAAGGAGTCCTAAATCCTCTCTCTAGAGACTATTTACATATGGAACAGTTCTTCCTCTGATTTGCATAAAGAGAGAAGAGTCCAGTGCACCTATACTGCTATAATGTTTAACAAAGAACCAGATTGGTTCTTTGCACCCATGCACCCACTTGGACTGTCTTGCCTCCTATAAAAAAGTCCCATAACCCCAACTGCTGACAGGCTTGAAAGAAGGGATCACGAATACAGCCAGCGTTTGAATAGGTTCAACCAATTCAAATGCTAGCTGCATTTCTGATTCCTCCTTAGTCCTTTCATCATGCCTGTCAGCTGAAGTATTTATGGGACATTTCTATGGGGGCAAGACAGTCCAAATGAGTTTTTACAAAATTATAGAAGCTTGAAGAACCTTTATGAATAGAGCCTTATGCAGGTTACTTTTAAGTATATTAAAGGAATTTCCTGATGCTCAATAGGAAAATTCCCTTTGTATATTTGCAGTAGTTCTGCTGCTTCTCTCTCATTCTGCATCATTCCCCTTCATTAGGATAATAAACTTTGCAAGTCTGTCAATAAAAGAAACTCCCCTCTCTCAAGCATAGCATATCTTTTATAAGCGTAGCAAGGTTGTTTTTCTTGCCTCCTGCTGGGACCATTCACATGACTTTCTTAAATATGTTTTTAGCATCAGACAATGAGGCTATTCACACATGCATGCAAAACTGGGCTAAGGAAGCCCAGCACTGTTTTGCACATGTATGTGAGCTGCCGGGATCATGCCTCAAGCGGCAAACCCATCTACAGAGCTTTGCTTGAAAATGAGGTTAAGGGAGTGAGTCCTCCCTTAACCCTGTTTTCCAGACTGTCTGTAAGCTGCGACTGCAAGTGGCTGTGGATAGCAGACTTGGGGTGGGGTGGGGGAATCCCTATAATGCTCAGTGCACTTGCGTGGTGCATTATTGAAGCTTGGGAGGGGAGATGCAGGGTGACATGTTCCAGCACGCCAGTCCTCGGAGCTGCTTGTCTGGGCGGGTGCTTGTCTGGGCAGGCGATCTGCCCACCCAGGGACCGTGTGAGGATCATCTGTGGGGAGGTAAGTGCTTTTGGGCTTCCTTCATAGAAACATAGGAGGCTGCCATATACTGAGCCAAACCATTGGTCCATCTAGCTCAGTATTGTCTACACAGACTGGCAGTGGCTTCTCCAAGGTTGCAGGCAGGAATCTCTGTCAGCCCTATCTTGGAGATGTCAGGAAGGGAACTTGGAACCTTCTGCCCTTCTCAAAGTGGTTCCATCCCTTAGGGGGAATATCTTACAGTGCTCACATATCAATTCTCCCATTCTTCCATGCAACCAGGGCACACCCTGCTTAGCTAAGGGGACAAGTCATGCTTGCTACCACAAGACCCGCTAACCCACAAAAACAGGTAGCCCTTTCACATTGCACATGAGAAAGGGCTAATTGGCCTCTATATAGCTCTTCCAGACATCATTGAATGTTTCTATTAATGGCTTCATGTGACCTGCTGAAAGTCAGTAAGCAGTCTGGGAGAAGGACTGGAGGTTCCTGCAGCCCATGAGGATGTTTGTCCAAACTCATTGAAGTCCAGTTGGCAAACCAACCCAACTTGTTATCAATTCCAACCCGAGGTTCGTAACCAAGGGCTGAAGTTGGCTTGACAAGGTTGGTAACAACCTGGGTTGGCCAGTTGCCAATCAGACTTGGGAAGGATCAGACAGGAGCATGTGCACCGTGGAACCTCTGGTTCCTTCTCTTCCATATGGCTTACCAACTTTTAGTGGGTTGTGTGAACCCACCCTATATCAGCAACAGACGTCTCCAGAAGTGTCCATGAAAAAACCATGCAGTTATGGTGAGGAAAGTCATTCCAGGGTGCCTCAGACATGGGAATATATGGTAAGGGGTACACTGTTACTTCCTGCAGCTCCTAATCCCAGCTCTCAGATTTTCTTGTTGTATGTCCAGTTAGGCTGAAAGTTATCTCAAAGTCTGCATGCAAAATAGAGTGAAATAGCAAAAAAGACAATGTTGTGTATATTTATACAGCCAATGGGAAAAAAGTCTAACCCCTTCCCCTTCTCTCTCTCGCACACACAACCCCTCCCCCCATACCTGATACAAATAACAAATTCTGATGTTATTTTCTTTTCACTAGAAATAGGTCAAGTCCACTGAAGTCTATGAAGAGTCCCATATTAGCTGTGATTTGCATTAGACGCTTAAGGAGAAGAGGCTAAAATGTGTAAGACAATCCAAACAAATCATCAAGAAAAACCTCATGCTGCCTTTTCTGAGCCTCAGCATTGTGTTATACAGGAACCAGAATGGAATGAGGAAAATATATTCCCATGTAATATCAGAGGCCAGTTCTGTGCAATAGCATAGATGACATCAGATGTCAGCTGATTGTGCCCTTAGCACTGCTTGATATTGAACAACATTAATCTTGTTCCTTGAGCACTGATTACACCTAAGAGTATATAAATTAAATTGAGAAGACAAATAGCCAGATCTGCAGCCCAGTTTAGCCACAGCATGTGGATGGAAGCTGTTTGGATTTAACTTGGTTGCGAATAGAGCTAAAAGCACATTACTTTTAAAAATGGTTTGGGAGAAGCTGAAAGCTGCCAAAATATACATTCAAATATTACACAGAAAAAGCCAAACAGTTTAGCTTTAGTTTACAACCGGGGTTCCTAATCTGAGCTACTCCAGATGTTGCTGAACTACAACTCTCATCATCCCCAGGCACAATTTATTGTGGCTGGATGATGGGAATTGTAGTTCAGCAACATCTGGAGTACCACAGGTTGGGAACCCCTGGTTTACAATTATTGACAAATCCTCCGGTAAACCATTAAGTACAACAGAGTGTAGCCTGAGACCTCAGTTATATAAGGCAGGGCTTCTCAAATGACTTCTCAAATTGGACTACAATTCTCATCATCTCCAGTCACGAGGCCATTTTGAGTCCCCCTGATATGAAATCTTCCTGTTCCTGATTAGAATCTTCAGTTTCCATGACAGACAAAAGGAGTTAATGTCTGCGGCAGCAAATGGGAGGTTTTGAATACCAACCATATACCCTTAGTGAGGAAGAAAGAAAAAACCCCATAACATTTCTAAACAGCAATTAAGAGAAAATGCCCAACTGATGTTCAAGATTAAAGGAAGATGACAAAAACAAATCTATTTTTAGGAAGCAAGGTTACAATTATGGCAGCAATCAGGCTTTTGAAATGAGCAGTCTATACTCCATTATTCAGGCAGTAATCTCATCACTTTAACTTTATTAGAGAGTTTCCACAGTATGTAGTCACACTGTTTGCTAACTCATTATCTGGCTCTTTAAGCCTTTCTGATATACCTTTGAATTTTTAGTCTGCATGCAGGAGGAAAAGCCTTTTTCAGCTACAGGCATTAATGATTTGCCTCTAAGGCCTGTGGAGAAGAAGGTTAAACACACCATAATGAAATATTTTGAATAATATTTGTGTGTGTTTTTCCAGAGGACTGGAAAAAAACCAGAGAATGTACCAAACTTTCCATTATTTCACCCTATTCCTTTTTATTTTCCTGATTCTCAATGAGAGACACCTACAGTCTGAATCATAATAATGGGTCAATCCACATCTTGCTGAAATCAATAGCAGAACTCCAACTGATGTTCTGACCCATGTCAGTTTTTACATGTGAGAAATCAATTTGTAGCTCTGAAATGGGTGAACATTATTTACAGTGATGGCATTTAGGAAATGCTTGTTAACTAAAATAGCAGGCATGGCATGTTTACACAAAGCAGTAGTCCAAATAAATGCTCCAATAAATGTCTCCTGGGTCATATTAAAAAAACCAAACTAGGTTACCGAGGTAACTGCATTTAGATGTCATCTTTGAACTAATTCTAGACCTTCAGTGGGGCCAGCCAATGGAGTCATTGTACTGACCTTTAGAACATTCAGGAAGAAAAATCTGCTTGATTTTCATTGGGGAAACATAGAACGTGGGATGTGTTGCAGAATGAAAAGAATGAACTCTATTATTCATAAAAGCCATGAATGATCAACTGGTAGAGATGCATGAAGAATGAATCACCCCAGACACCACAGACCTGTTGACTTGAACCGGACGTGTCAATTTTCCATCTGTTCAAAGAATCTTCATAGCACAGAGGTGATGTAGTATGCCAGTGTGAGAGATGTTTTCCTGTGGTACTCTCCCACCCACCCACCCCACCACCAATTTCTCTCTTCATTTTCCTACTACTGAAGCATTAATTATTATTAGTATTATTAGTAGTATTTAATTGATTTCCATACCGCCCTTCCAAAAATTGCTCAGGGCAGTTGAGTTTACACAGAAAAATAATAAATAAATAAGATGGATCCCTGTCCCCAAAGGGCTCACAATCTAAAAAGAAACATAAGATACACACCAGCAACAGTCACTGGAGGCACTCTCCCCCTGCTAAATAAAGAGACTCACCATGTTAAAAGGTGCCTCTTTGCTAAGCTGGCAGAGAATTCCCTTTCGGTTCTTTGGATTTTGCTCATACGCTGTTTGACTGCTTCCATATTTTATGTAACTCTAGGCCCCTTCATGTGAACACTATTTGTGCTGCAAATGTGCTTAGAACAAATGCATGGTGGCAAGTTCGCCTCCGCCCCATGTACATTTACTTCACCATCTGTCACTGAGCATGTGTAAAATGCATGTGAATAGGTATGTTGGCATGTTCTCTGACTGAATGCAGAAGCCTGTGCCCCTGCAGCTTAAAGCACCATACAGATCTGAATGAATAGTGAATAGGTCAAGAGGTGAGGCATGCCACCACAGGTCTGTGCCTCTCCTATTTTTATTTGTTTATTATTTCTTACATTTTAATCCTTCTCTTCCTCCAAGGAGCCCAGAGTGATGTACATGGCTACGTCTATCCTCACAACAACCCTCTGAGGTAGGTTAGACTAAGAGATAAGCCCAGAGTTACCCAAGGAGCTTGATGGAAAAATGGGACATTGAACCTGGTTCTCCCTATTCCTAGTCCAACACTTTAACCACTACATTTGTTTTTAAGCACTGCTTGTTTTAAGCAGTGTGTTTTAAATGGTGTTTGTTTTTATGTTTTTTTAAACTTGTTGTGCACCACCCAGAGCCTTTGGATGACGTGGTCCATAAATGTAATAAATAAATACTACATAATACATAATACATCTTGTGGGTTCTCATCTATGCATATGTATTTAATCACATTTCTATGCCACCGAATCACAATGACTCAAGCCAGTTTACATTGAAAATCAATTATTACAACAAAACAGTTAAAATGATCTAAAACAAATTAAAACCATCTGAAATAAATTAAACCATCCAAAACCACTTAAACCATTTAAAAACATCTAAAACTAACCAAACGTCTGTTTAAACAGGTAGGTCTTCAAAAAGCCACCAGAGACGAAAAGCCTCCTACGCCAACAGGGGAGTGCATTTCAAAGCCCAAGGGTGACGATAGAGAACGCCTGACCCTGAGTCACTGCCAAATGGACTGGCCTCCACTGCAGACTGACTTGCAGATGGGCGCATGTAGAGAGGCATGATCTTAAATAACCCAGGCCTACGCTGTTTAGGTCTGTTGTGTGAGTAGTGCTATGCTAGCACAGTGTGTTCTTGGTTTCATCCCACGTCACTGTGATAATATCTGAAAGCCTGGACCTCCTTAGGCAAGACCAAGTGTATGAATTCCTCCAAACTGTTGGCTTCCCTCCTGGTGATAACTGGAAGTGAAAATACTATTCCATTTCTCCTATCCCTGTAATGCTGGGCTTGCCAATATTACCACAACAGTACGGCGCCCTATGTCCGTGCAGTGTTTAATCCCCGCCCCCCTCACACACACACTGCCTGACATGTGCATCCCTAGTCAGTGTACATAAGTTAAAATACAAGTACAAAACAGGATAAAATGATTAAAATAATTTTATGATGCAAAGCAGACCATTTAAAATTAATTAAAAGCTTGAGGAAACAAGTATGTCTTAAGGGTCTTTTTAAAAATAGCCAGAGATGGAGAAAGGGCTTTATAGGTCATAACCAGCACTTTGTATTTCGCTTAGAAACATAGTGGTAGCCAGAGCAGTTCTTTTAAGATTGGTGTTATATTGTCTCTTTGGGTTATCCCGGAGACTAGCCTGGCTTCTGCATTCTGGACCAATTGTCATTCTGGACCAATTGTCAATTGACTATGTACAAAGGCAGTCCCACATAGAGTGCATTACAGTAGTTGAGCCTGGAGGTTACCATCATATGTAGCAGTTTTAAGGTCATTTTCCTCCAGAAATGGGCGTAGCTGATGTATCAGCCAAAGCTGATAAAAAACATCCCTGGTCATTGCCTCAACCTGAGAAACCAGAGAGAGTTTGGGATTTTATTGTTAAATTTGTATACTGCCTTTCATTAAAACAATCTCAAGGCGGTTCACACAAAAATTAAAAACAAGACAATAAAAATGACACAATTAAAATATTAAGCTAAAATATAAAACAAATCTGACTAAAAAGATTAAAAATATAAGCATAAGAACTGAACAAAATACAAAGAAGCAGCAGTAGAGACAATCATATAAAAGCCTGGGTAAAAAGCCAAGATTTAACATGCTTTCTAAAAACTGTGATGGAGACCGAGGAGTGAATAGCCACAGGGAGAGCATTCCAGAGTCTGGGGGCAGCAACAGAGAAGGCCCTGTCTTGTGTGCATGACAGCTGAGCCTCCCTCATTGTCAGCACTTGGAGCAGAGTCCACTCAAATGACCTCATCAAGCGGGCAGCAACCCTTGGGAGCAGGTGGTCCCTCAGGTATCCCAGGCTCAAACTGTTAAGGGCTTTAAAGGTCAAAACCATCACCTTGAATTGGACACAGAAACAAACTGGTAGCCAGTGCAGCTCTTTCAAAATGGGTGTGATGTGATCTCAACGGGCAGCTCTAGATATAACCTAGCTGCCGCATTTTGCACTAGCTGCAATTTCTAAATATTCTTCAAGGGCAGCCCACAGTAATCCAGCCATGACATGACTAAGGCATGGGTACCTGTGGCCAGATCTGCCTTCTCGAGAAAGGGACGCAGCTGGCGCACTTGCCAAAGACGTGCAAAGGCACTCCTGGCCACCACCTCCACCTGTCCCAGGATGACCTCTCCCAGAGGTTTCATGTAGATGTTAAACAACATAGGGGACAAAACAGAACCCTGTAGGATTCCACAGGCCAATGGCCATGGAGCCAAGTAGTAGTCCCCCAGCACCACCATCTGGACCCTCCCCCTAAGAAAGGCCCAGGGCTTCCAATTCCCATACTCGAGAGGCAGTGTAGAAGGATACTATGGTTGATGGTATAAAATGCTGCTGAGAGGTCCAGCAGAACCAACAGAGACACACTCCCCCTGTCTAGTTCCCAGTGTAGGTCATCCACTAGAGCGACCAAGGCAGTATCAGTCCCATATTCAGGGTGGAAGCCAGATTGAAAAGGGTCCAGATAATCCGTATCATCCAATGTCTTTGCAACACGAAACAGCTGTGCTGCTCTGCACTGAGCAGATACAATGGGGTGGAGAAAACAAATTTCTTCGCCACCCCCACCTCCACAGAGTAGTCCCTAAAATGGGCTCTAGAGTGTGTTTGGTTGGATTTGTTATGACTCTTTCTCCTATTGAATTCCTCTTCCTATTGAATTACTGCCAATAATACCAATCTTGGGGCCAAGGGGCCTCCCACCACTGATGCAGATCCAGCGGCAGCGGGGAGACACCACAAAATCTGAGAAGGTGCCCCTGTGCCCTTTTGCCCACCCCCAACCCATTTTCAGATAGGGAATTCTGCCCAGCCCCCTTTGCATCTAAAGGGGAATACTTACCAGATTCCCCTTTACAAGCAGGGTCATCAAACTGGGTCGAACCAGTTCAACCCAGTCTGACAGCTCAAACTGAACCACTGCCGGTTCTATCAAACTGGCTCGTGGACTGGGCAACTCGGTTTGAAACTACCCATTTCAGTTCTGTGCACACCCCTTGTATAGCCCTAGAACTCTTAAGAGGGCGCTCCGGCTCTCTTAAACAGCTTTCCCAGCATTGAGAAAAGTGTACGGCCGTGCAGGCATCAACACAGTGGGAATTGACTCTTACAGTGAAGGTGTTTTGCCAAAGCGGCCCCTGCATGAAAAATCGTAAAGATCACTGCTTTATTGAGTTCTGTTCTCATTCTTTTTTATAACTGGCAGACGCAATCCATACAATATATTTTGATAATAATTGGGAGCTGATCTATTTTATGGATTAAAAGAAGCAGTCAGCATACTGTATTCTTGTTGTAAGAAATCACTATAGAAACATACTTTATGTTACATTTTTTCCCTCCCACTCATGGCACAGCCCTCCCAGATTGTGCTTTAGGATTTGAGATGGAACTTCCAGCATTGACCTTATTCATTCAGGGCCATGCTTCTGCTGCTGACCTTGGATGATGCATTACATACTAGACCTCCCAGCTTGAACTTGCTATCATCTTAATACGAAGGCAAAAACTAGTATTGCTTGTTTAGCTATGTTATTTAATTCAAATGTATGGGAATATTAAGAGGATAACTTGAGGCTAAGACTCACTGTCCTTCCACTTCTCTGATATATGGCTTTCAGATGCTCATTTTATGACACACTGTTGACAGAAGAGCAAAAGCTTTCAACATAAAAGGTCCCAGGTTCCATCCTTGGTATTTCCTTCTGCAAGGAGCACAGTCTAGGAAAGACTTGGAGGCCATACTACAATACTCAGCTAATATAAGGCATGATAATGTACATGTGCAAGCTATTTTTTGTGGGCAGATGAATGCCCCAGCTGACGTTAGCAGCCCGCACTTGTACACCTATGCTATCAGCACGCGCGCGCGCACACACACACACACACACACACTTTATATCCCGCTCTTCCTCCACTGAGCCCAGAGCAGTGTACATGGTTATGTTCATCCCCACAACAACCCTGTAAAGTAGATTAAGCTTAGAGAGACATGACTGGCTCAGAGTCACTCAGTGAGTTTTATGGCTGAATGGGGATTTGAACTCAGGTCTCCCCAGTCCTAGTCCAACACTCTAACCACTGCCCAACAAAGGCCTTGCATGCACTTGCACAATGCTCACTGTGCCACTCTTGCCTCCACCACCTCCTCCCAGTGTTAGAAGAGAAGGGCAGGAGTTGCTGGCTGCCCCCTTAGTCTGCCACAGAGTAGCCACCACTTGCTTTACCTAGCAAACAACCTCATGGGCTGTCCCTGCAGTCACCTATGACTCTGGCCTGGTCCTGATTGTGCCCTTATGTTGGTCTGTTTATGCACAAGGCCCTTGAAGAGGGATGCCACATTCTTGTTGGAAGAGGGCAGGTAACAGGGAAGTCCTTGTTTCCTGGAGGCTCTCCATTGCGGTTCAGAGCTGCTACATCAACAAGGGATGAAGATTTCTCAGTATAGGTTTCATGTTAATGAATACGATGAATATTTATTTACTGCTTTTCGATTAAAAGTTCCCAAAGTGGTTTAGATAGCTAGATAGAGGTTCCTGTCTCCTGGGCTTACAGTCTCAAAAAGAAACATAAGATAGACACCAGCAATAGCCACTGGAGGGATGCTGTGCTGCAGATGGATAGGGCCAGTTGCTCTCTCCTTGCTAAATAAAGAGAATCACCATTTAAAAAGGTGCACAGTTAGCAAGGGACATTTCATGTTAAGAACATGAAAGTTTACCTCGCTTGTGAGGATCTTTGAGAAGCAACTTTCTGGCTCCAGTCCAGATTGATATATCCCATGTTTATCTCTTTCTTGGGATGAACTTTTAAACAAATGCTAAATGTCTACTTAAATATTTTAAACTTAGCACATTAAGCATTTTTATATTTTAAAAAAATCATAATTAAATATTTCATGGGCACAGGCTCATTACAGGCCTTCAACCAAAAGAGTCAAGAACTTTGATCATTTAACTCTCCCTTGCAAGATAGTGCTTATTAAATATTCAACATGCAAAGATCTTCATTTGGCATACAGTTAAATCCACTGAAATTAAAGTCACATTAACAAGCATGCCAATGCAGGCATACAGTGAATTGTATCATAATGAACCTGTCAGTTCTCAGGTTGCTTTTGCACTTTCACTGGATGCCTGCTTCATCACTTGCCTGTTCCCCACAGAGCAGCTGAGTTGTACAGTCAACAGTTCAGCATGGGAAATGATTGGGAACGATGTATCCATTTCATCACAAACAAAGGAACTGGAGTGTTTCAAATAAGTGGGATTAATAGAATTTGACTGGGGTGTCTCACTGGAATTTTATTAGGAGGCTCTTGGAGGCTCATGAGAGAGATTTAGCTGAGAGCAGACCTTGTCACACTCCTAATGACTTCACTGGGGGCATGTTGGGGTCTGATTTTGCATAGAGTTTAACTTTGAACAAAATAATCTATGGCTGTATTTGCAGGTAACGTGAAACCAGAGGTTTATTAATTTTTCAAACCATGAATTGCATTGCAGACATTTGTCTAACCGCCGCAGTCAAGCAACTGCTGTTTTCAGAGCAGGGGAGCCCCTTCCTCTTCCTGGTCCACCAAAGTTGCATCTCAGCAAGCCCTGTAGTGCTCACATCACCAGACTCAAATTGCCAGACTGTGGGCAAGGCATCGACATGTCTCCGGGGTGGCAGTCATTGGCCATGATCTCCAAAGGGGCGTGCCAAGTGCAATTGTGCCTTTTTGGAATGGTCCGCCCACCCTCGGCAGGGAAAGGGCATTTAAATCCCTCTAAATGCCATGCCGTTCAAGCCCTTTGTCTGACCGTGATTGCTGTCAGACTGCTGCCTTCATAAGAACACCAAAACAAAACTCGCACACAAGCTCCATTTCTGTTGCGGGGTGGAGTCTTGTTGGGGGGCACTTTCCCCTGTTACTCAGGAAAGGGGAGGCAACACGATAAGGCTATTCCCACAACCATCCAAAAGGCTAAGGGAGCCCAGCCCTGTTTTGGCTGGTTGTGTGCTGTCACAGGAGCCACACGGCTTCTGGTGGCCAGACCTCTAAAATGTCCCCCCTTAAACAGGGGAGTGCTCCACTAACCCCATTTTTGTGATTGTGAGTCACCATGGCGTGGCTCTGCAGCGCGACAACTCACAATAAAACCCCTGACCAGGAGGCTACAACAAGCCTCCGGCGTCAGGAGGCTCTCCAGAATGCCCCGCACACATGTGCCACCAAGTGACTAGCACAATCATGAGAGGGCCAATCTACTATGGAGGACATTAGGCTCGCCGATCTTTGGTCTTCCATTGTACTGCATGCTCATGGGTTGAGCTAACCAAAGAAACACTTGTGTGGGGGCTCTCTGGTTAATGATAGAAACTTTGCACAGCAACCCTCTCCAGGGTAGCCAAAGCACCCAAAGGTGATTTTGACATTTAGTGTATCCAGGCATAGTTGGGTGGGCAGACTAGGGAACTACTGGGACCATGGACAGATCTTTACTCTAATTCTAATTTCCCAGGTACAGACTGGTGTTGTGCTTTATGCAAATCTGCCACCACAAGGAACCACGGGAGAGGGGAGCTCCAGTCTCCAGGAAACCCAGGAGAGTGGGGTTGCCATTCTGGGTAAAAACAAAGATGACCATGATCAGATGGGTAGATGGGCTGACAGAGGGCCCGCTTTGACAGCTTTTTCATGGCAGTCACCAAAACAGGGAGAGCTGTTTCCGAGGTTCCTATCTCTGTGGCTTTTTTATACAGAGCAAGCCGGCTGGGTGGTATCTGCCATCTGGCCCTCATGCATGTCTCCATGGTCTGACACTCTCATGAGTCAGTGTGGTGTAGTGGTTAGAGTGCTGGACTAGGACCGGGGAGACCCGAGTTCAAATCTCCATTCAGCCATGATACTTGCTGGGTGACTCTGGGTCAGTCACTTCTCTCTCAGCCTAACCTACTTCACAGGGTTGTTGTGAGGAGGAACTTAAGTATGTAGTATACCGCTCTGGGCTCCTTGGAGGAAGAGCAGGATATATATATATTTTTAAAAAAATGTTAAAAAATGAGAGAGCAGTCCATGGGAGAAGGGATGTCATCGTGCAGTATTAGTAATTCTGCCTGATACCCCTGTCCCCACAGACAGTTCTTCTCATGAGTTGTTAAGCGGTAATTGCACGGTCTTACATTCTCATGAGTGAGAGGTCCGCTCAGGAACAGCATCTATCCTCATCACAGATGCCGAATCGCTCCTTTCACTGGAGGCAATGCTGATTGTGCTACCTGGCCCTTCTCATGAGTAAGCCTAGAAACTGCACACATTCCCCCAAGGGAACATGTGGGTCTCCCTAAACCAACATCATTGTACAAAAAAATAGACCTGAGCTATTCAAGAATTTCTAGTAGAGGCAGCCTTTTAAACCCGACTCCAGATATCGCTGCCCTGCCATACATTGCCATCCCAGTGCTCTAATTTGGGTTGCCCTGCTTATGTTGCAACCTTGACTGTATGTGCTTGTGAACATACATCTTTGTCATTTCATTTTTGGAGAGCAAAGCACA
The DNA here is from genome assembly GCF_027244095.1 of Hemicordylus capensis. Classification (NCBI taxonomy): domain Eukaryota; kingdom Metazoa; phylum Chordata; class Lepidosauria; order Squamata; family Cordylidae; genus Hemicordylus; species Hemicordylus capensis. Next base: position 316,855,360 of record NC_069659.1, on the reverse strand, counting down.
AAGTGCACATCTTGCCATCCTGTCCCCCTTCTCTCCTGATTGCCAGGAGTAGGGAGCAAGGGACAGAGTGGGAAGAGGGCATGCCCCTGTGTGATGCTGCCCTTTGACATGCTTTGAAGGTTGGGATGTAACATCGCAGCATCCCTATTGCTGGGCAACTGCTTTGTTGGATCGGAGACAGAGGGCAAGGCAAGTGCTCAGAGAAGCAGGCGTGAGAAGCACAGAAGGCGTGAGAAGCGCAGCAGGCGTGATCCTGGGTGGAATCCCGAAACCATGGTTACGGCGCTGTCCACATTCAGATGTAATTCAGCTCCCGAAAAACCTCAGGTTATGGTGGAGAATCTCACTACAAACCAAAGTTTCAAACTGAAGTTTGGCGAGACAAACCTCAGGTCTCTTTTGCTGTGAAATGCATGCATTCGGATATATTTTATTTAATTATTTATTCGATTTCTATGCCGCCCTTCCAAAAATGGCTCAGGGTGGTTTACACAGAGAAATAACAAATAAATAAGGTGGATCCCCATCCCCAAAAGGTTGGCAATCTAAAAAGAAACTAAGACAGACACCAGCAACAGTCACTGGAGGTACTGTGCTGCGGGTGGATAGGGGCAGTTACTCTCTCCCTGCTAAATAAAGAGAATCACCATGTTAAAAGGTGCCTCTTTGCCCAGTTAGCAGGATGTTCATGATTTCAGACCCCTGCCTCATTTAACTGAGGTTTTGTGTTATGTGTGAATGTGGCTTCTTTTTCTGAGTTTGGTGGTGTTTTATAGCTGCTTCCCTCACAAACACAAAGTAATCTTATACAGATTTAAGTAAGAGTTTATTCAGAAGCAACTCCTCCCTTTTCCCTTCTGACTCCACCCCCCCCCAATACTCTCTACAGGATCCCTACTGGGGACAAACTTCCAAATATATATATATATATATATATATATATATATATATATATATATATATATATATAATATAACAGAGGCTTGAGGAAATCCAAGTCAAATCCCAAGCTTCACAAATTCTCCCTTCACCAAGAGCAAAGGATGTCACAAGGGTTACTTACTTGCTTTTGCAGCTATCCACTATTGTATTTGGAACATAGTTCTTTCATAACGTGATATTATTCTTCACAAATCAGTTTCTCCATAGAAAGTAGGTATAAGCCCTCTTCAGACATTACACTGTATGCGGATACATACATTCACTTTAAAAGTGAAAACTGGGTATGGCTGCCCCACAAATGCAGTATACTACTGTATGTGCATTGACAGTAACGTATGAACAGGGTTATGGATTCTAATTCATGTAGACTGCTCCAGAAAAGAAACAAAACACGTTAGCTGGCCTGGTAAGAGTCAAGAAAGGGTGTTTTCCCTTGCTATTTCGAATTGGCAATCACTGAAAGATGTAGAAACAGCACTGGACCCAGGATTTTTATCATGAGATCTGTGTGGAAAACTGCTTTTGGTACTGTCATGTTTGAATTGCATGGTATAGTTACATATTATATATACACACAACACTTAATCTTATAGGATTAATCTAAGCTGCTAACTTCCTGTAGGCTTCTTTGGTGGTCTAAGCATCAATTATGGAACCTCTGCCCTTCCTCAGAACCAAAGGTTCAAATCTCAGTAGGGCTGAGTCAGCCTGTTATCAAGCTAGGCTGCAATTCTAAGTGTGCTTACTGGGAAATAAATCCCATTCAAATCAGTGAGGCTCATTTTGGACTCAAACATGTTTAGAATTAGATTATAAAGACCTCATCCATTATCTGTGAAATGAAATTGTGTTCCACTTCACTATTTAGCTCAGAGCTGAATCTCCTTTACATATTCATTTTACTGGCAGCAAATATAACAGACTCAAGAGAGATCTATGGTAACCTAAGTGGTTTTGCTTCACCACAGCCCACATGGATAACAAAATCAAATATTTAGGATGGATATTTTCTCTTCTTTGCACTCTAGAGATTCCTAGGATGTTTTCAGATGACAGGAACTCTGATAACTTTTAAGAAGGCAATTAAGTCACATTTGTTCACTCAGGCTTTTAATTAAACTTACAGTTTTTCACATTGTATTAAAATTTATTCTAATGTTTTAAAATTTTAATTTTGTTTTAATTTGTACTGTTCTATTGTAAACAGCCGGGAGACATAGGTTTTGGGTGGCATATAAATATGTTAAACAAAAAGCTTGTGTTTATTATTTGTTTATTCATTCATTCATTCAGAATATTTCTATACTGCTCAAAACTTGTGTCTCTGGGTGGTTTACAATTAAAATCATTTAAAACATTCAATCAATTAACAATTAAAATCATTTAAAAGATTAAAAACATTTAAAACCCAGTATTAAAACTATTTAAAACTTTAAATCTAATTAAAAACCTGGATGAATAAATGTGTCTTCAGTGCCTTTTAAAAAGTTGCCAGAGATAGGGAGGCTCTTATTTCAAAAGGAAGCGCATTCCAAGGTCCAGGGGCTGCAATGGAGAAGGCCCGTTCCCGAGTAGCTGCCGGCAGCTGCAGGCGAACCTCTCCAGATGATCTTATCAGGTGGTGGGGCTCATGGTGAAGCTGAAGAAGACGTTCTCTTAAATATCCAGAGCCTAAGCTGTTTAGGGCTTTATAGGTAATGATCAGCACCTTGTATTTTGCCTGGAAATGTATCTGTAGCCAGAGTAGTTCTTTCAACACAGGAGTAATATGGTCTCTCCTAGATGACCCCGAGACCAACCTGGCTGCTGCGTTCTGAACCAACTGCAGTTTCTGGACTACATACAAAGGCATCCCCACATAGAGCGCATTGCAGTAGTCCAGCCTAGAGGTTACCAGCAGATATACCACTGTTTTGAGCATCTCAAGAAACGGACACAGCTGGTGTAGCAGCCGAAGCTGATAAAAAGCACCTCTGGCCACCGCCTCAACCTGGGACACCAGGGATAGGTTTGGATCCAGAAGCACCCCTAGACTGCATTCCTGTTCCTTCTGGGGGAGTGTGACTCCATCCAGAACCAGCAGATCAAAATTGTCTCCCAAGTTTCGATCCCACACAGTAAGTACCTCCGTCTTATCTGGATTCAGCCTCAGTTTGTTATCCCTCATCCAGCCCATTACTGCCTCTGGTGTTTAGGGAGGTTATGCCTTCTCCTGATTATGTTGACATGGAGAAATAGACCTGGGTGTCATCAGCATATTGATAACTCCCTGCACCAAATCTTCTGATGATCTCTCCCAGTGGTTTCATGTAGATGTTAAACAACATTGGAGACAATACAGAGCCCTGAGGGACAGTATACAGAAGTACAGATTTTGAAGAACAACAATCTCCAATTGACACCATCTGGAATCTGCCCATGAGGTAGGAGCAGAACCACTGCAAAGCAGTGCCTCCCACCCCAATCCCCTCAGATGTTCCAGAAGGATACTATGGTCAATAGTATTGAAAGCCACCAAGAGATCCAAAAGGACCCACAGAGTCAGACTGTCAATTCCAAATTGGAGATCATCCATCAGGCCGACCAAGGCAGTCTCCACCCAACAGCCCACCCGAAAGCCAGTTTGAAATGGATCCAGGTAATGAGTTTCCTCCAAGACCTCCTGGAGCTGGGAGGCCACCTCCTTCTCAATCACCTTGCCCAACCATGGAAAGTTGGAGGCAGGCCTGTTATTCTTTAACTCTGAGGGATCCAAGGCAGGCTTCTTCAGAAGCAGTCTAATGATTGCCTCCTTCAGACAAGGAGACATCCTGCCCTCCCTCAGAGAAGCATTTATAATCTCTACCAGGCCCTCTACAACAGCTTCCCTGCCAGATAGTATAAGCCATGTCAGACAAGGATCAAGAGGGCAGGTGGTAATATACTACTGCCACTACTACTAGTATACTACTGCCAGTTCTGTGGCAGCTGCATATTATTTATTTTATTTTTTGATTTCTATACCACTTTTAATTAAAATAATCTCAAAGTGGTTTACAATATAATTTTAAAATGCACAAATACAAAAAGTACAGATATTAAATATAAAAATAAAAATAATATATTTATTTTAAAGTTAAAAACCTATATAAACCAGTAACATACAAAACACAATGCAGCAACAACAACAACAAAATGCTCTCTCATATAAAAGCCTGGCTGAAGAGCCAAATCTTCACTTGTTTCCTAAAAACGGTGATGTTTTTATCTAGTCTTCCTCAAGTGTTAAATCACTTTTTGTTTTGCCATTTTTAAGTAGCCTGATAAACCACGGTGATTGCCACCCACACGGCTGAGAAACCTCACCTCTGTCTAGCATGGTTCAGCCTGGTAGTAAAGAAGAAAAGAGGTGGCAGAGGCACAGTTCATCTCTCCATGTGATTGTCATTCGATTGTCATTTACACAATCAAAAACTGTGTTCTACCTGGGTTTGAGAGCTGTCTGTGCTCCCAATTTTCAGTTGTGTGGAAGCAAGGTAAGAGGGAGACTTGGGTAGAAGTGACTGTGTGGAAGCAAGGTAAGGGCAGCTTTTCCTTCTACCTTGCTTCCACACCATCATTTCTACCCAGTTTCCCCCTTACCTTGCTTCCACCCAACCAAAAATCGGGAGCACACACAGCTCACAAACCTGGGTAGAACACATTTTTCGATTTTGTGAATGACTTCATTATATGGAATGTTCTGTGGCCAAAGAGGGCCACAGCTGCCCTTCCACTCACAGAACCCTGTAACCAAGAGCCATTGTGTGGGGGAAGATGAGGAATGCTAGACCAACAAGAACAAGAACCTGTCAAGAACTCCTGGGGGGGCCAGGCTGAAGAATGGTAGGAGTGAAGACAGGACCCTCACGTTCCAGCCTTGTTGCGACCTCACTGCTCCTCCTGGCCTCACACACCAAGGGGAGCTCCCTCCCTCTTCTGAGCAGTCAGGGCAATTGGGGCAGATGGGGAAATGTGATCTGTTCATCTGTTTTCTGTGCAGCTGCCACTGCTGCTCCTAGGAGGTATTGGGGGGTGGAGTGGACTTTTGGTTTGTTTCATTCACTCGTTATTACATTTTCAAACATTTTTTCTTAAAACCAAGCTCAAAGCAGTGTACAAAAATGTGAATTGCATAAAAAACACAAAGTATACATTTTTAAATATACAATATAGAAAAATAATAATGCCCAGCATGAGGAGGAACAGTACTCAAAGAATCCCCTTCAAATCAAAAGGACAGGTCAGGCATTTCAATGGGACTACTTTGAGTAATTTTCCTATCATGTCAGCCAATAAATAATAAAATAATGATAATGATAATGATTTTAAAATAAATTAAAACCCACAACAGAGCAGTATAAAAAATAAGTCAGACAGTAACATGGCAGGGCAATGCATACCAAAATAGATGCAGCCTGTGAGGGGAGTTTATGGATCTCCAAAAGGCTCTATGTACACAAACATGGGTATGTATAGTGGTAATGTAAAAATTAAAAAGAATTCCGGTATGGTGAAATGTCCCTCACAATCTTTGCCAATTTTCCTCAGAGTGGAAGGGATGATGATGAAGGAAATGGCAACATGAAAGAGGGGATGGTAATGAAGGAAGAAAGGCCCCAAACCACACCACTGACCATTCTTCTAGACCAACTTGTGACAATTGCTCTGTGTAGTAGTAGCTAAGTAAACAATAATATATCCGCACTAGAAAAAATGGAGATGATATTTGGGAATACATGGGAATGCACTTGTTTCAGAGGGAGGAATATCATTTTGATTCTCCAGAATAAGTTAGTGAATCTATTGGGTTAATACGACCAAAAATGGCAAATTGGAAGCAGGCCAGGACTAGCTACTGGTAATGTTGGTAGAAAGACATTTCTTAAATAATGAACACCTCCTGTAGTACACGGCTGCATTCGTGGATTAGTGGATTTGTCATCTGGATAAGATGGTGTCTAAATTTCTAGGTGATGTGAAGAATGTAAAGCATCAGTGGTGAGCCTAGAGTAGGCCACAATCATTGTACTGTGCCATATTTTAAGAGCTGAAGAGCAAGCCTGCCTTAGCATATGGTAATGTCTGGTATGGGTTGTTGCAGAAGACAAGAGTTGCATGCTGGTTTATTTATCCATCCTTACACAGCTCATGTTTATACTGCTTTCCAAACTAAACATGCTCACATAGGAAATTAAAATAATATTAAAACCAAAAACTATAAACATTTTAAAAAGAGCAAGAAAGCAAAAACTGCTAACATTAAAACCAGCATTTAAAAGTAGTAGCTACTAGCTAGTCATTAAAAGCAAGGTGTAGTCTAAGAATGTCTTCAGTGCTTGCGACATAATCTGAGTAAGAGCAGGGGCATAGCAAGGTTGTAATGGGCCCAGAGGCAAGATTTTAAAATGCCCCCCTCCCCACTGAAGCTCATCTCATGAAGTAAAGAAACCTTAAATGAGGCTGAATAGTGGTAACAAAAAGCATAGTAAAATTTATATATCCCCTATGTGCCACAATAGAACATCATCCTAAATTATTTTTTTAAAGGTTTTGTAAATTGTGGATGATGCAAGTCATTTAATGGTACTAGAGAAAGACATGCTGTTCCGGTAGCTCCAGGTCTTAACACTCACATCAATTTCGGAGGGTGAATACAAGTGAAGGAAGCCCGGGTGGGTGAGCAGCTGGAGGAGTCAGTCATGTGACTTACCTCTGGGGGGCCCCCATGGCAGTGCGCCCCCAGACAACTGTCTCCCCTTGTATTATAGTTACGCCCCTGAGTCAGAGGCAGTTGGAGAGCAAATTCTGAAGTGTAGGTTTTAATGTCTGAGTAGGACCGTATGAGCACAAGCAGTCCTTCAGATAGCTTGGCTTAGAGCATATATGGCTTTAAGGGTACTACAAAAGTGCAGGTCCAGAAATGAATTTCCAAGCTCGCAACTGATATAAAGTAGGTGTAATTTGTAAGGAGCATTAGCTCTTACCAGCAGTCTGGTGCCCATGTTTTCAGCCAATCTGAATTTTTTGAACTATCTTTAGTGGCAGCTGAAAGTAAAGCACATTACAATAATATGGATGTGTGGATAATTGGGACTAATTCCACCTTCTCCAGGTAGGGCCATAGTTTGCACAATGTGAAAAAAGGTGTTCCTGGTAACCCAAAATCACCTGTGATTTCAAGGATAAAGTCAGGTCAATGAGCAGACGGTGCACTTGTGCTTGTACACTTGCAAGACTCCCCAACAGTACACATGCGCCTTCAGGAGGAGTGCAACCCCATCAAGAACAGGTCCACCCAGTTTGTTAGGATTTCCAGCCAACAAAACCTTCATCTTGTCTGGATTAAGCTTCACTCTCATCTAGACCAGAACTGCTCACAGGCTTTGAGTTTCCACCACCATGGGATCAGCTGGTGGAAATGAGTAGAGTTGAGTGTCATTGACATATTGATAACACAGCAAACCTTTGGATGACCTCACTCAGTCATTTAATGAAGATGTTGAAAATTATTGGTTGTGGGGGGGGATCAGGATATTTTGGCACCAAAGTCTAATAAATAAATAAAAATAAATAAATAAGCCAAAAAACAATGCAATAATTCCCCAGGATCACCTTCTGGGAATGTCCTTCTAAGGAGGACTAGAACCACCATAACACCATACTTCTAGCTCCAAGTTCCTTCCCAGCAACATAACCTAACCCAGGAGTTCTCGGCCTTTAAAAACAAGTGTACCCCTTCAGTCATAAGCATTCAGCTCAGGTACCACATAGAGATTTTTAGTGGCGTGCATGTGTACATATACTTATACACAAATTTAAATGCTATAGTTATAAGATAGGGGTGTGCACTATCTTAGTTACTTTAGTTTGATGCTAAACTGGTTCACCTCAAACTGCAGCTCAATTACGGACCAAACCACCTCCAGTTCAGTTGCATGGAGGCCAGAACCATGCCTCTGTGCATGCGGCTTGCTAAACATGGATTGCTGCAGGCTTGGGCTGCACCGAGAGGGGGGAGCAATGGCGCCGGTAGCAATGCCAGCTGGTAAGCACTTTAAACTACTATTCTCACCAGCCCTGACAACCCCTTAGTAGATTCACCAACACTAGGGGTGTGTCCGAACCGGTCTGGAAGCCATTGTAAAGGCCTCCGGACTTTCCAGACCGGTTCAGATCTGGCTGGTCCGGGTCCGGGTGGGGGGGTTCCTTTAAGGGCGGGGAGGGTTTACTTACCCCCCCCGCCACTTGCCCCCGTCCAGCGCGCATATTTAATGTAATAATTGGGGCAGCAGGATACTTCCCTGCTGCCCCTTGTCCCTCTGCAATGCCGCCAGCTTTGACTCACAGTTTTGAAAATAAATTACTGCTGCCCAGTGCCAATAATGAAGTTGAAGAAGAAGCCGGCCTCCACTTTGGCGCCTCTCCGCCCGGCGGCTCCCCCAGGAGCCGCCGCCGCCTCCCAGCAGCCACTGAGAGCGGCTCTGCCATGGAGGACGCGCCGCGGCAACCCTCACTTCCGGCTACCATGCGACTTTCCCCCACATACAGAGTGGCTGCATTCTGCCACTCTGTATGCGGGGGAAGTCGCATGGAAGCCGGAAGTGAGGGTTGCATCACTTCCGGCTTCCATGCGACTTCCCCCGCATACAGAGTGGCAGAATGCAGCCACTCTGTATGTGGGGGAAAGTCGCATGGTAGCCGGAAGTGAGGGTTGCCGCGGCGCGTCCTCCATGGCAGAGCCGCTCTCAGTGGCTGCTGGGAGGCGGCGGCGGCTCCTGGGGGAGCCGCCGGGCAGAGAGGCGCCGAAGTAGAGGCCGGCTTCTTCTTCAACTTCATTATTGGCACTGGGCAGCAGTAATTTATTTTCAAAACTGTGAGTCAAAGCTGGCGGCATTGCAGAGGGACAAGGGGCAGCAGGGAAGTATCCTGCTGCCCCAATTATTACATTAAATACGCGCGCTGGACGGGGGCAAGTGGCGGGGGGGTAAGTAAACCCTCCCCGCCCTTAAAGGAACCCACCCCACAGTGCCGGACCGCAGCTCTGCGGTTCCGTGCACACCCCTAACCAACACCTTACTTGTAAATGGGAATCCTCACCGGATTACCCTTTATTTATTATTTAATTATTTTATTTATTTATTTAATTTATATACCGCCCTTCCAAAATGGCTCAGGGCGGTTTACAATTAAAACAACTCATAAAACAATGAGCCACTTGAACAGCCAAACCGGTATAGCCACTTGAACTGCCAAACCGGTTCAGTCAAACTGGTTCGGCAGCATATGGTTCAGTTCAAATTCGATCTGAATTCAAACTGAACAGCAAATTTTGGTTTGTGCACACCCCTATTATAAGAGAGGCTACTACAGTCACTGGCTCACATCCACATTAGATTATAGGGATGTGCAAAACATCTTGGCATTGAAATGTTTCAACTCAAAACAGGCTGTTTCGAGTGTCTTAAGCTCCGAACAAAACAATTCCATTTCAATTGAAAAGGTTTTGATGTTTCGAGTGCCACTTTGGTTGCCTGTTTTTCCCTTGCTGATTGGCTTTCTGGCACTGGCTTCCATTTGGCTTGTGATCTCCTTGCTTCTTGGTTGGCTTCCTATACAAATCAAGTGGGCAACTGTGCTGGGGTGAGCCCAATATGACTGAAGTTGCTATAGTTGAGCTTATGGCTATGCTTGCTTTTACTGGTGATGCTATGGCAACTGCTGCAATGTTAGGAAGTAAGGAGTCATAATTGTGTGCAATCATAATAAGAGCAACTTGTGCCAATGATGTTACTGCAGTGCAGGCACTGCAGCTGGCAGTGGATTCTGGGTCAGTAATTCTTTTTTTTTTTTTGGCACCAAAAAAAGGTTTTTTAAAACTGTGTTTGAAATGTGTGTTCTGTGTTGGGAGAGACAAGTTCCCTCTTACTGTGTGCTTCTGCAGTGTTTTTCAAGGTAGAGTTGCAAAATGCATTGCACTCTGTGCTTGCAGCTTGTTATGGCCACAGGGAGCAATGGGAAACTCAAAACACCCCATTGTTCCCCATGGGTATCTCTTAGGGACACCAAAGTGGGTTAGGTGGTAGGGCATGATGGGTGCTACCTGCCACCCAATCCCAAAAATAAATTGGCAAGTGGGGGATATAAAACAAATTTTTAACTTTTGCCCCATAGGATCTTATGGAGGTTTGGGGAAAAGGTTAAAAATGAGTTTAAAATCTCTTCTGGGTTGGGTGGTAGATAGCAGCCATCAAGCCCTACCACCCATCTCCCTTCAATGTCCCTAGGAGCTATGGGGAACAATGGAGTGTTTTTAGTTTCCCCATTGTTTCCTATGGCCAAAACACTCGAAACATTTTGAGTTTTGTTCTGTCGAAACAGCCAGTACCACTGTTTCACTGAAAGGCCATCTGCATTTCATTTTGAGCTTGAAAGAAAACACAAAATCCATTTTGTGCACATTCCTACTAGATTACTAATAATCAGGTCTCCGGTCTTGCTGAAATTAATGGGACAAGTTTATTTGTCCCATTAATTTCAATGCAAGTACTCAGGGCTAATTTTCTGAAGCCTGTCAGTCAGGCCAAGGGGAGGTGTAACAGATTTACCCAGCCTTTGTCCTAGAGCAACCCACGTGATGGGAAGAAAAATGCTGAATCATCCCCTCCTTGTGGCTTTTAGAACAAAGGCTTTCCCTTTAAATTTTCCTGTACGTCCAGTAGTTTATTCGCTGCCACCACACCCAATTATTAACAGAATTTAATCCACCCCCTCCTGGGTTGGGGTGAAATTCCAGGGAAACTCTCCTCTTACTATTGGAATAGTACAAAAACCTTCCACGTTCAAGCTTACACGTGGTGAGAAAACTTGGTAACTGATGAACGATCAAATTGAGGCATGTTTTGCATCAGCAAACCCTTTCCAGCCCCCCTTTCATGAGTTAAAAATCCACTCAAAGAAGTTTGTTTAAAATTGCAAATAACCAAAAGAAAAAAAATAAACTTTATTCAAAATACTTCTGTCTGAGGATCTCTCAGCTTTTAGTTATAGGTAAAATAAACACTCAGTAGCTGCAAGAATACTTCAAAAAGAACCCCAGATTATATTTGTGGAGGCACACTTAAAAAGTCATGGTTACCCAGTTGCAAAGAACATGGATGTAAGAAAACACATAAGTAACTTTAAATGTTTACAGATAAACTATCCTAGAACAATATCAGGGATTTACAAAGCACATGAAAGAAATATAAGTTTCTGACGCAAAATCTGACTAACAACTTGTTCCCTAGGTGGAATCCCCCTTTCCTTGAAAACTTACCCCACACCTGATGAGATTCAAGCTTCCTGCAATCCTGCCTCTCAAGAGAGAAACTTTTCAGATTGATGCTATGAGGAAACCCACAGGGAAGGCATGAAAGTAGCAGTTTTCTGCCATTGTTTGTTCCCCAAGGAACTGGTATTCAGAAGTTAATGGCCTAAGGATGTTGAAATTATAGTCTGCTTTCATGGCTAGGCACTGTTGATAGACCTTTCCTATTTGGGGAATGGAATATAATAGGAAAACCATGTTTGCCATTGTGGGGTAGGGAGCCACACCAGGCTTGGCTCTGGTTACTGGAGACAGTATGATACACAAAGCCAGAAATATGTGCTATGTGCACATCCTATGATTTTATCTGCATCTGATAGAATTATGCAAAACAAGCAATTTTCTAATTTTGTCAGAAAGCAGGAAACAATTTTTTACTTGTGTATCAGCCAAGTTCTACAATGGTTTATGCTTTGAAGAAACAATTTTTGAGAGGCGCGAAGAGAAAGTAAACATGGGTGTCTTCTTTTTTAAAAAAAGGGCAAAGAGCTGCTCACTGTGCATCATGCCATAACCCATTGTGGCATCAGTGCTTCCTTTGGAAAAAACAAAACAAAATAAAATGTACAGCAGCATTCTGAAATCAATCACATAAATATCATATTATGTTCATCTCAACACATCATGAAGAAGCACAAATTAGTATACAATTTTCATCTCACAATGAAACACAGATGGACACTAATCAGAAACATTCATATTCATATTTAAACCCTGCAGGATTTTTAAAAAGCCCTACATTGAATCAGATACACATTTTACATGGTGCCACCAAACTATTTTCAGATGTTATTGTTATGTGTGAAATAATCTGATTTTGGGTTATACTGCATTTACTTGGAAGGAACAGTACAATTTAAGATGACCTCCTGATTTCGAATATAAAAAACCCCTAGTCTTGGATTCAACTAAATGCAGTATGTTTATACAGGTTAGTCTGTAATGCAGATGTAAAACCTATGTTGTTTGAAATGTGCATTCAACTTCTTTTCTGCATTTTGTACCTTATTAATTAAATTCATTTGTGACACAAAATTCATGAGTTCCCAAGGGGTAATTGTGTTAGTCTGTTGCAGCAGGTGTGATATACTCATGCAATTTCCAGGCGTGATGATAATGATAGTGATAATAAGGGCATTTCCAAACAAGGACACTCTTAGAGACTTGGAATGCCAGCCCAGAACTACCTTGTAGAAAGTGGCAACAAAACAACAACACTTGTAATCTAAACTTCTGCACAAAAGAGACCAAACAGGAACGGAGGCAGAAATGAAAGGCAGGATAAAGAGCAGGGAAGCATGCATAGATGTGCATAAATGCATTTCCTTTTTGACCCCTGCCTCCATTTCCCTCCTCAACTTCCGATGCTCCTCATTCCGTTTTAGATTGTACTCTCCACGGGGTCAGGAGTTTGACCTCTTACACTCTGCAAAGTGCCAGGCAGGCTGATGTGCTGCTATATGAAATCAATACATAAAATTAACAGTCGTAGGCATCCTAAGAAAGGAACTGCACTCACTGGGAGTTACCAAGAGCATCAACCAACCCTCACTCAGAGTCAGGACCACACAACTGGGGAAGGAGTTGGGGCAAGAAAATCGGCATTTCGACGCAAGCTCAGGGTTTGGGCAAGAGCGTCACTTCTTTACCGAGCATGTGCAAACGCTTCGCAGATGCTCATTCGTGGAGGAGGCCAGATGATGTCCTCCTCGGACCGGCACGGTTCAGGCGCGGACGTGGGGAGAGCACGAAAGGCGCCAGCTGCTGCCAGAAGAAAGCCCTCCCTTTCCCACTCCCCCTCCCCGCCTGTTCCATGGCCAATAGCCGGAATCCGCGGCCGCCGCTTCTACAGAAGCTCTGGTTTCGCCTGGCTCGGGGCTGCCCGCTGGCCATCCCCTCCCACTCCCGCCTAGCGTATAAAAGCTCCAGCGCGCCCCGCCGATGCCCTTTGCCTATTGCCCTTAGCGGAGGGCGAGAGGGTGTGCTGCTGCCACTGCTACCATCTCGACTGCATCCCTACACCTGATTGCATCCGCTGGAGCCTCCCACCCCACCCCCGCAATTCTTTTGCATTTGGATCGGGTGGATTTGGGGGGGGGGATTCTTCCTCCGCCCCATTTCCAGCCCTCTGTCGTGGAGATCTTCTCATTGCCTTCTGGAGTTAACGGCAGCCTCACGTGCTTCGGGCAGGAGCGGGGCGCTGGGGAAATCCGTGTCCGTCAGCCCAGCTCGCAGATCCCCCTTGGCGGGGGCGTCTGAAAAAGGAGGAGGGGCGGGAACCCCCGGGTTCCGTTTGCTCTGCTAACTTACTGGCCTGCCTGGAGCGCCGAAGATGGCGATCAGCACCTCTGGACCCCTCGCTCTCCTCTTGGGTTTAGCCATTCATCTCTTGCAGCCGATTCACCCCGCGGAGCCCGAGACCGAGACCGAGACATCGCCCATCCCCGCAGGTAATTCATCCGCTCCTTACCCAGCCCACTCGGAACCTATATGCAAAACTTAGCCTTAATAGGAAAGACGAGAGTGGCTCCAGCCATGTACAGAGTGCTTGACAGCGCCAATTGGTTTTTAATGGTTAATGTCTAGAAAGAGAGATGCAGGGCCTGGATGCCAGGCGAATTTGAACCCAGAACTTCTCTTCTTAGAAATTAACTTTCCCTTTTCCCTGCCCAGTGTGGATTGTGAACACAATAAGATTAGATTTACTAAAAGGGATGGGTGGATGGATGGACAAGTTCCTCGACAAGGAGAGATTGCAACCTTTGTTTCATAATTGTTTTGTTTGATAATTGATTCCCAATAGCTTGGGCTTGTCAATAGAGAGGTTCAGATATTCCCAGTGGGGACAGATAGGCTGCTTTAGCTAGTGATTTGATCCAACCACTTCCTACCAGGCAGCCAGGGATATCTGCTCATTCAGGTTCTGGTCCAAACGTGAGACAAAAGCCCTTTGGAAATGCTGGTTCCCCCAACATGTCTCATTTTGTGCTTTGTGCTGCAGCAAATGAAGTTGCTGCACATGTAGGTGTGGCTCGGGGAGGGCAAGTGGGGATAAGTGCCCCTCCCCAAATAAGTAGTTTGTCCCCCATTTGCCCCATTTCTGTTTCCGAAATCTAATATGTGGGACACAACTCACCCACAAATAAATGCACTTTGCCACTTCTGTGCTCACCTCATTTTTCCCCTAGAGCCGTCACCGTGCACATGTTTTCTTCTTATTTCTTCTCTCACTGTCACTTCCCATCCTTGTAGCTTTCATGTGGAACATTAGCCTCTGGCAAATCCACCCTTGTTTAAAAGGCACCCCATATACAAGTTATGGCAAGCAAACGTGTTTAGGCCAATGCTGTAAGGAGTTTGCATTTGAAAATTTCAAGATGAGATTCTTGGATCCATTTTACAGTGTTACCATAGTAATCTCTCCATGTAGAAAAAATGAGTGAAGATCTCATGTAGATCTAGATATGTGATTTCATTCCATCAATGAAGGTTACTCCATATGCTTAGATGTACACGCAGTGAAGTACATGTGTATAGGATCATCCTATATGAAAAGTTTCACACAGTTTGGGGAGATTGTCTCTTTTGAACTGTCTCCGAGTGGGTGGGCGGAGAAAAAGTTCCACTATGATTTTCATTTAGGCCCTTATTATATGTATTGCATTTGTTAATGCAAGTGATACAAAATATAGTAATGAAAGTTCCAGTCAGCATCTAGCGGAAGAGCCCTGATGTTTCACAGGCAAACAAAGGCAATCCAAAGGAGAAATCCTTTGGCATCGCTCTTCCGTTCCTGTCTCTTAGTCATGATATTTGACAAAGCTGACTTGGCTTGCATAAAAATGCAGGATTCCATATGATGTCTCGGACTTAAGGACTGCTACTTTTGCTTTGCTTTCCTGGCCCTTGGCCATTTTTCACAGTTTCCTTCCCAGCCGTGTTCACATTCTGCTCTTTGGATCCTGTCCTGTGCTTTTTTGAAGGAGCTGGAAAAGAAGGAAGAAATTCAATCTTCAATGTCTAAAACAGAAGAAAGAAGACATGCATTAAAATCCTGTTCAAAGAAAAGTGCCCAAAACATGTTCCAGTGTTCAAACAAGCCATTTGATTCTAAGCAGAGTGATGCTTCCCATGCGCTTCTTGCTTGAATTCTGAACTGAGGCAGGCTTTCATTTTTGTTCCCAGTCTCTACTTGCATTTCTCCTGGGAAGTTAATCATAATCTGTGATTTACAGTGGAAGTAATAAAAAGAGCTCAGTATCTTGATTCATACCTTTGTGGTAGTGAATGGCTTATTTATTTATTTATTATTATTTTAAAACAACATCTGCTTAATTGTTTTACCATGTAGGAGAAAAACATTTGCTTAAAATGTCAGATCTTCCAAATTTCCTGCTTTATTGAATGCTTATTACTTGTGGGGGGAAAACCCTAGCTTAAGAATGAAAAATATAATGAATACACATTCCATGCTCATAAATCCCATTTATATCATGAGACCTTTGTGCTCATGGGTGACTTGCATCATGAGGTGGCAAAACTTGCATTGAAGACATACATTGTGTTGCCTCTGGACACTCATGCTACAGTAACTCTCAGGTGCGATATCACATTATGTTATTCTGGTGTTAACAGTATAGCACAAAGGTGTCAAGGAAGAGCAAAATTATTATTATTGAATTATAAAAAATTCTGATTGTGTTAAGGATAGTTGAAGTATGTGATATGGACTGGCAAGCATTTTTTTTTCTTAAATTCAGTTAATAGTAGTCTTTGTAGCCCTCTCCATGATCAGGATTTGGTGTAGGCAGAGATGTGGGTTTTCTGGGGGGAAATAAATTGATTATTATTTTTTTGGCAAAAAAATCAACATGCAAACATCCCCCTCATTTTAATTACTTTTCTCCAAAACAGATATACTATACAGATTTTCCTGGTGCCATAAACAAAATATGTTCTCGTTTGGCATGGTATTTGACCTATTTATATGGGAAGAGAAAGATTGACACCGTATTAATTTCCCTCACTGTAACCCAAAACATTTTCAAGTAGCAAGTAGCTGAACTGAAATTTTTGATCAATAAAGACACTTCATGCACTTTCATTGTTATACTGGAACAAGTTTTCAGTAAAGAGAACATGCTTTATGTGCAAATAATTTGTTGAAATATTCAGTAAATCATATGCATACCCTTTCACATATTTTCTAGGCATAAACACTCGGAAAACATTAATTAAAACTTTGAAATTGTTGAACTTACCTAATATTGAATTTGTATTGGCACCCATTTATTGTAACTAATAAATTTTGTGAAATAATGCTGGATATCCAGGCTAGCATGTTGCACATGCAACCGTCCAAGTTCCAGACTACCACTCTGCCTTGTATGGTTTTCAGGGACATAGTCTGTTGACAAAGAGATGGCTTGAGAAGGAAGTGAAGATTGGTGAAAGTTGCCCCTTCTCCCACCCAAACAATAGCCAGAGGTAGTCTGGAACTCACACTGCTGCATGCGTGCAAAGCTAGTTTGGATGTCAACCAAGGAAATGTTAGAAATGGGAAACTTCCCACTGGAAAAATAACATTTGGGGGAAATTCTCCACCCCTCATCTCTAGATGTAGGTAGAGGGTAATTTTTAAAAACCCTTTCATGATATAAATTGAGACTCTTCACAGCTGTCATTTGTCTTGGGGGGGGGAATTTCTAAAACAGGGGTTCCCAACCTGTGGTACTTCAGATGTTTCTGAACTACAACTCCCATCATCCTCAGCCACAATAAATTGCAGCTGGGGATGATGGGAGTTGTAGTTCAGTGACATCTGGAGTACCACAGGTTGGGAACCCCTGCTCCAAACAATTATGCTCACCAAGTTCACATCTGGTTTGCCCCTAAGTAAAGAATTTAGGGTCTGTTCAAATGATTCATCATTTGAGAAATGAAGGTATTCCCCCTTCGCCCAGAACGGGAGGGGGACAGAAGATACACATTTACATTGGGTCACACTTCCAAGACTTCAAAGTAACTCAGAATTTCTGGTGAAAGAGCTCCCCACCTCCTTGAGAGTGCCTCTGTTGACATTGAGACTGCTGTGTGTAAACTAGCTTGGTTGTGTGACTCCACAGGCACATATTGGTTAGTTCCCACTAAGCAAAATAAATACCCCCACCCATACTTATGCAATTTGTGGCATTTTAAAAAGGTTGTGTGTGTTTTTTTTAAATGTATGGCTAGCACTTGTCCACTGTTCTGCCTGATGGCTCATATACTTGGCTCATATACTTACCCAGATGTTATAACAGCAACAGCAAAGGGCCATAGCTTAGTTGTAGAGCATGTACTTTGCATGCAGGAGGTCCCAGATCCAATCCTTGGCATCTCCAGCTAGGGCTGGGAAATATTCCTGCCTGAAACTCTAGAGAACTGCTGCCAGTCAGTGTAGAACATAAGAACAGCTCTGCTGGATCAGGCCCAAGGCCTGTCTAGTCCAGCATTCTGTTTCACACAGTGGCCCACCAGATGCCTCTGGGAAGCCCACAGGCAAGAGGTGAGGTCACGTCCTCTCTCCTGCTGTTGCTCCCTTGCAACTAGTATTGAGAAGCATCATGCCTTTGAAGCTGGAGGTTGCCTGTAGCCACCAGACTAGTAGCCATTGATAGACCTGTCCTCCATAAATTTGTCTAAGCCTCCTTTAAACCCATCCAAGCTAGTGGCCATCACCACATCCCATGGCAGAGAATTCCATAGATTAATTATGCACTGTGTGAAAAATCTTGAGCTAGATGGAGGCCACATTCACATGTCCATGAAACCAGAGTTGAAGGGGATAGAGGTTGCCAATCCTGAACGTCTGAATGCAGGACAGCCCCTCCAAACACTGGTTCCACGTGGAGAGTGACCTGAGGTTTTGCTCTCCAAACTCCAATTTGAACCTTGGGTGGTAGTTAGTTTCACCATATCAACCTGCGGTTTAATGCAGCCTGTGTTACATCTGAACTGCAGGCTGCATTTGCAGTAACAACAGGAAGCTCCTCCCTCTCGCCAGCTGTGATCGGCTGTGCATGCTGACCTTCATGCAGGAAGGAAGCCGACAAAGCGGGTTCCCCCTCCTCTCTACAGTCTCCCTGACTGCAGAGAGACTGTTCTCAGTTACATCCAAACTTATATAGGAGAGCAGGGGTGGGGGCAGGTTCTGTATTACATGTGAATACAGCCAGAGTAATGGTCTGATTCAGTCTAAGGCAGCTTCCTATGTTCCTATGGGTTATGAAGAGGGCACATGGTGAGGCACAAAACTGAAGCTTGAGCTTTTTAAAAACACCCCCACATACACATATACATAGATGCAGGATATTGTTTCAGTTGCCTTATATGTTCCTATATCTAGACATGCTCCAACCACATGATCAGCCTAATCCCACTTGCAGGAGATGGACTGCGGGGACACACACATCTGAGGGGACTGATTCTGCATGTGGCGAAGAGCTGAGCATGAGCTTGACTTAGGAACATAGGAAGCTGCCATATACTGAGTCAGACTCAGACCATATGTCCATCTGGCTCCGTCTACACAGACTGGCAGCAGCTTCTCCAAGGTTGCAGGCAGGCATTTCTCTCAGCCCTATCTTGGAGAAGCCAGGGAGGGAACTTCTGCTCTTCCCAGAGCAGCTCCACCCGCTAAGGGGAATATCTTACAGTGCTTGTTCATTCAACTCACCACTTATGGAGTCTTCACACTGTGAGGGGAGCTGTTGTGTGAACTGCCCATAGTCTTGAAGCTTCCCTTTCTCCAATCCAAATGTTAACTGGTTTATAATAGGACACAAGTGAATAACTTCACTATTTGTAAAGCTGTGTGGAGCAGTAGTCTTGATTCATGTTATTCTGACGATAAGGCAACGGACTATTATGTTCAAACAATGTTCATAGAACCAACAATTGTGTGTTATGGAGTATCAACTTTTGTTGTTGTTTAAATGGTGGATTCTGGTTAACATAAAAGTGAAGAGCATTTTTCCTCATGTACAGCACACTGGTTGATTTACAGCAAGTCTCATGCCTGGACCCCAGACTCTGCTGACTTTGTTAACAACAGACTTCATCTTTAATCCTTGATGAGTTATTGCAGTTGTTCTGCATGCACTTCCTTGCCATCTATTGGATGTTTGAAAATTTATTGAAAATGACTCTGGTTCACCTCTGTTTTGTGTCGCATGGTTTAATAATTTCACGTGATAGAATAAATAGTTCTATCTAAAAAACTGAAGGAAAGAGAAGGGTGACCAGCAGCAAGGTAGATGGACTCGATTATGACAACAATGAGAGTCCAATGAGAGTCCACTGAGAGTCCTTAAAGGCCAAGTTGAAGGCAGATCATCCTGGAGAGAATCTATGTGGTTACTAAGAGTCGACACCAACTTGACGGCACTTAATCAATCAGTCAATGGCAAAGATGCTATTGAGAGGCTGATTCTAGTTGAATAGACACATTATTCCTGAAACTGTCCAGAAACAGAGCAAAATTGGGTTATGTCTCTTTTGTAAGCTTCATATCTATTTCTGACATGAAGCCACCATTGTATGCATAAATGGATTTTTTAAATTGTGCTTTGTAATGCATACTTCTTGACATATAATAGGGGCCAAAATGCAATGGAATTTGAAAGCTGGTGTGGTTTCAGCCTTTTCAGTCTCCCGCCCCTTAAATAGTAATCTGTCAGTCATATGTTCTGTACTTTCTAAACAGTTGGTCATACTGTACAAAGGGCAACCTGATCCACAAACCGGCTTTGTTGATGCATCTTAATTTAAACCAACACTGACGGAGTTCCACGTCAAGCCTGTTTTTTAACTAGAAAATTACAGCTGTCATTTAAAATATGCTCACACAGGCTTTCTGTAATCAGTGCATTTAAACGTATTTTGAATATTCAAGGTGGTTTGGAACAAATATGGACTCTATGAGATTTTGGTTAGAATGGAAAGTATGATTTGTTAGGTCATTGTTTAATATCAAATTCTCCAAGTAGGTGAGGCTCTTTAATAATCTCTTGTTTGAATATATGGTTAATAGGGCAAGTGGTGTAGAAAGTAGCCATTTTAATTCAAATGATAATACACAGACACATGTCTCTTTTTTTGAATGATCAGGTGGACATTCCCTGTTGATGTTTCTTCATGCCCCCATCTGAGGCCTTTCCCATAGCTGTCCCACCAGGGCTTTGGCTTACTCTGTCCTGGAGTGGAGCCCATAGTTATGAATTACTCTTTACAACTGCTTCCTGTGATCCCATGGCATGTGAGTGTGGGGAAAAATGACTACAAGTAGGGTCAATGCCAGGTTCAGACTCCAATACTTTGAGTGAAAAGGTAGTAGGTGATGGGAAAGACTTCTGCCTGAGACCCTGGACCAATCAGAGCAGCAATACTCAGCTAGATGGACCATTAGTGTGATTGGGTATAAAACAGCTTTGTATGTTCATGGGCATTTTGGGTCACATTTGTGCAACCAGTCATGCTTTTTGGACTGCCTTAGCCCTGCCCCCTAACAACATGCCATGGCTGCAGCAAAAGAGTCAACAAAAGGTTGTAGAGAGGTTGTAGAGTTATTGATATGTGAAAGATTCTTGCTGTGCCCGAGTTGGGGTTTTGCCACTTGCACTTGTGGCAGGACTTACTCTTACTCTGTGGTCTATTAGCCACCAGTAATACTGCTGATCTCACACCAGAAGTGACTTCAGTTCTGCTCAGAGCATGATGCATGAATGGAGCTTTCATGTGTTATAGCATAAAGATGTTACATACTCTGGAAAAAAAATTAATAGATCTATACCTGTAGCAGTTATTGATATAGCCTGGAAACCTTCTGACTTTTAACCCTCCATTGTATTCTTTCAAAGGAATGGCTATGTTCTTTTGTGGCCTGTGAAACCTCCTGCCACACACTCTTGCTAAAGTTCATTGCATGGTTTGATCAAGTGATTTGCATATATATATATATATATATATATATATATATATATATATATATATGAATTTTTATTTTTATTTTATTTGTCCTAGTGAAGAATGGGAGAGGAAGGAGAGCCAAAAAGGGGTATTAAGTATGTATCTTATAAAAACAGGAAAAGACCTTGGTCAAAAAGTCAATAAACTGGGTGCTGAAAGAGTAACTTCCAGTGTTCTGGGAATCTCGTATTTGGCTGCTGTTGTTTAAACAGCTGGCCTTATAAAAAGTATAAAAATAGCTTAAGGGCAAGAAGCTTTTCTTACCAGCAAACTTTTCTCACTTTGTAAAATGATGCCAGTTGTTCAGCATTTACTGAAATGCAGGCATGTTGATCGCTTAAACAGAAAAAGAAAAAAGATACCGTATGTAAAGGAACAATACAGCAACTGCATATAGCACAAACCTGCAATATAGTATATGAAGAAAGATCTTTCTTTAGTCTATAACAGCCATCTCATTGTCTGAATTCCATAATGTTACATGTATTAATTACTTTCTGGAAATCAGAGTTGGTTGAAAGCCTGTCAGAATAACTGGCTGTATTCCCATTTACCACAGGCTGTGAAGCAGCAATAAATCTGTAATGACAAATTGAGATTATCCTGCAACAGAGAAATTTGCTGAATATTTCTAAAATATTCACCACCTGTCAGTTGGCTCGGGAGCTTCTCCTGAGGAGGGGCTGCTGGGTTCTTGGAAGCATTTATACCAAGAAGGCCTGCATAACTCAGGGAGGCGAGCAGGTGGTGGTGGGGGGGCAAAGTAAGAGGGCTTCAACGCTGTCAGCTCCTCTGCCTTGCTTGGACTCTCTCAGCTCCCCCCTCTCTGTTCTGGAAGCTCCATCTCCATCTTCTAGCCCGAATGAAGGGCAGCCTGCCAGCTTGACATCTTGTTCCAGCTGGCTGCTTTCCAAGATTGCCTGACACTCGCCACCTGTCGCTTGGCTCGGCAGCTTCTCATGCTGGGTTCTTGGAGGCATTTATATCAAGAAGGCAAGCCTGAGGCATAGCCGTCGGTGTGGCTGGTGGTCCGCCTGTAGGTGGCCAACTGAAGCTGGCTGCCAGAGGGGGCTGGCCTTTGGTGCCAGGCCTTCGGGGTGGGACTGAGGTCTGGAGGGAGGTTATATTAGGGTGAGGTGGGAGGTTCGGGCTGGAGTTTGCTGGCTCTCCATTTTTATTGGGCTGTGTCAGGCCTTTTTGCAGGTATTTGTTTGGACTCTCTTGAGAGGGATGGTGTCAGGGGTGCATCGGGTGGTTCTGGGGCAGCTATTACTGCAGTGGTGGGGAATAGAAGAATTGGTGCTGGCAGAGCAGCTGGTTGTTACAGGGGAAGGTAAACTGGGCATTTAGTAACTGTTTCCACTTCCAACTGCCCTGTCTACTCTCAGGTCTCAGGGAGCAGCTCCAGCTACCCACAGAGTCTGGCTTTGCTCCTCTGCAATGCCTGGTCAGTTCAGAAAAGACTGAAATTGTCCATGATTTGATCGTGGATGAGGGAGTTGACCAGGCATGTATAACGGGGGAGCCAAGTGGGCCAGTGTGGGCTCAGCTTCTCCCACCAGGTTACTCTGTTGTGTAGCAGGCTAGGGGAAGTGGGCACGTGTGTCTCTTTGTGTGTGTGTAGTGGCTGTGGTCCACAAGAATACCATCTCCCTTACCAGGGCTACTGTGAGACAGTTGGCTTATTTTGAGTGTGCATTTCTGAGTCTGGGAACTAGGGATAGATTGGGGGTTCTGTCCTGCTGCCCAACTGACTCCCTAACTGAGCTGACAGAGCTGGTCATGGAGTTGGTGTTGGAGTCTCCCAGACTTTTGGTGTTGGGGGACTTTAATATCCACTTTGGGGCTGGCTTGTCTGGTGCAGCTCATGAGTTCATAGCAGCCATGACAACTATGGACCTATCCCAATTAGTTTTTGAACCAACTTATGTTGCCGGCCACACACTCAATTTGGTTTTTTGTTCAGATCAGGGGGTGTTCCATGGGTGGGGGATCCGGTGGTTTCCCTATTGTTATGGATGAATGACTACCTTGTTAAAGTTGGTTTCACAGCCACAATCCACCCCTTCAAGATAGATTGTGGATTGACCACCCCTTAGGATGGTCCACCCAAAAAGGCTGCTGGATCCTGTAGGATTCCAAAAAACCTTGGATGGTTTTAATGTTGGTGCTGCCAATGATTCTGTTGATGCCCTGGTGGGAACCTGGAATAGGGAACTCACTAGGGCGGTAGACATGATTGCCCTTCCAACCTGTTTCATAAATGGCCTCTTGGTATACAAAAGAGTTGTGTGGACTGAAGCAGTAGGGTAGGTGGCTGGAACATATGTGGAGAACTTGGCTCAAACTTGACAGGAAACAGCATAGGACCCATCTGAAGTTTTATGTGGCGGTAGTGCTTGCAGCAAAAAAAAAAATTTGGTCTCCATGCATTGCGTCTGCAGGTTCACGTTCGGCAGAGCTATCTCAGGTTGTGAAGCTGTGAGCTATCTCAGGTTGTCAGGTTTAGCAGAGCTATCTCAGATTGTTAATTTCCACTACTTCTGTCTTAAAATCAGTCCCCAGAAATGTTGTTCTGCTGTGATGCTTTTAATGGATTCTTTGCAGACAAAATCTCCTGTATTCAGGTTGACTTGGACTCAACTATTCCTGCAGAGTCCATGAAGCGGGTGTCCACCAATCCCTCTTGCAGTGTTAGATTGGATCAGTTTCAATCTGTGATTCCTGAGGATGTGGACAAGCTGCTTGGAGCGGTGTGGCCTACCACTTATTTTCTGGACCCTTGCCCAACTTGACTGCTTCTATCTAGCAGGGAAATTGTTGGAGGTGGCCTAGTTAATATCATAAATGCATCGCTGAGGGAGGGTAGTGTACCTCCTTATCTGAAGGAGGCAATGGTTAGACCGCTTCTTAAGAAGCCTTCCCTAGATCCCTTAGCGATGGATAGTTATAGGCCAGTCTCCAATCTTCCTTGGTTGGGCAAGGTGATTGAGAGGGTGGTGGTCGATGAGCTCCAGGCAGTTTTGAAGGAAACTGATTATCTAGACCCATTTCGAGCTGGCTTTAGAGATGGCTGTGGGGTTGAGACAGCCTTGGTCGGCCTGATGAATGACCTTTACTGGGGAATCGACAGAGGAAGTGTGACTCTGCTGGTTCTTTTGGATCTCTTGACGGTGTTTGATATTATCGACCATGGTATCCTTCTGGATTGCTTGGAGGAGTTGGGGATAGGAGACACTGCTTTGCAGTGGTTCCGCTCCTATCTCTTGGGTAGATTCCAGATGGTGGAGCTTGGTGACAGTTGCTTCTCAAAATGGGAGCTGTTATATGGATTTCCTCAGGACTCCATTCTGTCAACAATGCTTTTTGATATCTACATGAAACCGCTAGGTGAGGTCATCAGGAGATTTGGTGCTGGGTGTTATCAGTATGCTGACGACACCCAAATCTACTTCTCCTTTTCATCAGCATCATCAGGAAATGGCATTCATCCCCTAAATGCCTGCCTATAGGCAGTAATGGGCTGGATGAGGGATAGCAAATTGAAACTGAATCCAAGCAAGATGGAGGTCTCATTGTAGGGGCTCAGAATTTGAGAGATGAGTTAGATCTCCCTGTGCTGGATGGGGTTACTCCCCCAGAAGGAACTCCCCCAGAATGAACAGGTATGTAGCTTGGGTGTACTCTTGGACCCAGGCCTCACCTAGTATCTCAGGCGGAGGCTATGGCCAAGAGTGCTTTCTACCAGCTTCAGCTGATTTGACAGCTGCATCCATTCCTTGAAGAGGATGACCTCAAAACAGAGGTGCATCAGCTGGTAACCTCCCGGCTTGACTATTGCAATGCACTCTATGTGGGGCTGCCTTTGTATGTAGTTCAGAAACTTCAGTTAGTTCAAAATGCGGCAGCCAGACTGGTCTCTTGGGCAACCTGGAGAGACCATATTATGCATTTTAAAACAGTTACCCTGGTTGCTGTTATGTTTCTGGGCAAAATACAAAGTGCTGGTTATTACCTTTAAAGCCCTGAACGTCTTTAGTCCGGGTTGCCTATGAGAGCACCTTCTTCTGCATTATCCCCACTTCACTTTAAGGTCATCTGAGGAGGTCCATCTCCAGTTACCACCAATAGTCTGGTGGCAACTCAGAGGCGGGCCTTCTCTTTATCTGCTCCTAGGCTGTAGAATGTACTCCCGACAGAAATCCATGGTAACAAGTTTTATGCTGTTTTTAAATTGTGCTGTAATGATTTTTTTTAAAAGGATTGATTTGTGGGTTTTATTTTTATTGTTGTGCATTGCCCAGAGCCATTTGGATGGGTCGGTGAAGTGAACCCCCCCAAATGTCCTCCTGTCCCTCCAAAATGACTCCCTGACCCCTGAAAATCATGACACCCCCAAATTGCAAAAATAAATAAATAAATAAAATCTCACCAAACCATGGATACTCAGTTCACAGTTGGTGAGACCTGCCACAATTTTCCAGTTGCAGATACTCATAACTGCAATTAGGAAACCCATGGTTAACAAGGGATGACTGTACACAGATTATACATATGTTGAACATAATAGCCTGATTCAGACATTATGCTTTATGAGTGTACAGATGTCTGTATGTACGTGTGTTTGTGTGAATGATTATACCTGGTTTCATTTAAAAAGTGAACATAGATACAGGCCCTTCAAATGTATATATAGGAAGTATACTTCTGTACCTTCATTCAGCATTGCACCCCAAACCCCAAATAAGACAAGACACACATGAATGGATTAAAATAGGGCCACTTTATTAATAAACACATATTAACTTGTAACATTAACTTGCCGCATTAAGTAACCAGAGTGCAGGTATTCTTCCTGTATGAAACAACCTCCTAAAGAGGACTGTCCTCACACACGGGTGAACGGCTGGGTGTTGAAGGTATCAGGACAGGAGCCAAACTCCTTCCACTACGTGGTTTTCCCACGTTGAGGGGAGGGCTACTCTACATACCATAACCCAAGCCACACAAAACTCTTGAGTTGGTGAGCAAAGCACCACACTGAAAGGGGGCCATTCCCAACTCTCCAGGCCACAAAACCCTGAAGGCTTGTTCCATTGTAACCCCCTTTCACCTCAATGGCCCTCCTGCCGAATTCTGATAGGTAATCCTACCTACCCCCATCCTCACTCTCCTGCCAAGTGACCAAAACATCCAGCACCACCAGAATACAGCCCTTAAAACATATCAGTGAGAAGTAGGCAAAAAAAGGCAGCAGCCAGTGCCAATCAGGTGCAGCCCCCGAATTCCTACTTGGCCCCAAAAGGCGACTGGATAATGCCCATTGAGAATAGGGTGGGTGGGCAGGAATTTGTTCCTGCTGCTCTTGTATAAATAGAGCTCTGTGCTTCTTCACCCAAAACTGTATTCTATGCATGAGATAGAGACACCCAACTCTGCCATATTTGAAACACACATCCCAGTTTTATTCATGTTTAACTTGGAACTGTTTCACTCTGTTCAGTAGTGTTTATCCCAAGTCAGTGTGTTTAGAGTTGTGGTTGTAAACTTCTAGAAAGTCAATTTCATCTACTTATTTGGCAAAACTCTGTGCCTGACATTTTCTTCAATCTATGCAGGCAGTACGGTAGCTTTCCATTAGGGCAGGGGGTATGGCTCACCACTAGAGCAAATTAGGCCCAGTTTCAACCCCTAGTATCTTTATTCAAAAGAATCAGGTGACAGAGAAAGAGAACCTGGAGATTCAGAGTAGATTGTGCTGAACTAGATGAACCAGTAGCTTGACTTGGAATAAGGCAACTTCATATTTCCATGGGCCTTTTGAATCACATTCATGGGGACATCAGTAGTTTGGTCTTCCCATCTGCATTAGCCCCTAAAAGCACAACACAGTTGTAACTGTGTTCAGTTGGAGTGGGGGTCATAGCTCTGTGGAATGTCCCAAGTTGGTCCCTAGCATCTCCTGGAAGGGCTAGGAAAGACTAGTGTTCCCTCTAAGGCATGCACATGTGCACATGCTCACAAGTTTTTGGATGTCTGCTCAGTTAATTTTTGACCCCGCTCAGGTTGAATCATGAAAGCCCCATTCTGAATGCACATGCACACACACTGCCTTGATACTGCTGCCCAGAACAAAACTCATTCCGCACACAGATGAAAAACATTAGAGAGAACACTGAAAGACCCCTATCTGCAAACCTGGAGAGCTGCTGACAGTCAGTTTAGTCAATACTGAGTGAGCTGAATCAATATTCTGACACTCCATATAAGGCAGCTGCATACTGAGCTTGTCAAGTAGCATCAAAGGCTATTGCTATGCTAAAGTTGTTTCTAGTGCCAATATAGGAAACCAGGCTGTCCACTTGCACTGGTGAGGCTGTGGTCTGAGAGCCACTTCAGAAGGGAAGTACAGAACTGAATGCACCTTTTTAGTCATTTGAGCCTCATGTTGGTAATGGAACCAGCTATCCAACTGTTCCTGGACCCCAAGAGAACCTGTCTTGAATTCTCATCCTCACTCTCTGCTCCTGAACACATGATTGGGCTAACCAGCATGGTAGGTTGTTTTTGTCACCATTGAAATATCAGGATTCTTATCAAGCTTCTTAATCTCTGTGGGAAGAGCACATAGTTCAGTGGCTGAGTGCATGGTTGACAGATCCAGTTCCAATCCCGCACTGGTGTCTTAAGTTCATGCTTAGTAGAGCTTTGTCTAAGTCCTTGGAAAGTTGCTGTGAGTCAGACTATAGCTGACTAGATGGACAAATGGTCTGACTCAGTATAAGTTAGCCTTATATGTCCATATGTTATTTTTGTGACTTTATAAATGTGGCTTTTGAAAGCACAAAAGGTTATGAAAACACCCATTTGGCTATTGCATATATGGATTTATTCAATTTCCGGTAGAGGTAGTATGTACAGTGCTTATGATGCAATTTATGTGGGATCTAAATTGCTAGTGTGTAAGTAACTGTGGTGTTCAGAGAACGGCAGCTTATTTCCTTTAAAAAAGAAGTTTAACTCAACACCATTACTTAAGTGTGTCTAAGTAAGGGAAGTCTAGTTTGGCAAGCTATATTGTCCTTTTGAGAGTCCTGCATAATGTTGTCTCTAACATTTGCCACAATGTTTGCAGAAACCCCCCTGCCCAAGAATTTGAGAAATTCCCCTCTCATTTTACTAAATACTCCCAAAACATAGTTTTCTCCTTCCAAAAAGTCTTTCCCCAAAACACATTTAAGTCAGGAGTTGCTTCTCAAGCTTTCCTTCTATCTGTACTCCTGGTTTGTCACACAATAAGACCATTCACATGGCATGAGGGACTGGTGGGGAAGGCGGGAGCCTTCCCCCCCCCCACAATCCAGAGAGTCCACAATGCACTGCATGAGCAGCGTGGTGCACTGGGATGTCTCCTGGCTGCCCGGCCGCTCCTTCCCCAACCTCTATGACCAGGATAGCTGCCGACAGCCCAGGAAGAGCTGCTGGCAACATGAGCACCCACACAACCAGGCAGCAAGGTAGGAGGCGCATGCGTGCCCTTCTACCTCACTTTTAGCTCAGGTTTCAAACCTGGGCTACCCAGAGGTGCAACAGCGGGATCAGGAGAGATCTCAGCACTTCTCATGACCAGTCCTACCTGGGCTAGCACTGTCTTACCTGGGTAAGGCTGGTTGTGAAAACAGGCTCAATTTCTCTTTGAACTACTCACAAACACATATTTCGAGAAGGTATAGACTGACCCCCCCCCACACACACACACCCCATGACCACTGAAGGGTTCGACTAGGACAGTGACGGGGAGCAGCAAAGGAAACATTTGCATTTGATCCCCCATAATGTCATGGACGGCATGCTAGAAGAACTGAGATTTGTGTTGGTAAATTGATGCTAATCCCAGGCATAGCTTGCTGGCCAAAGATCACACCCACAGCAATATTGGCCAAGGAGTTCTTTGTATTCACTCTGGATTGAGTAGAAGCGGTTTTGTAGGTTACCTGAAACTCTTTCATAAGTCCAACATTTTCTCTGTCTTGGTTTACAGATGCACGTGCATTCTCTTATAGCAGCCCCTCCACACTTGCCTTCCTCTTTGTATTACAATTCATATGCTTTCCCAGCTGAGAATCTCCTATGCATGCTGGAGGAGCAGAAGTGTATATGCCTTCCCCAACACATGTGCTCGGACAGCTCACCAATCCTCCCCCCTCCAAGAAGAGCATAAATGAGTAGGGGCATAATGCCGGCATCACATGCTGCCTTATAAGCTGGTGAAGGTGGCGGAGAACAGCACACCTATTCCTTCCAGCTCTTGTTGTACAACTGGGTCCTGGCAAGTGAGTGAATTGGCTCTTTGAATGAATGTGTATGTACGCGTGTGTACACACACACACACACACACACACACACACACACACACAATCTGAACATTGCATTGATTCATTTGGATTTCAGCTGCGTGCCAATTTTTTCTCCCCTCACTTTTCAAGTGGCTTATATGTACGTTTTTGGGGGTCAAATAACCCTTTTGTTAAATGATTTGAAACAAATCCATCATTCAAATTTAAAGCTAGTGTAACATCAGTCATCCACATGTGTTAACATTATGAACAAAAGATTTAAACCTTTGAACAGATATGCTCCTTCTGGTGAAAAGCTAAGAATGCCTGTGTTAGAGTTGTCCCATGAAGCTACCTTTTATCCTTAAAGGAATATCTACATGAATATACATCAAATATACTAACTGTTTGAATTGTAATGCTGTAGGGAGATCTGTATGTTGCCTGACTTTCAGCCAATTCTGTAGGAAATCTGTTTTTGAAAAAGCATGCTTTGAAAATAAAGTAGCTCAAAAAGAAAATGGTTGAATAGAGAAATTGGAGTCTTCACAATCTCCCCCTAGGTAAGGTTGTTAGGTATTCCATTCTAGAGGTTTCAGAGAAGACGTGGCAGTGTATGGGCCTAGATATCACATCTCGGTTTAAATTCACAACATGGGTGGTCTTTAAAATCCTGTCAGTGAGACAATACATACAAGATAGTTTGGTAGAATACTGCTCTTCCTTGCTCAAGCTAAGGAGCCTAGGGTTTGATTCAGAGTATTGGAAGTTCTGTCTGTGTGTGTTTGTATGTGTTAAACTGTGCAACAGGAAAGTTGACTGTAAACATGAAGTCTTTCTGAGTACATTTCATGTTTATGAATAGCTTGAGGAAAACTGCTGTCAAAGTGCCTGCTGTTTGATAATCCTCTAGGACTGCTTTGTCTTTCTTTTGCTTTGAATTTCTTTTTTAAATTGAATGTTCTTTTAACAAATATATAGTCACCTTTTAAAAAATGAGATATTCTGTCATCTCACTTAAAGTATTGTATCATGGACCCCCGCCCCCATTGCATGTGGATTTACAGTGGTTTTCCTTTAAAATTTAGCTTTTAAATGTGTAACAGATAGTCTTTAAAATACATGGGTAAAAAAACATAATTGGGAACTGTATTTGTCTGAAGAGGAAGCAAAGTATCTTTCTCTTTTAACTAGGAAGTACAACATTATCCCATGAGATGTTAAATTGGACATGTATTGGAGTATTGGTTTATTTTTTACTTGATACACCCAAAATGTAAAACATTGTGGAGCATCTTGCCTCTTTCAGGATGTGCTCCAGAAAATGAGCTCAATGATGTTATAGCTGTTTGTTTATTGTTAAATTGTTATACCACCTTTCCTAATGCATCTCAAGGTGGTTTACAAAAGTTAAAATACAATAAAATTCTGTAAAAGTTACATGTTGCTTCGAGATATGGGATATGGTCCTAAACTGAGCTTTAAATTCCATATAGCTGCTGCACAGTTCAAGAATGTCTGCCAGAATTGCTTTGGATTTAATAGCACATAAAATAAATCCCCAGGCCTGAAGCAGAGTCCTCCTGAAGAACCCCCAATGTCTCCACATATGAAAATATGAAGAATTCTTTCTAAACTCTGCTACTGAGGCCTTAAAAGGAAATGCTGGAAATGCCAGCAACTGAACCGATGTATACACAGCAAACCCATTCAAAGTATGCTGTAAGCTCCTGTGTACTTTCTAATCTCTGCAGTACATCAATCAATTAGTCTGTGTGTGTTGTATGTACAAATAAGTTACATCCAGGGCTTCAGAGAGAGGAATACAAGTGAGCCTGCTGAGGGAATGTCAAAGCGTGATCATACACCCCTCCCTCAAGATGAGACTGAAATACAGATATTTGTAAAATATTTGTAAAAAGGAGAATCCTTGGCTCCTGCATCAGACTAGAGAGAGCTGCAAATTCAAGCAGTAACTTAATAAACCAATCCATATTATCTTGAATAAGTAAGCCATGCCAAGAAGAGTTAAATTAGACTGCATTCGCACAATCACAAGGATCCTGGTTAAAATGTTAATCAGCAAGCCCCTTAGAGCGAATTCTAAGAATGTAGAATTTCAGGGCCGTCCTGGTCAAACCATTCCAGTTAAATCAGCATTTAACCAGGACAGATAACTAGGATAGATACTGGAACTTTGTTAACGTTCAAGCTTATCTTCCAACATCTCCCTTCCAACAAATCAGCAGTTCATAATGGGATAAGTAAATGAGCTACATTGTACAGTTATTTCAGGGATATGCTTCTGACTATTGCTTCTTTGCCAATGGAAATGGCAGCAAATAAGATAAAGGTTTAATAAAAGAAAAACATAATTTTAAAAGTTGACAGTTATCTATCCTTTTTTTTAAAAAAAGTGGTAATTTATTAGTCTGGAGGTATTTATGACAATTTTAACCTTTAATCTTTTGCCTGCTTCTGTTGTGGCATGCTTTACATATGCTTCCATAACAGTTTTCTGGAGAAAACAATTCTGTTTTCTGCAGAACTGACATCATTAGCTCACTTAATTTGGATCCTCTGCAGTGACTGTGTCACTGCAAAACCACTGCATTCCAATTTCCCCTGTTGTCCTCTTGACTTTTTAAAGACCTGTTTTTCTGGCATTTTTAATTATAATTGCAGTGCTAGCCTTTCACGTGAACTTTCTAAACACTATTGATCATGATCCATGGACAATTCCCATTGGTCAGTGAGTTGAAGCCCTACCTTTCTGAACTTTCTCTGCTCTGCTCTTCTGGTTGCATCACTACCGTTATTTGTCTTAGGCTGTTGGGCCCCTTTCTAAAAATGTTTACAAGGCAGTTAAGACACATTTCTTCACCCAGGCTTTTAATTAGACTCAATAACATTGTTATAAATTTTAAATTATTTTCATGTTTTAATTTTGTTTTAATTTGTGCTGTTTTACTGTAAACTGCTCAGAGACATGAGTTTTGGGCAGTAGATAAATATGATAAAATAAAATAAAATAAAATAAAATAAAATAAAATAAAATAAAATAAAATAAACAAACATTCCAGAGGTCATCTATCCAGGAGTCAAGGTGGGGCAATAGATGCAATTCTTTGTCCCCCTCCCAGCAAAGAATTTTATTTTAGCCAGTACTGACTGCTTGCATCACCATCATTACATGTCTGCCATATCTTTCCCTCCCCCTGCCGTTACTTTTCAATAGCTGATGTTTGCTAAAAAAAAAAATCTCATTCACTTTTCTGCTAAACTGCACAAACAAGAAGTTAAAAAAGGACCTTGCACGATTGCATTTCTGCCAAGACATATTCTTCAACACAGACTCCTCACTGATTGCTTTTCAGCAACCAGTTATTGCCTTTTTCTTACCCCTTTCTCTTGTTTTTGCACCAAAGTACTAGTATACTTATAAAATTAAGGGCCAAATGTTCAGTTTGTTTGCTTGGGTTTGACTATGGCTGGTGCAATAAAGCAGTGCCCACTTCTGCCTTTGCTGTGGGGATGGACACTGCAGGATTATAATGGGGAATAGTGCCATACTAAGTGCTGAGTGGAACCTCAGTGATCTATCTGCTTGTGCCTGGAAGAGCAGAGCCCAGCTACACCAAAGGGCCCTATTTGTGGAAGAGACTCCAAACTGCTCTCCACAAGATTGTACAGTATTATAGAATTGCAAGCTAGGGAGCAGGGCTAGATGTAAGACTGTCCCTTACAAATAAGATCAGTGCTGCCCATTTTACGCTGCTGTTGTAGAAGTTGCAGTTCAACAACAGGTGGAGAGCCAAGGTTGCCTAGTCCTAGAGTGCTTGGCACTGGCCAGGTTCATGCATGGGGGAACCTGAGGTTCCCCAAACCTGATATATGGAGGGAACTTGAAGTTGGCACTGCAGATAGTCACATATTTCAGCCAGATATATGACCCACCGGTCCGTACCTCCCAGCAAGGCATTGGATGTAATCCCTGCCTGCCTTGTGCTGCCTTTCGACTGGCAAGCCTCCCTTTTGTCAGCTGCCTCATATCCATTGGTCCTGCTTGCACAGGGGGTTGAGTCACCTGAAATAAACCTGAGGTTCATGAACAACATGTATTGAGACATAGAGCACACTTCAGAGTGAGCAACACTTGATCGGCAACCCCGCTTTAAATTTTGGTTACATATTTGGGTTTGATGCCCCAAACAAATCTTTGGTTCCTGCCTTGGTGTGGGTTCAGACAGTCATGGACAAGTTAGTTACTGACTTCACAAGTAGGTTCTGTGCTATGTGTGAACCTGGTCTATGACTCGGGAGATCCAGGTTCAAACCTCATGCTGCTCACTGGGTGAACATGGGTCAGTTATACATATTCAGTTTAACCTACTTTACAAGCTTTTTGGAGTGGAAAAGAAATCATGTGTGCTCCTTAGAGGAAGAGTTGGATAATAACTGCATACTGTAACATCTGTATAAGTAAAATTGGACTACAGCCTATGATATTACATGAGCTGAGTAAGTATTTTTCCAATAGCTTATTTGAAGAAGCAGCTCTTTTTCAGAGGGTTAGTAATATGCTCTGGGGGAGTGAATGTAACTGTAATTTAATGCATTATTGCAGTGTTATTCCAGACTCATAAGAGACAGGATGACGGCATGTTCTGTCTGGTCTATATCTGCCCAAACACAGAGTAGCACATTCCGCCTATAAGCACCACTTCAGTAATTTCTTGAGTCTTTGTTTTAGAATCATGCGTTCTTAGCTTTTTTGCTGCTTCATAATAGAGCTGGCCAGTGATATCTGATGTACAGTACTATAACCTAAACATTTTATAGGCTTGCAAGCTAAAAGGAACCTACAGTGAGATAATCACATTCAGACAAATCTGTTTTTGTACAAAATGGTCAATTTTAGATTTGAGATAGCTTTGTACCTGTGACCTTTCCATAACCATGAAGAGATGCATCCTGAATGCCTCTGTCAGCAGTGAAGTCTGCATATCATTAATCACTGCTGAGTTCATTGGAGAAAGATGGAAGAGGAAAATTTGTATTTAACCAAGGCCTGGTTCACATTGTGTCTCTGACATGTGGCAAGGCATAGGAGTGAATTTTTCCTCCACTGTTGATCTCTGGTATGAACTGGGGCCTTTGCTTCCACCTTCTCTTTTACATATACCCCAGTCTTCATGGCTATACTGCCACTGTATTATGCTGTACTCCAGCTTTCGCAAGTTTTTTTGCTGTATTATCATTCAATCATTTCTACTTTTATAGCTCTCCTATCCATGCTAAATGTGAATGCAGGAATGTTTATGTCAGTAGCTGTGAAATGTAGCACATGGTGAGAGTGCTACATTAGCAGGGTCTCAGATATCTTGTTAGCTCTTTTTATGTATGAGTCCCATAGAGAGAAATAATGAAGCTCTTCTCACGATTGATGAGAAGTGCTTCTTCCGGGTCTGCAGGGAGAGCAGGCTTAGCCTGCTTTCCAGTGATCATGGGAATAGCCTCAAAGTGTTTTAATTCTGTAATCTTGTACTTAGGATATATGTATTGCTGCATTTTACTCAGGACTTCTGGCATATGTATTCTATATAGCAGTTCAGCATAATTGTAATTTTGCCCCTGTCCCCTCCTTCCTCATAATTTCCATTTTGAAAGATTGATAAAGACTTTGTGACCAAAGGATTAGAAAGGAAAAGTGATGTCGTTTTAACAATTAGCATCTATCCACCAAGGCCGAAGACTTGAATTGAGAAAAAAATGACAAAAGCCTATCTGAACATCTCAGGGTGCAGAAAGATAAGAGGCTGTGTGGGTGAGAGGAGAACATCTGAAGACCCAAGTCCAGACAGGTGGCATCAGAGTTGACATAACTATAGGTTTTGATGGATGTGAGTAATGACCCCAAGAGCAGTCCAGGACCAAGAAGACTATAAAACCAGAAGACTCCAAACCCAACTTTCAGTGGGCAGGTCCAGAAGACGCATCTTCTCCCTGTCCAATGCTGCAGCATCTCCGCACCCCTGCATCTGCACCCCATCTTCTCATTGAACCCTAGCATCTTAAATCACTGGGAGGAACATTGAACTGGCCATTCAATTGGTTTCCCTACACCTTTGGTAACAAACTTTACCTGCTCCCCTTCCCCTCCTCCCATTCCCTTCGCTTGCTAGGTAACTGGCTTGTATTAGAATTAGGTAAATTAGCTTTGTTTGCCAGGACCTTATAACTATTGAACAGCTCCAAATCTATTTCCTTAAGTAAATTCATACAAGACAATCCCTGTTTGATTGCTTGTGTCTCCTCCCACATCCACGGATTGAACCTATGCTAAGGGGTTTAGGTAACAACTGAATATATAAGATTCAGGGTGCATGAGTACACTGGTATGTTGGCACACTGGTCCATCCAGGGTCCATGAGGGCACTGGTACATTGGCACACTGGTACGTAAGTCGCCTCACAAGGAACAAGCTGTGCACCCTTCTAAAACAGAAACTAGGGTCTCCAGGTAAAAGCATAGGTAAATTTCCTCCACCATAGGGAGTAAGCCCCTTGAGCCTATTGGGTGGAGATTATAGTCCAGCCAAGTAGCTGGTTACAGACAAGCTCCCCTGCCATAGTGAGTAAGTAAGTCTGACAGCCCAGGGAGGGAGGACCAAGGTGAGACATTTGGGGATTGGTGAAGCCTCTGACTACAGCCTGAGCAAGGAATAACCCCATGTAACATCTCCATCTGGCATGTAACATCTGCATCTCCTCCACCACCTCCTCCAAGCCATTTATGAAAAATCTAGGGCCCAGGACAGAGCCCTGTAACTTTCCACTTAATATCTTCCTTCAGGATGCCATGGCGCCATTCATGAGTAGGAGAGACCTGAGTTCAAATCCCCATTCAGCCATGATAAAAGCTGGGTGACTCTGGGCCTGTCACTTCTATCTCAGCCTAACCTACATTACAGGGTTGTTGTGAAAGAGAAACTCAAGTATGTAGTACACCGCTCTGGGATCCTTGGAGGAAGAGTGGGATATAAATGTAATAAATAAATAAATAAATAATTCATGAGTACTCATTAGTGGCTACATAAATGAGCCCCTGGTGGCGCAGTGGTAAAACTGCCGCCCTGTAACCAGAAGGTTACAAGTTCGATCCTGACCAGGGGCTCAAGGTTGACTCAGCCTTCCATCCTTCCGAGGTCGGTAAAATGAGTACCCAGAATGTTGGGGGCAATATGCTAAATCATTGTAAACCGCTTAGAGAGCTCCGGCTATAGAGCGGTATATAAATGTAAGTGCTATTGCTATTGCTACATGCCATCCTGGGGGAGGTATCGAGTAAGAATTATAATGCTATACATATGCTGTCTTAATGTGTGAATAACTTTCTTTAGGGTGGTTGTGAGCATAAAAAGAAACTCACACTACTCTGAACACCTTGGATTTGGCTGGAAACAAATGTGACCAATGTCAAAACAAATGCCTAGCTGCTTTAATTGTCTTAACTTTAACGGTTTACCGTACTCGTACTGTAGGTTGCCAACTCTTGACTGAAGCAATTCCTGGAGATCTCCCACCCCAATATTTTTCCTAGTATTTTTCACATTATCAAGGGTTTACAATCCCCAGGATTGCTTTCAATATTCACCTGGAATCTTGTTGATTCCTGGAGACTCTAGGCCAATCCTGGCATGTTGGCAACCCCACTGTCTTTAATAATTATTGCACTGTGGATATGTAAACACTTGTATTCTTCATGAATCCTGAGCTGCATTAATACAGGGTTCAGAGTAATTCATTTTGCAATCCCAATGCCATTCTATTAGTTCCCTTTGTGCAGAATATAATTTATCAGTTTAATTGACACAATGCTACTTTTCACTGAGTTAGCTAACACTTTACTGTCAAAGCAAACACTTCTGTGATCATTTTATTTTTGGGTGATTAGATCAAAGACTTATCTTTCCAACTACATCTCACACTTCACGCAGTAGTTTGTTTAGCAATGATGCTCCAACCCTTCATTTTGTCATTCCCACAAAAAAGAATTGGGTGTCAAATATCTCATCCCAATCCAAATCTGTAATTGCTGCCAAATCTAAATAGTTCATGTCGGAAA
Organism: Hemicordylus capensis; assembly: GCF_027244095.1. Taxonomy (NCBI): domain Eukaryota; kingdom Metazoa; phylum Chordata; class Lepidosauria; order Squamata; family Cordylidae; genus Hemicordylus; species Hemicordylus capensis. The sequence goes on along the minus strand of NC_069659.1, from coordinate 316,817,560 downwards.
ATTTAGTAAGGAACTAATTTGGCTTAGTCGTTCTTCTATAATCACATTTTCCAGTTTGCTATTTTCCTGGAGGTCTGTGTCAGAAGCCACATAATTCTTACTCCAGAAACCAAAGTGGAGAAAAAAAGATAGACAGTTATTTCTCTTCCCATCAGTGTAGATTTCTTCTCTCTATTGTCTTCTCAAGGACAAGAGACAATTCAAAGGAAGGCTAGATTGTTAAGGATCCATTCCATAACTTCCAAGTGTACCTGTTGAACAGGTACAGTACCAATCTTCTTTCTATGTGTGCAGCTTGCGATTGTGTGCTTAATTTGTTCCAAATGCTGAAATTGACTCATTGACTGACATGCATAGGCTTACGAGGACAGAGCAAGAAATCCGACCTTTCAAGCAGGCAGGAAACTAACTGTGTGTGAGGCTTGCTGTGCAGTGCTGGGTGAGCGGAGGGGCAGGGGGAAGTATTTTCACACCTCTCCCTGAAAAAGCCCATTTTACACCCAGGAATATGTCCTCGAGGGCTGTGCAGCCCTTGTGGACATATTCCTGGGTGCAAAAAGGGCTTTTGTGGGGAGGAAAGAGGCATGAAAATAACTTCCCCCTTCTCACCTACTGTATTGTAAGGCAAGCCTCGCACACAGTTTCCTTACTACTTGTGGGATCTCTTGCATGGCATGTCAGCCACTGAAAATAACAAACCTATTTTAAAATAAGACTTTGAAATAGGAATAGTTTCTCATCTGACTAATCACCAGTAATATGCAATCTGATGACATAATAGCTTAAAACAACAGATTTTTAATACACAATCTTTTCCCCTGCTTTGTACTATAAAAAGCAGGCATATTGGAAATGCATAATTCTCCACGAGTTTAAAGGGCTTCCAAATGGCTTCATTCCTACTTGCACTGATATTCAAAGACTTTTAAAGGCTATTATTGAGAAGCTGAACAGTTCCAAGTCTTTGGGTCAAGCATTATAGGGGGAGGATGCCAAGATGAGATTTGGCCTAAACTTGTAATGCCTTGCATCCCGAGTAATATGACACAAATAATTTTATACAGATGTATTTCATAAAAACCAGCTTTCAAGATCTATTCATGACTAGTGGGTTTGACAACCTGCCTTTTAGTACTTGAAGTGAAATTTGTTCATGAGTAGAAAGTTTGTACTTTATCTTGTGGGAGACTGAAACACATTTTTCCCTTGAAAAAAGGGGGGCATAATTGTGTAAAACAGAGCTGGTGTGTGGTGCAGAGCTGAAGTACTAGATGAGAATATGGACGACCCTATATGTAAATTATCATTGAGCTTACACTGTATTCATGTGATCGTGGCAATCCTGGTTAAAGAGTTAACCAGGAACTCTGAGCCCTGCAGAGCTGATTGTGAGAACTCAGAATTTCTTGGCAATCTTGATCAAATCGGGGTGGTTAAACCACATTTAATCACAGTGCTTTTGTCGAATTATCTGTCTTGGTTAACAACAGCAATTTGAACAGAGTTGCCCAGAAATTTTCAGGGTAATCAGTTCTGCAGGGCTTAGCAATCCTGGTTAACTCTTTAACCAGGATTGTCAGGATTGTGTGAACACAGCTTTAAAATCTCCTTGGATGGCTATTATTCTATTTCAGCCTAACCTACATTGTGGCTGGTGGCCAATCATTCTAACCATTATACTGGATTACTGCATATGAAGTTGCCTTATACTGAGCAAGAGCATTGCTCCTTCTAGCAGGATACTCTGTAGTGTCTGACAGAAGCACTCCAGGGTCTCATGAAGAAGGCTTCTGCTAACTAGAGATTCAGGGCAACAAACCTGGGGCCTTATGTACTGTTAAGCAAATGTGCTCTGAGAGGGTTGCAGACTGTCCCCAAAAGGCAGATCGTTGGGGTCTTTATCTAGCTTTAGACAGGCAATGTGAGCTGCAAATCCATAGACTAGGCTTTATTATTTAAAAGAACACCTTCTTCTTCTTCATGAACCCCACTGCCTGTTAAGAAAATCTGGGGAGGTCCGGCCGTGGTACCCAACGGCTCAGTGGTGGTGAAGTTTCTGCGTTTTTAATCTGTATTTTGAACTGTTTTAATTGTGTCAGTGTTTTAATTGTTGTGCTTTTAGATAGTGAACCACCCAGGGACTTGCACATGGAGTATAAAAATTTGTCAAATAAATATATTATGAGCACCTTAGTCTGGCCAACTGAGCTAGGTAATCTATGAGGCTATTCTCACGCACAGTGGAAACTGAGCTAAAGGAGCCAAGCCCAGTTTCCACTGCGCCTGAGAACTGCCTGGAGCCGCATGGCTCCTGGCGGTGGCGCGGTGGCAAACCCTCTTGGGTAGCCTGCTGCTTAACCCAGGTTTCAGGCACAGGAGCACCCAAAAAGCGGGTCAACTGCTCGTGTGTTGTGACGGCATGGCTCTACATTGTGCCGACTCATTAGTAGCCTCCCGGCATCAGAGGGCTCCCCAAAAGCCACCATGCACTCATGCGGTGCCTTATAGAACCCCACCGCCCAAACCAGCTCTGTGGATGGAACTGGTAATCATCTGGGTGGCCGATCCAGCTGCCCAATTATCCACCTACTCTTCCCACAAACCCCATTCAGGCTTTTCACACAGATCATGTGTAGAGTGATATGGCTTACAACATATCTTTTGGGCTAGTAACTTATGTGGTTTACAGTATTTGCAAGTCTGGATATAAATTTTATAAGTTAAAAAAACACACCCTAGGAATAGTTTTTTAGTTTTTTAAAAAATAGGAAAAACTATTTTTATGATATATTCTGTATCATTTCTGCATCAGAGCAGGACTATAATTCATTAACTGTTATGAGGGTTTGTCAGTCAAATCAATTCTTAGCCTTTTTGTAAGTGTGCTATTTTAATTATGAAGTTACACCTCTCTCTCTCTCTTTTCTACCTTCGCAGATAAACTATTAATTCTAACTGTTGCAACTAAGGAAACGGATGGTTTTCACCGATTCATGCAATCAGCAAAGCATTTCAACTACACAGTAAAGGTATTGTGTGCTCCCCTACTCTTTCTGAATTGTGAAAAGAATTTCACCTGTGTGAGAGTGAGTGCACAAATATGCCAAGGCTATTCTGCACTAAAAATAAAATTTTTCTAGAATGAAGTCATGGAAAGTACCTCTTAGATCACTTGCTGTGGACCTTGCCAATTAAGAATTTATCCCTGCTGTAGGCTTGCTCATGTTTTGCCTAGTCTTTTTAAATATTCCAGATGCTAGTCTTCTACTTCCCTCAGGAGATCATTCGACAGGTATATAGATTTAAGTGTTGGAAAGGTTTTCTTCAAATCTGTGTAAAGATTTCTTCTCTTCCTCTCCATGCTAATCCCCTGTGATTATTAACCATTCTAGTCATTCAAATGGATCATAGAACAAATCAGTCCAGAATTGTCACTCGAGGCACAAATGACCAGGCTCAAACTATCATACTTCAGACACATTATGTGAAAACCCAGCTCCCTTGAGAAGTCCATAATGCTCGGAAAGGTTGAAGGAAAGAGAAGAGGACAACCAGTAGCAAGATGGATTGACTTGCTTACAGCAATGAGTGCACCACTGAGAGACCTTAAAGGCCAAGTTGAAGATAGATAATCCTGGAGATAATCTATCTATGTGGTCACTAAGAGTCGACACTGACTTGATGGCACTTAATCAATCAATCAATCAGTCATTCAAAAATGATTTCCTTTTACTTTGTGAGTTTAGTTTTAGTGGACCAATTTCTCCGTTTTGTGGTATTTAGTTACATCTTTAAAAAACAAACAAACCACCAAATGTTTTGTTTTTGTCCCAGCTTCTGCTTTGCAGTTTTGTTAATGGAATGTATGCTCTTATACTTTACTCTGTGGGAAAGCATTGTAATTGAGTTTGACTCTTTACAACTTAGCACTGTAAGTCCAAAGGGGATTCTTTATCACAGAAGTTCATTGGCAATGAATATAAATTATAATAAAGCCTTTGGCTTTCCAGATTTCCTTGGCCCTGCCTGCAAGACACAAGTCCTCCGGGATGAAATTGTGTAAGGATGAAATGGGATCATGGCAAGGTTCCAGGTTTCAGGGGACCTCAGCAACCTGCAACAACAGAGCAACTCTTGGCAGAAATAGTTGCTCCACCACCCTGCACAACGTTAGTATCTCAAAATACTGATATTGTGGAAGGGCAGCAGGATTTCTTTATATCTTTATCATATTGCTGTACCATCTGATATGTGCATCTCTAGGTGGTGTACAGAATTTAAAATACAACAAATATAAAACAGGGTAAAACCAATTAAAACAATTTCACATGATAAAAACAAAAACAATCTCAGAAGATAAAAACAAATTAAACAGTTTAAAATTAATTTCAGTTAAAAGCCTGAGAAAACAGGTGCGTCTTGAGGGTCTTCCTCAAAGCAAACAGAAGAGGAGATGCTCTTATTTCTACAGCAAGCATATTTCAAAGCCCTGGGGAAGCCACAGAGAATGCCCAGTCCCAAGTCACCAACAAATGAGCTGGCAGCAACCCTAACTGGACCTCTCCAGATGATCTTAATAGACAACAGGGTTCATGACAAAGAAGGCGCTCTCTCAAGTACCCTGGAACCAAGCCATTGAAGACTTTATAGGTAATAACCTATATTGCGTCTAGGTTAATATAGCAGGGACGATGGATTGTGCCTGTTGTCTGTGCTCCTGACATCCATTATGTCTTTTTTCCTTTGTGAAAAAGAGCCTATGCAGGCACTGCTTGTACACACATAGCAAGCAGGAATTCCACTTTTTTGCAGGGCTCCTGATTGCATGAAGAGAGCTTATGTGTACCCAACTAGCAGGTACGCAGGCCTGGTTCACAAAGCGACATTGGATGAATGGAGGTTGGAACAGGGATGGTCAGCATTGGGGTTGGCATCACTGGGTAGTTGCCAAGGCCCAGGGCTCTCAGAGGGGCTCATTGCTGGTTCCTGAGGTCACCTCTGTCCTAGTAGTCTGTGTGGAAAAGCATAAAATATGTCATAATGTTCATCATATATTTATTTTAGTTCTACTTTATGCCCTGCCTTCACATTTGCCTTTTTCTTTAGTAACAAAATCCCAAACACACAATTAAACAAAACACACACTTGTCCAACCTAAATCCATGTCTGTTCTAGCTTCTCGATACTATAAATGCACTTTAGCTGTGACATTATGCATGTGTACCCCTTTGCAATGGCCAGGAAGTGAAGGCAAGAAGTGCAGAATGTGTTTCTGCAAGCCAGGCAAAACTCTGTCTTTTTCTACTCTTGTGGTTGAACAAAAACCCCAACATTCAGATCAATAGATGGTTAGTTGCAGAGAGTTTTGTGTCCATTGTGATTCAGCAGCCCTGTCCCTCCCAAACAGAAAGCTGTATTTAAAGCAGTCTGGCCTCTTCAAGGAGAGTGGTAATGATTACAGGATGTTGAATTGAAAAGAGCACCCGTGCATGCGTGTGTGCATGCATGCGCTCACAAACACACACCCACACACCCCTGAAACAATTACTCCACAGTCCACTGATGGCTCTTCATCCCATCTTGTGGCTGTAAAATTAAGTCATACTGCACACAACAGGGAACATAAGATCAGCCCTGCTGGATCAGGCCCAAGACCCATCTAGTCCAGCATACTGTTTCATACAGTGGCCCAGCAGATGCTACTGGAAGCCACTGGCAGGAGTGGAGGGTGTGCCTTCTCTCTTGCTGTTACTCCCCTGCAACTGGTACTCAGAGGCATCCTGCCTTTGAGGCTGGAGGTGGCCTCCAGCCTCAAAACCATACTTACAACCTCCAACTAGCAGCCATTGATAGACCTCTCCTCTTTTTAATTTCTCTCTGCCATTGTTTGTTTTCTCCTACACTCTTCCTTCACCATTACAATGTATGACTTGCTAGTTCTTATTTTTGTAAGAACCGTAAGATTAGTTTCTCTCTCAGCAAGATGGTGCTGTGAGTAACTTCTGTGCTGGAAAGTAATTGCTAGGTTACTATTTGGTTAGGAACTGTCTCTCTCATATTTCTTGCATGATGTCACTGTTCTCAGTGTTGCTTGAAACATGTAAAATTTAAGGGCACTGAAGTGAGGGCTTAATATGTATTAACAGTTGGAGGGCATGATATCTGAAGGTGTGTGTTCAGCTTGGTTTTAACTTATTTTCAATACAGAAGGATGGCACCTTATACCAGGGCTGCTCAACTTTGGCCCTCCTGCAGATGTTGGCCTACAACTCCCATAATTCCTGGCCATTGGCCACTGTGACTGGAGATTATGGGAGTTGTAGTCCAAAAACATCTGGGGGACCAATCTTGAGCAGGCCTGCCTTACACATACTTGCTTCTGAATGAGTTTGTTGATGTTAACTGATTTCTAGAAAATTTCTCAATTTGAAAAGCCAGAGTCAAGTAATGATTCTTCTTTGGAATGATTTACTCAGGCAATGAAAATGTTATTTTCTTTTTATTGTGCTAAGTAGGATTATGTTTGGAACAGGTTTCGGTGGCTGACATCATGATTAATGAAGCACCAGTGTAACACCAGTGCTTCTGAAGAGTTTGATACTAACACTGCACTGTTGACAGTGTACGTGGAAAGGAATTTCAACTATCTTCCCACTACCTCTCCTTCCCACAGAAGCCTTCTGTGTCAACTGAGAATATGTCCCTGAGAACTGTGTGTCCTTCAGGGACATTTTTATTTCTGGGTGGCACAGAGCACTTCCTGGGAAAAGGGAGGCTGTCGAAAATTGTCCCCCACCACTGAGCTAGCGGTGGAACAGATTTAGCAGAACTTTTCAGAAGCACCGGTGCTTCTCCCATTGCACCAGTGCTTTGTTAGTCAGGAGCTCAACCATTATCTTTAGGTAGCAGTGATTGATTGATTGATTGATTGATGAATGATTTGATTTGATTTGATTTGATTTATATAGCACCCTTCCAAAAATGGCTCAGGGTTGGGCACTTGACTGGTCAAAAAAGATTCCATGGACTGATCAAATATTGATCAAATAATGAGCATTTTTAAAGCATTAACTTTATTAGAACAAAAATGAAACAGTGATTTTAGCTTTCTTCAGCCCTCTACATTATGTCCACTCACTTCAGTGTTTCATGTATATTATTTTAAACAGTGCCTTACAGCTACTGTTTTTCTAGATTACTCTGGTCCAATTCTTCACAGGAGCCTTGAAAACAGACAGCCAGATTACATAGAGCATTTGCTTATTCTGCAGCAACCAAAATGTCATCTGACTGATCAATTGACAATGAGGAGAGTCTCATGATCAATGAGACCCACCGTGAGGGGGTTTGCGGGGAGAGCGGGCTTAGTTTATGGCATATTTCTCTTCAGACAAACACCATTTGTGGGAGTGTTGGGAGGAGAGCTGGTAAAGGTGGGGGGGGGGGAGGTAGCAAGCATGAATTGTCACCTTTGCTAAGCAGGGCCCATCCTGGTTTGCATTTGAATGGGAGACCACGTGAACACTGTAAGAGATTCCCTTTAGGGGTTTGGGGTCACTCTGGGAAGAGCACCTGTATGTTTGCATGCAGAAGGTTCCAATTTCCCTCTCTGGCATCTCTAGATACAGCTGAGAGATATTGCCTGTAACCTTGAATAAGCTGCTGCCGATCTGTGTAGACAATACTGAGCTAGATGCACCAATGGTCTGACTCTGTATAAGGCAGCTTATACAGGCTCCCCAGCATATCAACACTTGGTATGGGACTTCCGGGCAATGAGTATAGCATTTGTTTCCCTCCCACATCTGAACAGAGCTATGAAGGATAGGTCTATAAATGGTTGTGCTGCTGCATACCTCCTGAACATTATCTGCTGGGTATTAGCAGTGGGAAAGAGCTATTGCCTTCAAGTTTTGCTTGTGCTTCCTAGAAGCTATAGTGGAAAGCAGGATGTTGGAGTACATAGACCTTTGGTCTGATCCAGCAGGGTTCTTCTTATGAGAGGAGGGCTGGTCTCATGGTAGCAAGCATGAATTGTTCTCTTTAAGGAGGGTCCGCCCTGGTTTCATTTGAATGGGAGACTACATGTGAGATCCCCTTAGGGGATGGGGCCACTCTGGGAAGAGCACCTGAATGATTGCATGCAGAAGGTTCCAAGTTCCCTGTCTGGCATCTCCAAGATAGGGCTGAGAGAGACTCCTGCTTGCAACCTTGGAGAAGCCTCTGCCAGTACTGTAGACAATACTGAGCTAGATGTACCAATGGTCTGACTCGGTATATGGCAGCTTCCTATGTTCCTATGTTATGTTCCAGTTTCTAACCATTTTCTTCATATTTTCAGGTGCTTGGTAAAGGTGAGGAATGGAAGGGAGGAGATGCTCTAAACTCTATTGGCGGAGGCCAGAAGGTACGCTTGCTGAAATCTGCACTTGAAGAATATGCTGATCAGGAGGATTTGGTGGTCATGTATGTTGACTGGTAAGATAAGTTCCTGGGTTTGGCTTCCATATACCAGTCTGCGGAAAACTTCAGAAATGTCAGCTTTCTTGTGATTTGCTGCTGGTTAACATGCAGATATTTTGTTTTCTACCCTAGGTTTAATTTTGAAAAGTTAGTGTCTGTTTTCCTCTTAGGAAGATGGTAGGCTGGAGTTGACCAGACTGTGTTTGTTCAGTGGTTTTGCAGCTGTAGAAACTGTCAGTGAGCCTTGGCTGCTGTATTCCTTGAGATGGAAAAATGTTATCTAGACTTCACAAGCATTGAGGCGTAGTGCCTAAAATAAACATTCCTGTACTTTGACTTACTCATTCTTGTCAGAAATGAATGGAGAACTGTATTGCCCAATTGCCGCTTAAGTACCAAGTGTTTCCATGAAGAATGCACTGCAAGCTGTAGTGTTTAAAGGCACTGCCATACAATATTAAACAGTCATCTCAAATTTCAGTTCGGATGCTGGGATTTGATGGGAAAGGGACCACTGTTCCCTCTAAGGGATGCACATGTGCACGCGCTCACACATTTTCTGATGTCCACTCAGTTCATTTTAGATCCTGCTTCCAGTTTGAATCAGGAAGATCCTACTCTGAATGCAGGTGTGGACACACTGCCTGGATACTGCTGCCCAGAACAAAACTCATTCTGCACACAGATGTAGCTCAAAGACCCTTTGAGCAGGGACTTAATAGGGCAGTGGCAGAGCACCTGCTTTGCATGCAGAAGGTCCCCCCAGGTTCAGTCCCTGGCATCTCCAGGTAGGGCTGGATAAGACCCTTATCTGAAACTCTGGAGAGCTGCTGCCAGTCAGTGGAGTGACCTAGATGTACCTAAAGTCCAGCTTGATATAAGGATTTGGACTGATGATTTCACTCTTTTTGAAGTAGAAGCTTTCCCCAAATCATAAATGTGTGAAGGCTGGCTGCAGTTATTCAAGTGGTGTTCTTTGCACATGCTCGGAGACCCTCTTCTTCTACTGAACATTTTCCAGGTCTGGTTCCTGAAATATGTCACTAGAGTGGAGCCTCTATTTTGGAGTCTAACATGGTGCATATTTGAGATTATTTGATGATAATCTGTTACCCTTTATAAAACACTTTATGCATCCTTTTGTACTCACAATGAGAGCAGTTAAATCTGATACTAGTGGCTTTTTCTTCCATTGTGTACTAGTTTGCGGATAAAATGGGGATTCTAATCAAACTTGCTGTTTGCCACAGTCAGAGGTATACATTAATCTAGAGCAGGGTTTCTTAACCTTGGGCCCCCAGATGGGCCCATCATCCCCAACCATGTCCATTGCAGCTGGGAATGATGGGAGTTGTAGTCCATCAACATCTGGGGGCCCAAGGCTAAGAAACCCTGGTCTAGAGCACAAGTTTCTGTGTGATATTGGTCACTGCAAAGTCTACTCTGACTGCTAGCATAAAGTTTCAAGCCCTGTGGTCATTCCTTTGACACCTGTTAGGGTTGCCAACCCTCCAGGACTCTGCATCAGTCTCCAGGAGAGTTTTTGCACAGCAGGCTTTACCAGAAATTTACTGCAAGGCTTATTGTGAGTTCAAAGTTGCCCAACGCCCCCTATGAGTGGATACTGTGAACCATGGTCTAGGAGGTGAGACTGGAGGCACTTGTGTATCCCAAGATGAAGTTATAGTTCATTAGTGTATTTTTGTTACAAATACTGATACCAAAGTATCTTCATAACTAATTAAGATTATAATAGCAACAGGATACTTTTTTGTAACTATTTTGTGTATGTATGAAACTAGTTGCTTTGAATGCTTTTTCAGTTGGTAGAAATAGCTGCTCTATCTGGCTTACACGTCTGATGTAGAACATATAGTCAACAATGAGACTATTATATCTGTGGTTACAATGGAAGTATTAAAATATTGTTATCTGAAACAGGCAAGTTAAAACATCATATTATTTGAGATATCAGATAGCAAGCTGAAGAAGGAATTTAAAAAATGAAAAAATAAATTGGATGCTCTGGAAAAAAAAGCTAGAGAGGATCTAGTAGAACAAAAGGAATTAGAAAAAATATTAGCTATGCATGAGCTTTTGTTTAATACATTAACTAGGCAAGCTGAAATTTTAGAAAATAAAGCCAGAGAAACAATTTGATGGTACAAGCTAAATGTCCTAAAGATATCTTCATCAATTTTTTGAAGTCTTAAAGAAGTTGATTTTGCATATTGTTGGGCAGAAGCCTAATCTGATTATTCATGATCATTAGTTTAAATACTCTTATTATACTTTTCAATGGAGGTATATGCTCTGTCTTTTTTTGTCTGTACTTTACATTGTGATTTAAATATTACTAGCTGGCCCTGTGCAAAACATCTGTACCCTAGTTCTCCATGTCTCACCCCTCCCTGGACAATCTGGCTCCTTGTCCTGGCTTCCCCCCTCCCCCCCTCCTTAAGCTGCTCCCTGCCATCCGGGATGGCAGAGAGGTGGCGAAACCCTCCCCACTCTCCCCCACAACTCCCTCTTGCTCTCTCCCCCATCCCTCAGTCTCCACCCTCCCCTTAAGGAGAGGGGCATTGCAACGGCCTAGGTTGGCTCCTACTGCCGGCCTCTGTTGCGTCGCCCTACCAAGTCTCCTCATGAGGAGGATGGCCAATTTGGGCAGGAGAGCACACCAAGGGCTGGCCTCTGTTGCCCTGCTGAGTCTCCTTCTGAGGAAAATGGCCTTCCCTTCCGGCCTTACAGATGGCCCTCGGTGCACTCTTCCACCCTGGACATCCTCCTCATGAGGAGACTCAGCAGGACAATGGAGGCCACTGTTCAATGTCTCTTCTTCTTTCCTCCTTGTTGCCACAGTGCCAATTCCTCCTTCTCCTCTGCAGCTGCCCCTCTGTCCACCACTCAGCCCTACTCCGTGCCGTCTCTCCTCTGGACAACTCTTGCGAGATGTGCCACATACCATGGGATGTGCGACATATGTCCTAAGGCTTAAATATAGAAGATTAGATTGGAAATGCTTTGTTTCGTATTTTCTTTTTCAAATCAACTCATAGAGAAAATCAAACAGCACAAAAATGCTTGCTGTTGAATCATTTGTTTGGGTGGTGAATTTCAAGGTTGTTTTTTTTTAAGGCTTAACCCCCCACCCCCACCCACCCCAAAAAACCCCAAACCCCTCATAAACACTGCAATAGGAAGACGCACATGAATGGTTACCCTGCAGGAAACAATGGCTGATGTTCATATTGTCATCCACTGCACTGGTGCAATCATGGCTGACATCCACACTACAACTGCACCAAGGCAGGGAGAAGAGAATATTAGAGAATATTAAATGATCTCATCTTCCCTCTAAAACCCATGGTGCCTCCTGGAATTATGTTCCTGAGGGTTGCACAGTCTGGATGCCAGCCACCGTTGCACCAGTGCAATGTTAGTCTAGATGTCATCCAATACCTCCATCACTTCAGCTTTAACTCTCTTAAAAATGATTGTTTGCCTTCTTCCTGAACAGTGTTGGAAATGAAGAGCCAGGTTTAGGTAGAATGCTAGGATTTTAAATGGCTTGCAGACTGACATTCCTGCAGTCATGCCACAAAGATTCTGCTTGACAAACAAGCTAGGGGCTGCTAAATTCTGTTTTGCCCAGTGTCATCTCATGAGTTGGAAGAAAAAGCAGCAAGACAAACCTTCACGAATGTGACAGGCTGCATTCCAAAGAGTCTGAAAACCTGGCATTAATGAAGCGTAATTATGATGGCTAACGAAGCTGCGATTTGGATTTGTAAACAGATCTTAAATACTTATGTCTTCCCTCCCTTTTCATATTGCTGCCAGTGTTGCCACTTCAAAAGTCATTTGAATGCCTTCATATGCTACCATTCTGGGAGGGATAAAGGCAAGGAATAACATTAGGTCATGCTGCCTTGTGGTGGAAAAGTTGTCTGGGAAACGGCGCTGTGGAGTGCATCTGGTTCCTGTCAACATTGCTTCTGCTGCAGAGCCTTTGCAAAGAGGGAAAGAATACCCATTAGCCACCACTTTCTTCTTGTCCTGTCAGATATTCCCTGTTTTGCACTGTCTCAGACTTGGGCTTTGCCAGCTTGAATGTAGGGTTTCTGTAGCATAAGCCAACCAAAAAAAAAAAAAAAAAAGCTGGATAATTTCCAAGGCACACTTCTCACATTCATCCTTCTGCCAAATCTTGGGAAAAGCAAAACAGTGGGAGTCTTTATAAACCACTAGGTAACTTTACACATATTATTTAATAGGCTTCCTCTCCCCTAAAGTTCTTAAATACCCGCCATTCTGTTTGGAGCTGTAGAGAGTCTTTCCCTCTCTCCTTTTTCTCTTGTAAACTAGTGGCTCTCTGTTCCATGTTTGGTTTTTTTTACTAGTGAGGTAAATTCCCTTTTTAAAAGAGGCATTAAAACATACTCATTTTATTATGAAGATTGCTACATTTTGGACTTTAGTACTGGAGCACACCATCCAACTGTGCCTACATACTTTATTGTTAGAATATCAGCTTCCTTTCTACGAAGCTAGATAAAATATATAGAATAGAATAGTATAGAATAGTTATAGTACTGTACATAGTTCAGAAATTCTGAAAGTAGTAAAGTCCAAGATCATCACTTAATATGCCCTGTATCCTTTTTGAGATATGTTGGGCAGATTCACACTATCCACTGATAAATAAGTAGGAGGGAACCAGTGGTTCCTGAGGAGTGCATGCTCCCAGTGGGTATGTCGTCAAGACCTGTCCACCGCCAAATCTGCCCACCCGAGTTCTCTGCTAAACCTCTGCCCAACATCCCTACTCATATTCCTCTCTTGTTTACAGAATGCAGGAAAATGTCAGTCAAAATTTGAGCCGAGGACTTGGGAACCGGCATTGGGCGGGTGGATGACGCACCGATTGGGAATGTGCACTACCTGGGAACATGGTTCTCTCTTAGTTACTTGCTGGCAGATCACGTGAACCCACTTGTTGTGAGACCATCATGTTGAACACATGCTGAATGGCTCACACGATCTCTCTTCATATGTTTGATGGAGGACAATGAACATTCACGGGGATGAGCATCATCATGACAGCAGGCTCCTCCCCAGGCTTGTATTCACAGAGGGCTCTTTATACATATTGCAATGCATGTGTGTACATCAGGGGAAGAGCCAACTACTGGGATGCTGCTTCACCCCTGCCTCACAGGTTCATCATACACTCTCTGAACATCTGAAAACCACAAAGATCAGTTCAGTGTGTGCAAATCGACCCTGAAGAATTCAACTCTCACTGGCTTCAGTATACATAAAACCCAGTCTTGTGAATCTGCCATGAACCATAATCACCTCCTTCTTCAGGGAATGTTTTATTCTCTCTCTCTCTCACCAACTTAAAATGCTGCTGTATGTTTTCTTGCTGTTTTCAGCATTTAGGGGATATGAAAGCTAGCCATAACCATTTTCTCCAAATCATACAGGGCAGTCTGGCAAAGACACTTTGGTTTAAATATGCTGTTTTAAAGAACAAGGCATGCACCTTTCAGAATTTTTCCTCCATCTACAGATGCTTACAGAGATTCTGTAGAAGGATAATTTGAATTGGCATGCCATGTTTTGATTCTGCTAGACATGTTAAGATTGTTTTGCAAAGTGTATTTGGTAATTTTGCTACCTGCTAAGGAAATTTTTAAGCATACAAGCTGGAAAGTTCATAGCCAAGTCACATAGTAACTTTTGAACAAGACTTTCCTTTGGCAGTGGAACTTTACCATGGCGGTGCGGCTTCTGTAATAGCTCATAACTAAGCAGTTGCTGGTGGTGGTTTGTTTTTCATTCAGATTGGTTAACTCTTAAACTTTTTTCCACATACTTTTCTGATAGGACTCATTTTCAGTTATTACATGCTACTCTTTTAGCCTGATAAAGTGAACCCATTTCATGTTTGGTTCCTGGCCCGCAGGAAATACCTTTAGATTTACAATCTTCTACACCTCGATCAGGATACTCTTTTAGCTCTTTGGAGAGTTTCATACTTTCTGTTACACAGGGCTGGCCTTAGAGGTGGGTGAGCCAGGCAGTATCCCAGGGTGCTTATTTGAACAGGGCACAGAGTTGATAAATGAACCATTGCAAAGGGAATGGCATCAAAGGCACTCATCAGGGTTCTGTTTATCCTAGGGCTGTTTGTACCATGCTGGTCCTTGTCATTTTCAAAGTAGTAGTCTTAAGGGATTACATTTTGTATTTTTCTTCTTCCATTCTCTGAGGTTTGGGTCCATCAGTCTATCTATTATATTGTCTTTCTACTCTTCCTCAAAGTGCTTAGCACTGGGATATATGGATAACCGCTTTATCTTTAGCAAAATCCTCTGAGGTGGGTTGGGCTGAAAGACAGCGATGGAGCCAAAGTTGTAAGTAAAAACATACAACAAAGTTTTTGTAGTTGATGGGAACCTGATTTTGATTTTCCCTGGCCTGAGTCACACATGCTAACTATAGAACTACATTGGTTTTCCTCCTCCTCATTAGATAAACTGCCCCTTTTCTATATACCCTCCCTTTTGAGTCCTTCCATATTGGTAGAGTTTACACTGCCAGCATTACTCCATATTCAGTAGATTGATAGCCAGTCTGCTAGTTAGGCATATATTTTGGTGCTAGCTCATGCTACAACAATACAAATTGCTATCTTAGTTCATTTCTGAATGTGGACTTCTCCATTGATGGAGGTGCTCATCTTCATTGGAACCACTTTATTGGCACTATTGGACAATATGGATGGTGCAATGCACCATCACACAACACTGTATTTTTTCTATAAACTGCTAGAATGGTCCTGTCAGCTTAGTAATACCACAGTTTTCTCCCAGGAGTGTTCATACACACGTGCACACACACATCTTCTAGAGACAAATGGGTCACATACAGTTTTAGATGTTGCAGAACGAAACAACCCTACTTTGCAGGCAGGTATCTCAGTTGTAGTCCTATAACAGACATCAACTTTTCATGCACAGTAGGCAATCCTTGTCCTAAAAAAGAAGGAAAGAAAGAAATTAATTAAAATTAAGTGGAGTTAATTATAACTCAGTCTGGCAGCATCCATAATATTTAATATGTTCTGTTTTACTCTGGTTTCAAAAAAATTACTTCTTTGTGAACTTTGATGTTTGTTTTGTTTTATTCTTGTTAGGCATGCCCCAATCAGATGGCAGCATTTGGATATTCTAAATAAATAATTATACATCATAATACTTTTAATATATTTTTATAAATTAAAATTATATTTAATAATATAATATTTAATATATTATATTTTATAGAAATGTAATTTGTGTGTCTGTGTATATATTAATTTATATATTAATTAAATGTATATATATTAATTTATATATACTTTAATTATATTTGTACCCTGGCTTATCACAAAAGGTTATAAGGTGGATAACATTGATCATAAAACAATTAAAATAAGGTCTAATGCAATCATATTTAAATAAAAAGTAGCACTGAAAATGACATTAAGATCACAGAAGCACAGCAGTTTGGTAAAGCAATACTAAGAACTAAGAATAGTGAACATAACCATGTATACTGCTCTGGGCTCCTTGGAGGAAGAGCGGGATATAAATATAATTAATAAATAAAAAAACAAGGCAATGATTTTCCTGAATTAAAAGACCTGGGCAAATAAAATCATTCCACATTGAGTGCTGAATAAAGGCTAAATGGTTGGCTCTGGAAATGGCAATCTAATGTGAGAGCAGAGACGTCTTGAGCCTTAGTCACAACTTGCCATGCCTACCTCAGTAGGCTGGAGTAATTGAAAAATAACTTCCCCAGATGATCTCGAAGAATGGGCGGATTCATGCGGAGGCAGCCAGCCCTAGAGATTCTCTAGTCCCAAGAAGTACGTGCTAGCACTTTGAAGTGACCCTGGAAACTCATGGGAAGCCAAGTGTAGAAGTTTTATATCATGATATCAGTTCCAAATGGCTGGGATCAACTGGCAGCATAGCTGCTGTGTTTTGGACCAAGTGAAGGTTCTGAAGTGTCTTCACATACAGCCCTGTATACAACACGTTAACCACAGACCATACTTGGTGTTACCAATGCATGGATGACAGTGGCCAGGAGCTCCTCCCTGGGCTGAGTTGAAGCCTGTTCAGCTATAATGAAATCTTCTGCTCTTTCCTGTATCCGATTAGATGTCTGAGAAGTCTGTAGAGAACAAAGCGGAAAAGGTGGGATGGGACAAAAAGGGCGGAGTAAGCCAAGATGCCCCAACCATCAAGGGTGGCAGTAGCAGGAGAATATGGTCTGAGGAGTAGAGGGAGGGATATAGCAGGGAAAGGAAAAGTGAGGGAGGGAATCTGCACCTTCTGCACTTTTGTAGTGTATATAGAACTGTGAACAGCAAACAAAGCCTTTCCCAACTTTCCCCCCATGTGGATTGGAGCTGCCAAATTTGAAGGAGCTCTGCTTCATTTGCCTCTGCTGTGGTGGCTGCCTGGGGAAATTGTGGGGGAGGAGAGGAGATGGTGGGGAAGGCTGGAGGTAGCCAAGTTTCCCAAGACTGCTGTAATACCAGCAGCAGGAGAGCATGGTCTGGTATGGATGAGGTAAATGGGAGGAAGCATAAGCCTTCTTTATATCCTCCTATGGATGATTTTATTTCTACGGAAAATCTCTGAAGAGCTTCAGAGGGGTAATTAGGGACAACCAGGAATGAAACAAAATTTGAAGAGCTGCAACAAGAAAGCCCTGATTCAGTCATATACACCAGGTTGTAAAATGCTGTGGTTTTAATCCAAGAGAGCAATTTACTTTCTTATGGCCAAAGGCTATTAAAATATAATCCAGCTGTTCTGCATGTAATGAGAATGCACAACGTATGCACCCTGCCAATTTTAAGAAGGGCAAGTAATCTCTCCATGCTATCGACTGGACAGTACTTTGGATTTGTATGAAGGAAACTGTTTGTTATCATGCTTGCTTGGATCCATGTCTCTTACAGACATGGGCACTTGTTTATGGCTGGAACATCAGCTCTGTTTTCCCAGGGGAATTTCACTTTGAAGCTGGGCAAATTATTTGAATGCTAGGTAAATCATTTCCCTTCTGCAGCCAACTCTGTCAGTTCAGGAAGCAGGCAGCCATCTGTCTGGTACAGAGCACCCAGACCAGCAAGCATAATTAATTATGGATCAGATAGGAATCATAGCATCACCATAGTGTATCCTGAAAGGCAAGTAGGAGGCAAGAATTTTTAAAAAGAAAGGGGGCCATTCACATGAACATCCCTACTCAGGCTTGCACAGCCCTACCTAGGTAGGGTTGCTCATGTGAAGCATCGGGATCAGGACTAATCCGCTGCCCCACTGGGTAGCCTGGGTTTTAAACCCGGGCTAATGAAGGGCACGTGTTCACCCTCTTACCTCACTCCCTGGTTGTGTGACAGCACATACTGCTTGCTGGCAGCCCCCCTACCATAGAGACCAGGGGAAGGACATCCTGACCTCTAAAATGACTTCAGTGTACAGCGCGAAGAACACGGTGCATTGTGGGCATTCTGAAGGGCGGACATCCTTCCCCCGGTCCCTCTCTCACTGCACCACTCTCTGCAGCAGTGATCATGTGGCCACACAGCATGGTGAGAGGGGAATTGATGGCGGGTCATCTGGGGGAAGGTCAGGACACTCCTGCTCCCCCTCCCCACTCTCCCTGACCCCAGGATTATTGGTCGTGAGAATGATCTCCAGGATTTATTTATTTATTACATAGAGCACAACACAATAACCAAGCTTTGAGAATTAGTTGAAGTAGCAAGATTGAAGGGAGTTTCAAGGGAAAGGGTAAGGATTTTTTCAAGGTAGGGATGTCAGGGCAGTGATTGATGTCCAGCTGGATGTGAAGAGAGAGCAAAGGGAAGGGGAGGAAGAAAGAGATAGGGAGATATGGGGAGAGAAAGTGGTTTGTAAAAAAATCTTGCTGTTCATTCCCTTATGACTGTTTCACTTGCCTGAAATGGAGGCCAGCACTCACAGCACAAGTGCTGGTGCAGGCAGTGGTTTGTCTAGGCCAAGATGGAAACTACATACCAAGATTTGAGTGTGGGGGTGTTCTAGGAGCATGTTGTATGCTAGCAGTGTAACATGATGCTAGTCTAGAAGTTTTGCTGGATAGAATCAAGTTAATAATTGCTTCTGTACCTTGACAAAGGCCTCTTTGATTTACTGCATGCAGTACAATCATTCAGACACATGTAATCACAATGATTGATAGCAAGCCGTTTTCTTGGCTTAAAAGGAAAGGAAAGTTCTTTAAACAAAGCAATATGACTTGTGGTGCAGCACTGTGTCTTGTTCTGCATTAATAGCTGTGATAATCCTTGTGGAGCATCAAAACCAACATATCCATTTTCTCCTGTGAAACATGAGTTGGCAATGGAAGTACACAACAAGCCATTGTTATATACAGTCTTGACATGGGTAGTCCATTTCACAATTCACTGTACTTTTGTGTTGTATAGTATTCTGTGCCAGATGAGTTCAATAGTCTTTTGTAAGTACCTGATGCCCTGTTCCTAAATATTTGTTTCTCAAGTATCTTCCTGTAATTTGGTATGTTTCTTGGCAATTCCAGCATAATGTCATGGTCTGTAGTATCCTGTAGTGAAACATCCAGTATGCTCTATCTAAATATCCCCTTGTTGTTTCAAAGCCATTACGTTTGTGCTGTTTGGCTCTGAAAAATCTATAGATCCCTTCCCTAACTATTTTATTAAGGTGGGCAATTAACGTCCTTTAATATAACATAACAAAATACTCTTATTTTTTATGGGGTGTGTTATGTCAGGGAACTGAGGTTTTTTAATTAGGGAAGTTAATGTTTGTTTAAAACAATGTGTTGAAATGAATAAAATTTAACATTTAAGCTATGAGAGAGTTTGAGGCTGGGAAGGTGCTGAGGAGGAGTGTCAGGAAGTAGGTTCTGTCTTGTGAGGAATGGATGGAGTCCAGAATTATAAACCACCACGCAGCCTGAGAGAGAGAGCAGAAGAAATTGGGAGGTTGCAGAAAACATGCCGGGATGGTGGCCAATGACATTCCTGACAGCACTGAGAGCATTACTGGGGCAACTGATATGCTGTTATGAGTTGCCCACAGCAAGTCTAGGGAGGTCGCGTGGGAGGGCAGGTCTTGCCTTCTAACAGACTCAGCTCTCTCTCAGACTGCAGGCCTGCAAGGCACTACTTGAAGGAGAAAGGAGGTGTTTGTAGGGGAAGAATGGCAGTTACAGTCCTCAAATAGCAGAGCCAAACCAGTTTGGTGAGAGAGCAGCAAAGCAAGAGGTCTTGAGACAGTTCTTTAGTACTGAAGAACTACAATGATATATTTAAAGAAACGGTTACAAACAAATGTGAAAATGCCTGCAGCTTAATTTCAGCTGTAGCTCACAGCTGAAGGAGAGAGCAAAACAGACAGACATCTCTGGAGAGACAAAATGGAGACTAACACTGGAAGAACAAAGAGGGGAGGAGTCCAGCACTTTTATCCATAACCCTAACCCCCCAGTGGTCACTCTGAGACATTGCAGCTGAGAGCTGATGCTGCCAGGGTCCTAGCTTCAACAGAAACCTTATTAAACATTTTGTAAACTATAGTACAATGAGACTAATATGATGATTAACCATTTAACTATTTCATATTTTAAATATGAAATATATAAACATCCCCTGCTAACTGAGCAAGGAGGCACCTTTTAAACATGGTGATTCTCTTTATTTAGCAGGGAAAGAGTAACTAGCCCTATCCAGCCCCAGCACAGTACCTCCAGTGACTGTCGCTTGGTGTCTGTCTTATGTTTCTTTTTAGATTGTGAGCCTTTCAGCTCCATCTTTCTTTCCTTCTTTACAGTTGCTTTCTTACTTTACAGTAAAGAGTGCCGTCAAGTCAATTTTGATTTCTGGTGACCGCAGAGCTCTGTGGTGGTCTGTGGTTGAATACAGGAGGGGTTTACCATTGCCTCCTCCCTCGCAGTGTGAGATGATGCCTTTCAGCATCTTCCTATATCAATGCTTCCCGATATAGTACCAGCAGGGATTTGAACCGGCAGCCTTCGGCTTGTTAGTCAAGCATTTTCCCACTGCGCCACACTTTACTTTACATTATAGTTATTTAATAAAGACCAAAGGGAATGATCATGAGTATATTCCCCCCCACGCCATGTTAAAATGATTTTCCTGCAAAAATGAAGAATGTAATTCTTTTTCTGTAGACCTAATATTTACGTTCAATAAATGAATCAACAAGGCAAATAATAAATTTGATAAACTTATGTTCTTAGGATGGAAAAGTTCAGGACTAAATAGTCATATCGGCAAACATAATACTGACTGCCAAGATGGAAATGTTTGTGTGAGAAAATTCCATTAGAATGATTTTGCATATCTATTCTTAAAGGAGCTTTGTTTTGGTTTGGTTTGGGGTTTTTTTATTTTTATTTTTTAGAAAGGGTCCAGAGATTGTTGCAAAATTGCAACTGTCTGCAGCTATCTTCTAGATTTACAAGGAATTATTGCAAAGAAAATGTGAATGTTCCAGATGTGACTTTTTTTGTCTTGCCCTGAAACTTTTTTTGACCTATAGTTAAAACTTGGTGTTTCTGGGGCAATACCACTGATGTGTCTCAGGGCCATGCCAAATTACATCTAATAGTGCCAATAGCTTTCAAATGATTGGCAGAGCATAGAATGGTCCTGGTTTCCTTTCCTTTCCTTTCCCTTTTTTTTTTTTTGGCCTTGGCAAATCAAAACAATTTTTTAACATGAAAAAGCCCATTTAACTAAAATCACATACAAAAGAGAGGCTGTATCACATTCAAAGGGCTATGTTTTCAGTTGGACAGTGCATGGAAAATATTCTTAGAAATTGGTGTCAGTTCCTGTGGAAGTACCTGCATGCTTCATCTTTGAGGATTACACAACTTGTGCTGGTCCCTGTAAGGGCAGATTGTGCAGAATGAAGCAAACTGTGAAGCAAACCAACATCCTAGCTAATGCTGTGCATATGCAGCCAGAAGAAGCATGTGTGCAATGGATGGATTCTGAAGTGCTGGTGCTTGCATGCAGAGAGAGCAATTTTTGCTGATCTTGTCATCCCATAACTCAGGACTGATTAAATGGGAAAGCTGATGGAAGAACTGAAAAAGTCCATCTAGGCTCTGTCAACAGAAGACATGTGCAGATGCTATATCTGCTGTGGATGCTAATGCTTGTGAGGTACATTTGGAAATGCATTGGTTAGCCACTCTCCACATGCTGATGCTTTAGCTAATCATGCCCCCCCCCATCCCAACATGTCCTGTTCATGTCTGCAGAGGGCAGCACCGAACACAGGGAGGCTTTCTCCATTTAATCCTGAACCCCCAGGGTTGTTGCTCCCCTTGTGCACTGCTTTCCACAGCGGACATACTGGGGCTATTCTGACGATCAGCAAAAATCAGGCTAGCTTCCGCTAGCCCGATTTTTGCTGATCGTCAGAACCACCAGGCTCGCCGCCGAGCCTGGTGGTTCTGGAGCGGCAAACCCACTCTGGAACCCCTGGTAAAAAGCAGGTTTGTGGAGCGAGTGCTTTTTACCTGCTTTTTACAATCGTGAGTAGCCGCGGTGCGCCTTCGCGCCGTACCTACTCATGAGTAGACCCCCGCCCGGGAGGCGAAAAGCCACCTCCCGGCTCGGGGGTCTCCCCAGTATGCCCTGCGTGCTCGCACAGAGCATACTGGGGCTTGTGGGTGCCGCACGGCCCCCGAGCTCCCCAGCCCCTGCCGGCTCTGTCTTGGAGCCAGCCATCATGGGGGCGGCCAATCCGGCCGCCCAGGGCTCCCTCCCCGCTCACCCAAAGAAACCGGGTCTTACGGATCATGAGACCCGGCTCAATGTCTGCCTAGGACTAATGACTTCAATAGGAGTGCCAAACTACAAGTTCCAAAACCATCATTCATGTGGCTGCCTCATTCACATATAAATTGGAGTGGGGAGTAAAAGCAGTGTTGAGCAAGCTGACCACCTATGTCTTCTTTCTAGGGTCTTGAGTCTTACTTCTAGAGTCTAGCTGCTCTAGACTCTTTCCCCATTTCTGTATTCTGACACTAGAAGTGAGCAGGAATTAACAAAAGATGTTGGAGCAATGGACTGAAAGGAAGTAAAGTGTGAAGGGTACAGTGTTTCTTCAGCGCTTTCCTTTTGCTGTATTTCTCCTGCCCCAACCAGCATTCTCCCACATAAGAAAATAAATAGTGTTCACCGCTATCATATCTAGTTTGGCCTACATACCTTCTATAAAACTGGATAGGAAACAGATCATATAACAATTCATGGGAAAAGAAGCTCAATGTTTAGCTAAAGAAGCTAAAAGTGTTGAAAACAGTGAATGAAATAAATTTACACAGAACAGAGCTTCTCAAACTTGGGCCCAAGGATGTGGTTGTACCCACCATCCACAATTTTGGCCATTGTGCCTGCAGAAATGGGTGTTGTAGTCTATCAACTAAACATCTGGAGACCCAAGTATGTGAATACCTGATATAGAACATATGAAAGTAGGCTGGGGCGGGGAAACAATAGACAACATGAAAGACAGATTTCATTTAGATGCAAAAAAATTGTGTGCTCTTGGCTGGGTTGCAAATGCATCAGAAGATCTACATCTGAAATAATTTCTGAATATTAAGTTTCTTCCAAATCCCTATAATCTTTTAAAACAGAATAGCCTTTATTTCCTCTTGTTTTCAATATTTATGTTCTTGTTAAACTTGGAATTATCACTCACCTTTTTTTTTAAACTTCAGCTACGATGTTATATTTGCTGGGGGACATGAAGAGTTGTTAAAGAAGTTTCAGCAAGCTCATCACAAGGTCGTATTCGCAGCAGATGGATTGGTATGGCCGGATAAAAGATTAGCAGACAAATACCCTGTTGTTCGTAGTGGAAAACGATTCCTTAATGCTGGAGGTAAATCCTATTTTTAAGGATTTTAAAGGTTTCCCTCATTTGCTCCTCACAAAAACCTGTTCTTTCCGGGTTTTTTTTAATGTACAGACGTATTCTAGAATAATTTAGATCCATTTTTCAGTCTTTAATACAGACTAAGCAATTACTAACAGCATTGCCAAACATGTTTTCCCCTCCTGACTATCAGTATTGGCACAGACAGTAAAATGGAAAGAAAGAGAGAGGCAGAAAGAGAGCACAAGATGGGAGGCAGAGAAGAGGAGAAATAAAAAGAAAGAAAGAAAAGATTAAAAATATTACAAGAGAACTGGAGAACACCATCATGCTAAAAAGTGTAGTGAGTGAAGTGTGAGGTTTTGAGGCACGTCAACTTGGAGTAGGCTTTCTGGTAGTGGTTGTAATCCTGTACATAATGAGGTTTACAAAATGAGGATGTTCCCATGACCAGCCCTACCTGGGTAGGTTGGGGTTGGCCTGGGTAAGGCTGGTCATGAGAAGTGCCGGGATCACTCACAATCCCACCATTCCTCCCCTGATTAGCCCTGCTTTTATATCTGGGCTTACTGAGAGATAAGAGGACACACACATTTGCTACCTCACTTGCTGGTTGTGTGGGTGAGCAGAGTGCTGGCAGCCATCTTACTCACAGAGCCTCAGGGAAGGAGTGGCCCAGCACCAGGGAGGTATCCCAGTGCACCATGCGGCTTGCGCTGTGCATTGTGGGATATTTAGCAGCCCAGCTCTCTTCTTCCCCCACCCCCACCCCACTCCAAATCCTGCCAGCCACACTGTAGCACTAATTGTGTGAGGTCATGGCACAGCAAGGCCCAGGAGTGGCTAACGTCTGATGAGGGTTGAAATTATTGTGACTTCTGTTGTTCTATAGCCTTTCATTCTCCACTTGCCAGTTGTCAGTATCTCCCTTCAAATCTCTTTCCCAACCAGTTTTGTTAGCTGGAAAACTGAATTTCATGTGTGAATCCCTTCCTCTTGTTGTTGTGGCGTGAAGATTGATTCCTTCCTTACTGGGATGATAGGTGGTAAAATCTAGGGCTGAGAGTTTCATACATTCTCCCATAGTCTGATCTGCCTCTCAGGAGCAATTAGTGGAGATAGATGATCAACACCTGGAATTGCCTTTTGAGTCATCTAAACTAAACTTTTGAGGAATCTAAACTAAAGGAAGAATGGAATTCAGGGACTTCATAGCAAAAAAAACACAGAAAGATCGCTGGCTAGAAATTGCTGGGCAAGGTTCACAGTGCTTCTACTGAAACCTTAAAACTTCATCTTGCATACACTGGATCAGACAGAAAACACATTTTCAAGTGGATATCATTATGTATATGTGTATTTATTAAGTTCAATCTATTGTTTATTTCAGGATTTATTGGTTATTTGCCCTATGTAAACCGTATTTTGCAGCAATGGAACCTCCAAGACAATGATGATGACCAGCTTTTCTATACCAAAATCTATATTGACCAATCAAAGAGGGTATGTAGAACTTCATCAGTAGTAATTCTTGCAAAATGTCTGTAATTACAAACAATGGTTAAAAATGAAGGGAGAGTATGCATCCCTAAAACAAATACATAGAATACATAGATCATTGCCTGTATACATTTATTTATTTATTACATTTCTATACCGCCCCATCCATCCAAAGGCTCTGGCAGTGTACAACAATCAATAACAAAAACAACCAACCATTTAACACCATCAGCTCAAAACAATATGAAAACAAATTTTAAAACAGTTTAAATCCATTTAAAACTAGTTTAAAACAGTTTAAAAACATTTAAGAACAGTTTAGAATCTTGGAAGGCAAGGCCAGACAAATATGTTTTCAGAGTTCTCTTGAAGGCTAACAATGAGTCTGAAAATCATGCAGCTGAAATCAACAGAACATCCATGTAATACATTTAGCTAAAAGCCAGTTGACTGGATTTAGATCTCAGCGTTTTTAAAAAAGAGAGAGAGCTCTGCTCATGCTCTGTTGGTTAGACTTGCAGCTGAACTTATTACATGAATGTTCTGTTGATTTCAGATAATTTATGTAAGCAGTATTTATACTCTCTCTTTCTTCTCCAGAATATTAACATAGGGCTGGTTTGGACAAGCACTGTCACAGCACATGAGCAGGAATGGGTTGCGCCAAGAGTGCACTCGCCTTGTCATCACTGAAGGATGTCCCAATGTGCTGTTTGAACAGGGTTTTAGAGTGCATGTTGAGGGGCCATTCAGATGAATGCCGTCTTCATGTGAACAAGAATATCCTGACAGTGCATTGATATGCCCTCCAGTGATTTCAGGGTGGGTGTGCTCTTGTTGCAACCATAACCTGATCACATGTTGTGCAGGCATTCATCTGAACTGGTCTATATAGATTTAAATTTTGTTTAAATCTATATAGACCAGTTCAGATGAATGCCTGCACAACATGTGATCAGGCTGGGGTTGCAACAAGCGCACATATCTCTTAAATCTATATAGATTTAAACAAAATTTAAATCTTCTAAAACAAGATTTAAACAGCAGCATTTAAAAACAGACCACAAATCCATCCAATAATCCTATAGCAACTACTCCTGCTTACTGAGCAAAGAGGCACCTTTTAAATGGTGACTGTCTTGGATATACTGCTGACAGTCTGTGTAGACAATACTGAGCAAGATGGACCTATGGTCTGACTCAGTGAGGTGGGTCTCACAATCAGTGAGACCCACCTCAAGAGGGTTAGCCGGGAGAGCGGGCTTAGCCCGCTCTCCCTGCAAATGAGCAGGGATGCAGCCCTGGTCAGCCGTATTGGACCACCCACATGACTGCTGGCTCTGTTACGGAGCCAGCGGGGGCTGGAGGGATTGGGGTCCAGGCAGCCCACGGAAGCTTCTGCATGTCCTGCGCATGTCCTGTGCATGTCCATGCTTATGTAGGGCATGCTGGAGAGACCCCCGAGCCGGGAGGCTGCTTTTAAGCTTCCCAGTCGGGGGTCTACTTGTGATTTGCCATGGTGTGGACCTGCACTGTGGCAACACACACTCGAAGAGCCCAGGTTAGTGGAGCGCTCGCACCGCTAACTTCAGCTAAGGGGAGGGCATTTCAGCGGGTTACCTGCTTTGGTGAAACCGGGCTCAGCTGCAAGCCCGGTGGTTCTCATGGTCATACAAAATCGGGCTATTCTCCCTTAGCCTGATTTTGTATGACCGTGAGAATAGCCTCAGTCAATGGCAGCTTCCTATGTTCCTATATTTTGGGAGGGGGAGAGCAACTGGTGCCAGACAACCTCAGTTTAGCATCCCTCCAGTGGCTGTTGCTGGTATCTACCTTATGTTTCTTTTTAGATTGTGAGCCCTTTGAGGACAGAGAATCATCTCATGTATTTATTACTTATATTTCTATGTTTTCAGACTTTTGTTGAAAAGCGGTATATAAATAATAGTGGTAGTGGCTGTGATAATACAAATCCTTGCAGAATAAGAATGTTTTTGATGGTTGATTGAAAGCTTTCAAGAAAGGAGCCTGATATATACATCCAGGAAGGTCATTCCAGAGTTTCAGTTCTGACACTGAAAAGACCCTGTTTCTGGTAGCCATGAAACAAATCTCACTTGAAGACAGGCCAAAGAAAAGAGGACATTTTAAGTACTCTGACAGGTTCACAAATAACCATTCTGTATGTATCATAATGTGTTTTCAACTTTTATGTTTAAAGTTGCTAATCCAGTGGCTTTTGGCAGATAGTCTTGTCCTATATACTGACAAATTATCATTCTTCAAGAACTCATGAACTTGATTTGCTTAGCTTATAAAACAGAATGCAAGCCTTTTTATACTATAGCCATATAAACAGTTCTCTGAGTAATCATACATTCCTAATATGGGATACACCTGCATGACATTCTGAACTATGAAGATATAGGACATATTGAGAAAGATTTGGCTGAAAAAATAAATATTTGTAAATGAATTGTCTAGTGTGATATGCAGTAATGTTTTAGTTTACATTTGTCAAAATGAATTCAGCTGATATAATCCTTTATTTATAGTGCCTCATTGAGTATGTTTGTTGTTCTTACACTTTAGGAACATATTAATATTACCTTGGATCACAAGTGCAGCATTTTCCAGACTCTAAATGGAGCTGTTGGTATGTATTCTAAAGTGTGCATTGAGTAATAAGTGTTAGGAATATATCTTTCAAATTTGCATGTTGCCATTGCTGCACTAACTATTATAAACTGTATATGAGACCTATATGCATATTATATTCCACTTGGATTGTCTGCAATTGGCAGGTCTTAATCCCCCGCTCTCTCACCATTCAAAGACAGAAGTGAAAACTTTGCTGTTATTTGAACATGGGATCTATTTTGATTCTGGGAAATTAAGTCCCCTGTATTAGGGCTTCAATGAAGACATTGAAGTGGTGGATAGCTTCTGCCTTTTAGAAGCAACAGTCTTCCAACAGTCGACAGTCAACAGTAAAGGATCCAGAAGTCAAGAAATACGCCGCAGACTAGCACTTGGTAGGGTTGCAATGCTGTGATGTGTCCACACCTACAAAGATTAGAATCGTTCGGACAGTGGTTTTCCCCATGACAGTCTATCGAAGTGAAAGCTGGACTTTGGAGAAGCAACATAGAAAAAGCATTGACGCTTTTGAACTTTGGTGCTGGAGAAGACTCTTGAAGATACCGTGGACAGCCAGGAAAACAAACAAATGGATCATAGAACAAATCAAACCAGCATTTTCACTCAAGGCACAAATGACCAGGCTCAAACTATCATACTTTGGACACATTATGTGAAGACCGAGCTCCCTTGAGAAGTCTATAATGCTGGGGAAAGTTGAAGGAAAGAGGACGACTAGCAGCAAGGTGGATGGACTTAATTATGACAACAATGAATGCACTACTGAGAGACCTTAAAGGCCAAGTTGAAGACAGATCATCCTGTAGAGAATCTATCTATGTGGTCGTTAAGAGTTGATACCAACTTGACGGCACTTAATCAATCAAGGCTTTGCATCCAAATCAGAATAGGATCCGATCAACACATTCCCTATAGGTGACATTTTCATTGTATTAGTTTTGGTGCAAAATTACTAATATCGGCACCACCTTATATAATATTGTTATTGTATCAGATTCTGTCAAACCATCTGGTGATCAGATTGCCTTTTTTCATGGTGCTTTTTTGGGATGTGCAAAATATTTCTGTGTTGAAACGTTTCGACTTGAAACAGGCTATTTTGAGTGTCTTGAGATCAAAGCAAAAGACCCTTTAAATAAAGGGCTTGTTTCAAGCTTGGAACAAAACATCCCCATTTTGATTTGAGATGTTTTGAGTGCCATTTTGGAGACCTGTTTCTCCCTTGCTGTTTGGTTTTCTGGCACTGGCTTGAGATCCTATGGGGTTTGAGGGAAAAGGTTAAAGATTTGTTAAAAAATGCCTACTTGTCCATTTTATTTTTTGGGTTGGGTGGTAGGTAGAACCCATCATGCCCTACCACCCAACCCACTTTGGTGTCCCTAGGAGTTACCTGTGGGCATCAATGTGGTGTTTCAAAGTTCCCCATTGTTCCCTATGACCAAAACAATCAAAATGTTTCAAGGTTTGTTCCATCAGAACAACTGGGTCGACCACTGTTTCAGCGAAACATTTCAACTGTTTGCATTTTTGTTTCAAGCTTGAAACAAAACACAAAGTCAGTTTCATGCACATCCCTACTGCTTTTCTCTCTTGCTGATATCTTGCTTGTCATTGAATCTGGTAATGTGCCATATATCGAAGACGTTGTGAGGTGGGGGGGTGAAGAATGGTTCTTATTGGCATCCGTTTCAGATCAATGCCTCTTCAAGCACTGACCCTTTCTCAAAGACCCTGGCACTTTGACTTGAATTGGCTGGGTGGGTGGGGGGGTGTGTTAAGAGAAAAGGAAAGGCCCACCATCTAAGAAAGGTCTACAACACCTGAAAGTTTCATCCCATTCTGACTTACAATGTTATTTTATAGACATTTTGATGATTTCCTATGAGCCATTATAAAAGAATGGAATCATGTCTCTGGCTTATTACTCTCATCCCACTACCCCTTCTCTTGCCATAAATCCTCATGCCATTAATTTTTTTACTATAGAAAAAAAATGTGTCTGCTCATGATACGTCAAACAGTTCAGTCCTGTGTGGTATGATTATTGGTTGCACAATTCAATAATTCAGTTCCCTAACCGAGCTGATGGACTTGGTCTCGGACTTGGTGTTGGAGTCCCCCAGGTTTGTGGTGCTGGGGGACTTCAATGTTTACTTTGGGACCAATTTGTCCGGAACGGCTCAGGAGTTCATAGCGGCCATGACGACTGTGGGCCTATCCCAAGTGGTCTCGGGGCCGACACACATTGCTGGTCACACGCTTGATTTGGTCTTTCACTCTGATCAGGGTGGCGTTCCGAGGGTGGGGAATCCTGTGATATCCCCATTGTCATGGACAGTCCACCATCTGGTTAAGGTCGGACTCAAAACCACTTCACAGGGGCGAGGGACCTATTAGGATGATCCGCCTGAGAAGGATTTCAAGAAGCCTTGGAGGGATTTAGTGTTGCCTCTGCTGGTGATCCTGTTGATGCCCTGGTGGAGAAGTGGAACAGCAAACTCACTGGGGCAGTAGACATGATTGCTCCTAAGCGTCCTCTCCGACCTGCTTCAAAATTGGCCCCTTGGTATACGGAAGAACTATGGGGGCTGAAGCGGTGAGGTAGATGACTGGAGCGCAAGTGGAGAAAGACTCGGCTTGAATTCGAAAGATTGCAACATAGAGCTCATTTGAAGACCTATGCTCAGGCAATACGTGCGACAAAGAAGCAATTCGTTTCTGCCCGTATTGCATCCGCAAGTTCATGTCCGGCGGAGTTGTTCAGGGTTGTGAGAGGGCTAGTGAGTGCCCCTCCTCCCTTGAATCAGAATCTGGAACCATCGATTACCCGCTGTGATGTGTTTAATGAATTCTTTGTGGGGAAAATATCTCGTATTCGGGCCGACTTAGACTCCATCTCCCCAATTACCTCAGTGTCTGATGTGGAGGTGTCCAGCGACTCCTCTTGTATGATTAGGTTGGATCAGTTCCAGTTTGTGACTCCTGAGGATGTGGACAAGCTGATTGGAATGGTGCGGCCTATCACCTTTTCTCTTGACCCTTGTCTGATATGTCTTATATTATCTGGCAAGGGGGTTGTTGTAGAAGGCCTGGTAGAGATTATAAATGCTTTTCTGAGGGAAGGTAGGATGCCTCCTAGTCTTAAGGAGGCAATTATTAGACCGCTTCTGAAGAAGCCTACCCTGGATCCCTCGGACTTGAACAACTACAGGCCTGTCTCCAACCTTCCATAGCTGAGCAAGGTAATTGAGAGGGTGGTGGCCTCACAGCTCCAGACAGTCTTGGATGAAACTGATTTTCTTGACCCATTTCAAACTGGCTTTCGGGCTGGCTATGGGGTAGAGACTGCTTTGGTCGGCCTGATGGATGATCTCCAATTGGCAATTGACAGAGGAAGTGTGACTCTGTTGGTCCTTCTGGACCTCTCGGCGGCTTTCAATACTATCGACCATAGTATCCTTCTGGAGCGTCTGAGGGGGTTGGGAGTTGGAGGCATGGCTTTGCAATGGTTCCGCTCCTACCTCTCGGGCAGGTTCCAGATGGTGTCCCTTGGAGACTGCTGTTCCTCAAAATCTGAACTTTTGTATGGTGTTCCCCAGGGCTCCATATTGTCTCCAATGTTGTTTAATATCTACATGAAACTTCTGGGAGAGATCATCAGCAGATTTGGTGCAAGGTGCTACCAGTATGCTGATGACACCCAAATCTATTTCTTCATGTCAGCATCATCGGGAGAGGGCATAACCTTCCTAAATGCCTGCCTGGAGTCAGTGATGGGCTGGATGAGGGATAACAAACGGAGACTGAATCCAGCTAAGACGGAGGTACTCCTTGTCCGGGGTCGGAACTCGAGAGATGATTTTGATCTGCCTGTTCTGGATGGGGTCACACTTCCCCAGAAGGAACAGGTACGCAGTCTAGTGGGGCTTCTGGATCCGAGCCTCTCCCTGGTGTCCCAGGTTGAGACGGTGGCCAGAAGGGCCTTCTATCAGCTTCTGCTGATATGCCAGCTGCATCCGTTTCTTGAGGTTAATGACCTCAAAACAGTGGTACATCTGCTGGTAATCTCCAGACTGGATTACTGTAATGCGCTCTATGTGTGGCTGCCCTTGTACATAGTCTGGAAACTACAGCTGGTCCAGAATGCGGCAGCCAGGTTGGTCTCTGGGTCATCTTGGAGAGACCATATAACTCCTGTATTGAAGGAGCTACACTGGCTGCCGATATGTTTCCGGGCAAAAGGCAAGGTGCTGGTTATAACCTATAAAGCCCTAAACAGTTTGGGCCCTGGTTATTGAAGGGAACGCCTTGTTCTGCGTGAACCCCACCGCCCACTGAGATCTGCTGGAGAGGTCCGTCTGCAGCTGCCACCGGCTCGTCTGGTGGCCACTCAGGGATGTGCCTTCTCCGCTGCTGCCCCGAGGCTTTGGAATGCGCTCCCTAGTGAAGAGCCTCCCTAGTGAAGAGCCTCCCCATCTCTGACAGCTTTTAAAAAGTCTTTAAAAACACATTTCTTCACCCAGGCTTTTAATTAATGGTTTTTATGGTTTTAATGCTGTTTTAAAGTTTTGTTTTTAAATTTTTAAATTGTTGTAATTTGGATATTCCCCCCACGCCATTTCTGTCTTAACTAATGTTTTTACTTTGTTTTTATTCTGTTGTAAACCGCCCAGAGATGTAGGTTTTGGGCAGTATAAAAATGGTTAAATAAATAAATAAATAAATAAATAAAATCATTTGCATTGTATCAAATCTTATAATTTCATCCATGCACAGCCCTACTCTTTATATATCTCCAAGTATATTCATTATTATTATTTTATGGCAAGAGGAGGGATGAGTGGTGAGATGAGAGTAAGCCAGGGACATGATTTCATTATTCTCCCAGGAAAAATCTAGAGAGAAAAGATAATATCAGGTCAGGCCTAACTTGCCAAGCAAGTGTTGAGAAACAGACACCCAGTTCTTAAAGCTCAGAGGAAACAGGTGGCCCATTGTAATAAAAAAGGATCTTGAGACAGCCTGAATTATTTTTAAAAGGTTGTGGTACTGACTGTTTATTCTAACATGTCCCAAATGAACTCTGGAATGAGCAGCTTGAAGATTGTAAAGTGACAGGATCAGCATAGAAGTGAATAGGACATAATTGTTCCATCAAATGCAAAGAATGTTTTGACACTCTTGCTGATGTATTGTTATTTCTGTTGAACTGCAGATGAAGTTATTCTGAAATTTGATGAAGGAAGAGCCAGAGCTAGGAATTCAGTGTATGACACTCTGCCAGTCACTCTTCATGGAAATGGCCCAACTAAAGTAAGTTCAACTTCAGTTCAGTTTCTGTAATAAGATGAGAATGAAATATATATGTTTTAATTTTAAGTGACAGTAAGGCCAAATGCATCTCATCCTGCTTTTAGCCCAGTTTTCGTTCATCTTCTAAACTGAGTGTATGCTACTGCAGAGCCTCATGGATTGAGCCTTTAATTGAAAACCACAGAAATAGAGATTATGATTGTGCTGAACTGATTTGTACTGTTTTTCTTTTTAACCCAGATTAATCTCAACTACTTTGGAAATTATATCCCTAATGGCTGGACCCGTGAAACTGGATGTCGTGACTGTGACACAGATTTACTAGATCTAGCTTTGCTAAATGTAAGTAAACGCTGCATGTAGTTAAATACTTTCATGGGCAAAACTGCATGTTGATGACAGCCTTTATTTCAGATGTTCCAGCTCTTCTCCTCTCATTATCATCGTCCTGCACCTAGCTCTTCTCACCTCCTTGCTTCAGCCCCTACCCCTGCCTCTATTCATAAAGCCCATTCTCCAGCTTAACTCCCTTTCCCCACTCTGCGTATCTACTGCATACTCATTAGCCCTACATTCCAAAACCTGCCCTGCAATCATCAGTTCAGTTTCTCCCCCCACATCCTTGCCCACTTAATCTGTCACCACAATTTATCTGTTCCAAAGATGGAGGAATGAGATAGCAAGGCAAGGTATCTGATGGTTTGAGGACAAAGTTGTCTGAGGGAGAGAAGAAGGCAGGGACCTGAAGGAATCATAGATGGGAGGTAAAAAGGAATGGAAGAAAGACAGGGCCAAGGACAAAGCGGACTTGTGGCAAACTACACAGATTCAAGGGACAAGAGAATCTGGGTACTATTGGCAGAAATCAGGGAGGGGGAAGCAAGGAGATGGAGGCAGTATAGTAAGTAGTCTGAGGGGAAGGGTGGCAGATGCCGATGGGTGGAAGACAAATATGTCTGAGGGAATGACAAGACAAGACAGAAGTTCAGGATCAAAAACAGTGTGGACCTAGGTTAAAAACCCAATAGGTCTTAAGAATAGGAGGGCAGGTGACAGAAAGCTGTATATAGGCATGCAGCTCATAGAGGCTCAGGAACTTTGGATCCATAAACCCAAAACGGGCAGGAAGTGGATGAGGTCTAAATTTGACCTATTTGTTCGAAGGAAACCCCTTATTTATTTGAACTGTAATCTCTGTTGACTGCACAAAGAGGCACCTTTAAAGTGGTAGTAGGGGGATAGCAACGTTCCCTATTCAGTCCAGCATAGTGTCGGAGGCTCTTGCTGGTATGTCCCCTGTGTTTTATTGTAGACTCTGATTCCCTTTTGGGAAAGGGACCCATTTCCTATTGTTCCTTTGACAGAATGCCATGTTACCTGGTTGCTTGGGTGGCCTTGTGCAGTCTGGAGAAGGGCGTGGCATCCCTCCTGTGGGGCTTTCGTTCCCTTCAGGGGGCAGTGGGGATGAGAGGGGTCTAGGCTGGTCAGATCCCAGTGGGATTGAAGGCTAGGCAGGGAGAGCTGCAGGAAACAGCTCCAGGGAGACAGCTAGGTTGGGTGTGGCAGGAAACAGGAAGCAAGTTCAGGAAGGGGGCGGGGCTGGAAGTAAGCTTTAAGCCCTGTCAGCTCTGCACTGGGGTATTTAAAGACAAGGCAGCTGATGATGAGGTGCTGCTTCTGAGTATGGGAGCTAGGAGTTCTCCAGGAGAGGGAACTGGCTGAATGCAGCAAAGCGGAGGAGGTGGGTTGATAAATGACTCCTAGGTATTTGAAATTAGTCACTTGTTTGATCATATGTCCCTCAATCTTCCAGGAGTGTATCTTGGGCCTCCTAGCAAAAGCCATGGTTTTAGTTACGTGATAGTTAATTTCCAGGCAGTCTTCCTTGCAGTGCAACATCAGGGCCCTCAGGGCCCTTAGTGCTCTTCTAAGGCCAATGGGAGTTCTTGAGAGGATGGCTGCATCATCCGCATATAGTAGGATGGCAGTATGTCTCCCCGCAAGCTTTGGAGGGTGGAAAGCTCTGTTACTGAGCTGGCCCACCATTGAGATGATGTAGAAATTGAGTAAGAGAGGGGCCAGAATGCATCCTTGTTTGACGCCCTTCCGTGTTGGAACAGCACTTGAGAGGTGGCCTTGTGGGCTACATCTCACCTTGATTGAAGTGTCTAGATGCAGGGTTCGAAGGAGATATAGCAGGCACTGGTCAATAGAGGAGGCCTCCAGCTTCTCCCATAATTTGACATGTGAGATGGAATCGAATGCTGCCTTGAGATCAATGAAGGCGGCATATAGGGAGGGTACCCTGGAGGAGGAGTATTTCCCAATGAGGTGCTGTAGTACTAGGCACTGATCAATGGTGGTGTGCCCCTCCCTAAAGCCTGCTTGTTCCTCAGCAAGAAGATTTTCCTGTTCCAACCAATCCCTAAGTTTCCCATATAAGTGTCTTGCATAGAGTTTGCTAATAGTGTTGAGCAGACTGATGGGTCTATAATTGGAGAGATCATCCTTCTTGCCATTTTAAAATATGGGGACAATAATTGCTACCCACCAATATTTGGGATACAGGTAATGCTGTATAAGGGCAGTGCAGAGAAGAAAATGTCTTATTTGAAGAAAAAATTGTTGGTGTTTTTTATTTCACTTCTTGGCACTGACTCGGGCAGATACATCACAAGTATAGTTGATTCATCAATCTTTCAGGCCCATACTTGGTTGTAGACTGGTGCAGCAGTTTCCAAATGTTTATATCATGTATCTGGGGGAAAGGTAGAAACATAATCTTGTGTTACCAGCACACATTTGTTATGTGTTGCAGGATGGTTTTGGTTATCAAACATTCAAAGTTTTAGCATTTTTTCCTGCTTGGCATTTAGTTGTGATCCTAGTTAAGTTTTAATACACCTGATAGTTTGGATTAAATCTTTTATCTGTTTATTCAAAACCAAATGAAGACACTGCTAGTCACTACTTCCAAATCATCACCATATAGTGTAATGTGTCCTTACTGATGCATTCATTGATATTGATAGGCAACTAGATATGATAACTAGTTGCATATCACTGTATTTTTTGTCAGCAAATCTCTATAAGAGGAATTGCAGTGGCATTTTTCTTCAACCAATCTGGAATGGGGACCCAAGGTGGGGACTGGGAAATTAGTGTCTAAAGTATATAGATGTTAAAATAAACAATATGTTTGTGACCCTTCTTATTGATTTTAAACCCTTTTTTCTTTGTTACGCTGCCACCACCAAATTAAATCCTAATTTGGGTTTCTAACAATAACTTTGGTATTATGCCCAAATGGTAATATGGGGAGACACAGCTGAAACAGTTTTAAAATTCTTAACCAATTTAAAGGCTCAGTTTCTTGTAATGTGGCCAAGTTCTGCTACATAGCTTGTAAAATTCGCAAAGAACTCACCATCTGATTATTGTTTGCAGTTGTCTGTTTATTATTGCTGGGCAATGACTAAAATAAAGATATCTATCTATCTATCTAACTATACCAAAGAAAATAACTTTATTCTTGTACAATAGCTTCAGTGGTTTCTTATTCACTACAATGTAGTGTCAAATGAATAATAGTTACTGAGACAGAATAACAACCTTAGCACTAGCAAGCTTGAACACCACCTCTTATACTTAAAACTGGTATTCAGAATCAGGTATATATAAGATTGTGTCAGTACATCAAAAAAGGCTTTACTTTCAAGTTATTGAGGTTGCTGTTTAGAAACAGCAAGCTTCTTTAGACTTCCAACATTTTTACAGGGATATAACCTCCCTGACTGTATAACCTGTGTAATAAACCAAACCCTCCCAGCATTTACATTTGATAGTCAAGTTTGCTCTACAGAGGTCATGCCTGGTGTGTGAAACCTACCCACCAACCTCCCAATTCCACCTTCAGTCCTGCTTTAACCAGAGACAGGGGCACTCTTAGGTAATTGGGGCACCCGGACTGCCCCCACCATGAGACCAACCCCCATAATGCCCCCCCAAACCTGCTTTTGGGGTGCCTCCTTCAGCCACTCCATGCTGCCCCACTGCTGCCCTGCCGTGCTGTACCTCTATTTTTTCCCCTGCTTAATTTAAGCCAGCATGTGTGTGGCCAAGAGGTGGTATCTGGGGCGGGCAGGCTGGGGGTTGAACTAAGCAGGGCTCACCTCCCCACACCCCAGTGCCAGCGGCTGGACCAACCACTGGGCCTGTCCATTCAGCCCAGTGGCTCTTGATAACTGCGAGGCGTGCCTGGGCAGCTGAAATAGATTGTCGCAAGCCTGTGACCTCATGTGCTTGCTATGATCTATTTCATTTTTGCAGGCATGCTGGAGTGCCTCACAGTGATCAAGAACCACTGGACAAAAAGCACAGGCCCAGTGGTTGCTCTGGCCTCCAGCAGTGCCACGGGGGGAAGGCGAGGCCTGCTTGGATCACCCCCAAGCCTACCTCTCAGCCATGCACATGTTGGCTTAAATTAAGCAAAAATCAACAACAACCCCACAGAGGTACAACGTGGCAGGGCAGTGGTGGGGCAGATGTGGGGTGGATGAAGGACCCCCCCCGACCCTTGGAGGTCCTGGGGGGTAAGAGCACCACTGACTAGAGATTCTATCAAGAAAGGAAGCACCCAGGCCAGGGAGCGATTGTCCTCAGCTCCCGAAAAGACCAACAGCCTGAGACAACATTTTATTAATCTGTTATTTGTCACTTTTGATATTGTAAACCGCTTCAGGTGCCTTTGTCAAGGCAGAAAAGTGGTATAAAATGTAGAAATCAATCAATCAATAAATATCTCTGGCCCTACCCATCCCTATCTGAACCTGTCTGTTAATGCCAACTGAATTTTATAGCCACTTGCTCACTCCATTCCAAAGCCCCTCCCTTAGGAATTCTCTCCAGGTTTCTAAGTTTAAATTCCTCTTGATTGACTGTGTTTACTGGCCAAACACCACACAGGCTACCACAGACTTGATTGTTACTCATTCAGGCTGACACAATCCTGGTGCAGAAGTTCCCAACACCCGGACTAACGCTGCATCATTGCATGAGGGAATGAGGAGTGATTTTTGCCAATCTCTCCTCTCTGAAGCCTACTGTGCCTCCCAAAAATATGTCCCTGAGGATCATTTATTCCTTAAGAATAGATATCCCTCTCAAGCATGTTGTACACAATGATGTACACATATTATTGTGTGAATGACGTTACCTGCATTCATTTTAAAAGTGTACCTGGGTACATGTCCCTCAAATGCGTAGTGCAGATAGGAAGTGTACTGCTGTACCTGCATTCAGCATAACATGTGAATAACTGTACATATCTGTTCCTGTGTACAGTGTACACAGATTGTACAAGTGTTGGACATAATGTGTAAATATAGGCATATACATTTGAAACAAGCATTTGAAATTTCTGAGCATGTCCAACTAAACAACCCTGTAGGTTATTTTAGTTGGACAAGGTAAGTTGTTAGGGGCTTCAGACCAGTGTTCCCTCTAAGGCATTCACATGTGCATGCACACATTATGATGTCCGCTTAGTTAATTTTAGATCCCGCTCAGGTTGAATCAGGAAGGCCCTATTCTGAATGCATGCACTGCCTTGATATTGCCACCCAGAACAAAACTCATTCTGCAAACAGATGGGGGAAAAATTAGAGGGAACACTTGTTCAGATATCTGAACACTTCAGATATGCTGGCTGTTAGAAGTGTCATTTTTCTGCAGTTCATAGGGGCAGGGAACATAGTTTCAGTGCAGCTGAGCCCAAACATGCATACTTACCCATGTATAGTGGAAATTTCATGGGATCAAAGACCTCTTGGAACATCCAGGATTTTGAATAGATATGGGCAGAACCCCCTAGCTATCCTCTGGAAATGCCTTTGTAGACCTGGGCTTTCTATCAGAGGTAGCCATGGAAGTTACTCCCTGAAATAGATCGCAAAGTTCTGGTGAATACCCTAACAGAATCCAATGCAATTGAGGGTCTTTTGGGAAGCAGTGAGCCATACAACCCATGCCTTCTGCACTGGCATGATGAATGTAAGTATGGGTGCATTGGTGCAGGAGACCCCATTGGTGCAATGTTGAGATGCCTACTGCATCTCTGTAGGCTTCTGGACTAGTAGTGGACCTGTCAAGTGTAAGTTCCACCAGGAGTGGACAAACATGCCACCAAATTTCATTTGGTGAAGAACTGTTTTCAGAATTAAGTGCTTAGGTTGTTTCAGAGGTAAAAGGGAAGATTTCAAAATTCTACTAAAGAAACCCCTCAAGACTAGACTATGCACTATAACCATAGTCACAAAAAATATTACGAGTATCGAGCTGTTGCTCATATTTTAATTACTTGGATCATATAACTGAAAGTGTGCTATATAATCATTAAAATTAGCAGTTCCTGTTTACTACTGGCAATTTAAATTATTCATTTCTCACACAGATAGTTGAACAGAGATTTATTTCAGGAGAAAGATGTATTTTTACTGCTTTACAAATTAGCTGTTTTACAGATGTCTGTGCTCAGTAGTGTCTGAGCACATTCAGCACTTAAAACTGCTACGCAAAGTTTCATTCTTTCATTTTGTGCAAGTTATATATTGAAAGACCTGCAATTTATTTTCCAGCCATTTATTTTCAACATACATAGGGTGGTTTATTTGTGATGGAGGACTGTTCAAACTATGTTAGACTTTGAATGAAATATGTATGTATTTTTCTTTTTGTCTACATGTTATTTTTAGGAGACTCCAACAGTAAAAATTGGTGTTTTCATTGAACAACCAACCCCTTTCCTGTCGAAATTTCTAGACAGATTGTTGGCTCTGGACTATGCAAAGGAAAAACTTAGCCTCTTCATTCATAACAATGTAAGTACTGTAATTAGGTGTTAATTGCACCATTATTCTTGTAAATTATTAAATGAGTCAAGGTAGTAATATAGACTTACAACAATGTTATGTTGTTAAACATTAAATGGCTCTCTTACTACATATTAGACCTATAATGTAAATTCAGAAAATAATAAAAGTTAAAAAACTTCAATCTGACCCTTTGATTGATTGATTAGGTTGCGTCAAGTTGGTGTCGACTCTTATCGATCACACAGATAGATTCTCTCCAGGATGATCTGTCTTCAGCTTGGCCTTTAAGGTCTCTCAGTGGTTCATTCATTGCTGTCGTAATCAAGTCCATCCACCTTCCTGCTGATCGTCCTCTTTGTCTCTTTCCTTCAACTTTTCCCAGCATTATAGACTTCTAAAGGGAGCTGGATCTTCACATAATGTGTCTGAAGTATCATAGTTTGAGCCTGGTCATTTGTGCCTCGAGTGAAAATTCTGGATTGATTTGTTCTGTGATCCATTTGTTTGTTTTCCTGGCTGTCCATGTATCCCTAATGTCATTTAAAGTCACTTACTAAGCCATGGTTTTCTATGTCTGAAAACTCAGAATTTAGAGATTTTAAGAAATAATCATACAATGTACTCCACATCATATCCCAGCTATTCAGACTCTATGGGCTGAGTAATCTGCAAGTGTAACCACAGGAGAAAATGTTAAGGGAACTGATTTCATGCAAACAGAATATGAAAGAAAGCACAGAAGTTACAAACAACGGAAAAGATACTGGGTCTCACTGAAAGAAATTGAAACCTTATTTGATTCTGTGCATTTATGAAAATTACTTTTAAAAAACCCTTATCCAGTATCTCTGAAAGTTATATTTTGGCTGAATATAGGCTGAAGCCAATGGAGCCTGCCATGTTTGAGTGGCCTTGAAAGCTGTTGTCACAACAGATTGAGTTCATTTAACAAATTCAAAAACTCCAGGCTCACAACAACATCCTCTTGAAATCCTCTGGACAATCGAAACCTATGATGTTGGGCCTTAGCTAGGGATAACAATGAATAAATATGATAACAAAAAGTTCTGCCTGGAGCCACCACCCTACAAGCAAAGATAAGGTTTCCTGCTAGAGACAGCAGCTCATGCAGGTGCTTTTTGCAGCACCTAAAGGATATCAACAGCTCCAAAAGGGCAAGCAGTTTGGGCCCTGGCAACCTAGAAATGCAGAGGACAACAAAAGAAAATCATCTTGATAATGCAAAATGGAATTAGACCCTCAAACCCATGTGAAACACCACTGCAGGAAGGTGCTAAACTTCTCAAAAGTGAAGCAGGAAATAGGAACATAGGAAGCTGCCATATACCAAGTCAGACCATTGTTCTATCTAGCTTAGTATTGCCTTCACAGACTGGCAGCGGCTTCTCCAAGGTTGCAGGCAGGAATCTCTCTCAGCCCTATCATGGAGATGCCATGGAGGGAACTTGGAACCTTCTGCTCTTCCCAGAGCGCCTCCATCCCCTGAGAATATCTTACAGTGCTCACATATCAAGTCTCCCATTCATATGCAACCAGGGTGGACCTGCTTTGCTAAGGGGACAATCCATGCTTGCTACCACAAGACCAGCTCTCCTCTACAGACCAAATAGAGCAGCCCATGTTGGTTGAAATAAAAATAACTGTGAAAGCAAAAACTCAATAACTCAAATACATTGGGATGCACAGGGAGCAGACGAAAAACCGATTTAATATTACATTTGCCCATGAGCACCCCACACCATTAGCACGTACCAGTTCCATGGTGGCAAAGAAGGAAGCATATTTAACTGATCCTAATTCAGGGTCAATAAAATCATCCACTTTGCCTCCCTTAGGAGAGGACAGATGATGAATCAATCTAAATTCCATCAGGGTGTTCCCTTAGGGCCTCAGCAGTTTATTAGCCTCTTTGCATATTTTTGCATGTATGATGCCCTCCAAACCCTTGACTGAAATCAAATCATTGGCAGAACAATCCTGCCAACCCTAGGTCCCATGTATGGGATGCGAAAACCAGGGTGCGGGGACCGAGCCACATATAGCCAGCACTCTGTTCGGATACATAGCCAGATATCTGTGAAGAGCTTCCAACCGCCCCTGCATTAGCACCCTGGTTTTGAGTGCTTTTTGCTGGCCCTGCATTTGGTTGCTACATCTGTATTGGGAACATTTGTGCTTAGACTTGCATTGCACGGGAAAACATTTGCCAGCAGAATTGAAATCCCAACAGACAAGCTTTCCCAAATTATGAGAAGCAGTATCCTTTCCAGCTTCAGACTTCCAGTACATACCCTAGTGGAGCCTGTTGCCAAAAAATAGCCACTATCAGAGCACTTGCCTGATCCAAGTATATTACATCAGACCAAGGCTCATTGTCCTTTTGGTCCGAAGACAGAGCCTTGTTGACTAGGGATGTGCATGGAACTGGTTGGCCCGGACTGGCCTCGAACCCAACTGGGCCAGTAAGGTCCGGCAACCCCCCTAAACACCCCCCCCCCGGTTCGGTGGGTTTTGCAAGCTGAAAGGGTATAAATAAATAAATATTGTTTACCTTTATTCCCCTCGGGGGAGTTCCTGGAGGTGGCAGGGGTGTGTGTCTGTGGAGGTTCCCCCTCCCACCGCCAGCCTCTGTAATCACCCCCTCGCCCAGTTCGGCCACTCTTCAGCCAGCTTTTGGCCTTTGACGTCAAGCCTGTTTGCACACTCCTATTGTTGACCATGATGCACATGCAAAAAAGCTCATGTGCCAGCCCCGAGGCATACGTGTAAGCACTATACATCCCGTGAATAATGTCTAGATATTTAACCAAGGATGGGACCTGCCAAGTTTGTGTTTTAAGGACAACCACCATGAATATTGGGTACGCATATAACCAATTGACCCAATTCTTTTCAACTTTAGGATACTTAATCTGTTCAACTTCCTTAAAGAGAATGACCAGTACCCCATCCTTGACTGAAAGCTTCAGTTCAGGATCTGGCCTGGGCTTTGATGCTCCATCTCCATCAGTGCCACACTTACTGGATGTTCCATGGGCAAAGCCCAGTGAGCCAGGGGGTGCTGCATGGTTTCTGATGGGACCAC
This sequence comes from Hemicordylus capensis, assembly GCF_027244095.1. Taxonomy (NCBI): domain Eukaryota; kingdom Metazoa; phylum Chordata; class Lepidosauria; order Squamata; family Cordylidae; genus Hemicordylus; species Hemicordylus capensis. The sequence goes on along the minus strand of NC_069659.1, from coordinate 316,774,622 downwards.
TGTAGACCCACTCCCTCAGCCTCGCACCCCTGAGTGTTAGGGTCTTTGGGCCCCATTCAGTAACCAATGTGTGACCATTCACTAACAATTTGTAAGAACAACTGGGCTATGTTAAGACTAAATCTCTGCCCCTCACAACAGCGCAAGGGGTGAGAACAATTAGCCCCCTGATGGCCTATCATGACTCTCCTCAAATCACCCCACAACAGCAAAAACAGCAGTAGGGTGCAATTCATTCTGAAAATAAATGCCCATACCTAGTGATCAGTGGAGAAATACCATTGTTAAGATTTCCCATATATACAACCATTCTACATATATTGAAGATTGGAACACAAATATTTTCCCCAATATGACAAGTTTACTGTTGTATATGTTTTGAAAATACCTTACATATTTTGGCACACATTTTAATTAGCTAGCTAGGGATTTAGAAACGGGGTCTGAATACTGAAATGATTGCACAAAACTAAACTAGATCAAAGTCCATGCAATCAAACTAAATTTTCACAGGCTATATTACTTTTCTCTTTTACTGTTCTTTAACTACACTAACTATATGTACAGAAGGGTGATGAACATGTTTTTAAAAATAATTAATCCAGGACATTCTTAAGTTTGTTCTTAAGTCTACATCACCTTACAGAATTTAATGCAACAGGCACAAGATCAGAATTTTTTGCTGTGTATGAATTAATAAAAAACAGTTGACACATCCAATTTTCAACTTCCTTTTAGCAAAAAGAAAATATAGCACATTCTGGAGTTAAAAAACACAATGGTTGACCTCAAACAGTAGTTGATCTTGGACTAGTTTATTCTGCCTCCTGTTGTTGAATTTCCAGTGTGATACTTTTCCCCCCCTTGTAAAGGCTCATGTGGTTTATCATAATATTTTAAGTAACTGATATGTCCCAGCTCAAAGTGAAGGATACTTGAGTCTAAATAATATTTTAAAGAGAAGAGACTGTAAAGCTGGAGTTACTTCTATAGTTTTACTTTTGGACAATTGTATTCAAAGGCACTTTCTCTTGTACAAGGCACTCCCATGTTTATTGATGATTCCCCTCTCACACTGGAACCTATCTTATACTTGCCCTCTCTTACACTGTTTGGAGCATCTGACACTCAAGAGTGTTGGGGGTGGGGAAGGGAGATGCAGTGGGGTAGGGCAAGGAGAACCCTATTGCATGAGTGGAACCCAATATTTACCATTCAGAGTGATTATTGATTTCCTTACTGGGATATAGTCCTGCAAAAAGCATGTACAACAGTGCACATATGAATAATTTTAGTAGGAGATTTCACTGGAATGATAAAATATAAGTTGCCAACCTCCAGGATAATGAAGAACTGATGCCGCTAGTATCTGAAAGGACTATTTAGAGTGATTTGCATAATTTCCTTGGGTTTTTTAGAAATAATTTTTAGAAATAATTATCTTAACCCTTCATCGTCCTCATTCCCTTCCTCCTTTTTCTGTTTGTTTCTGTTTTTGTTTCATACCCCCACCTTGTTAAAACTGTTAAGGGGTGGGATACTGCACTGGTGCTACAGGGAACATTTTTTTGTCAATTTTCTTTTCCTCCAAAGCTGACTTTGACTCCCAAAAATACAGCCCTTAGGAACATATTTTTGGGAGTCGCAGTCAGAGAGGGAAGGAGAGATCAACAAATTTCACCCCTCCCCTAGTAACACCAGTACTATTTTTATTTTTTTAAATAGCTATTTTTAATATTTAATATTAATATTTAATGTCAGCTATTTTTATTTTAAAAATTTTACAGTGTGTAATTTTTGAACACTGATTTTAGCTGCCTAATAATAACAGATCTGGCATATATTGTAAAATTATTAGGTCCACCATCCATTCCTTTTCTCAAGCTAGAAATCTTTGCTTTATATTTGATTTTTCCTTCTTCTTAGATTTCATTATTTGCTAAGACCGACTGGCTGACAGCCATTCTTATGCTTTGCACACTGAAGCATGCCACCCCCCCACCAGACCCCCTGTGTCTTGTGAAAATATGCCCCTGAGGCTTGCAGAACTCTGAGGGACATGTTTTTGGGAGGCTTAGTGGGCTCCAAAGGAAAAGCAAAATTGGCAAACGTGCACACATGAGACATTTTTCAGCACACATAACATTAGTCTGGATGTCAGCCATTGTTTTCCGTAAGCAAATATTACTAACCTTTTTCCCCCATTTTTAAAAATTAGAACAATACATCACACTTAATACATACACAACATCACAAACATTAATATTATATTAACAAAATGCATTATATACGGCTTATAATTGGATAGCAATTACATTACTTATATCCCACTGTGAAACATTTATCAATTAAAGCTTCTTGTTTCTCTTCTGCATTTTGCTGCCTACTTTATTTCTTCCTGAACGCCAATATAACTGTTCTCTGCTTCTGATTTTTCTTCATGGGCTATCTTTTCATTTCCACATTCAATTTAAGATGCTGTTACTTACTTTTAAATGTGTTCATTCTCTAGCTTCTCCTTATCGTTCATCTCTGATTTCTCTGTATTCTCTCCCTGCCCCATCTAGTCTTTTATTGCTTGTCAAACCATGTATTTCTTCCTCTATTCTGCACCTTCATGATTTTTCTCATATTATCTCTGGAACTCTTTTCAAGCCATTATTTAATGTAATTGATTCTTTTCCTCGCTTTAAAAAAAGCCCTAAAACTCATTCATTTCGTCTAGCCTGTCTGGCTGTTTTGGACCTTCTCCAGTTTTATTTAAGCGGGGGAGTTGGAGTTGAAATTTTATTTTTGGTTGTTTCTCTGCATTAGGTTGGATGGATATTGGATCCATCATATGTGTTTTGTGTAACACCTAATTTATTAAATTAATAAATTCTACTGCACATGGTTGCTGCTTCATGGCTTTGGGGAGAAATAGTGAGGCTGCTCTACTGGCTACATATTCAAGTCATTCCTCCTCCCCTGTTTTGCTTTAAGTCCCAAATCACTCTGAATGTATAGACCAGATTTCACATACCACAGCTGTTGAATTGTTAGGGTGAGTGAGGGGAATCAAAATTTGAAACAAAAACAGTTGTGTATATAACCCATTCAAGACCTGAAAAACTTGCCTTTTGATTATAGTCTAGGCTAGCACTGGACTGTTCTACTTACTGATTAATTTTTATACAGTATTACTGATTTCCCATTGACACTTCTTATTTACTAAGTGTTTTAACTCTTCTAGGAAGTTTACCATGAAAAACACATCAAGAAATTTTGGGAAAAAGCCAAGAATGCTATCAAGTCAATAAAAATTGTTGGTCCTGAAGAAAATTTGAGTCAAGCAGATGCCAGGAACATGGGAATGTAATCTCTTTTTAAAAATAATTTATAATTTAGATGTGTATATTAACACAAAGGAAATGCAACCTTTTGCTTGGAAGGTGACAAGCAGAACTGCATGAATAACAAGGCATCTTTTAAGAAATGCACAAATTGTTTATTATAGCTTTGAGACATTTTTTGTTTCTTATTTGTCTTACTTTCTGGCTGGCTGGCTAGGATTCAATGATCCATCATTCGGATGTTCAGCATATGTTTTTAGAGTGTAGTGGATAATAGGTTGTGTTGAAGGAGAGCAGATGTTGCAGCCTTGTTAATATTATTTTATGTCATTTAAAACACTTCTGTCCCACCTTTTATGGGGAAGCTTTCAAAGCAGCTAACAATTTGGGGGTGGGGGGAAGGATTTAGCAACGCCATTAAAACAATAAAACATTTTAAATTATAAAACAATAGAAAACAACAATATGGCAGCAAGAATGGCAAACAAAAAAATTATACCTACAATGAGAGGTATAATAATGTTAAAGAAAAATTAAACGCTCAGGAAAATAAATTGTCTTCCCCTGGCTCTGAAGAGCTAGTATTAGGCCTCGGTTCCTCAGAGTATTCCACAGTAAGTCTGAAAAGGCCACTCACCACCCACTTCACCTTGGAAGTTAGTGACAACTTTAATAAAGACTAGACAGGTTCATATGTTTTATTTATTTATTTATTAGATTTATATACCTTGTTTTATTAAGGTATTATAAGATATTCGATTTATAATAACCTTGATTTCATAAACACATAAATAAAACACATGTAAAAGTACATATTAACAGTGCAAGTGGTGCTAAACAACCATACAGTGGTGTATCTAGGGCAGGCAGGGCACGTGCCCCGGGTGCCACTTGAAGGGGGGCGCCATTTTCTAAAATTTAAAAGAATTTTAAAAATGGCTGCTGAAAACAAAATGGCCACTGCGCATGCTCAAACGGTCCCTGTGAGGCCCTAGAGGCCAGCAGGGGCGACCTTTGCAGACCCCCCCTCCGGCCTTTAGGAAGCCCCCTGAAGGGGCTACAGATAAATAATAATAATTTAATATAATATAAGTCACTGTACACATATTTAGTTTGGTACTATGTACAGAGAATCAGGGCTTGTGAATACTGAGCTGAAACATATGAGCTAGGATTGTATCTGGGAGCTAGGATTTGCTCTTACTTTGCTTCTTGTGATAAGTGAGTTAAATGTGATGTCTTAATAATATGGCTATTAATGGTGAATTTGTCTTTGAATCAGTGTGAAATCCTTAGTATTAAGGCCCACTGGGAGTTTCTTGCTCTCTTTCTCTCATTTTAACTGTCTTTCTGAAATACTCTGCATATCCTTTAATTATTTTCAGAGTATCTGGAAAAAGTCAAATTCTCCATTTATTTTTAAAACTTATGTAATAGTGATGCTACAATGCATAGTAGATAATTAGACAGACAGTTCTGTTTAGTTTTCCAAGTATACCTCCACATAGTTTTTGGGTATTTCATGAGCCCCAGCATGCTGAAATTTGTAGTTTTCCAGCATTTTTTGGTCTGGCTACGTCCACTGCTAAATAGTTTTTGAACTATTACAAGATTAACGAGCTTGACTTGTATTTTTCAGCTGTTATTATGGTAAAGTTATCTGAAAGATGGGTGTCAGATGTTTGGACAGGGAGTGCAATTTCAGTGATTGCCCTAGGCGCTATTTTCCCTAGCTACGCCTCTGCAACTATACACTTCTATAAAATGAGAAGTTGTCTGAATTGAAATACCTAGAAGTAACCCAGCCACTGGCCTAATTTATTTGCCCATTCTAAAAGCTAGCCAGGTCATTGATAAGATGCTATGTATGTAAAAAAAAAAATAATAATTCCCTCAGAGTTCTGGAATCCAGGTGGATTCATAAATCATCAGGAGCAGACCATCTGAATTAGTCCTCCACCGTTTAGTTACAATCTGTTTCATTACCAGATCCATGAGAAACACAATACCCTTTTCTCCCAAATGAATTTTTCCAAGACCTGTGTAAAATGCTGCAGGTCATATAGAGAGCCATTTTACAATCTACAGCATGTGTTGGGTCAACAGCATACAGCTGTTCCTGTTTCTTCCAGGCTAAGTACTAAAATAGGAATTTAACCAGCTGTTGTAGATTCGATAGCAATAGCAATAGCAATAGCACTTACATTTATATACCGCTCTATAGCCGGAGCTCTCTAAGCGGTTTACAATGACTCTTAAAAAACTGTTCTAAAATAGCTTGCATCCCAAAAGTAAATGCAATCATAAACAAAACAACAACAACAAGAAGAACAATAAAAGATAAAACAGTCACAGAACACATAGTTTCATTATGGATACTAACACTGTTGACTATACCCTAACCAATTAATTAAAACTAGCTGGGCCGGGTGCCAAGCATCTGCGCCTCTACCTGCCACCGCCATTTTCTTTCCCTGCCCACTCATGCCACTGCCATTTTCTTCCCCACCCACCCAGCGCTGCCATTTTCTCTCCCCCCCACACCATCTCTCCCACCTCACCCACAAGCTTGTCCACCGGCATCACCACTTTCCTCTCTCCCTGCCGGCAGCTCACTCACGAACTCTCACGAGAGCTGCCACACCTAGGATTAGTGACGGGTACACCTTAAAGAAATATAGATAGATAGATATAACAGCAACCAAAACTGGGAGTGTGAGCAGAGAGGCAGGCTCCTGCCATGCTCAACCCTCCCCACAAGGCTCCACTGCTCACCCAACTCACAGTTGTCACTGCGGCATGATCAGGAGCGTGGTGCATTGAAGGATTATTCACTGCCAGGTGCTCTTGCTGCCCATCTTCATGCATGCTTGGGCTGCACAAAGCTGCAAGCCGCCCAAGTGTGCACACAACCAGGGACTGAGGTAGAAGGGTGTTCTCATACCTTTCTACCTCAGTAAAAGCCACCGGGGGGGGGGGGGGCGCTCAGGCTTCCTGGCAGGGCCCAATCCCAGCACTGCATTCATGTGAACAGCCCACCATCTAAGTATATATGTAGTAACTAATGTGTTAGATAATACAATGTTGTAATAAAAGCCACTGCTTTAAATAAACTTGTTTCCCTTCATACAGTAGCTGAATTGCCAGTTTAAGTTTTTTTAAAAAGAGAAGCTTTTAAGTTCAACATTCTGTATCTCATGATACAGCTCGTTTAAATTATTGTAAGCTGTTTGGTTCTGGACATATATAAATGACAGGTCTGTCTTTTCTTTTTCCAGGGATCTCTGTCGCCAGAAGAAAGAATGTGACTATTATTTCAGCATAGATGCAGATGTTGTATTAACAAATCCAAAGACTTTAAAACTCCTGATAGAACAAAACAGGTAGGCATAAGAGGAAGAGAGAGAAGGAATCTTCCCAATTTAATTCCCCCCCCAGTATCAGGGTGCAATATTCAGACGAATAAAGGAAATAGAAGGCATATCTGTTTAATCAGGCTTTTAATCTGTAGTTGAGTTTTTAATCTATATTTTAAATTGGTTTAATTATGTTAATGTTTTTATTATTGTGTTTTAAATTGTAAACTGCCTGAGATTTTATATGGGGCAGTATAGAAAGGTGCTAAATAAATAAGTCACTACCAAGTCCTGTTGAAATTTATGGGACTTGTCTCATTGATTGCAGTGGTATTTGATAGTCTGTAAATCTGACTAACTAATCTGGATGTTGTCCAGTGACTCCACCCAGTTCCTTCCTTCCTTCCTTCCTTCCTTCGCTGATTGTGAAAACTATGACTTTGAGTGTTCCAGTTACTGGTCAACATCCTGACTAATGAAGCGTGTGTGCTTTGAGCTCCTGTGGGCTCACAGAGTAGCACTAGACCGCGCACTACTCCAGTTCTCTCGCACATGTGCTGTTCTGGAAGAGTCACAGAATGGCTAACAAAGTGCATGCTCTTTGAGCTCCTGCAGGTACATAACACTAGCTCCCATGCTGTTCCCTGGACCCTCTAGCTAATGTGCACTGTTGTGGAATTGGTCTTTGAGTTCAGAGTGCTCCCTGCACTCTGTCTGGGGAGGAGAGGACAGTGAAACACTGTCTGGGGAGGAGAGGGGCGCCCCTCACACTGCCAGCCAGCAAGTACTTTGTTCACTGTCTGGGTGCAAGAGAGGGCAAGGGGGCATTTTGCGGGGGGGGGGGCAGACCCTGGTGCCTGGGGGACTATTGTTCCCCGCTGCTTCATTGTCCCTCCTCCCCTGCCTCCTCTTTACTTTAGTCTTGCATTTTAATCCCATAAAAATCAGAGCATTAGCACTTGATGTTAACTTCAAGTTATCTCTCCTTCAACAGAAAGATGATTGCTCCTCTTGTAACACGTCATGGGAAGCTCTGGTCCAACTTCTGGGGTGCCCTGAGTGCTGATGGATATTATGCTCGATCTGAAGACTACGTGGATATTGTTCATGGAAACAGAGTGTGAGTTATCTATATGTTACTTTGTAATTCTCTCTCTGCAAGTGTATATGCACGCATGTGTCTGTGCACATGCACAAATGTGCGTGAAAGTAAAAAGTTGCTAACTTGCATGACAAAAACATGTATGCACATGAACAGGAAACCCACATAAACATATGCACACTGCAAATACATGTTCACAAACATGCATACAGAAACACAAAAACATGTACATGTATGTACACAAACAACAAAACATGCACACAGAAACACAAACACACAACACAGGCGCTCACACATACACAACACTAACACAAGCATACATGCAGAGAAGCAAACACATGTGCACTGCACAACACACACATTTTTACATTTACACACACACACATACCAAACACAAGCACATGTACACAACTTAAAGACACAGGCTCACAGACACATGAACTCATGTGAACACACACACACACATACATAGCTGTGTAGATGTGTACGGTAAAGTGTGCCGTCAAGTCAGTGTTGACTCCTGGCGACCACAGAGCCCCGTGGTTGTGTTTGGTAGAATACAGGAGGGGTTTACCATTGCCATCTCCCGCGCAGTATGAGAGGATGCCTTTCATGTAAATATATGTTAGCTCAAGTCTGTCTCTGTACAAAAGGGGTTATTTCTAAGTAAGCCTAGTGAGGATGCAGACCGCCCCCCCCCCCCGCTTCATTGATAAACTGTCTTTCAGGCAGAGAGGGCCTGAAAATTGCCTTAGTGTTGTGCTTCCTATCCCTCATTGTCAGAATGTTTAAGGAAAACAGCACTTGACTTATGATAAGAAGGTCACACTCACTTCTGGGCTATTTTACACCTAATCAATTAAAAACACTGGGGTTTTTTCTCTCTGCAAAATTTAGCCTGTCTATTCACAAAAACCTGTTCAGCCTTTCCCAGCTCTCTCCTAACTCCAAGACCTTGTGGTGGGGAGAGTCTTTGCTTCTCCATGTAGTAGTATTACCAAATATCGCACAATTAGTTAATTTGTCTCCTTTCATCTAGACTGGAAATGGACAGTGTTAGCATCTTTTTAAAAATCAGCATAAAATGTTAATACTGTAGAGTTAATTCTGTGGAGCTTATGCATATTGGCGTACAGATGATAAAAATGTCTGTGCTTTCATTCCATTTTATGGGTGGAACAACCTTCTAGCTGACAAATGGTTTCATCGGTGCTGTTCAAGTGCAACATCAGCTGGTTTAAGTAGAACATTTGAAACCCCGTTCGTGCTTTGCAAGTTTGGAAAATGTTTGAACTTTGAATGACACTGTAAGTATTACCTCCCACTTCATATTTCTTTCACAGAGGTGTATGGAATGTCCCTTATGTGGCTAATATATATATGATCAAGGGAGAGACTCTGAGAACTGAGATGAAAGAGAGAAACTATTTTACTCGTGACAGACTGGATCCTGATATGGCCCTCTGCAGGAATGCCAGGGAAATGGTAAGATGCATGTGATAGAGCTGCTTTGAAAATGTCTCACTTGGTCGTTGCTCTTTTTTCAAATTAAAAGTACTAGCCAATTTTTGTGAGTTGTAATGATTTTTTTTAAATTTGTGACTTCTTACCCATTCAAAAAATTGCAGTGGCAGCATTTAAACTAATTTACAATATAGATATTTTTAAAATTAATTGAAAATTATATTGAAAATTAAATTTTTAATATAAAATATATTGAAAATTTATAAATAGTATTCACTGCCTTGTTTGGAATGCAAAATTACTTTTTTATAATGTGAATGCATCAATACCTTTTTCAAATGGCAATTATAACAGCACTGATTTTTCATTTTTTCTAAATTTCAGTCTTCCCTGGGGTTAATAAAAGATTGCAAATACACTATACAATATTGTATGAAAAATACGCTAGTAGCAATGTCATTTTAATTATTGCATTTTAGAATCAATGTTTTTAAGGGAATGAATGAGTGATTTAACTATTTCAAGGCAGATTAAACTTTCTAAAGAGGATTGCTCCTTGTTAACGCACTTTAATAGATGTTAGTATTATGAGAACGTCTATGAATATCACTGCAATACAAATGTAAATCTGTATTTGTACTGATATTTACACTAGTTCCAGAGCAGAAACAAATGACAGCTATTTCCAGACAATGTAGCATTGAAAAATAATTTTGCTGAAATGAACAAGAAAAGTTGGCAAGTATTAAAGTTTATTCTCTCCTTTAACAAGGCATGATTTCTTTTGTTCGTACTCATTCTACAGAACAGCCCAATCAACAGTCTCTTGTTCTCAACCTTCCTAGCATCAATTATTGCAATCTGTGCTTACCATGTGCTCAACTAATCTGACTCGGTTGCTCATCAGGGGAAAAGAATGCCTCCCCCCCCTCATTTTCATGCTGTGAAACTGCCTGGTACCAGCTTGTATTTTTTGCAGCAGATAAGGGCTGATAGATCAAGCTTTTAACCGATACATGATAAGCTTTGCTTTGAGCTGCATGCTGTTTGTAAAGGTTCTTTTGAAATAACAGCTTTTGATTAAAGGATGCTGTTTATCTAACATGGCCGTGGAAACCTAATGCAGCTCTAACAGTGTGAAAGAGAGCAAGGAAAGGTCAACTGATGTGGTGCTTCTCCTTCATTTTAGACTTTACAAAGGGAAAAAGACTCCCCTTCTGCGGAAACATTCCAAATGCTCAGACCCCCAAAGGTGTTGCTTTCTTTTGTTTTTATTCATTAGTTATTCTTTTATTATTATACAAGATTAGTTTCCTAGAGGTCGATCTTTCCCTCTTCTTCTTTACCCTAATAATAATTGATTATATCTTCTCTCTTAAGTTTTATTCCCATGTGCACAGCTTTTACAAAATAAAAGCTCTATTTTCTTTTTCAATAGTCATGAAAAAATATAGGGTTAGATCCAAAGAACCATGAATAGAAGGAAAATAGTTGCTAGTGCTTTTCCGCAGATGCTCATGCAAAGGTTTGCACAAGAGCTGACCAAGTTGAAGGACATGTTTTCATTTAGTTTCATTTTCATCTGCAACACTTTAGTAAAAGGTGTAACATGTTTCTTCCATGAGGAAAATTCATGAGAAAAGCACTTGTGGATCTGACCTACAGTAAATTTCTTACAATTTTTGAAAGTGTAAGCCAGCCACTGTGTTAATGTACTGAAATAAGTATAAAAGTGCTAAACACACACATATACCCCCACTCCCACCCCATACACATTCTATATCATTTGTGTAGATTAGAACCTATTTTTCCAACTACATCTGATATGGTGAATTCACCACAAGATGAATTCCCCATCCCTTTTAATATTGCATTTTATTGTGGTACACCTCCCTCTCCCCAATGGTGAAACTAAAAGAAACTACATCCTGAGTCTCACTAGCTCAGGAACATCATTTCAGTAACAAGCAGTGCCTTACACATTAATTATTAGAGGTTATGCAGCAGAAATGCTTGATGGATTTCACTCATAAATGTTGATTGTTTAGCTATGTCATTTGTATTTGTGGGCTGAATGCAAAATAGATCAGTTAATTGTTAAACCAATGAGGCCACTGTGCATCAGGATGAGGTTGCCATTTTTAGCTAACCAAAGAATTCACTATTATTACCAGTGACAAGAAGTTAATTTCAAAAATACATATTTTTTCAGTGGAAGAATAACTAAAAAGCAGTGTAATATATGGCCAAAGTGACCACTATTTGCCTACATCTTCCTCAGCAGTATCAGCATGTGCTCAAGAATAGCTACATTGAAGGTTTCTTCCATAGCCCTGCATGGGCAGAGGAGAAAGCAATTTTTGCCCCTCTCTCTCCACGTTCCAAAAACTATTTTTTCCAAGAACATGTATTCGAGGGCTACTTGATCCTTGGGGACATATTTCTGCAAGACAAAATAGCTTTTGGTGGGATTGGAGAGAAGCAAAAATTGCTACTGATGCTCTCTCCATCCATGCTGGGCTGTGGATGAAGCCCTCAACACAGCTATTCTCCAGCCTTATTCTACCCTCCCTTATTCTCCCTCATTCCACCTTCATAGCTGCAGAAGATGTCTCTCATTGAGGCTATTCCCATGATCGCCCAGAAGCGGGCTAAGGGAGCCCAGCCCGCTTTTGGGCAATCGTGTGCTGCAATGGGAGCCATGCAGCTCCTGGCAGCTAGCCTCATTAAATCCCCTCCCCCTAAACGAGGCTAACTGAGAAATAGCTCCAAAGAGATAGCTCCTTGTTTTCTGGCTCGTGTGTCACCGCGGCATGCGGCAACACATGAGTAGAACCCTGACCAAGAGGCTGCAAGCAGTCTCCCAGTCTCAGGAGGTCTCTCCAGGATGCCCTGTGCACTTGCATGGGGCATCCTGGAACTACTGGGGGCCGCACAGCCCCCGATCCCCGCAGCCCCCACCAGCTCTGTGATGGAGCCGAGCACCATGTGGGTGGTCGATTTGGCCGCCCACCTACGAGTGGCTGCTCGTCTGCGGGGAGAGCAGGCTAAGCCCGTTCTCCCCGCCGAACCTCGTCAGGCACTTCACATGTGTCGTGTGAAGTGCCTCATTGTCTTCACGTCCTGTGTAGCTTCCTAGTATTCAAGTCAAGAACCACACACAGCCATTTGAAAAAATACACAGTTGAGTAAAATACAGTGTATTGGATTATGTGTAGTTGTAACTGGGTGCAATTGAATACCTAGTTGTGTTAAGGCCAACCTACCCAAACTCTATTGCCCATTCTAGTCTTAGAAGGAATACAATCTATTACTTAAACAAGAGTTGCTTGCTATGCCCTTGCATTATTTATTCAGTCATTCATCCAGTGTTTCAGTATTTTGTTTCAATGAAACCAAAAATTTATTTGGCTTAAGAAGGAGAACTTACTGTCACTTCCCCCCACCCCCATTTCATTTGAAAAATTATGTCTGTAGAGTGATGACAGCTTTTCTTAAAATACACCCACTCTTGGAAGCGTGACTTACCACTGCTTTTCTCCAGTTCTATGCTGATGCAACTCCATTGGAAGTAATGGACCATAAAACTGAGTAGTGGTGTGGTGTATTTTTTTTAACAAAGAGAAGCATTACATAAGCATTATTTAGCTATTCTGACAGAGCTTTCTTGATGCAGCTTTCTATACAGGAGACCCTCACTTTTCGTGGGTGGGTCACAATGATCCAGTTTCTTTTTTCACAGGCCTAAAATAGCCCTATTTCTGGCTATTGGTGGTATAGAGACCTGGTTTCTATGTTTGTACATATAAAACTAGAGCTCTTTTTATCTATTCACAGTATAGAGACCTAGGGTTTTTTGTATGTACACTAAAGCTAGGGTTATTTCCAGCTATTTGAGGCTAAGTGCCACCAGGAAATGACTTCTGGGCATTTTCCAGATTGCATGCTATCACAGTGTCACAGCAGGTCCCTAAGTGTGCTTCCATATTGCCTGTGTTTTTACATCATAGCCCCTGCATTTTAAGGAAGGTGTCATTCATATTTCCAAGCCTTTTGGGGTTTTTATTGCTGCATCACATCCCTATAATGTCGTATCTGCATTGCAAAAAAACCAAAAACAAAACTGTATTTGCCCGTTGTAGGAGGCTTGCCCCCTTACAACAGACCTCTAATGTGGTTTGAATTCGGCAACACAAAACGTTGCAATTTACACCACTTTTTGTGGTGTAAGGCTCATAATCTGGAAAGCGCTCTGCTGTTATTTCTGGTGGCCATTTTGTGACTTTTCCACACACAAAACACCCCAAAACTGGAAGATTTGGGGGTTGGGGGCCTTCCTGGAGAGTTGGAGGGTGAAGTAATGTGCTTTACTACTCTGATTTCTGCCCTCCCCCACTTCTTTATGAGATTTGAGCACATTTAAGTCTGCAAAGGGACCTAAAACCCCCATCACTATAGGCTCAAGATTGATTTCTCTGGTTATGGAAATAGGCCAGAACAGAAACCCTGTGAAAAAGAGAGCCTCCTGTGTATGTATATATATTTAATAAGAGCCATGGATTGTAGTAGCACTTTAACAGTTTTCTAGACCAACCATTAAGATTTGCATCCTGTTCCTTGAGCTGGCATATCTCTGCAATGCTCACAAAACATGTTCTTAGATATCATTTGGTAAACCCTGTGCAAAGCGCTTGGAGCCCTTCCAAGCATCTGCTTCCTCAGTGACAGTAGCCACAAACCCAGAAGCAAAACAGGACATATCTCATAGGAGAAGTGCCTATTATCATGTGGGTTTGAAGTTACTATTGTTGGTTTTGTTCCATAGTTCCACATTCCAGCCTCATGCTGATCCTACTAGTATGTCTGGGTTACAGGTCCTAAACATGAGGACAGCTGGCCTTTAGCTTGCAGATGGCCAGCACGCTAACATATCAGTGGGCCAGTTACCCATACACCACTATGACTGCCAAACAAAGCAACCATTTTAAAGCATGCTTATTCGGTTGTGTGGGAAACCATAAGATTTGGCCATGACCCAAATGAATCCTTTAGCCTTTAAAAAATGTAATGAGTTGGTCTGGAAATTGTTGCATTAAAATAAAATAATTTCTTTTCAACATTAGTTATCTTATCTCACTGTGATTGCGTAGTTTTTGCTATAATAATACATGCCATTGATCTTCATCCTTACTGAAGTGTGACACAGAGGTTTGTGACCTTCATTTTTTGCCCCTGCCCCAAATAAACATTTTCATTGCAGGTCATCTCATCAAAGGATATTGTAGGGAAGAGAGAGAAATATAGTCCATTGTATTCTGACACTTACCTACTTTTCTTTCAGTGCGCTAATCTGTAATTTAGGAAATATTTGTAAGAGATCGTCTGAGAACAATTGCATAAAAGTGTACAAAACAAGATATACTAATAGTGATGTGCACAAACCATGGTTCAAACTGTGGTTTGAGCTATTTTTGGGCTGAGGGACCAGGAACTTTAAGAAAAAGGAGAGCAGGTCCTTACCTGGACCTGTGTGAGGTGGCTCTCCGCCACCCCATACAGCTTCCTGCTGGGGTGGTGCACATTCTGAGAAGCCCCATGTGGCATCAGCATGTACATGGTGTCCACGCATGTGCAGCCATCATTTGCATGTCCAGCAACACCACACTCACCATGCAAATGGCGCCAACACATGCACAGAGGCCACATACATGCTAAAAATGTCATGCCTTTACGCCACATGGGGCTTCTAGGGACACACGCCACCCCAGCAGGAAGCTGCATGGGGCAGTGGAAAACAGATGACCTGTTCTCCTTTTTCTTAAAGTTCCCAGTCCCCCTGCCCAAAAAGTGCTCAAACCCTGGTTCGTGCACATCCCTATATACTAGTATCCTGCCTATGTGAATCCTGACACTTGGTCAGCATTAGTTACATCAGTATACAGATATTGGAAGCTCCATATGTGGGTCTTTGGTACAGAGGTGAAGCTCCTCATGTGCAGGAGTTTTCCCTTTCTTCACTCCACATAAGTTGGGAATGTTCCATGAGTACTTTGAGGCTTTTCCATTGCATACACAAGCTACATGTGGAAGAGAGCAGCCTCTGCACACATCAAAATACATATTTGCTTGCCGCAGACAAGAGATCCGTCTGGCAGGATACTTCCCCCAAATGCCCTAAAAAACCTTACATAATCAGAAGTTCAGAAGAACAGCAATGCAGTGTGTTTGTATTACATGGCTTTTGGGGAATGGGCATGATAGATTGTAAATTTGGATAATGATGAACCTTGAACGACTAAAGACTGAGTAATATAGTTTCAAAATTTCTAGAAGTTAAATGTAATCACTAACATAAGGATGTTTTTGTCTGCTGGTAGGGTGTCTTTTTGTACATCACTAACAGACACGAATTTGGGCGCCTTTTATCAACTGCCAACTACAATACTTCTCACTACAACAATGACCTCTGGCAGATCTTTGAAAATCCTGTGGTATGTATTAAAGTATGCAATAAAATTATTGTCAGAATATTTTTCTGAAGATAAACTTTATTTTGTGCGCCAATGGATCCCAAAAAGTTTTTAAAAAAACAAAACAGTGAAAGGCTTCCACAGTTTATTATCCAAACTTAATTTCCTTCTCATGGCTTTCTTGCTGAATCTGAAGAACATGTTATAGTCTAAGCACTTCTGTGTGTTTCAGAAACCCTAACAAGCACGTTTTCCTTCAAATTCTTTTTAGGACTGGAAGGAAACCTACATAAACCCCAACTATTCAAAAATCTTCACAGAGAATATAGTGGAGCAGGTAAGTAGATGTTCTCTTTGGTAATGAAGGTATCGCTTCATTTGTTAAAACAAATCTGTTTTAACCCAGGTTGGTGGTGGTTGCAACTGAGGTGGGGGAAATCCATGTGCAAGAGGTGGGGATGAGGAGAAGCATGAGCAATCCTGTATCCCCATTCTGAAACCCCAGATGTTGTACAACTGCACTTGGCCACACAGCTCCTTCAATCTCTGCCCACTCCCTCCAACAAACTTGGCAGTTCCAAAACTACTACTACTACAGTTGCAAAATTGCACACAGAGGAAAAAAGCTGAGAGATGTTTTATCTATCCTTTGCTAGCTCTTTCCGATGGGGGTGGTGGTGGTGGAATCCAGTGCTAATGTGTACACAGGGTGCTTCTTCCTTTTAGGCCTTTTCAAAGAATTGTCTGGAAATGCTTAGACTTTTTTGGAAGTTGCCTAAAAGCTCAGAAAGAGCTGTTCCATTCCAGAGACTTACCTCACAGTCCCTCCCCTGTCTCCTGCCTTCCTCTCAGCTACTTACTTTCTCTCACAAAGGTACCTTATACAAGTGAGGAAAGGAGGGAAACCCCAATATCTTCTGTCTCCCGGATGAGTCTCAACCCTACCTGCTTTCCTTTCCCCCAGACTTTTCTGCCAGCATCAGTAATGGAAGAGGGTGTGAAGATGAAGCCAGCTTCTCAGACCTTCATTAGGACCTAAATCTTGCAAACAAGCTCTTCCTGTTGCTAAGAATCTAGAACCTAATGAAGGACAGAGGAACAAGCTGTCTCTTTGTGCCCATCATTTTTCTGCTGAAAAGAATATTTGGGGAAAGGAGGAGGAAGCAGGGGGAATTGCAAACAAGTCAAGCTTATTTATACAGTAAATCAAGCCAAAATTCAAAGAGATGTTGGTTCTGGTTATAAAAGGTTTGTTTTATGAACTGGTGGGAATTGTTTCTGAAAACCCACACTTCCAAAACCTGATAACATCATTAGTAAAAATGAAAGCCTTTTGGAAGTACAGTAACTCAGTGAAGTCATTCTCACTACCAAAATCCCTGGTGGCTAGGGAACGCAGGAATATACCCGCCTTCCTCCAGACAAGCATATTGTCTCTGCCACTCCACCAAGCTGCACGCCCATATGGACTGGAGCTTACTGCATTGGGGATCTGGAGGAGGAAGTCCTCGTATCCCACAATGCATAGCTTGGGCAGTGGAGCAGCTGCCCGTGGCAATGCTGCAGCTCCCAGCTTCCTAGCCACTCTTTAAGCAGCACTCTGTGGTTTTATGGAGGCCGGGCTGCTGGAAGCTGCAGCACACAGCCCTGATTGCACACACGATTGGTGCGGCCAAGGTAAGATGCGGTTTTGCCCTTTTAGCCTAGGTAAAAGGTTAGGTTAAATAGCAAGGTAGCCCTGCTCTGGAGCAGCAGGATAGGGGTGGGTCCCAAGGCTCCACATGAACCTTGCTACTCAGGTTTTCCCACTCCTATCCTGCTGCAGCTGGTCATGTGAATGACTTTAATATGTATCTGCTCTGGACTTTAAATTTGAAATTTGAAAATCAATTTCTCCCTTCCACAGACCAGATGGCTTTTCATGCCATGCCGGTCCATCTATGCTCCAGGTGGAAAGTCTATCTGTGCTCCATGTGGGAAGAATCCCCAGGCACAATGAGGACATGAGCCAAATTCTGGTGTCAGTCACACAACTTTGTGGGGTGGTGCAGATGTTTGCAGCCGCTGAGGCATTGGACAGGAAATTTCAATGCAAGTATTACATAGACATACTAGTGTGGTCATTTTTAGGCATTTAAGAGGAAACTACTTCACTACGACTAACCCAAGCAGCCACTGAAGGAGTTTCTTCTTTCAGATAATTAAAGAGCTCACTTAACTTTTTCTTACGTAGCAGTGAAGTGCATTTCACAACATAACCAATTCATAACTACTTTGCTAAGTCCACAAGCTAAAAGGCAGAAATTACATTTTTTGAAAAATTAAAGGACTGAGCCTGGTTGATACAATTCTGGATCAAGTTTTCTGTCATTACAGATATATCTAAATGCTGAGACTAAAAGCAACAACTCTGTGTCTGCCTTGTCAAATGCACTATGTATGAAGTGCAACATATTAATGTTCTGGTGTGTATTTCTCTCTTATAGCCGTGCCCAGATGTGTTTTGGTTTCCCATATTTTCCGAAACAGCCTGTGATGAACTGGTGGAGGAAATGGAACATTTTGGGCAATGGTCTGGTGGAAAACACCATGTAAGCATATTTTGAAAACAGGTTTTTAAATCAAGAAATCTTGGTTTCTATCTTTAATATTGTAACATACTATATAACTATAGTGTTAGAGAGAGAGAGAGAGAGAGAGAGAGAGAGAGAGCTTTAGTTGATTAATTGGGTGGGGGTTAATTTTAATCAGTGATGCTAAGAGTATGGCTACCTATGTATATTTTAAAGGCTAATTATTGTGGATTCCTGTAACAAGGTATCAAGAAAATATTAGACTGCCATTTCTTCGAACAAGTGATGTATTATGATTTTTAATCTTAACAATTGTTAGCTTTGATCTCCTTCAATATCTCAAAAAGAGGTGAATACTAATCATTTGACAGTCCAAGTCTGGATAGTTTGCTGTGTAAAGGATATTGCTATATTTAGCCGCTAGTGAGTGATTTGGTGAAAGGAAGAATTACTGTTTTCTCATTTATTTGAATAATAGGTTTGATATAAACAGTAATTGCCATGTTGTTCAGGAAAGAACAAGAGATAAAGCAATATAATTTACTGTACCAGGATTTTCTGGAAGGTATGGGACCGTGGAGACAGACACATTGGCTGACAAGATGAGGAAAATTACACAAAATAGTTCCATTGAAATTAAAAAGGCAAGTTAGACATTGCCTAATTTGTCTTTTTCTTTTGCCTTATCAAATGTTCTGTGTGACTCTGAAGCATCCTTTTGCACCTAAAGAAGCCAGTCTAATAAAATATATAAGGTTCTTAACATAAAAGTGGCTCATCAATCCCACCCTGTTCCCTACCCTAGGACAGCCGCATTTCTGGAGGATATGAAAATGTTCCCACTGATGATATTCATATGAAGCAAGTTGGGTTGGAGAGTGTGTGGCTACATTTCATTAGAGAATTCATAGCACCTGTAACACTAAAAGTGTTTGCTGGCTACTACACGAAGGTAAGTTAAAACTGCAGTAAAACCTAAAAAGGACTCAATCCAGTTGAAGAGGGATGCCACACCCATTCACAAAAGAGCCCCCCAGCCTCAATAAAACTATTTGTCCCATATCCCTTACCAGCACAAGTGCATAGAACCTGCATCAGTAGCTCATGATATTGAAGTGAATGGGAAGCTTATGTATACTTCCATATCTCCATTTATTTTTTCTGTCCCTGAATCATGCAGGTTGCTCATGTCTCACTTGAATAGCATAAAGAGAAATGGATTCATGAAGCTAAAGCATATTTTGTCCATCCAAAAGAATGCTTAATAGATTCATCCACATTTGTTCTTTTCCCCCAGGGCTATGCCTTGCTAAATTTTGTTGTGAAATACACTACTGACAGACAACGTTCCCTCAGACCTCATCATGACTCATCGACTTTTACTATCAACATTGCTCTCAATAAAGTAGGAGATGATTTTGAAGTAAGTTTGGGACATATTCAATTGATTAGCATGGCTCATTTAGCCTTCTGATAAATTCCTGCTCAAATATTCTCACAGATATGCTAAGAAAACCCAAATAAGAAATTGTCACCAAAATAATGCAGATTTGTCTTAGAATATTTCCTTGGAAAACATTGTAATAGTGTTACTTGCAGTGCTGGTGTGACTGCAAGTTGCTTCAGTGATACAGCAGTTGGTACAATGCAGGCTATTTCAATGATACAATAGAAAAACCAGCCCATAAGAATGTCTTCCGTATTTCAACAACTCATAGAATTAGACTATAAGGCTGATTAGTAAAAGGAGGGAAGGCAACAAAGCAGAGATGCAGTGGTGGCACTAGAATAGATGGGGGACACATTTTGTCCCACAGAATGGACAAATTCTACTTCTGGGTGGGCGAGCTGTTTTCCACTTGTTAGATTTCTGAAACAGAAGCAGGGCTGGTGGGGAGCAAACTCTTTGTCAGAGGGGGTAGACAAGACTCCTCTTCCCCAGCTCCCGGAATCACCCTTGAAGGAATGGGAGAAGAGGAAACCTTTAAAGACCAATGAAAATATAGGACCAACTATATTGGTCCTAGTTGTGTCCGGTGAAGAGTGCCTCCTTGAGATGCCATGGACTAGAATAACCTGACTCTAGTGTCATGTGACATATGTCTAGTTTACCATTTCAGAAGTGATGTTGCACATTAGAGGAAGGGCCTGGATTTGAATTGGAATGGTAGCCATAAAGATCATGTGAAGTTAGGTTGGGATAATGCCCAATTGATTGTATTCCTGCTCCAAATGGAATTGTAACTCTAATTACTATTGTGATCCTCAAGATACCTTGTGCTGGAAAATTCTACTGATTTCCCTAGAACTACGTGAAGACTAAGATCTAAGACTATTTCTTTTTCTCTCATAGGGAGGTGGATGTAAATTTCTGAGGTACAACTGCTCAATTGAGTCACCTAGGAAAGGATGGAGTTTCATGCATCCAGGAAGACTCACTCATCTACATGAAGGACTTCCCATTTTGAAAGGAACAAGATACATCGCAGTATCATTTATTGACCCCTAATATTATTTCCCTGGCCTCTTAAAGACAACATTTGGCACCCTATGACAAACTCTTATTTATAGTTCTTCTCCCAGAAGATGGTGACAAAAGAAGCTTCTTCTAGAAAGCTGCTTTACTTTGGGCTAAAATATTGGGAAAAACATTTTTAAAAAAAAAAAAAATTGCCGGAAACCTTCAAACATCTGTTCTGAGCCTTGAGACGTATAGTACAAAATGTTTTCATTTCTCTCCCTTGTGTTAAACATGGAGTAATTGTGTTAAACATAGGGTTATTGATGCAGACAATCTGTAAAATGTTCCATGTGAGTTTTCCATCCATAACATTATGAATATCAAGATGCATTTGTGAACATCTTGGTTAAAGAAAATTATATCCAATATTTGGCTCCTTGGAGGAAGAGCAGGATATAAATGTAAGAATGAATAAATAAAATATATTTGCATATTCTTCTAAGAAAGAAATGCATTATACATGAATGCAAATCATTGGTTAAAAAAAAGTAAATGATTTACTCAGGTACTTTAAAATGTCTTTTAAAAGAAGGCATTTAAAGTCCTTTCTGTTCACCAAGTGTCCTTTGGTCAGACTGAGCTATTCTGAAAATAACCTTTTGCACCTGTTCAGTGATGGCAATCCAAGCCTGAAGCTTGATCAATGTATACAAGATTGTCTTGGAAACCAAATTTTCTACTCTTATTTAAAACTACTTGAATTTTGTATCAGGAGATCAAAAAGTTGGAAGTTGTTGTTTTAAAACCTGCAGGTTTTGACTTGCCTTTGTTTTTAAGGGATCAGTTTTAAGTAAATCCTGCTGTGCCTACTGTTTGTAATTTAAAGGTTACACTTGAAAAAAAAATGCTGAAACCATGAAACCTGAGGTGCTAAAATGCACATATTTTTTAAGTCTTGTGAGAATAAAGAAGTCTTAAATTAAGGACTGTTATTGTGTCTGCTTTTTAAAATACTTTGATTCAGTTCTGTTTCATAAACATAACACACTTGATTATTTTTTTAAAAAACACAGTATTTTGTTTAATGTAAATTTACTAATGCTTCACATTTTTTATCCATAGTTAGGCAAATCATAACTTAAACGGAACAGGGATTGGCTCTTCACCCCTACAGTGCAGAAGCTAAAGGTTTGCCACTTCAGAGCAAGCCTTACTTGATTTCCCACGGGTGACACACCTCCAGGCAGCCCCATTGCCCTAAGGCAGAAGCTGCCCATCTCAGCCAACCTAAGGTCAGGTCTCTGTCCACAACAGCACCCTGCCCAAAGCCTCCAAGCCTTCCAAGTTGGTGTCATTTGACAGAGTAGAGCTTGCCTGATCAGAGTTCCCTGAGCTGCAAAGCCACTAGGGAGTTGACCAGACCACTCTATCACCAAAAACGTAAGTGAAGGTGAAGCAGCAGAGCTCTAAAAGGCATCCTTCCTCCACACTTGCTGCATACAGACTGAGAGGAAGGACACTCGGGAGTGTCTGCTTGGTGGTGATGGCTCCCCACCTTCCTCAGAGCCAAAAGACTCCCTGCACATCTCATGCCCTCTTGTCCGAGAGGGGATGGGGTAAATGGGCCACACTGCCTATCCAGACTGCGAGCAGCCAGATTCAGTAGCTTTCAGAAATACTTATTTTGCACTTCCTGCATCTGTATTCTGCAGCCACAACACTGGAAAAGCTGCAAAAATCTAGTTTACTGAATGAATGGGGTGGTCATGGAATGTCTTGGATAAACCAGTTTGGTAAACTAGTTTCACAGGATCCTGCTTCATGGTGACCACAGGAATCCACATATAATGGAAAAAGTACTGTCTGTATATATTCTCTCCAAGAGGTATATCATTGTTCAAGGGCAGACAATAAATAAAGAATTGGCTAATTGCAGCAGTTCAGTTAGGCACAAACCATAAACGTGTATTAATATCTTATGCAAGCAGCAACATACGTGGCAATATCTAATAACATTTTTTCCCCTGCTTCTGTATGTTTGTTATATCTGTCTGATGAATGCCAGTATTTCAGCTGGGATATAAAAAGACTTGTAGGTGTGCCTAAAGCCCTCTCAGATGGGCAGGCAACTTTGCAGATTTTTGTTTCCAACCTTTGTGAATGGCTTGGAATGGGAGAATTCCAGCAACTCCAAAGGAAAGGGTTCTGGGGCACACACAGAAGCAACCTGATCATTCTGTGGATCCCAGCTTTGCCTAAAATACATATCTAGCCTTATTTTGTATTTGCTTCAACTCAGTGTCCACTTTATATCATTGTCTACAAATTGCAAAACACTATGGTCACTTTGCCATCATGGAGAAGAGTCCTTAAATACAAATATTGCTGAATGAATGGACTCTTTTGATGAGATCTATGCCGCACCTATGCAAATTACAAGTCTTTAAAAAAAAATAACCCTCTATAATTCTACATTGTACAAGCAGTCTGTTTAATGAGGTTATTCCAAGCAGTGGTCTGTGGTCTGCTGGGAAAGCAAAGCACTATGTGTCCCGTTTAGGACTAAGTTACTGTAAAAAAAAAACCTGACTGTATTAAAACAATCTTTCCTGAAATCTGAGCAAAGAAAAACTAAAAATTCTGCAGATTATTTGTGCAAACTCTAATGATTAATACTAATGAATGTTTGGAGGTACCAAACTAACACTAATCAGTGATGAAGTTTGTTTTTATATATATCGTTACATTTTTAATGTGTAAAATTTATTATTTATAGTAAGACATTCACTTTGTAGATATTTGATAGTTAAGTGTGGGGCTATTTTATCTGTATCTGTATATGCCTGGTACATTTTAATTATATTTTAAGCATATTTCTTTTCTCTCTCCTTCTGAAAATATACACAGTTTTGAGATGGAAGAGATGGAATTAAATAGTGTAAGCTTTCCTGAGCTTTTGGAATAGGATGATCATATGAATAAATCAAGAACCATTGAGTAGATATTCTTGAATTTGTCTCGGAACTTAAAGTAAATTGCTTTTGGCAAACTTGGCTTCATCTGTTGTTTGTTTAAAATCTAAAAGGAACCAAACCAAAATGTAGGGAAAATACATTTCTATTTAGAGCTGTTGGGAAACGGAAAATCAAAATTCTGCCTAGCTTCTAATAGAAGTTTTACCCATAAGAAAGAATTCAGTTTCTGCAGCAACGAATGAATGGAACTATTACATGACCAAGGTCCCAGAAAAGGTATGGAAGGAATCTAGTTAAAGAACCACATCTGTTTTGCTAGATTTATTTTTGCTACCTGTCTATTTCTGCTTGGTTTATTTTGAACAAATGCAAGGGATGATCCAGCCAAAGTCAGGCAGCTTTTAAGTTCTATTGATTTCAAAGCCTAAAACAGAATAGGGAGGAGCCCTGTGCTTAACCAAATATTCACAAAGAAGTTTTCTGAGACCATTTTCAGGTGTTTTTGTTGCTTAATCCATACAAATGACTCTGCAGAGGTTTTGAAACATTATTACTCAGTTTTGAAAGGGAGTTTAGAGGCATCCTGGGTTTGTTTTTGTTTGTTTATTTATTTATTTAACTTGTATACCACCCAAACTTTAGTCTCTGTGCGGTATACAAGGGCAGTTTGCTTTTCACTAGGACTCACACAAGAGCCAATTTAAGAGCCATCAGAATGAGTCTAATGCTATTATTATTATTTTTACATTTATATGCTGCTCTTCCTCCAAGGAGCCCAGAGCGGTGTACTACATACTTGAGTTTCTCTTTCACAACAACCCTGTGAAGTAGGTTAGGCTGAGAGAGAAGTGACTGGCCCAGAGTCACCCAGCTATGGATCTCTTCATGTCTGCACCAGGCAGTAGTTTTACTTATGCCCACCCACCACACACATCTCAAATAACAGGTTGCCATTTCATTGTTTACAACACAAAAGAGCATAATTGGGATATATAAATATTATCTAAGTGTATGAAAAATATTTCTTTTAAAATTAGTTGGTAAGGCCTGTTATTGACCTGGCAAAGTCATTTTGCATGGATTTCACTACTAGGAAAGTTCAAGAAAGGAAATCCAGGGGGCCTTCTAATATTGCGGGGGCAATGTTTGTGGAAACCATGATACTGACAGGCATGACCTAACCCCAAACACCCCAAATAAGTATTGAGACTGTGATACATGGCGGGGTGTGTGTGTGTTAACCCCTCCCTCTTTGCTGTTTTCCTTCCAAAGATCACCCATTCCAAGCTGCTATTTGCCACCCAAGCACAGCTTGTGTTGAAGCAAACAGGAACTCTGATGGACAGATTTTTTGGCAGGAAAATGGCGGCGGGGGGGGACACCTCCCATGTACTGCAAAAGAAAAGTTTCAGTCTTAAGTACTCCTCTTAATATGTACTTTAGTCCTCCTGTGTATGCTGTAGACCAGGGATTCTCAACGTTGGGTCCCCAGATGTTATTGGACTTCAACTCCCATAATCCCCAACTAAAGGCCACTGGGGCTGGGGATTATGGGAGTTGAAGTCCAATAACATCTGGGGACCCAACATTGAGAATCCCTGCTGTAGACCAAGCAAACCAAGCTAATGAAGTGAGAACTAAAGATAATAGGAGCACAAAATGCATAATAGTAGCTGGAAACATTAACATCATGAGCCAGGTCTCACGACTGGTGAGATTCGGTTTGGGGTGGTGAGCGGGGAGGGAGCCCTGGGCAGCCAGATCAGCCACCCACACGATTGCTGACTCCATGATGGAGCTGGCAGGGGCTGGGGGGAGCGGGGGGCTGATCGGCCCCCGCAAGCTCCGGCATGCCCTGCACGAGCGCTGGGAGGCAGCTTTTTGCCTCCCTTCCAGGGGTCTCCTTGTGAGTAGGCGCAGCGCGAAGCTGCACTGTGGCTCCTCACGATCTACAAAACCAGGTTTGCGGAGTGCTTGCTCTGCAAACCTCATTTCAGGGGAGGGGTTCTTGAGCGGGTTACCCACTCTAGAACCATGGGGCTCGGAGCCGAGCCCAATGGTTCTTACGATTGCAAAAATCGGGCTAGCCCGATTTTTGCAGATCATGAGAATAGCCCCCATGAATGCAATGCGGACTGAAGGCATTTGTACTGAGGTTCCAAAGACAACACCTGACTTCATCAGTGTTGACATGTTCACACATGGTTTGTGAAACAGCAGGTGGTTTTGCAGCATATGGAACCACCAGTTGTCCCACAAGCCACATGTCAGCACTATGGATCCACTTTGTATATGTGATGAAGTAAAGTGTTCCTTTGGGAGCCATTGTGATATAATAGAAAAGTTGAAGAGCTGGTTCAAGTGGCATGAACTCTCTCTAAAAAATTTCATCTTTGTGCAGAATGAGTTTTGTTCTGGGTGGCAGTATCAAGGCATTGAGCCTCTACATACGATCCAGGTGTAGAGCCTCAAGGGGTTTGGCGGGGACAGCAGGCCCGCTCTCCCTGCACAAGCAGTTGCTCATTGCGGGGCGACCAGATCAGCACCCAGACGAGCAGCAGTTTTTTGGGGTCTCCTGCACCCGGCCGCAGCTCACTAGGGAACTCCTGGGGAAGGGGAGTGCTTCTGCTAAGTGCCCCAGCCTCCAGAAGGCATCGTGCGAGTGTGCAGTGCCTTCCTGGGGTCTCGCTCCCCTCTCCCTGACCACTCCAAGTGTGTCAGCCACGGCTGCAAGTAGTTTGACACACGATCAAAGGTTAACGGAGCGCTCATTTAGCGGGAGGGGATTTTAGCTAGGCTAGTTGCTGTGGAACCACTGGGCTTGCAAACGAGCTCGGTGGTTCTGACGATCACTAGAAACTGGGTTGGGCTCCCTTAGCCTGGTTTCTAGTGATTGTGGGAATAGCTTCAGTTTATGTGCATGTGAATTCAGAGTGGGGCTTTCTTGATTCAACTGAGTAGAATCTAAAATTGACTGAGCGGACATTTTAAAAAGTGTGAACATGTGCACACAAGCATGCCTTAGAGGGAATACTGGTCATAAACAGTACACTTTACCTTGGCTAAATGCTGAGTTAAAAACTCGGCCTTGGCGTGGGTGTGGCACTGGGATCAGGCCCGATCCTGGTGCTTCACACACACAGCCCAGCCCAGGCTGGGCTGCCTTAACTGGGGTTAGACTGCACATGTGAACAGCCTTAGAATGAGATAAAGAAGGATCTTAGCATAGCTTCCTTTTTGACACTAATTTTCCAACTGCAAGATGTCTCTTTTCCGTTGGGGACCTACAAATATATGATTCCCTACCCATAATGTGAAGTGAAGCCAGGGAGGAATGTTACCATGTGCTATTTCAGCAGCTTTGAATGAGCTGTAAGATACCACAACAGTATTTGCCCCTGTGCACCTCTCTAATGAGCACATGGGAAGAATAAAATCTTTCTTGTCAGCATGAGAACTCTACATGTGCCTCATAGCAGCAGTGACTGAAAGGGGGTCACTACATCAGGGTATTCTTTTTCTCTAGTTTTCACACCTCCACATCAGCTTACTGGCTCCATTGTGAACAAAACCTGTGGGTTTTCAGTCTAGTAAGATTTTGAGTCCACTTGTTAAATTTATTAGCAGACCTTTTAGAGACATCTTTGTTCATCTCCTTTTCCCTACCTTTATCATTTGCAGCTCCTTCTCCCCGGGATTGAGAACATTTCTCTTGCTTTGTCATAGGTGCTTAAAATCAACGCCACTGGAATTTCCCTTTCATTTGCTTTCTCTTTGATAATCTTATTTCACTGACTTCTGCATTTAAAGGGATTTAGTCTTTTATACTTTAATCCTGCTGTTTTTAATTGCTCTGCATGTTGGCATATCAAAAGAAATGCTCTGTCCACTTCAGAATGGCTGATAATGGCCAGCAGAATGATTCTACACTTTATGCTGGGTTTCCATGTTAACCCAATTCTTTATTAGATAGACTGAAGTTAGAATTGACCCAATGGATGATCTAGTGCTAGTCTGACCTTGTCCTCTAAGACAGAATATTCTTAGGAACCTCAACATATCCTTGTCTAACCATTCTTCTTAGAAACCCTCTGAGAAAGGAGATTATACAGTCATCAGTTGGAACTCTGGGATTTTCCCCATGGATATGGTTCAGGAAGCAGAACAAGGTCTGCAGGAAATGTAGGCACTTTTTAGGATCTGAAAGATTTGGCTTTTGCATATTTGGCAAGAGAGTTAGTGGGGAGGAAATCCTAAAGAGTTTACCTTCCCACAGATGAGCAACAGTATCCTCTTCGACAGGTGGATCACCTGCCCAGATGACTACCAGCTGATGCCAGTAACTCAGAGGGTAACTCGGACACATTGTCCCATGCCATCCTGCCCCCCGGAACTCAAATAGTGCATTGCATGAGGGTATGGTGCATTATGGGGATCCCCCTCCCCTTCCTGAAGCTGCCTGGGATCTCCTCAGTGCCAGCCGTGGTTGCAAGCAGCCACGGCTGGCAGACAATCACAAAAACAGTGTTAAGAGAGTGCTTGCTCTCCTAATGAGGTCATTTTGGAGACTGGCTGTCTAGGCCGGTTTGCCACTGAGGCACTGCCAAGATTGGGCCCGATCCCGGCGGTACACACACACACCAAAAACCGGACTGGGATTCCTTGGCCCACTTTTTGGTGCACGTTTGCATGGCTTCTGGATGTGTTAGGAACATAAGAAGCAGCCTTCTGCAGAGTCAGACCATTGTTCCATGTAACTCAGTGAGGCTATTCACAAGCTAGCCTCCACTAGCCCAATTTCCTACAATCGTGTGAACCACCAAGCTCGGCTGCGAGCCTGGTGGTTCTTGAGCGGGTAACATACGCAAGTAGCCCGCCCCTTAAACCAGGTTTGCAGAGCGAGCGCTCCACAAACCCGGTTTTTGGGATCATGAGTAGCATGGCTCTATGCTGTGGCTACTCACAAGTAGACCCCTGGTGGGCGGTTGAAAAGCAGCCTGCCAGCTCGGGGGTCTCCCCAGTATGCCCTGGGTGTTCGCTCAGGGCATACTGGAGCTTCTGGGGGCTGCGTGTCCCCCGAACTCCCGAGCCCCAGCCAGCTCCGTCACGCTGCGGCAACACATAAGCAAAAAAAAAAAAAAGAGAGAGAGAGAGAGAGCAAAAAAAAATGCTCATTCCATTAACCTCATTTTAGGGGATGGGACAATGCATCCTGGGCATCCTTACCCTCAGAGCTGCTGGGAGCAGCCTGTTGGGATGTGCAAACAGGTTTAGCATCGAATGTGTTCAATGTCGAACTGGTTCGGTTCAACGGTTCAGGACCGAACCAAACCACCCCGTTTGTTCCGACCCTGGACCGAACCCCTCCACCCCAGTACATTTGGGTGGTTTGCAAGATTTTTTTTTTTTTAAACTTACCACCTCCAGGGGTGTTCGAGGAGGCAGGCGTGTTTGTGTGTCCACGGAGATTCTCCCTCCTTCCACCAGCCTCCCTTCTGTTTAAAACCGGCCCATTTGGGTCTTTCCCCCGGTGTGATGGCCATTTTGGAGGGTGCCGCACCTGTGCAATGGGCCTCTGTGTGGCCTGCGTCATGCCCAGCTCTTGCCTGTGGGCTACCCAGAGGCATCTGGTGGGCCACTGTGTGAAATAGGATGCTGGACTAGATAGGCCTTTGACCTGATCGAGCAGGGCTTGTCATGTTCTTATCTGAGCAAAGAGGCACCTTTTTAAAGTGGCAATTCTCTTTATTTAGCAGGGGGAGAGCAACTGGCCCTATCCATCCACAACATCCAGTGGCTGTTGCTGGTGTCCATCTTGTGTGTCATTTTAGATTGTGAGCCCTTTGGGGACAGGGAGCCATTTCTTTCTTTCTTTCTTTCTTTCTTTCTTTCTTTCTTTCTTTCTTTCTTTCTTTCTTTGAAAACCACTTTGGGAACTTTCGTTGAAAAGTGGTATATAAATATTTGTCATGTTCATATTCTTCCATGGAACACTGACTGACTGGAATATTTCCAGGAGAGGAAAGAGAGAGCAGGAAAGATGGCATGCCCTCATCTCTTGCCTGTGGGCTTCCCAGAGGCATGTTAGCAGGGGAAGAAGTCCACCTCATCCTCTCATGATTGGTTCCCTCTACATACCTAGGTGAGTGCATTTTAGTAACTACCCGGACTTGCTTAATTGTGAGTGATTCTCACACTTTACAGGATCCCAAGAAGAATGCATACAAATTTTCTTCTTGTGCACCAAATATATGAGGATTTCTCTTCAAAAGCAGTGCAGCTGTTCTTGGATTTCTTATTCTTAGTCAAAAGCTACACTGAGTAAGCTCTTGGGTATGCCTAGAGTAGTTCTTTGGATTATGGCCATTGTTATGTGAGAGCATTGTAATAGTTGGTAGAAAGACATCAAAGTCATTTGCTCACACTGAAACGTCTTCACAAAAAACTTGGAGCGCTTTGTTGGCATCCTCTTTGACTGGTTGGGGATATTTGTTCATCTAGCAACAATGTAGATGGCTTACACAAATCAAGGAAAGCATGCCATGGAACAGTCTTTATTTAATTCATTAGTGGTTCCTGAAAATGACCATGGCAAGCATTAAAAGGCAATCCTAAGTGCAAAATAAACTCTAGTAATTGTAGCCTGCCCACAACAAAGATGATACACTCTTTGTTAAACAATAGTATGTGTTTTGGTGTCATGCCTCAAAATTGCTGTGGGGCAGTAGTGGATCATTTGATTTCCACTACTTATTTCACATTATTGGACTGGTATAGTAAAATATTATTGCAAAAAAATGCACATTTGCTTTCTCTCATAGTTGGCTAGCCTATTTTTCTAAGCATGAAATAACTGTGAGACCCTTTCCCAGCGAAATGCTACATAGGTGTAAAAAGAAACATTGGTAGACTTACCGTGAAGGGTTCTTTTTCAGGTATGGGGAGGGCATCCGTCACGTGAGGGTTTGTCAGGCTCCGCATGCTCCGAGACAGGGCCAATCAGAAAAGAGCAAGTCCTCTACCCCCTCAGCAACTCCCTTAGAGACCCAGTTCTGGTCGTGTAGTGCGGAGAAACTGAGGAGGACACATAACTTGTTGCAAACAATAGGAAGAATGGAAAAGGAAAAGTCATAATGGCCCAAGAAAGAAGTTGGCAGGACACGGAGGTAGAAGTAAGTGGACAGGAAACTAAACACCCTAGGAGATGCACCGCCACCCAGAGTCCCTCTCCCACATCCGCGGGAGGACCGGATGCCCTCCCCATACCTGAAAAAGAACCCTTCACGGTAAGTCTACCAATGTTTCTTTTTCCAGGTTATGGGGAGGGCATCCGTCACGTGAGGGACATACCCAAGCCAATAAACGGGAGGGCAGCGGATGTCTAAACCACCTTTTGCAGGACTGTACGCCCCACAGCTGCCTGAGACTCATAAAACGATGGAATCTTGTAATGCCTAAGGAAGGGTGAGAGAGAAGACCAAGTAGCTGCTTTACAAATCTCCTCAATAGGCACGTTAGCTGAGAAAGCCGCAGAAGTAGAAGCACTCCTGGTAGAATGGGCAGTGATACCTGGAGGCACTGGCAAACTCAGAGACTCATATGCCAGGGAAATAGTAGCTTTAATCCACCTGGCTAAGGTGACTTTAGACACCTTAAGACCCAAACTAGTAGGATAAAAGGACACAAAAAGTGAGTCAGATCTGCGCCAATCCTTGGTGCGTCTAATATAGATACGAAGGGCCCTACGGACATCTAGGGTATGCCAGACCTTCTCCTTAGGATGCTGAGGGTCCGGACAAAAGGAGGGAAGGACAATCGCCTGAGACCTATGGAACACGGAGTTAACTTTAGGAATGAAGGTGGGGTCCAACTTCATGATCACGGAATCTTCCTGGAATATACAGAGCTCATCCCTAACAGAGAGAGCCGCCAGTTCCGAAACGCGCCTAGTAGAAGTGATAGCAACAAGAAAAAGCACCTTAAAAGAAAGTAATTTAACGGAGACAGACCGAAGGGGATCGAAAGGAGCCCGAGTTAAAGCATTCAAAACCTTATTTAAATCCCAAGAAGGAAAACGCTGAACTGGAGGGGGACCCAAATTTTTAGCACCCCGAAGGAACCTATGAATGTCCGGGTGAAGGCCCCGAGACCCTGGGACCGAGATGTCCAATACGGAGGACAGGGCAGATATTTGGCGCCTGAGGGTACTGTGTCGCAATCCTTTTACAACACCCTTCTGCAAGAATTCTAAAACTTCTGGAACACCTGCTTGCAAAGGAACAATGTTAAGGGACCTAGCCCAGGAACAGAACGTAGACCAAGTGATCTGGTAGATACGTGATGTGGATTCCCGCCTGGAGGCCATGATAGTGTCTTGGACGTGTTTTGAATAACCTTTCTTGTCTAGACTTTGCCGCTCAGCCTCCATGCGTGTAATTGCAACCACTCTGGCTCCGGGTGACATACAGGCCCTTGCTGTAGGAGGTCCACTCTGAGAGGAAGGGGAAACGGAGGCCGGATCGACAGATGTAGTAAGTCCGAAAACCAGGGCCTCCGTGGCCAAAAGGGAGCCACCAGAATGACGTCTGCCTGCTCGGATCTGAGTTTCCTGATAGTGGAACCCAGAATAGGAAGAGGAGGAAACGCATACAGCAGGCCCGGGGGCCAACTGGCCACTAGAGCATCTATTTGTTCCGCTTGTTGACACTGGTGTCTTGAAAAGAACCTGGGAACCTTGCGATTGAGACGAGAGGCAAACAGGTCCACCAAGGGAAGGCCCCATTTCTTCGTTATCAACTCGAACACCTCCGGGTGGAGAGCCCATTCTGCTTGGTCCAGAGATTGTCGACTTAGCCAGTCCGCCTGTAAATTGGAAACCCCCGAAAGGTGTTCTGCTGAAATTGATTGTAGATGCTGTTCCGCCCATAGAAAACAGAGGTTCGATTCCTTCATTAGAGATCTCGAGCGCGTGCCTCCCTGGTGGTTTATATGCGCTTTTGCAGTGACATAGTCCGTGCGGACAAGGACGTGCCGATTCCTCAGAAGGTGTTGGAAACTCTGCAGCGCCAGCCTGATAGCTTTCAACTCCAACCAATTTATGTTGTGAGTCAGATCGCTCTGTTCCCAAACGCCTTGTGCATGAAGATGGAGACAGTGAGCACCCCAGCCGAAGAGACTCGCGTCCGTGGTGACCACAACCTTCTCCGGTGTTTGTAGAGAGACTCCCCGCTCCGTGGCCGGGGACACCCACCACAGAAGTGATCTCCTTACCGCGGGGGAAATCTTGATCCATAGGGGACGCTTTTCCATAATAGAGTCTTGATGCGGGAGCAGGAGCCACTGCAGGGGCCTGGAATGCCATCTGGCCCACGGTACGCAATCCAGGCAGGATATCATTAAGCCCAGGATGTGCGCTAAATGAGAGAGGGAGACCTTCTTCCTGTAGAGACAAGGTGAGATGGCAGCGCGCATTTTCTCCAGACGTTCCTTGGGAAGACTTACCGTGGCCGAGGCAGTGTTGAAAAGCACTCCTAGGTGGGTTAGAACCTGGGAGGGATTTAGATGACTCTTGGCCTTGTTTATGATGAAACCGTGTTGTTCTAACAACTGGACCGAACGCATCACATCCCTCCTCGCCTGGGGGGCGGACGCCGATCGAATCATCACATCGTCCAGGTACGGGTAAGAATGGATGCCCTCTTGCCGGATCCTTGCGATGACAGCCACCATTAATTTCGTGAAAACTCGTGGGGCCGAGGTCAGGCCGAATGGAAGCGCCCTGTACTGGTAGAACTTGCGGTTGTAAGCAAATCGGAGGAACCGTCGAGAAAGAGGGTGAATGGGAACATGCAAGTATGCCTCTGACAAGTCGAGAGATGCCAGCCAGTCCCCGGGGAGGACAGAGGTCTTGATCGATCTGAACGATTCCATCCGGAAGGTTCTTTTCCAAACGAAACGATTTAAGCGCTTCAAGTCCAGGATCGCGCGCCAGGAATCGTCCTTTTTGGGGACCAGGAACAGACGTGAGAACACACCCTCGGGATTCTCTGACACAGGAATGACCTCTATGGCCTGAATCTCTAGCAGGTGGCATATGGCAACCTCCATCAACTCCCTCTTCGCTGCACAAGTGGGCAGAGGAGTCTCGAAGAAGAAATCGGGGGGAGTTGCCCAGAAACCTATGAGGTACCCCTGAGCAACAGTTTGTCTTACCCAGCGATCTGAAGTGGATGAGAACCAGGTCTGGGCAAAGCAACCCAGCCTTCCACCCACGGGCGGAGAGTCATTGCTTACGGTTGTGTTTTGACTGGTTGGAAGGGAATCCACCAGTTCTGCCTCTTCCAGATCCTCTATTCCTGAAGGACCAGGACTGTCGCCCGTTGGATCTGTTCTGACTGCCACGGAACTCACGGTCTCTGAATCCATCTCGGAAACCTGGGGAGTTAAATCGAGTAAACGATCGGTAAGGGCGAAAGGAACTTTGAAAACCTTGTCCACCCCCTCGAAAGGACCGTCTACTGTCCGAACGACCACCAGGCATAGCCTTTTTCTTGTCTTGGGTTTCCACCAATACAGGTTCTAGAGATTCCCCAAAAAGCTTAGCTCCCTTGAAGGGAGTGGCCCCCAAGGAGGCCTTAGACTTTGCGTCAACTCTCCAATGCTTTAACCAAAGTCCCCTTCTTACAGCCACATTGGCAGCCATAGACCTGGAGGCATGCTGAAGGCAGTCTAAACTAGAGTCAGCCATAAGGGCGGAAGCTCGGGCAATCTTGTTCAGACCTTGCCGCAATTTGAGGTTCTCCGGGGGAACTAGGCTGGCCAATTCCTTAGTCCACAAAATTGTGGCCCTGGCGAAGATGGAGTTCGTCGCCGCCGCCCGGATCACCGTAGCCGAGGCATCGTGGACTTTGCGTAGTAGGTGGTCAGTTTTCTTTTCCTCAGGAGACTTCAGGAACTCTTCCCCTTCTCTATTCACCAAGGATCCAGACACCAATTGGGCCACGGGAGCATCTACAACGGGAAAGGCTAACATGGCCATAACATCAGAAGGTAGAGTATACAGTTTCTTAGGGTATTGAAAAACTGGTTTAGATGAAACAGGGGTGGCCCATTCAGCTAACATAACATCCCTGAACAGGGTGGGGAAGGGCACAGTAGCAGGAGCAGAGGACGTGGATGGAAATACATCCTGGTCCAGCCCAGGGATGGGTGGTACGTCCCCTTCCTTAGAGACATCCTTAATTGCTCTCTTAGCTTTGGCAAGCAGTATCTCAAACTCTGACGTGGAAAACAGCCTGGTTGTAGTAGGTTTTGCAGAGGGTGTATGCTCATCAGAGAGCTCCCCCTCCTCCTTTTCTGAGGAAGAAGATTCACCTGGGAGACCCGGGTTAGGTGCTTGTGGCAGAATATCAGAATGCGCAGGGAGTGCAAATGGAACCTGGGAGGTCTGAACAGAAGGAACTCCAGAAGGGACAGTAAGTGGAAGTGAACTAGGGTTGTGAGACCTATTATGTACAGTAGGAGCACACTCCTCCCTAATGCATTGCCTTTTGTGTCTGGGACGGAACTCTGCAGAAGAACAGGACTCAGCTTGGTCCCTTCCAAGGCGTTTCTTGTTATAGCGTCTAGCAAACCAGACCCTCTCCCCAAGTGGAACTTGGTGTCTAGAAGGGCTAGAATCTGGGGAAGACGAAAAGGAGGGCCTCCGAGGCCTGCGGCTATGGCCTGCACTAGGAGCCACTGTAGTGGTAGTAGGGGCAGCACCCTGCAAGGGCCCCCCTGAACCCCCAGAAGATGGTAACTGGCCCAACAGAGGAGAAACCACTGCCATGCATTGAGTTTTTATGAAATTGCCCAGCCATTGTAATTCCTTAGGCGATAATTGTTCCCCGTTAGGGCCCATTATACTTGCCGCCTCCATTGCTGTCCCTGCAGCCATAACGAGTCCCGGTGCTTGAAGACACCCCGCGGGGGGAGCAATAGCCAAAGGAGGGGCTGGTAAACCCAC
This sequence comes from Hemicordylus capensis, assembly GCF_027244095.1. Lineage (NCBI taxonomy): Eukaryota > Metazoa > Chordata > Lepidosauria > Squamata > Cordylidae > Hemicordylus > Hemicordylus capensis. The sequence continues at coordinate 316,738,882 of NC_069659.1, read as the reverse complement.
TAGGGCAGGAGAGTCTGCTGCAGTTGCTAAAGCAGCCACAGAAGGCGCCGATTCAAGGCTCTCCAAAGCTCCCCCGATGACGCCGCTGTTTATGGCGGGAAGGGAGGGAAAAGGCTGTTTGGGCTGCTGCGACCTAACCGCTTGCAGCTGCAAGCGTTCACTCAAAGGTGCAGCGTTTGCCTCCTGTTTTTTCTTTTTCTTCCTTGGCTTAGAGTCATCCTTAAGGTGTTTTGTCTTTTTGAGGGCTTTAGAGCCCGACTTGGTAGCTGCAGCCGATTGTGAACTCTCCTCTCTCTCTCCCGGCTGCATAACTGCAGTGGGGAGGGGCTCTGAACTAGTCGTCTCAGCCCTTACACAACTCTCCGGCATTTTCCCGCTCAGGGACGCACCCGGGGCCGAAGCTCCCTTAAAAGTTGCATCCACCGGGACAGAGGCTCCCAAAAACACCTCCTTAATGCCCCGCGGGGCTGGAATAGAGGTATCCGACAAGGGACCTTCAGATAGGGAGCCCTTGAGCATATCGCCCGTGTGCGAAAGCTCCATAGATCACAGTCAGCAATAGAAGAATTCAAATGCAAAGTGACGAAAAAACAAAACCGGAGACAAAGGGAACTGTTAGAAGACTCGGGGGGGGGGGAGGAGGAACGGCTGACGAAATACAACAAGCAGGCAGAGAAAGAACAATACACCAAGGAGAGACACGAGGCAAAGGAATACACCGAAGAAACGAGCAACTCCTCTCCCCCCCTTGCACACAGAGAATATAAAGACAATAGAAAAGGGTAGCTATCTCACAGAAGCACGACTGTTCTCGGAGCTAGACAGGACCAGAACTGGGTCTCTAAGGGAGTTGCTGAGGGGGTAGAGGACTTGCTCTTTTCTGATTGGCCCTGTCTCGGAGCATGCGGAGCCTGACAAACCCTCACGTGACGGATGCCCTCCCCATAACCTGGAAAAACAGTGTTCCATGTGCATATCCCTAGCTGTGTGAGAATGGATTTTCTGTGTATGATTTCTCAGCTCGATCCAGCAGCTGAGACTACTACATATATAATTTGCAAGAGCTCCGATCAGCTGTTCTGAGAAAGATTAGGTTTAGCTTTCCATCCAACTCCCTAATAAAAAGTTGCTCTGTGCAGCTGCTATTTATCTGAGCGGATTTATGAGTGTACGATTTTGGCTACTTCACAATGAGCCCTTTCTCATGATCGTGAGAGAAGACTTGAGGGCGGGCAGCAGGGAAGGCAGCAGAAGCATGAGTGTGTGGTGCATTGTGGGGATCTTCCCAGCTACAGGCAGGTGACTGTCAGTTCTTCAGCATCAGCTAGGAGCAGCTGGAGCTGACACATGGAAGCTCTTCTCATGATCAATGAGAAGAGCTTTGGGGCTAACTGTGGGGAAGAAGGCCTAACCTTCCCTTCCCAGCAGACGATCCTCCATTGGTCTCTGGGCGGGTGGCTCGCCCGCCCAGACGAGTGGTGGCTTCCCAGCTGCGTTCCCACATCTCGCTCAGGCACTCTGGGGGTTGGGCACAGAGAAGTGTTGCTGCACAGCACCTGCCCTCCCTCCAATGCACTACGCAAGTGTGCGGTGCATTCCTGGGAGTCCCCCCCCCACATAAGTGTGCCTGCCGTGGCTGCAAGCAGCCACGGCAGACACACGGCCAGAAAACGGGGTTAGGAGAGCACTTGCTCTCCTAACCTCATTTAACGGGGAGGCTACATAGGCGGGTTTGCTACCCTGTAGCCACCAGGCTCGAGTGTGAGCCTGGTGGTTCACACGTTCACACGTGCAGAAGAAACCAGGCTGGGCTCCCTTAGCCCAGTTTCTGCTGTGTGTGTGAATAGCCTCGCGGTCAAGTAAATGGAGTTAAGGGAGCACTCGCTCCCTTAACCTCGTTTAAGAGCCCAGCTTCTTAGCCAAGTTTGCCACCGAGGTGCTGCAGGTAGCCAGTTGAGAACAGCCTCAGTATGTCATATAATATGAGCCAGGATAACACAGATATGGTTGGCAAAAATTTGTGTTTCATGGGAAAAATTGCTTAAATATGCATAGTTCTACTAACTCTACTACATTTGTGATTGTCAGGTTCATATAAGGGTGTAGCCTGTTCACATATTACTACACAATGAGGCTGTTCACAGAATTAGTATGAAGAGCTGTAAGGGGGGTTGCGGGGAGAGCCACTCTCCCGCAGACAATCAAACAACAGCCCTGGGCAGCCGGATTGGCTGCCCACATGACGGCTGGCTGCGTCATGCTGCCGGTGGGGGCTGTGGGGATCAGGGGTCGCGCGGCCCCTGAAAGTTCCAAGATTCCCTGCTCAAGCATGCGGGGCATCCTGGAAAGACCCCCGAGCCTGGGAGGCTCCTTGCAGCCTCTGGGTCAGGGGTCTACTCGTGTGTCACCGCAGACCGCAGCAACACACGAGCAAAACAATGAGGTTGACGGAGTGCTTGCTCTGTTAACCTCAGCTAAGGGGAGGGGCATTTATGGAGGCTAGCTGACGTGGCTCACGTTGCAGCACACAATCGCCCCAAAGTGGGCTAGGTTTCCTTAGCCCGCTTTTGGGCGATCGTGAGAATAGCCTCACAATGGGGTTATTCTCACGATTAACAAAAATCGAGCTAGGAGATCCTAGCCTGATTTTTGTTAATCATAAGAACCACCGGGCTCGCAAGCGAGCCTGGTGGTTCTTGAGTGGCTAACCCACACAAGTAGCCTACCCCTTAGCCCGGGTTTACAAACCTGGGCTATCTGCTTGTGAGTGGCTGCTAACCCGCTCAAGTAGCCTGCCCCTTAGCCTGGCCTCCGCTAACCCAGGCTATCTGCTCATGAGTAGCTGTGGCATGGCTCCGTGGTGCAGCTACTCATCTGTAGACCCCCGACCAGGAGGCGAAAAGCCGCCTCCCGGCTCTGGGGGTCTCCCCAGTATGCCCTGTGCACTCGTGCAGGGCGCACTAGGGCTTCCGGGGGCCGCATGGCCCCTGCTCCCCCCAGCCCCCGCCAGCTCCGTCACGGAGCCAGCAACCGTGTGGGCAGCCAATCCAGCCGTCCAGGGCTCCCTGCTCAGTTGTCTGTGGGGAAAGCAGGCTTAGCCCACTCTCCCCACAGTTTTGGAGAAAGCGAGGCTCACGGATCGTGAGACCCGCCTCTATGTCATATAATATGAACCAGGAAATCAGATATGGTTGTAGCAATAGCAATAGCAATAGCAATAGCACTTACATTTATATACCGCTCTATAGCTGGAGCTCTCTAAGCGGTTTACAATGATTTTAGCATATTGCCCCCAACATTCTGGGTACTCATTTTACCGACCTCGGAAGGAGGGAAGGCTGAGTCAACCTTGAGCCCCTGGTCAGGATCAAACTTGTAACCTTCTGGTTACAGGGCGGCAGTTTTACCACTGCGCCACCAGGGGCTCGTGGCATTGTACATATTTATACACAAGTATAGATTAGCCCTAACTAATCTAACTTTAGATGTTATTTCAAAAAAGATGCTGTACATGAGTACAAGTGTCCAAAAGTGCTCTGCAAGTCCCATCCCTGCATATAACTCACCCTCTACCCAGTCTTTAAGGTTGGAAGATGCAAATGCTGTAACTATGATGGTAGATGTCTCCATGACTGACAGGCCAAGGGATCCTCCTGCCTGTGGAAACAGTTGACACTAGGCCTTTTAGAGTAACTCTTGAGTAGTACTGCTGAGGAACTTTGAATGTGAACCACTGTCTTTTGAAAGAGACAGTAGTTTCAATCAGCTCTGGAAACTGGCAGAAAGGTTGACACACATTAGAAGTGTTCTTTATAGACATTACATAAGGGACTTCCAGAACTAAACACATTCTTAGGACTCTGTTTTGGGTATCAGAGTTTGAGCTATTCAGCAGCAACAGGGAAGCATACGGCCTTGATACTGCATTCTTGTCAGTGCTGCTTTTGAAAATTACATCTTAACAACTCCAGGAATTTCAATAGTGGGCTGGACAATATTCAGTTGGAGAGTAAAACTGTTCCATATTGTATTTACATGCTGAAATGTATTGTACTTGTGCTTGGAACAGAATTTCAGTTTCAGTAGGATAGTTTTGGAATGTTTCCCATTTCATTCCAATAGACTAAAAGGAAAAAAGAAAAAGTCTTAAGAGGCAGTAAAGATTGTAGTGGCCATGCTGTCACAACATATACATTTGAAGAATTACAGAGAAAGTTCCTTATAAAACAAAACTTGTGTTTTTATATTTGGCTGCACACTAAGATGAAGGACAGAGGTCATAGGCTAGGCCTGCCTCTCTTTCTCTCTGATTTATACATTCTCTTTGAGGGCCTGACAATTTGATTATCTAACCAAGCTGCCTGGAGGCTTTGTGAGTGAGCTGGTGGAGGTTGTGACTACCGAGGAGACTTCAGCATTCATCTCAAAGCCACCTTCTCTAATTCAACTGAGGACTTTATGGCCTCCATGGTAACCATGGAGTTATCTCAGGTTGTATTAGGTTCTGTGGTAACAGAACACTAGATTTACTTTTTGCACTGGTTAGGACTCTGGTTCCTTGGTAATTAGTTATCTTGTTGAGGTCAGCTACTCAAAAGCATGTGTGGATTTGATTGTCATCTTCTGCAATAGCAGAGGACCTCTAAGGATCCCAGAGACTGATAGATCTACTTTTTTATTGGTGAGGTGGGTTACATGAAACAGTTTGGGAGATTAATGTGGTAATGATAGCAGATAACTCACACCATACCCCATGAAGCATACCACAGTACCCATTTGCAGTTCTGCAAGGTGGTGGTGGTGGTGGTGCTGGCATCCATGGTGGTAAGGATATTTTTTTTGTCTGCTACTGGTGCGTCAGGTTAATCACATCTAGCAGAGCTCTTCTAGGGTGGTAACAGTTCTTTTGTCTTCTAAAACTGTCCCACCAGTATAAGCTGTGATTGGGGGCGGGGCGGGGTTGTTTGTTTTTTTGCTGACAGTGTGTAAAATGTGGACCATAAATGCTTGCAATGACTCAGATGTGGACACCCACTTTGGAGGATCAAAATTAGTTGCACATTGCCCACCATGCTGTGAAGGAAAATATCAAGATTCCCACCTTATTTATTTATTATTTATTTGATTTATAAACCACCCTTCCAAAAATGGCTCAAGGTACCTTGCCCTCAGATTGTCCAAAAAGTGGTAGAAATATGTCCTTGAGGTTCACACAGCCCTCAGGACAGAGAAAATTTCTGGAAATTTTCCTATACTGAATCTTTCTGTGGAAAATTTTCCATTTCTAAAATTCCTACATGGCTACTTGAAAAAGAATTGAGATACAGTGAGGAGAAATTAATATGATGGAGGCATTTTATTTTTTTAAAAAATGGTATAAATAGGTCAAATAACATGCCAAATCAGGTCACAGTCTATTTAGCGAAACAGGAAAATTCATATAGTATTTTTGTTTGAGTGGGGAAATAATGAACATTTTATGCAAATGAAAAGGAAATTTGCATGGTAACATTTCTGGGGAAATTTCAAATTCAAATATTTCCAGAAAATCCACTATCCTAACTAGGGACATACTTCTGTGTGTTGCACAGCACTTCCAGATGAAGGAGCAATGAAGGGGTTGAAATATTGCCCATTGGTCCTTTCCCCAGAAACACTCTGTGACTCACAAAGTATGTCCTGAGGACTGTGTGGCCCTCAGGGACATATTTCTTCCAGTTATAGAGTCATCTGAGGGGAAGGTAGGAACTCCAAAGTTTGACCTTTCCCACTGCACACTGGGTGCAGCCTTAGTGGGGAAGGCTTCTGGAGCAGCCATGCAGTTCTCCATTCTGTGTACACTTCGGTAGCCTCTTTTCAAGTTCTCTCATAAGTACTCTCAAAAAGTTCTGCATCACGTGCAGTGGTCTCTGCAGTGGCTGTGAATAATAATCTAATAGGAAAGCTCTCCACATAGAGGAATTACTACGATAACTTAAACTCTAATGTGTCAGTCAACGCTTTGACTTACCATATTTGTAAATCACATGTGGTGACATCTGTGTATTATTGTTTTTTATGAAGTCAGCTCTTTTCAGAAGTTGTGGCTGAATTGCTAAAACTTATTAAAATATAAAAGGCATTTTAAATAATTTCCTTTAAGGTTTTTTTTTGGGGGGGGCATTCTAGTGAAAAGTGCAATTCTCATACACTAGGAAGGCAGTAGATTCTTTTTTAAGGCATTGAATTTCATACTGAAAGAAAAGTTAAAGAGCACACTCAGCCAGGAGAACCCTTAGTAGCAAGTTGAACAAGCTGACTATAAAGCTATAGGTGTTTGGCTTGCCTAACATAAATAGCAAGTCTTATAATGCCTACCCCGATCTATCTATGAAACAATATTCAGCACATCTGGAGGCACAACGAGGGAAGCTCCCCCACTCCCCTACCAAGTTGCAAAATTTCATTTTAATTTTCCAGAAACATTATTATGCCTTTAAAATGAGTTTTCATAGAGTCATAACTTGCACCTGGAGAGAGTCTGCCACAGTACATAGTAAGAGATGCAAATGCGTCCTTAGAGAGCAACTTAGCACTTGATCCATGAAGAGTTCTACCAGTCCAATGACATCTATAAACATATTATTAGACAGTTTTGCATGGAATCAGGATTTTATTGTGGGTAATGTGCCTCCATGAACACAGTCACAGGAGGTGAAGATGCTGGCTTATTCCATAGCCAATGATCGCACCGTAAACCACATACATTTGTTTCCAGGGCTAGATCCAATCTGTCCCATCTTGACTTTATTTCCCTCTCTTCTTTAATAAAATAAAGGGAATGCTTCAAGCCTCCTAGTTTCCCAGATGCCCCATTCGCACATAATGTGAAACCAGAGTTTAAGGGGCCAGAGATCCCAGAGGTACATCTGAATGCAGGAAGTTCCAGTTTCATGCAGAGAGTGACTCGAGGTTTTCTTTTCTAAACTCCAGTTTGAACCCTCAGGTTGTAGTGAGTTTTGCTGCTCCAACCTGAGGTTTGCCATAGCCTGTGTTATATGCAAATGCTCGGCTGTCTGTAACTGGAGTTGAGGGAGGGAGGAAGCTCCTACCTCTTCCCAGCTGTGATTGGTTGTGCAGCTGTCCTCCATGCAAATGAGAGAGAGAGCCTACTCCCAACTGCAGAGAGCCTGCTCTCTGTTACAGCTGAAATCAGACAGGAGAGTGGGGCCAAGTGGGAGGGAGAGCAGAACTGTGGGCCCATTGGACCCATGACTCTGTGTTACGTGTGAATGTGGCCAAATATAATTTTTAAATGTGGTTTTAGTCTTTTTGCTTGCTTCCTGATCCTGGTTTCTGGTTTATCATCTCAACTTCAACCCCTGGTATTAGCTTCAAATATATTGCTTTATTTTCCTGATCCTCATTCTCAGTAAATCTGCTTGATCCTCCCAGTCCTGACTTCAGACTCCATACTATCCAGTGATGACTGTCCATGACCCAGCTCAACAGAATAGAAGAGCTAGGATGCTTGTCGGGGCCCAGGTACATTTAAGTTTCAGGTCTCTGGCACAAGTTACCATACCTCAAAACTTAGTTACTCCCTACATATGTTGACTAAATGTGTTCCTTATTCCTGTCTACAATTGTACTATTTCACAATACAGAGAAATTTGTCTTAATTTAGAGGACTGTTAAAATATTTGAAAGGTAATGGGACTTGTGACTTGTCCCATTCCCCCCCTCCCCAGGAGCCATGCAAAATCTCCTCCTCTTAGCTAAATCTACTTCAGATATGTGAAAGTTCTACAGGCCAATATTCCACCCCATCTTTGCTTTGGCTTTCAAGTGCCCCTGGTGTTATTAGAAGGGGTGTAGAAAGGTTATAGGGGACCCTAGGACAAAAGGTGAAGATGGGCCCCTGCCTCCTGGGCCCCTCTTTGCCTCCCCCTATATCTTGTCTGCAGAAGGATGAGCTGTCACCCAGCTGGAGGAGCCCTCCCCTCTCTCAGGTCTCTTTGCCCTGCTCAGTTATAGCTATGCCCCTGGTGATTAAGCAGAGTGTTCTTGATACAAGGCCGTTTTTGTACCCTGAACTTTGAATGTGAGAGGTATATTTTAATAATCTGGATGTTGTGAACTACATGTGAAGAAAATGTTATTTTTCTGTTGTACTGGTACAAGGAGCGTAGCTATAATTGAGTGGATGGATTCAAAGGACCCAGGGCCCCCAGCTCCTGAGGGCCCACCAAACTGTGGTCCAGCACTGGGGTGGCTTTAAGAGCGGGGGGAGGGTTTACTTACCCCTTACGACGCCAGTGCGGGAAAGCGGCAGGAGGGGTAAGTAAACCCTCCCCCCGCTCTTAAAGCCACCCCCCCCCACCGAATCGGACCGCCCAGGTCCTGACCAGTCCGGAGGCCTTTACAATGGCCTCCGGACTGGTCTGGGCCCATCCCTACCCTCCCTATTTTCTTCATTTTCTCCCTCACTCTGAGAGGCCACTGGGAGGTGGGGCAAACACAGGCCTCCTCTCCCCTAGCTACACCACTGACTGGTACCTTCTCCATTTTAATAATCCTGTCAGTTATTGTTGCAAAGGAGTGCCACAGTAACTGATTTTAAACAAAAATCAATGTTCACATGTGAAACATGCATGAATTGCAAATCTGAATGTAAACAATGTGACCAGAAAGGATTTGAAGATTTTGATGTGGAAAGCTGAGCTTGCATTTACATTCTTGAAGTGCAAAATGAAACCAGCACAGCTGAATTTTCCAAGCAGTGTCATAAGAGAACCAAAAGATGCAGCCAGTTCAAAAACTGAACAGTTTTGTATCTGTCAGAGGAACAATTTTTGCAACAAAAGGCTAGTTTTGAATTCAGATAAATGGCTAGCAGGATTTTCCTCAGTCATTACTTCCTGAACAGGGTCCAAATGGACTTGGCATTCACATTGTTCATAAAAAGTACAAGTTAGATGAGTAGAAAATGATCCCTTGTGACTTACAACAGATTTATCTTGTCTTATATAATATATTTGCCTGTGCAAATTGAGCCAATGGATTTCTTTACAGTGAGAGTGGAACACTTTTGACAATGAGCCCTGGCAGGAACAGGAGCCATAAGCACAAATAGACAATCTTGCTGTCTGTTTTTCCTGCCAATTCTCCCTTACTCTATCACTAGTTTTTCACCCAGCACATATAAAAAAGGATCATAAAAAAACAAAACAAAACACCATGCCACTCTTTTTAGAAGAAACTTCTAATCTTCTTCCCCTGGGGGGAGGTACCTGTCTCTTCATGTGTAAGTTAATTCCTCTCCTTGGGAGGGGTTTGTTCCATCAGCCCATAAAGAGGCAGTGGTCTACCCTCTTCTGAAGAAGCCTTGGTAATCTGGATAACTATCATCAAATCTCCAATCTTCCTTTTCTCAGAAAGATTTTGGAGAAAGTGGTTTGTGCTCACTTGATGAATCCTGGAGGAAACTGACTTCCTGGATCCTTGACAATCAGGTTTTAGGCTGCAGCACAGCACTGAAATGACATTTTTTGATTCTCTGGAATTCTTACATTAGGCTAGTTCACAGGATCCCAATGAGGGTGAGAAGAGCTGGGCATTCTGCTCCCAATTGCAATCCTATGAACTCAAAAATCAAGGTAGGAGGACGGGAGAAGGATCAGGTGGGAGATGAGATCTGAGTTAGACGGCTTTTCGTTCACCCTTGGTTAAATGCAGAGGAGACCACCTGGGTAGGGTGAAGCTGTCCGACTCATCTCCTGCCTCCCACATGATCAGTCTCACCTCCTACCTTGCTTTTTGAGTTCACACAACTGCTGATTGGGAGTGTGCCTGTCTTTCCCAAACTGGCTGGGCATACCTCCTAGCATTACTGAGATCATGTGAACTCGCCTAGTGTCTTTTGAAGGTGTACATTTTCCCTTCTATGTAAGTTTAATTTAAAAGGAACATATAGACAAGTGAAAGCTATATCTTTCTCAAGTCATTCCAGGAAATGTATTACATTAAGACATAATTGGTCAAGCCAGCTGCTAGTGCACCATATTTATGCCACCCTGTCTCAATGAGCCATGGAAGCTGCTCCAGTAAATTGGAGCTTATAGTTCAAAGAAACCTCTACAGTGAACTGCCACTTGTATATCAAGCTTAGTATTTCCATTGACTGGTAGCAGCTCTCCAAGGTTTCAGATCAATTTCAGCCTTACTCAGACTTGCCAGGGATGAACCTAGAACCTTCTTCATGCCACTATCTAGGCATTGCCTAGATATTTCTAGGTATTGCCTAGAAAGCCCTAAATAGATTGAGTCCACAGTATTTAAGATCATGCCTTCTTTGTTATGAGTCCTACCAACTACTGAGATAATCTAGAGAAGCCTGCCTACAGTTGCCATCAGCTCATCTGGTGGCCACTTAGGGTCAGGGCTTCCCTATGGCTTGCCAAAGGCTTTGGAACATGCCCCCTGTTAGAACAATGGCCTTGCCATCTCTGGTAGCTTTTAAACAACTCTTAAGATGCACCTGTTTAACCAGGCTTTTGCTTAAATTTCATTTCCCCCCAATTTGTGTTGTGTTTTTAACCTTGTGTAAACCACCAAGAGAAATGTAGTTTTTTGTCAGTATATAAAGATGCAAAATAGATAAATACAGCATGTACTCTTTTCGCTGAGCTAAGGCTCCTCTTCAGAAGAGAAAAGGACTTTTGAAGCAGCAAATAGATTACAGTACTAATTATCTGCCTACCCAATTGGGATCAAGAAAGACTTCCTTTACAGATGTGAAAAAGAGGTGAAAAGAAAACTACTTAGTCAGTGAAACTGCACTGCTATCAACTTTGTCTTTTGAGAATATAGAACTTTTAAATTGCCAGATTTGTGCAAAAATCGTACAAGGGCCCACTCATGAAACTTAAAGTAATGTTCTCTGGTGCATATGAAGTGTACATAATTGCATCTTTGAGCTCAGGATCTACAGCTGGTCTATTTTGTGCAAGCTGATCAATCATCTGTTCCCTACAGAGTTTAAGAATACTGGCAAGTTCACAAATTGTGAAGGACGATCATCAGACTCAAGATGCTGGTTATATAACAGTCATTTGCCTCTTTCATCACATCTAGTTTTTAAACCTCCCATATGTACCGAAGAGGCTTTCATATATTTTCCTATTGTAAAAGTTTCCTGTGTGTGCCAGACATGCTGCTTCATTGACTTTAGCCAGTTTCATAATTGTGCTAAGGAGCTGTTACAACATACTAATTGCACTTCTTGAGTTCACAGCCCCCTCAAGGGAAGCAGGTTTGCCAGTCAATGGCAGATACAAATGCGACATTTGTATGCTGCTTTCTAGGAAATGAATGCACATCTCCTGAGGTCAGAGTACAGGTGCTTTCACAGGATGATCAGCAGAGTTCTGGACCTATTATTGTTTGCCCTGGACCTATTATTATAGTCTAAACAGATGCATTTTCCCTATGAATGTCCAGCAGCTGCACACACACTGGGAATGAGGGTGGGGATAATTCTCTCTTGGTAACTAATACAATTGCTTTGCCAATCTTCCCTTTGAGTTAGAGGGAGGAAATTCGCTTACTGTTAACATTGCTTTCATCCTTGGCAACCAAGCATTTGGCTTCGTTTTCTGATTTTCTTTCAGCATCACTACTACTTCCAGATGTTTTCTCTGGATTCTTCTCCTGTGACCTTGTTTGCATTGGGCTAGTTGCTTGGTTATTAACACCCACCTTTCCTCAAAGGAAAGTCATTTCAAGTCACATATCCAAGCCACTAATTTCATATCTGCACTTCCCCAGAATATAAAGTTTGATAGAATGAAGGTTTTTTTGGTTTGGCATATTGTGGTGAAATGCATTTAGATGTGTTTAACAAAGCCCCGAGCTTTCACACTTATAGTTTGTTTTCTTTCTTTTTTAATTAGTGGCAAAGATTTCCTTTCTGTTTCTTATCTCATTGACTTTCCTTCATCCTGAATCCTCCATAGTAACTAGAGGAATATCACACTTCCTCCAAGCTTGTGTCATTGGAAATGGCTTTGTCCTTTCCCATCTGCAAAAGGTACAAGCGGAGGTGCACCTAGGTAATTTTGGAGCCTGGACCTAAAGGCCTTTGGAGCCCCCCACCCCTCCACCTGCACACATACACCATGACACACACAGCATTTTTAACACATGGATTCTTGAGGGCACAAACAGCAACTGAATTCACAATAATGTAAGAATAAAAAACAAGTATATTTATGCAAATATGCATTAGCAGAAACATTTCCATATATAACTTCCCATCCCACATATTTCTTTCCCCACTCCCCACTCTGTCTCTAAAGCAGAGGTCAAGCTCTGCCGCCTGGCACAGTGTTGGGTCAGCGCCACCCAGGACAGACTAAGGAGGATTTTTAGGCCCCTTGGGGATGTGGAGGCCTTGGACTTTGGCCTGGAAGTCCAGGGGTAATAGCTAGACTTGAGATTATGTAAGGGGGAAGCATAAAATACCTCTGTGTGTGTGCTCTGTGAAAGGGTTAGTGGGTTTAGGGTTACTTTTTGCCATGGCCTCAGAATGCTGCAGTTGAGGGTGGGGGGTAAATGGGCACAGAGAGGAGTCTAGAGTCGGTGCCTTCCTGCCCACTCAGAGCCTGTAGGCTGCTGGGTAGAGAATATTAATACTGATATATTATGGGCACAGAGGGCTGGAGAACAGGCTTCTGTTTTTTAAAAAAATGCCAAAAAAATCTTTGGAATGGGAAAAAAGACAGAATTTTTTTAAAAAAACCACGAGGCTATGCTACCCTTCTAACCACCTACTAGTACTAGCTAACGGGGATCCCTCCCACACAGAACCCCTGTTTAAACTTCTTCTAAACTAACAACACACAACTTTTTAAATTCAATTGCAACCCGAAACCTCCCTCCAAACAGGAAAAAAGCCCCAAGAATACACAATTCCAGAGACGTGTGTGTGTTTGTGTGTGTGTTTTAAAATGGGTACACTCACTCAGTCTAGGGCTTCACTCATGTTGTGTGTCCAGTTGTCCACTTCTGTGTTTGTGTCTCTGAGTCTTTTCTTTCTTCTTCAATCTCCTTCTCCTTCAGTCTTCAAATTTTGGGGCAGGGCTGGGGCAAAAGCCTGAAAAATCTGGGGGGGGGGGAATGGGGTGGCTGGCCAGATAGCCAGTGGCCACAGTGGCTGGGACTATTAGCTGGAAGAGACACAGCAGGCACAGGCAGGCAGTGTGAAGGGGGTGCAAAAAGAATTATCTTCTTCTCAGGACCAAAAAACAAGCAATGCAGCAGATATATCCATTCTCAGGCTGGCATGCAGCAGCAGGGGCAGGCAGGCTGGGCTCAGGCTGGCAAGGCAGAAGGCAATAGGCATGGCATGGCATGGCATGGCAAAGCAAAGCTCTCTCTCTCTCTCCCCCTACAAGGCAGAAAGGCAGAATGGTGGCAGCTGCCTCTTTAAATCTAATTGAATATACTTCCTTGAACTCCCCCCACCCTTGCCGCTTCTTTGACCCTTCCCCTGGCCAATGGGGGGCAGTCAGGAGTGGCAAGAGCCAAAGGAGACAATCTGGAGCCAGGAGGGAATCATCAGCAGATCAGCCCATGCTTTCGTTCACTGATCTGAATCTTGGAAGGGCAGGAAATTCAAATAGACATCAAACACAAAATGGAGACTACATGGAAATTGCCACAAAATGGAGGTCTGAAACAACAAAACATTTGGCTCCAAAATTTTGGCAATTTGTTTTGGAGCTGAATCTTTCAGGACTTGCAGAGGGGCAATTTGTTTTGTGCACAAATCACCCCAAACAGGCAGATTCAGGTACAGATCGTTCTGTACCCCAAACATTTCACACATCCCTACTGCAGCCATGCCCCATCCCACTGCCAGCAGTGGTGGGGCTCAGAGGAGGCCCGCCCAGAACATTTGGAGCCCCCTCCCCAGAGGCAGGAGGCCATGGACCAGATCGCCAAGGCCCATGGCTTAGAGCACCTCTGAATCTAGTATACTTCTAGGAGACTCCTGGTTATCTAACCTGGTTAAATGCAGTTTATCCACAGCAGTTTGACCAGGATTGCATAGGAATCTGCTTGTAGGTAGGTACTTAGGGGGGTTATGCCATTTCCTTATGATGAGATGACATGACCCTCCTAAATGCCTGTCTACAGGCAATCATGGAGAAATAAATTTGGGTGTCATCAGCATATTACTAACACTGCAGCTAGTGCAAAATGCAGCAGCAAGGATTATATATGGATCACACCCATTTTGAAAGAGCTGCACTGGCAGCCAGTTTGTTTCCAGGGCCAATTCAAGGTGATAGTTTTGACATTTAAAGCCGTTAATGGTTTGTGCCTGGGATACCTGAGGGACCACCTGCTCCCAAGGGTTGCTGCCCGCTTGTCAAGGTCTTATGAGGGGGCTGTGCTCCGGGTGCTGACAATGAGGGAGGCTTGGCTGCCATGCACGCAGGACAGGGCCTTCTCTGTTGCTGCCCCCAGACTCTGGAATGCTCTTCTGGTGGACATATGATCCTCGGTCTCCATAACAGTTTTTAGAATGTGAGTGAAATCTTGACTTTTTACCCAGGCCATTATATGATTTTTTCTATTGCTGCTGCTTTGTATTTTTTATGGTTATATTGTACTTGTTTTTAATCTTTTAATCAGATTTGTATATTTTATATTTTGGCTTAATATTTTAATTGTGTAATTTTTATAGTCTTGTTTTAACTTTTTTGTGAACTACCTTGAGATTGTTTTAAGAAAAGATGGTATAGAAATTTAACTATAAATCAATAAAATAATAAGAATAGTAATACTGTGCATGCAAGAGGTCTTGGATTCAGTCCCTGCAGCCTCCATTCTTTAAAAAATGATTTTAAAGAGTTCTGCACAAGACCTTGGAGAGTTGCTGCCAGTTAGAGTAAACAATATGGGGTAAATTAAGTAATGGTATGACTCATAAGGCAGTTCCATGTGTTTATATGGGAAATAAGAAGAATCCAATAGGAAACTAGGTTAATATCTGCAGAATCATCTCTGGAAAAGTTTCATCGCTTATTGACTTGGATATAACCTTTCCACATGTATATGTTTCTGGGATCATCTGCTTACCTGGAATTTACTTAATGACAATTTTTAAAACTGAATTTACTGTTTACTTGGAAAGCCAGGTACCAATTATATGCTAAGAATAATCATAGAAAGCTCTGCAAACAATAAACACTATATCAGGCTCTATTGCTTTTAAGATTAAATAGAACTAGAAAGAATAATACACTTGAGCAAAGGGATCAGAGAGATATAATCATTGTAACTGGTGTCTCTGTAGCTATTGTGTCACAAACATAGATGAAGAGCCACATTTCTAATTAGACTGAGGTTTAAAATAGCTTTTAAACATTAGAGCTTTTGTTTCTATTAATCCAGAAGAGGGCAACATTGAACTACAGTTGTAAGCTAATAATGCCTCTGCCAAGGTAGGTGTAGATTCATTAATTTAAAATTAGCATATTTGTCCCCGTTCGTTAATTCTTAAACATTTTATATTGGGTACAATTATTTACTGTTGTGCCAGTCAGAATACAGAGTCACTTCCTGCATTTTTATTTATGTGTAATTTGTCAATTGTTCCAAATTGTCTTTGTCAATATGAAGAAACATATTGTAGTGAATCGTGTAAAGCTAAACTTCTGGCAGAAGTCCCTTTCTTTCATTGGAAAGGAGAAAAGGCAAAGCATACACTGAAGAGAGAAATGCTAAATAGGTTAGTAACAAATAGCAGGACTATAATTTCTTTTTAAAGTGGCAAATCTTGGTTCAAGGCTCTTGGAGGTGTTTCTAAAGTGTGTGGGCTCAACATAGTCATGATGTACTGAATGTTGCACAATTGTGCATTAAGCAGTGGTTTGGGTTTTTTTAAATAAACATTATTCTGACATTAGTCAAATCGTCAGTTTTTTCTTATGAATATTCATACTCAATCAGGCGATATGGTAGTTCCGTGGGAAATTTCTTGGCAGCCACATGAGAAAGGGGAAGAAAGGCTGCTGGACAGTTGGCTGTTCACCCCTCTCTCCAGCAGTCCATCAGAGTGAGGGAGATAATGAAGAAGATAGGGATGGGGTGGAGCTGGGGCGGGGGCCCTTAGGAGCTCAGGGGACTGGGTTCTTTGAACCCATCTGTTCAATTATAGCTACACCCCCGGCAGGTGAGCATGGAAGTTATGGCAGATCAGCAGATTAAGAGGGCACCCATTTCATCCAGCAGCCCTATTTTTGCCTTCCTCAGTCACACCTCCTTTGGAAATCTCTGACTGTCATTGCACATGCCAATATCTATGCATTTTGTATTGTGAGATGGCTATTTTTGCATTATGTATCATGAGATGGCTTGAGTATTATTGTATGTATTATTACTTTTGTTGAATTGTTCAGCTTGGATGCATGATTTACTGTTCATTAGTGTTATTGATTATTTAATTATTGGTTCATTGTTTGTTAATATACATTTTCATTGTTTGGCTGCTTTATATTATTTGTTTGCCATAGTCATGGTGGGATTCCACTCCCACCCCCCAGCCCCTTTTTTTCCTTGGATAATTGAGAAAGCCAAAGAATACCAGAAAGAAGTCAATATGTGCTTTATTGACTACAGACAAGCCTTCAGTTGTGTCAGCCATGTCAAGTTGTGGAATATTCTTAGGAAAATGTGTGTCCCAGAACATCTCATTGTTCTCATGAGAAACCTATACACAGGACAGGAAGCCACAGTCCAGATGGAACATGGTGAAACAGACTGGTTCCAGATCGGCAAAGGAGTAAGACAAGGCTGTATACATTCTTCTTCTTTATTCAATTTATATGCTGAACATATACTGAGAGAAGCTGGATTGGAAGAAGATGAGTGTGGTTTTAAAGTTGGAGGAAGAAATATCAATAACCTGCGCTATGCGGATGACACCACTCTGATAGCTGAGAATGCGGATGATCTGCAAGCTCTAGTAATGAAAGTCAAGGAACACAGTGAAAAATTGGGACTACAACTAAATAAGAAGACTAAACTAATGACAACAGGTACATCAACCAGCCTCAGAATTGATAATGAAGACACTGAAGTGGTAGATAGCTTCTGCCTTTTAGGATCAACCATCAACAGTAAAGGATACAGCAGTCAAGAAATATGCCACAGACTAGCACCTGGTAGGGTTGCAATGAAGGCCTTGGAAAGGATATTTAGATGCTGTGATGTGTCTATACCTACAAAGATTAGAATTGTTCAGACCATAGTTTTTCCCATGACACTTTATGGGAGTGAAAGCTGGACTTCGAAGAAGATAGAAAAAGCATCGACACTTTTGAACTTTGGTGCTGGAAAAGACTTTTGAGGATACCATGGACAGCCAGAAAAACAAACAAATAGATCGTAGAACATATCAAGCCAGAATTTTCACTCTAGGCACAAATGACCAGGCTCAAACTGTCATACTTTGGACACATTATGCAAAAACCCAGCTCCCTTGATAAGTCCATAATGCTGGGGAAAGTTGAAGAAAAGAGATAAAGAGGACAACCAGCAGCAAGGTGGATGGACTCGATTACGACAGCAATGAATGCAACACTGAGAGACCTTAAAGGCCAAGCTGAAGACAGATCATCCTGGAGAGAATCTATGTGGTTGCTAAGAGTTGACACCGACTTGACAGCACTTAATCAGTCTATCAATCAAGCCACTTTGGGAACTTTTGTTGAACAGCAGTATATAAATATCCATCATATTTGTATTTGTACTCATCCTGTGGAACAGATGCTTTCCCTCCCACTTGCTGACCTTTTCTGAATACTTTCATTATGCTGTTATAATGTGAAACTGTAATATTTTGAAATAAGGTACTCTGTAAAGCAGTGGTTCTTAACGTGAGGCCTGCCAGATGCTGTTGAACTACAACTCCCAGCATCCGCAGCCACAATTTGTTTTGGAGATGCTGGGAGTTCTAGTTCAGCAGCATCTGGTGGACCCCATGTTAAGAACCACTGCTATAACGAGTTGATAATCTGAACCACCACTATTTGAAATTAGCATTGCTCTTTAAAATAATGAACATATGTTTTATTTTAGAAGTAGCCTAATTATACCAATGTTCCAACATTCTATCCATTTTCAGGCACGGATTTGCCTTCTTTGTGACATAACTGAATGACACAAATTGGCCTGGCCTGATGTTAAGGATGGATGAAATCTGTTAGAAGTTATGGCAGACATAGTATAAGAGTCCTGAATGCTAAGAGGTAGAGTGAGATTAACATAACCTTGCAAATAAGCTACAAACCACGGTCTTAAATGCAATTTACATGTTAGCTGAGGAGTACGGCTGCTCCTCGCATGGCTCTGGTTCCATGGAAAACCCCTGTTCATGTGGTTAATTCATGATAACCACATTAGCAGGGGTTTTCCATGGAACCATAGAAAGTAATGTAGTTATGTACCAGGCCTGTAATGCCTGTCTGCATGATGGGCATTATATATAACAACTCAATCTGCCATAATGATCAGACAGTAAGGCAGAAGGGTGCGATAATGGATTTTCCATAGCCAAGATCTGAGAGACAAACTTCCAAAAAATAAATACCATCTACCCTTGCTTAGTTAAATTCTCAAACTGTATTCAAGCAATGGTTTGGCTTAAAAACACAGTCTCCTCTTTCTTTCGCATTGAGTCTTCTTATAGTTCCTAGAAGGGATGTTGTTTTGTGCCAATCACTTGTTATAGTTCCTAAAATGATGGAGACTTAACATTGTCTAATGTTAAACATGTAGTGGCAAAAATCTGGCATTGATAATAGTCTTCCTATTAAGGCACAATCTATTCATATAAAACGTTTGGATTAGGAGAACAGTTCATAGATTTCATTTTACCTTCTCTCTCTCTCTTTTTGGCCTGCATCCAGGCCTAGATTGCAGATTCAGGAACAGATTGTCTCAAGCATAAAAGGCTGCATGGATAAAACATAGATAATGAAACTTGGAAATTATAATGATTCAGTTGCTTTCGGAAACCTCATTTTTCAGAAAATGGGCAATTAAGTGGAATATTTTATGGTTAAAATATTAACATAGCTGCACACACTTAATAAAAAGATTCATGTTACATTTCTTTTCATGCGGAATGAAATGTAAAGCCGGCTCATTTTCTAGGAAACTGGATTATTAATGAGGAAGTGAGGAAAACAGCTCTTCCTTTTAAAAAACACACACATAAATATTGCTTGAGGGGGTGGGGACTCCAGCTCTTTTCAAGTAGCAAAAGACAAATAGATTTAACATATATAACCAGAGGTTTGCAGACAACTCTCTGGTAAGCCTGTGCATGATCACAAATTTCAGATTGGATCAGACTTCACATGTCAGTTTGGAGTCCTTTGGACCCTTCAGAAGGTCAGGATTGAGGTTGAGATTTGTTTTTCCACCCTGGCAAAAATATCCAGTCAAGACACAGAGCGTTGGGGGTCATAATCTGCAAGACAGGATTGACCTTCCTGTTCAGATGAGGTTACACTCCCCCAGAAAGAACAGGTTTACAGCTTGGGTGTGGTCTTGGATCCACATCCTAGTGCCTCAGATTTAGGCTGTGGCCAGGAGTGCTTTTTACCAGCTGTGATTGATTCAAAAACTCTACCATTTCCTTGAGGAGAATCACCTGAAAACAGTGGCACACCAGCTGGTAACTTCCAGGTTGGACTACTGCAGTGCACTCTGTGTAGGGCTGCCTCTGTACGTAGTTTGGAAACTTCAGTTACTTCAAAATGCAGCAGCCAGATTGGTCTCCTGGGTATCCTGGAGAGACCACATAATGCCTGTTCTTAAACAGTTGCACTGGCTGCCCATATGTTTCTGGGCAAAGTATGAAGTGCTGGTTATTACCTTCAAATCCCTGAATGGCTTAGGACCAGGTTACCTGTAAGAGCACATCTATCTACAGGATCCTCACCACTCATAAAATTGTCAAGAGTGGTCCATCTTCAGGTACCACCAGTTCATCTGGCAATGACTTGGGATCAGGCCTTCTCAGTTGTTGCCCTTGTTATCAGAACTGTTCCGAGGTGCTAGCTATAGGGGTGTGCACAGAACCATCTGGCCCGGTTTAGTTCGAGGCTGGACTTGCCTCAAACAGAACTGGGCCAGTTTGGTTCGGCCCCCATTGACCCCGCCTCCATCCAGTCTGGTGGGGGTCCATGATTTTTTTTAATTTTAAATTAATGTTAAATACCTGTAGCCCCTTCAGGGGGCTTGCTGTAGGCCGTGGGGGGTGGTGTCTGCGAGGATTCCCCTTCCCCCTGCTGGCCTCCCTCATCACCACCGCGGTCAGGTAAATGTAGTATTTTTGGCCCTTTCAGGCCTCTGTAAAGGGGAGTGGCAGCCATTTTGGCCACCGCCGCACATACACAAATGCCCCCGCGAGGCCTGGCATGGCCTACAGCCTCGCAGAGGGCATTTGTGCATGTGCGGCAGCGGCCAAAATGGCCACCGCTCGCTTTTAAGGAGGCCCGAAAGGGCCAAAAATACTACATTTACCCAGCTGCGGTGATGAGGGAGGCCAGTGGGGGGATGGGGAACCCTCGTGGACACACACACCCTGTGGCCTATAGGTATTTAACATTAATTTTAATTTTTAAAAAATATCCATGGACCAAATTCGTGGACCTGTCCAGCGGTTCAGTTACGGTCCAGACAGAACCGGGGGGGGGGGTTCTGTTCAATCTTGAACCCTCGAACCTCTGGACCAAAATGCCGGATCGCAGACCACCAGACTGGTTCTGCACATCCCTAGCTGGCTAAACACCTCAAGTATGCTTTTGGCTTAAAGTGGGAAAATTAGCTTGGGTTGGGGAGCAGTTTGGCTTCAGTATCAATTTAAGCAAGTTTGGGCATACTGGAAAGGAGGAGGAGACAGGAGTATGGTTCAAAAGCTTTATTAAGGGTATACTGTGGGTACAAAAGGGAGAAGAGGTTTGGTTAGGCAAGAATAAATCTGGCTGATATTCTAAACAGAAGTCTTAGTTGCAATAACTTTGACTAAGGTTCTAAATCAATGCCTGGTTAGAAGTTTTGCTTTAAAAAGTGTCTAAAAGATTGATGAAGGAAGCAGAGAAGGGAGAGAGGAGATGTTAGTTTACCTATCCTTCCTGATTAAGTTAGTGCATTTGTTGCACATTGGTCTCCTCACGAGCAGTAAGTGGGGGAAGCAGGGATGAAAAAGAGCAAGGAGCAAAGGGCTACAACTCGCGTGTCTGAGAGCTTGCATGATAGTGATCCAAACAGATCCCAAGATGATGGGTTCAGGACTCTGAGGCCATGTACTTTGGCTAGGAGTACACATATGCCAAAACATGCCCAGAGGCAGTTTCGAAACCATGCTCCCTCCTGGGGTGGGGAGAGCTTTGTGCAAAACAAAGATGTTCATTGCCACATGCACTTAGTCAATTTTGGGTGTAACTTGCCAGAAAAAAGGGCAAGAATAAGCTGTGTAAATGTGCAAGTGTGCTGAATGGTGGTACTTAAGTGCTATCTTACAATGGAGATGTCTTCTAGGTGCAAAAAGAAACCTGCTTTTTAAAACATAGTTTTTAATACATTGATCTTGGCCCTGGTATTTTATCAGCCAATTTGTTAACTAATAATAATAATAATTCGATTTCTATACCGCCCTTCCAAAAATGGCTCAGGGCGGTTTACAAAGAGAAATAATAAATAAATAAGATGGATCCCTGTCCCCAAAGGGCTCACATTCTAAATAGAAACTTAAGATAGACACCAGCAACAGTCACTGGAGGTACTGTGCTGGGGGTGGATAGGGCCAATTACTCTCCCCCTGCTAAATAAAGAGAATCACCATGGTAAAAGGTGCCTCTTTGCCCAGTTAGCAGGGATAATGAGGTGGGAAAGTGCTGTTACCTATGCCACTCCTAAAGAATGATTCAGGTTGTTTCAAGATTGTTTCAAGAGTGCTTCAAGATGCCAAAGGGAATATCTCTTCCCTGAATGGTTTACCTTTGAAAGGGGTCTGCTAATCAGCAGATGCCTCTCTCTATAGAAAGGGATGGGAACTTACTATCTTACGTATGTAAGTTGCATACTTACGTATGTAAGTATGTAAGTTGCTGACACGCCGGTCATATCTGGAAGAGGAGGGCAATGGGGCTGCAGGGACTTCATGCATGATGTGCTACTAAAAATACCGACACTGACAGGGGGAAAGTGGCAGGAGGGGTAAGTGCACCCTCCTCCTCTCTTAAAAAGAGACCACCGCTGCCTCCAAACCTGTGGAACTGCCAGTTCTTTGAACTGGTTTGGAGACCCATAAAGGGCCTCCGAACCGCTTCTCTGCATATCCCTAGCACACGATCTACCAAAGGGTACTTTGGGCTGTTTGCTGCTGGGAGCCATGTGGCTCCTGTGGCAGCAGACGGCCAGGAGGAATTGGGCTAGGTTCTCTTAGCCCAATTTCTCCTGGTCATGAGAATTGCTTCACTGCTTCCTAACAACAGCACACACACTTCTACCTATCACAAAGCTTGCACAGATTTTCCCTTATCTCCCTTCTCTTTCTGTCCCTCTTCTCCTTCCAGGTGCGGACTTAGGGAAGAGGGGGCCCGTGTTCACCCCACTCCCCAGTGGCCCCTTGGAGCAAGGTGAATCATGAAGAAAATATGGAGGGTGGATCTGGGGGTGGGTGGGCTCAGGATCTTTGCAGCCTGGGCTCTCTGAATGCATCCGCTCAATTATAGCTACACCACTGTCTCCTTCAGCTATCCATCTCTACAGCTGCTTCCCAAAACTGGTTTTTCCCCTTGCAGAAATTGCACTAATTGCCAGCATTCCTTAACTGTTTTATTTCACATCAGAACTTATAATGGTGATGAACATTTGGCCCACTAGATATGGATAGCAGGGCTTAGACAAATAACGTCTCTGTTTTAGCCTAAGATAAAGGAAGACTTGCTAATTTTGCATGAAATTATAACCGTCCTACCACATTTGCTCAGGGGCATGGTTTTTATCACACTCTGAGGCTATTCTCACTATCACTGGAAAGCAGGCTAAGGCTGCTTAGCCTGCTTTCCAGGGATCGTGGGAACCACTGGGCTTACAGGCGAGCCCGGTGCTCACAAGGCGGCTAGCCCGCCTAATCCCCCCTCCCCTTAAATGAGGCTCTGTTCACCTAATTTGGTTGCTCGTGTGTCACTGTGGCACACAGTGACACATGAGTAGACCCCTCACCTGGGAGGCTACAATCAGCCTCCTGGGCTCAGGTGTCTTCCCGCAGACTCGGAAGAAGCTCTTCTCACCAATCATGAGAAGAGCTTCTCTGTGACTATTTTGGGGGATCTGTGTGGGGAATTATCTCAAATTAGGCGCAAACCTGCATATAGCAATGACCTTTTATAGATTAGTCGGAAAACTGATTGTGAGTAAAGGCAGGTTCAGAGTTAGGGTATCCAAACAGGAGTAAATGACTTAAGAAAAGGTTTCTTTGAAAACAAAGATTTGAGGCGGGGGCTATTCACATGTCTGTGCATGTACTCAGGCGCATGGGGTGAAAGGCAGGGTTCAACCTACCTTCCCCCAGATGAACACTCTGAGCTTGGGCAGTGTGCAAGCTGCACATCCATAAGCTGCCAGGAACAGTGCAGATGACTATGTACACTGCTCCTGGCAATATTGGTAAACAGAGACCAGGACAATGAGTTCTGGCCTCTGAATGCCGCAGTGCACCACACTCCGGAAAAAAGTGTCCTGGGAGATTCCCCCGGGGGACAGGCACTATAGGCACCCGTCTCTGTGTCAGTGCAAGCAAGCAGCTTGTGTTGACACATGATCCTGGAGACGAAGTTAAGGGCATGTTTGCACCCTTAACCTCGACTATGAGCCAAGCTTCATCACTGGGTTTAGCGCCCCAGCACTGCTGGGATCCATGTGGAGCCTGGTAGTTCTCATGGGCAGCCAAGCCAAGGCTTGGCTGCTTAAGCTTGGGCTGGCTGATTGTGAGAACAGCCTCTTGGTTTATTAAAGAACAGAAACATATGAGATTAAATTTGTAGTTGGAGATCTCTTGGGGAGTCAGACAGAAGTGGCTAACTACAAGATGCTGGTCTTTAAACAGAACATTGAATTCAAATGAATACAAGTTGAAAAGATTTTCCCATAGAGATATGGGGGTAACAGACAAAGAGGATAGGGTTATAGTCTATATACCTGTCCTAAGATCTGTGTGTCTGGAGTGTAAAGATTTCAAAGGCTATTGGTGGTCCTTCTCTGGATCAAAGGGGGTACGCTTTACCATGAATTTTGCACGTGGCTCAGGGTCCTGAGCAGTTCAGAATGCAAGTCCCCAAAGAGTCATACTGAGGAGTTCAGGCTGTTTGCTTTTAACAGCACTATTAATTTGCTATTGTAGCAGATGTGTAAAAATTTACCTGAAAATAAACCACAATTTCAAGAATTTACTTATAAGTAAGGGACCAATGGGGAAAATTTTTATCTCGAAAATGGCATGGGGTAATTTTAAATCACCACCACCAGTACAGCCCTATTCCAGAATGAATGCAATCCAATGCTGTCCCAATCTCTGCAGCTGCTATTTGTGGGGAAATATATAAAACATGGACATGTATTCAGTCATCTCTATTGTAATGTCTAGTTTGCCCACAGCCTCTGGAGTAAATAATTGCAGCCTCTGGAGTAAATAATTGCAAATAATTGTTCATGTAGTGCTATCCTAACAATGTTTAGTCAGAAGTAATTCCTAGTGTTCAATGGGACGTACTCTGTAGTAAGAAAGCTTAGAAATGTAGCTGATTGACATGCATACTAATGAGATCTTAAGATGCCTATTTAGCCCATTGGACAAGTTCAATGGGCAAAGTAGTTTGTACAGTCCTTACTGATTTCCAGTCATTGGTATCATCACTGATGGTCACTGACATGCAAATTTTCTGAATAGGACAGAGGAAATCAGCAGTGCCCTATCACATTCAGAAAGCTGGTATGCCACACCCATGTTGATGATGCCATCAGTTGCAACTCAATAAGGACTGCAAAAACTGCTTGGCATATTGACTTTGTCAATGGCTAACTAACGATAAATCTATTTTCCAGATCATTGCCATAAAGAAACAATGAATTTCTGAGGAGGATATGCATCAACCACACTTCTTCAGCAGGGTACTTATTTGCCATCTTTGAGGTGGTTTTTTCCCCTCCTGGTGTTGAAAGGAAATGAACTCCAGGTTTCTTGGTTTCTCTCTATTCTATATATAACTTTTGAAAGAACATGGGTTTTATTATGAAAGGACCTCATGTGTGTGATCTTTGGCTATCAATGCTTCTAGTTTTAATTAAAAAACTCTTCTCCATATAATGAGCTAATCAGTGGGAAATGAGTCTTACTGCATCCTCTGTCATTTCATGCTTTCTGTTGGAATGAAAATTTATCCTACGTGGCTAATTCTGCATAGTGCTTGCTTCTCTTCCAAAACAGATGCCAAAGTTTTAGAATCTGGTTTCAGAATGATCTGTATTCTAAGTTTTAACTCATACTGGCAGAGGCAGTTTACATAAAAGATGGTTTATGTAGGCCCAGTGCACTGATCCCATGTGTTAAGGCATAGCCTGAAGGCACATGTTGCAACAAGCTTGCTAAGCCAAACATGTTTGAGTCTGGTCAGTGCTCAAAGCCAAAGACACTTATATGAAACCAACCAGTATGTGCAAAAAGCCAAATGAAACTCTTTCTATAAATAATAACCACTAAATCATTTAATATACTATATATGGGTATTTATGATCATCTGTATAATCCTATTATTATGCAAATTTCCAAATTATTTAAAACCAAGTAATAATAAAATACAAATTCCAATATTGCTTTGCTTTTTAATTTATTACAGAATTTAGGTTGCATTTCATATTGGAATTTGTCTTATTTTATTATTACTTAGGCAAGCAATGCCTGCCTAAGAAGCCAGGTCTTAACTTGATTATGCAGCTAGCTTAAGGATGAGGCCAGGTAGGCTTCCCTGGGGAATGAACTCCACAGAATGGGTACAGCAGCTAAAGAGGCCTGGCTGCCTGCTGCACTCACTCATCACACTTCAGCTGGTGGTAGAACACTCTGGACCTCTGGTGTTGGTCAGAGTGCATGGGAGGAAATGTATTAGGAGAAAGTGGTCCTTAAAATGCCCAGATTTCAAGCTGTTTAGGAATTTAAAGGTAGGGACCAGCACCTTGAACTGAACCTGGGAATGAAGACAGAAATATATTTCTAATACTCTATCTGGCCAGCAGCAGTTTGGACTAACAGAAGGTTCTGAATGCTTTCAAGGGCTGGCCTAGTTAGACCATACTAGTCCAATTTAGAGGTCACTAACACAAGTTACTGAGGTTATATTTCAAAAAGCAAATCATTTAAACTTTTGCGAGACCAGCAGAGGACCAGGAGTGAGACAGTTGACCAGGAACTGGGGTCAGGAAACAAACTGGAAGTCAATGATAAAGTCAAGAAACAAAATCAAGTGGATAACAGGAACCACTGCTAACTGGACGGAGGCACCTAAAAAAGAGGAACAATTTTTTTTTAAAATGGTAACACTCACTCTTACATTTAGCAGGGGGGAAGCAACTGTCCCTACGTAACCCAGTATGGCTTCTTTCCAGTCTGTTGCTGGCATCTGCTTTGTGTTTCTTTTAAAACCATGAGCCCTTAGGATTGTGTTTCCACAGACCAAAGAGCAGAGAAAGAGTGTCTCTTGTGCACAGGGGGGCACCTATGTGATTTTCACACCCAGACAAGCCCTTTTGTGAGGCGCCCGCCCACACCACCACCCTGCACCACCAGGCCCCCAAAAGCTTTGTGGGCAAAGTTTTGTGGCAAACCTATGGGTTTTTAAAAATCAAAGCCGCCGAATGGCCGAGGGGTGGCTGCTGGGGTGGGGTGGGGGTTAGCCAGGCAATTGACCACATCTTCTCCCCTCTGTTGGCGGTGGGCAGAAGCAACTGCTGGGCACGTCTTCTCGGCTCAGCAGCTGTAATGAACTACAGCCTCACAGTTCACTATAGCCGCTGGGCTGAGAGGATGTGCCCAGCAGTTGCTCCCCCCCCATGAACCGGGGGGGAGAGGAGGAGGTCAACTGCTTGGCTACACCTCCCCCCAAGCAGCCACCACTTGGTTGCACGGTAGCTTTGATTTAAACAAAACAAAACACGTAGGTTTGCCGCAGCAGGCAGGCACAGGGTGGCTGTAGGAGGCCCCCTTGGCATTTGGAGGCTCCCCCGAGACCTTGGAGGCCATAGACCAGGGCCCCAAGGTCCGGGGTTAGAGCGCCTCTGCTTGTGCAAGAGCGTCTGCATGTTGGAAGTGAGAAGACAGGATGTCAGCTAGTATCTTTCATTCTATGGGTCTTGATATACTCTGGAAATGTTAGTGACTGAGGGAATCCTCTTAGTGATAATCTGTGGGAAAATAGTCCATACAAAAACATTTCTTTAATAGAAGTCTCCTAGAAAAAGGAGACAGAGAGCAAGTCCCTCAATACTTAAAATACTTAAATACTTTTAAAAAAAAAAAAAAACACCCAAATGATAGAAGATACTTCTAACGAAAAGAACCAGCACTGTAAATTAAATGAAATTAAAAATATAAAATGTGTATAAGGCACTGAAGGTATTGTTGTTTTTTAAAGGATAAGAAAATAAGATTCCTTTTGAAAATGTATGAAGGCAAGGGGAATTTTTTTTTAACCAAAACAGTTCATCATCAACAACTTAATTCAGTCTCTGACCCACAAACAGACAAAATACATGATAGTACAATACAATACAGACATAAATTTTGGCTTGGTAGCCTTATATCTTAACTAAGAAATTACAATAGATAAGATCATCTGTCTAATCCTATTAGCTACCATGCAAATGTTTGCTACAAAATGAGATCATTCACACAATTAAAAACTGTGTACTACACAGGTTTGGGAGCTGTGTGTACTCCCAATTTCCGGTTGTGTGGAAGCAAGGAAGGAGGAAAACCTGGGTAGATGTGATTGTTTGGAAGCAAGGTTGGAGGAATAGCTATCCAGGTTTTCCTCCTTCCTTGCTTCCACACAACTGAAAAAAGGGAGCACACAGTTCTCAAACCCGGGTAGAACACCATTTTTGATTGGGTGAATGACCTCAATATATAACATCAGAAACCTGGTCTGAAAGCAAACAACAGGTCTGAAAGCAAGTAATAATCTAAACAGCCTTGAAAATTACATAAAGGTGGAGCAATAAGAGAAATTTGAAAACCATTATAATATTTAGAATGTAATAGAACATGAGAGATTGAATCAACCATTGCATTGCCACACAGGCATAAACATGCTGCAAAAGGGACCATTTTAAACCCTGCCAGAAACAGTTGACTTTTCTATAAAAGACAATTAGGTCACTCACACAACCAAAGTGGGGAGGTTTGGGGGGAAGGCAGGAGCCTACCTCCCTTCCTCCACATGACCTGAGCTGAAACAGGGCTTTGCCTCCCACACACAGATGAGCAGTGTAGTGGTGAGCCAGGCAGTGATAAGGAAATGGGAAAGGAAGCTGGGCGGCTAAGAATCCCACAATGCCGTGCACAAGCAGTGGGGAGTCTTCCTACTTCCAGGTTGCTTCTTCCCCCAGACTCTATGGTAAATAACTCTATGGCTCCCAGAAGCAGCTGCTGGTATCCCAAGCACCCAGGTGACCAGAGAGTGAGGCAGGAGGTGTGATTGTCCTCCTACCTCATTTTCTACCTGGGTAGAAAAGCAGGGCTATCCGGGGGAGAAACGGCAGGACCAGGAGCTAGTCCTGTTCTATCTGGGCAGGGCTGGTCATGATGTTCCTATGTAAGAATGTGATCAGATTGCTTCTCAGTCTTCTCTTCTCCAGACTAAATATACCCACTCAGTTCCTTCTTTTTTCTTATTATTTTAAGTAGTTCTGTTTCAGTTATCACAACTATTGCTAAAAAAAAAGCTTGTTTTTCTTAAAATGTGGCATCAAGAATTGTACACAGTGCCCCAGATGAGGTTTGACTAGTACGAATCAAATGGAATGATTACTTTTCATGACTTGGAAAGTGTAATTCTATTAAGGCAGCCTAAAATCACATCCGCCTTTTTAGCAGCAGCATCACACTGCTGACTCATGTTCAGCTTGTGGTCAATGCAGTATTAATATTATTATTATGTGAAATGGAACCGTTATTGAAGGATATAACATCATTCATTTATATTGTTTGTTTTCAGCACAGCTCTACAGAAAAAGGTGCCCTGGACTCTAATTGGTTCCTCAGAGACAAGAATATTATAGATTTAAAGATTAGGGCTTTTGAAGAAAGGACTGACTTTTCTTGTCATGGACTGTTACTTCAAACAAGATTGTATAGGCAGTATCATGGAGAAAGGGGACAGTATATCACAACTCTAGACCTTCCTTTTTAGATGTTAATGCATGGTGTAAATTACTGTTAAACAAATTATGCAGTGATGAGTCATATTACCAGTGTAGCTGTAAGTGCTAAACAAGCCACTCTCTCTGTCCTGATTTAGCACGCAACAAATCCTCTATGCAACTATAGAAAAATTGCTCCCCAAAGCAGGCTTTGATCCAAAAAGCCTTCTCCACCTTTGAAAATATAAATAGTTCCTCACTAAACTGTTTGAATGATGAAAATCTCTTTCCTGAATGACATGGTGAGGGTGTGTCACAGTAATGCATTGGGAAAGAACCAGTGACGCTCAGTGGGTGGTCAGACTAGGCCAGATGGCTTTTTCCTCCAACAGTATAAGCATCTATGTTGGAAAGCCAAGTGAGGAAATGAAAGCCCAGCAAAAACAGATGAAAGCCATTATCTTCCGTTGCTGCAACTGTTTAAATGCTCAGTTTGACCCTCAGGTGGTTCTTTATGACATGTGACATCTAACATATTATGCCCAAGTCTGACTTTATCATTAGGAGTGGTGCACTGTAACATTAGGATATGTTAGAGCATGGTGTATTGTAAGAAAATCATAATGTTCAATTTCCCTCTTGCATGCTATAAAGAGGCAAATCCTCTGTTTGTTGTCATGCATTTCATTTCCACAAATCCAACTTCAAAAATGGAACTTCAAAAATTTGGAAACCAGTGGAACTTCATAAGAACATAACAGTCCCATTAGATCAAGCCCAAGGCCTACGTAGTCCAACATCCTGTTGCCCACAGTGACCCACTAAATGCATCTAGGAAGCCCCCAATCAGAAGATAAAGATGTTCCCTCCCTCCTGCTGTTGCTCTCCTGTAACTGGTGTTCAGAGGCGTCCTGTTTCTGGACCTGGAAGTAGCCAATAACCATCAAGACTTTGGAATGCTCTCCCAGTGGCCATTCGCTCCTCGGACTCCATCACAGCTTTTAGAAAGCTTGTTAAAACTTGGCTTTTTATCCAGGCTTTTACATAAGCGTTTTTACTGCTGCTTCTATGTGTTTTTACCTGTTGTATCATTTTTATGCCTGTATTTTATAGATTTTAAATTTGGTTTGTTTTTATATTTTTTAGCTTAATACTTTTATTCTCTTTTTATTGTATGTTTTAACTTTTGTAAACTGCCTTGGGGTTGTCTTTTAACAAAAGGCGGTATATAAATGCAACAATAAAATAAATAAATAAATAAATAAATAAAATATTAGTATGCATTGATACTGTCCTCCATGAATTTCTCTAAACCCCCCTTTAAAGCTATCCAAGCTGGTGACTATCAAGGCATCCCATGGCAGAGGAGAGAGTCAGTCTCCCGGGACCTTCTCCTGCTGTTCTGAAAGCCACCATTCTTCAACAAATGAGCTTCAAAAGTAAAGTGCCTCCTCTCCGACCAAATTTAAAGAACTGATCCAGAAGGTTGTTTGTTTCTGTCCATTTAGGCTTGAATCAAGACAATGGTTTCATCCACTACAGAAGTTAATTAACATAGCAAAGCTAGGAGGATCTTGTTGTCACTCATTGCTGGTGATGTTAATTGTCACTGTGCTTATCTTACATACATTTATGCTTACATAAAATTGTCTCAGGCTGTGCCACTTGTATGTCATGCCAATTTGGGCCTACAGCTTACATTTTTCCTCTCTATGTACATACAGGCCTGTCAGCTGAGGAGAACACTGCAGCTCCGATGAAGTGGTCTCTGGAGAAGCTTATGCTACAGTTCATGTGTTCATTTTTAAGGTGCCACAAGACTCTGTTTTTGCTGCAGCAGACTAACATGGCTATCTTCTGGAAAGATTGTTTGGAGATGAATATTTCTTCAAACTTCTCCTTTTACATTGCCCAAGGCTATTTTGTTTTAATATATTTACTCTGTTTATGCACCACCTTCCTTGCAATGCATTCAAAATGGCTTACAATTTCATGCTACAGCAAACAATTTACAAAAGGAAACATAACACAAGAGCAAGCCATTAGTTGTGTCTTCAGGGATGGATGACGTGAGCTCCCTGACCAGGGATTCTTCCCCCCTGCCTCCCTCAAGGCACACAAGCTGCTGTTGAGAAAAAGAGAGAGCTGTACCAAATGTTCTCTCAGGTCAATGGCAATTCTTTCAGGGGTTGACAGCTTGGACTTCCCAACCTGGACTTGTTTCTTTTTCTTTCTTTCTCAGAAGGTTGATATTTCCCAGGATATTATGAGTATGGTGGAGCAGATAGAGAGGCTATTCACATGGGCAGCCACGTCCAAGCTTAGGCAGTCTAGCCTGGACTTGACTGCCTGTGTGCCCCACCAGGATTGATCCTGATCTGCATGCTGCCTTGGATCCAAACCTGGGAATTTACTCCAGGCATTAACTTGGGTTTCAGGGTGCGAGTGTGCTACCAAGACTGTGCATAGTAAATATATATTTATAGTCACCTATATCAGACACCAGTGATATAGGAAGGTGCTGGAGACAGATGCTCACTTCAGTGATGACAAAGGCATCATCTCATACTACATGGGAGAAGGCAATGGTAAACCACTCCTGTATTCTAGCGTGAAAACCACATGGCTCTGTGGTCGC
Source organism: Hemicordylus capensis (assembly GCF_027244095.1). Taxonomy (NCBI): domain Eukaryota; kingdom Metazoa; phylum Chordata; class Lepidosauria; order Squamata; family Cordylidae; genus Hemicordylus; species Hemicordylus capensis. The sequence continues at coordinate 316,706,763 of NC_069659.1, read as the reverse complement.
CAGGAGTCGACACCAACTCGATGGCACAATCTTTCCTTTCCTTTCCTACAACCTTAGAGTGTTGAGTTTGCCTGTAGGAAACAAGGTCTTAGGAACATAGGAAGCTGCCATATACTGAGTTAGACCATTGGTCTATATACTCAGTATTGTCTTCACAGACTGGCAGCAGCTTCTCCAAGGTTGCAGGCAGGAATCTCTCTCAGCCCTATCTTGGAGAAGCCAGGGAGGGAACTTGTAACCTAGATTTTCTTCCCAGAGCGGCTCCATCCCCTGAAGGGAATATCTTACAGTGCTCATACTTCTAGTCTCCCATTCATATGCAACCAGGGAGGATCCTGCTTAGCTAAGGGGACAAGTCATGCTTACTACCACGAGACCAGCTCTCAAACAGTCAGAAGGTTCAGTGGATGGCCTTGGGCCTAGCTGTCTTATCTTCTGAGGGGTTTTTTTAAGCAGCATTTATTGCTTGCTCTAGGGCAGTCCCTACTGGTTTTAGTGATTTCCCTCTCTTTTTACTGTCTTCATATGGTTTGTATGCATTTTAGTTCCTGTTTTATTGCTCTCTGCCTGCTGTTTTTATAATTCATTGTACTATTCTTGTGAACCGCTTTAATTTTTTTTAATAGAAAGGTAGCAGAAAAATGTTTTAAATAAATCTGTCTTGCTGATAAAATGAGAAGTTTGTATGCACTTCATGGATTGTTAGAGTGGGATGGAAATAAATCCAACTACATAAAATATTTGAATTGTAAATAAAAGCTTCTATAACGAGCCGGCAGAACTTGTGACTTGCCAAGCCAAATGCAGCTGCCAGCTGTGCCTTGTGGCTTGCCAGGTGCTTGTCAACTTCCCTGCTTTTGTAATTCCAGGCAGGTGCAATAACAGGAGACTTACTGACTCCCTGGTGGACTGCCATCCATTGCTGGTGGGCTGCATTTGGCTTGATAGGCCATAGTTTATGCTCTATGGAAAACATTGTGCTGAAAACAGTTATTTTCTGGAAATCTGCAGCAGAACAGCATACATTCAGTCAAATACAGAATAATAATCCTTTGCACAAACGTAGAAGTCAGGATTGGGTCCGACCCAATCTGATCCAACCCCACAAATATCTGTTCTGTGTCCTTTGGATCCTTCTGAATGTTGGGGTTGGAGTCAGACAAACCTGAAATATTTTTTTTAAGTAACTGTGGATACTCACTGTGAACCTAGAAGAAAAGTAACATAACACCAGAGAGCCACAGAGGAGGTGATGTAGCCTCAGAGAATCCAAGGGGAAATCATGTAACATCAAAGGATCACAGGAGAAACGTGGAAAGTGGGCACTTGTGAGTCACACACAATACTTTTTAAAAGAGGAGTGGGGGTGGGATTTGCAGAGGAAGGCAGATCCCCCCCGACCATGATCACCGAAAAACAAAACAAGTTGTTCTAGTAAGAACTAATCTGCCCACTTCCCTTTCACTGTCTCTACATCTGGACTAAATTTGGTGCAAATCAAGGTCCACAAGTTAGACCTCTTGCACCTTAAATGTGCATGCGTCCACATGCACATTTGATCAAGGTGGATGTCATCATTACAGACTGCACCATTGAGGTGTCCCTGTGTGTCACTCACTACAGCTGTTCCAAATTTGGTTCAAATCAGTTAGACAGTCCACAAATTAGCCCACTTGTGCCTCAAACTTTCATGCGTCTGCAATCTTGGATTGGGGTAGATGACATCATCACAAACTGCTCCATTGAGGTGTCCCTATGTGTCCCTACTACTGTACCCAATTTGGTCCGAATCAGTTCCCACTTGAACCTCAAACATTCACGCATCCGCCATCCTGAATCAGGGTGGATGACAACATTACAAACTACACCATTAGGTGTCCAAATGTGCTACTCACTACAACTGTACCAAATTTGGTTCAAATCATTTGGATGGTCCACAAATTATCCCACTGGTGCCTCAAAGGTTTATGCGTCCGCCAACTTGAATAGGTGTGGATGACATCATCACAATCTATGCCATTGAGGTGTCCCTACAACACTTTGGTTGATATAGGTTCAGGCGTTTCAAAGGTGATGGTGGGGGACACATGCATGGACATATGAACAGACACACGGACATACACACAGAATGCCGGGTGATCTCATAAGCCTATTGTAAAGTAGGCTAAAAAGAGCAGACTCTCACCACCATTTGGAGCTCTGATAAGCTCCATTTCCCCCCCCCCCCAAAGGGAGTGGGAAAGTCCAATCCAAACTGGGCTGTGTACGTTCGGATTCGGACTCTCCCAAACCCTCCCAAACCATGTCTGATTTTACTGATCCAACTTTGCACAGGCCTGCAAATTAAACCACAAGGTCATGTATAATTTAATTTTGTTCACAATCACATGTAATGCTTACTGCATAAAATGTATGTCAGCTGCATTGGTGTGTGTGCTTGAACTTACAGGACATCATAGTATAGCTAGTTAAAACAGTGCAGCATCTCAGTGGGGCCTTTCATATGACTGTGGGGGAGAACAGGCAGGCAGGGTTAATCCTACCATCCCTGCAGACTATGCAGACTGCCCCCAACTACACAGCGCTGCTGAGTACACAGTCACCATGGCTGCATCTGGAGTGGCATTCTGGAGATCAGGGAAATCTCACAATGCACTGCACAATGACTGAGGTGCATTGAGGCATTCCTCTGGGAGGCTGTCGCTGTAGGCGCTTGTATCTGTGTCAGCACGGCTTGCAAGCAACATGCACTTACACATGATCCTGAAGCCTGGGTTAAAGGTGTGCTTGCTCCACTAACCCAGGCTAAGAGCTGGGTGTCAGTGCTGGGTGTGGTGCCACAGCATCATTGGTATCTGCATGGCTCCCAGTGATGCTCATGGCTGCCTGAAAAGTGCTTCCATGTGGGGGAAGCTTGACCATTTATAAGATATCTTCTGAGGTAGCATGGTTTTGCTTTTATTATCCATTCAACCTTTTCAAAGTAAGCTAGAAGTTAGGGATGTGCGAACTGGTTCGGATCCGAACCGGTTCCGGTTCGGCGGTTCGATCCGAACCGAACCGAACCGAACTGGGGTGGTTCGTTTTGGACCGGTTCGGACCTGTTAAGACTGGTTAGGACACCTGAAAATTGGTAGGATGGTCGATGGCACCCAGGGGTACCTGTCACCCAAACCCCAAAGCAATCGGTCACTCGTACAATATTTTATGAATTTTTGAAAATTATTTATATTTTTTTCAAATAGGATATAATGGGACTCAAAACAGGCCATTATTACTTATTGTGGAGCACCCATGGGTGCCAACAACCATGCAAACCCTGAAGCAATCAGAAACCTCTATGATTTTTTATGAATATTTGAAATATTTTTAATTATTTTTCTCATAGAGTATAATGGGACACGAACCAGTCCATATCCCCTATTGTGGAGCACCTAGGGGCACAAAAGCAGTGTGGGTGGTAGACAGGCAGGGGTGCCTACCACCCAAAAAATCCCAAGGCAATTGGACACTCCTCTGATTATTGGTGAATTGTTAAATTATTTTTGAATTCCTCATAGAGAATAATGAGGATTGCAGCAAATGTATAGCTTCACGTCGGGGGGAAAGGGGTGTCGTAGAGTGCAGTGTGGTGGCTGGTAGTTCCTAGGGTGGGCAAGGAAGCTACCTGAATTATTTGAAAGGAATTGGGCAAAGGGGTGATTTTTGGTTAATTGTTGAAGTTTACGTGTCTTTAAGGTTTCCCTCCATTAGATATAATGAAGGGTGTATCGCTTCACGTCGGGGGGAAAGGGGTGGCCTAGAGCGGTGTGGGGTTGGTGGTAGTGCCGGTTATGAGCAGGGAAGCTACCTGAATTTTTTCAAAGGATTTGGGCAGAGGGCTGATTTTTGGTTAATTGTTGAAGTTTACGCGTCTTTAAGCTTTTTCCCCATAGAGAAGCATTGAGGTGTCAGCAGCCCCATAAGTGCACTTGGGGGGTGGTGGGGTGGCCCAGAGCGAGTGGTGGTGTAGTGCACATAGGGTGCCTACCACCCCCATGGGTTTCTAACTCATGGCGTACAGGGTTCTCTTGTTTCTGAGGTATTCTGAGTGTGGATTCTATGATAGCATATTAGAGTGGATTCATGGTGTCTCATTGAAAATCTCATTTGCTATCATAGAATCCACACTCAATACCTCAGAAACAAGAGAACCCTGTACCCCATGGGTTAGAAACCCATGGGGGTGGTTGGCACCCTATGTGCACTACACCACCACTCATTGATTTTTAATGATTTTTTTTAGTCTTTACTGATTCCGAACATTTCCGCCATAGGAAACAATGGGGATTTGAAGTTGACATATCCTAACCCTAACATTTATTTATTTATTTATTCGATTTTTATACCGCCCTTCCGAGCTAGCTCAGGGCGGTTTACAATTAAAAACAGAAATCATTAAAACCAATAACAATTAAAACAGAGATAAAAATATTAACATTAAATTTAAAAACATCTTAAATAACAATTAAACTAACATAACAATCAAAACCCTGAAAATCAGGTTGGCATTAAAACAATTAAAACTAATTAAAAACCCTGAAAGGCCAGGCCAAACAGATGGGTTTTTAGGGCTCTCTTGAAGGTCAGTAAGGAATTAAGATTACAAATTTCTGCTGGGAGTGCATTCCACAGCTCGGGAGCAGCCACAGAGAAGGCCCGCCTCTGAGTCACCACCAAACGAACCGGTGGTAACTGGATATGGACCTCCTCAGATGACCTTTACATGCGGTGGGGATCATGTAAAAGAAGGCGCTCTCTAAGATTTCTCGGACCCAAGCCTTTCAGGGCTTTAAAGGTAATAACCAGCACTTTGTATTTTGCCCGGAAACATATTGGCAGCTAGCGTAATTGTTTCAAGACAGACATAATATGGTCTCTCTGGGTTGCCCCAGAGACCAATCTGGCTGCCGTATTCTGAACTAACTGAAGTTTCCGGACTACGTACAAAGGCAGCCCCACGTAGAGCGCATTGCAATAGTCAAGCCGGGAGGTTACCAGCTCATGCACCACTGTTTTGAGGTCATCCTCTTCAAGGAATGGGCGCAGCTGTCGAATCAGCCAAAGCTGATAGAAAGCACTCCTGGCCATGGCCTCCACCTGAGATACCAGGGTGAGGCCTGGGTCCAGGAGTACTCCCAAGCTGCGCACCTGTTCCTTCTGGGGGAGTGTAACCCCATCCAGCACAGGAAGATCTAACTCACCCCTCAGATTCTGAGCCCCCACAATGAGCACCTCGTCTTGCCTGGATTCAGCTTCAATTTGTTATCCCTCATCCAGCCCATTACTGCCTGTAGGCAGGCATTTAGAGAATGAGTGCCATTTCCTGAAGATGAAAAGGAGAAGTAGATTTGGGTGTCATCAGCATACTGATAACACCCAGCACCAAACTTCCTGATGACCTCACTCAGCAGTTTCATGTAGGTGTTAAAAAGCATTGGTGACAGAATGGAGCCCTGAGGGACTCCATACAGCAGCTTCTGTTTTGAGGAGCAACTGTCACCAAGCTCCACCATCGGGAATCTACCCGAGAGATAGGAACGGAACCACTGCAAAGCAGTGCCCCCTATCCCCAACTCCCCCAGGCGATCCAGAAGCATACCATGATCGATGGTATCGAACGCCGCCGAGAGATCCAGAAGAACTAGCAGAGTCACACTCCCTCTGTCGATTCCCTGGTAAAGGTCATCTATCAGGCTGACTAAGGCTGTCTCAACCCCATAGCCAGCTCTAAAGCCAGTTTGAAATGGGTCTAGATAATCAGTTTACTCCAAGACTGCCTGGAGCTGGTCAGTCACCACCCTCTCATTCACCTTGCCCAACCAAGGGAGATTGGCCTATAATTATCCATCGCTAAGGGGTCCAGGGAAGGCTTCTTTAAGAGCGGTCTAACCATTGCCTCCTTCAGACAGGGAGGGGTACCCTACCCTCGCTCAGTGAAATTTGGACCCGAATCTAGCCAATGGACCACAGGGTTGATTTGTTTTGTCTCCAAATCACCCGAATCAGTTAGATTCGGGTACAAATCGATTTGTACCCTAATCAGTTTGCACATCCCTACTTACAATGCTGTGAGGCTTCTGAGCATGTAAAGAGTGAGATCTCCAAGCCTGGAAACTCGAGCACAAATGAGGGGGCGCCTGGGAGCCAGCAGAAAGGCATTGCTAGCAACACATCGAAGGAGTTCCTCTTCTTTTAGTGAACTCTTCCCCAGAAACATATGTCCTTCCTCTTTCCCCCAAGAATTTAAGTGAAGAGTTGTTCAAGCTTTCCTTCTGTCTGCACCCCTGCGCAGAATACATATTTACTAAATAAATAACATACAAGGAGGCACTTCACATGAGCAGTGTGAAGAGCCGAAAGGAGGTCTGCGGGAAGAGCAGGTTTGCCTGACCCTCCCATCAGATGATTGTTTACCTTTCCCTGGGAGGATCACCTGCCCAGACGAGTGGCAGCTTTCCTGCGGTCCGCCCATGGCTTGCACGGCAGCTCTAACAGTTGGGGGCTGGGAAGCACCCCCCCGGAGCCCCAATAATGCACTGTGTGAGTGCATAATGCACTCCCCCCCCCCGAGCGTGCCTGCCAAAGCCATGGCAGAGACACAATTAAAAAATGAGGGTAAGGGAGTGCTTGGTCCCTTAACCTCATTTAAGCTGGAGGCTAATTAGGTGGGTTTGCCGCCATACGAGCAAGGAAAACCGGGCTGGGCTCCCATAGCACATGTTGTACTCTGAGTGTGGTGATGAACAAAATCATTTGAATTATTCATCATGAATACAAATCATGCTGCAAGTCACTGTAGAGCCTGCATTAGGAAGGTCAGCCTGGCATCCAAAATCACATAATACCCTCATAATGAATAGGAACATAAGAAGCTGCCATATAAGAAGTCAGACTATTGGTCCATAATGTCTACACAGACTGGCAGCAACTTCTCCAAGGTTGCAGGCAGGAATCTCTCTCAGCCCTGCCTTGGAGGTGCTAGGGAGTGAACATGGAACCTTCTGCTCTTCCCAGAGTGGCTCCATCCCCTGAGGGGAATATCTGACAGTGCTCACACATCAAGTCTCCCACTCATTTGCAACCAGGGTGGATCCTGCTAAGTGGGCAAGTCATGCTTGCTATCATAAGACCAGCACTCCTCTCCACACTTGATTCTGATGATCCATTTTCCATTTGCACAGTGTAATCCAGGAAGAGAACCAGCGCCCTACCCAACCAATCCATGTACTGAGTAGTTTTTTATCCATTTTCCTTCGTGGATGCAATATAATAGCAACAGCATAAATGCCAGGATAATTAAGATCATTTGAAGTAGGGTTTTTCTAAAATAGATAGATAGATAGACAGAGAGAGAGAGAGAGAAATTGTTTTCAATTTGTATGATGAAAATCCTTTTTTTAAAAAAAAAGTTTGTCTTATTTAGAAACATTCCAATCAAGTAGCAAAAACAAAATGCGTTATTTATAGAAAGCAGGGGAAACACAAAAGAAATCCTTTTCAGCAAGTACTGTATGATGTTTTGCACCAGAAAAAGAAATCCTTAGCCAGTCTTCTTTTAAGCAAACAAAGTAGAACTGAGCAAACAGACTGTCAGAATGAAACTCTTGCTATTTCTCTCATCTCGTTGACATTGGCTTGTATCTTGGAATGAGTGATTTGTCCTTTTGCCTAAAAAAATTCTGAAGTGCATGATCCAACAGCCTATCACTGCTGTTTATTTTCAGAAAATTCTCTACAACTGTGAGAAATGTAGCCAACAATCTTCAAATTATTTTCTCCAAAATAGTGCCGTTGATTTCAGTGAAACTACCCATGCATAAGTTGTTTGATGCTTGCAACCAAAGCTGTTTTGCTCAAGCAAATTGATTTTCTGATATTTTGCATGCAATACACAGTTTGTTTAAGTCTACGCTTGAGCTGAGCTTTCTTGCATACACAGTAATTATTCCTCTGGCAGAAAGATTCAAAATATTTTAACAACATGCAAATGTTTGAATTAAATGTATATATTAGCAGAACATCTTTAGCATGTCTGCAGCTGCATTTATCCTTCAGTACACAACAGATGTATTCAGAGAATTCACAGTCCATATGGCCATAAAATGTTATCCATCCATGATCCTGTGAATATTTGTCAAGAGCTTGATCTTTAGATAGGATAATATTTAATTAATGACTTAACATGCAAAACTTATACCACTTTTCAACTTTTGTTTAAAAAGCCATGTACACAAGAAATTTCAAACAATTTCATAAAACAATTAAAATACAAAAATCATAGCCTGCTGCTGTCATGAATCTACTCTCTGAGGCCAGTTCTGTGCTGTTATCATCTTGTGTGGTCCACTAGTCAAGCAGAATATAAAGTCCCCTCACCACCACATTGTGCAGTCAGGACAGGGCTTATTGAGGGAGAAGAAAGTCATGTGGAGGGAAGAATAGCTGTAATTTTGACTTCAAATTTAAATGGCACCTGCTTTCTTTAATCACCTGAGTGTGATGTCATTCCTATGGCTCAGCCAATAAGGATGTGAAAGAGGCATGTCTTTTATGGCCTTAGCTAAGTTCCTGCCACTTGTCTTTGGCTCTATTCTGAAACCTGACCTGATGGCAGTGGCATTGTCACCTTTGAATTGGTTGGCGGGGGTGACAAATGTCCCCTGGCTGCCACTGGTATCTAGGGGCTGCCTGGGGGCCCCCTCGACCCCCAGGGCACCCAGCTGGCAATGGGTGACACATCTGTGTTCTGAGCCATGCCCCCTGCATCAGCATCAGAAGCATGCTAATACAAGGGGTGTGGTCTGATGGTCTCTGCAGCTGGCGAGCATTGCGTTTGCTGACTGGGTGATTTTCTCTCCCTCAGAGTGAGGAAGGAAGCACCTATCTGGCAAACAAAGCATTCTCTGGATGGGAGAAACAGATGGGCTGTGCATCTGTCCCTACTGGCCACACCCCTCTGTCAGTGTGCTTCTGATGCTGACACAAAGGATGTGGCAGGTGCCAAGTAACGCTGCCTGTTGAAGGCAGGCTACCTGCAGCAGCAAGCAAATGGGCAAATTGCTTTGCAAACCACTGCAAAGATAGGTAGTGCAACAGGGCCCACTGCCAACTCGTGTCCCAGGGCTGCCTCCAAACTTCCTTTGCTCCTGGCCTGATGGGGTTTTGCTAGCCCTTACCTGATTTGCAGGACTGGGAAGGAATCAGCTACTCTTTTATGTTCCTCTATCTTTTTATCTGCCCTTTAACTTTGTGTTGTTGTTGTTGGTGTGTTGTTGTTATTGTTGCCTTCTTCAGGTTGCCCCTTGCTTCTCTAAACTGGTCAGATGAAGTTTATGATTGGGCTTTGTGATTACTGTGAGTGTTAAGACAGACAGACTTGCCTCTAAATACCAGTTGCAGGGGAACAACAGCATTAGAGAGGCCATGCCCTCAGCTCTTGCCTATGGGCTTCTCAGAGGCATCTGGTGGGCCACTCTGGGAAGCAGGATACTGGACTAGATAGGCCTTGGGCCTGATCCAGCAAGACTGTTCTGATGTTCTTATAGTCCATGTCTGTCACAGCTTGGGGGCTGGGTAAAGTGAGGAGTGATTTTGATACTCAAATGGAGGTTGGGCTTAACTTTGTGATCCAACAATTGGGGTTTAGGATATTTGAAGCTGAGGGGCAGATCAGACTTCCAGACAGAACTAAAATGACTCAAAGGGAGTTAGGTCATTTAATCCAGCTTTGTGTGCTTCCTGTTTTGTATCGTGCAGAAAGAACAGGAAGCACCCAAGTAGGATTTTTTGAATCAAGTCACAGCTGGGCAGCAGGAAGAAAAGAGATAATCCTCACCTGAGGTAGCCAGGTTATAGCTGACCTTGTACTGTATATATTTTATCCAGTAAGAAGGCTAGAGTGAAGGTCAGAGCTGAGAAAGCTGTCACAAAAGGGGACCTTAAAATGCAGTGAGTATCTTCTTGAGCTTCTAGTGAAGATTAAGAGTAGATACAGCTGTCTCTTAACTTTGCTGATGACAGTATACATATATATTAGCTGTTTCTTGGCTTCTTGGTTCAGGCAACATATTCAAGGCGATGATGCACTTTACACGATTGTTGTGAAGCGCCCGAGGGGGTTCTGTGGGGAGAGTGGGCTTAGATCAACAGGCAGCCCTGGGTGGCCAGATCGGCTGCTCACATGACTGCCAGCTCCGTCATGGAGCCGACGGTGGCGATTGGGGGCCATGCAGCCCCCAGAAGTTCCAGGATGCCCCGTGCAAGCACCTGGGGCATCCTATAGAGACCCCTGAGCCTGAGAGTCTGCTTGCAGCCTCCTGGTCGGGGGTCTATTCATGTGTCACCACACAAGCAAAAAGATGAGGTTAATGGAGTGTGCACTCCATTAACCTCATCTTAGGGGAGAGGTAATTAGGCAGGCTAGCTGCTTTGGGAGCACCAGGGTCGCCTGCAAACCTGGTGGTTCCCACGGTCCCTGGAAAGTGGGCTAAGCTCCTTTAGCCCACTTTCCGGTGACCCTGAGAATAGCTTGAATGTATTTTACACATGAAAGCTGTGAACCCACAACTGGGAGTCCTGCCAAAAGTAGGGCCCCCAATCATATAAGCCTATTGGAATACAGTATGCATGAAGGCTCTGTTATCTGTGTCTCTGACAAAAGACTGATTCATATAATGCTGTCCAACTGGCCAAGCTCCCAAGTGACTTAGGACATGAGCACTGTGAGCATGCATGTCTTCCTCTGCCCCCAGCAACACACCATTGCCTTACTGTGTGTGGTATGGTGCTTCATCAGTTTGCTATTTAGTTATCTGAGGAATAAACAGTATAGCACATGAAGGGTCTGTAGCTCAGTGGTAGAGCACACTCTTTCTGTGCAGAAGGTCTCAGGCTCAATCCTAGCATCTCTAGGTAGACCAGAAAAAGAGCCTTCCCTGAAAACCTGAAGAACCCCTGCCAGCCAGGGTAGACAAAACTGAGCTAGATGGACCAATGCGCTCAATAGATGTCGGCTTCCTGTGTACCTAGAGACAATGTGATAAAATGAGCCCACTCCCCACCTCTCTCATCAAAACAATTGGGTTTTATCTAGCATATTGCATAACATTGTGTTAGAATCACTTAGGAGTTTGCATTCTCCTGAAGCCTGTAAGTTATCTAAAGATAAAGCTTGCTAATATACCAGGGTCAGGATAACCCTAGCAATAGGCAAAGAATAACCCGGGTAAGTTTTTTTTATTATACACAGTCTAGTTATAGTCATTACAACACCACTTTTCCAGACTTTCCTTGCTTCAGCCAGAAGAATTTCCGGCATTGTCATTTATAACTTTGATACTGTTAGCCAAAAGAACACCAGCATGTTTACTTTAAAAGAAATATCGGTGCCCTGACAGGCAGAAAGAGTCTATTTAAGATTAAACAGAATCCCAGAGACAAGTCAACTTTCCCATTTCAACAGGCCAATTCATTACAGGAACATCTCCACATAAATAAAAAGCCTTTTTCCCTTTGCTAATCCAACCCTGATTTCTGCCTCATAGAAGGCATAACATGAGATGCCTTCTGTGACACCACAGATTTCATTCTCTAATGCAGTTTGGAATCCTGGTCCTTTGGATTTTTATTACAAATTTTAACAGAGGGATTCAACACATTTTATCAGATGAGATTATCTTCAACTATTCTCCTTCAGCCCACCATATGTAACATGGAGATAACAATGATTTATCTTATCTTACAGGGTTGTCATGGTAATGTTTGCAAGATAACATCTGTAAACTTTCTAAAGCATTATATAAATACTACCCCTGCAAACCTATGATTGCTGAATACTATGATCAAACTACTGGTAGGAAGTGGGCAGATCTGGGAATAAGCTGGAAAGTATTAGAAATTCTGGTGGTAAAGCCCAGAAAGGCATAGATGTTTTAATTAGTTAAAGCTACCTCTGTTTATAATGTTATGGTGTTGCTGGCCTGAAATAACTGGTCTTCATGTCTACTTTCATAGTGGAAGAACTCAATTCCTTTAAGAGATAGTACTGCTGGGGTATATCGAGGGACACTAGTTTCTGCTTCTCTCTTTTTCTGGCGGCTTCTGTTCCTGCTTCTCTCTGTTTTCTTATCGCATACAAAGCTATCCTCTGGTTCAAGTTCAGTGTTTCGTGCATTAAAATCAGGCAGTTGCAGTATTATAACAACAGTGTTATGAGGCCATTGAAAGATTTAGAGGTCATTCACACAAAAGAAAACTGTGTCCTACCTGGGTTTGGGAGCTGTGTGTACTCCCAATTTTTGATTGTGTGGAAGCAAGGTTAGAGGAAAACCTGGGTAGCAAGGTTAGAGGAAAACCTGGTTCCACACAATCACTTCTACCCAGCTTTTCCTCTAACCTGGCTTCCACACAATCAAAAATTGGGAGTACACACAGCTCCCAAACCCGGGTAGAACACAGTTTTTGATTGTGTGAATGACCTCTTAGTTTAGAGATCCCCAATTTCTTGGCTATGAAATAGAGGTGTGGAAATATGTGTGGGTTTGTATATAATGGGTAGCATCTAGGCCAGTTGTGCACTAGTGTAAACAGGTGCAGAGACATAAGGATGTATCTGGTCATTTATATTTATATTTACAAATGTAAATGAATAATAAAAATTAAGGAATTCACCTGTTTCCAGACTAGATATTGTGTTAACACAAGTTGTAATTGTTGTGTGACCTTTTGCAAACACCTGGATATGTACAATTGGGGAATTCTTTGCACAAGCCTATATGTACAAATGGGGAACTCTGAGCAGTTCCGATTCCACTGGTGGTAACATAGCTCTGAAGCATGGCAGCTGCATAAAGTCCTTCCACAATCATCACTGTGGATGCTACCGATTTTAATTAATGCAATGTAATAAGCCTATTACAGAAAAGCCTTCGATGGAGTCGAGCATGTCAAGTTGTGGAATATCTTTAGGAAAATGGGCATCCCAGAACATCTCATTGTTCTGATGAGACACCCATACACAGGACAGGAAGCCACAGTCCAGACGGAATATGGTGAAACAGACTGGTTCCAGATTGGCAAAGGAGTAAGACAAGGCTGTATACTTTATTCAATTTATATGCTGAACATATACTGAGAGAAGCTGGATTGGAAGAAGATGAGCATGGTTTTAAAGTTGGAGGAAGAAACATCAATAACGTGCTATGCTGATGACATCACTCTGATAGCTGAGAATGAGGATGATCTGCAAGCTCTGGTAATGAAAGTCAAGGAGTACTGAGTGACATCATCACAAACTATGCCTTTGAGGTGTACCTTGTATGTGTCCATACAATTGTACCCAATTTGGTCCAAATCAGTTCTCACTTGCACCTCAAACATTCACACATCCACCATCCTGAATCAGAGTGGATGACATCATTACAAACTATACCATTAGGTGTCCCTATGTGTCACTCACTACAACTGTACCAAACTTGGTTCAAATTGGTTAGATGGTCCACAGGTCAGCCCACTTGCAGCTCAAACATTTACGCATCTGCCATCTTGAATTGAGGTGGATGACATAATTACAAACTATGCCATTGAGGTGTCCCTGAGTGTCCCTATCACTGCACCCATTTTGGTTCATAGTGGTTTAGGCATTGCGAAGTTGATATGGACACACACACAAAAACAAATAAACACAGAATGCTGGGTGATATGATGTGCAGAAAGTTAATTATCTGAGTCTTCATTGATGCTTTCTCCCATGCAGACTGCACTACTTGAGCATAGCTTGCAGCTGCTGATCTGAAGATTGTTTTCTTTAGCTCAGATCCCTGAGGTCAGTGGCTTGTGCTAGAGAGGCTGAAGTGCAGAAAATAATCAAAAAGTAATACTTTTCTGACCAGGCAAATGCATAAGACCAGGTTCTGAATATTTACATCGAGCCTTGCCAGTAAAAAATAAAATAAAATTCACATTGCCTTCCAATTGTGTCAGTCTGCACACCTCTTCTAAAACTGATGTGTACTCTGTATACACTACCCACCACAGTAATTTCCTATCTAGGTGACAGTCTTCCTCACCAGTTCCTCATTCAAGACCTGAGTCCCTGGCAGTAGCTTGAGGCAATAGGGGACACTTAGTAGTAGTCTAGGAAATGAGGAAGTCTATACATGGATTTAAGAGGGCTTTTCTTTCTCATGTTGTTCCATTGCTGTGCTTGTATTACTGACTAGGAAACATTCCACAGCATTGAGCCCTTTCTCATGACCAGTAAGATAGGGCAATAGGGTTAGCAGGAAGGAAACCCTGAAGAGCTTACCCCCACCCCCACCCCACACATGAGCTGTTCCCTCTCCTTGGGCAGGCAAACAGGCCTCCCAGATCAGCACTGGCTGCTTCTGGTAGCTCCCAGGGTCATGGTTCCAGGACCCATCTCCCCCTCCCGGAGCTGCAATAATGCACCATGTGAGGGTGCAGTTCATTATGGAGATCCCTCTCCCAGAGTCTGCTAGCCATGACTGCTTACAGCTGCAGATGACAAATGATCTGAAAAATGAGGTTAAGGGAGCACTTGCTCTGTTAACCTCATTTTAAGGGGAGGCGCCATAGTTGGTTTTGCCACCACGGTGTCACCGGAATTGGGCCTGTTCCCGGTGGTACACACGAGCATACAGAACCAAGTTTTGCACACACGCGTGAATAAGCCTCATGGTCAGAAAGAAGAATAAAGCAATGGGAAGGATAGGAGGACCTAACTTTGTGGAATTTAGTAGTGTGGCATACAATTGTGAGAAGTTTTGTGCTTTCAGTATTAGGGGCACAACACACCATAAACATTGCTAGAATAGTTCGTACATAAATTCTCTTAGGCTAGATGTTATATATGGCCAGAAAGTATTTGAGGTACTACGATCATAATGCTCTTCTTGCAGAGATGATTTCTAAAGTGATTTCAGCAAACTACTGACAGAAGCACAGTTCTTTATTCCACTGTAAAGATAGGCACCGTGGAAATATATACTCTAGAGGGCATAAATCTTAACCAAGCATGCTTCTTTCTCTGGCAGAAATTTCCATTCTGTCATTTGATTTTTAGCAGGCTCTGCTTTCAAAGCACCCTTGTGATCCTAAAGGCTACCTTTCTAAACCAGATTATGCTTCAGTTCTTAAATATTTGTGATGCGGATGAAGTCAAAAACTGTCCTATGCTCCTATGCAACTTGCGGGGGGTGGGGTGGGGGAAGTGATCTCTCACATAGGGAGTATTTTTCTCATAACATTTGCTATGCAAACTGCTTTGATAACTTCTTTTGTGGAACTGTGGTGTATAAATATGCTTATTAACAATAACTCTGCCAAGACAAAGACATTGTGGAATATATCAATGGAAATGATTGTAGGTTCATAATGCTGTATTTTCAGCAGTAGAATGCATTATTTTTCAATGTGGGTTTTTTTGTATTCTCCCCTTAAATCATCATTTCAGGAACAAATATCACATCAATAGTATAGCACACTGTATCAGGAATATACATTGGAGTACAATGTAATGAGCACTTTAAAAAAAACCCAATCAAGGACTTTTAGGTTTTTCAGAAATAGTCTTCTTTTCAATCCTCAATTCATAGTGATTGCTATAAAAATACAAGTGTATTTGGTTTCCTTCCCTGCCATTTTGATTTAGTCATTTGAAGACCTTTAGTTCCTTACACATGGATTGACAATCACAGAAAATACCCGTATTCCAAATCTTCAAGCATATTGTTTTCAGATTCAATATGCTTGATGAAGTAGTTTCAGGGCATAATTTCTATTTTCAGTCACTCAGACTGAGCTTCCAAGCTGCTAATATACAGTATAATGAGCAACAATATAACTACAATCCCCCCCCCCCTGTTAAAACCAACAATTTAACCCAATTTATTTCCAGGCATTTTGGGACAAAACTCACTTAAATGAATGTGTGTGGCTGGATTCTGATATCTAGCTTCTCATACTTTATTGCGGTCATAGACCAACTCTGTCCCCTGTAATGCCATGATTTCAATGATTAACCCTTAAGGGCCCTCCCAATGAAGCAATTCTCATGATTGCCCAAAAGCAGACTAAGTGAGTGCTCTTTAACCATGTCTTTTCACTCGTGTATTGCCGTGGTGTGCAGCAACACATGAGTAGACCCCCAACCAGGAGGCTGCAAGAAGCCTCCCAGGTTCGGGGGTCTCTCCAGGAAGTTCCATATCATCTCGCGGGGCATCCTAGAACTTTTGGTGGCCACACAACCCCTGATCCCCGCGCCCCCACCAGCTCCGTGATGGAGCCAGCAGTCATGTGGGTGGCCAATCCGGCTGACCAGGGCTTCTCTTTGATCATCTGCAGGGAAAGTGGGCTAAGCCCGCTCTCCCCGCAACCCTCTTTGGGCAAGTCTCACCTCAATATCTGGTTAGTATGTGTCCTGTTTAGTACTGAATCTGTCATGAAATGAGAAATTCCTCTGCATTCTATCAATGCCTGTATTCCTGACCCCGATGATCTTGACCTAATTGTGGACAAATCTAGTCTATTGTACTTGCATTATTGTAACTGGGAGAAGCAACAAGTGTTCAAAGCAGGTATCAAAAAGCAGAGAACTATCTTATCAACCTAAATTACAAACCAATCTAACTGCTGGCTATTTTCATATCCCCATCAGAACAGATAATTGTATTGCTACTTGCTTCCTTCATTAGATGCATAAGTTCATTCATTTAAGAATCCAACGCAGAACAATTATTTTTATACAGAGAGGAGAGCTGGATATACAAGAACATAGCTATTTTGGACCCTGAATTGGATTGACCAACTTCAATTTCATACTCCAGAAGTAAAATGGTATATTATAAAGCATCACATGCATATTGGGATTGGTTGCTATGTCTCAACATACTACTTTGAATAAACATTAGAATGCTTTGGGTCTTCTTTCTGAAATGGCAGACTGTACTTGAAAAATGGACTGGAAAGTTTCCAAATCTCATTTCCTTAAGTAAACCCCTCCTTTCCTTTCAAGTGATTAAATGCTTAACTGGCCTCCTGTATTTTGGGTGGAATTATTCAGAGGCTGTATTGGTTCCTTATCTCCTAAGAGTGGGGTGTCTTAATATTATAGGACCTGGCTGCTCCATTTTTTCCAACCGAGAATCCTCCTGGTAAGTTAACTACTTGTAACTACTCACAAGTGCTTTGTTGCTACTTACATATAGGAAGCTGCCTTACACTGAGTCAGACAGACCATTGTCTATCAAGTTCAGTATTGTGCCTGACTGGTAGCAGCTCTCCAACTTTTAAGGAAGGCATCTTTCCAAGTCCTACCTGGAGATTCCAGGGATTGAACCTACAAAGCAGATGCACAACACTGAGCTTTGCCTCCAACGCCACATATACAGTATGACACATTTTACCCTCTTTGAGGACTTAGCCACCCTCTGTTAAACTGGCGTTTAAAGACTCCAAGTCTGTTAAACTGGTGTGACGGCTTAGGTTTACAGCCAGTAAACCCTCTGTCATTGAAAAACAAGACCACAATTTAATCGTGTGGTCAAAAGAAAAAGTAGGCATGAGGTGGGACTGAAATAATTGGGAGACATACCAGGAAGAACAGGTTGACTTGTGGTAAAAAGTTTTCAAATATGCAAAAAACAAAACATAAAACACCCCCCAAAAAACCCTGTAGAGGGACAGTAGATGAAAGATGAGGATGGCAAGAGCACAAAAATTACAAAATACAACCAAGAAGACTTGCAAGTCTTCTGTCACAAGGCCTAGTAGGCTTCAGTAAGACCAGCTGCCTCACTGCTAACTTCCATTACAGTTTCAGCCCAATCTTATACTGCTAGTGCTTGAGCCTTCTTGCTTACAAAAATGAACAACAACAACAGTATAACAAAACTCTCTCTGGGCTATAGTAGTGTCTTCCTCGCAGCTCTCCCTGGGCTATAACAGTAGAGCGCTTCTCATGATCAGTGAAAAGAGCTTGTGGGCTGTCTGCAGGGAAGGAGGATTAAGCTTACCTTCCCCACAGATGATCAGTTGTCAGTCCCTGGGTGGGCAGATTGCCCACCCAGACAAGTAGTGGCTCGTGCTGCAGATCCTGGGGTCGTGGTGCTGGGACACACTGCTGCTCATCGTCCCACCCCCCAGAGCCCCAGTAATGCACCATGTGCATATGAGGTACATTACTGGGATCCCCCTTCAAGTGTGCCAGCATGGCTACATGCAACTGTGGCTGACACACAACCAAAAAATGAAGTCAAGGGAGCACTCACTCCTTTAACCTCATTTTAGAAGGAGGCTACTTTGGTGGGTTTGCCACCATGTAGCCACTGGCATTGGGCATAATCCCAGTAGTAATATGAGTATGCAAAACTGGGCTAGGCTCCCTTACACATGCATACTCAAGTGAATAGCCTCAGTGTCTCCCTTTTATTCAGTTCTAAAGGGATACTTTGGCCAATGAGAGAGTTTGTTATCCCAGGCAGCTGGAACCTTCTTTCTCCGCCTGGAGATAACCAATAGTAACCATTTACAACTTTCCCTCCAAAATTCTGCAGCTGATAACATTTACCTCAGAGCTGCTTCTCATAGGTAGCAACATTTTTAACTCTTACAGAGCTTGGGTTGGAAACAGAACAAGGGAAGTACAAAAGAAATTACAAAGCATAAAACAAAATGGGAAGGGGTCATTCCTTCGCACCCTCCCTTCCTCCTCAAAGACTCTGTACCAAGGTTACCATCTCCTCCGGACTTCTGGGTAATCCTAGGATTTTAAGCAAGTTGCCCTGATTGCTTAGCCTCCCCAGATTTGCCCGGATTCCCAACTTCAATTTTTTGTAAATAAGCTAAACTGAGTAAGCTAATTTCTAACATGCATTCACTATTCTGCTCAACCAGTGAACTTCAAGTAAGCTAGGTAAAGCATAGGAGGCTGGCTGGGAGATATTCACAAGTAATCCCCTAAGGAATGTTGTCTTTGTTTTTTGTCAGCAGGTGATCTCTATAGAGCCATGGAGAGGATAGCTTGATTTTGATGTAAATCACTGCCTAACTGTGTACTGTAATGTTTAAGGTTTTTTGTGTTATAGTGCAATCAATTCTATGCTTGCCTACTTGGAAGTAAAGTAAAGGTAAAGTGTGCCGTCCAGTTGATGTTGATTCCTGGTGACCACAGAGCCCTGTGGTTTTCTTTGGCAGAATACAGGTGGGGGTTTATCATTGCCATCTCCCACACAATATGAGATGATGCCTTTATCTTCCTGTATTGCTGCTAACCGATATAGGTGTTTCCCATAGTCTGGGAAACATACCAGTGGGGATTCAAACTGGCAACCTCTGGCTTGCTATTCAAGTCATTTCCCCGCTGCGCCATTAGGTGGCTCTACTTGGAAGTACCATTGGTTTTAATTAGATTTTGTCCCATGTAAGTGTATAAAGGATTGCAGTCTAACTGAAAAGCTCAGTGTATTCTTTGTTCTATTGCTGCTATTAATATCTCAACTGTTGTGTAGTCTTCATCTATATTGATGGCATTTTCTGGTAGAAAATTATTTTGCTCTTGTAGATATTCAGATCACATACAAGTCAACCGGACAGTGCATCCATTAATTCGCATAACATGCAAATTATTTTCAAGTTACTTTGTATAACATGCAAACTAGGGATCCCGGATTTGGAGAGCTTGAATATGGCACTCATATGGCCTGCACTCATGGCCTTGTTCCCTTCACAGGCCTGGCATCATCATATGCTACATTAAGTTTCATACTGAGGTTCATTGATCGGGTGCTATCACATAGGCCCACTGGGTCCACTCTCTCAGATACTGGGCAATTTCCCATTGTAGTGCTTGCCCTCCTCCTCCACCTTATACATGGGTCTTACCCCTGGTTCTCATATACCCAGGAGACTTATCTCTTACTCTACACTTGTATTCTATCTAGTAATCTTTTATGTTGTATTGTTGAGAAGTTTGTCCCAGTGGGGATCTTGTAGAGAGTGTTGGGGGGTGGATGGAGTCAGAAAGGAAAGGCGAGGAAGAGGAGAAGGAGAAAATTGAGTTGTTTCTGAATAAATCTTTAGTTAAATCTTCTTAGGTTTTCTTTATTTGTTTGAGGGAAGCATCTATAAAACAACACTCCACCAAGTTGTAGCTCTGCCCATCTCTGCTTCTCTGCGCCCTGACAAGAGGCATAAAGCATGGCAAAAGATTCTGCCACAGACCTGTGGCAATTGTTTCTGGCTTGAATCCACTATTTTGGGCTTTGGCGCCAGAACTACAGGCTGCCTATACTAACCTTGGTTGTGTATATGTCATTGCTTGCAGCTTCCCTTCCTAGCAAAGGTGTGGCAGTTTAATTTTAATACAGATAATATATAAATTTGTTTTAATATAAACACTATTCTAATGAACAGACCTATGAGATAGATAGGAAGAAGGCTTTAAGTTATGAAAATGAATGCAGGTAAGAAAATTTTTTTTTTTGCACACTCCTAATACTTGCTCCATCGTCCACTAGCAAAGCAGGAAGCCTCTTGTGCAGAGTTCCCACTAGCACAACCTGGAATCAAACAGCCCCCCCAAGACTTTATAGTATTTTTTAAGAAAACAAAAAACCCTAGAACAAAAAACAGCTATAATGTTTAAGAGAGTGAAGAAAAAACCAACAAATAAAGTGCACCCTCTTCATTTCCACTCCCTCACCTTCAAAGGGGAAAAAAAACACTCTTAAAATTGAGAAGAGGGTAACCGGCAGCACGGAGGACTTGCTAGGATTTGCCAGTCTCTCCTTAACAGGAAGTGACACTCCCAAGAGTGTCATTTCCTGATGGAGAGCATGGAATTTGTGTATTCTTCTACGTCCCCAACTGAATTTGGAAGCATAGGAAACAACGACCCCATACTTCCCATAAAAAATTGTTCCAGTTATGGATAAAGACATTTGTAGCAAGCTGTCCCTACAACCAATTTCCTTTGACAACAGAAGGAGCAAGAGTTGTTTGTGAAGGGGAGGGGGGTGACAATGAGGACTGCCTAATGGCAAGGGTGAAATATGATCCAAACCCAAATTCTGTGAGTGTATGGAATGAGGCTTTTCAAACTTGAGGAATTCATGTTATGGAGACACCTAATTCCAAATTAATCTCCATTGCTACTATTGAGAATTTGAGATTATCATCAGACAAGCATTCTTGCAAAATTATCCATTCCCCAATGGATGAAAGAGCTGAATTAATCCAGCCAGCATATATCATGGCATAAACCATTAATCCATCTATTATAAACCAAACAATCCTCCATC
The DNA here is from genome assembly GCF_027244095.1 of Hemicordylus capensis. NCBI lineage: Eukaryota > Metazoa > Chordata > Lepidosauria > Squamata > Cordylidae > Hemicordylus > Hemicordylus capensis. Next base: position 316,685,404 of record NC_069659.1, on the reverse strand, counting down.
CACAAGCCAAGCAATACCTTGAGACATTAAACACATGCAACTGAACACAAGTGAAGCTGAATAATGTAAACCGGAATAATAATACTGTCTCTGGTGCACAGCTACACCGGCTGCTCACATCCTCTCTTCAGAGCAAGCTGCTTGTGACTTTTCCCATTAAAAGAATTATATGCGAGGATGAACGTAAAAGAAGATGCTGCTGTGTCTGCTGGCATTGTTGCAAAATCACTGGAGTCCTATTCGATGTCACTAAACAATTTTATAAATGGAGAATTTATGTTGCTCTTTTGCTTTGTTTTGCTTTCCTAACCGGTTTTGTTAGGAGAGCCTTGAGCCTGACAATATATCAAGTGAGCTTCATGATAACAAGTTTATTGTATGGCTTTATTTTTCTAAAAACTGTGCTGTATATGTTAGTACCTCTGAAATCTAATACATCTAGAAGAGAATTCAGTTAATGTTTTACTATACAGGCCATATTTGGTCTTGTAGTGGATGAAGCCATTCTAAATGCACTCAGGGTATGTACACAAAACCACATGAGAACATAGGGAGAAACAGTGAACATGCACATAGGTCGAAAAAATTATTGTCTTAATATGATATGATAGTAAGGCAATATGATAGTGAGGCTCTCCACATGAGCAGTGTGGAGAGCCATAAGGGATTTGGCAGGAAGAGCGGGCTTGACCCGCTTTCCCTGCACACAAGCATCCATCCATCCATGGGCAGCTGGATCGGCTACCCACACAGTTACCAACTCCATCACTGAGCTTCTTGGGGCGGGGGATATAGAGGGCCACCCAGCCCCCGGAAGTTCCAGAATGTCCCGTGTGAGTGCAAGGGGCATTCTGGGGAGCACCCCCCCCCCCGATGCTGGGAGGCTTGTTGTAGCCTCCTTGTCAGGGTTCTCCTCATGAATCACCATGGCACAGAGCTTCGCTGCAGCGGCATACCATTGATGAAACGGGCTCTGCTCGCTCCGCTAATCTCATTTAAGGGGGAGGGAATAAAATGGGTTTACCACCAGGAGCCACACAGCTCCTGAAAGTTCACACGTGAGCAGGAAACCAGGCTGGGCTCCCTTAGCCCAGTTTCCTGTGCATGTGAGAATAGCCTCATGTCTGTGTTACAATTTGGTAGGGAAAATGCTTATGCACCACCCAGGGACATGAGTTTGTGGCATTTGGACATATATAAATTTTTGTTTGACATATATACATGGGTTTGACATATATAAACATGTCAAATAAATAATAGTTGGAGATAAACAAGCCATAGTATGGGCTAGTTTACACAATAAATAATTGGGTAAGACAAACACCTTATCCAAATTTGGGAGATGTATGCTCTCCTTTTTTGCAATTGTATGAGTAAAAAGCAAGTTGGGGAAAATGATTGTGTGCAAAGCTCCCACTTCCTTCACTTCCTGCCTTGGCTTTTACTTCACATGATCACAAAACAGGAGCATGTGTAGTTCCTGAATTTGGGTAGGATATTTGTCCTGACCAATTAATGATCATGTGAACTAGCCTAATGTTTTTGAGGGTACTGTTTGTGTCATGAGAAAAGTTATCATTTTCGGATACCACTGTGGATAGCCTCAGTACCACATCTGTAAAAATGAATTTGGCTACTGTTTTTGTCATCTTTTCCCACATCATATATTTAATGGGGGTGTGCACAAAGTGTTTTGTGCACATCCAGGGCAGTGGAGAGTGGGCACTTTAAAAGAAGGAAGGTAGGTCTTACCTGCTCCTCTGTTATACCTTAACTGCCCCCCTCTGCCCCAGAGCGGAACTGTTTGTATTAAGCAGCCGGGCTCTCTGTTTGCCCGGCTGCATTTGCTTAGAAACAGGAAGCTTCCTGTCACCAGCAGAAGTGTCTGACACCATCTTTATGGTGTCCACCATCACCATGTGTGGACACCATCTTCAGTGGTCAGTTCTGACCCAGGAGTTCTGGCCACTCAAGATGGCATCCCCACATGCTCAGATGCCATTTCCTGCTAAGAACTGGGAGATCTCTCCAACTGGGGGATCTCCCTAAACAAAATGGAAAAATGCAGTTCAGTGTAAGCAAGTGTAAAGTGATGCATATTGCGGCAAAAAGACCCCACTTCACATATATGCTGATGGGATATGAGCAGTCAGCAACTAAACAAGAGAGAGATCTTGGGGTCGTAGTGGACAGCTCATTGAACGTGTTGATTCAGTGTGTGCAGCTATGAAACAGGTTAATTCTATGCTGGGAATAATTAGGAATGGGGTTGAAAATAAAAATGCTAATATTATAATGCCCTTATACGGATCTATGGTGTGGCCACATCTGTAGTACTGCATACAGCTTTGGTCACCATATCTTCCATTGGCTGACCTGAAGGGGCATGTAAATACATCTGCCCCTGGTGAAAACTGCCACTCATTTGGTAATAGTCAGGAGGGCTTGTCTGGCCATGAAAGTTTTCCCCCATTAAGAGTGAAAAAGTATATCCTGGAAATATTGCCCTCACTTTGAATGGGTTTTGTTTCCCCTCAGTTATGTCATCATACAGCTAAATCAACTTGGCTATGTAGTTTCTAACAAGGAAACTGCATTCAGTGGGGGAAATGGCTCTGAAGTAGCAGCCAGTTGGGCATGAGCAACCTGGGAACAGAAATGAGAGAAAGGGAGTGTTTGTGGGAAATTGTGTCCCCCCTCAAAAATGCCCCTGCCAGCCATGTTTGTGAGTGAATACTGCTATTTGGCACAGCAACAGTGCAATCTGGTTTACCTTTCAAGTTTGTTATGAGGATAAAATGGGATAACTCAAGTCACACTGTCCAGAAGTCTCTGAAGGAACAATAGAAAACATTTATAATAAATAGAAACAGTTTCTATTACAGTTTTTCAAGGGGTAAAGTAGAACTATTGAAAAGCTCCACTTTACCCCTTGAAAACAACATTTCCCTGTTCTGAGGTAAATACAAATGGAAATAATAGCAAACAACTTTATTTGTTAGCCACCCTAGAAGAAATTGTTCACGGAGAATGCAAAATATATTTGTGTGTTTAGGTAAAATCTGGCATCTGCTGTAATGGAAGGAAGCATATGAAACTTGTTGCCAGAGTTGTATGATTTAACTATCAACAATTTGATGCTCAAAATGAATTATTTAACTATTATTAATTTTACAGAATAGGATTCCTTTCTCTTCATCCCTTAATCACAAATTAAGATCTAAACAAGATCCATACGAGTAGAGAGAGTGGACAGAGAGAGATTTTTCTCCCAACACTACAACCAGGGATCATCCCATGAAATGGAAGGCCAGGAAATTTAAGACCAACAAAAGGAAGTACTTATAATAAGTATTTAATTAATCTATGGAATTCTCTGCCACGGGATGTGGTGATGGCCACTTGCTTGGATGGCTTTAAGAGGGGCTTAGACAAATTCATGGAGGACAGGTCTATCAATGACTACTTGTCTGGTGGCTATAGGCCACCTCCAGCCTCAGAGGCAAGATGCCTCTAAATAGCTGTTGCAGGGGAGCAAAAGCAAGAGAGAGGGCATGCCCTCACCTCTTGCCTGTGGGCTTCTCAGAGGCATCTGGTGGCATCTGTGTGAAACAGGGTGCTGGACTAGATAGGCCTTGGGCCTGATCCAGCAGGGCTGTTCTTATGTTTTCCCTGGTATGGTTGAAATGAAAGATGGAGACACTCTTGGTCAGGAAAACTGCTGACGTGGTAGTTTATTAGCTGGTGTTTGATGAAGTTCCATATCCCTTGAAGGAACAGTTTCATACTAGGAAATTTTCCTGGACCTGGTGCTTCATATCAGTGTCCAGCTGTGGCACCATGGAACATTTGATCAACTTCAGGTGGTGTGCCAGCTGGCCACTGTTATCCTTGCCCTCTTCACATTTTGTAAATGTAAAGCCTGCACAACATAAGGCTTAGGTCCAAAGAGGACATTTACCAGGTGATGGTGTGCTTGCTCCTTCTCCTGTGGTGGCACTGAAAGAATATGTCTACTCCCCTTTCTGTGGTGGCTGTGTTGATATCCATACACAACTCACAATGGGTCAAGTATGTCATGGGGACCTAGTGCAGCGCTTTGCTCTGTGTGCCTCCATCCCAGATCCTGGGGTCACATCTGCTTTTGTGTAGTGAGTTCAAATAATCTCATATCACAAGATGAGAGGTAAAGTCAGGCTGTCAGATTGTATTACTGCCCCTATGATTAACAGTAGTCTTACATCCAGAAATCATATGGATAGTGCTTTTCATGTTCTTTTTATTTTTATCCACCTACTAAATATCCCTATGTTCAAATGCACAGGAGCAGGGTCCATTAACAAGTTGGCAGTCCTGTTTGGATAACAGATTGAGACAATGAAGTGAAATGAATCAAAGAGGGTTGAGTATAAAACTGTATCTGTCAAAGAGTGTTTGATTGGTGAATAATATTATTCATAATCTTATTATAAATAATAAGCTGAATAATGTCCAGCTTTTTTAAAAAAGTACTTCATTCAGAAATTAATCTTGAATTAGATTTGAACAATTTATTTTATTGATTGATTGATTGAATTTCTATACCACCTAATATAGAAATCTCTAGGCGGCATACAGAGTTATACAGAGTTATAACAAGTTATTGTTTTGATTTCGTAATATTCACCTTGAATGAGATAGACTTTGTTTTGATCCACACACAATAATGGAATACAATTTACTCCACCCATGGGCTTATCCAATTTGGTTTGCAAAGAAGTCATAAATAAAGGGTTTGTTAGCTGTAGAATATTCTGTAGGCTATGGAATGTCTAGAGTTATTGGCAAACCTTCCCTTTGCTGTTCATCAGAAGGCTAATTTGATCAATCATGCAGCAGCCAAGCACTTGGGTTTCCTCCAGAGGATTTCAAATATGCTGGTTTGGCTCGATAGAGACTTTAAATCTACAGCCTGTGATCAAACTGATGCTACAATATACAGGTGTTTTGAAAAATAGGCAGTTGTGTTCTTGCTTCATCTCTGTTCCTATATACCTTCAACTTTGTTGCTGCCTTCATACTAAAATGCCTTATCTTCTTCCTTTTTGGTTTGCTTTGCTTTGGTGAGGACACTTATTGATCCATAGAAACATTATGGCAGGGGCAGCCTAACCTGAGCTGTTTTTAGACTACAAATCCAAGCTGTAATTTATTTTGACTGGGGATAATGGGAGTGGTAGTTCAACAACAGCTGGAGAGCCTCAGATTGGCTACCCCTGCTTTTAGGAACTGTGAGTTCAAAGACACATCTGCTGATATTCAGGCTGCAAATAAACTATATAGGCTATTATGACAGTATTCCTGGACTAACCTTAGGCCTATACATAATGTGCATTTCTCTCATATAACACAATTGTGGTTTTCTAAGATTAAAAAAAACAGCCAATAAAAACTGGATGTTGAGTGAACTGATTTTTAGAAGTTTGGGCATTCTTCAGCCTCTTATATTTCCTTCATATCTATGCCATACAGACAATGGCCTTTTCTTTGGAAACAACTCAATATCCATTTGGAAGAAAAATAAGGCTTTTCAAGGCAATCTCATATGCAGTAGCGGGTAAGTGAAGTACACATAATTCAACAGGCATTCCAAGACGTATTCAGCTTGGTCAGGGAAATTACCTTAGCTATGGCATTTTGTGACTCACGCAGAGAGGAAATAAGCCTGAGGTCAGTGTACAATCCAAAAAGCTGCATTTGGCAACTCCTGTCTTCCACCAGCATTTAAACCACAAATGTATATGTGGCAACTTGTTCCACCCGAAATGTCATCATACAGACTACAGAAAAAGTTTCCATTTAAGATGAATAGTTCATGAAATAGGAGTCGGACAAGAGATCCACAATATCAGGCCTTCAGTGAACGCTTCCAGATGAACTGACTAAACTCTATCGTTCATACAATGAATGGATAATTCACATCATATACATCTGGAACTGAAACTTCTAGTAATAGCTAACCATTCCACTGAATGTACATTTTAAAAAATTTATTTCAGTGGTTCCATGAGAGTCCTGTTGCTGCACCCAGACTGAAGCCAAAGTAAAACCTGTAAAGTGGGCAGGTAATGAATGCAAAAATATTATCTTATTTCACTCCTTGTTTATTATTAGTAATAGTTACCTTGTATATCACATTTCCTACAAAAACATATGCAAAGGAAAGGACTGATGTGTTTTTCCAGCAAATTATACCTAGAGAACTAACAACAACTAGTACATAAGTAAAGATAACATATGGAAGGGCAACAATACCCGGGATGGGTTTAAAAGGAAGCCCCACCCAGGAATTCTTGAATTACTTTGCTCTATTTTTTGTACAATAAATTTGGGGAAGGGAGACCCAGCCCTTTCCCCTTGGGTGCAAGCATGCACTATCTGGCATTACTCATGAGAAGAACCATCCTGGAGTACACAGGGATTGGGCAGAATCGTTGTTAAAGTGTAATGATGCCCCTTCTCCCCAAGACTACACTCTGGAGAGTGAAAGGCCATGGAAACACTAATGAGGGCCAGACAGCAGATGCTACCCAACCTGGTTGCACAACACAAGCAAGCTGCGAGGACAGGTACCCTGGTAACAACTTCCTTTGTCTTGGTGACTGCTGTGAAGAAGCAGGCCAAGCAGGCCCTCTGCCATTTCTGTCAGTCATTGGAATATATCCATGTTTGTTTTTGCCCTGTACAGTGACCCTACTTTCCTAAGATCGCCAATAATTGAGTTTCCCCTCTCCCTTAGTTCTCCACAGCAGCTGATCTGCATTAGGGGTGTGTATGGAACCGGCTGGTCCAGTTCGGTTCGAGTCTAGACCAGACCTGAACTGGACCAGGCCAGTTTGGTCCAGCACCCCTTCGAAACCCCACCCCCACCATGGTTCAGTCCGGTCCGGGGGAATCACAAATATATATATATATATATATATATATATATATATATATATATATATATATATATATATAAACTTACCCCCTTCGGGCACGGGGGGGGCTTGTTGGAGGTGGTGGTGGTTCACGGAGGTTCCCCCTCCCCCACTGGCCTCACTTCGTGCCCATAACAGCCATCCAGCCGGCTTTTCGGCCTTTTCAGTCCTTCCCCCTCTGGCGTGGTGGCCGTTTTGGAGGCCACTGCTCCTGTGCAATTGGCCTCTGCATGGCCTGGGTCTCTGCAGGCACAGGCCCAATTTCACAGGCGCAGCAGCCTCCAAAATGGCCACCACACCAGAGGGGGATGGACCAAACGGGACGAAGAGCCGGCTGGATGGCCAGTATGGGCAGAAGGGAGGCTGGCGTGGGAGGGGGAACCTCCGCAGACCCACCTGCCATCTCCAACAACTCCCCCAAAGAGGGTAAGTAAAAATATATATATTAAAAATAATGTTCGCAACCCCCCCGAACAGTCGGGGGGGGGGTTGGTCCAGGGTTGGACCGAACAGGGGATGTTCAGATGTTCGACATCAAACCTGTGTGGACAACCCTAATCTGTATATGCCGCAATGCCAGTCCAAACCCAGGATATTCGAATGAGAGTAAAGATCTATCCCTGGTCCTGGTGTTTCCCTTGCCTGCCCAGACACATGGATTGACCACTACTCCTTGGGAGAATAAAAGGGTTGCCTGGAGAGGAGGGAGTCACGGTGCACAAGTTCTATTATTTACCAGAGATAATGGGGCGCCCACACAAGCTGGGTCCCTTTATTTGGGTAACCTAACTCATGAGAGCACAGTCCGACAGAGGACCAAAGATCTTGGAGCCTCTGGTTCTCCAGTGGACTGGCCCCTTCATGAGAGGGCTAATTCCCAGTCAGCAAGGCAATACATGGGGAGAGGTGTGCTTGGGAGTTCCTCGTCTGCTTTGCTGGGGTCTACCTTTGCAAGAGCATCCTTCATCACTGTGTACCAGACCCGAGGATCCTTTGCCTTCCTTCATATTCATATTCCCTCCTAGGAAGTCATCATGATCCCTTCCTGGAAAAATAGTGCCCCTCAACATCCCCCCATTGCCAGAAATTGTGCTTCTGCAAGACTATTTTGGTCCGGGGCTCTTACAAGGGTGGTGGTGCAATTACTATCAAAATAAGGCTTGCATGCATTTAAAGGGAGTTAAATGCCCTTTTCCTTCTGAAGGTGGGTGGTCCATTCTGAAAAAATCGATCATGCATGGCATGATTGTGGCCAATGGTTGCTGCCCTGCAGATGTTCTGATGCCTTGCCCACAGTCTGGCGACACAAGTGCTATGGAGCTTGCTGGGATGCAGACTCAGCAGATTAGGAAGAGGGAGTGGCTCCCCTACCCTGAAACTAGAGGTTGCTGGGTTATGGTTGGATGACTGTCTACAATGCCATTCATGGTTACAAAAATTAAGCTGGGGTTCATCTACCTGCGTTTTAGCGTTACAAGCAAATTTGCCTGTGTGTTTGTTGTGTACTCTCCAGCTCTTCCTAAAGGCCATACTAAACCTTGCTGAAGTCTGGGAATCTCTTTCTTCACAAAAATCTAGACTGGGTCCACAGTGCATAGGAATGTGAGGATGAATCCTTTCACATCGTTTCCCAAATGAAACTCCTTTCCCCAAGCTTCAATTTGCTGCAAATAGCACCAGGAAAGTGAGTTAACCCAATTTCCTTGCATGTCACAATCAACCTCCAGGTCATCCCTCCCACATACTTTTTGTTAAGAAAGAAATATGTTAGTTTTAAGCACACAAAGGAAAAAATGCTTTTAATGTAACGTGTGATTTGGCCTTAACGGAGACAATGATGGTAGTTCATTTCATTTCCCGAGGAGTTTTCAAAAATGAAAGCAGAGATGAAAAGATATTCTATATAACTGGGTGATCCAACCCATGCTTTTAATTCTCACAGGGGAGATGCTCAACCCCCACTTTTTTAAAAAAACATTATAGAGAAAGCACAAAACAGAAATGGCAACTTACCTTTTTCAGTACCGTATGCACAAGAGCACTCACAAAATTGTGTTTCATCTCATGGAAGTGCAGTAACAAGCATGTATCATCATGTACATGTGTGTTTGAAAGTGTGGATGCATGTTCTTTATCTGGATTGATGTTTGGGGAAATCTTTCTTACCACTCCCAAGTTCATACGAATGACCAAAGTACCCTAGGATGATATGGGACATATGGGTAGCTTTCCCTCCTACCTTGCCTCCACACAATCACTTCTACATACAGTAGGTTTTCCTCTTTTCCTTTCTTCCACACAACCAAACACTGGGAAGCGAGACTACTCCCAAACCCAGGTAGAACACAGTTTTTGATTGTGTGAATGACCTCCATGCCTCATTTCTCTCTTTTAAACAGAACCATGCTGAAAATATGGTGTGTGTGTGGGTGTGTGCTATGGGTAGATGAAGCCACCTAATGGCGCAGCAGGGAAATGACTTGATTAGCTAGCCATTAGCCATTAGCCATTAGCAAGAGGTTGCTGGTTCGAATCCCCGCTGGTATGTTTCCTGGAATATGGGAAACATCTATATCTGGCAGCAGTGATATAGGAAGATGCTGAAAGGCATCATCTCATTCTGTGCGGGAGATGGCAATGGTAAAGCCCTCCTGTATTCTAGCAAAGACAACCACAGGGCTCTGTGGTCACCAGGAGTCGACACCGACTCGAGAGCAGACTTTACCTTTATGGGTAGATAGGCAAAATGTCGCAAATCAGAGGATATTTAGAACCAGAGGAGAAATGGCTATCATTATTTAATGAGCCCTTTCTCATGACCAGTGAGAAAGGGCAAGAGGGTTAGTGGGGAGAAAGCCTCAAAAAGCTTACTTCCCGGCAGACGAGCAGGTCCTTCCCTCTGGACAGGCGGAGTGCCTGTCCAGGTGATTATCGCCTGCTGCCGGTTGCTCTGAGAGTTGGGGTGCCAGACACGTCTCCCTGCATCACCTTGCCTCCCCTGAGCTCCCATAATGCACCATGTGAGTGCACTAGCGCATTATGCGCATCCCACCTCCCCTCCCTCGAGCCAACCGGAAGTCCCACAGTCACAGCCACAGCTGGCAGATGATTAAAACGAACGGGGTTAAGAGAGCACTTGCTCTCCTTTCCTCAGTTTAGTGGGAGGTAGGCAGATTTGTTACCGCAGTGTCACCAGGATTGGGCCCAATCCCAGGCATACGTACATGCGTGCAAACCAGGCTGGGCTTCCTTAGCCCGGTATTACACATGCTTGTGAATAGCGTTAATGTGTCATTTACCATGCCATTCAAATTTGGAACTACATTAAACAGGAACCACTGCGCTAGACATAAAAAAAAGGTGAAGTGTTTCACAGAATAGTGGTTAAAGACCTTGGCTTTTGGATATAGTTGTCTTTCAGTATTTTGCTCGTTATTACAGTGTAATGCTTAAAAAGTTCACTCTAAAGGTGCTCCATGGAATATAACTAGGAGCCTTTTTTCACGATTGGAGAAAGGGCTCAAAATGGCTGAGAGGAGGAAGCCTTGAAATGCTTTCCTGCCCGCAGACGATCCTCTCTCCCTTGCAATCCCTGGGCAGATTGCTCTCCCTGCGTGGATCGCTTGCCCAGACAATGGCTGGCTCCTGTGGGCAGCAGGGTTTTTCTGAGACTGGGAGACCCCCAGAAATCCTATAGTAACTGTGCGAGTGTGCAGTGCATTATGGGGAACCTCCCGATGCTGGTTGGGAGGCTACTTGTGTGTAGGTGCCGCACAGAGCCGACACATGATCCATTAGCCTGGCTAACAGCTGGGGCACCTAACAGAGCTTGCCGCCGTGCTGCCGCTAGGTGCTGTGCAGCTCCCAGCAGTTCACACATGCTGACAAAACCAGGCTGGGCTTTCCTAGCCTGGTTTTGCCTGCGTACATGAATAGCTTCAAAGAGTCCTACTGGATCAGACCAATAGTATATCTAGGCTAGCAACCTGTTTCCCACATTGGCCAAACAGATGCTTCTGGGTAGTCCACAAGCAAAGCATGAAGGTGATACCCAACAGCAGGTGCCTCTGATGTTGGAGGTGTGACTTAGCTGTCATAGCTAATACCTGCTGATAGTCTCCTTTTAATTCACCGAAGCCAATGAATAATTAATAATTAAGGAATTAAGGAATAATTAGGGATGTGCAAACAGGTTCAATGTCGAACATGCTCGGTTTGACGGTTCAGGGTCAAACTAAACCACCCCCTGTTTGGTCCGAACCTGGACTGAACTTCCCCGGCCATTTGAGGGGTTCAAGTTTCTTCTTCTTCTTTAAATTACTTTTTTAAAAAACCCTTACCCCCTCTGGGGGAGTTGCTGAAGGTGGCATGGGTGGGGTTCGTGGAGGTTCCCCTCCTGCCACTGGACTCCCTTCTTGCCCAAACCGACCCTTTCAGCTGGCTCTTCGGCCAGTTCAGGCCTTCCCCCTCTGGCATGGTGGCCATTTTGGAGGCTGCCGCACCTGCACAATTGTCTCCTGTGTGGCCTGGGTCATGCCAAGATTTTAATATGGATGGTAGGGATGCAGTACAGTTACATTAAGCCAAGACTACCCCACTTTACTTGAACTTTTACATTTTTATACCACCCAAAACACAAGTTCTCTGGGCGGTTTACAAGATAATAAAAACAATCAATAAAAAGATTAATGTATTTCAACAATTAAAATTTAAAACAAAACTATTAAAACATGATTAAAATAGCATTCCTATTTTTTTTAAAGGTGAGAAATAACTATTCATAATGTGGGAAGCTTTGGAATTGCTTCTCATAACATCCTGTTTACCAAAATGCTGTACTATATGTCCTTCTTTTGATCAAATAGCTAGCACCATCACTATCCTCTCCTCTCAACTTCTTTGTTTAGCTGTCCGTACTGCTCAGTATGTGATTTCCATGCTAGTTCTCAGGCTGTCTTCCGACAGTGCTTTCCTTCCATTCTGGTCTTTTAGCTTCAGAAGTTATCAGTATCCTAACACAGCTTGCAGACATCATTCATTATAGTCAGAAATGTCCTTTGCCTCCATTAGGTTTAATAATTGCTGTTGGTGTGCGGATATCCTTAAGCCTCCATATTTCCCATGGAGTTTCAAGCTCTCTTGTACTTACGTTTCTGCAGGCTGCTTTGAAATAGAATGGGAAGGGCAGTTCTAACCTTTCGATTTATTTTCTCTCCTTAGCTTGCTGGCCCATATATGAATTGTCTGGATCTGCAGTGAAAATTATGAAAATATTCATATTAGATTTAATATGTAATGAAACAGTGGAATCGAAGCCTTTCTGAATCTTTAAAATATCCCTACTTTCTGGGGCTCATTGCACAGACAATTATGACAAAATGTTGTTATTTTCCCTGTGTGATAATATCAACAAATAGGCACAAGTAATTAAAAATACAAGCTTCTGAAGCTTTTTCTAACTTGGGGGGGGGGCGCGGGGGAAGCTTTAGCACATTAGTGACACCTGGATAAGTCCTTGAAGAGTTGTTGATGAAATGGGTTCATTTTAGGAAACTGTATTTCTCAGGCTATTATAAATTTATGAAGATTGATAAAATAATAAAATGCACACTTCTGAGATGAAATGTAGGCCAGAAAGACAAATCTTTGCAGGCTGTGAGTTATTCCAATTAGAGAGAGCTAATAAGCAATTTTCTAAGGCTAAGCTGAATCTCTTCCTTGACTTGAGTGCAGTTTTGTTAGGAGAATAGCCTCTTATTATGTGTACCTTAAATAAAAACCATGACAGTAAGTCAATCTTGACTTTTCTCCACTAATGAACCATGTGAACTTTGATCAAAATATAGGAGCTTAGCAGAGACTGTGATAGATGACACACAACCCAATTAGTTTTCTAGGTGGCAGAGATGAAAAAAAAAAAATCCAGTCACATCTTATTTTGACACGTTTGATCAGTTGGGATGGTTCGTATCAGAAATGGCATGCTTCTGTGAGAACCTAAAATAATCCTCTTTTACTATCTAAGCATAAATGGGTTAATGATATAGAAGTGAGTGATTTCCCACTTTTAAAGCCAGATCACACTGTTGGGACATGGCTGGCCCCAACCCATGGCTTGGCTGGGTGCACTGAGGGTACAACCTGACATCCTAAGCAGGGAACCTCAGCCATTTATATCAGCTGCTGGTGAAGCCTGGGATGCTGGCCAGTGGGCATCCCCTTTTAAGAGCAGGAGGCCTCCGACCTCTTCCCTGAGGTAGCAAACCCTTGCAAGCAGGGAACTCCACCCAGGGTTTATTCTAAGCTTCCTCTCATCTTCACATGCATTCAGTGCAGGCCCCCACCAATGTGTGATCACCTCCCAAACTTTTTCTAAATGAAAAAAAGAAAGACAAATGCAAGAGAAGGAAAGGAAAATGAGAATGAATAGAAAAATCAAGAAAAAGAGACAGAGACGGAGAAGGGAAGGACAGATAGGACAAAAAGAGAAGGAAGGAAAAAGAAGGTGCCTTGCAAAGAATGGATTAGATTATCTCCCCAGACTACAGTTGATGACTGGGACTTTCTCTCATATAATTCTACAATTGTTCTGAAAGAAAAAAGGCAAAAGAGGAGCCAGTGCTTTCATTGGCTCTCAGACTGAAACAGCCCTACTAAGCTATTCCCTATACATTTATTCTAAATAGGCTGTACTAGCTAGTCTGCTTACATGATTGGCATGGCTTCTAGTTCATCTAATAATATAGACTAAGTCATTCTTCTAGAGTTACATACACCAGCAGGAAATCTAACAATATTAACGTGGCTTGCTACTTGCATGCATAGTAAATCTGTACTGCTGTTGAGGCAGTACATGCTGTTGAGGCAGCACATGAACCCTGATCCTTATTAAACCCCACTATTCTCAGCTACACAAACACCTAGTTACCACTGCACAATTCCCCCCTCTGTACAACATGTGACCAGCTGCACATTAGAATAAACCCTGACTCCATCCATTTATTTTATTTACTGTTCAGTTTATATATTTATATTAACAGCATGGCTAAAATCTGCCAGCCCCATAAGGGCTGACGCCCCGGATGCAAGGTACTATTTAAAACAGAGTTGGTCAAAGTTGAGGGGCTACCAGAGGAAGAGAGCTTCGTCTTGCTGGCATGCCTGTGATTCTGAGACTGAGACCAGCCACTGCAGGAGCAAGGAGGCGCTTCACATGACACGTGTGAAGCACCTGAGGTTGTTCACATGGCAGGACAGTGGGTGGTGGTGGTGGGGAAGGCTGGATAAATTCACATTCCCCCAAGACAAGCAATTTTTTGTTTTGGGAGTGTGGACCGCGCTCCCAGACGAGCAGCACTGCATGGTGCAGCACACAGCTCTGGAGGCTGGGATGATATGTCCCGGCCTCTGGGAATCCCACAATGCACCACGTGACACATGCAATGCATTGGGGAATTGCCAGCTTCTGTTGGTAGCTCCAAGGGTCGGGGTGCCGGGACACATCGCCCCAACCCCTGGAAGTCCCATTATGAAACATGCAAATGTGCAGTGCATTATGGGAATCTTCCCCTCCCCAAAGCCAGCCGGGAGCCCCTCAGTCTGCCAGCCCCAGCTGGGGCTAGCAGACGATTGGTAAAATGGGATTAGGCTTAGCTTGTTCTCCTAAGCCCATTTAAGAGGGTGACTCTGGAGGCAGGTTTGCTCCTGAGGCACTGCCAGGATCAGGCACAATCCCAGCAGTACACATGCACAGGCAAAACTGGGCTGGGCTTCCTTAGCCTGGTTGTGCCTGGTTGTATGACTAACTTCATAGGCTTGTCCAGTAGGGAGCTGCAAGTTGAGTAGGGACTACCACATATGGTTAAAAAAAGGCACAATCCTCAGAGGATCCAAAGGCCTGCAAAAGAAGGTCCCTAGAAAGCTTCGGTGAGTCTAGCTGGTTGTTTGATAAGCCTATACATATTAATTTCAGATTATAGGAAGAGGGGACAGTAACATCAGACTGTATAATTGTCAATAACAGCCAAGAAAGATTAAGATATAGAACTGTGAGATTCCAGATTTTGGTTGCACCTTATTGGGAAAAGAAACACTCTCAAACAACCCAGCAACTATGAAAAACCCTTAGTTTGGGGAAATATGAGCAAGTCTATGTAATTTGTTTTGCAAATTCTGCTATGTGATTGTGTTAAGAAAGATAAACTTTGAAGTACAAACTTATTATGTAAATGTTGTTATAATTGTGATTATAATTATAAAATTTAAAGGAAAGGAAATCCCACGAGGCAGGATTACACTGTCTTTGTAAAAGAAACAATCCATTGTGTATAGAAACTGTTATAATAGCAAGTACTAGAGTGAGAGTTTTATCAGTTTCCACCGTTGGGTTAACTAACATCAGTGAGGTGAAGCATAAATACAATAATGCCAGGTTGTGTTGTGCAAAAGTGCCACATTGGAGTGCAGGAAGTGTTGTGATATGTACACCTAGATTCTAGTGAAAAAGTTTTGAAACAAATGTTCCAGCTATTTTGTAATACTGTACAGAATATTGTACAAGATTTCCTACTATACCAGCTAGCCTGCATTGGACTACCTTTTGTTGTATGACAATGTAATTAAGGCATAATTCAACCCCTAGCCCTCAATTATTGTAATATTGAAGTGCCAACTACAGTGGATATATTCATTATTTATTAATTAAGATATTTATACTCTGCCCCTCCAGCAAAATTATCCTATCTATCTATCTATATCTCTCTTAGGCGTACCCCTCGCTAATTCCATGTGTTGCAGCTCTCACGAGAGTTCGTGAGCAAGCTGCCAACAGGGGAGAAAATGGCAAGAGCAACAGCGGCAGCGGGTGGGGGAAGAAAACAGCAGCAGGCGGGTGGGAGGGGGAAGAAAGTGGCTGTGGTGGCAGATGGGCTAGGAAGGAAATTGGCATCAGCAGCGGCAAGCGGGGGAAACTAGAGGCGCAGATGCTGTGCACCCGGCCCAGCTAGTTTAAGATAATATACATATACTGTACATTGTATATTCACACATCATGCATGCTCCATGATATATTGATTTTTAAATATTAAGAAGGAATATAAATCAAAGGACTGAGATTGCTAATAGCTTTCTTCACTTGAGCTTTTACACTTTCTTCTTTCTCATGGAAACATCATACATTAAAGATATGCCATACATCTGATAATCAGGTTTTGGGAGGTGTGTGTGTGTGTGTGTGTGTGTGTGTGTGTGTGTGTGTATATACTTATTCAAAGGCTAGTAGTGACAGCAAATTATATGGTGATCCCTGTGGCACTTTCTCTTCAATTAATGGGAAACAGTGGGTGGTTTCCACCACATAGTCTACACTACCGCAGATCTGAAGTTAAGTATTGTAGATCACTTTGATCTTTAGTCAAAGATGGTAGTATAGCATTATGTAAAAAGCTATTTTAATTGCTGGATAGACTACACCTAGATTTTACTAATGGGAGGTCCATGTTTCAATATAGCTCTGTTTTTCTTGTGGTTCTATGGAAAAGAAGCATTTAACCCTGACTTGTAGAATTGGATGGCATGAATTAATTGACTGACACTGAAAAATGGGGAAAAGATGACAGAGGTAACTTAATCTGTATAACTTAATGAGGCTATTCATTCGCCCGTGCAAAACCGGGCTAAGGAGGCCCAGCCTGGTTTTGCATGTGCGTGTGTACTGCGGAACCATGGCAGCAAACCCTCCTATGAAGCCTCCCTTTAAAATGAGGTCAGGTGAATGAGCACTCTCCTA
The DNA here is from genome assembly GCF_027244095.1 of Hemicordylus capensis. Taxonomy (NCBI): domain Eukaryota; kingdom Metazoa; phylum Chordata; class Lepidosauria; order Squamata; family Cordylidae; genus Hemicordylus; species Hemicordylus capensis. The sequence continues at coordinate 316,668,658 of NC_069659.1, read as the reverse complement.
ACCTCGTTTTATGGCTCTTCTATCAGCTGCAGCTGACAGACTGCGGTGCTCTTGGGGAGGGGGGAGTCTTCATAATGTACCGTGCTTTGTGTGGTGCATTATTGAAGCTCCGGGAGGTGGGGCAATGTGTGGTGGTGTCCTGGCGCCCCAACCCCCAGAGTTACTGGCAGTAGCTGTGCTTGTTTGGGCAGGCAATCCGCCCACCCAAGGACAGCACACTGATCACGTGCGGTGGGGTAAGCTCTTTAGGGTTTCTCCCCGTAAACCCTGTAGCCCTTTCTCACTGCTTATGAGAAAGGGCTCAATCTATGTCTAAATATGTAACTGTGTAAGATCTTTGAATCTTTATCATTTTTTCATTCCCCTTTGAAGTGATACAATACGTACATAACAGTAGACGTACAGCCTGCTAACTGAGCAAAGAGGCTCCGTTTTAGTGGTGATTATCTTTATTGAGCAGGGGAAAAGCAACTGGCCCTCTCCAACTCCAGCACAGCATCCCTCCCGTGGCTGTTGTTGGTGACTAATATCCTATGTTTCTTATTTAGATTGTGAGCCCTTTGGGGACAGGGAGGCATTTTAGCCATTTTATGTATTTATTTACCTTATGTCTATGTAAACTGCTTTGGGAAACTTTTGTCGAAAATCGGTATATAAATATTTGTTGTATCCGTATTATGTACTCAGAAGAGCTGAGATAAAATTAGTCATATTAGTCATAAGCATCAAAAAGCTTATTTCTCTTTTGATTATTTTTTGGTCACTGGCTATGAAAATATTTATCCAGCCCAATGCCCGCCCACCCACACACCCTCATAGCTTTGCTTACCTTCGCCAGCATTGTCACATAATCAAATCTTCTTACATAGTGTCATGTCATCCCTCTTATACAGTTGATTGGGTGTGATGATCCATGTAACAGACCCAGGAAACACTTTCTTCATACTTCATTGGCTTTGCCCTCACTGATGTCGTCATTTGGCCAAATAGAATGTAATATCATTATGTCATGCTGTTCAATACATCATCTTAATTTGACTGAGATTGTCCTGTATCGAATACAGAAAGGAAAAAGAAGCAGTAATCAGAAGGGAAATTAACTATGCTGAAGCAGCAGCAGAATGGCAACAGAAGGACTGAAAGGGGACAAAAAGGTGAACATATTCAAAAGTGGAGAGTTTTTCAGGGAAATATTGCTACTCTGCTTGAAATTGCTACTCTCCTTTTTTTTTTAGCACACACACACACACACACACACACACACACACACACACACACACAACCTGAAGCAACAGCTTCAGTCCAGCCCTACCAGGTTGAAATAGGAATCTTACTGTTTTCACATATTATGTGGATTATTATATTACTAGCCGACCCCGCCCAGAGCATCTGTGTGCTCTTTGGGGCTGGCAGTTACTTCTCCCTCCTCCCCACCTTCTGCCCCAGTCTCCATGTCCAGGCCCAGCTGCCTCTCCTCCCCACCGCCACTTCTGCCCCCCTCCCTCCCCCCCCAGGCCTTGCCTCCATGACTGGGCTGGGCCCGCTGCTGCCTCTGGCCTCCATGGCCGCCCACCGCTGCCACGGCGACCAATCCTCCTGGGTGTGCCTCAGCCAATCAGGCGTGTCCGCCGCCCAGCCAATCAGCTGGGAGCCGGGACACACATTCTAAAGGCACACCCAGGAGAAATAAATATATAGATATTACATGAATTATATTATTATGATTTAATATCTCTAAAAATTCCCAAAATATACTAGCATTCAAATAGCAACAGTGCACTGTACTGACTGTAGGCATAATCTAAAAAGTTAATGGGGCGATTCTCACGATCAACAAAATTCGGGCTAGCGGAGGCTAGCCCAATTTTTTTTTACCGTAAGAACCACTGGGCTTGCAGCCAAGCCAGATGGTTCTTGAGCGGGAAACCCGCTCGAGAACCCCTGCTAAAAAGCAGGTTTGCAGAGCAAGTGCTCCAGCAAACCTGCTTTTTAGGAACATAAGTAGCCATGGCGTGCCTTCGCGCCATGCCTACTCACGAGTAGACCCACCCCGGCCAGGAGGCGAAAAGCTACCTCCTGGCTCCGGGGGTCTCCCCAATATGGCCCACGTGGCCCCCGCTCCCCCACCCAGTGCCGGCTCCATCACGGAGCTGGCCATCGTGTGAGCGGTGAGAGCTTAGCTCGCTCTTCCTGCTCACTGCCCCAAACCAGGTCTCACTGATCCTGAGACCCAGTCCAATGAATGCAATACATACATTAGAAACAAATCGAGGTGATTCATACGAGCCACAGAAACTGGGCTAAGGGAGCCCAGCCCAGTTTCTGGAAGCCTGCCTTAATGCTCTGTCCCCCAATGAGGTTAGCAGAGCAAGCACTCCGCTAACCCCATTTTTTTGGTCGTGTGTCTGCTGTGGCTACCCAGGCACACTCGGGCAGGGGGGGAGAAGGGAGGGGGTCCCCACTGCACACCTGTGTGGTGCATTACTAGGGCTCCAGGGGGTGGGGCATTGCACGGCAGCACTTCTCTGCACCCAAGCCCTGGAGCCGCTGGAGAAGCCATGGCCGGACTCAGGAGAGCCTAAGCGAAGCCACTGCTCATCTGGGTGGCTGATCTGCCCACCCAGCAACGGGCTGGTGATCATCTGCAGGGACAGCAGGTCGAATCTGCTCTCCTCGCTTCACATTAATCATGTGAAGAGCCTCATTTAGTGTATTTCACATGGTTTGTGACCTATATGAATATTAATATTGGGGCCACCCAATGCTCTCATGATTTGTCCCACTCCCAGAGCAGGCAGCACGGTGGCCGCCTGTGATTGGGCCTTCTGGGAATGAATGGAGCTTCATGGCCATTGGTGCAGCATGCTCCCTCTCAGAGGCAGTCCTGTTTTGGTGACCTCCCTCTCCCTCCTTCCCTGGGTATAGAACAAGCTCCACCTGGTTGTCCTTTTGGAGGTCAAATAGGAATTGTTGGCACTTGACCAGACTGGCATTGTGTGGAGTGCTTTTTAACCTTCTGCACCCCTATTGGGTTAGTTAGCTAGGTCACAATGGGCAGGGGTAGTGTTGGGGGAGTTGGGGGTTTACACTGGTAAACCCAGGGGCTATTTAATTCAGAAGAGTGGAATCTGTCCTTAGAGGCTATGCAGCTCAGGGGCTACATTTCACACTCACACCTGCTTCAAGGACTTCACAACTTGAAAGGCTGTGAGACTTGGGGGCATGAAGTCCACAATAAGGGCCCTGACCCCTTGGGGTTGGCTATGAGGGGCAGGTATCAGCACTGCTCTGATGCCAGGTTCTGAGCCCATCTGGTGTGAAAGGGATTCATTGTCCAACCTCAGGATAGGTTAATCCCGCATTACCTGGGGGTGAATTTTCCAGCAGCAAAATCCAATTTGAATGATCAAAATCGTCTCCCAAGTTCCAACCTTGCACAATAAGTACCTCCATTTATCTGGATTCAGCCTCAGTTTGTTTCCCCTCATCCAACCCATTACTGCCACCAGGCAGGCATTTAGGGAGGTTATGCCTTCTCCCCAAGATGTTGACATGGAGAAAAGTTGTGGCCCTTTCTCCCAAGTATTGGTTTCAGTGTTTTTTTCAGGTGCTGTGCTGTTGGATGTCGAGACAAATTATAAAGTAAGAGAAACTGAAGGTTAGATGACAATCTTTCTTGCTTGACATGCTAATTTTCCAAGGTCAGGGGGCTTTTTATGTGCCTCAACATTTAAACATACTATCCTCAGTCCAGGAAGTCTATACAGTGAGGCTCTACACACGATCTGTGTGTAGAGCCTGTGAGGGTTCTGCGGGGAGAGCGGGCTTAGCCTGCTCTCCTGGCAGACGAGCAACCGCTCATTGCTGGAAGGCCGGATTGGCCACCTGCACAACTACTGGGTCTGTTACGGAGCTGGTAGGGGCTGCAGGGATTGGGGGCCACTTGGCCCCTCGAAGTCCCAGGATGCCCACGCATGTGCGCAGGGCATCCTGGGGAGACCCCTGACACTGGGAGGCTCATTTTAGCCTCCTAGAGGGGGTATCCTCATGAGTTGCCATGGTGTGGAGCTGCGCTGTGGTGACTCACAGTCAGGAAAACAGTGTTAGCGAAGTGCTTGCTCCACTAACCCCTTTTAAGGGGAGGGCTTCTTTGGTGGGCTAGCGGACAGAGAACCACCCGGCTCGCCTGCGATGGGATACTCCATGTGATAGAGTTTGTATGTGGTAGAGTTTTCTCACAATGGGAGAAAACTGGGCTGGGCTCCTTTAGCCCGGTTTTCTTCCATCGTGAGAATAGCCTCAGTAGCAACTGCTTTTTCTGAAAGCACACATATTGGCCCTTACAAATTCAGAACTGGGGTTATGCATTTGAGGTAGTTCACTGTGTTTATAAATTACTAGATTTAGCTACTTTGACCTTTGGTACAGTTCTATTTTGGTGAAAGGTTATTGCTGCTAGGTTCACTTATATTTAAGGAGCTTATAATAGACTATGGATTGCCTGCCAGACTTCCTGAATTGATAGCTTCTGCTCATAACACATATGCCTCAAATGAAACACCTATACATTTGTATCACTTGCTTCCAAATAGGTGATGGCTGAAAGTGGTCTCCCACAACCATGATGTTTACAGACCTTATCACATGCAGTATCATTATGTTGGAGATATTACTGCTCCCACTGCATATCAATGGTAGATTCTGGGGGCACTGGATATTACTATTACATGATGTTGATTCTTTATCACATGGTAAGACCTCATACTTGCCTTAGAGATCCTCCCCTGAATTTGAGATGTTCACGAACCGAGGCTTGTGCACAGGCTCAGTGCCAAACTGGTTTGGGTGAGGTCCAAACTTGTTCAGTGTCGTTGGAGGTGGGGGAGCAGTGAGTGGGACCTTTAAAAAGGAGGACAGCAGGTCCTTACTTGCTCTCCAACCCGCTTGCAGCATCCTGCTGTGATGGTGCTACCCCCATGTGCGTGCCGGCGGCACGCACATGACTTCTATGCATGCACGAATGCCATGTGCAAGCTGGTGCCACATGCGGGTTCTTGGGGGGAACATGAACCTTGGTTTGTGCACATCCCGACCCTGAATGCATACAGTCAGACCACTGGTGCATTTAGCTCGGTGTTGTCTACACAGATGGGCAGCTGCTTCTCCAAGGTTGTAGGCAGGAATCTCTCTCAGTCCTATCTTGGAGATACTAGGGAGGGAACTTGGAACCTTCTGCATGCAAGCATGGAGGTGCTCTTCCCAGAGCGGCCCCATCCCCTAAGGGGAATCTCTTACAGTGCTCATCATGTAGTTTCCCATTCAAATGCAAATCAGGATGGACCCTGTTTAGCAAAGGGGACAATTCATGCTTGTACCACAGGACCAGCTCTCCTTCCCAAACCAGCTCTTCTAAAAACAAAAACAGAAACAGCATTTCTCTTCAAGCGTTTTGTTATTGTTAATTTTAAATTTTCTGCTGTCACTGCTTGTTTTCTATTAGGCATATCAATATCATCATCATCATCATCATCATCATCATCATCATCATCATCATCAATAAATTGTTAAGTGATCCTTTCCACCTGCATCCCTCATATAAGATTGGCCAGATTTACACATGGCTGCAGTGTTCTGAACTCTCCCAGTCCCAACTACCTTCATTGTGGTCCAAACAGCCCTTGAGCTTTGAATAGTAGAAAAAGCTGTTAAAAAGCAGTAAGAACAAAAGAAAAATGAGTAGCCTTCATACCAGTACACAGGAAATAACCTGATCTGTTTGGGACAATATGGATTTTTGTTTCTTGTCCATTTCCTTGTCTGTTTCCTTGTCCATCTCTCCAGCAGTCGACTTTTTTCTTAACCTAATAGTTTTCAAAATCTACAGGCAGATATTTAAAGCATTTAATTTGTATACTACAGTACATTTTATTCCTCTGTGTCATTTACCTCTTGTGCCAAAGTTGAGTTTTATGCTCTTTCTTAACTACGGACATGGTGCATTGTAGTCTAGATTGCTTTATGTCATTAAATCCTTACATGAATACAACTGTAGTTTATTGGCATTTATTCTTCTAAAACTAAAAAATTTCTTTTATTTCAAGTTTGCTCAGGCTGATTTCTTACAACCATCACATCTGAGCAGCGTCTCTGAACATTTCTACAGGGGAGTTCTAATTGAACTGCCTTAATGCCTCATGACACACATGCATAATGCCCTACATCCAGACATGGTGTATGGTCCAGTGCTCACATGGAGCTCTGAAGAAGTGAGCTCTCCTTATTTTCTTCTATACATACAACAGCTTTGTGTGAGCAAAGGGAGAAGGTTTTCCCCCCAAATGAATGAGGACATTTGTGCACATGGATAACATCATTTGTCTCAATTTACATCCCAGCATATTACAAGAGCTCAGACAGGCTTATAATATATCGTTATCTCTTCACACAAACCTGATGTGGTTGAGTAGACTGAGAGACAATGACTTCCCAAGGCCATTCAGTAAGTCCCTTGACTATATGAAGATTTTAACACAGATCTTCTGTATCTGAACTGTCCATCAAAAACAACAGTTTTCTCTAAGTGCTAATAGCTATAGCAGTTATTCACTCCAACATCCACATGGTTCCCATGTTGCAAAGGTGACATCTGAAATGGGTCTGTGATGCACTTAGAAAAGGGTACTGCCTCTGAATATTAGGTTATCCCCAACCAAAAGACTCTGTTTTTGATATATTTTTAAACTTTTTATTTTCAAATCTTTGGAACAGCAACAGAGTTTCAAGGCAGGGGGGAAGAAAGAGAAGAAAGGTACTGCTGGAAAATACTTTGGACATATAAGACCACCAATGAAAACAATGGTTAAAATGTTTCTATGATTTCCAGAGTATATTACTTTTTTTTTTTTTTTAGTGTATGGCACTTACCACCTGTCTCAGATACTCATCTGACAGGTGTGTCATAATAAATAAATGGTTTTTAGTCTTTCTGGTCTATTATATGTTGTTTTGACTTTATAAATGTAAAGAAGGGAAGCAAGCATTCTACGAAGTAATATTTATATTGGGGACTCACACTGTACCCCTAATTTGCAATGAAATCTTATCCACTGCCATTCATTTCCAGGTTTTGTCAAATCACTCCTTTATGCATGGTTGTTTCCTCCTGTTCCAGTTTTTAACAACTACATATTTAGCTGCCATGTGGAGGAGTTCTACTAGGTCATTGTATGGAGTATGGAGAGGATTCTAGAATGGGGCCCCTGAGCAGGACCTGTTACGTATTTGATACATTGCATGACCCATGCCCAAAATATATGTTTCTTGGGCCATTCCACCAAATGTGGAAGTAGGAACCTTTCAAGCTGCATTTCAGCCAATGCGATGTTGAACAGGTTGGGTCAGCAGAACTGGAGTATAGTAGCACCACAAACACCTTGAGCACCATTTCTCTAATATTGAGTGATAGGGATCACAATGATTTATCCTTATTTATCTGTTATATCCCAGGAGGCTTTACACACAGGGCTTTTACTTCAAACACCTGAAAACCCATCTTTTCATCCAAGCTTTCTCAGCTTTCTAAATTTTGGGGATTTTAATATCTGGTTTATTTTAAAATTAAAAACCCGATTTCGGGATTTTAATTCACTGTAATTGTTTAATTGTTGTTTTAAAATGTTTTTTAATTGTTAATTGTTATATTGTTTTTTAATTTGTTTTAGCTCTTTACTGTTTTAGTGGTTTGTTTTAATTGTAAACTTCCCTGAGCCATTTTGGAAGGGCAGTATACAAATCAAATAAATAATAAATAATAATAATACATCTCCTCTGGAATGGAGCATGCCAGTCCACATATTATCTGCATTTACTCCGAAGTCCCTGTGGGCTACCAGGGACCAGTACAGACTGGACTCTGTTTTTCCCCAAATTTAGGCTCCACATTCTGTCTTAGACTAAAGTATGTCCGGCTTTTAAGAAACCCTCTATTTCCAGTGGCTTTCCAGACTCACACTTTCGTGGGTTTTTTAAATTTTAAAAAAAGTTTGTTGGGTGTATTTCTGGAATGGCAAGTGTCAGCAGAGGGCGCTGCTTGGCAATTCGTCTCACTGATTTTCCAATCTTCCACTAAAGGAGTTTGACAGAATCAGCTCCTTTCCTTGCAGTGAGCTCCCCTCCCTTGCCCCTCCCCTCCCTTTCTCTCTCTCCTGCCTTCCCGCAGTCCAGAGGCGGGCGGGCGGGGGGAGAGAAAGAAATGAGAAATGTGGGCTTCTTCTGCTTTTCTGAGCCTAGTCAATCTTGCTGAAATACATCTGTCAAACTACGGCTGTCAAACTAACAAAAAAGAAGAAGAAAAAGGTCTCCCGCCACTTCCTCCTCCTGGGATGTGATTAGCTGGATAAAAAACATGGACCTTGGATACTGGAGAGAAGAGATGGAGATTGAATAACTTTCTTTTACAACAAGAGAGAAAATTCTTTTGAGATGCAATGATGAACTGTTACATTTTTTTGAAAGAAATAAGATACCTGATGTTTCTATTTTTCCCCACAAGATTAATCCTTCCCAAGATACTTGGCAAAATATTAGAGAACTTCGTAAACAAATGGATCTTCTAGAATCCAAAGCGACATTTAGGAACATGACTTATGTGAAACAGATATATTTTGAGAAAGGTAATTAGCCAGATAAGTTGTTAGCATATCAGTTAAGAAAAGAACAGGAAAAGAGAATTATAGCATCAGTTTGGAATGGCAAGGAATTTGTTATGTCAAATCATGAAATGTCTGAACAATTCATACAGTATTATTCTAAACTATATAAAGAAGACAAGAAAGATCCTGAGAAAATCAAACAATTCTTAGAGGAAATACACTTGAAGTCATTCTCAGAAGAACAGAGGAGCTGTTTAAATAAACCTATTTCCAGGGATGAAACCAGGGCCGCAATAAAAAATCTTAAAAATAATTCACCGGGTTCGGATAGATTATCTTCATTGTACTACAAAACATTTCAGGACAAATTAATTGGACCTTTAACAGAAGTAATGAATGTGATATTATCTCATCACACCTTACCAGTTTCTTGGCAAGAAGCATTCATTTCACTAATTTATAAAGAAGGGAAAGACCCAACACGACCAGAATTATATAGACCTATATCTCTTTTAAATGTGGATTACAAAATTTTTACTTCAATCTTGGTGGCAAATTTCCTGTCTGAAATAGTCCATACTGACCAATCTGGTTTTATCCCGAAAAGACTCATGAAAGATAATATAAGATATGTCTTGAAGGCAATTGATAAAATAACCATGACACGCACAAAAGCAGCTATAATATTCCTAGATGCCGAAAAAGCTTTTGACAATTTGGAATGGACCTTCTTGTTCTCAGTGTTGGAGAAAATGAACTGTGGCCCTCTTTTTAATCCTGGATTTGTAGGATATATCAACAGCATTCAGCAAAAATTATTATCAATGGATCCTTGTCTTCAAAATGTATCATCAATAAAGGTACTAGACAAGGATGTCCGCTCTCTCCGTTGCTGTTCATACTTGCTCTTGAACCTTTGGCAGCTAAAATTAGACAAGAGCAGTGGATTCAAGGTATCAAAATAGGTGATAGTGAACATAAAATAAAACTATATGCTGATGATGTATTGCTTACTGTCACGCAAGTCAAAGACTCCTTGGATACATTAATGACACAGATACATCAGTACGGTTCAGTTTCTGGCTATACGATCAACAGAGATAAAACTCAGGTCATGCCATGGAATCTTTCAGAAGAAGAGACAGAATATTTCTCTAAAGTTTTAGGATTACAAGTAATGAAGAAGCCAATAAAATATTTGGCGATTAACCTTACAAAGAGCAATAAAGATCTGTTTAAGAATAATTACGTTCCAATTTGGAAATCAATTATGGTTGATCTGAATAGATGGAAGAGGCTGACTCTATCTTGTCTTGGAAGAATATCTGCAGTGAAAATGAACGTATTACCTAAGTTGAACTTTCTTTTTCAAATGATCCCTATAAAGATAGACGACAAGATATTGAATAAATGGCAGAGTCAGCTCAATTCATTCATTTGTAATTATTAAAAAACCAGGATTCGATTTAAGGAGATGCAAGATTCCAAAGAAAGAGGTGGTCTTGGAGTTCCTAACTTGAAACTTTACTATCATGCTAGTAGCTTGACTTGGATTTCGAATTGGATTTTATCCCCTTATGGAAGTTTTACTCGAATGGAGGAACTTGGTCTTACTAGAGGATTGCATAATTTCTTACGGATTTCTGGTTTGAGGAAAGATCTGGAGATACAACAACATACTATTCAACATAGTCTTTTTAAAAATGTCTGGGATAAATACCAGAAAAGAATAAGTCCTAGATTATCACCTTTGGCCTCAATACTGAATGTTTTTTTTCATGAAGAAGAATTTTCTTCTAAGTATAATTTTTGGTGAGGCAGTCTATACTCCAGACTTACAAAGTTTGGCCCAATATTTAGCTCTGGACAAATCAGTTTCTTCCTGGCAAACAACTCAGCAAGCATCCTGGCTACAAAAAGCTAATATCAGCTCAATAGTTCAGAAAGAGTTACAGTTACAGGGTGGGAAACTTAGAGATCAGACTGAACCTGAAGAATTAATCACCCGAAACACTGATCATTTATTAGGCAGAATTTATAAGCTATTACTGAAGTATGAAATGGAGACTGAGCAGATAAAATAATTTATGATAAAATGGATGCAGAACTTTAATAGATCGATCAATCTCTCTGATTGGGAATACCAACGGAAAAAGAATGTGAAATTTACTTTGTGTACCAATCTAAGGGAAAATTGGTATGAGATGTTCTTCAGATGGTATATAACTCCTTTGACTATTAACAAAATAGATGATTCTTTCTCTAAGAGTTGGAAATGTAATTCACATTCAGGTTCATTCTACCATATGTGGTGGAGTTGTGATAAAGCTCAACAGTTTTGGAAACAAATTCATATGAAAATTTAACAAATCTTAGAAGTTAAGATTCTCTTTCTTCCAGCTTTTTTTCTTTTAAGTATGATAAAACCTTATATTCCTGCCAAATCAAATGAATTGTGTTTATATATTATTACAGCGGCTAGGATTATATACGCATCTAATTGGCGTAGTTTGGAAATCCCTTCCTTAAAAGATTGGTTTTTGAAAATGTGGGATTATGCTTCAATTTCAAAAGTCTCGGCTTATGTACATGGAATCATTCATGTCTGTTTGGGAACCCTTTATAAATTATAATATCTGTTATGGTCAAACTTTGTTCCCATTTTCTGGATTTGACTTATAGTGTTTTTGATATGTAATTTACAAGAAACTGATCAGATTAAATTTTACAATTTTAAGAGTCTGAATTTCTTTTGCTTTATCTTGTTCTAGATATTTTTTCTTACTGATGTAATTAATTAGAAAAATTAGTTTTTTCATCATGAAAAATGATTGGTTGAACATTGTTTTTATGATGATTTGTCTTTGCTATTTTTGATCTATTACTTAATAAAAAATTCTTATTATTAAAAAAAGGAAAATTGAACAAATCTTAGAAGTTAAGATTCCCTTCCTTCCAGAATTTTTTCTTTTAAGTACAATAAAACCTTATATTCCCGGCAAATCAAACAAATTGTGTTTATATATGATTACAGCAGCTAGGATAATATATGCATCTAATTGGCGTATTTTGGAAATCCCTTCCTTAAACGATTGTTTGTTTGTTTTTAAGTGTGGAACTATGCTCTAATTTTGAATGTCTCGGCTTATGTACATGGTATGTTCTACTGAATCATTCATGTCTGTTTAGAAACCCTTTATAAATTATAATATCCGTTATGGTCAAACTTTGTTCCCATTTTCTGGATTTGACTTGTAGTGTTTTCGATATGTAATTTACAAGAAGCCGATCAGATTAGATTTTACAATTTTAAGAGTCTGAATTTCTTTTTGCTTTATCTTGTTTTAGATATTTTCTCTTTACTGATGTAATTAATTAGGATAATGAGTTTTTTCATTATGAAAAATGATTGGTTTCATATTGTCTTTATGGTGATTTGTCTCTGTCTTCTTTGGTTTACTTCTTAATAAAAACTCTTATTAAAAACAAACAAACTCGGAGCAAGTAGTTGGAACGTGCACAGGCGAAAGATCGTTGGGAATGCAGGGAATAGCCGACGGCTCTGTATATGGTCCATCTAATCCCCCGAATTAAACTGCCTCAAATCTGCTCTGAAGCAGATTTGCCCTTTGGATACCCCGGGGCATAAAGCCATGTGTGAATAACTGACTGAGCCGCTTTTAAAGTGGTGATTCTCTTACATTTAGCAGGGGGAGAGCACATCATTCCTCTAGTGGCTGTTGCTGGTGTCTACCTTGTATTTCTCTTCAGATTGTAAGCCCTTTTGGGAAAGGGAAATCTTGCTTGTTATTTATTATTCTTTCTAAACCACTTTGAGAACTGAAAAGTTTGTTGTAATAGTATAATAGTAGTAGTAGTTCTTGATACTTCACACAGAGATAATTTTGCCACTACAGAATGTATTATGATAGCAGCAGCAAAGCTAGAAAAGGAGCATTTCATGTGGAATAGGGTTTGAAGTCAATGCATAGTGGAGAACAAAAAGGGGTTCAAAATGTGAGATGTTCCTCATTATTGCTTCAATACACCGCTTGAAGAAAGCCTGTCATAGATATTAGCCAATGAGAACATTTGAGATAAGTTCTATATTCCTGTGATGTGGTCTAATCATGTGAGCCTCAAACACTTACCCTGCTTTGGAGAAAACTGCCAAAGGACTGTTTTGACACGACATATTTCTTTCCATTGAAAGTGGTTTGGAGTTCTTGAGGATGAATACATATGGAAAAGATTTGGTTGGAATGGAAAATCCATGTGGATTTTGCAGGAACAATCTATGAGCAAGATATTAGAAGATATTATGTTATGGCATGCTGGTAGTGATCTCAACAGGAGGTGGCTCATAATTAGCAAAAATTATCATGAATGCTGGCTACAGACTTATGGTTGTGGATAATTAGCCCCAGCTGCCTCCTGTTCACTTCTAATTGTCTTCAGGCAATTGTTGAGGACATTGTCCTGTGCCCCCGTGGATTTCATCCAGCCATGACTAGATAAATCATCTGTTATATATTTTGAATAATTTGTTGGTTGGTTGGTTTGTGCGAAATAAAGTCATACTTCCCAATGACCTACAAATACCAAATTTTGCATTCACATTTCTGCCACAGAAATTAATTGAATGCACTATTTTTTAACACTGGAATATGCTTGGTGAATTTTTTTGTGGGGGGGGGCATATTTTTTAAAGAAGAAATACTAAATATCCTACTTCCCGATTACCTACAGATACCAGATTTTGCCTGAACAATCCTGTCACTTAAGTTAGCTGAATGCACCACTTTTTACACTGGAATATGATGAGGGGAAGGTTTGAAATGTACTAACTGAACACGCACAGAGCATCTGTGTGCTAGGACTTTGTTGCTCTCCTTACCCCCCCCGCCACAGCCCCTGCTTTATTGCTCAGTGTCAGCCACCCACTCTCAGCTGCCCCTCCCCATTGCTCCTTTGCTCCCTCCCTCCCTCCCCACCAATCGCTCACTCACTCACTCATTCATCCCTCCCCGCAGCTCACTCGTTCACCTGCTTCCTTCCTGCCACTCACTCACTCTCTCCCCACCCCACACCCACTCACCTACCACTCCCCACCATTCATTCTCTCACTCCCTGCTTGCTCGCTTACTCACCCCTCCCCGCTGCTCGCTCATTCACCCCGTCCCTGCCACTTGCTCACTCACTCTTCCCCTCCTTTCCTCTCCCCTCCCCTCCAGCTTACTCACTCGCCTCCTCTCCACCTCTTGCTCACTCACTCACCCTCTCCATGCCTCTCACTCACTCATTCGCCTCCTACCCACTCCTCTTTCCTATCTGCATATGGAATCCGCACTGCCCAATCACCAATTGTGTGTGTGTGTGTTTGTTTGAAAGTCAAATGTAATTGCTTGGTGGCAGGGGGACTTATAAATTCTTGGAATAACTGTAAAATTTAGATGAAAAGATTGATTCTGAGAGCCTCCTCCCCTTAATTCAGGGGGCAGGCAATATGTGGCTCCCCAGGTGCTGCTGACTGCAATTTCCATCATCCCTGATTGATTGATTGATTGATTGATTAAATGCTGTCAAGTTAGTGTCGACTCTTAGTGACCACATAGATAGATTCTCTCCAGGATGATCTGTCTTCAGCTTGGCCTTTAAGGTCTCTCAGTGGTGCATTCATTGCTGTTGTAATTGGGTCCATCCACCTTGCTGCTGGTTGCCCTCTTCTTCTCTTTCCTTCAAGGTTCCCCAGCATTATGGACTTGTCAAGGGAGTTGGATCTAGTCCTACTGGAGCAACAGAGAACAAGTCCTCACCCTGTGTTGTAGCCCTTTGGGCAGGGGAGTAACTATCATTAGGCAAGGGGAGGCAGCTGCCTGGGGCCCCCCACGCCTCGAGGGGCCCCCCAGAGGCAAGTCACATGTGAAGTGAGTGTGTGTGTATCAGTGAGGGGCCCATTTTAAAATTTTGTCTCTGGGCCCACTCCAGCCTCATTACGCCCCTGCCTTTGGGTATTTCAAATATGCTACCATATTCCTCTTGAATTCCGTCCTCAGTCTCCCCTTCTCCAGCCTAAATACGTATACCCAGTTCCTTCCACAATTCTTCCTAGGACTTGTTTGTGTGGGTTTTTTTTTTGAGACCCCTGTTGTCCTTTTCACTCTCTTCTGAACCTGTTCCATTTTGACTACATCCTTTAAAAACTGAGATACCCAAACTTGACACAGTATCGACCCGAGGCCTAGTTAGACCTATGTTCCAGAACAAAGTGGAACTGTTATTTCTTGTGATTTGGAAACAATGGTTGGCATCCTGACTTATGAAGTGTGCATACAAGTCCATCTACCTTGCTACTGGTTGTCCTCTTCTTCCCTCCCCACAATTTATTACAACTGGGGAAAATGGGAGTTGTAGTTCAGCAACATTTGAAGAGGCACTTATTGCCAACCCCTGCCTTAATTTCTGGGCTCCACTTGCAAGGGGCACCATCCCATGACTCTCCTGTTTACTTATCTCACAACAGAAGTTCAAGCTCAGCAATTCCTGGTTTACATATTAGTGCCTTAACAATTACATTAATCACACACCTGCAAAGGTTTGCAAAATAAAATGTGAGAGTTGCTGACACACTGATCTCACCTATGCTATGTTCAGTATCCTAAAATGAACTCAAAGGCTGCAGAGATTTGGTACATCCATAGTGCCAGGGAGTCTTGCTGTTGAATCAATGCACTCTCTGTATATTTTCAGCGAGGTTCTGAATAAACTGAATGAAGTTTGGGTATTTATGTCTGACCTTCTTTAGAACAGATGACTGTGGTTCTCTTGCATTAAACTATTCTGAGAAATGCTATCTTTGATTAGCATGCTTCCAGTAATCCTATTTGGGTGGGAAACACTGAGTCAGGGTATCAGCACAGATTCAGTATTCAATCAGATCTAGAATATAGCCAGCTCCTTCATAATCCTTCTAAAAGAGGAGAAAGACCAAACTTCAACTGCATTAACTTTTACCTTGATGGCATTTGTGGTTCTGTGTCAGACGACCACCGGAGAAGACTATGAGGCCATTCAGACAATCAAAAACTGTGTTAAACCTGGGTTTGGGAACTTTATGTGCTCCCAATTTTCCATTGTGTGGAAGCAAGGTTAGAGGAAAACTTGGAGAGAAGTGATTGAGGCTCTCCACACGAGCAGTAGAGAGCAGGCTCTCACCGCAGACAAGCAGGGAGCCATCCCTGGGCAGCTGGATCAGTCACCCACATGACTACCGGCTCTGTCAGCTGCCTCTGTGTGTGAACAACAGCCATTTGAGGGGCCAGCATGTGGTGGTGGTGGTGGTGGTGGTGGTGGGGAACTGCTGTGATAACCTTTCCAATGGCTGCAGTGCATGCACAGAGGCAAGGTGAGTGGCAACAATGGGACACCGCCCTGTGGGATGCTGGCTCGGCCATTGGGTTGTATAGGATGCTGGTAGCAGGTACGTTTGCCGCTTTAAAAAGTTATATTCTCCCACCCTTACCACCCCACCTGGAGCAGGGCTCTCTGGCTGCTACAGGGAACACACCTGTCAAAAAGGTATATTCAATGCTATATTCTAATCCACTCTTATAGAAGAGGAGTTGCAGTTTTGGGGAAAGATGCTAGCAAGGACTAACAGTAGCATTTGATGATAGTTTCAAATAGATTAATAGCTCAACTTCCTGTCTTCCCAAGCTGAGCTCCGGCATTGATAACATTCCCCCAGTTTAAGCTCACCCCCTCCCCTGCTTATGAAGCCTTGGTTTCAGTCACCATAAATGCATAAATTGCTATTGTGTGAGATGCAGGCCGCTGCGAAGCCTTACCGCATTGCTTCGTTGGCACAGCATCCACATGTGAGTTCTCTGCCAGCATGGAAAACTCTCAAGCTAGTAGCCTACATTTCTTTGGCTTATAGTTCACATCAGCATAATTTTGTATGTGCAGTTTTTGTCATAATAGACTCCGTAACAATCCATGTGTTCTTTTCTGGAAATCAAAAGGCCTGTAATCTGGAACTGTTTTTAAAACCTTCATGCTAAATTTAAACCATTGTTTAAAGTGCTACCTTGTTTATATGACCGACTCCAGAGTTTGTTCGTGCCTGTCTCGTTGTCCTCCTGGGCAACAGTCAGGGAAGGAAGGAGGGTGGGCAGCACACTGTGTGGGGGCTGAAACTTGGCTGGGCTCTCTCCTTCCTGCCATCACAGCACATCAGCCAAGCCTGAAGGAGGAGGAGCGGAAGTGGTGTCAAGCAAAGCATATCGGATGGCATAGTCAACCAATCCCTCCATAGTCTTATATACAGCAGCAGCTGACACCAGGATTGCCAGACTCTATGACAATAAGGTTGTGCACATGACCATGGCAGCAGTGGGGAGGACAGGTGGTGGAGGGGGCAGGGTTGGACCTACCTCTCCTCTAGACGATCTGTCTCCTCTTTGGCATGCCGTTGCATGCCCAAATGATCTGTGCTGTTTCTGGCAGTGTTTTGAGCCTGGGAAAATGAGTCCCAGCCTCCAGATATCCCACAATTCACTGCTTATCAAGCACAATCCATTGGGAGTATCCCCCATGAGTTGGGCATTCTAGGTGCCCGATTCTGTATGCTCAGGCTTTGTGAAGCCTGAGCATAAATACGACCCCGGGCCTGTGGTAAAGGGCATGCTCACACCCTTTAACGCAGGTAAAAGCCCATGTCAAAACCTGGGCTACTGGGGGAGGCAGTGCTGGGATTGGCCTTGATCCCAGCACTGCATACAAGCAGCCCTACCGAGGTAGGTCTGCCCTAACCTGGGTAGGGCTGCTCATGTGCACAGCCTCAATGTGTGCTTGAGTTGCCTTTGTTGCCACCACTGCCTCCTCTGGTCTATGCACCAGCAGCTGTCTAGCAGAGCCTCCTTTTCTGTGGCCAATGTTGTAAAGTTGAAACAAGGTGGCAATTTACAGATATTTTAAGTGCCATTTGTCTTTACCTGGGATGCTTTTAAGTTCAGGACTGCCAGTATTTACAACTGTGTTGTAAACAGTTAAGAGTTCATATGGAGTGATGGCTGGTGAAAGTAAGTGTGTGTGTGTGTGTGTGTGTGTGTGTGTGAGAGAGAGAGAGAGAGAGAGAGAGAGAGAGAGAATTGATTTTGGTGAAGTTAAATTTCATGGGCTTCATGTCCTAAAAAATAAAGCTTTTGCATTAAATTAAATATGAACTATTAAGTAAGACCCCAAAAATACATTTAACAGCTCTGCTAACAAGATTAATAATTCAGTGTAATTGCAACTCTAAGGTATACACAGTTTTTTCATGTTGAATTATTTATGCAGTTTCACACATTAAATCATACATTCGTTCCATGAGTTTGTTAGGAACAGCAAAACAGTTTGTCTTCTCCTACTATGGTGTGAAATGAGTGAACCAAATGATGTATGTATCTAGATTTTATTTTAATTGTCCAGTGAGTTCTCATGATTTAGAAACTATGGATAGAATTCTATGGATAGACTGTAAACTTGTTGGAAATATAGTATGAACAAGGAAAGGATATAAAATGGCTGGGAAAGGATTAGTTGCTCTTTTTTATGCTTGAAAATTTATTTTTTTACATTTAGTTGCTTGAAATTTAATTTACCTTTAGAGGATAAGTATCATTTCAAAAAGAGACAAAGAAGGCAAATACAAATCAGTAGCAACAAGGCTTTGATTCTGATTAGTATAAGATAATGGCATTAAAATATGCCATTTTTATGGCCTACATTAAAGTAAAGTAAAGTGTGCTGTCAAGTCAATTTCGACTCCTGGCGCCCACAGAGCCCCGTGGTTTTCTTTGGTTGTATACAGGAGGGGTTTACCATTGCCTCCTCCTGTGCAGTATGAGATGATGCCTTTCAGCTTCTTCTATATAGCTGCTACCCAATATAATAGCTGCGGGGATTTAAACTGGCAACCTTCTGCTTGTTAGTCAAGCATTTCCCCAATGACGTATGTTACATGAGAATAAATATAGCATGTGGATCTACAAACTTCTAAATCTCAAGGTTGCAGCTCACAATACAATTGGTACTCCAATTCAGATAATTAAGTACAATATACAGAATTTTAGAGTGTCAATTTTGATGAACAGGCTAATATAAAAAACGGTATAAACTGAATACTATATTAAAAACTGTATATTTTAAAGGTGAAAATTGCATTTCTTCATGCTAAACTCTTCAGAGGTGATGTGCTTGGGCATGTATTTTCCCCTCATGTATCTCTGAGAACAAAATGTTTTGCATCAGCTGTCTTGAAGAAAGGTCTACTTTGCCTGTGGGCAATCAGAAATTCTGGAGAGTTCCTTTACTCTTGAGCTTTAGTAAGCTCATCATTCATGGGCCTCCAACACCTTCCAGCTGGTTAGGTAATGGTGAAGCATATATCTCTATAGGCAATCATGAAGTAATTAAAAGTAGTTGTGCTTGCTTGAAGTCCTGCTTGGAGTGCAGTAGCCCTGTTCATTGTGTAATATAAAGAAGAAGCCAGAAAATCACTCTGTTCAGCTACCAGAAAGGCAACAGAGTGCACTCCACATTCTGTAGGAAAATACTAGAATACTCAATAAAGGTTGTTGTTAAAGAAACCCTCTTCAGGCATTGGGTTCTTTCACACCACCATGTTGGGGGAAGGCTGGAGGGAAGGCAGGATCCTGCTCCCTTCCTGCTCCCATAATACCAGAGACTCCTTTTGGCTCTGCACATTGTGTGCCCACACAAACAGCCCTCAGTACCTATAACCCTCAGTACTACAGCAGTTCTGCTTTGCCTGGCCCTGCTTTCCACACAAATCTATGGTAAACATGGGTACCGGTTCCCAGGAGCACTTAAAACACCACGGCAGCACGGACGACAAAAACAAAAGGTAGGACAGCTACATTTTTGTCCTACCTCATTTTTTGCCTCAGACCAGCACGAATTCCCAAGTTAACCCCCTCCTACCCAGGAATCTCTGGTCATGAGAACAGGTCCATTATGTAACTATGTTGCATGAGTGTAGCTACATTAGTGCCTGATTATTTAGGAGATAGGATGTCTCCATTTTTGTTCTACCTCACGTTTAGTCTGGGTCGGGAGGATTCCTAGTGCCCCAGATGACCACAGTTTCCTGGGTACCCCCCCTCCCACTCAGGGTTATATGGTCGTGAGAACAGGCTCAATGTGGGTTGTTTTGTTTTGTTTTTCCCCTAAGATAAATGCAATAATTTATAGTGGTTTTGCATTTAGAATTCCAGTTTTCAAAATCTGATCTTAAACAATAGCACTTTTGCTTTTCCTCTTTCTTCAACACCCAGTTTAATTGTCAGACAATAATAGTGGCTTTCTGTGTACAGTGCCTACTGTTTAGGCTGGCTGGAAATTCCAAATGAGCCGCTGAAAAAGACTGTTAATGTTCAGGTCATAAAGCTAACAGTCTGTTTTATAGCAAAAGGCACACTGAAAGCTGCTTCATGGTTCATCTGCTTTTGTAGAAGGAAGATTGTTTTTTTGCTGATAAAAATCTGTGTACTGTATTTTTAAAACTGGGTTAAATCTGATTTATACTTTCATGGAAAGGAGGCAGAATGCAGAAAAACACAAAATATTTCTAAATTATTAACTGGAATTCACTGCAGGGAGTATACATCTCTGATATTGTTGTTCTCCATTGTTTGCCAGTTTGTTTTCAGGCCCAATTTGAAGGTTTTAACTATTAAAGCTCTAAACAGATTGGAATCAGGATACTGAAGGGCTGCTTCCTACCAATGCGAACCTATCCAAGCACTTTGATCAACATCGGAAGTCCTGCTCTGTTTCCTTTCCATCAGCTGAGTCATGGGAAGTGGCGACTTAAATCAGGACCTTTTCATTCCAAGTGACTAGGCTGCACTCTTGACAGAACAGGAACAAATATTTTCATACTACTTTTTGACAAAAGTTCCCAAAGTGCTTTACATAGAGAAAATAATAATAAATTAATAAGATGGATCCCTGTCCCCAAAGGGCTTACAGACTAAAAAGAAACATAAGACAACCAGCAGCAGCAGCCACCACTGGAGAGATGCTGTGCTGGGGTTGGACAAGGCCAGTTATTATTATTATTATTATTATTATTTTATTTTATTTTATTTTATTACATTTATATCCTGCTCTTCCTCCAAGGAGCCCAGAGCGGTTTACTACATACTTGAGTTTCTCATTCACAACAACCCTGTGAAGTAGAACAGGCTGAGAGAGAAGTGACTGGCCCAGAGTCACCCAGCTAGTATTATGGCTGAATGGGGATTTGAACTCAGGTTCCCCTGGTCCTAGTCCAGCACTCTAACCACTACACCACACTGGCTCTCTCTGCTAAATATAAGAGAGTCACCACTTTAAAAGGTGCCTCTTTGCTCAGTTAGCAGGGGGCTTGAGAGATACTTTCTTGATTCTCTTATTGTTAGCCAATCAACAACTAGCAGAGACCTAGCATGTAAGGTCTCCTAGACCTAGGTTGTAAGGAAGGCTTGTAGTTGAGCTGTTGGTTGTTCATTGATAATCCAGCATCTATTATGTTTGTTTGTTATTTTGTTACTTACTAATGTTGTTTTGTCAGTTCTTTTGATGGATAATTAATAGATATTAGGCATTTTGGGGTCTTTTAGATGGAAAGAACAATAATTTTAAAAATAAAACACAAATAAATATCAACAAATGCTGTCGCTGAATGAGAATATGGGCTAATTCATCTCTTTCGGTGAAAATGAAAATATGGAATAAGACAGAGACAGAGAGAGTGAGCTGGTGCTAGTGCAACAGCAAGGAATAGAGGCCAGTGAGCGAAGCTACTGGTGCTTGGATGTATGCTAACCATTGCAATGTGTAAGCAGTGGTGGTGTGCACCATCCGGTAGCAAGAGGGAAGCATACGTGCTGGTGAGCACACGTGCTGGTGAGCAACAGGGCTAGGAAGGGAAGAGAAGTGCAGAGGCAGAAGGGGAGGCAGTAGTGGGACAGCAGGCAGGTGGGGTGATGTTCATGTGTTATGACTCCTACCAGAGCCAGAATGGGGGTTCAGTGGGGTGAATCCTTGTCTGTAAGGGATTCACAGTAGCTGCTACCATCCACTTTATTTTGATATTGGAAAAACCACTCTCCATATTGGGTTTCAAGGGGACGGGGAGTGGCAAAACCTTTCCAAAAAGGGCTGAGCAGTCCTAGGCCTCCAAAGGCGTGACTAAGGCCTCCAAAGGTGTCCTAAGCCAAAATGAAGAGTAGTACACTTCAGCAACAAAGATTTATTACCAGATTAAAATAAAAAGGTATGTAATAAGAACAACTCTCTTTTCATAAAACGGATTGTAAGAGAGAATTTTCATTAACCTGGCAACACATATTCCAAGCAATCAGTAATTCCCTGACACGTTTAACTGACTTGGACCTAACTTATTACTAGGGATGTGCATGGAATCCAACCGGCCTCGAACCCAACTGGGCCAGTTCAGTCCGGCACCCCCTCGAACCCCCCCGGTTCAGTGTGGTCCGGAGGGGTTCGTGAGCTTTAAATTCTTTTTTTAAAAAATACATTTTTTTTAACCTTTTACCCGGGCCACGCAGAGGCCACATGTGCAGGCACATGGCCTGCATAATGGCTGCAAGGCCACCGGATGAAGGCCAAAAACTTGCCGAAGAGTTCCCGAACTGGGCGAGAGGGTCATTTCGAAGGGCAGTGGGGGGAGGGGAGGGGGACTCTCCACGGACACCCCCCTGCCACCTCCAGGAACTCCAGCAGTAAAAGCTTTAAAAAAATTAAAATAATTTAAAGCTTGCGAACCCCCCAAACTTTGGGGGCTGTTCGGTCCAGAGTTGGACCAAACAAGGGGGGGGGGTTCAGTTTGACCCTGAATGGTCAAACCAAACCGGTTCAACCTTGAACAGGTTCGGGGCTGAATTTGTTTGCACATCCCTACTTATTACCCATGGTTTGCGGCCTTCCCATATTCCCAACAGCTCTCAGCCCACTGGTTCCTCAGGGCCCTTCTGGGACAGACTAACAAGCCAAAGCTTCTGCTGGTGGCTGAGCCAGAAGTCCCATTCCTCTGGATTGGTCCCTTTGATTGACATTCTTGGGCTTTTTTTTCCTTTTTAGAAAAGGCTCAGACTCCCAGCAGTTGCTCTACATGAGGCCTAGTCCTCTCTCTAATCCCTACTATCACATCACAGCAGGGTGAGGTATCCATATTATCCGCCCTGAGGTGAACGTGCTGCCTGAAGCTCTCATCTCATGTGGCCTCAAGACAGAGGTGCTTCTTTCATACTATTCCTCCCTTGAGGCTCTTGGTTTTGCTGTCTCTTGTGGCAGCCTGCTACATTACAGCAGACTCCTAGGTATTTGAAGCCCTGAGCAGGCCACACCTTAGGTGGTTCACTCATTGGCCTTTCCCTACATCAAGAAGTATAAGTAGCTTCCTGGCTGACGCAGACCTTGCCTCAGTATCAAGGTTTTCTTGTGTTGGTGTGTGGTTTTGTTCTTGCTCCTGACAGTCTGCTTGGTGTGATTCTTGGTCCCTTCCTGAGTCCTGCCTGACCTTCTGGCTCCTGATAACTACATGGTTTGACCTTCAACATATTTCCGGCTTTTGTCTGATGACTCCTTAGTTTGACTGATGGCATATTGTTAATGGCTCTTGGCTCCAGTTTTGAGCCTCCTGGACCCAACTGTCTGTCTGTTGTGTTCCTGGCTCTCCCAGTCCTGGCTTTGGATGTGTGCCCTCTGGTGACCACTGCCTATGACTCAGCTGCTTGATAGCTCTGTCATAAGCTCTGTAATAAAGCTCCAGCTTATCTTCTCTTGAAAAATGCTTCTTTGGGGGGTGAACAGAGAGCTCATCTAACCACATTGGAGCAATTGAACAAGACTGCTTTAACAATATCTATTATGAGGGGAAATTACCTAGGTATGGTAGCAGCACAGCAGTGAAGTGACAGTACATAACTGGTACCACATTATTTGCTTTTCAGATCATCCTCTCTTTATTGCTGATATATTTCTAACCAATGCTGCTCAGCAGGATATTTGGATTCTTACCCATAATTACTTTTTATTTTTATTTATTTTATTCTTTTGGTAAATCCTCTACATAAATACTGTTGTGTTTGGAAAGTACTTATTTTTGTCCTATATATTCTTTGCTTGTTCAGTACATGCATGACTGGAAGTCCTTCTTGAACAAAAAGTAAATTACAAGCTGTCACTGGAAAGGTTGGATTCCATGGAAAAGGCCCCCAAATAACAGAGTGAGAACTACCACAATGTATTTTGTAAACCACTTTGCTAGATGCAAAGCTGGCATATTTGCTCTCTAAAACAAACTGTATTCCTCCAAAGTAGGTAAACAACACATGAAAACAAATCTCACTTAAAGCCTGGCAAAACATCAAGGTTTAGTCTCATGTCTAAACCTTCTGCTACTTCTGTTTGGAAATTCTCAAAATTTTAATTCTGTTTGGAAAGTCTGCTGAAATAGGAACTTCCTGCTATTTATATAAAACTAGTAAATGCCAATAGTGAGTATAAACAAGAGTTTGAGAAACTGGGGCGATAGTGGAGTGTTAGGGCATCTGCCTTGCATGCAGAAAGTAGGAGTGTGCAAACTGGTTTGACTGGTCTGATTTCAAATCGGCCCAGCCCCAGTTCAACCAGAACTGGTCCAAACTGGTTTGGAGCAATGTTTGTAAAGAGGAATCTACTGAGGAGTCCTGTTTACAAGCAAACAGCGATTCCCAGAGGGCAGGCGAGAGGGGGGCGAGAGGGGAAACTTTCCAAGCATGGTTGGATGGCAGCTGTTGGGGATGGTGGAAGCTCCTCTAAATCCCCTACTGGCCTCCCCAGTAGAAGCCTGGGCCAGCAGCCGTGACCCAGTTTGGGCCTCCAGAATGTGCAGAGTGTGCAGGGCACATGCAGAGGCCACTGGAATAGATAGCCAGGTGTTCTTACACAAGAGCACTTGGCTATCTATTCTAATGGCCTCCACACATACATGGAGGCCCTGCACATTCTGCAGTTACTGGAGTTCCAAACCGAGCTGTGGCCACCGGCTTGGGTTGCTATTGGGGACTCTGGTGGGGGGTTTAGAAGAGCCCCCACTGCCATTCCATCACTGCTGTCCTGCCAATGACCGTGCAGTCCTGCACATGACCATGCAGCGGCCATGTGTGCAGGCGTGCAAACTTCATAATGGCCACCGGGTAAAGGCTGAAAACCAGCCCAAGACCTCCTGAATGGGCAAAGAGGGGCTTGAGGAAGGCCAGTGGGGGAAGGGGGAACCTCTGTGAACGCCCCCCCCGCTGCCTCCAGGAACTCCCCCGAGGAGGAATCAGGTGTTGTTGTTTTTAGAGAAAGTGGTCCATGAACCAGACATTCGGGGGTGTTCAGTCCGGGGTTGGACCAACCAGGGAGTGGTTTGATTCGACCCCGAATGGTTGAACCAAACAGGTTCAGCGTCGAATCTGTTCAGTGTCGAACCTGTTCTCACACCCCTACTGTTCAGTGGTTGGACTGGGCCTGATTCAGCCTGAACTGGAACCAGACCAGGCTGGGTCAGTTCAAATTTGAATTGAACTGGCCATACCAGCTCCATGAACCAGTTCCTAGCAGAAGGTCCCAAGTTCAATCCCTAGCATCTCCAGTAGGGCTGGGAGAGACTCCTTCCTGCAACCTTGGAGAGCTGCTGTCTGTCAGTGTACATATCACTGAGCTAGATGGACCAGTCATCTGAAGCAGTTTCCTATGTTCCCAAGATGGTCCAGTAGCCAATGCTGAGAAGTGGGGATGCTGCGCCTTTGCAGGATGCCTGTCTGTTGAAGCTAGCCAAATGATACAGTTGCACAACTCTACACAGATGTGCTGCTGGTGAATCATCACAGTAGCCAATCACATCTCAATTATGTAATCAGCCATACTGGACACTATTAGCCATTCTCCAATAAGCAATGCACTTGGAAGGCACTACATTAACTATCCTTTGCTTGCCTGAACACCCAGGTTCACCAGTAAGATCCTAGGCTCCCTTGTCTGTCAGTCACTACGCAGCAGCAGCCATTTACTGTTTTTTCAGCTCTGTTCATTTTATATTTTAAGATAATGTGAAAAATCTTCCTGTTCAGCTACATTACATTTAGGGTAATGGTGCATAAACTGGTCCCTGAGTATGAAAATTGTGCCCACCCCCTCCTGAAAAGGTGATCTTCTTTGCTTTCTCGTGCAAATCTCAAAAGAAGTTAAAGGAGTTGTATATTAGAACAACATATGCCATGCCATCCTCCTAGCCACATCCTCACACCACCTACCACTGGTTGTTTGCAGATGCTCAGAAATTATACGTGGGAAATTCAACACAGTTGTGTGGCTTTGTTGGCAGCGATAAGCCATGTTTCACATACGTTTATGATATGGCTTGGTTTGCATAGGATCAAAGTGGGATGAGAGAGGAATCCAATGACCATCCCAAACTCTCCTAGAAAATAGCAGTTTTCTGTGCAGTGGTGAATGGTGGCTGCATTGGGACAGAGGAATGGAGAATGTTTCCATTTCTGACAAAATGCTACCCATACCACAGCTTGAAGGGAGGAACAGCATTCCAGAATCTGCGATCAAGTTCTTGCTGTTGAATGCTTCATTCAGGCATTCACCTATTGTTTATGTGGCTTTAAAAAAAGAATAAGCAGAATTGTATCCAGTCCAAAACAGAAAAGAAAATATTGCATTTAGATTTAGGGTGTTTCATACAGGGAGCCTAGATGCATTAGTAGGTATTATGTGCATGTGTGAATGCTGTGAACAGAAAGCAGAAGTGAACAATTGTTAAATCATTCATATGTGTGTGTGTGTGTGTGTGTGTGTGTGTATATATATATACACACACACACACACACACACACACACACACACACACACACACACACCCTCTGTCCATTATAGCTTTGACAGTCAAATTACAGACTTGGAAAAGGGAAGAAGCACAGTCAGTGCTTTGTGTGAAAATGCCCTTATAGTTCTCTTTGAAGAGTCACAAATCTCTCTCTCTCTCTCCCCCCGCCCCTTCTATTTTTATCATCTTTGGAAATGAGCATACATAATTTGCATGGTTTTTTAATCAACCATGACGTACTCATGTTCACAATGGAACATTTGAATTTTCGACTATGAAACTGGGAGGTAGAATCTATCATTATATAGTTCTCTATAATGTAGAAAGCATGATCATAGGCTTCTAAAATACTTTTAAATATACCCAACACAGAACCCTAGAGATTAACCTCTGACTAGTTTACTGACCTCTGCAATTTAACATCTTTTTCCTTGTTATTGTAGTTGTGCTAATCCCAGAGGACAGGTCTGGTTCTAGATCTGAGAATGCCGAAAGGAATGTAATTTGGGTATAACATAGCAAGTTTAGCCTTTATTGCCAGTGATGGTAATTGCTGAAGTATGTAATATTTAGAAGTAGTAAAGAACAATACCCATATAACATCTCAAGAGGCTTCTCTACTAAAAGGACAAGAAAGGTTAAGAGGAGCAATAGTAATAGGAATCAATATACTTAAAAGTGCCACCCCGCCCCCAGGATGGCCAGCGATGGATTTAAACATAAGATTGCTGTATATTGCAGAGGCTGAGAAAAGCTATTGCTCATATGTTATTTCATATAAAAGTATGCTAATTTGAAACATTCTTTGATCAGAAAATGTCACCTGGCCACTGAAAACAGGTTTCATGCTATCCTAAACATAGACAGGTAATAGTCCTATTCACAATGTCTCAAAATAAAAAAAAATAAAAAAAATTATATGCTGAGTGTATAGGAACTAGATTGATACTGTACCTATTCTGTGAAATGCTGTAATGCTCAGAATATTTCAGTGCTACATATAAGATTTTTGTTGTGTTGCATCAGTTATGATCTAGTTTCAGATTTTAGGAAACAATTTTTCTACAGGATAGGGAATATCTAAAGGATCAGGAAGGGGGCAGTCTGTCAATGTCTTTCTCAGAAGTCCTCCACTCTCATCAAATGCATAAGGAACAACAAATTAGGGACACAAGAGATTTGTGCCACTCCTACTTCCTTATCCACATACACAGGAACAGACACAGACTTTACCCATCAGCTCCCCCACATTCAGAATGGCAGAGCTAAAGGTGTAGGGAGAAACATAAATTGAGTGTTTGGCCACAGTGGAGCTGGTTAATGTGGTGAGAAGCTAGAGTGCACAGCTGGTTAGGAGTGCTTTAGGCTAGGGGTTCCCAATCTGTGGTCCTCCAGATGTCAGCATGGTGTAGAGGTTAGAGTGTTGGACTAGGACTGGGGAGATCCAAGTTCAAATCCCCATTCAGCCATGAAACTCACTGGGTGACTCTGGGCCAGTCATGTATCTCTCAGCCTAACCTACCTCACAGGGTTGTTGTGAGGGTGAACATAACCATGTACACCACTCTGGGCTCCTTGGAGGAAGAGTAGGATATATATGTAAAAATAAGATAATAAATAAATAAATGTTGCTGAATTACAATGCCATCACCCTCAGCTACAATTTGCTGTGGCTGTGGCTGGTAGTTCAGCAACACCTGGACGGAAACACTTGGGAACCACTGTTCTAGGCCATAATTCCAGAGCCTGAATGCAAAGCTTCATAGCAACTATGGTTGAGAAGGTCTCTGTGGTAGGAGTGTGTGGAACTGGTTCAAGCTCGAACCAGACTGGCCCCCCTGAAAGTTTCAAGCTGAACATTCGAGCTGAACTGGCCCAAACCAGTTTGGCCTGGTTCAACTGGATTGGATGCTTGTAAGGCAGAGTCTGGTAAGGGTTCCCCTTTACAAGCATTGGGGTTCCCAAGAAGTAAAAGGGGGTCACCACTGATGAAGAGCCACTGCTGTGGGTAAGGTGATCTCCTTTTCAACTACCTTTCACTTACTAGGGTTCCTCAATGATTTTAAAGGAGAATCCTTACTGGGTTCCCCTTTACAAGCATCCTGAACTGGGTTGAACCAGGCTGAAAACTTCAACCTGTTTTGAGCGCATGAACCAAACCACCGGCCAATTCTAATGAACCAGTTAACGGACCAGTGGTTTGATTCAAATTCAGTTTGAATGCAAACTGAACTGCCCAGAGCTATTCCATGCACACCCCTACTCCCCTACTTTATGGACACCAGATGAGAACCCCAAATGAGAAACAAGTGGCAACTTCTTTGACCTGTTCAAGCTGAGCAGGCATTGCAGAGTCACCAGCAGAGCTGTAGAAGGAATCCATCCCCTACAATTCGATGGAATCTCCTCTTTATTTATCATTTATTTTTCCAGGTAACCTGCTTTGAGCACTTTTGTTGAAAAGCAGTATATAAGTAGTAGTAGTAGTAGTAGCAGCAGCAGCAGTAAAATAGATTTTCCTCAGAAATCCTCTGAGCACTTTTGCAAAATAATTTCAAAACACAAATCACTGTCCAGATCTCTCTCCCAGAAGTTACACATTTTGATCAAACTGGCTTTCCAGCATCTCTTCCTTCCTTGGCAAGCAGGAAGCAGGTATGAATTACATTCCAGACACTTAGGGCTTTTCCAGATTACATTATACTGCACACTTTTAAAAGCTACTTTATTTTGTTACATGTTCTGGTGCAAAGTCTTTATGCTTCCAGGATACTTCCATGGTCTCTCATAGCTTAGTATAAGCTGCCTTATACTGAATCAGACCATTGGTCCATCTATCTCAGTATTGTCTACACAGACTGGCTGAGGCTTCTCCAAGGTTACAGGCAGGAGTCTCTCTAGGATATGCCAGAGAGGACATAAGGACTTGGAGCCTTGGTTGCTCTGGAAGAGTATCTGAGTTTCCAGGTTCCCTCCTTGGCATCTATAGGACTGAGAGAGACTCTTGCCTGTAATCTTGGAGAAGCCTCTGCCAGTCTGTGTAGACAATACCAATGGTCTGACTCAGTTTAAGGCAGCTTCCTATTAGGGGTGTGCACAAAACTGGGTAGCTTGGTTCAGTTCGAGTTATGGCCCAGCCATGCAGAGGTCCATTGGGCATGCAGAGAGGCCTCCAAAATGGCCACTGCCATGGGGGTGAGGCCCAGAATGGGCCAAAGACTGCCTTAACTGGGTGATTTGGCACATAATAGAGGCTGGCAGGTGAGGGGGAGCTTCTGGAGATCCCCCACCCCACCGTGGCCGAATCTAAGCCCCTGGATCGGGTTGCGGCGAGTGAAATTTATTTTTAAAAACTTGGTTAAAAACCAACTCACAACCCCCGCTGGATGGCTGGGGTGGTGGTGGTCCTATACTGAACTGGGGTGGGTTTGGTTTGATATTGGACCATCAAACTGAAAAGGTTCTATGTCGAACCTGTTTGACATTGAACCTGTTCGCACATCCCTACTTTCAATGTTCCTTCTTCTTGTCTTTCCTGAAAATTTTCAGCACTCTAAAAGCTACGAGAGACCATGGAAGTTTCTGAGAAGCATATGGACTTGTGCCAGTAAGAAAATACTGCAGAATCTTCAGAATGCATGCACTATAATGCAGTCTGGGAAAAGCCCTTAGAATGGCTAATGGTCCATCAGAGTCCTCAGAGAATTACAAGGTACATCAAGCCTAGGGAGGCTTTGCATAGTTTACACAACAGAACCTTAAATGCAATTATTCTTTTTGAAATGTTGTTGAGGAGTCAGCATTAGGGCAACAAGACAAGCTTTCTTCCCAATACAATTTAGGCAGTAAGTTGTTCTTTTATATTTGCAAGCAAGGTATGGTCCTTGAAGCCATTTTGCATAAAATGGCAAAAAGGGAAGTTATATTTCCTCTCCAGAGCATTTGGCTTTCTACAAACAAGAGGGTCTTTATAAGAAACAACTCCAGTCACCAATTATCTTTGGCTTAAGCTGCCAATTGCGATATATTGAGCATTTCTCACACTGTGTCAACTGGTCCTTATAGTTTCCATTAGAACTTCAAGTACTATAATTTACCACAACAGCTGGGAAAGATAGAGGGCTGTGAAAGCAATTTCTTTGGCAGGTAGCAGGGTTTCCATACAAATTGCATGCTTAGTACAATAAGTAATCCTTCCCAAAGACATATTTCTCTTCTAAATACTTGTTTGCCTCACAAAAACGCTTGGAAGTTGGGGGAGGGAGATCCAACAAATTTTAAATTCCTAGATATAACAAAACAGAGCCAAGTTTTGGAATGCTATTTGGATGCAATGCACTCTCTCATATTAACTTGTGAAAATGGAGAAGAAGCCCTTCAAAGTCAAGCCTATTTCATTTTAATACAAAAGTGACAGTGCTGTGACCTTTCTGTGTCATTTTTCATCTGATCTTGCCCTGCAGCATGGAGAAATGTGACATCTGGAAGGAGAGCCTGGTGTGGTTAAATGGATGGAGGTTTCTTGTTTGTTTTGCCTCTCCTTTGACATCTGTTGTAAATGAAAAGGGGATCTGAAAGTCACAAAATTGCTACCATGAACCCCACAAGGTTTTTCTACTTGTGTAAAAGAAATTATCATATGTGCTACTGTGTTACACACCACGATCTCAATCATTTTAGTGCTTCAATCTCTCTTTAAAATAGCAACACTTGCATTCAGGCTCCAGGAAAGGAATAATCAAGATTGACATGTAAATAACAATTATGACTTCCTTGAGTTGCATAGTATTCAAGTATCTAATCTGAAATGTCTATATTCAGGCCAAAGAAATGTTGACGAGTCAGTAACTGCGGGATGTATAAGAAAACTGTGAAACCAGAAGTTGGCATGTAACTATAGAGGTAGAATCTGAAAGGATTCAGATAACTTTAACTAAAACAATGGGCATCGGTGTATGCACTGGGACTTCCAATTCCAATACTACCATTGGAAATAATTGTTTCCAAACTATTCACGCTTCACCATGCAGTTGGCCCAAGTATACCAGGGTGAGCCGTGCAATTCTGCTTCAAATGAACTAATAGCTTCAGGGTCAGTTATACTGCAACAGAATACTCCCACAACACACACAACAAAGTGAAAGTTAGAAATGAGTCTACCATACCTGCCATCATGTCCCTATTTTCCCATTAAGTTGAATGGGAAATAGGGACATGTTGGCAGGAATGGACTATATCAAATGGGATTAGAAATAGGACTGGCCATCCTACTTTCTACAGCAGCTTTTTGAAATATGCAACATTTTTGCTGCTGCAGCAGATGGGAGAGATAAATGTTCCCTACCAGCATCACTATGACACATTGGCCACTTTCCAATGAAATGTGGAGCCATGGGCCCAATGGACCCATGGTTCCATGTCCCCCTCCTTCCACCCTCCTATCTGCATTCAGATGAAATGGAGAGCGATCTAGCACGCTGACTGCAAAGAGGAGGGAGAACTGGCTGCCAGGGCTTCCTTCTTTAATGAAGGACAATCCGGGCAGCCAATAACAGCAGGAGTGAGGGAGGAGCTTCCTCCCTCAACTCTGGTTGCAGGAGGGGGAATCTGTTGTACCAGCATTCAGATGTAATGCCTGTGCTGTAGAATTTATGGAGTTTGAGGAGGCAAACAGCAGTTCCATTTTTAAGTTAAACAGATGTTGCCCTCATTCAGATGTACAGGTAACCAACCAGAGGTGAAGGGACTTCCAGTCTCATATTGCACAAGAATTTGGCTATTGGCCGCTTTTGGACATAGTGTGAAACCACGGGTTGACAAACCGGAGGTTAATTCTTGAACCTGGGAATCATCCCACAGACTATCTTCCAACCCTGGTCAGGCAACCTCCAGTTTCAGGACAGAGGAGCCCCTCCCTCTTCCTGGTCCACCGAGGCTACATCCCAGCGAGTTCCATAGCACTTGCATCTCCAGACTGCAGTCAAGGTGTCAGCATGGTGGCTGCCATTGGCCATAATCTTCAAGGGGGTTATGCCCAGTGTGATCGTGCCTTTTCGGCATGGACTGCATGCCCTAGGCAGGGAAAGGGCATTTAAACCCTTGTAGATGGCAATTAAACCCTTTTCCTCATACCACTTTCAGTGCTGCCCTCACAAAAGCCCGACAGCTAGGGATCTGTGAATTGGCTTGATTTTGAGACTGTTCAAGCTTGAACCAGCTCAGTTTGAGGGCTTGACCTCAAGCCATGCCAAACAGGGTCCAATTCAGCTCGAGGTTAAGATGAACCTCTCAGGCCAGTTCGGGCCCAGTTCAGGGGTGCCAAGTGGTGTTAAATTTGTTTTTTAAAAGGTTGGCTTACTGCCACTGAGGGCTGCAGCCACCACCCCCATATTGTGTCACCCCCAAAAATGGCTGCCATGCATGCACAGAGGGCCGAAACAGCTCTTAAATAGGTTGAAGACTTGTGGGGAGGCCAGTGCCATAGCCCCCCTCATGGCTGCTGCAGCACCCCCGAAGGTCACCACAGCCCTTGGGGGTACAATTTTTAAAAAATGATTGTAATGCTACTTGGCAGCCAAATTGGGCTCAAACCATCCAAATTCGAACTGAACCGGGGCCCTGTTCAAGGGGGGCAAAACCAAACATGCCTGATCTGGTTCAAATTTGGTTTGGATTCAAACCAAACCAGGAAAAACAGCTTTGTGCACAGCCCTACCAGCAGCCAAACAATCTAGCACAAGTACAATTACTGGTAGCGGGGGGATGTAGGGGGCACCATTTTTCTGTTACTGCAGGAAGGGATCATAATGACTTCCTAGAAGGGAAGATGTTTATTGTTGTTTTATATATAGATGTTCAGACTGAAAGGCAGGGATGTGTTATGACTGGTTTACTCACCAAGCTAAGGAGGGGGTGCCAGGCTTAATGGCTCCTGAAGGGCAAATCTACCCAAGACACCCTGGATTCAGGTAGTAGTGGATATAATGGTGGCCAGTTCACTAGTAGGAACTGCCAGCAGTCACTGCAAGACAATCAGTCATGGAGGTGAATTCCCACTCTTACTGGGTAACATCTGAGTGGCAGTGGGTTCTCAAGTCAGCAGCACAAGAGAAGAGAGTTGCTGTCCTTGGGTACATTCTGCATCTATCCTGTGAGCAGTGAACTAGTCAGCAGCTACACCCTTGCACAGGGCTAAGGGTCCCTGTTAGGGTGTCGGACCATATCGAATGTGTGTACTTGAGTTTGGGGACCAGGGATAGATTGGGACTTCTGTTGGTGTACTGATCACCCCACTGCCCAGCAGATTCCCTTACTGAGCTCACCGACTTGGTCATGGAACTCGCGTTGGAGTCTCCCAGAATTTAGGTGCTGGGGTACATCAATGTTCATTTCAGGACCAATCTGTCTGGGGCAGCTCAGGAGTTCATAGCGGCCATGACAACTCTGGGCCTATCCCAAGTGGTCTCCGGACTGATGCATATTGCAGGTCACACGCTTGATTTGGTATTTTACTCTGATCAGGGTGGTGTTCCGTGGGTGGGGACTCCTGTGATTTCCCCATTGTCATGGATGGACCACCATCTGGTTAAGGTTGGACTTACAACCACTTCCCACCTCCGCAGGGGCAAGGGACCCATTAGAATGGTCCGCCCGAAGAGGTTATTGGTTCCAGTAAGATTCCAAGAAGCTTTGGAGAGATTCAATATTGGCTCTGCCAGTGATCCTGTTGATGCCCTGGTTGAGAACTGGAAAAACTTGCTCACTAGAGCAGTAGACACGTTTGATCCCAAGCGTGCCCTCCGACTCACTTCAAATTTAGCCCCTTGGTACATAGAAGACCTACGGAGGTTGAAGTGGCAAGGTAGGTGACTGGAGGCAGGTGGAGGAAGACTTGACTCGAATCTGACAGACTGTGACATAGAGCACATCTAAAGATCTATGCTCAGGCAATGTGTGCAGCAAAGAGGTGGTTCTTTTCTGCCTGTATTGCCTCTGTGAATTCACATCCAGCAGAGTTGTTCAGGGTAGTGAGGGGACTAGTATCTGCCCCCCCTCCCTTGAACCAGCATTTGGAGTCATCAGTTACCTGCTGTGATGTCTTTAAAGAGTTTTTCTCAAATAAAGATTCGGTTCTACTTAGATGGAGACTCCACAATTAATCTGATATCTGAGCTGGAGGTGCCCAGCAACTCCTCTTGTGTGATCTGACTGGATCGGTTTCAGTCTGTGACTCCTGAGGATGTGGACAAGCTGCTTGGAGCAGTGAGGCCTACCACTTGTTCTCTTGACCCTTCTCCAACATGGCTTGTTCGATCTAGCAGGGAGGTTGTTGTAGACAGCCTGGTGGAAATAATAAATGCTTCTCTGAGGGAGGGCAAGATGCCTCCTGGTCTTAAAGAGACAATCATTAGACCTCTTCTAAAGAAGCCTGTATTAGATCCCTCAGAGGTGAGCAATTATAGGCCTGTTTCCAACCTCCCATGGCTGGGCAAGGTAATTGAGAGGGTGGTGGCCTCTCAGCTCCAAGTGGTCTTGGAGGAAACTGATTATCTAGACCCATTTCAAACTGGTTTTCAGGTGGGCTGTGTGGTGGAGACTGCCTTGGTGGGCCTGATGGATGATCTCCAATTGGCAATTGACAGAGGAAGTGTGACTCTGTTGGTCCTTTTGGATCTCTCGGCGGCTTTCGATACTATTGACCATAGTATCCTTCTGGAACGTCTGAGGGGTTGGGGGTGGGAGGCATTGTTTTGCAGTGGTTCCGCTCCTACCTCTCAGATAGATTCCAGATGGAGAGGAGAGCTGATCTTGTGGTAGCAAGCATGACTTGTCCCCATAGCTAAGCAGGGCCTGCCCTGGTTGCATATGAATGGGAGACTTGATGTGTGAGCACTGCAAGATATTCCCTTCAAGGGATGGAGCCGCTCTGGGAAGCCCAGAAGGTTTCAAGTTCCCTCCCTGGCTTCTCCAAGATAGGGCTGAGAGAAATTCCTGCCTGCAACCTTGGAGAAGCCACTGCCAGTCTGTGAAGACAATACTGAGCTAGATAGACCAATGGTCTGACTCAGTATATGGCAGTTGCCTATGTTCCTATGGTGTTGATTGGAGACTGTTCCTCTTCAAAATCTGAGCTTAAGTATGGTGTCCCTCAGGGCTCCATACATTCTCCAATGCTTTTTAACATCTACATGAAACCGCTGGGAGAGATCATCAGGGGATTTGGAGCTGGGTGTTACCAGTACGCTGATGACACCCAGATCTACTTCTCCATGTCAGCTTCTTCAGGAGCTGGCATATCCTCCCTAAATGCCTGCCTGGAAGCAGTAATGGAAGTAGATGAGGGAGAATAAACTGAAGCTAAATCCAGATAAGACGGAGGTACTTATTGTGCAGGGTCAGAAATCTAGAGACAATTTTGATCTGCCTGTTCTAGATGGGGTCACACTTCCCCAAAAGGAACAGGTTCACAGTCTGGGAGTACTTCTGGTTTCACTCCTCTCTCTGGTTTCTCAGGTTGAGGAGGTGGCCAGGGGTGCTTTCTATCAGCTCTGGCTGATACGCCAGCTGCGCCTGTTTCTTGAGATCAATGACCTCAAAACAGTGGTACATCTGTTGGTAACCTCCAGACTGGACTTCTGTAATGTGGTCTATGTGGGGCTGCCTTTGTATGTAGTCGGGAAACTTCAGTTGGTTCAGAACGCGGCAGCCAGGTTGGTCTCTGGGTCATCTCAGAGAGACCATGTTACTCTTTTACTGATGGAGTTACACTGGCTGCCAATAGATTTCTGGACAAAATACGAAGTGCTAGTTATAACTTACAAAGCCCTAAATGGCTTAGCCCTGGGTATTTAAGAGAATGTCTTCTTCATTACAAGCCCCACCGCCCATTGAGGTCATCTGAGGAGGTCCGTCTCCAGTTACCGGCAACTCATTTGGTGGCTACACAGAGACGGGCCTTCTCGGTCGCTGCCCCGAGATTGTGGAATGCAATCCCTGCTGAGAGACAATCCTCCCCATCTCTGGCAATTTTCAAAAAAACACCTGAAAACCCATCTTTTCACCCAAGCTTTCTCAGCTTCCTAATATTTTTGGGTTTTAATTTCTGGTTATTTTAAAATTGTTAAATTGTTTTTAAGCTTTTGTATATGTTTTTAACTGGTTTTATGTTATTGTTAACCACCCAGAGACGAAGGTTTGGGGCGGTATACAAATTTGATAGATAGATAGATAGATAGATAGATAGATAGATAGATAGATAGATAGATAGATAGATAATAAGGTGCTATGTGCTTCCTCTATTGCCTCCTGATGATTACCAAGAAGAAAGGGAATTTCTCCCTGCAATTGATTGCCCTGCAATTATGGAAGAATGTACAGTGTACATGTACAGGAAGTACATGTACATGTACAATGTACAGGAAGAAGGGGTACAGTGGTTCTGCAGTGTGTGCAAAATGTGCATGGGTGAGCAGCAATAACGTAACAGGACAGAACATAAGGACTCATAAGATATGTGGTGGTCTGTGTTTAACATGACAACAAGGCAACGCAGCCTGGTTCAGATAATGGTTGTGCTGGAGTACCTCAGCTGAGCAGAACAAATGGCTGCTAGGCTCGAGCACTCTGCCGGGTCGTTTCTTTTTAGATTGTGACCCCTTTTGAGACAGGGAAACATCTTATTTCTTTTTCTATGTAAACTGCTGAGAGAACGTTTCTGATGAAAAGTGGTGTATAAATATTTGCCATAATAATATAATAATTGATATATGTATGTAAATACCATTGTAATATTTACCTAACTATGAAAGGCTAATGGTTTTTGAGAGAAACAGTTACTTCCTATTTAATATAGATTATTTGTTCCTATGAGATGCTTTCTAAGCTGTTGAACATTAATTTCACCAAAAGAACTTCAGTAACTTGGACTGATGTCCCTTTAATTTCCAAATATACCTTGTTGGGGGGGGCGAGCATCAAGGGGATTAATATAAGATGGAATTTCTTGAATATTTTGTGGGTGAAAGCGCAGAATGCCTAAACCAATATCAATGATAGCACTGTTAAAAAGCCAGTGCATCCCAATTTGCTGTGTATCAATTTGAACCAATCATGTACTGGTAGTAAATTCAGAACTCAGTTCAGAATACAAACAAACAAAACCATAATTCTCCAGGAAATCTTGGGGGGGGGGCAGGGAGATCCAAAAGCATTCCAAGGCAAGACAAGGGAATTTGCCCATCACTACTTTGATCAAGCATGCACCTTTTACTTGTCTTGAGTTTCATGAAAATAGGTGACACAATTGCAGGCTGCTACATCAAAAGGAATAACATGTCTGATATTGATTTTTATTGGATTTAATGTTTGCATGGTATTAGGAAAACCAGAGATGAGAGTTATGCTCTGGAATAGTAATTGCAGACTAAAGAATGAGGCACTGGGGGCTTGGCTTTATCTGGTGCCAGAATTCAGGGCAACACAGCAGGTTGTGGAAGGAGAGATGATGGGAAATCGGTTAAGCTTTCTTGATTCTCAGAGTTCGCTGTTACTCTCAAGATAAATTATAGGATCTGCCAAGATGCTTCAAGATTCACCACTGGTTCAGGATTTATTATAGAACCTGACTCCACTGCATCATGCTTCCTTAGTTCCTGGCACAGATTTATGCCAGGTATAGAGATAAATGAATGGAAACCATAAAGCTCACCTGCAGCATGCCTGGAATGACATGATTTTCCATTTATCATACACTGTCATACCCCGATATTCTAGTTTTTATAAAACGATAAAAGAAATAATGCTTTTGTTTTGCTGATTCACTTAAAACATGAGCTGTAAAAATGTCTAATAATTTATCTGAAGGCAAGAACATTATAAGACAGTGTGTATCTTAACTAGC
Source organism: Hemicordylus capensis (assembly GCF_027244095.1). Lineage (NCBI taxonomy): Eukaryota > Metazoa > Chordata > Lepidosauria > Squamata > Cordylidae > Hemicordylus > Hemicordylus capensis. The sequence continues at coordinate 316,630,173 of NC_069659.1, read as the reverse complement.
ATTTGGTACAATGTGTTTTCATATGTAAGAGTTTTGCTCCTAGGGTAAGGATTAGAAACAAACAGGATAAGCATAGAGCTGAAGCTTTTAACACAAGATGAGTTACTGTAGAATTGGGGAAAGGGACATGGGCTGTGCTTGAGCAGTGCTATGTTGTTTGGTATGAACCACAGAAGAGCCCCCACTCCCGTTCCTGTATTGTTCAGCTGTAGCATTAAGAAGCTTAATCAATGGAATGGAACCTTGAATCTTGCTCATTAACAGGAAATTGCATTGATAGTGGATTTGCTATCTCCCAAAAACACTAGATACCAACTGCTTATATGCAACCTAAATGCTCTTGTTTGTCTTAAAGCAGCATCCCTTTGTAAATATGTCTCTCTTGGTGATTATCCAGGCCTTTGGCCATAAGGGATCTGAATAGAGTTTCTGCTGTATTTGTTCTACTCTGAATCTGTTTTCTGGTTTGAGTGTTTATTTTGATTTATCGCTTTAATTCACTGTTGATGGCTAACAGCGTAATGCCAGTTAGCATTGTACATGCCAGTTATTCATGCCAATTAACATTTTGTGCATGCAACAGAGAAGAGGTGATTTCCCCCTTCCCTCTGCAGCCCCACTGTGCCTCCCCAAAATATGTCCCTCACAGCTCTGCAGGTCTCAGAAACATATATTTGGAAGGCACAGGGGAAAGTGGAGGTTGGCAAAAATCACCCCTCTCCTATTGTGCAGATGAAGCATTATTCAGCATGTGCAACATTAGTCTGGATGCCAGCCAGCGAGGTTGTGCACATGGCCGTTTCTGGGGGTGGGAAGGGTGGGCAGAAGGAAGGCAGGATTGAACCTACCTTCCCCACAGATGACCGATGAAATACTGTGTGGTGCGTGGCTTGCATGCCCACATAATCTGCACTGGTCCAAGCAACAAAAATCTCTGGAGGCTGAGAAAATGAGTCCCAGCCTCCAGGAATCCCAAGGTGCACCACGTGAGGAGCATGGTGCATGGAGGGATTTCCCCTCAAGCCAGGTACTCTATCCAACCGGCTCTTTGTATGCTCTTCTGTGTGCAGACACAACACTGGACCTGGGGTTGAGGGTGCACCACTCATGCTCTCTAACCATGGTAAAGGGCTAGCAGGGGCAGAAGCACCAGGATTGGGAGCAATCCTGGTGTTCCACATGAGCAGCCAAATGAGCAGCCACATGAGCAGTCGGGTGAAGGGAAGCACCACCGAGTCCCAGTAATGCACCATGCAAGTGTGGAGTGCACTTCTTGGACCCCCCTCCCTCCCCGCAGGTGTGTCTGCCATAGCTGACAGCAGCCGCAGCTGACACATGATCCAAAATGAGGTCAACGGAGCATTCGCTCCATTGACCTTGTTTAAGAGGTTGGCTATTTAGGCGGGCTTGCCACCATAGAGCCACTGAGCTTGCCCTTAAGCGGGGTGCTTCTTACGAGCAAGCAAAACTGGGCTGGGACGTCCCCCTTAGCCTTGCTCACTCATGAGAATAACCTCTTTAATGTGATGGTTCTCTTTGCTTTCCAACAGATTCCTCATTCTACCATCCAGCACTTTTGCATTTCTGAGCACCTCTTGCCAATGACATCCCACTTGCTTCTGGCTGACTGCCTACTTCTGTCTTTTGTTGCCAGATCCTTTTGCTCCTTCTTTCCTTTTCCAAAGTCCAATTGGTGATATACCCAGGAGAGCTCTCTAAGATGCCAAAGTTCATATTGCTGCCATGGCAGCCATTAAGTCATTTTCTCCTGAGTTCTACTTTCCCTGGATTTCCACAGTATATCTTGGGGAGGCAGCCCTGGGCGGCCGGATTGGCCACCCACATGACTGCTGGCTCCGTTACGGAGCCATCGGGGGCTGGGGGGATCGGGGGCTGTGTGGCCCCCGGAAGCTCCAGCATGCCCTGCACAAGCACGCAGGGCATGCTGGAGAGACACACACACGCCGATCTGGGAGGCTGCTTTTAAGCTTCCCGGTCGGGGGTCTACTCATGAGTTGCTACTGTGTGGACCTGCGCCGCGGCAACACATGACCGAAAAGCCCGGGTTAGTGGAGCACTCGCTCCGCTAACCTCGGCTAAGGGGAGGGGCATTCCAGCGGGTCACCCACTTTGTTGAGACGAGGCTCGGCCGTGAGCCCGTTGGTTCTCACGGACATGCATAATCGGGCTAGGCTCCATGAGAATAGCCTCAATGACTTCTTAGGGAGTCAGCAGAAATGACTAACTTAAATGTGAAAGGTAAAGTGTGCCGTCAAGTCGATTTCGACTCCCGGCACCCACAGAGCCCTGTGGTTTTCTTTTGGTAGAATACAGGAGGGGTTTGCCATTGCCTCCTCCCATGCAGTATGAGACGATGCCTTTCAGCATCTTCCTATTTTGCTGCTGCCTGATATAGGTGTTTCTGGGAAACATATGAGTGGGGATTTGGACCGTCAACCTTCTGCTTGTTAGACAAGCATTTCCCCACTGTGCCAATTAAAGTGTAACTTAAATGTTACTGGACTTTAAATAGAGTACCAGATTCCAAGGGATACAAACTTGAGAGGTTTTATATGGAATTTGCTCCTACCGAGAGATGAGTGTTGTTAAACTTGGTGGTGTATAAGAAGATTTTGAAAACACTCTCCACTCCCGGCAAGTGTTTAGTTAATGTTTATTTGTTTTGTTATTAATTGGTGTTAATTGGTTGTAATTCTTTTGATTGTTCATAGCTCTGTGTAAACTAGGGGTGTGCATACAGGTTTGGAACCAAACCGGTTTGACTTCAAGACAGTTCTGTTTGACAGTTTGGGGTCAAGCTGAACCACCCCCGGTTTGGCTTGACCCCAGACAGAACCTCCCCTGGCCGTTCGGGGGATTCATGGACCAAAACATTTTAAAAGAATTAAATATTTTTTTCCAACTTACCCCCTCCATGGAGGTTCACCCTTCCCCCATCAGCCTCCGTTATTTCAAGCATAGCCCAGTTCGGGCAGTCCTTGGCTCTTTTGGGCCTTTCCACAGGCACAGTGGCCATTTTGGAGGCCACTGCACATGCACAAATGGCCCCTACATGGCCAGGTCATGACCAGGCCATGCAGGGGCCATTTGCACATGCCTGGCAGCCTCCAAAATGAGCACTGAGCTGGGGGAAAGGCCCAGAAAGGGCCAAATACCACCCAAACTGGGTGATGCCTGCAATAACAGAGGCCGGCAGAGAGAGGAGGATCCTCCATGGACCCCGTGCCACCTCAGATAAGGCCCCCTCCGAGGGGGCAAGTTGGGAAAAAAATTTAAAACTTTTTAAAACTTTTTGATCCATGAACACCCTCCCCCCGGTCCGAACCAGGGAGGTTCAAGGGGGTGCCAGACCAAACTGGCCCTGTCCAGTTTGGGTCTGGTTTGGATTCAAACTTAATGGGGCCAGCCAGTGTCATGCACACCCCTAGTGTAAACCACTTTGAGGTCTAATAATTGGTGACATATCAGTTTACTAAATAAATAAATGTACATCCCAAAAGAAAAGTGAAAACAAAACAAAAATTATGATGGATTATACTTTGGAATTATTTCTCATCTGGGGATGTTCTCATCTTTGCTATTTAGAAAGCAAAATTTTAAAAGCACCCTATTTTGGAAACAGCTCCCATGACTGGTGCACAAAAGTAGCTGCAGTCCATTGCTGTTGCCATAACAACACCTTCTTTTGCTCTTGTTTCACCTAGTTTTAGAACCCTAAAGATTATCCTGTATTTCTCTTGCCTTTTAAAATTATTTTCCTTTTTTTCAAAAACTGACAGAATAAAACATGTCCAAAAGGCCAGGGTAGGACTACAGAAAGCCACAATAATTATAAAGGAGAACTGTAAAGGTCAGGGATGGATTTGGTCAAAGTCATCATTCTGGGTCAGTCTGTACTTTTCCTGTGGCGTGTCAGTCTCCCTTTGCACGATGCTTGTCTGTTTATCTTTCTGAAAGTCCCAGAGTCCCTTTTTAGACTCTAGAAACCACAGAGGCATCACCAAAAAAACAAATAAGAGGAATGTGTACTTGAAACTTAAAATTTAAAATAAAAGCTTGTCTGTTTCAATCCTCAGACCATGTTTTTCATTTAGTTGGGTAAAAGGCAAATGCCCATCCATTTTCTCAGTACATATTGCAGTAATAGTCTATGCTCAAATGCAAAATGTTGCAAAACGTTGCCAGACTAAAAGATATGCTGGATGTTATCAACTTCCACCAAAGTGGAAAGGTGGAAGATCCTAAGTTACAAGTTTTCTCAAAGACCTCTTTAATGTGCAAATATTTATGCAAATATTTATTTACTCATTAAAGAGGTCTTTGAGAAAGCTTGTGGATTTTGGAAGATCCGTAGGTCATCGTTGTCGTTATACCGTCTTGATCCTAACTTAAGTAAATTGCAGGATCTAGTATAGTGAGGGAAACAATGGGGTCATTCTCATGACTGGGAAGTCAGACGGGTGGAAGGGGAAGCCCATCTTCCCCACAGATGATCTCCAAGGACTATCTGGGCATGTGGACTGTGTGCCCCAATGGTCCACTTCTGCAACAGGGAATGCGGAGGCGTGGGGGCCAGGACGCATCATCCCGGCTCCCAGAAACCCCACCACAAGTGGAATTTCCCTGCTAATCCCCTGCTAACAGAACAAAGAGGTGCCTTTTGAAAGTGGTGATTCTCTTTAGATTGTGAGCCCTTTGGAGATGGGGAGCCAGTTTATTTATTTGTTTATATCTATGTAAACTGCTCTGGGAACCTTTGTTGAAAAGCAGTATATAAATATTTGTGTGTGGTGCATTGTGGAGATCCTCCCAGCGACAGGCGGGTGTTTGTCATTGCATCAGCGCCAGCTGCAAGCCGTCGGTGCTGGCATATGATCTGGAAAACATGGCTTAGGGAGTACTGGCCCTCTTAACCTCATTTACAAGGCGGGCTCCCTAGGTGGGTTTGCCGCCGGGAGCCACGTGTTCTTGGCTTCTTTAGCACAGTCTGAGAACAGCTTCAGTATCTTAGCATATCTAAGAATTCAGTTTCCCATGCAAGTAAATATACAGTTATAACACCACAGTAAAATCATGGGGTGAGAAGCAGGTTTATTATTTCCCATACTCATCCTTGGGTAAAACTACTGCAAGTATGAATTGCAAAAAGCTATATTCTGATAGACTGAATTAATTCTGCAGTTGGACCAGGTCCATTCTGATTTCCCTCACATAGCTACTCTCTCATATATCAGGTCCATGTAAACCAGTGTTCCTCAAACTTGTGTCCCCAGATGTGGTTGGCGTACAACAGCCGTCATCTCTAGCCCAATAGTCTTTGGCCATTGGGGTTGGAGATAATGGGAGTTTAGGCCATAACATCTGGGGCAGGCCTGTGCACGAAACCAAAAATCAGGATCTGGTTGGACCCGGTCTAATCTGACTGCAAATGTCAGTTTGGGGCTCTTTGGGCCCTTTTTTATTTGGGGGTCAAGATTGGAGTCAGGATTGGGGTTGGGATCAAGGTCAGACTGGGGTCAGAGCCATATTTTTTAAAGTAACCGTGGATATACTTACTGTGAACCTGTGAACCTGGAATAAAAGTTAGCTCACATTAGAGAGTCGCATGGAAAGTGAGGTCACATCAGAGAATTTAAGGGGAAGTGATGTAACACCAGAGAATGGCAGAAGAAACCATGAAATTGACTGCTTGTGAGTGAATGAATGAAAAACTGGGGTGGGGGCGCTTAAAAATGATATATGCATGGGCAGGCAGGCAAGGTAGCAGACAAAGGGCAGAAGATGGGTCCCCCACTACCACTATTGCTTAAAAAAAAGTGAGAGAGCAGACTCTCACCACCATAGGGAGCCCTAGAAAGCTCTGATTTTATTTTGCAGTGCGTGGAGAATTCTGATCTGAACCAGGCTATTCTAGTTCAGGTTTGGACTCTCTCCGAACCCCACCAATTTATGTAAAATTGGACCATGTCCAAATTTACTGATCTGATTTTGCACAGGCCTAATCTGGGGACCCAAGTTGGGAACCCCTGTTGTAAGCTATTCTTACTACTACTACTACTACTACTACTACTACTACTGATATGTATATACTGCTCTTCAACCAAAGTTCTCAAAGCAGTTTACATAGAAAAATAATATATACATAAGTAAGATGGTCCCTTGTCCCCAAAGGACTCACAATCTAAAAAGAAATGTCAGATACCAACAACAGCCACTGGAGGGATGCTGTGCTGGGGTTGGATAGGGCCAGTTGCTCTCCCCTTAATAAATATAAGAGAATCACCACATTAAAAGGTTTCTCTTTGTTCAGTTAGCAGCTATACATATTCTGAGGTCAAAAATACACATCATGTTCAGGCCATCGTTAGCACTGATGAGCTTAATCTTTCTTTTAAAAATAGCACCCAGATTAGGTTCCCCCAGGGATCAGGACCCCAGCAATGAGGATATCAAGCTTTAATCTTACCTCTGCCACAATCCTGACATACTTAGTAACTTAAGGTTATAAAGGAAAGAAAGGGGTTATGATGCCAATGGGGTTATTGTTGGAAATTCTCTGTGGTGAGAGAATCCCTTTCTCATTATAGCAGAGTGCACAGAGGCACAACACAGCGGAAATTTAGTTAGGCATGCATGTCTGCTGAGAGTAACGTACCTTGGAGCCAATTCATAGTTTCAAATCAATATATAAGGCATTTATTAAGGAACTCCATTCTAGATAGGAAAGTGAGGAATTAGGATTTCTAATCTATCTATCTAGCTGGATGCAGATGGATTCTGCATCCTCTCTGCACATATGGTGCAGGGAGAGAGGCTTGCCATGTTGCAAGGTAGACGGCAGATAGGAAGAGAGAGAGGAAGGAGGAAGTTGAATCCCTAAGAGTAGCAATCTACATTTCAAAGGGATAGCATCAGAGCAGTGGAGAAGGGATGACCAATGTCTTGACTCTCTAGCCCTCTGACTTACTAGTCTGTCCTCCACTGTCTGAGACAAAGAGACAGCACAAAGTCCTTTAACTTCCAACAGTTATTTCCCCTTTGCAACAGTAGTTTCAGATGGACTAATGCTGATGGGTAGGGCTAAACACTCTCTATGCCCCATAGTTCCAGCGAAAGTGCAGCTCTTTTAAAAATAAAAGTTAAGCCCATCAGCACTAAGTAATGGACTTAACGTATAGTTGTGGCATACTGAGTTAAAGTTGTGCAGCTGTTCTTGGTGAGCCAGCATGGCCTACGCCAGGGGTTCCCAACCTCTGGTATTTCCGATGTTGCTGAACTACAACTCCCATCATCCCCAGTCACACTAAAATGTAACTGTGGGTGATGGGAGTAGTAGTTCATGAACATCTGTAGTACCACAGGCTGGGAACTCCAGGCCTACATTATATGCAGAACTACATGGAAGATTTCACAATGGGCGCACTCTCAGTGCATCCCATTTCCTATCATGTGGACCAGTCAGGTATAATCTGAACCAACTCCATGATAGTTGCAAGGGAGCCATTATTGTTGAAATGATCTTCTAAATGGAGAAGTCATATGGCACTGATCACCATTTGCTAGGGGATATCAACAAGGACAGCTTTTGCCTTCATCCTGCTTGTGGGATGGTTTCCTGGAAGCATCTCACATGATTAAAGAATGCCCTGACATCCTTTAGGTATGAGTAGGAGGTGGCTTGCAGGTGTAGGAAAGGAAGCCAAGGGTTTACAGTTGCCACAAGCTGCGTCATACCAAAGTGTCTTAAATGTAGTGCTTCCTTTCAGAATTTAACAGGTAGCCCATGCTTGCTAACCTGCAAGCCACCTCCTACTCATACCTAAAGGGACATCTTTTAGTGACTGCAAGAGAGACCTGTTCTCAGCACATCTCCACGCTGAATACATATGCTGGAGGATGGTCATCCAAACTGACTCTCTGTCACTGCTCATGGTATGGGTTATGAAAAATCCCACTAACTGTACATGCACAGCCCTAATTGTTGGTCTGCGCTGGTGGAGCACAAGTACAGTACTGGTTTACGTGTCATTCTTCATCGATTATTGCTTGGAATATATGCTTCCACACACACACATAGACCCCTAGCTAGATTGGAGCACAGATATGTACCTTATTCAACATGTCAGAAAGTAACACTCCCACAATACACTAGGCACTGTTTTCAAAGAAAGTCATATCTAAGTTTCATTGAGATTAAGTCACAACTTAATTTCATTGGTGCTTAGTCATGGCTAACTTGGACTGGATCCAACTCAATGTATTATTATAAGAGCATTAAGCTACAGATATTTCTGCTTTTGAAAAATTACATGCATTTACAAAACCTGTTAAAGAAAATCACAACACTTCTAGAATGTATTCACAGCCACAAGGTACATTTACACAGTAAATTAATTTCAAACAAAAGTAGTCCAAGTCTGGAGTTCTGTTGTGTTAGAAAAAGCAATTAAGGTACAAAAGCAACCAAAAAAAAAAATGTTAAGAGTTAGGTTTATTTGGGACAACAAATGTTCCAGTGAATACACACTAGTGGGGCAAGTTATTTTCTTAAGCAGCAGGTGTGCATTGTTCCAAAAAAATGTGCTCACACAAACATAGCAAAATATGTTGTTACTTAGAAACTCGAATGACTTCTTCATCAAAATAAAATGAACAAGCCATTCTATGAGGCAATAATTTTACCAGACATGTATTTTGAACCTGTCTGAAAAAGAAGATCAGGTCATATTAGCCAGTTCTTGGTTTGAAAAAATAAAAATAAATCTGGAAGTATGGATGTCTAGCCTGTCAAGTACTTTTTCCACGTTTAATTTTGGGCGTATTTCAAAGGGCTGCACTTAAAACACACACAGCCTTTTAGTTATTATTGTAAAAAGCTTTAGCACAGCTCTAGCTTTGCATATCTTTTGTTATGTTAAGAGATGTCAAGGTATGCATAAGGCACACAATTCCTCAGAAGAACCAAAGACTCCGGAGAAAATTTTAGCCTCCACTGGATTTAGGAGTTCCCCAGACATTTTGTTACTAATAGCTGTAGGAGTCAAGCCTAAGATTACCTCAAGAGATATACATCTGACTAAATAGCAAGAAAGTGTGGGGAAAGCAATCTTTGGTTGACTTAGAGAAAGGAATTCATATTACTTGTGAAGCTTATTAGACTGTGGAAAATGCTCCCAGAGGTATCGATGGAAAGTCTTATATCCAGAGTCATAGTCAAGCTGGTCAAAGTGGTTTTTAGCAGGGAAAAAATCTAGTTTGGGTGACATCAGATAAGCTAATTTTAAACAGGAAAAAAATACTGTAACATTAAAACATTATATTAGTAGTTAGATCAAGGATATAGCAAAAATATATATAGAAAAATAGGGCACAGGCATAGTAGATTGGATTACTATTTAAAATAAAGGCTACAAATTTGTTGTAAATGAAATTGATTGTTACAACTAGATGCGAACATATTCCTGTACAAGCCATGTTACATCAGGTAACATTTCTGTTTGATTCTCTACCAAGTATTTATTTATTTGTTTGTTTGTTTATTTAATCAATGAATTTTTACACCGCCCTTCCAAAAAGCTTCAGGACAGTTTTCAATTAAAACAAAATCATTAAAATCAAGTAACAATTAAAACAAAAATTAGAAAACATCATAAAACAACAATTAAACAATCAGAACAGTTTAAAAACCCTGAAAAAACAGGTTACAACATTAAAACCATTTATAACAATTTTAAAACCCTGGAAGGCCAGGCCAAACAGATAGGTTTTGAGGGCTCTCCTGAAGGCCAATAGAGAATTCAAATTGTGGATTTCTGCCAGGAATGCATTCCAAATTCCAGGAGCGGCTACAAAGAAGGTCCACCTCTGAGTGGCCACCAGATGCACCGGTGGTAACTGGAGATGGACCTCTTCAGATGACCTTAACATGTGGTGGGGATCATGCAGAAAAAGGTGCTCTCTGAGGTAACCTGGACCTAAGCTGTTCAGGGCTTTAAAGGTAATAACCAGCACTTTGTATATTGCCCAGAAACATATCGGCAGCCAGTGCAACTGTTTCAAAACAGGCATAATATGGTCTCCAGTTCATAAAATTATGGACTCTATAGGCATCACCCTTCCTATATCCATTTTTTAGAATCATTTTAAGAATCTGGTTCTCCATATGAGGTTTAAATTTCAAGGCATATTGTTATTAACAGTGCGATTCACAAATGATTTAAATCACTGTGCTTTAAATTTAATCCCATTTCATTCTATTGAATTCATTATAGGGGGTGTGCGTGGACCGTAGTCTGTTGTCTGGTCCGAATTTGGACAAGACTGCGGTTCTGCAAACCAATTTGATCAAGTTCGCCCCAACACGGACTGGTGCACCTTTAAAAGTAAGGAAGCAGGTCCTTACTGGTGTGACCGCTGCTCTAGGCAGCTTCCTGGTGCAGCAGTGCTCCCCCATTAGCCCACGTGTGGCAGCAGCACAAACCTGCCCTCCACGCATGCGCTGAGGCCAGCTGAGTGTCGGGGGGAGGCAGGAGGGGGCCCACCACTGGGTCAGGGTTAAGTGCTCATATATCAGTGCAACACAGTGCCCACAAAGGAGCAGGCTCCTGGCCAGTGCGGGGGGATCGCCACAATGCACCATGCATTGTGGGACAGTGCGTCCTGGCCTCCAAACCTCCGCACTGCCGGGGGCAGCCAGTGTCCATGTGGGCGCACAATCTGCACACCTACTACAGACTGTGCAATCGTCTGTGGGAGATGTAAATTTCCGCAGCCTTCCTCCCCACGTGCCCAGTATCTCTACTCCCCGATCATGAGAAAGGGCTCATTTTATAGCTGTTATTTTCTCTCTTTGGATGAATTTTTATTTTGCCGGATTTTAAAATGGAAGTTGCTGTCACCAAATCAAGTCTAATAGAGGGGTGAGGGGTTGGAGTCTGAGCAAGGAGCTGTGCCCTGCAACCCCCCGCCCCGATCTTTTCAGTACATAGCAGCACCCCTCTGTGAGTTCCTAGCCCTGCGAATGAAGGGTGAAAAAGCTTGACAAAACAATGAGTAAGAATGGAAGCCATTTTTCTACTGCACCAAAATGCTGCAAGCGAGCCCTGTATTAATCTCGTAGCTCCTTTTAAGTGGAAGAAAAGTAGAAAATGTGGTCAGTTTGACACAAAGATGTTTGGTCTGTTACCCATGTAATTAGAAGACAGAGATATCCCCTTTTGTTGTTACTGGCCTGCTTATGAGCAATTAGCTTATCGTGCCATTATCTGGTTAGAGTGAATTGTTATTTTGAAGGAAAATTGGCAGTGAGTCAAAAAGAATTATGCCTCAGGATGAAAGACGATTTCTCTCCCTTGCAAATGGAGTATGCATTGTTCTACAAATGCCTAGATCTGGAGTTCACCCCAGTGTGTGAGCTTCTGCTTTTTGTTCCCAGAGCTATCATAACAGGGAAGTGTATTTATTCAGTTAAATTTGGAGTGGCTACCAAATACCAAAGCTACCAAATACCGCAGAATTCAGCTGTGGTTCCTGAAAGTTCAAATAGAATTTCAAGCCAGGTATCCATCTAATTGCAATATTCAAATTTACAGCATCCCTGACTGACTGCCAACAAGAAAATAAGGCCTGGTCTGTGCCTGTACAGAGGCCACAAAGCATGGTCCTCATCAGTTCACAGAGGCCTCTGCACATGTGGGTCGTAGCTGCACCTGTACTCAGCAGTTCAGGCCCTTGCTCCATTCTCAGCAGTGCCTCTGCAGTGATACAGATTGGGCTTTTCTTTGACTTCAAATCAGAACCAGCGGAGACTATAGGAGAAGGATGACTTGTTTGCTCCTACAATGAATCCTTTAGTGTAGTGTTCCTCAACGTTTTTGGAGTAATGGGCTGGTACATTATTCGTGCACAGTTTCCCGAACCAGCAGTTAGTAAGGGGGTCACCCCACTCACCCCCAACCCCACACCCAGGCAGCCCCCACAAAACAATTTTGGGCAGCTTTCCAGAGCTCATTTCCAGGCAGCTCATTGTTTGGGTGGGGGTGATTTTTATTAGTGATGGCTCATGGACCGGTACTCAACACCTTGCAGACCGGCACCGATCCATGGACTGGTGGTTAAGAAACACTGCTTTAGTGGCTAGGCTTCTTGAAGGACTAGTTCCCAGGGAGAAGATGAACTTGTGTCTGGACTGCAGGTGGAGGCTCATACAACTGAATACTCCTATATGCAAAAAAATGAAAATGCTGCAACAGAAAAAAGTGTGACAGGGAAAAGGCTAGGCTAGAACATAGGGATGTGTGAAGTGGCTCGATCGCGAGTCAGTTTGAGGTCAAGCTGGTTAGGCTCGAGATTGAGCAGAACCCTCCACTCGGCCAGTTCAGGCCTCGTTTGGGGTGTGTCGGCTCCCAATAAATGTGTTTTTTAAAAAAGGTTGACTTAGTGCCACTGAGGGCTTCTGCAGGCTCGGGGGTGCGGCTGCAGGGGGGTCTCCAGAGGCTTTCTCATGGGCCATTTGGGGGCCATTTCAGCCCTGTTTGTGCATGCGATGTCCCTTTTGGGGCCACTGTGCATGTGCATGGGCCATTTGTGTGACCTAGGGGTGTGCGTTTCGTTTTGGATATAAAATGTTTTGTGCCCAAAACAGGCCGTTTCAGCTGTTTTGTAGACAAAACAAAACATCCAGTGCTCAAAACAGAAAATTTTGAAGCCGAAAAAAAATGTCCCTGTTTCGGATACAAAACTTTTTGTTGTTTTTGCTGCTTTGGAACTCCATTCTGCAATCGTGAAAAGTCTTTCTCCTTCAGTCTCCATTTTGAGTTTTGACATCTGTTTGAATTTCCTGCCCTTCCAGCCTGCACACTGGCCAGCAAAAGCATGGGCTGATCTGCTGGCAATTGCCTCCTTATTCCTTTTAAGGAAATTTAAGGGTAAAATTTACCCTCATTGGCCAGTGGGGCAGTGTGCATAACCCAGTACCCCATGTGTTAGCAACCCATGGTGGTGGTTGGCACCCTATGTGCTCTACACCACCACTTGCTCTGGGCCACCCTGGTGCCCCTCAAGTGCAGTTAGGGGGCTGCTGAAACCTCCATCACTCCCTATGGGGAAGAACTTTAAGACTCGTAAACTTCATTAATTCTTTAAAAATCAGCCCTCTATCCAATTCCTTTGAAAAAATTATTGCAGCTTTATTGTCCCCACTGGGCACTATCACAAACCCTACTCTGCTCGGGGCCACCCCTTTCCACCCAATGTGAAGTTATACTTTTGTTGAAACCTCCATTATTCCCTATGGGAAAAATATTAAAATTCAAAAATTCACCAAAAATCAGCCCTTTCCCCAATTCCTCTGAAATTTGGGTGGTAGCTTCCACCCATTGGGCACTACCACCTCCACCCACCAGTTTTGCTTTGGGGCCATTTTTTAAAAATCCAAAATTAAATCCATTTTATTTATTTATTATTTCTCTGTGTAAACCTGTGGGTGTTCAGAACCTAAGGGGTATACTCGTGAGTCAAATGGGCCATAACCCAAAATTTGGCTTTTAAAGAGCCAAATCTGGCAACAGAGGTAGAGTGTTGGACCATATCAAATGTGTGAACTTAGGTCTGGGGATGAGGGATAGACTGGGACTTCTGTTGGTGTATCGATCGCCCTGCTGCTAAACAGGGTCCCTAACCAACCTGACGGACTTGGTTTCGGACTTGGTGTTGGAGTCCCCCAGACTTGTGGTGCTGGGGGACTTCAATGTTCACTTTGGGACCAATTTGTCCGGGGTGGCTCAGGAGTTCATAGCGGCCATGATGACTATGGGCCTATCTCAAGTGGTCTCGGGACTGACGCACATTGCAGGTCACACGCTTGATTTGGTCTTTCACACTGATCAGGGTGGTGTTCCGTGGGTGGGGACTCCTGTGATTTCCCCATTGTCATGGACAGACTACCATCTGGTTAAGGTTGCACTCACAGTCAGACCCCACCTTTGCAGGGGCAAGGGACCTATTAGGATGGTCCACCTGAGAAGGTTATTGCATCCAATTGGATTTCAAGAAGCCTTGGAGGGATTTAGTGTTGGCTCTGCTGGCAATCCTGTTGATGCCCTGGTGGAGAACTGGAACACAAACTCACCGAGGCAGTAGACAAGATCACTCCTAAGCGTCCTCTCCGACTTGCTTCAAAATTGGCCCCTTGGTATACAGAAGAACTATGGGGGCTGAAGCGGTGAGGTAGATGACTGGAGCACAAGTGGAGAAAGACTTGGCTTGAATCAGACAGATTGCTCAGGCAGTACATGAGGCAAAGAAGCGATTCTTTTCTGCCTGTATTGCATCCAGAAGTTCACGTCCGGAGAAGTTGTTCAGGGTTGTGAGAGGGCTAGTGAGTGCCCCTACTCCCTTGACCTGGAACCATCGATTACTCGCTGTGATGTGTTTAATGAATTCTTTGTGGGGAAAATCTCTCGTATTGGGGCCAACTTAGACTCCGTCTCCACAATTACCTCAGTGTCTGATGTGGAGGTGTCCAGTGACTCCTCTTGTGTGATTAGGTTGGATCAGTTCCAGTTTGTGACTCCTGAGGATATGGACAAGCTGATTGGAATGGTGCGGCCTACAACCTGTTCTCTTGACTCTTGTCCGACATGGCCTATATTATCTGGCAGGGGGGTTGTTGTAGAAGGCCTGGTAGAGATTATAAATGTGTCTCTGAGGGAAGGTAGGATGCCTCCTTGTCTTAAGGAGGCAATTATTAGACCACTTCTGAAGACGCCTACCCTGGATCCCTTGGACTTGAACAACTACAGGCCTGTCTCCAACCTTCTGTGACTGGGCAAGGTAATTGAGAAGGTGGTAGCCTCTCAGCTCCAGACAGTCTTGGATGAAACTGATTATCTTGACCCATTTCAAACTGGCTTCCGGGATGGCTATGGCGTGGAGACTGCTTTGGTCAGCCTGATCTCCAATTGGCAATGGACAGAGGAAGTGTGACTCTATTGGTCCTTCTGGACCTCTTGGCAGCCTTCGATACTATCAACCATATTATCCTTCTGGAGCGTCTGAGGGGGCTGGGAATTGGAGGCACTGCATTGCAGTGGTTCCGCTCCTACCTCTCGGGCAGGTCCCAGATGGCATCCCTTGGAGACTGCTGTTCTTCAAAATCTGAACTTTTGTATGGTGTTCCCCAGGGCTTCATACTGTCTCCAATATTGTTTAATATCTACATGAAACCGCTGGGAGAGATCATCAGGAGATTTAATGCATGGTGCTATCAGTATGCTGATGGCACCCGTTTATACTGTTTATTTGTTTATTTCGGCCCAAGGCCAGCATAGCTGATGGCACCCAAACCTATTTCTCCATGTCAGCATCATCGGGAGAGGGTATAACCTCCCTAAATGCCTGCCTGGAGTTGGTGATGGGCTGGATGAGGGATAACAAACTGAGACTGAATCCGGCTAAGACAGAGGTACTTACTGTCTGGGGTTGGAACTCGAGAGATGATTTTGATCTGCCTGTTCTGGATGGGGTCACACTTCCCCAGAAGGAACAGGTACGCAGTCTAGGGGTGCTTCTGGATCCGAGCCTCTCCCTTGTGTCCCAGGTTGAGGCGGTGGCCAGAAGTGCCTTCTATCAGCTTTAGCTGATACTCCAGCTGCCTCCGTTTCTTGAGATGAATGACCTCAAAACAGTGGCACATCTGCTGGTAACCTTCAGACTGGATTACTGTAATAGAGATGTGCGAAACGTTTCGGATACAAAATGTTTTGTACCCAAAACAGCCCATTTTGGGTGTTTTGTCTTGTCTACAAAACACCCAAAATGGGCATTTTCCAAATCCAAAAGTTTTGTATACAAAACAAAACGTCCCTGTTTCGGCTACAAAATGTTTTGTTGTTTCGGACCTCCATTTTGTGGTGATCTCTGAGTGAGTCTCCATTTTGTGTTTGACATCTCTTTGAATTTCCTGCCTTTCCAGTCTTCTGATCGGTGACCTAAATCATGGGCTGACCTGCTGACAATTCCCTCCTCGTTCCCCATGACTCTTTTGCTTCTTGCCACTCTTTACTGACCCTACATTGGCCAGGGGAAGAGTTGCTAACCCATGGGGTGCTGGGTTCTGTTGTTTCTGTGGTGTTCTGAGTGTAGATTCTCTGGTAGCATATGAGAGTGGATTCTTGTTCTTCACTGAAAATCCCATATGCTACCAGAGAATCTACACTGAACACCTCAGAAACAACAAAACCCAGTACCCCACGGGCTTGTGGGTATGGGCATGGTTGGTACCCTATGTGCACTACACAACCCCTCGGGCAACCCCAGTACCCCCCCCCCCCAAGGTGAATTATGGGGCTGCTGAAACCTCCATTATTCCCTATGGGAGAAATCATAAAGACACATAAAGTTCAACAAATCACAAAAAATCAGCCCTTTGCCCAATTCCTTTGAAATAATTCTAGTAGCTTCCTTGCCCCCATTGGGCACTACCACCAACCACACGCTGCTCTGGGCCACCCCTTTCCCCTCAATGTGAAGTGATACATTTGCTGGAATCCCCATTATTCCCTATGGGAAAATTCTTAAAGATGCGTAATCTTAAAACATTCACAAAAAATCAGCCCTTTACCCAATTCCTTTGAAATTTGGGTGGTAGCTTCAACCCATTGGACGCTATGACCACCACCCACTCTTTTTGCCTGGGAACCCTTTTTAAAAATCCAAATCGATTCGGATTTGGATTCAGAAAATTTGGGTACAAAACAAAACAGGGGTGTTTCGATTCGGATACAAATCAAAATGAGAAAATTCCAAAATCCACACCCCTATACTGTAATGCGATCTATGTGGGGCTGCCCTTGTACATAGTCCGGAAACTACAGCTGGTCCAGAATGCGGCAGCCAGGTTGGTCTCTGGGTCATCTTGGAGAGACCATATAACTCCTGTATTGTAGGAGGTACACTGGCTGCCGATACGTTTCCGGGCAAAATACAAGGTGCTGGTTATAACCTATAAAGCCCTAAACAGTTTGGGGCCTGGGTATTTAAGGGAATGCCTTCTTCTGCATGAACCCCACCTCCCACTGAGATCTGCTGGAGAGGTCCGTCTGCAGCTGCTACCAGCTCATCGGGTGGCCACTCAGGGACGGGCCTTCTCTGCTGCTGCCCCGAGGCTTTGGAATGCGCTCCCTAGTGAAATAAGAGCCTCCGCATCTGTGACAGCTTTTTAAAAGTCTTTAAATACACATTTCTTCACCCAGGCTTTTAATTAATGTTGTTTTAAGGTTTTAATGGTTTTAATTCTGTTTTAAAATATTATTTAAAAAATTTTAAATTGTTGTAATGTGTGTGCCCCCCCCCCGCCATTTTTGTCTTAACGAATGTTTTACTTTGTTTTTATTCTGTTGTAAACCGCCCAGAGACATAAGTTTTGGGCAGTAAAGAAATGTTTTAATAAATAAATAAATAATAATTTTAAAAAACCGCCCGGAGCCATTTTTGAATGGGCGGTATAGAAATCGAATAAATGAATGAATGAATGAATGAAAATGTTTCAGATTTGGATTTTGCAATTTCAAATAGAGAAGAACAAATTTGGGTGTTTTGGATTGGCTGATTTCGAACAAAGGGGTGTTTCGGATTCGGGCCAAAACAGAAAAAAACCGAAACGCACAACCCTAATGTGACCCAGGTTGTGACTTGGTCTCACAAATGGCCCTCACACAGAGACCATTTGCGTGGCCTGTGTGCAAATGTCCCACTTGCGTGGCAGGCCAAATATTGGGCACAGTGCGTGCAAACAGGGCTGAAATGGCCCCAAAATGTGCCGAAGGCCTGTGGGGAGATGGGGGCTCTCCGGAGCGGGCTCTCCAGGTCTCACCCTCTCCACCTCCTGCTGGATCTTGTGTCTCCGCATCTGTGTTCTCAGGTTGGGGGTCACACTCCATTTAGATGTGTCAGGAACAATGCAATAAATTCCATGCTACACCTGGATAAAATTCAAGATTTCATCTCTAACAGGTTTGGAGCTGGAATGCATGAACTTCTAAGCCCATGATGTCACAGCAAGGCTAGTAGCCTGATAAAGAATATGTGCTGTCTGGATTTGCTGAAAAAGAGGTCTAGGTAAGTATCACTTTGGCTCCTTTCTTCTGAAGACAGTTGTAGACATCCAGACAAAGTTAACCATGAGTAATCCCATTGAAATGAATGTAAAAATTCACTATGATTGACTTGTCCCATTGATGGGACATGACTGATTTACTATGGGTGGCACTGATTTAATTCTTTCACTTTTAAAAAATGTGTCACACAGAGAACCATGAAAGACTTCAGCTAACTGACATTTTTTCATGAATCAAACTGGATACTTTGATTTGTCTTGGACATAATTTATAAACAAAAAAATTCAAATTCGTGCTGGACATATTTGAACTGATTAATTAATCTAACTTAGTGCTTGTCATTATATTTAGGATGATCAAAGGCAGATTTTGCGTTAAGACAAAGTGCTGACAATGCTGACAATGTTAAGCTACATCATCTAAATGAATGGGGCATAAAGAGCTGACCATACCTTCTCTTTTATATTTTACTACAAAAATGCCTGCCTATATAAACACAATAAACACAAAAAAAATTCAAATCACATACCTGTGTACTAAGATCAAATGCTTCCCTCTCAGCAGCAAAGCTCCCAGAGAGTTCAGCGAGGACAGGATGAAGCTTTAATTTCTGTGCCTACGTCAACTGGACATATAGGCTCATTCACACAACCACCAGCAGGGTAGAAGAATTGCCCAGCCGAGCAGGAAAACCGGGCACACTCCCGATCTGCAGTCATATGAACTCCAAACATAAGAACAGGAGGAGGGGAGCATGATTGTGTGTGAGGCAACAGCTGGACAGGGCAATTTTACCTCAGCAAAATGCTGGGGATGGAATCTGTGTAGAGCATGTTTGTCCTTCCCAGTAGGGATGTGCAAATCGATATGGGTACAAATCAATTTGTACCTGAATCTAGCTGATTTGGGCGATTAGGAGACAGAACAGATCACCCTTGTGGTCCATTGGCTAGATTCGGGTCCAAATTGAATTGCTCCAGATTCAATTTGAATTGTTTCAAGATTTGGATTCCTCCTATCAATTTTCCCAGATTCTCAGCTTTCTTTCTTTCTTTCTTTCTTTTTTTAAGCTAAGCTCTAGCCCTAGTAGAGATGGAGTTATGGAGCAAAATGTGTGGTCACTATTTTTCAAGTGTTTGGATTCTTTGGTTTATAATAATTTTTCCTCAGTGAATCCCTATGATTCATTATGATTCTCACACAAAAGAATCTAAACACTTTAAAAAATTCCTAAAATATAAACTGAGTACGCAATGGCTTGCGGGTTGAGGGGGGTAGTTGGCACATGGGATGCCACTAATTTCCCACCCCCCACTCACTAAGCAGTGGGATCAAAATGAACAGAAGAAATGGAGTATAATGAATCCTCATAGGGATTCATTATAAGGAAACTTTATTGGACACCAAAGAATCTAAACACTTAACTATTCCTAAAATATAAATGGAGTACCCCACTGCCTTGCAGGTGTGTGTGTAGCTGGCATAGGGCAGTTGACAGTTAGCACTGTCCATTGACAGTCAAAATGAACAGAAGAAATGAAGTTGTGCAATGAATCCTCATAGAGTTTCATTATGAGGAAAAGTTATTATACACCAGTAAATCCAAACACCTGAGAAATAGCGACCGCACATTTTGCTCCACTTCTAACTCCACTTCTACAAGGGCTAGAGCTTAGTTGTAAGCTGGTGATCCATGTTAGGGTTAGGATAGGGCAGCTTTGAATACCCATCATTTCCTTTGGCAGAAATATAAAAAATCAGTAAAAACTAAAGAAGATAATTAAATATCAACCAGGTACCCCACTGCCTTGAAATTTGGGTGGTAGGTGGCTCCCATGGAGCCCTACCCACCACCCAAATTTGGAGCCCCTAGAACCTTTATAAGTGGTCCAAATCGATCTGAATCTGAATTGAATCAAATAAAATCCAAATTGAATCTGGAGTGATTCAGGGGCACAGATTCAGACACAACACAAATCAGGGGTGATTTGATTTGGGCACAAATTGAATTTTAAAAAATGAGTCGTGCACATCCCTACTTCCCAGCTGCCACCTTGCACATGATCATACTGCCCACCTTCTACCTCACTGCCCGTAGTTAACACAACTGCCAATTGGGAGCATGCCCAGTCTCACATAATTTTTTATTCCCTTTTCTATGAGATTTTCTTACTTTGTGCAGTTAAGTATACTAAATACTGTGGAGCTTGCTCAGTATGATCAAAGGAGACGCCTTTCTTTTAAATGCCCACAACTCCTGTAAGATTTTCTTACCTTCTTCAAAACAGGAAGAAAACAAGTTTCAAATTACACAGACAGAGCCACATGCTAAAGGTAGGAGCACAACTGGTGCACTAGCTGAAGATGTGCAGAGCCACTCCGGGCCATAGCTGTCATCTGGGGATCCAGAAGCAAAGTTGGACCCAAGAATATCCTTAAACTGTAGAACTGCTCTTTTGTGGGAGCAAAACCTCATCTGAAACAGAGTGAACCCCTTTTCCCTGATTGGTTTTCCTACTGACCAACAACACCTCCATCTTATGGGTTAAGCCTCAATTTGTTGGCCCCCATCCAGCCCATCCCTGCCTAAGTTTAGTTGAAAGCTTGCAGATTAGCTTCATTCATGCACCCAACTAATTATTGCATGGAAGTAAGGTGCAGGACAGTAGAAATGATCCCACTATCCCCTTCATATATGTAATCTACACAGATTCACAATGTCTGAAAAGGCTACTAAGAAAACAAAAACTCTGAATATACTGAGCAAGTTAAGACAATGATGCATTTTCAGACATGGAAGATTTCTTTGTCAGGTTTCTCCTAATGCAAGCTACTTTCAGCTATTGGGAGTAGCCTCCTCAGCTGTGCAAGATTAAAGATCTTAGGACAAAACTAAATGCAATTTTGATCACGTTGTTTGTCCCTGAATATTCTTCTTTATGTGTATGTAAATAGGCTTGGAGGCAGGGCTCCGATACAGATTGTGAATGCAGTGTAGGGGAGAAGATAATTAACCTTTCCCTTTGCATTATGATCCTGATCTAGACCCCTTTCATCACAGTTATTTGCCTCTGAAGGGAAGCATCCATTGACACTGAAATGGCTACCATTTGTTCCATCCTCCCTACTCCAGGATGATATTATTTCTCCAAGACACATCTGAGTATTTAAGATAGTGCTGTCCTAGAAGGTGATTGCACATTTCATTGCCTGGCACTGCCAGCATAGGCAATGGCAAAAAATGATAGTAAAAGAAGTGTATTCATGCCCATCCATACCCATTCATGCCCATTTGCTCAGGATCACATTTGCAGGGGTGTGCAGAACTGGTTTGATTCAAACCTGGTTCAACGCAAACCACAAAAAGAAGGGGCCAGTCCAAATTCGAACAGAGTTGAGCCCAGTTCAAATTGAACTGGTAGAAAAAAGTTTGATGGTTTGATTGTGGTGGCCGCCATTAGAACTGTGTATTTACAATTGCATATTTACGATTTACAGTTTTCCTGCCTTCTGGTTGGTTTTTGGCCTTGCCACCACCTGATCAACCCCTGCCTCACCACTGCCATCTGACCCCTACCTGCCTTGCTGCCGTCATCTGACTCCCACCTTGTTTGGATTACATCTTTCTTTGGATTTATTACATCTTGGATTACCTGCATGCCTTTTAAACATTACCCCCAAGTTCCCAACCCAACTGTGTGGATTTGACTGCTACATCATCAGATTGGTAAGCCTCCCCTTTTAAATTTCTTTCTACTTCTTTGTTTGTTTTAGTAAGATAGTTTTGTAGTTTGATTCTTTTAGGTTTGGGGAGGGTGCTTGTGTGTTTTTCTGTACTTAGGATTAGTTCATTTCTGGTTTTGTAGTGCTGTTGTTGTTCTTCTGTTGTTGGATTGGTTAGGTTGTGGTGGTTTTGTTGGGGTTTATTTGGTTGGTTTTTGTGTTTCAGCCTCTTTTTTGTGTGCTTAGGTGCTTTGGTGTGTAGTTAGTTTAGGTTACTTGGTTTTTCTTGTTAAATTGGGCCTAGTTTGGGGGAAGGGTGCAGGGTAGGTCTAGGAGCAGGCTTATGGGCAGAGGGAGTGGTGATGCTGGTTTGGGGCTAGGGTGACAAGAGTGGCCTACTCCCCAAGTCCCCCTAGAGGGCATTATGCAAAGATTCATGTTTCCAGGGATGCCTGCTCCTGCAGTGCAACAGCCTATGGTGGCTGAGATGGTGGTAGTAGGGGGAAGCCATGTAAGGTAAGGACCTCTTCTTCCATTGGTGGGGGTGGAGGAGGAGGTGACAGCTGCTAGCCCAGCCAAAAAAAAACCCTACCCACAGATACTCCTTCTCAGTGTGACCCCCACCCAATCCAAGACTGAGGAGGTGCTGGATATCATTCCTGTTGCCCCAGGACCTTCACAGCCACAAACAATGGAGGGTGGTGGGGGTGATGGTGGTAGCCAACCAGCAGGCCCAGTAGTGCTCCCAGCACTCAAGTGGTCTAAGACTGCTGGCGGTACTGTGTGGGACCACTTTGAGCACTGCCAAAGTTAGTCTACATGTGCTGTCTTCATCCACTGAAAGGCACAGGTCAGAAGGGGATAGGATGCCAGGCATCTGGGGTGGTCATCGATGTGGAGGCACATCCAACAGCATAATCCAGGCATCCTGGCTCCTGCTAGCCATGCTAAGTCACTAGCTGTGCCCTCGACTAGGCAGTGGCAAAGGTCATGCTCCTGCTCCTGCTCTCAAGCAGGGCACGTTGGCTGTCATGCAGTGGGTGCATCCAATGGGCAAGCGGTCTGGTCACCCAGAGGCATGTCTCATTACCCAGGCCACTGTAAAAATGATGGTTCTGGACAACCAGCTATTTCAGATGGTGGAGAACACCGGCTTCTGCCAGCTGTTTGCTCCTGAGTACCAGATCTCCTCACATACCACCTTCAATAGGAGGGTGGTGGCCTCCCTATACCAAGCAAACAGGGAGGTTGTGTCGGGAGATTGTATCTGAGCTGCTGGAGTCATCAGGGACCGACACCAGTGTGCACTTCACTACAGATGTGTGGACCAGCTATAGTGGAGTGCAGGCTAGGGAGTGCAAACTGATTCAGATACAAATCAATTTGTACCTGAATCTAGCTGATTCAGGTGATTCGGAGACAAAACGAATCACCCCTGTGGTCCCTTGGCTAGATTCGAGTAAAAATCGAATCGCGGCTGATTTGAATTGAATCAATTTGGGTTTTGGATCTGTCCTATTAATTCCCCCAGATTCCCAGCATTCTTTTTTTTTTTTAAACTAAGTATTGCACAAGTTTCAGACCACTCTGACCACTGGGAAGGCACATGCCTTGGCAGGTCAGTTGAGGACTGGATTTGTAGAAAGACTAAGCACCAGGTTGGGTCAATCGATAGAACATGTTTTGTCATGCCTCTGAGACCCAACCATGAAGGGTGATGCTATCACTCCTGATGCACTGCCCAAGGGAAAGGCTCTCCTGGTTCAAGAGGTGAGGCAGGCAGAGGATTGGGGGCTGGGCCAGAACCAGAAGTAGAGTGCTGGAGCATCTTCTTCTAGTGTGTAGTCTACACCCAGCATCAGTACCACTTTCCAGTCAAGCAGCATGCTGTCCCTGGCAGCATCAATTTAACCAGTGTTTCTACCCATTCATTCCACCCTGTGGTTCAAACAGGGGTGCCTTGGCAACATGCCAGGGATATGGGAGTTGCCGACAGGGACCTGAAGTGGTGCTAAGCAGAGTGTTCTGCAGTACCTGCAGGAACCAGTGGTGGACCCTGAGACAGATCTCATGCACTTTTGGGCAATGCATCATCAAGTCTGGCCAGACTTGACAACGGTTGCCGGATGGCTCGTTGCCTGCCCCACCACCAGTGTCCAGAGTAAGAGGGTTTTATCCATGGTGGGGTACATGGTGCCACCCCATTGTTTTATTTATTTATTTATTTAACTTGTATACAGCCCAAACTTTCATCTCTGAGCAGTTAACAATAACATAAAAACAAATAAAACATATAAAAGGTTAAAACAGTTTAACAATTTTAAAACAGTATAAAATTAAAACAGTATAAAATTAAAATTACAAATTTAAAAAGCTGAAAAAGCTTGGGTGAAGAGATGGGTCTTCAGATGTTTTTTAAAAAATAGTCAGGGATGGGGAGGATCACATATCAGCAGACAGCGCATTCCACAATCTCGGGGCAGCAATCGAGAAGGCCTGTCTCCGTGTGACCACCAGACGAGCTGGCAGTAACTGCAGACGGACCTCCTCAAGTGACCTCAATGGGCGGTGGGGCACATAACAAAGAAGGCGTTCTCTTAAATACGCAGGGCCTAAGCCGTTTAGGGCTTTTTAAGTTATAACTAGCATTTTGCATTCTGCCCGGAAACCTATTGGCAGCCAGTGTAGCTCCCTCACCGAGGGAATAATGTGGTCTCTCAGAGATGACCTGGAGACCAACTTGGCTGCTGCATTCTGAATCAACTGAAGTTTCCAGACTACGTACAAAGGCAGCCCCATGTAGAGCACATTACAGAAGTCCAGTCTAGAGGTTACCAACAGATGTACCACTTTTTTGAGGTCATTTATCTCGAGAAATGGACGCAGCTGACGTATCAGTCGAAGCTGATAGAAAGCACCCTGGCCACCGCCTCAACCTGAGAAACCAGGGAGAGGTGTGGATCCAGAAGTACTCCCAGACTTGTTCCTTTTGGGGAAGTGTGACCTCATCTAGAACAGGTAGGTCAAAATCATATCTGGAGTTCTGACCCTGCACAATAAGTACCTCCATCTTATCTGGATTCAGCTTCAGTTTATTTTCCCTCATCCAGCCAATTACTGCCTCCAGGCAGGCATTCAGGGAAGATATGCCATCTCCTGAAGAAGTTGACATGGATAAATAGATCTGGGTGTTATCAGCATACTGATAACATCCCGCTCCAAATCCCCTGATGATCTCTCCCAGAAGTTTCATGTAGATGTTGAAAAGCATTGGAGAGAGTATGGAGCCTTGAGGGACACCATACTTAAGCTCAGATTTTGAAGAGCAACAATCTCCAATCTACACCACCTGCAATCTGTCTGAGAGGTAGGAGCGAAACAACTGTAAAACAGTGCCTCCCACCCCCAACACCCCTAAACCTTCCAGAAGGATACTATGGTTGATAGTATCGAAAGCCGCCGAGAGATCTAAAGGGACCAACAGAGTCACACTTCCTCTGTCAATTCCCAACTAGAGATCATTCATCAGGCCGACCAAGGCAATCTCAACCCCATAGCCCATCTGGAAGCCAGTTTGAAATGGGTCTAGATAATCAGTTTCCTCCAAGATCACCTGGAGCTGAGAGGCCACCACCCTCTCAATTACCTTGCCTAGCCATGGGAGGTTGGAAACAGGCCTATAATTGCTCACCTCTGAGGGATCTAATGTAGGCTTCTTTAAAAGAGGTCTAATGATTGCCTCCATTAGATAAGGAGGCATGCTGCCCTCCCTCAGAGAAGCATTTATGATTTCCACCAGGCCTCCTACAACAGTCTTCCTGCTAGATAGAACAAGCCATGTTGGACAAGGGTCAAGAGAACAAGTGGTAGGCCTCACCGCTCCAAGCAGCTTGTCCACATCCTCAGGAGTCACAAACTGAAACCGATCCAGTCGAACCACATAAGAGGAGTTGTTGGACACCTCCAATTCAGACATCAAATTAATTTTGGTGTCTCTGTCTAAGTCAGCCCGAATCTGAGAGATTTTATCTGCGAAAAATTCTTTAAACACATCACAGTGGATAACTGATGACTCCAAATTCTGGTTCAGGGAAGCGGGGGGGCAGATACTAGTCCCCTCACAACCCTGAACAGCTCCGCCGGATGTGAGTTCACAGAAGCAATACGGGCAGAAAAGAACCGCTTCTTTGCCGCACGCATCGACTAAGCATAGATCTTTAAATGTGCTCTATGACATAATCTTTTGGATTCAAGTTGAGTCTTTCTCCCCATGTGCTCCAGCCACCTACCTTGCTGCTTCAGCCCCCGTAGATCTTCTGTATACAGAAGGGCCAGTTTTGAAGCAGGTTGGAGGGGACGCTTAGGAGCAATCGTGTCTACTGCCCTGGTGAGCAAGTTGTTCAAATTCTCAACCAGGCCATCAACAGGATCACCGGCAGAGCCAACATTAAATCCCTTCAAGGCTTTTTGGAATTCTACCAGATCCAATAACCTCTTTGGGCGGACCATTCTAATAGGCCCCTCCCCCCTGCAGAGGTGGGAAGTTGCTGTAAGTCCAACCTTAACCAGATGGTGGTCCGTCCATGACAATGGGGAGATCGTAGGAGTCCCCACCTGCGGAACACCACCCTGATCAGAGTAAAGGACCAGATGTGACCTGCAATATGTGTTGGTCCAGAGACTACTTGGGATAGGCCCATAGTTATCATGGCCACTATGAACTCCTGAGCTGCCCCGGACAAATTGGTCCAGAAATGAACATTGAAGTCACCAGTACCTAAATTTTTGGAGACTCCAACGCGAGTTCTGCAACCAAGTCCGTGAGCTCAGTAAGAGATTTCGTTGGGCAGAGGGGCGATCGGTACACCAACAGAAGTCCCAATCTATCCCTGGTCCCCAAATTCAAGTACACACATTCAATATGATCTGATACCCTAACAGGGACTCTGGTAAGGGAGATGTTATCCTTATAGACCACAGCCACTCCACCTCCCTGCCCACATCCCCTCACCCACTCCTCTACAGAATATCCTGGAGGAAGAAGCTGGGACCAGACTGGGCCACTCGCCTCCCTCAACCAAATCTCAGTAATACACACCAGGTCAGCCCCTTCATCCATAATCAAATCATGGATGAGTTCTGATTTATTTTGGACTGACCTGGCATTGCAGAGGAGCAAGTTAAGGTTATGTGGGTTGTTGGCAGTACTCCCTGAGGTCAAAGAGCTGGCAGGACAGCCGGAAGGGGAGACATCTATTTGGTTTCTGACTGCCCTTGTTCATGCATGCATACTGGCTTGGTGGAGCAACTGGTCTTCCTGAAGGCCAACCTCCCCCTGCCGGGCTATCCCAAGCTAGATGTGGAGGGTGAGTGATTCATGGTCCCACGCACTGCAACACCAGTTTACCCTGGCCAATGTGAATGTGTCACAGTCTGCCCATTAGTGCTGCTGACCACTGCCCAGCTGATGTACACTTCTAGGTGACATACACTCAGAGTAAGGGACTCCTGTGGGCCACTATGTGAAACTGGATAGGAACATAGGAATCTGCCATATACCGAGTGAGACCATTTATCTATCTAGCTCAGTACTGTCTTCACAGACTGGCCATGGCTGCTCCAAGGTTGCAGGCAGGAATCTCTCTCAGCCCTATCTTGGAGAAGCCAGGGAAGGAACTTGAAACTTTCTGCTCTTCCCAGAGCAGCTCCATCCCCTAAGGGGAACATCTTACAGTGCTCACACTTCTAGTCTCTCATTCATATGCAACCAGAGGAACAAGTCATGCTTGCTACCACAAGACCAGCTCTCCTCTCCTGGAGAGAGGAGATGGACTAGATAGGCATTGGGCTTGATCCAGCAAGGCTGTTCTTATGTTCTTTTGTCAAAAGGTGCTCCTGCTGCTATGGGGTTAGTGTGTGTGTGTGTGTGTGTGTGTGTGTGTGTGTGTGTGTGTGTAGAGCACCTTGTGGCAATGATGATGTGTTGGTGGGCACTGCGCAGGGCACCTGGCATTGTGTGGCTGGCAGTGGCACAGAATCTGGGTCAGTGATTCATTTTTCGTCTACTTTGCACGGTGCTTCTGTGTCTGGGAGAAAGAATCCGTTTTAAAATGTCTCTGTGTGAACTTAAGTGTGCAGTGCTGTTTCTGGTTCTGCCATAGGGAATAATGAGAATTCGAACTGGCTCATTATTCCCTATGGGTAGTGCCTAGAGACACCAAAATATTGGTGGTGTCCCTAGGTACCCCTAGGGGCACCAAAACATTGGTGGGTTGGGTGGCACATCATGATAGGTGCTACCTACTTTCTAATCTGCAAAACAGTAGGGCAATCGGGCTATTTTTAAGGAATTTTTGGATTAGTTGGATTAAAAGACTCCATTAAAAAAAAAATCCCTTAAAACTAGCCCAATTTTCCAATTCCCATTATTCCCTATGGCGGAACCACTTCGGACCAGTTCGACCCCAATTCAAATTCAAACTGGACCAGTGGCTGGTTTGATAAAATTGATACTCAAACTGGATCCCCTGATATGAGTCTGGTTCAAACTCAAACTGAACTACAAGATCAGGTTTTGTGCACACCCACACACATTTGTTGAAGAATACATAGAACCAGAACCAAATGGGCCCCATGTGGCTTAGTTCCCATACATTGCACAAGTGAACATACAGACCTATTAATCAAGTCTTCATTCTCGTTACAGAAGATAAGAAGAGTATGCAAGGACTATCACATGCTGCACTTTTCATTATCAGCAGAATTAACCCAAAAGTACCTTGGACTGTAAAAATTTAAGAGGGCTGTGATAACATACCATTAAAAAGACAATAAATCAGTTTAAATGCAGTATTCAAGTTTCCAGTTCAGCTGTTTCAGAGACAGTGAATACACAGTACTGTTCTATGAAACTATAAAGAATTTAATTAGCTTTCAAAAGATGACCTCTATAATCATAAACTGAGAAATTAAAATAAGGAACTCAGAATTACAGTTCACCCAAACGAAAGGATTAAACTACCTAGTAATTTAAAGGGCTCGAATGAAAGCACTGGGAAACAACCTTAATGAGATTTGGTGCCATAATGCTCCCCCTTTGTTTGGCTAAATAAAGTTTGTGTTCATGGCAAAATATTTTTTTTTTTATTCCTCTGAAACAGATTTTTAAATGTAAAAGCTCTGTGCAGCACTGGTGCTTCCAAATTTCACAGAATGGTTTATTAGGTATTTCAAAATTCATTTCTTTCCTTCCTTCATATTTTGAAATAATGAAGTCTGCTAGTGATCTCTAGCTAATGCATCGAGGTCAAATGTCCCCTTTGTCAAGACAGCTTGCTTTCATTCTCTAATAAGAGTGTGTCTTTAGCCCTATGTTCAATGCATAAGCAATCTGTGTACATTGTGTACAGATCATGTGTATTTGAGGGGGACTGGACCTAGGTTCACTCTTAAAATAAAAGCATGTGTAGCCATCCACACACAAAAGTATGCATGTGTACATATATCTGTACACACATACAATATCATGTCTGAATAGTGCTTTTGTTTCCAGCTCAACTATGTCAGCTCCAGACAGTGAATGAAACTGCAGTTATGGCAGCATCCATGTTCGGACATAACACTGGTGCCGAAAAACCTCAGATTACTATGAACTGGTGGTTCAATTTGGAGTTTGGTGAAGCAAACCTAAGGCCCCTTTTGCCATGAAACCATGATTGCACACATTCAGACATAACTGAGTTCCACCCTCTGCCCCATTTAATTGTGGGTTCACATTATTTGCAAATGTGGCCTCTGTCTCTCTCTCCACTCACTGGGGGCAAGCCAGCCAGACCCTGACCATTACCACCACTCTGCTCTCTCAGTGTGACTGCAGTCTCTCTCTGATCCTTCTAGCCACATCTCCCCAAGCACAAAACATCAATGGCTCTCTCTGCTCAAGCAGCTGCTTATATACATTTTGAAACTTCCTCCTTTGCCCTCCCCACTCCCTCCCCCACCAGCCAATGGGGGCACAGTTGCCCATGCCAACACTTGATCTGAATGACAACAAGCCAACAAAGAATCAAGAAGATCTCAAGTAAATCAGAAGCCAGTGCCAGAAAACCAATCAACAAGGCAAAAACACAGAGACAAAATGGCACCCACGATGTGAATCACACAAATAAATTTGTGTTGAATCAGGGCTGATTCAATTTGACCTCGAATCAGCTCCTTCATTGAAAGAACAATTTGATTTAAGGCCGAATCCATGAATCACCCCTGATTTGGCACGAATAAAATTGCACATCCCTAGTGATTAGAATGTTGGACTAGGACCACAGAGACTTGGGCTCAAGGTCTCAGTGAAGCTTATTTGTACCATCGGCCACTCATGCTTTCCTACCCTAACCTGTGGGTGGATGTCATGAAGATAAAGGCATGAGAACAATAGACTATGCCCTGAGATCATAAGAACATAAGGAAAGCCATGCTGGATCAGGCCAAAGGCCCATTACATCCAGTATCCTGCTTCACACAGTGGCCAAAGAGGTACATCAGGGAAGCCTCCTCCCTAGTATTTGGTGTTCCATAACACCTGATGTTCAGGAGCATGCCCTCTCTGAATCCTTAGCAGAAAGGAATTTGGTAATACATAAGCAACAATCCTGGAATCCTAGTCTTTAAATGTCTTCAGTTTAGTGCTGGATATGATGCTGCAGCTACACATACCACAATTAGATGTTTATCATAACCTCAGGTTTTTGTCAAAATTATTCGGAGGGGAAAAGTCCAAGCTTGCTTAATTAAGAATTGCATTTACAGAACTTCGATTTCAAATTATGTCCTCTGCCTTTTTAGATGGAAGATTGAGGCCAATTCCTAAAGAATTACAGTTTTGGTCTTTGTGGAACTTATGGAGTTGAGGTCATAGAACATTCTATTTTGCATCATTCTCTTTAGCAGGACTATGGATGTGCATGGAACTGGATTGCCAAGTTTGGCTCAATTCCAGACCAGATTTGAGCCGCCCCAGGCAGCTCGGGCTCGATCGAGCCCAGCCTGGTCTGGTTCTGCTGTCCAGCCAGTTTGAGGGGCTCAACAGCTATATTTGTAAAGGGGAATCTGGCAAGGATTCTCCTTTACAAGTAAAGGGCTATATGTGAGGCGGTGGGAGTGAAGGGAAAGGTCTCTTTCTGCTTTTTACCTTTTGAAAATCAAGCCACTGTGCAGCTGGATGGTGGAAGGTGGGGATGAGGGAACAGGTCTCCTTCTGTCTCTTACCCTTTGAAAGCCAAGCTGTGCGGCAGGATGGTGGTGGCCGCAGGGATGTGGTGGCAGCGGCGAGGGGCTCCTTCCATCCTCCTGACAGCCTCCCAAATGACAGCCCAGGCTGACTGTGGCCCATTTTGGGCCTGTGCACACACGAATATGTGCTCAGAGAGTCCCAAAATGGCCTGCAGCTGGCCCGAGCTATCATTTGGGTTGGCTGGCAGGAGGGTGGAAAGAGCCTCCCGGCACCACCATCACCGAAGGAGCCTCACGCCGCCACCATCACCGCAGCTGCCGCCATTGTCATCCCACTGCACAGTGGCTTGATTTTCAAAAGAACAAGATCTTTCCCCTCCCCCCCAATGCCCCACATATAGCCCTTTACTTGTAAAGGGGAATCTTTGCCCCCGATCCCCCTTTAGAAGTATGCCATCAAGCTGGCTCACAAGGTGAGGGCTTTGCTCAGCTTTCCCTCAGACTATCTCCCACTCCTGGTTTGGCTCGAGGGCAAGCCTTCAAGCTGAGCTGGCTCGAGTGTGAGCCGGCTCATTTCCTAATCCCTAATCAGGATCCGAGAGAGAGATTTTAAGGACAAATCTGATTTTCAATTCATGACAATAATGCTAAGGAGAAAATGAGTTGGTTGTTGGTGGATGTTTATCCATATACTACAGATCAAGCTGCTTTATTTGCAGCTAACTCTACGTCACAGTGCATTTCTGGAAAATAAGTGGCCAACTCTATTCATAGTGCATTTCTGGACAATACTGCTGTAAATTGTAATTTTTAAAATTGAGGATATTTTAGCTTATTTGTTTTATCCTTTGTTTTGGAATGTGGACCTTTTAAACTGCTTTGTAAAGGCTTGTAGTCATATACAATACACTGGATTGGAAACATAATTAGAGCAATGAGGGAGTTTAGTGCAACTGCAGTGAGGTAACCTTGCTATGTTTTAAATTCAAGTCTGCATAGCAGCAGTAAAATATGTAAGTGCTTCGTTGCACAGTATTGGTTGAAAACTCAGCCTAGACTTGAAAAACATGATGTTTTCATCTTAATTTTTTTTTTAAAATGCTGAAATAAAATTAACTGGAGTCATTGAATATAACTTCACTGTTTCTGTCCAGCTATCCAATTTGAGAGATTCATTCTTCACACTGTCAAAACTTAGAATGGCTCTTTTTGAAATGCATTAACTCAGGGGAAGTTGTATGTGCCTTTCAGAAATACTGATTTTCATTTACAATATGCCTCTTGAATATAATACCTTAATCTCCTGTTGAATCTATTTCAGAGAGTTTTAGCTCTAGTAACAGCAGTGACATTTGGACTGGAGGAGATTTGGAAATGAAACCCTCCAATTAAGAAAACAATGAACTACAATGAGCCAAGTCCAAATTATCCTAAAGACTGGTCCTGACTCAAAATAAGCTGGCCCCAGCCCCTTCCCACCACCAATTCTCCCCCCCACCGCCCAACATTTCTCTGTTCACAAAACTAAATTTTTGTGAAGGATAGAGGTTCATGGCAGAGAAGGCTGGTATGGAGGGCTTCACAGGGGCAAGGCTCTGCTTTAAGACCTTGGTGGTCCTATAGAGCAGGGGTTCCCAACCGGTTGTACTTCAGATGTTGTTAAATTACAACTCCCATCATCCCTAGCTACAATTTAGTGTGGCTGGGGATGATGGGAGTTGTGGTTCAGTAAGATCTGGTGTACCACTGGTTGGAAACTCCTGCTGTAGAGCATCTGTTTTCATGGTGGAACATAGGAAATGGAGTTTCTCAGGTATTTCTTCTGAACAGATCAAGTCTGGAGGCATTCAGAACTCCATTTCCCCAACTCTCTGGCAGCTGTGAGCACTCTGAGGGACATCAAGGCCACAAGGATGAAGTCTCTCTCTGCTGCTGCTCCTCCATATCAAAGCTCCTTGCAACCACATCCCCTTCACCATGATAAGCCTGGGGAAAGAGGGTACCAGAGGGAAGGGTGAAGGCCAGCTGCCCATCAATAATCTTTCTTGTTTGTTAGTCTGCTAATCTATTAATTAATCTTATTTAATTTAATTTAGTTTAATTTAATTAATTAATTAATTATATCTGTGTAAACTGCCCTGAGCCATTTTTGGAAGTGCGGTATAGAAATCAAATCAAATAATAGCAATACCAGGGGATAGCAGAACAGAAGAAAAAGAAATAGAAAAAATCACCAAATACAACGATCTACAAATTGAAATTGAAAGGCTGTGGCAGAAAAAGACCAAAGTAATCCCAGTGGTAATTGGTGCCCTGGGTGCAGTTCCAAAAGACCTTGAAGAGCACCTCAACACCATAGGAGCCACAGAAATCACCATCAGCCAATTACAAAAAGCAGCTTTACTGGGAACAGCCTATATTCTGCGACGATATCTATAACAGCAACAACATTGACAATAAAATTCTGGCATCCCAGGTCCTTGGGAAGGACTCGATGTCTGGATAAAACAAACCAGTCAATAACACCTGTCTGACTGTGTAAAATAATAATAATTATAATAAACTCTTTTGAGCTTTTCCAGAAATTCCCCAAGATAAGTAATAAATGCTGAGAGCTTACCCATCACTATTCAGAATACTCAACTTCTACATTCCTGAGGGGAGAAAAGGGAGGCCCGCTTGGGTGGCAGAGAGGAAGAATGAGTGGTGCATTTTGTGCCCAGCCAGGGAGGTGATGAGCGAGGATAGACTGGTATGATCTGTATACTGCAAGGCAGGAAGGGAAGAGGAAGAGAGTTGGAGGGGAATATAGTGGAGTGTCCTCCCACCACCTAGTGAGGTTCCCTTACCTTCCTTGCCTATTTATGTCCTTACCCATTGATGCCACCTTTATTGTTGTCTTCATCTTCCTCCTCCTCCTCCTCCCTTCTACCTGTTGCATTTGAAAGTCAGAGAGGGAAGTAGAGGATGAGGAGGAGAGCAGCAAAAGCTGCTGGTCTGCTGCCTCTGGGTAAGGTTTAAGAGGTGTTGCGAGGTATTGAGACTGTGCAGGCTGGAGTTGGTGCTAATAAGAGCATAACAGCCCTGTTGGATCAGGCACAAGACCCATCTAGTCCAGCATCCTGTTTCACACAGTGGCCCACCAGATGCTTCTGGGGAGCCCACAGGCAAGAGGTATGTGCATGCCCTCTCTCCTGGTGATGCTCCCCTGCAACTGGTATTGAGAGGCATCATGCCTCTGAGGCTGGAGTTGTCCCACAGCCATCAGACTAGTAGCCATTGATAGACCTGTCCTCCATGAATCTGTCTAAACCCCTTTTAATACCATCCAAGTTGGTGGCCATCACCACATTCCATGGCAAGGAATTCCATAGATTAATTATGCGCTGTGTTAAAAAATACTTCCACTTGTTGGTCCTAAATTTCCCTACCTTCAGTTTCATCGGGTGACCCCTGGTTCTAGTGTTGTGAGAGAGGGAGAAAAATTTCTCTCTGTCCACCCTCTCCACTACATGCATAATTTTACACACTTTGATCATGTCTCCCCTTAGTTGCCTCTTTTCCAAGGTAAAGAGCCCCAGATGCTGTAGCCTAGCTTCATAAGGAAGGTCCTCCAGGCCCCTGATCATTTTGGTTTCCCTCTTCTGCACCTTTCACAGTTCTACAATAACCTTCTTAAGATACAGTGACCAAAGCTGTACGCAGTACTCCAGAATGTGGCCTGGAGGCCAATCTACAATCTGAGGCAGATGCCTCATCACACCTCATGTACAGCTGGTTGTGGTTACAACATTCAGAATGAGCCATTTCAGTAACTACAGTATATGAAGAACAAAGGGTCTTATAGCACCTTAAAAGGGAATGAATGTGGAAAACTGTGGGGCTCAGCAGCTCATAACAATGCTTAAGTATCAGAGAGACTTGAGCTAGCCCTGGTTGTAATTTACAGTGCATTTCTTATATTTTATAATGTATGAATTCCAACAATATTATAGTTATGACATTTTGTTAATTAATCAGAATAAGATTAAAATAATATTTAATTTACTAGAAATAATAAATCAAGCATACACACACACATACTCTGTCATATATATATATATCTCAAAGGGGGGGGAACTATCTTAAAAGAAGCATTTCTCTTCCCTCCCCAGGCATATTATACATATTTAATCAATAGATTAATTAACAAAAACACATATGATTAATTGACTAAGATTTATTTAATCAGGTAACAGGCTATTTAATAAGGATTGCTGAACTGAAACTGTTAATATCCCAGTCCATTCTGAGTCACTGGAAACACTACAGATGTAATGAGCATGTGCATTTTCCTTATGAAACCTGAAGCATGTGATGCAGCTACATGCATTTATGTTCATTGCACACAAAAAATAACATTTACATGTTGATTGCAAAAATGCCCTGATGAGTCTATCATGGGAAACACAATGGGTTCATTTATGGGTAACTTTCAAGATGGCCTTGGCTAACTAGCCACACATCCACACTGGTATATTTGTTGTCCATTGGTTGTCATGGTAGCATCAGATTTTGTGACTTGGAGTCAGCCCGTGTTTTTCCTAAGTTGTAGCTCATTAATCAAAAAACTAACAGCTGAAGTGCAAGGGAGTAAAAGCCCAATTTTTGCACATCCATAAAATTTAATGTCATATTATATAAATGGGATAAAATAAAAACAAATGATAATAAACAGTTTGTACTGTGTGTGTGGTGGGGGATAGGCGGAATGTTGCCTCTTGCATATTAAACTAGCAACTTTTGAAGTCTCCTCTTTTGAAATATTCAGCTAAAATCCTGGCATTAGGAAAAGTACATCCTTGTCTAAACACATCTGTTCAAGCACAGCTCAGAGAGAATGGCATAAAACCAATTGTAGGATATACTATTTTCAGTGAATTGCATAGTAAAAGTCTATACTCCAGCCCATCTGCTTGAAGAAAAGTGTAAATGATTTCTATCTGGGTCCCAATTCCAAATTTGCCAATATATATTTTTTTCATTTTTATTTCATTGAATTAAATTTAATGTATAAAACTTGTCACACAAAAAGGAATTGTTTTAAAATCAGGACTGTGTGATCCATTTAGTTAACCCTTAAGCACATAGTAGAGTTCATTCATTTTCACTGTGCCTTGTATATATGTGAAGGTTCACAGTCTGGCATCTTCATGAGCAACTTGAAATTTAAGATTCTTGGGGAAGGTTACACTGGACAATATGACGCGAATATTGCATGATTCCTTTCCATGAGAACATCCACTTCCTTCTCTCCCAGCTGGGGACATGTGCATGAAAAGGAACAATGCATTGGCCCATCCACACAGGCGCGATTCACACAATTGTCCTGTGTGAGCAGAGAGGGCTCAGAGGAAGGGCTATTTTCACCTTCCCTTCCCCCCAGATGATGAAGCAGGTCCTCTTCGACATGCCTCCCACAAGCCCACATGGGCAGCCCTGCTCCGTGCAGCTCCCTAGAGCACAGAGCAAGGCGGAGGCATCTGGGATTGGAATTTGTTTTTTTGACCTGCAGGCATTCTTCAATGCAAAGCACGGCATGTGTGTTGCATTGGGGATTCCCCCTCAGATGGGTGCTCTATGTGCCCCTCTCTGAAACTCCTTGGGCTACACACAACCCAAGGAATCATACAACGCCCGGGAGCACCATTAACTGCATCTAAAAGCCAGTTTCGTTAAGGGGATTATGCAGGCAGGGGTTAAGCGGGTGGGGAAGCAAAGGGAACCACAAGGATCCTGTCACTTCTCACAACTAGCCTAACCCTGCCTGGGGCAGCCCAGGCAGGGTTAGGCTGATCATGGGAACAGCCTCACAGTTTCTGAGTGTTACCAGAATGCCATGGGAAGAAGTCATAAGAAAGTGGTTCAGAATAGAAATGGATAGTGTCCACTGGTATCAAGACTATAATCATGGCTTCCAGTGAGATAAGAACATAGGACAGTACCAGTAGACCAAACCAAATGTCCACCTAGTCCAGTATTCTGTTGTCATTGTGCAGTCTCTGGGATCTTCAGAAGTGACCACAAGGACAGTTAGCCCTCTCCCACTATTGCTTCCCAGCAGTGTACTTCCTCTTCCGCGGCGAACTACTGCTGAACCTACATAAAGGTAGCATTAGCTAGGGTTGCGCGTTTTGTATTTTTTCTGTTTTGATTTGTACCAAATCCGAATCAAACCCATTTTGTATTTTGTCCAAAATTAAACCTTCCGAATCACCCCAGTTTTGTTTTGTATCCGAATTAATTGAAATCCAAATCCGAATTAATTCAGATTTTAAAATGGGTCACATGGTCAAAAGAGTCAGTGGCGATCATAGTGCCCAAGGAGTGGAAGCTACCGCAAAAATTCCAAAGGAATTGGGCAAATGACTGATTTTTGGTGAATTTTTGAAGTTTGCGCATCTTTCAGATTTTCCCCATAGGTTTTGATAGAGGTTTCAGGAAAATTATAGCTTCACGTGGGGGTGGCGGTGGCCCAGAGTGGAGTGTGGTTTGTGGCAATGCCCAGTTGGTACAAGGAAGCTACCACAATTTTTTCAGAGGAATTTGGCAAAGGGCTGATTTTTAAAGAATTAATGAAATTATGCATCTTTCAGATTTTCCTCGTAGAGTATAATGGAGGTTTCTATAGTCCCATAACTCCACTTGAGGGGCACTGGGGTGGTGCAGAGCAAGTGGTGCTGTAGTTCACATAGGATGCCAACCACCCACATGGGTTGCCAACCCATTAAGTACAGGGTTTCGTTGTTCTAGAGGTGTTCTGAGAGTAGATTCTCTGGTAGCATATGAGAGTGGATTCATGGTTTTTCATTAAAAATCTCATTTGCTACCAGAGAATCTAAACTCAACACCTCAGAAACAACAAAGCCCAGTACCCCAATGGGTTAGCAATCTGGGGGGGGGGGGTTGGCACCCTCTGTGCACTACACCACCACTTGCTCAGCACCACACCAGTGCCCCCAAGTGCAGTTATGGGGCTGCTGAAACCACCATTATTCCCTATGGGGGGAAAGCTTAAAGACACTCTAACTTTCCCAAATCACAAAAAATCAACCCTTTGATCAATTCCTTTGAAATCTCGGTGGTGTCAGGGCACTTCCTCCCAACCCACTATTTTGCCCCAGCAGACCTCTTTCTGCCCCAGATCTGCCCCAAAGACACACACTTAAAAATCAGCCCTTAGGCCAATTCCATGGGAGTCTGGGTTGTGGCAGGCACCCCTTGGGGCACTTCCACCCAACCCACTGTTCTGCCCCAGCAGATCCCTTTCTGCCCCAAATCTGCCACAAAGACACACAAACTTCAACAACCCCTCACTCCCCCAGCCCATGCTCCACTGCTGCAACCCCCAAGCCCATGCTCCACTGCTACAACCCCCTATCCCATGCTCCATTGCTGCAGCAAACTACGGCTAACAGCAGCATCAAGTGTGCCCTACTCTCCCTCCTCTACTAAGCAAGCAGTTCTCATCCACAGACATTTTTTAAACACATCAACAACAATAGCAGAGCTTTACAAAGAACCGGTTTCCAAAGCAAGATCACACAGAGGCAGCAGAATAATGAACTATCCTAGGCAGGCAGGCAGGCATTTGAATTGCATTATATACTATATACACATACATGGTAACTAAATAGGGAGCAGTATGCTGGGCTCAGGCAGGTAGCAAGGCAAGCATGGCATCATGGAAACTTGAGTTTAGACATGCAATGCAAAATTAGTTCTTTCTCTGACTCTCTTGAATGAGGCAGCCAGAAAGGCAGAAGCAAGCAAGTAACTTATTAATGAATTGAAACAAACTCCCCCGCTCCACCCTCAAAGCAATCAGCCCAGACAGAGTGGAAACAGGGCATTGTTTTTAGTGCTGGCAATCAGAATTTCTTAGCACATAATTGCATCACAATAGAACACATTCCAAGGAAATGAGCTTCCTCAGCGATGCTGTGCCTGCTTTTTTGCATATCTTATCTTCTGCTAATCTCTTCTTGACAGACACTCACTGCCTCCCTAGTTACTGCAGTCAGAGACCAAAGCTCCAAAGAACAAAATAAAACAAAACTTTGGCTCCAAAATACAGTCAGTTCAATTTGTATATTAAAAAATTGTTTTTATTTTTTTCATTTCGATTTGTATACAAAACATCCAAAAATGCAATTTTCGGACACAAAACGTTTTGTTGCCAAATCGAACTGCACAAGCCTAGCATTAGCCTTAGAGATACAGTAGCCACTGATATACGTGGCCTCCATGAATGTATCTTATCCCCTTTTAAAGCCATCTGGACCAGGGTTGTCAAACTGCCGGACCATGGGTTAGATCTAGCCCGTGGAACTTCTTTTTCCAGCCCCCAAGGAGCTGTCTGTGTGTCAGCCCTGGCCACCATGTTTCCTTCCCCCTGCCCAGCCACACGCTGAAGCGGCAGCACTGCTCCCCACTTGCGGCTGGCCGGCCGGCCTGTTCATTCATTCATCGGTTGTTCTGGTTTTTTGTTTGTTTCTTCCTTCCAGCTGCTGCTGCCAGCACTCCTCTCTTTCCTCACCTTGCTCCAAAGTAAGAAACCTGATGGAAAACACAATGCCATCTTCAGTTCTGAATTGCACTGGGTGAAATAAAAATCCCTGTACTAACATGACAGCCAAATAGCACTAAAGAGCTGCTCAGAGCCCATCTTGCCAATAACTCAAAAAATGAGATAGACTGGGAATATGCTATTTGCACTATATCAAGTCCTCAATGATCATTTAACTCGCAGGGACATTTTCTTTCATTAAAAGTGATTACCCAAGCATGATGTTAGTAATGTATCAAGGCAAGAGTGTACACAGAAGTACAGTTTCTTAGCTTCTATGTGCTGCTGCAAACCTTCATTCCTGCTTTAGTCCTTGATAAACTAAAATGTTAAATATCTGAAATAATTTTCTGCAACACAGGGAAGAGTTTTGCACAGTATTTTAATATTTATGGGAAAATTCAATTCCTAACATGAATTCTAACAATAGTTAATAAAACATCTAATGTAGTTTATCACTTTTCTCTAGAGGTAGGATGTGCTCCAACCAAATACAGTGGGAAGTAATTTGATTCTAAGCAAATGTTCAGGCACACAGAGCAATTCTTCATTTGGAATTTCTACCACTATCTCAAGATTTAATATCCCACCATTTTAATTTCCACATCCCAGCAATGAGTTGTAGTAAAGCAATTATTCTTTGTCTGTTAATGAAAGTAGGGCCACAGTATAATTGATGGATATTGGGTCAACAGTGGCCAGTAAATTTCCAAGACTTAGAATTTAGGTTTT
The DNA here is from genome assembly GCF_027244095.1 of Hemicordylus capensis. Classification (NCBI taxonomy): domain Eukaryota; kingdom Metazoa; phylum Chordata; class Lepidosauria; order Squamata; family Cordylidae; genus Hemicordylus; species Hemicordylus capensis. The sequence goes on along the minus strand of NC_069659.1, from coordinate 316,589,745 downwards.
TTGACAGTCACCATTTCAAAATCATTGAAGACTTACATCTTAAGATTGAAAGTGAACTTTGCTTTCCCCCTTTCAATTTAATAAGCACTTAATAAGTAATACTTTATTTACCTGACTCCAAGACTAGAAATTAGAAATTTGGGGGACATCTTAAATTCAGAGTCCTCTTCCTTTTGAGTAAATATGTATTTAACCTCTATTTTTAAAGGGCTCATCTTAAATTAAGAATCTACTTCTATTTGGATAAATATGGAAGAATGAATAGTAATTAGGGATATGCACAGAACCAGCAGTGGCCAGTTTGATGGTAGGAGGGGTTACCTTTAAGGAATGGGAAGGGTGCTCTTACCCCACCAACTGCGTTTCCCCTGCTGGTGCTGGGTTTAAAAATGGTCCTGAGTAGCAGCAGCAAACCTCCTTGCTGCCCTGGTACCCAGGGCCTAAGCTGTTTAGGGCTTTATAGGTTATAACCAGCACCTTGTATTTTGTCGGGAAACTCATCGGAAGCCAGTGTAGCTCTTTAAATACAGGAGTAATAAGGTCTTACCAAGATGACCAAGAGACCAAACTGGCTGACACGTTCTGTACCAACCGCATTCTGCAGTTTCTGGACTATGTACAAAGGCAGACCCACATAGAGCGTATTGCAGTGGTCAAGTCTGGAGATTACCAGCAAATGTACCACTGTTCTGAGATCATTTATCTCAAGCAATGTATGCAGCTGGCATATCAGCCAAAGCTGATAGAAGGCACTTCTGGCCAACCTGGGACACCAGCGAGAGGCTTAAATCCAGAAGCATCCCCAGACTGCATACCTGTGCCTTCTGGGGAAGTGTGATCCTATCCGCAACTGGCAGATCAAAATCATCCTGGGTTCCAACCCCACACAATAAGTACCTCCATCTTTTCTGGATTTAGTCTCAGTTTCTTAACCCTCATCCAGCCAATCACTGCCTCCAGGCAAGCATTTAGGGAGGTTATGCCTTCTCCTGATAAATGCTGACATGGAGAAATAGATTAGGGTGTCATCAGCATACTGATAACACCCTGCACCAAATCTCCTGATGACCTCTCCCAGCAGTTTCATGTAGATGTTAAACAGCATTGGAGACAATATGGAGGCCTGAGGGACACCATATGAGAGTTTAGATTTTGAAGAGCAACAGTCTCCAAGGGACACCATCTGGAATCTGTCTGAGAGGTAGGAGTGGGACCACCGCAAAGCAGTGCCTCCCACCCCAATTTCCTCAGACATTCCAGGAAGATACTATGGTTGGTTCAAAAAGACCAACAGAAGTCACCCTTCTCTGTCAATTCCCATCCATCAGGCCGACCAAGGCAGCCTCCACTTGGGGCCATTTAGTTTAGAAAAAAGATGACTGTGGAGAGACAAGATAGAGGTCTATAAAATCATGCATGGTGTGGAGAAAGTGGAGAGAGAGCATTTCTTCTCCCTCTCCCATAACACTAGAAACAAGGGTCATCCCATGAAATTGATTGCCAGGAAATCTAGGACCAACAAACGGAAGTACTTTTTAACACAACACATAGAGCCGGTTCTCACGATCAGTGATACCCGGTTTGGGGAGCTAAGCGGGAAGGCGTGACAGAGCCGGCGGGGGCTGGGGAGTTCGGGGGCCATGCGGCCCCCAGAAGCTCCAGTATGCCCTGCATGAGTGCGCAGGGCATACTGGAGAGACCCCAGAGCCGGGAGGTGGCTTTTTGCTTCCCCTCCATGGGTCTACTCGTGGACCGGAGCCACACTGCAGCTACTTATGATCAGAAAACTCCGGTAACACGGTTTAAGGGGGGGGGGTTAACCGCCGGGAGGCAACCGCTGCTGCGAGCCCAGTGGCTCCCACGATCATCCAAAATTGGGCTAGGCTCCCCTAGCCCGATTTCAGATGATCGTGGGAATAGCCTCAAAATCAACTTGTGGAATTCTCTGCCACGAGATGCGATGACAGCCAACAATCTGGATGGCTTTAAGAGGGGTTTGGATAACTTCATGGAGGAGAGGTCTATCATTGGCTACTACTATAGCCGATCGGAGGGCTATAGGCCACCTCCAGCCTGAAAGGCAGGATGCCTCTGAGTACCAGTTGCAGGGGAGTCACAGCAGGAGGGAGGGCATGCCCTAACCTCTTGCCTGTAGGCTTCTCAGAGGTATCTGGTGGGTCACTGTGTGAAACAGGATTCTGGACTAGATGGGCCTTGGGCCTGATCCAGCAGGGCTGTTCTTATGAGTTGAGTCTTTCCCCACTTATGCTCCAGTTGTCTATCTTGCCGCTTCAGCTCCCATACGTCTTCCTTATACCAAGGGGCCAATTTTGAAGCAAGTTGGAGAGCACGCTTAGAAGCAATCATGACTACTGCCCTGATGAGTTTGCTGTTCCAATTCTCCACCAGGGCATCAACAGAATCACTGGCAGAGTCAACACTAAATCCTTCCAAGGCTTCCTAGAATCCTATTGGATCCAATAACGTTCTTGGGTGGACCATCCAAACAGGCCCCTCACCCCTGCGGAGGTGGGATGTGACTGTGAGGCCAACCTTAACCAGATGGTGGTCCATCCATGACATTGGGGAAATCACAGGAGTCCCCACCCGCAGAACACCAGCCTGATCAGAGTAAAAGAGCAGATGGAGTATGACCAGAAATGTGTGTTGATCCCGAGACCACTTGGGATAGGCCCATAGTTGTCATGGCCACTATCAACTCCTGAGCCTCCCTGGACACATTGGTCCCAAAGAGATCATTGAAGTCCCCCACCACCACCGCAAACCTGGGGAACTTCAACTCCAAGTCCGAGACCAAATCCGTCAGTTCAGTTAGAGACTCTGTTGGGCACAAATCCCAGTCTATCCCTGGTCCCCAAACCTAAGTACACACATTCAATTTGGTCAGACACTTCAACAGGGATCCTGGTAAGGGAGATGTTATTCATATAGATCAGCCACACAAGCTCTCCATCCATGTCCCCTCACCTGCTTCGCAATGGAGTACCCTGGAGGGAGAAGCTGGGACCAGACTGGGCCGCCAGCCTCCTCCAACCACATGTCTGTTATACATACCAGGTTGACCTCTTCATCCAGAATCGAATCATGTATGATTTCTGATTTTTTTTCCCTGGACAAAGGAGTAAGGTGAGGCTTTGTGGGTGGGTGGCACTGCTCCCAGAAGTCAAAGAGCTGGCAGGACAGCCAGAAAGGAAAACCACTAAGAGATTTCTGATTTCCCTTCCCTGGTAATGGCCTGCTCTCTTTCCAACATTACTTACTTACATTACTTTCCAACATTACCCATAATCAGTGGATACATCCCCTGTCTCCCCATCTCCAGACACATTATAAAACAATCTTACCCAAGACTTACACAGCAGACAAAACATAAAATACCCACCCTCACACATAGGTTCTTGGGCCAGGAGGCCTGGCCTTCCTCACTTTCCCCTGAAGGGGTGACACCAACCAGGGGGTGGTCTCATCACCACAGGCAGCTTCCCTATATTGGCCCAGAGCTCGCTAGTCTGGGCAGGTAGTACACAGGATCTGCTGATTCACCCTGTGCCCCAATCCTGCACAAAGCATCAGCCCCACAAGTCAGGGGGCAAGCAGCGGGCACCAAGCAGGCATGCAGACAGAAGGGCAGAAGACAGACAGCAAAGCAGGCTCCCACCTCTGGGAAGCAGTCATCTGGGAAGCAGATGTTCTCTTCTTCCCTGCAGGGCTTCGGGCCCTGAGTTCCAGGGGGGGGAAGCAGGATTAAAAAATGCAATTAAATGTTGTCAAACAGTCAAAATCAAGGAAAATATTTAATACCCAGAGAGGAGAGCTGGTCTTGTGTAGTAAGCATGACCCTTAGCTAAGCAGGGTCCACCCTGGTTGCATATGAATGGGAGACTTGATATGTGAGCACTGTAAGATATTCCCCTTAGGGAATGGAGCCACTCTGGGAAGAGCATCTAGGTTCCAAGTTCCCTCCCTGGCATCGCCAAGATAGGGCTGAGAGAGATTCCTGCCTGCAGCCACTGCCAGTCTGTGTAGACAATACTAAGCTAGATTGACCTATGGTCTGACTCAGTATATGGCAGCTTCCTATGTTCCTATGTTTGTTTGTTTGTTTGTTTAACATATTTTTATACCGCCCAAAACTTACGTTTCTGGGCAGTTTACAAAGATTAAAAAGTAGAACATTAATTAAAAACAAAAACAAAACAAAAAATGTAAAACACAATTTAAAATTTTAAAACAATATTCTAAAAACAACATTAAAACAATCAAAAAAATATCAGTTAAAAGCCTGGGTGTACAGATGTGTCTTTAAAGACTTTTAAAAAGTTGTCAGAGATGGGGAGGCTCTTATTTCACTAGGGAGCACATTCCAAAGCCTCGGGGCAGCAGCGGAGAAGGCCCGTCCCTGAAGAAGTTTAACAGATAAATGGAGGATTTTATTTTAATTTTTGGTTGATTTTGTGTGCATTCCTTTTACCTTTGCTGGTCTGTGCCCTGAGAACTGAGAGAGCTGAGTGAATGAAGCTAGAACTAAGTATATGCTGTGCAGGACATATATTTTGAGAGAAAGGGAGGAACAGTTATGAGAAAACATTGTTGAGTGGAATGATTCATTTATTTTAGCTTGCCCTCCTTTGGTTCCCTAATAAGCCATCCAAACTTAGTTCTCAGAGCATGAGCCCTATGGAAACAGAGATAGATATTGATGAAATTGCTGAAAAGCACCCTGAGCCTACAGGATGCTCGTCTTCAGGGGGAGTGGGCTAAGTCTGCTTTCCCTGCTCACCCTGTCAAGGTGGGTCTCACTGATCATGAGACCCGCCTCAGTAAGTACCTATTGCTTTATATATTCCTGTTCTTTAATAAACTTGTTTTCAAGGAAACCGGTCTTGACTCCATTGCTTCCATTTGGGGTACTTTCACCTTTCATCTTTTCTTTAGCCCATGATCAGCTTTGCATCTACCTCATGAAATAATGTTGCTGCATGCATGTTGCTGTATGTCTGCATGAAAGCATGCATCCATTCAAGCTAACCCAAACCAGCCATACACATATTCAGCAGCCATACACAGATGCCCGATTTGGTCATGATGCTGCATGGGTGTGCAGATGTCTGTTCATTTGTACACATGTTTGTGTGAATGATTGTACCTGTGTTCATTTTAAAAGTGAAACTGGATACAGGCCCTTCAAATGCATGGTACAGATAGTAAGTGTACTTCTGTACATGCGTTCAGTGTAACAGCTGAATAACTGTACTTCTGTACAGATCTGTTTTTGTGTACACTGCACATTTGTACAAGTATTGAACATGCCAAGTGAATGGACCTAGAGGGTGGCATCTATCTATTTTTTAAAATCTATCTATTTTTACATTTATATCCCGCTCTTCCTCCAAGGAGCCCAGAGCGGTGTACTACATACTTGAGTTTCTACTCACAACAACCCTGTGAAGTAGGTTAGGCTGAGAGAGAAGTGACTGGCCCAGAGTCACCCAGCTAGTATCATGGCTGAATGGGGATTTGAACTCGGGTCTCCCAGGTCCTAGTCCAGCACTCTAACCACTACACCACTCTGGCTCTCAGTGGAAACCATGGTATTGAAAGCTGTCAAGAATCTAACATAGTCACACACTCTCTATACAAAGATCATTCATCAGGCCAACCAATCCAGTCTCAACCATATAGCCTGCCCCAAAGCCTGAAATGTTTGCTCCAAAACTGTATGGAGCTGGGAAGCCACCACTCTTTCAATCAATTTACCTAACCATGGGAGATTAGAAACTGGCATATAATTACCCATCACTGAGGGTTCTAATGCAGGCTTCTCAAGAAAAGGTCTAATGATTGCCTCTTTTAATCTAGGAGGCATCCTGCCTTCCCTCAGTGAGATATTTATTAGGTCAACTAGGTAATCTTTAATAACCACCCTACTAGATGATATAAGCCATGTTGGGCAAGAATCAAGAAGACAGGTTTAGGCCATGTCACTCCAAGCAGCCTGTCCATGCCGTTGGGAATAACAAATTGAAACTGATGCAACCATTCTAACCATACAAGAGAAGTTATTGGACACACCCATAATTGACTACACAACAATAGTGTTATAAACCGCCCCATCCAGAGCCTTCGGATGGGGTGATTTATACATTAAATAAATAAATAAATGGTGATATCTAAAAGCATCATAGTGGTGAAGCAGAGGGAAATAAATTGCCCAAAGATGGAAGTTTGGTGCATTGTAATGACGCAGCTGGGAAGCAACATGCCTAGAGAGTAGGGGTGTGCATTTTAGAATTTTCTTGTTTCGATTTGTATCCAAATCGAAACACCCCTGTTTTGTTTTGTACCCAAATTTTCTGAATCCGAACCAGCCCTGTTTTGTTTTGTAGATGAATTTTCTGAATCCGAATCCGAATCGATTTGGATTTTTAAAAAGGGTCCCAGGGCAAAAAGAGTGGGTGTGGTGGTAGTGTCCAATGGGTGGAACCACCCAAATTTCAAATGAATTAGGCAAAGGGCTGATTTTTTGTGAATTTTTTAAGTTTACACATCTTTAAGAATTTTCCCATAGGGAATAATGGGGATTCCAGCAAATGTATCACTTTAAATCAAGGGGAAAGGGATGACCCAGAGTGGAGTGTGGTGGGTGGTAGTGCCCAATGGGGGCAAGGAAACTTCCAGAAATATCTCAAAAGAATTAGAAACATAGGAAACTGCCATATACTGAGTCAGACCATTGGTCTATCTAGCTCAGTATTGTCTTCACAGACTGGCAGCAGCTTCTCCAAGGTTGCAGGCAGGAATCTCTCTCAGCCCTATCTTGGAGAAGCCAGGGAGGGAACTTGAAACCTTCTGCTCTTCCCAGAGCGGCTTCATCCCCTGAGGGGAATATCTTGCAGTGCTCACACATCAAGTCTCCCATTCATATGCAACCAGGGCAGATCCTTCTTAGCTATGGAGACAAGTCATGCTCAACCACAAGACCAGTTCTCCTCTCCATTGGGCAAAGGGCTGATCTTTTGTGAATTGTTGAAGTTTACGTGTCTTTTAAGATTTCTCCCATAGGGAATAATGGAGGTTTCAGCAACCCTATAATTCCACTTGGGGGGCACTGGGGTTTCCCAGAGCGAGGGGTTGTGTAGTGCACATAGGGTGCCAACCACCTCCATACCCACAAGCCCTTGGGGTACTGGGTTTTGTGTTTCATTGTAGATTCTCTGGTAGTATATGAGATTTTCAGTGAAAAACAAGAATCCACTCTCATATGCTACCAGAGAATCTACACTCAGAAAACCACAGAAACAACAGAAACCAGCACCCCATGGGTTAGCAACCCTTCCGCTGGCCAATGTGGGGTCAGTAAAGAGTGGCAAGAAGCAAAAGAGCCAATGCAGAACAAGGAGGGAATTGTCAGCAGGTCAGCCCATGATTTAGGTCACCGATCAGAAGGCCGGAAGGGTGGGAAATTCAAAGAGATGTCAAACACAAAATGGAGACTCACTCAGAGATCACCACAAAATGGAGGTTCGAAACAACAAAACGTTTTGTAGCCGAAACAGGGACGTTTTGTTTTGTATACAAAACTTTTGGATCTGGAAAAAGGGTGTATTGTTTTGTCTGCAAAACACCTGAAACAGGCTGTTTTGGGTACAAAACGTTTTGTATCCGAAACGTTTCGCACATCCCTACTAGAGAGCAGGAGGCTGTTGGGTCAAAACCCCGCTGGTGTGTTTCCCAGAATATGGGAAACTCCTATATTGGGCAGCAGCAATATAGGAAGGTGCTGAAAGGCATCATCTCATACTGTGAACAGTAAACCACTCCTGTATCCTACCAAGAAAACCACATGGAGTCAACACCAAGTCCACAGCACAACCAACAACTGACCAAATAAATAAATAAATAAATAAATAAATATAAATATAAATATAATCTCCCCCAAGCTGCTATTTTCTACTCTAAGGGGGAAATGGTTTGGGAAAGTGGTGGTTATTTCAACATTTTTCACCAATCTTCCTCCCGTCTTCTCCTCCTCCACTGTTGGCGCCACCAGCACCACTACTTTCTCTTCTTCTTCCACTTGGTATCTAAGTATCTCCATAGATCTTTTGCCCACCAATAAGGAAAAAAACTGCTAGGAAAAATGTTGGTCATTTTCACATCCCACCCCTGCTGTTACTATGTAAGCCCAAATTAAAAACAATGAGACCAGCTAAAGATAGGATTAAGCAGCCAACATGTGGATAATTGGAAGGGGGGAAATTAGATTTGTTTTTTGGAATATAGAGTTGTTATTTTGACACAAGTTTAATGTACAGCTGACTTAGTCAAATATTTTGGTATAATTCACCAGGCATATGATTTGATTTTGGATACTGAGGGTAGCGCAGTGAATGCATCTAATACTTTGGAAATCAGTACATTGAAAGCTAGTGGTTAGTATGAATGAACAAAGCTTAGCCTATTTATAGTCTGTGTGCATAATAGTTATTTGCTGACAGTGACAAAGGGAGAAGGTGGATATTGCATAGACCAGTGTGAACAGGAAGCTGGAAATGCAAGATTTTTTTCTCAGCTCTGCAACCATAAGTTTCACACACACACCCCAAATTCTTCCCTTTCACGTTCAAATTCTACCTCTAACTTTTCAAAAGGAATACTGAGTAGACCACATAGTAAGTACCACAACAACATTTTGGTTGAAGAGCTTGTGCCTTGGTTGAAAATGGCATTCTTCCCAGTTAAAAGTTTGCATACTGGCTAAAATGTTGGTGACCCAAGCGGGAAGTTGCTAGTTTATCTAATGAATGGTTTCATATATAACTTCAGAATTTCTTGAGGCAAAATGTGTTTCAGGTTATATCCTAAAATCTGAATGCTGTGCATGAAATGGAGAGTCCGGTGGCAAAATTATGTTAGTAGGAAGTTTCCTGGCAGGTCTCTGGTCCTTGAGAGGCTCTTATAGGAAGCTGCCGAATACTGAGTCAGACCATTGGTCCATCCAGCTCAGTATTGTCTGAACTGACTGGCAGCAGCTCTCCAATATTTCAGGCAGGCATCTCTTCCAGCAGAGGCGTAACTAGGGAAAACGGCGCCCGGGGCAAGCACTGAAATGGCGCCCCCCCACCGCCCCCCCAACATACTACATTATACTTAGGTTTTTCCTCACAAGAGCCCGCCGCCAAGCCAGGCCACTGACTGGCCGCCAGGCGCCAGCAAAGCAATGGGGGGGGCACAGGCGGCACGGAAGGGACCGCTCGTGGGGAAGGGGGCACCGACGCGCTCCCTTGACTGCTTCAGCGCTGCTGCACTGAGCAGGAAACATTTGTATTAACAAAAAATTAAAAAAAATTAAATTTGGTCATGGCGGCGCCCCCCCACGTGACCATAAAAGATGGCGCCCGGGGCACGTGCCCCCCCTGCCCCCCTATAGTTACACCTCTGTCTTCCAGCCCTACCAGGGGATGTCAGGGATTGAACCTTAGATTTTCTACATGCAAAGCAGATGCTCTACCACTGAGCTATGACTCATTATTGAGCAGCTGGCATTTGGGCATAACTCCCTCAAAAGCCCATGAGGGAAGCTTCACTTTATCCACCATTTAGATTTCCCTCAAGAAAATTTAGTTAGCAGTCTTCCTCCTGAACTAGTTCTCATCAAATATGCATCCTTCCATCATGCTTTCAACATGGCTAGGTGCTTGAGCATGGCGCTTGGTTGGTGAAGTGTGACATTGCATCTGCTTCTCACCTTTTGCCAGTAGATCATCTCTGTGATTTTGATTTATGACACTTTTTTCATTTCAAGGTAAGTTTTATTTTGACAAGGCTGTGCTTGTGGGCTGTTCAATTTCACGCTCAGTCTTTGCAAAATTCAGCGTTATGCTTGAATGGGCTCTGAAGAGCAGGGCGAGCAATTAGGCTGCTTGTGATTACTAGGATGGTTTTGACTTTAAAAAAAACACCCAGTAAATTTAGGATCTGGTACTGTAGGAAGTGGATGCTAGCCTTCTCTGAGTTATTTCTGGACCTGAAGCACAAAAAATATAGGGATGACCTGCCATCTTAATGAAAAGAGCTGACATTTTAGCTGGAGTTTCCAGATTGCCCAAGGCCTTAAGTGCCATTTCAAATGTGCTGGTACAGCCTTTTCATGGACTGAATCTCCTCTAGCATGTACTGTTTTGAAAGTGTCCCACCATGTTTTTGTTCTCTAGAACATCTCTCCCCGCCCCATTATTATTAGAATGGGCACTCTTTAATGGGTTTTTACTTTTAATGAATACATGAATACAAAGCATGCCTATCTATATAGCATTTCAAATCATCATAATGCTTTACATCATTACCTCAATAATCCTTAGAATAACTCTGCAAGGGAGGACAGGACACTATTAGACTCTCCCAAATGGAAGGCTGGGATTTTGAGAATAATTAGCTTTCTAAGTGCCACACTTACATGAAATGCATGATCAGATTTGTTGATATTTTTTTATTTTCGGCCAATAGCAGTTGGAGAGACAATTTGAATCAAGGTCACAGTGCTGGATGGTGCTGCAACATTTGGCCACTTTTAGCTGTATGCTCCTGAATCTGCTGCAGTGGGAAATTGTATAGGTCAGGGGTTCTCATACTTGGATCTCCTGATGTTGTTGTTGAGCCACAATAAATTGTTGCTGGGAATGATGGAAGATTTAGTTCATTAACATCTGCAGGACCACAGGTTGGGAAACCCTGACTTAGAACATGTTGAGGTCATTTTCACTGTTCACACAACTGAAAATTGTGTTCTACCCAGGTATGAAAGTTGTGTGTGCTCCCAATTTTCAGTTGTGTGGAAGCAAGGTCGGAGGAAAACCTGGGTAGAAGTGATTGGGTGGAAGCAAGGTAGGAGGCAAACCTGGATAGCTTTTCCTCCTACCTTGCTTCCACACAATCACTTCTACCCAAGTTTTCATCCAACCTTGCTTCCACACAGCCAAAAATTGGGAGCACACAGAGCTCCCAAACCCAGGTAGAACTGTTTTCAGTTGTGTGAATGGCATTGTTTGAATGTAATGTGCTGTAAGGCCATAGGGGGCACCACAGCAAGAGGATAAAATGAGAGGGAAAGGGGATGCTTCTTTCTTGTTGGGGGTTTCTGGGGTTTTTTGTTTCCCTCTTTCTTGTTCCTTTCATATAGATATAGATATAGATATAGATATAGATATAGATATAGATATATGAATGAAGTGGCATGTTTTGTACTGTCCTCAACCTTACCAAACTGTAACCAGAAGAATTACCTTATGTGCTATATGTGCTAAGCAATGGTCTACTTCAACTTGTTCTTTATCTCTTAAGAGAGAACACACCCTGTAACAGTTGGACTACAACTCCCATTATCCCCAGCCACAATAGCCAAAGGCCAGCTTGTGGCTGGTGATGGGAGTTTTAGCCCAACAACTATAATAAGTTTGATAAGCCTTGGGGTTGGCACAATACGATGATTTGCATATTTCCCCCTCCATGGCTAATAGCAGCTTCAGGGGGAGATTTGCCTTGTGGCTGTTGTCTGGGGAGGGTGAGGGGTAAGCACTTATTCCCCCTTTTGCTGAAGCCTCAACACAGATCACCCTGTCCCCAATTCCTTTAAGCTAAAGGGGAAAAAACATCTGATCATGGATCCCGTGTTGTGTGTAATTTAGCACTATGGTCAACTGGTGAGACTGACTGAGTATTGTACAAAGTCCTCACTCTTTGAAGTAGGGATGTTCAAATTAGTCAACTTGACCTAGTCCCAATTAAATGTACATAGTGTTGCACCTTAGCCACTTTGCTGTATAAGTCTTTTCAGTGCTAATGGCACAGTGGGGAAATGACTTGACTAGCAAGCCAGAATGTAGATGATCTGCAAGTTCTAGTAATGAAAGTCAAGGCGCACAGTGGAAAAATGGGACTACGACTAAATGTAAAGAAGACTAAACTAATGCAACAGGTACAGCAACCAGCCTCAGATTTGACAATGAAGACATTCAAGTGGTGGCTAGCTTCTGCCTTTTAGGATCAACCATCAATAGTAAAGGATCCAGCAGTCAAGAAATACGCCGCAGACTAGCACATGGTAGGGTTGCAATGAAGGCCTTGGAAAGGATATTTAGATGTCGTGATGTGTCTATACCTACAAAGATTAGATTTGTTTGGACCATGGTTTTCCCTGTGACACTCTGTAGATGCGAAAGCTGGACTTTGAAAAAGCAAAATAGAAAAAGCATTGATGCTTTTGAACTTTGGTGCTGGAGAAGACTTTTGAGGATACCATGCACTGCCAGGAAAACAAACAAATGGATCATAGAACAAATCAATCCAGAATTTTCACTTGAGACACAAATGACCAGGCTCAAACTATCATACTTCAGACACATTATGCAAAGACTCTGCTCCCTTGAGAAGTCCATAATGCTTGGAAGAGTTAAAGGAAAGAGAAGAGGAGGACAACCAGTAGCAAAGTGGATGGACTTGATTACAACAGCAATGAATGCACTACTGTGAGACCTTAAAGACCAAGTTGAAGACAGATAATCCTGGATAGAATCTATCTATGTGGTCACTAAGAGTCGACACCGACTTGATGGCACTTAAGCAAGCAAGCAAGCAAGAGGTTGCTGGTTCAAATCCCTGCTGGTATGTTTCCTGGACTATGGGAAACACCTATATCAGGCAGAAGCAATATAGGAAGATGCTGAAAGGCATCATCACATACTGCATGGAAGATGGCAATGATAAACCCCACATGTATTCTACCAAAGAAAAACCACAGGGTTCTGTGGGCACCAGGAGTTGACATCGACTTGACGACACACTTTATTTTATATGTTGCCAGCAGGGCTGGTTTAGAATATGCCAAGCTTATTCATAGGATTTTTGAGGTGGAGGCCAACATCTTCTTCTTGTTATATACATGGATGGACATTAGTTTCAACACTGGAACATTAATGTGTGGCTTGTTTTCCATTCCACATTTGATAAATGTACCCCATTTTCCAGTCATTTTCAAGAGTTCTAGAGCTGTTCTTGTTTCAGAATGTGCAATTCCACAAAGCCTAATGATAATCAGCAATGGCATCCACTCAATAATGCATACTTCATGGTCTGGAGAAAAATTCATTCTGGGTAAAAAATTATCTTACTGAATTGTTAGGCAGAAGGACAATGAAGTGGAGCCAATTGTTATCCATGCTGTCATGTGCCTTCAATTACTTGCTGTAATACCACATGTGGATGAAAAGGAACTTCACATATTTCTGGAGTCAGAGTTGCATCTAGGTAATTTTGGAGCCTAGACCTAAAGGCCTCAAGATAAGGATCATCCCCCTACACACACACACACACACACACACACACACACACACAGCGCCACACACAGTATTTTAAACGCAGTATTTTCACACCACAATATGCTCAAGGAAAGGAATATGCTAAACACACTGACATGCAGATACCACATTTTGCATTGACAATCCTGCTGATCCCGGCCACACACGGTGGGAAGGAGATTGGGTGGACTGCAAGTGGCTGCAGCACGCAGATGCTGCCCTCACCACAGTCACACTCAGCCTCCCGGCACAGCGCAGACCAGTCATGCAGCGCAGCCACCACACCATCCAGGGCAGACTGGATTTGGGGGACCCAGAGGGTATGGAGGCCCTGGACTTCTGCCTGGAAGTCCAGGGGTAAGAGCACCTCTGTTTTGATCTCACCCATACCTTTTCAGCCAGAACCTGGGGAGTTCGAAGAAGATGTTCTCTCTCTCGCTCTCGCTCTCAACATGGTGGAGAGCAATAGAGACTAGTGAGGGAAGGACCATAACTCAGTGGTAAGCCACATGGAGAATGCAGAATTCCCAAATCCAATCCTTGGCATCCCCAGTTAAAGGAAATATACTTCAACCTGAGGACCCGGAGAGCTGCTACTCTTCAGAATTGACAGTCCTAGGCTAGATGAACCAGTAGCCTAGCTCATCATTATAAATAAACTTCATATGAGATCCAAGATTGATTGAACCATACAGAGACATAGCAAGGCTAGAGTGGGCCCTGGGACAAACAGAGAAGATGTGCGCCTTTGCTCCCTGTCCCACCTTCTTATTCCAAGAGATACACAGGGGAGAGCAAAATAACAAGCTGTCAGCCAGACAGTGGACCACCCTCTTCCAGGGCCCAGGGACATTCATCCCCCCTTGTTCAATTAGTATAGCTATGTTCCTGGAGCCAGAAGAAAAACTAACTGGGACACAGGTTTGATCACATTCACTTCAGCACTGACAAAGAGTGGTGTTATTCAGATCTTGCTCAAATATTGGTTCGCCATCTAGCTGTTCAGCAGAGGGGAGACCACAGAAGGAAGGAAGGAAGGAAGGAAGGAAGGAAGGAAGGAAGGAAGGAAGGAAGGAAGGAAGGAAGGAAGGACTTTTAAAATAACTTTTAATTTGAACTTAATACCAATCGTGGTTTTTAACCTGATTTTTAACTTGGTTACTCAGTTTTGTTAATTTTATTACTTGAATTGTATATTGTTTCTATTTTATTGTTGTGAGCCGCCCCGAGCAGTAGTATACTGGAGGGGTGGGTTATAAATATTTTCAATAAATAAATAATAAAATAATGAACATGAGACAACTCACTCTACCTACCTACCTATCAATCATCTGTGTAACAAATTTATATACCACTCAAAATGTATGTCTCTGGGCAGTTTACAATTTAAACTGTACAAACTAAAACCTTAAAACCATTTACAATGTAATACAATGTTAAAACTGTTAAAACTATTAAAAACTGTCAATCTAAAACCTGGGTGAACAAATATGTCTTAACTTCCTTTTAAAAAGTTGTCAGAGATGGGAAGACAGGGAATGCATTCCAAAGCCTCGGATGGATGGACGGATGGAGCAAATCTATATGATGGATGGAGCAAATCCAGGGCAAATCCTTGGCTTGTGCTTAACTGACTGACACTTTAGCTTTGTGAGCCATTCTAGCAAAGAGGTGCTGGGCTAGTCAGTTCATGTGGAAGGAAGGAACACCTTCTTTGTCTTTCCCTTGGAAAATGGAGCATAGTAGAGGGAAGAGATTTGTTACTATCATCTACTTCTTTGCCCACTGAACTGGCACTTAAGTTTCCAGGCGTGGGCAAATGGCCTGGGCAAATGTATGAGGGCTAGGAAAATTATAGTTTTTCAGGTTCAGCTCTTTGATGTCTGAATTGGCCTTTAGTTTATAGATCTTAATTAAGTTGTGATCATAGTCTCAAAAGCCATCCTCTATGATGTTTATGTATTATTATCTAATCTGTCTAACAAATGCAGCTATTATACCATTCCTTTCAATAAACCTTAGAGTTGTATCCAGACAGAGCTTGGTCTGGATAATATGCTGGGTGACTTCACACATCACAGCAGCAAGTAAGTAGTGGTGTGCATGGAACCGCGGAGGTGCGGTTTGAAGCCGGGGGTTTATGTCTCCCTTTAAGGGCAGGGGAGGGTGCACTTACCCCTCCCACCACTTTTCCCCCACTGGCGCTCCAAATCGGCAGAAGTGTGGGCTGCACGTGCACCACACGTCACGCACACATGTGATGTGCAATGTGCGACATGCACAGTGGGCGCACGTGGCTGCAGGTATGTGCACAGCCCATACTTCGGCCGATTTCCAGGCAACAACAGGGGAAGGGGTGGCAGGGAAGTACGTTGCCGCCCCATGGATTTTGAAAAAATTGGAGCGCCTGTGGGGGGAAAGTGGCAGGAGAGGTTAGTGCACCTCCTCCGCCCTTAAAGGGAGACCCACCCCCAGCGTCGAACCGGCAGAACCACTGGTTCTTTGAACCAGTTCTGAGGCTCATAAGGGGCCTCTGGACCGGTTCCATGCACATCCCTACAAGTAAGTAGGAGGAAATTGCTAGTTCCTAGTGAGTGTTCATTCCTAGTGCTAGCTTTTACTCCTTTCTGTGTTGTCTGGACCGCCATGTTGGGATAAGAACACAGGAAGCTGCTATATACTGAGTCAGACCATTGGTCTATCTAGCTCAGTATTGTCTACACAGACTGGCAGTGGCTTCTCCAAGGTTGCAGGCAGGAATCTCTCTCAGTCCTATCTTGGAGATGCCAGGGAGGGAACTTGAAAGCTTCTGCTCTTCTCAGAGCAGCTCCTTCCCCTGTGGGGGATATCTTACAATGCTCACATGTGGTCTCTCATTCAAATGCAACCAGGGCAGAACCTGCTTAGCTGAGGGGCCAAGTCATGCTTGCTACCACAAGACCAGTTTTCCTCCAGTGTTGGAGTCCCTCCACCACCTGACATTCACACTAAACTGCAGATGTTGACATTCTCTACTCAGGTGGTGGATGGAACCCAACACTGGCAGCCTGACATTTCTGGATTCAGACACCATGAAAAGGCGCAGAAGTACTTGGTTTGCCTGTCACTCACCAGAAACCAGCAATTTTCTTCTTTTTACTTGTCACTATGATGTGTGAACCTGACCACTGTGATGCAGTATATGTATCTTTATTCCTTTTTTGAAATGTATAGGCAATTTTTCACTATGTCCTGAAAACAGTGTACAAGATGAAAACAAGAAAGACAACAAACAAATACAATAAAAGATAAGCCTAAAATGGGCATAGGGGATGCATCCTTTCTGGAAGATCTTATTGGGTGGAGTGGGGTGGGATAGATTCATATGAGAGCATCCAGAGTGCAAACTGTTACAGACTTCCAGGATAAGAACCAGCATTTTGAATTGCACTTAGAAACAAACAGGCAGGCAGTGCAGATGTAACCAATTAGGGAAAATATGCTCTACATGTTACATATACCATGGCTAATGCAGTTAGCTAGCAGCCACTGTACAGAAATGAAACTCTGTTCCGCAGATCTCATTTGTACTTTCTTTTATATTAGTAAGTGTCTGCTGGAGATGGAAATCCTGGAGCATCAGCTCTTGGCACCTTTTATCCTAGTGACCACTAAGGGCATTAGGCATTGTGTCAGTGAGGAAGGGTCTTCTCAGGGCTGATTGTTCCACCCTTGTTGCTCCCAGAATGCTTCTTATTATTCGCTCTGCTGCAGCTTCCATTAGCCATGGGGCTTCTCCCCCGCTCCTCCCCGGCTATACTATAAAGACAGAAAGCTCAGGCATACAGGCTTTCTACCCAAGAATGGCAGCTTCCCCAATAAAGGTTACCTGCTTTGGATCTTAAACAACTGTCTCAAGCTACACTTTAATGGGCTCAACATTTACTGCTCACGCGGGCTCTGTTATAATTTGGGTTAATCAAACTCCACCCCTCCAACACTGTCTTTAATGAAACTGGTATTTGAAAGAGAAGAACCAGTTTCATTCATAGGCCACTTGATGTGCAGTATTACATCTCCATAATTCTCCACCCCAGGGCTACTGTGGACTCCTAAGCAGCCCCAACATTGTTCTGAATGAGTGGTTGTGCAACTCATTTACCCCATTGTCACCATGTATCCCATTGTTGCAAATTAATTAATTAATTAATTAATTAACAACAACAACAACAACAACTTTATTTGTTAGCCGCCCCATAACAAATTGCTCTCTGGACGATTCACAAGAGAGTATTAATACATACAATAAAAACACACAACCCATTAATTCTTAACAGACAGAAAAGGTGAAAATAAAATACGAAATATAATACAAAGCAGCATTAAAAAACTCATTTTAAATTTAGTTAAAAATCACATAAAATCTGAAAAGCTGCATTTAAAATGACTGGGTGAACAAAAAGGTCTTTACCTGGCGTCTAAAGGAACAAAGTGATGAAGCCAGGCAAACCTCACTAGGGGGGCTATTCCATAAATGGGGTGCAACCACTGAAAAGGCCCTCTCTCTGCCAACCACCCACCTCACCTCGTTTGGCAGGGGCACCCGGAAGAGGGCCTCCAAAGAAGATCTTAAGGTACGGGTAAGGACACATGGGGCAAGACGCTCTCTCAAGTAACCTGGTCCCAAGCCATTTAGGGCTTTAAGGTTAAAACCAGCACTTTGAATTGGGCCTGGAAATGGACTGGGAGCCAGTGCAGCTGACAAAGCACTGCCATAATATGCTCAAAATGTTAATAATCCCAGTTAGTCCCAGTTATTAATCTTGCAGCCCTATTTTGTACCAGCTGCAGTTTCCGGACCATTTTCAAAGGCAGCCCCACATACAACACACTGCAGTAATCTAAGCGAGAAGTTACCAGAGCATGAGTAACTGTGGCCAAGCTATCTCTGTCCAGGTAAGGTCGCAGTTGGCATATTAGCCAAAGCTGATAAAAGGCGTTCCAAGCCACAGAGGCCACTTGAGCCTCTAGTGACAGTGTTGGATCAATGAGCATCCCCAGACTGCGAACCTGGTCCTTCAGGGGGAGTGCAACCCCATCTAGAACAGGCTGGACATCATTCACCTGGGCAGAGGAACCACCAACCAACAGTACTTCTGTCTTGTCTGGACTGAGTCTCAGCTTATTCACCCTCATCCTGTCCATTACTGCATCCAAGCACCAATTCAGGACAGTTACTGCTTCACCTGCATCTGCTGAAAAAGAGAGATACAACTGAGTATTGATGACACTTCAAGCCAAATCTCTTCATGACATGTCCCAGCAGTTTCATGTAAATGTTGAACAGCATAGGGGAAAGAATGGAACCTTGTGGAACCCCATAGCATAACTTCCAAGGAGTTGAGCAGTAGTCCCCCAGTACCAACTTTGGGGAATGGGCCTTGAGGTAAGAGTGGAACCACCTTTCTGCAAATGCAGAAACCACTCATTCAGAGCAGTGATGGGTCTGCTTAGGAGTCTGCAGCAGCCCTGTGGTAAAGCCTTATGGAGATGTAAAACATAGAGTAAAATCACATAAAACACATGAAATCACAATACATTTAAAAAAGACAATACAAAACAAACAAGATTTAAGACCTCCATTAATGCATAGATAAACAAAAAACCAAAGCTGTTACCAACTCAAGCAAGCACATTTCAATGTTAAAACATCATTGTCAATGCTGTATATCAAATAGCTAGAGACTCATAAAATTAAATACAGCAACTGAAGCTAAATAATCAATCCAAGAACAGGAGAGAGGGGGGAGAAGGAGATGACTCCACAGAACAAATTTTAACCCTTTTAAAGACCAATACATTTCATTGGGGTGATTCTCACGATCAACAAAAATCGGGCTAGCGGAGGCTAGCCCGATTTTTGTTGACCGTAAGAAACACCGGGCTCACAGCCGAGCCCGGTGGTTCTTGAGCGGGTAACCCGCTCAAAAACTCCTGCTAAAAAGCAGGTTTGCGGAGCGAGCGCTCCAGCAAACCTGCTTTTTAGGATCGTGAGTAGCTGCGCCACCCCTTCGTGCCATGCCTACTCATGAGTAGACCCCCGGCTGGGAGGAGAAAAGCCAACTCCCAGCTCCGGGGGTCTCCCCAGTATGCCCTGTGCACTCGTGCAGGGCATAGTGGGGCTTTCGGGGGCCACACGGCCCCCGCTCCCCCCACCCCCCGCTGGCTCCGTCATGGAGCCAACAACTGTGTGGGCAGCCAATCCGGCTGCCCAGGGCTCCCTGCCCACTCGTCTGCGGGAAGAGCGGGTTTAGCCCACTCTCCCCACAGTTGTTACAAAAGCGGGTCTCACGGATCGTGAGACCCGCCTCATTGCCTCTTTCATTTCTTCCCTAACATTAATAGTTGGTTGCACCTGTTCAATATACATGGCCTCTTTTATAGGCACTTAGGAACATAGGGAGTTGCCATATCCTGAGTCAGACCATTGGTCTATCTAGCTCAGTATTGTCTTCACAGACTGGCAGCGGCTTCTCCAAGGTTGCAGGCAGAAATCTCTCTCAGCCCTATCTTGGAGATGCTAGGGAGGGAACTTGGAACTTTCTGCTCTTCCCAGAGCGGTTCCATCTTAACAGTGCTCACACATCCTGTCTCCCAGTCATATGCAAACAGGGTGGACTCTGCTTAGCTAAGGGTTCAAGTCATGCTTGCTACCACAAGACCAGCTCTCCTCCTTATGTGAATCTTATGCTATACTGTATTCTCTTCAATCGTCAAAATAAGAAGCCTTGAAGGGCAAGGGTCAAGCATGCATGTGGTAAGCTGAACTCAACTGGACACCTTGTTCACATCCTTGGGCACCAGTAATGCCAGCTGTAGCTGTAGCAAATTCAAATCAGTTAGGTGGTTCACAAGTTAGCCCACTTGGTTCATATTGGTCCAGGCATTGCAAAGTTGATAGGGGGAGACACAGACACAGACACACACAGTGCTGGGTGATCTTGTAAGCTTACTATCCTTAAGGAACGTAGGCTAAAAATACTGTGCAAAGTGATTAAATATACAGCACTACTGCTTTTACAGTACAAGAAACTGAATATGTGAGCTCTTACTTTTTACTAACAAGTCAATCCTTTGAGGGGAGCTTTTCGTCGTTATGAGAAGCAGAATATGATCAGAGAATAGTAGCGAGCTCTCCAACAGAGTAAGAGGAAAGATCAGTGAAGTTGAAACAACTGTGGTATTTATATTTTTGCTGTAGGACAGGGAATTGATTAAATAAGGCAGGAAAATATCCTATCTGAATCTCCACTTTCCGCTCCATGGCCTCTTAGGTTTAATTCAGAACAAGCCTAGTTCTCTCTGTGTGTGTGTGTGTGTGTGTGTGTGTGTGTGTGTGTGTGTGTGTGTGGTAGCCTGTGGGGAGTTGGCTCACTGGCAGCACTTACAGGGACTTTTTAAAAGCTCTGGACTGACTTTATCAGATGTCAATAATGGGCAAAGTTTATTTGTGGAAGAACATTGAAAAGGTATGAACAAAACCCAGGAGAAAGGGCTATTCCACCCTGAATTGACTTCCAGCAAAGATTGTTTTTGTTTTAGCAAGATGAGGTAGATTTCCTCTTGCACTGGCTTGGCAGAGCCCATTGCTCAGCATGAGCTGGAGGAACTCGAATACTTCTACTGATGAATAATAATTAAAAAACACTAGCAGGACTAAGTGGAGTTTCAAATCCCCACTCAGCCATGAAGCTCACTGGGGGACCTTGGGCCAGACACTCTCTCTTAGTCTAACCAATCTCATAGGATCCTTGTGAGGATAGAATAGAATAGAAAGGTGGGGAGAGTATTTATGTTGCCCTGAGGTCTTTGGTGGAAGGATGAAATATTCATGTATTATTTATTGGCAAAACGTGTACTTTTTCTTCATGCTAAGGTTGCAGCATGGACATTTTCCCCCTCAGAAATTCAAACTCCAGAAACAAGGGAATGGAATAGTAGTCAGTGGCTTTTGTTGAAGAATATCAATTGTGCCTTACCAACTATTAGGCCTTATCAAGTCACAATTATAAAAAAGAAATGGACAGCATCCAGACTAATGTTGCACTCATGTCAAAGTGTTTTGCATGTGCAGTAATTTTCCCCAACCCCCTTTCCCTTCTACTGACCCCCATCCCCCCTTAAAAGATGTCCATGAAGTCTGGGAAACCTTATTCCGCTGTTCCTCCAAGGAGCCCAGAGTGGTGTACTACATACTTGGGTTTCTCATCACAACAAAACTGTGAAGTAGGTTAGGCCGAGAGAGAAGTGACTGGCCCAGAGTCACCCAGCAAGTATCATGGCTGAATGAGGATTGAACTCGGGTCTCCCAGTCCTAGTCCAGCACTCTAACCACTGCACCACAGTGGCTCTCTATATTAGCGTTCCCTAATTTCTGGTGTCAGCAGGGCTCAATGTGTTTGTGCACATATTTCTGCAGTCCTGAATTGCTGGAAACCTCTCCTGCTGTGACCATCTTGCCATCCCATCCTTTCTGTGCAGATTGACAAGGTAGGACGCATTGGAAAGTGGACTTCCTCCAATGTGGTTCTATCCCTGTCAATGCATTAAAGCAAGGGATTTGACGTCCCTGCTGCCAGGCAACAGCAGGAGGAGTGTGTACAAGGCAGAGGGTGGGGCATGTGCTTAGAGAGGCAGCCAGCAAGAAATGTGGCCTGCATAGAGCTGATACATTTCTGAGCTGATCTGAGCTGGCCTCTCTATGGTTTCAGGAGCAGCCACAGCACAGATTACGGCAGCAGCAGAATTTAGACAAAATGATGGTCCTCTGAAACCTGAGATTTTGGCAGTGAACCTCACTACAAACTGAAGGTTCAAATTCAGGTTTGGGGTAGAAAACCAACCCATGGTTCAGTTGCTAAACCCTGGTTTAATACATTGGGATGACCATAATCTTGAACCTCTGGCATGTTTGCCTCTGGTTTGACGTTGAGTCCAAAGGCGGTCTCTATGTCATTGCTATTGCTTCTGAGTGTGACTCCTTCTCTTTCTTGATAGACACAGAAAACAAACAGAGGAAGATTTAGTCTCAAGGATACTTGATTTAGAGAAAACAAAAGGGCTCACAATCAATGGAAATTAGGCTAAGGGAGCCCAGCCTGGTTTCCATCAATTGTGAGAACCACCAGGCTCACGGGCGAACTTGGTGGTTCAACAGCAGCTAGCCTGTCTTAATTCCCCTCCCACTAAATGGGGTTAACAGAGAGAGCACTCCATTAACCTTGTTTTTGTAATCGTGTGTCGTCTGCGGCTGCATGCAGCCGCAGCAGACACACTCAGGGTTGGGGGAGAGGGGACCCCAGGATTACACCGCACACTTGTGTGTTGCATTCCTGGGGTTCCGGGGGCTGGGGCACTGAGCAGCGGCCCTCCCCTTCCCCCTTCCCTCGGAGCTCCCGAGTGAGCCACAGCCGGGTGTGAGAACACCCTACCCCACCACTCATCCGGTCAGCCGAACCAGCCACCCATCAATGAGCTACTGCTTGTCTGCAAGGAGAGTGGGTCAAGCCCGCTCTCCCTGCAGAACCCCTTAAGGCTCTACACACTGATGTACAGTTTGTACATCAGTGTGTAGAGGCCGGAACCTCCCAGGCTCGGGGGTCTCTCCAGGATGCCCCATGTGCTTGCATGGGGCATCCTGGAACTTCTGGGGGCCACGCAGCTAAGCCCACTCTCCCCATTAACCCCCTTATGGTGAGTCTCACTGATTGTGAGACTCGCCTCAAAGAATTGTGGCAATTGTGTGTAGAGCCTCAAGCTTTATTTATGTTACAGATATCAACAAGAAAGACATTAGGAATGGTGTTAGGTCATAGTGAGTCAGACCAATACTTTATCCAACTCAGTCTTGTTAAGGCACTACTGACCATAAGTGGTTCTCCATGAACGCTCAAGAGGTATCAGCTGTTAATTTTTCTGTGGTCCTCCTACCTGGGGTTTAATCCTGCAACATCATGCCATTCTAAATGCGGTTTCTACTAATGAGCTTAACATCCTTCTGTTTCCTTGAAAATGCCTTAAATTGGAAACCATACAGGAATACAACTGTTAGTAATACATCCAGGTATCTTTTTTCATAGCAAAGTAGGCTGTATCAGACTTTTTACCTATTGTGAATGTGGAGGGTGGAGCAGGATTACTGTCTTGATCAGCTCTGTGTGCACAGGGCCTTCATGTGTACAAGCTGTACATGTTTAAACTCTGTTTATAATTATATGGAACCCTATCAAGGAAAAAAGCATGGCTGCTAATTATGTAGAGAAATCCTATCCATGTACATGTTGCATGTATGTTAATCTCTCTGTGTACACAGCACCATTAAACACATTGGGTGGGCTCTCATGAACAAAGTGCTGCTGAACCGTGGAAGGAAGAGGTGATCACACTCCCAATATTTGATAGTCTGGGCAGTGAAAATGTCAGGCAGAGGACCAGGAAATGATTGTGTGCAAGGAGTCAATTTCCGAACAACTATTATTTTACCTCACACAATGTTAGAGAGCTTGGAGGGGAGATTTCTTTATCTGTCCCAACTGCAGCAGAAGTGCACAGGAAAGGAACACTGCTAATTAATATTGTCTGGACACAACCTAGTTGCCGGTGCTGAGAGCTGCTGGTGCTATGAGTGCCATCAGGAGCTGCATCTCCAGCATACAAGACCATTTCCTCTAACAGACATTTTCATCACCCAGACTATCGAGTTTTAGGAGCAGCTTGCCTTCTCCTCCCAATGGCAATTTCAATGGCAATTTGATCATGAGAACCTTCCCAAAGAGTCATTGGAGACAGAATGCATGATTGCACTCCCTAGCCTACCCATGTGTGACCAATTATTAAGGGGATCACCTTTAATTAGGAGTATTGCTTTGGATAGGCTAATACAAGTCCTAAAAGAAAACAGATCCCGGACACCAGCTGGATTTAGTTCATCAGTTTATTGTTACACCCTAAGTATTAGCTAAACTATAGTTCATTCACTCACACATGCATACTAACCAGCCCCAATTAAAGGTGATCAGTCTTTAACGGGGAGTTGGGAGAAGCTGGGGGCCCCCATGATCTTCGGTGCTTCTCAGAGAAAACCTCTGTTGATGCCTGACTTAAAAAGAGTTGCCTGCCTTTGAAGCTGTTTGCTGTTCTGTGTTTACATCTGTCTGATCCCAGGATCGACCTTAGTCCTTGTTTTTGAGCAACTCCGTTCTGCTATCTCCGGCATCTTTTTAATCCGGTTTTCCCTGGTCTTTTGGGGCATTTCTTTCTCAACATTTATCATGTTTGTGTGGCTGGTATATCCTTTGCTTACTCATACATTCTTTCAGACACACACACAGAGTTCCTTTTATCATTTGTTTAACCAGAAGTAAATCATTCTATTAGGTTTGCTAACAATCCTTGAAGTGGGAGCAATTCCCCTTATCAACATCAATACTTCATTCAGTTATACACGTAGGCTATAGAACTATGATATAAACAATCACTTTTAATCAAATACTTATACTAGCTATATTAAATGTCACATGCATTTATTATATGCCCTTTTTGAAGGTGGAAAAGTGCTTTCATGATTAGGAAAAGGGTTATTTTTAGCAAATATTCTGGAATAAGAAATTCAGCATCTATAAAATTTATGCACATGGCTATTGAGTTCGCAGTACCTAGATTTGTATACATAGAAGTACAAATTAGTTTCCTAATGTCCAGTCCCAAATTCTCAGGCTAGTCGAGAAGCAGGACAGCTTGAATTAACTTTGTGGTTTCTGATATGAATCAGACCCAAGGCTGGTAATTCCTACTCTTATTCAAAGAAGCATGTGCAACCCTGTTATTCTCAGACGTATTACACTATCTAGAGGCGTGCTGGTGTAGCCTAGATTCAGATTTCCCAGAAAGGATTTTTTTTAAGTATGTGTAAAATTTCCATCCTTGCCTTTGCCTTAAGGCTACTGTGGAATCCTGTGCACATTGACTTTAGATTAAGTTTCACTTAAAGCTAAGTGTGCCTTACTTGAAGTAACCATGTGCAGCGTTGGAGTAGTCAGACATGTTTATTTGCTTTCATCAGTTCTGACCAGTCCTTTTATACTTTGACCTTAAATATACTTATGTAAAAGTATTACTGATATTGATGATCAATATCAGTGATACTTCCACATTAATTTATTTAAGTCCAAAGCAAAAAAGGACTGGACAGAATTCCCTCATCCTATATAAACTGGAGGCAGTATGGTTGGAACTAAAGGAGCTTTTAGTGTTTTCATATAGAATATATTAAACAGAATTTATTAAATATATTTAATAGAATATATTAGCGTGGTTTTAAACTAGGAGAAAGAAAGATCAATAACCTGCACTACACTGATGATACCACTCTGATAGCTGAGAATGCCAATGATCTCCCAGCTCTAATAATGACAGTCAAGGAGCACAGTGAAAAAATGGGACTATGACTAAATGTAAGGGAGGCTAAACTGATGACAACAGATACAGCAATCAGCCTCAGAACTGATAATGAAGACATCAAATTGGTGGATAGTTTCTGCGTTTTTAGGATCGACCGTCAACAGTAAAGGATCCTGCAGTCAAGAAATACGCCGCAGACTAGCACTTGGTAGGTTTGCAATGAAGACCTTGGAAAGGATATTTAGATGCCAAGATGTGTCTATACCTACAAAGATTAGAATCGTTCAGATAGTGGTTTTTCCCATGACACTCTATGGATGTGAAAGCTGGACTTTGAAGAAGCAAGACAGAAAAAGTATGTTCGCTTATGAACTTTGGTGCTGGAGAAGACTTTTGAGGATACCATGGACAGCCAGGAAAACAAACAAATGGATCATGGAACAAATCAATCCAGAATTTTCACTCGGAGAACAAATGACCAGGCTCAAACTAACATACTTCAGACATATTATGCAAAAACCCAGCTCCCTTGAGAAATCCACAATGCTGGGAAAAGTTGAAGGAAAGAGAAGAGGGCGACCAGCAGCAAGATAGATGGACTCCATTACAACAGCAATGAATGCACCACTGCGAGACCTTAAAGGCCAAGTTGAAGACAGATCATCCTGAAGAGAATCTATCTATGTGGTCGCTAAGAGTTGTCACCGACTTGAAGGCACTTAATCAATCAATCAATCAATCAATATTAAACACACACATTAGAGATTCAGAAATGTTTAAGATTAGTTTATTTGACAAAGAAGGGGAGGAAACTTTCTGAAGCAATAGAAGGGAGGATTTAGAAGGGCTGTTTATGCAAAGCAGCAGTTTCTGATGTTGAACATGTCTTAATCTAATACTAGAAGCAATCACCTCTGCTGGCACAGGGAGTAGTGAAGCATCATGTGAAGCTAATACAGTCTTAAATCTTCTATGACACAGAAAATCTCTATCCTTCTCCAATGGAATTTTAATGCTAGAGGGAGTTGTAACAAGGAGCTGCTCATCTCTCTCAAACTAGGCATAAATCTTTCCTAGAATCAAGATTTGATTGCTTGGGAGCAATTCTAGTCAAACTTAGGGGAAGAAGAAAGCTGCTCTGACGTCTTTAAGGGTCTATAATGAAGTGCACTGATGTTACCTGGTGGATAAAGCTACTGCCATTAGGCATGCTATTCTGCCCATTCTGTGCCTTTGTGTGGGAAAGGTAACTCTGGTCCAAATCCCAACATTACATCTGGTGGGATGCAAGTGTGGAGCAGTAAAAGCCACTGAAGAGGTTTTAAGAAAGTCAGATGTGAGGCCCTGCAGCATTTAGTATTGTATTGAGGGGGGACATACATTTTCCAATTAAAAATATGATAGGGCTAGAGTGATTAAATGTGTATGCTATTCATAAAGGGATTTAATAAGTCCACATGCAATTGTAGTTCTGTTTATGAGATGTGCATAGAAACTGTGTCTTGCTAAAAACAACAGTGTGTGCTTTAGTAGGTATACTGTGACAATAGTGGACAACTCTGAAACAAAAACCAGCTGCAGAATTCAGGGTTTATTCCAATGTGTTTTGATTAATATCATTATACAGGAATATCAATGAATAATAAAATATAAACATTAAATATCTCACATACAAAAGTTAGTATATATCTATACACACACTGTATATCTGTATCTGTATAGAGATATATAAATATATCAACTATTATTACTAAAATATCTCCATGGTTTAAACATAAAACTTGATTCAAGTAATAAAATTTGCAAGAATTATAACCCATAATACTCAAATATAATAAACCTAAAATATCTGCTCATAAAATGTATAGCAATCACTCAAGCCTTTCTTTCACTGGAGTGCCTGGAAGAGACATGTTCTTGCCAGAATTCTAGGCAAACTGATAAGTATGTTCAACTCTAGAAGATATTTATAAGTTATCATTTAGCCCAGCTGTCTTTTGATCTTTTCACTCCAATTCTTAAAAAAATGTTGAATAAACTAAAGGATATGTAGATATCCTTTAAGAAACACGGAGGAATCCAAAATTAAACTGTAATGATGTGCATATTCTAAGTCAATTTTTCACCACATATAATATAATGCTAATATTCATGGAGACCCTTCAACCTAATAGGGCCATGAGCACACTAGAGAGATCCATAGTAAACAACTCTAGGTTGGTTAATTGGACAGTGTTTGCATGCAAGGTTTGGATATAGGGATAAAACCAATTAAGATAAAATGTTTGGGAGAGAAGTGTGAGATGTGTTGCAGATAAATTACTTATCTTCTGTAAGCAATTGAACAGAACTGGAAAAGGTGCAGAAGAGCGCAACCAAGATGATCAGGGGCCTAGAGCACCTTTCTTATGAGGCAAGGCTACAACACCTGGGGCTATTTAGATTAGAAAAAAAGGCGACTGTGGGGAGACAAGATAGAGGTCTATAAAATCAAGCAAGGAGTGGAGAAAGTGGATAGAGAGAAATTCTTGTCCCTCCCAAATAATACTAGAACCAGGTGTCATCCCATGAAATTGATTGCCAGGAAATCTAGGACCAACAAACGGAAGTACTTTTTCACACAACTCATAATCAACTTGTGGAATTCTCTGCCATGAGATGTGGTGACAGCCAACAACCTGGATGGCTTTAAGAGGGGTTTGGATAACTTCATGGAGGAGAGGTCCATCATTGACTACTACTATAGCCGATCAGAGGGCTATAGGCCACCTCCAGCCTGAAAGGCAGGGTGCCTCTGAGTACCAGTTGCAGGGAAGTAACAGCAGGAGGGAGGGCATGCCCTCAGCTCCTGCCTGTAGGCTTCCAGTGGCATCTGGTGGGCCACTGTGTGAAACAGGATGCTGGACTAGATGGGCCTTGGGCCTGATCCAGCAGGGCTGTTCTTATGTTCTTATGAGTTGAGTCTTTCCCCATTTGTGCTCCAGTTGCCTATCTTGCCACTTCAGCTCCCATACTTCTTCTTTATACCAAAGGGCCAATTTTGAAGCATGTTGGAGAGCACGCTTAGGAGCAATCATGACTACTGCCCTGATGAGTTAGCTGTCCCAGTTCTCCACCAGGGCATCAACAGAATCACTGGCAGAGCCAACACTAAATCCTTCCAAGGCTTCCTGGAATCCTATTGGATCCAATAACCTCCTTGGGTGGGCCATCCAAATAGGTCCCTCACCCCTGCGGAGGTGGGATGTGACTGTGAGGCCAACCTTAACCAGATGGTGGTCCATCCATGACATTGGGGAAATCACAGGAGTCCCCACCCGCAGAACACCAGCCTGATCAGAGTGAAAGAGCAGATGGAGTGTGACCAGAAACGTATGTCAATCCTGAGACCACTTGGGATAGGCCCATAGTTGTCATGGCCACTATCAACTCCTGAGCCTCCCTGGACACATTGGTCCCAAAGTAAACATTGAAGTCCCCCACCACCACTGCAAACCTGGGGAACTCCAACGCCAAGTCAAAGTCAAAGTCCATCAGTTCAG
This sequence comes from Hemicordylus capensis, assembly GCF_027244095.1. NCBI lineage: Eukaryota > Metazoa > Chordata > Lepidosauria > Squamata > Cordylidae > Hemicordylus > Hemicordylus capensis. The sequence continues at coordinate 316,560,392 of NC_069659.1, read as the reverse complement.
TTAGAAACTCTGTTGGGAACAAATCCCAGTCTATCCCTGGTCCCCAAACCTAAGTACACACATTCAATATGGTCAGACACTTCAACAGGGATCCTGGTATGGGAGATGTTATTCATACAGATCAGCCACTCAAGCTCTCCATCTATGTCCCCTCACCTGCTTCTCAATAGAGTACCCTGGAGGGAGAAGCTGGGACCAGACTGGGCCGCCAGCCTCCTCCAACCACATGTCTGTTATACATACCAGGTTGACCTCTTCATCCAGAATCGAATCATGTATGATTTCTGATTTTTTTTTTCCTGGACAAAGGAGTAAGGTGAGGCTTTGTGGGTGGGTGGCACTGCTCCCAGAAGTCAAAGAGCTGGCAGGACAGCCAGAAAGGAAAACCGCTAAGAGATTTCTGATTTCCCTTCCATGGTAATGGCGTGCTGACTTTCCAACATTATTCCCTACCGCCACTGGAATAGCCACCCCATAATCAGTGGATACATCCCATCACCCAATCTCCAGACACATTATAAAACAATCTTGCCCAAGACTTACACAGCAGCCAAAATATAAAATACCCACCCTCACACATAGGTTCTTGGGCCAGGAGGCCTGGCCTGCTTCCTCACTTTCCCCTGAAGGGGTGACACCAAACAGGGGGTGGTCTCATCACCACAGGCAGCTTCCCTATATTGGCCCAGAGCTCGCTAGTCTGGGCAGGTAATACACAGGATCTGCTGATTCACCCTGGGCCCCAATCCTGTACAAAGCATCAGCCCCACAAGTCAGGGGGCAAGCAGTGGGCACCAAGAGGGCAGCCTGACAGGAAGGCAGAAGGCAGACAGCAAAGCAGGCTCACCTCTGGGAAGCAGTCATCTGGGAAGCAGATGTTCTCTTCTTCCCTGCAGGGCTTCGGGCCCTGAGTTCCAGGGAAGAAAAGCAGGATTAAAAAATGCAATTAAATGTTGTCAAACAGTCAAAATCATGGAAAATATTTAATACCCAGAGAGAGGAGATCTGGTCTTGTGGTAGTAAGCATGACTTGTCCCCTTTGCTAAGCAGGGTCCACCCTGGTTGCATATGAATGGGAGACTTGATGTGTGAGCACTGTAAGATATTCCCCTTAGGGAATGGAGCCACTCTGGGAAGAGCATCTAGGTTCCAAGTTCCCTCCCTGTCGTCTCCAAGATAGGGCTGAGAGAGATTCCTGCATGCAGCCTTGGAGAAGCCATTGCCAGTCTGTGTAGACAATACAGAGCTAGATTGACCTATGGTCTGACTCAGTATATGTCAGCGTCCTATGTTCCTATGTTACAGTGTCCTAGCTTACAGGTAACACTATTGTAGCTCCAAGGCAGCTAACTGAAGGGAATGTGAGCTACGAATAGGTTAACAGATAAATGTAGGATTTTAAAAAATTTTTGGTTGGTTTTGTGTGCATTCCTTTTACCTTTGCTGGTCTGTGCCCTAAGAACTGGGAGAGCTGAGTGAATGAAGCTTGAACAAAGTATATGCTGTGCAGGACATGTATTTTGATAGAAGGGGAGGAACAGGTATGAAAAAACATTGTTGAGTGGAATGATTCATTTATTTTAGCTTGCCCTCCTTTGGTTCCCTAATAAGCCATCCAAACTTAGTTCTCAGAGCATGAGCCCTATGGAAACAGAGATAGATATTGATGGAATTGCTGAAAAGTGCCCTGAGCCCACAGGAAAGGGCAAGATATACTGTGGAAATCCAGGAAAAGTAGAGCTCAGGAGAAAATGACTTAATGGCTGCCATGGCAGCAATATGAACTTTGGCATCTTAGAGAGCTCTCCTGGGTATATCACCAATTGGACTTTGGAAAAGGAAAGAAGGAGCAAAAGGATCTGGCAACAAAAGACAGAAGTAGGCAGTCAGCCAGAAGCAAGTGGGATGTCATTGGCAAGAGGTGCTCAGAAATGCAAAAGTGCTGGATGGTAGAATGGGGAATCTTTTGGAAAGCAAAGAGAACCATCACATTAAAGAGGCTATTCTCATGAGTGAGCAAGGCTAGGGGGGCCGTCCCAGCCCAGTTTTGCTTGCTCGTAAGAAGCACCCAGCTTAAGGGCAAGCTTGGTGGTTCCATGGTGGCAAGCCCGCCTAAAGAACCACCCTCTTAAACGAGGTCAATGGAGCGAATGCTCCATTGACCTCATTTTGGATCATGTGTCAGCTGCGGCTGCTGTCAGCTATGGCAGACACACTTGCGGGGAGGGAGGGGGGTCCAAGAAGTGCACTGCACACTTGCACGGTGCATTATTGGGACTCGGTGGTGCTTCCCTTCACCCGACCCCTGCAGCTGCCAGGCGAGGCATAGTGGACAGCAGCAGAGCCACCGCTCATCTGGGAGGGTGATCTGCCCACCCAGGGACCATGAGAGGATTGTCTGGAGGAATGTAAGTACTTTTGGGCTTCCTCCTCACAAAAGAGAGTAGCCCTTCTCACTTGATAGTGAGAAGAGCTTCTAAGACTAGTAAGTGTGAATAGTGCCTGGTGCAAGTCAAATTAAAACTATCCTTCCTTCCTTCCTTCCTTCCTTCCTTCCTTCCTTCCTTCCTTCCTTCCTTCCTCTCCCCCCCCCAAAGGTGGTTCACAGCAAATATAAGGACATATTAAGGCTATTCACCTGAGCAGCCCAACCCAGACTAGGGCAGTGAAGCCTGGGTTTGCCCCCCCCCCCACCTTGGGCACAACCACCCACCACAATCTGCTCTAGGCCACCCCTTTGCCCCCAACATGAAGCTATACATTTGCTGACACCTCCATGCTTCTTTATGGAGAAAATCCTTAAAGACGCGTAAACTTCAAAAATAATGTTAAAATCAGCCCTTTGCCCAATTCCTTTCAAATAATTCTGATAGCTTCCTTGCCCACCTTGGGAACTACCACCCACCACACTCCACTCTAGGACACCCCTTTCCCCCTGATGTGAAGCTATACATTTTCTGAAATCCTCATTTCCTATGAGGAATTCAAAAATACTTTAGAAATTCACCAAAAATCGGAGGAGTGTCTGATTGACTTGGGGTTTTGTGGGTGGCAGGCACCCTTGGGTGCCTACCACCCAACCCAAGTTTGTGCCCCTAGGTGCTCCACAATAGGAGATAATGGGCTGGTTTGTGTCCCATTATACCCTATGAGAAAAATAATTAAAAATATTTCAAATATTCATAAAAAATCGTAGGAGTGTCTGATTGCTTCGGGGTTTGGGTGGTTGTTGGCACCCATGGGTGATCCACAATAAGGAATAATGGGCTGGTTCAAGTCCCATTATACCTTATGAGAGAAAAATAAAAATAAATTTCAAAAATTCAAAAAATATTGTATGAGTGTCTGATTGCTTTGGGGTTTGGGTGGTAGGTACCCATGGGTGCCAGCTACCACCCCATCCACTTTTGGAGGTTCAAACCAGTTCAAACTGGTTCTAACCGGATTGAACCAAATCACCCCCAGTTTGGTTCAAATTTGAACCTGCAGCTCGAACCTGATGGCTGCTTTGGTTCAAATTCGAACCATTGAACCACTCCAGTTCAAATTCAAACCAGTTCGAGTTCAAACTAGTTTGCACTTCCCTACATATGGCAGGTGGCGGTACCTGGGGTTTTTGCCTGGAATGGTGACCCCACTCTTCTGGGGTCTCAGACAACCAGGGCTCCCCATCCCATGATCCTCCACAGCAGCATATCTGCATACACCACAACTCCAGTCCAAACTCAGGAAATTTGTATGAGAATAAAGATCTGTCCATAGTCCCAGAGTTTCCTCTGTCTGCTCACCCAGCAATGGCCGGGCACATGGAGTGTAAAATCCTCCTTTGGATGTGTCAAAAGCTTCCCTGGAGAGTGCAAAAGTTCAGCTGTGCAAAAGTTCTATAATTAATGAGAAAGAATGGGGGCCACACAAAAGCTGGGCCCCCTTTTTTTCTGGTTAGCTCAACTCATGAGCGTGAAGTCTGATGGAAGACCAAAGGTTGTCAAGCCTAAGGTCCTCCCCAGTAGACTGGGCCTCTCATGAGAGCTCTAATCCCCTGGCGGCAAGCCACTCCACAGGGACAGGAATGTGGTTTGGTCTGCATGGACTGCTTTGCATGGGTGAGCCATCGCAAGAGCATCCTTGGCTCCAGATCACAGGATCCATGTATATGCCCTCCCTCATATACATATCCCCTCCTTTGAAGTCATCATGTTTTCTTCCCTTTCCTGAGTAACAGAAAAATAGTGCCCAACAGCATCTCCCTGCTGCTAGAAATTTTGCTTGTGTGGGATTTTTTGTTGTGAGTGGCCACCTTGCAAGGGTGGCCGTGCAATTGCTGACAGATGAAGGGCTTGAATGGCATTTAAAGGGATTTAAATGCCCTTTCCCTGCTGATGGCGGGTGGTCCATTCCGAAAAGGCATGATCATGCTCAGCATGCCTCCTCGAAGATCGTGGCCAATGGCTGCCACACTGCAAATGTTCTGATGCCTTGCACACAGTCTGGTGACACAAGCACTATGGAGCTTGCTCGGACGCAGACTCAGAGGACCAGGAAGAGGGTGGGGCTCCCCTGCCCTGAGGTTGCCAGGCTGCAGTAGGATGAATGTCTGCGATGTGATTCACGGTTAGCCGTGGGTTTTGCAATCTTCAGTTTTGCATTATGTGCTAATGCAGCATGCCATAAAGTTAAAGTTGTGTTGAGTAGGTGTTGATTCCTGGAGACCACAGAGACATGTAATTTTCTTTGGTAGAATAAAGGAAGGGCCATCTAGCACACCCTTGCCATCTACCATGCAGTATGAGATGATGCCTTTCAGCATCTTCCTATATTGCTGCTGCCTGATATAGGTGTTTCCATTTATTTTACCCAGTGATGGTGGACAGATTTGGTATACTAACTTGAAAAGCTGGAGGCAATTTAGAAAAGCAAGGTCAATTTAGAAAAATAAAATGTTGAATGTACTGTCAAAGACTGATTTGAATATGTTTCAGTTGCCTTTTCTTAAACATTTTCTTATACTACTTATAGATGAAAACATTGTATATATTGCTGCATGAGAGTGTTAGGCAAACAGAACATGAAGGCAAGCCATCATTACTGCTAGATGACAGAGTGAATCCTGGGGCAAAGTTGTAGACAATTGCGTAGAGCATATGTTTCTAAACCCTCAAGCCTTGTTCCACTAGCACTCCAGAAAACATGTTAAAACAGAGTACACTGCTAGAATCTGTCTACTACCCTCTTAAATAATAGACTCTGTAAGTGTTGAAAGGCAATTGTTCACCAGGTATTATAACAAGCTGTTTATGAAGGGAAAGTGTATTTCCAAACTGGGGGAAAATACAGAGTGCCTTTTGGATTGTTTGAAACATAATAATGAATAGGGGCTACTTCTGTATAAAGAATGGTTAGAATTATACTGTGCATGGTATGAATAAAAATAAATATGAGTGTGCATTCATTTTGGAGCGAATGTAAAGATTCACTGAATGAAGCCCTTTTGATTAATTTTTCATTTGTTCCAAGAAGAATTAAGAGGCCTTGAATTGAGTATTGCCCCAAATGGAACAAATAGCATGTATGCCATTTGGAATACAGTTCATTTTTAGAAAGAGGGTGAGCTTGTCTTATAGCATAGTAAAACAGCAGGTTTAGCCCCCTATTTTTCTTTTAACTGAAAACTGAAGTGGAATGACAGAACTCCTTTTAGTGGGTGCCTCTGGTGATGGGGGAGTTTTTTCCTCCCCACAATGCCCAGGAATGTTGTGCGGCGGGGGGGGAGGCACCACCAAAACATTCCAGTTCCCTTTGGGAGTGGCCATTTCCATCTCCCTCAATGCACCATACTAAGACAATTTCTGGGAAAATGTGTCTGTGTGCAGGGGGTGGGAACATGACCATCATCAGAGGCAGTTGCGAAAATGGGCTCTGGCGCTGCTTTTAGCAATTCAGAATGATAAACAAGGGGGGCACCATTCTGTGGCTCTACAAGATCAATGCCCCCCCCTCCAAATTTGGAGAGGAATGAAACAATTAAATATGTTCATCATCCATCATGAAATGAATGGTGTCCACAACAGAACAACACCAAAACAAGCCTCATTTTAATGACAAAAAGCATTGAATGGCAAACCATGGGTGGAGCTGTAATTGGGTGGATGGGATCAAATAACCCAACCTGTCTAGCTCCTGGGAGCCACCTGGCTCGCCCCTGGCCCCTCCCCTGAGCTCCAGCCTGCCTTCATTCCCAGACAGCTTTGTTGGCTGGGAAATGAGCTAGGAAGGGCCCTGCTGGGTGCTGGCCATGCCCTCTGCCTGGGACATGCAGGGGTTATGACTGGTGTGTGTGAGGGGCCACTAGGGAGTGGGGCAAACACGAGCCCACTCTCCCCTAGCTACTCACCTGGGAGAAATGAAACAAACATTCCTGCACATTGGTATAATTAATGTAGTTTCCCTATTCATCAAATTTTGATTTGTTCAACATGAATGTCCTGTTATGTACGTCTAGTGAACTGAATATTCTGAATTAAGACTTTACAATTACATTCTTAAGGACACTTACCTGGAAGTAAGCAATGCTTAACATTGAACAAATCAAAACAGAGCTTGCTGGTGGGGATGGGGGGGCAGGTACAGCCCTGCTTGCCAGAGCATGGGTGGACTCGTGCGGGACAGACACCATTGTGGGATTCTAATGGAGTTCATTGAGGGCCATGAAAAACCACCCTTATAATTTCAGTTCCGGCTGATAGCAGAACAGCAATGCCACAGCACAGCAGCACTCACAGAACCTAGTGTGGAAGCATTCTAAAACTTCTGATGTAGTACACCCAGTAATCTCTATTAATATTAAATAAAGTTGTGCCCTCAAGTTGGTGTCAACTCCTGGCAACCACAGAGCCCTGTGGTTGTCTTTGGTAGAATAAAGGAAGGGTTTACCATTGCCATCTCCTGCGCAGTATGAGATGTTGCCTTTCAGCACCTCCCTATATCGCTGCTGACCAATATAGGTGTTTTCCATATTCTGGGAAACATACCAGTGGGGATTCCAACCAGCAACCTCTTGCTCGCTAGGCAAGTCATTTCCCCGCTGCTCCATTATGTGGCTATTAATATTATATAGGGTGATGGAATTTCATGCAGTGCTGAAGTTTTAGGAACGGTCAGCAGCAGCATCTAGAAAAATATAGTGATTTGATTTTTTTAAAAATATGTGATGGTAATTCTAGAACCTCTAACATTCTAAGAGTTTCTGAACTGGTATTTAACAGATTTATTTGTTTCCATTCAGTTTTGAAAAAACTGGTAAGGGCCAGGAGTGTAACTATAACTGAGTGGACGGGTTCAAAGAAGCCAGGGGCCCCCAGCTCCTGAGGGCTTCCCAGCTTCACCCCTCCCTATTTTCTTCATTCTGTCCCTCACTCCAAGGGGCCACTGGGGAGAGGGGTGAACACAGGCCCCCTCTCCCCTAGCTATACTCCTGGTAAGGACACAAATAACATTTATTCATTCATTTTATCCCACTTTGGGTATAAAGTCTAGGCAACTTACAATAAACTAAAATAATCCATCCTCCATCATCACGAAACTTTTAAGATGAGGATAGGTATCATTTTAACTTGTGCACTCTTCTGAACTAGCAAAGAGCTCCACTTACTGGCAGACAATTGAGAGTTTCTATTTCCCCCTTAATTGTTGAGGCAGAAGTACACCAAGATCAAAATCAATAAAATTGCCCAAGTTTTAAAACAAGAATAGAAGTGTTAACAAGTCTCAACAAGATGGGTAGCCATCAAGTACCTCCTCTGGTGTGCTTAATTGTGCCTCTTAGTTTGTTAGGAAAATCCTATAACAAGAAAACAGCTGAGAATAGAGGGTGCATACCTGGGGATGGGAAAAGAAAGAAAACAGAATCATAGACCAGCTAGTTCTGCCTCCAATAGTATGGAAATTTATTTATTTAACAAATTTATATACCACCCCAAACTCATGTCTCAGATCTGTTTACAATAGAAAAATACCATTAAAACAAAATTAAAACAATTAAATTTTCAAACATGTTACAAGTATTAACTATTAAAATTGTAAATCTAATTAAAAGCCTGGGTGAACTAACCTTAACGTTGTCAGAGACGGGGAGGCTTTTATTTCAACAGGGAGCACATTCCAAAGCCTCAGGGAGGCAACAGAGAAGGTCTGAGTAGACAACAGACAGGCTGGTGGCAACTTTGGATGAACCTCTCCAGATGATCTTAATGGGTGGTGGGATAATGGCAAAGAAGACGTGACATTATATTCTTGTCACCCTAGATTGTTTAGTGTGAACATACCGATAAACAGGATAAATTTAAGTTAATGAAAGCTATTTGTAATGATGAATGTGCATCAAGAGCAATTAAGACCAATTAGATGGTCTGACCAGACATTGGCTGAAATCAAACACTGGAGATATAGAAAAAGGAAGACAGTAATGTAGATTTGAATTTATTTATTTATTTTGCTTAATTGGTTGACCACTCTAAGCAGAAATAGAGAAGCAGCAATCTCAGAAAACTCTCAACTCTGTTGTACTTTGGAGTCAACACTAATTCTGCCTTAGTATCTTCACAGATTTTTGCAGCTTCCCTTCCATTTCTGAACTTTTCAGTTCTCAGGGGTGGGGCGGGCGGGGAGAGCAAAGAAGCATCTTCCTATAGATATTCAGTATTATAGATCAAAATAGGATCATTATGAAATTTAGGATTGAAACTTAGCATTAGGATTGTTAGCATTAGCATTAGGAGACTGCCAGTGGCTGGGACTGTAGCTGTCTGCTGCCTGTTCCCCATGCCCAGCAGAGGAGGAAGACCATCTACCAGCAAGAGGCACAGGGTGAGAGCCCGTGCTGGGTGTGGCTCCTCTGCTGTTCTGATGTTTGTCATCTGCTGCTGCTGCCTCCCTGTGGGACTTCTGCCTGCCAGCTCTGTTGCAGCTGAGTGTTGGCAGGACTGGGGTCCTGGACTTCCATCTGCCCTCCCCTGGGCTACATAGGAGACTGCCAGTGGCGGCGGGACCGCCACCAAAGGGGTGGCACCAAAGGGGATCGCCCCATTGGGGAGCAACGAGGGCGAATGCTATCCCCCCGGTTTATCATTTTTAGGGTTGGGGGGTGGCTGAGATAATGCTTGGGTAAGATTTGTTTTGAATGTTTTGGAGTCTGTCAGGAGATGGAAGGGTCTCCACTGGTCTCGGTGCAGCTATTCCAGTGGTGGTGGGGAATAGAAGAAGTTACGTTGGCAGGTCAGCAGGCCGTTGCAGGGGAAGGGAAATCAGAAACTTAATAGTGTTTCCCCTTCCGGCTGCCCTGCCAGCTCTTTGACCTTGGGGAGCAGTGCCAACTACCTGCAGAGCCTTGCCTTGCTCCTCTTTAATGCCAGGTCGGTCCAAAATAAATCTGAAATAATCCATGATTTGATCAGGGATGAAGGGGCTGACCTGGTGTGTATCACAGAGACTTGGTTGGGGGAGGCTGGGGGCCCAGTTTGGGCCGAGCTTCTACCTCCAGGGTACTCTGTATAGGAGCAGGTAAGGGAGTGTGGGCGGGGAGGTGGGGTAGCTGTGGTCTTTAAGGATAATATCTCCCTTACCAGGATCCCTATCAGAGTGTCTGATCATATTGAATGTGTGTACGTAAGTTTGGGGACCAGGGATAGATTGGGACTTCTGTTGGTGTATCGATCACCCCGCTGCCCAACAGAGTTCCTAACTGAGCTTGCGGACTTGGTCTTGGGTTTAGCGTTGGAGTCCCCCAGGCTTATGGTGCTTCAACTTTGGGACTGGGTTGTCTGGTGCAGCTCAGGAGTTCATAGAAGCCATGACAACTATGGGCCTATCCCAAGTTGTCTCTGGACCTACACATGTTGCTGGTCATACTCTTGATCTGATCTTTCATTCTGATCAGGGTGGTGTTCCATGGGTGGGGACTCCTGTGATTTCCCCATTGTCATGGATGGACCACCATCTGGTTAAGGTCAGACTCACAGTTGTGTCCCACCTCTGCAGGGGTGAGGGACCTATTAGAAAGGTCCATGCAAAAAGGTTATTGGATCCAATAGGATTCCAAGAAGCTTTGGAAGGATTTAATGTTGGCCTTGCCGGTGATCCGGTTGATGCCCTGGTGGAGAATTGGGATAATCAGCTCACCAGGGCAGTAGACATGATCGCTCCTATGCGTCCTCTCTGACCCTCTTCAAAAATGGCTCCTTGGTATGCGGAAGATCTGCGGGAGCTGAAGCAGCAAGGTCAAGGACGACTGGAGAGAAAGTGGAGGAAGACTCGACTCGAATCCAACAGATTGCGACACAGAGCACATTTAAAGATCTATGCTCTGGCTATACATGCAGCAAAGAAGTGTTTCTTTTCCACCCGTATTGCTTCCGCAGGTTCTCATCCAGTGGAGCTATTCAGGGTTGTAAGGGGGCTAGTAGGGCCCCCTGCTCCCCTGAATTCAAATTTGGAACCATCAGTTGCCCGCTGCGATGCTTTTAATGGTTTTTTTGTGGACAAAGTCTCTCGTATTTGGGTCGATCTAGATCTACATCTAGATTTAGACTCCACAGTTATCGCAATGTCAGATGCAGAGGTATCCAGCAACTCCTCTTGTGTGGTTAGGCTGGATCAATTTCAGTTTGTGACTCCTGAGGATGTGGACAAGCTGCTCGGAACGGTGCGTCCTACTACCTGTCTGCTTGATCCTTGCCCAACTTGGCTTATACTATCTGTCAAGGGGGTTGTTTTGGAGAGCCTGGTGGCAATTATAAATACCTCTCTGAGAGAGGGCAGGACGCCTCCTTGTTTAAAAGAGGCAATTATTAGACCTATTCTTAAGAAACCTGCCTTGGACCCCTCGGAGTTTTTTAGCTACAGGCCTGTCTCCAACCTCCCATGGTTGGGCAAGGTGATTGAGAGGGTGGTGGCCTCCCAGCTCCTGGTGGTCTTGGAGGAAACGGACTATCTAGACCCATTTCAAACTGGTTTTTGGTCAGGCTGTGGGGTGGAGACTGCCTTGGTCGGCCTGATGGATGATCTCCAATTGGGAATGGACAGAGGAAGTGTGACTCTGTTGGTCCTTTTGGATCTCTTGGCAGCTTTCAATACTATTGACCATAGTATCCTTCTGGAACGTCTGAGGGAGTTGGGGGTGGGAGGCACTGCTTTGCAGTGGTTCCACTCCTACCTTTCTGGCAGATCCCAGATGTTGTCACTTGGAGACTGTTGCTCTTCAAAATCTGAGCTTTTATATGGGGTCCCTCAGGGCTCCATACTGTCTCAAATGCTTTTTAATATCTACATGAAACCATTGGGAGGGATCATCTGGAGATTTGGTGCAGGGTGTTATCAGTATGCTGATGACACCCAAATCTATTTCTCCATGTCAACATCATCAGGAGAAGGCATATCCTCCCTGAATGCCTGCTTGGAAGCAGTAATGGGCTGGATGAGGGATAACAAACTGAGACTGAATCCAGACAAGACGGAGGTACTTATTGTGCGGGGTCGTCACTCGGGAAGCGATATTGATCGACATGTTCTAGCTGGGGTCACACTTCCTCAGAAGGAACAGGTACGCAGTTTGGGAGTGCTTCTGGATCCACACCTTTCCCTGGTTCCCCAGGTTGAGGCAGTGGCCAGAAGTGCTTTCTATCAGCTTCGGCTGATATGCCAGCTGTGCCCATTTCTTGAGGTTCACGATCTCAAAACAGTAGTACACTTGTTGGTAACCTCCAGACTTGATTACTGCAATGCGCTCTTGATAACTGCAGTGCGCTGCCTCCTGCTTGGTGATGTTTTGTTTTTGTTTTTAAATTGGGATTCATGTGGATTGTTTAAGCTGTCACGCATTTGATCTTTAATTAATTCACTTACATGTGTTTAGTCACAAATCCCCCCTTTTATTTCCCCATTCTTTTTCATGATGGAGAGTACTTTATAGTGGGGCTGTGCCACAGTGGTTTCCTTTCCTTTAAACTGTTTTCCAAGACTGCCTTCTGGTGGCTCCCTCCTTCCAGCCACTATGTTTGTTTTCCTGTGACATCCCAGGCATTGTATAGAAGCCACCACAAAAACATGGCAGAAGTCCCTAGCAGCTGCCATATTCCACCCCCACCCCTGCATATGACTCTTCGTGTTGTTCTAGAGTCCAGCAACGAGGCATGGTAGGAAAAAATCAGGAGGCAATCACCAGAAGATACAGGAGACATGCCCTCTTTTACATATAGTAGCCCTAAAGCCCTCTGGTATTTTCAGGGTTCTTTGGAAATGGTCTATGCCTCCCGTCTCCTTCATCCTCATTGGTCTGAGTCTATGACAGGGACATTATGGAGGGGAGTAAGAATCACTTTATGCTGCATGGAAGAAATAATATTTTTTTTGGGGGGGGGATACCACAAGGTAATCCTGCATAACAAAAACGAACAGAGGAACAAAACCTGTGGATTCATGATGGAACAAATGTGAATTTGCTGAATTAAATGTGAAAAACTAACAGGGCTTAGGCAACAGAAATGAGTGGTGTACTTAATGGAGAAAAAAATCTTTCAGACCCTTAGAAAACAAGCCAGTTTACTCACAGTATGATCCAAAATGACAATTTATTCTTTGAAGACTCAGGAACTCATACTAGCTGAGCTAGAAACAGCTAGGTGAATAATCTTATAATAGACTGAACTACAGCTGGAGAATTTTCTTGCTTCATCCATAATTTTTGCAGTTAATGGATTTTTACATTGGTTATCTCTCCTATTCAGTCTGAAGGATCCTTGTCACTCAGTGACTTCTTTGTGGATTATTATTGTTTATCCAATCTATAATGGGTTTTGAATTGTCTACTTGATGAATTGGGGGGGAAATATTCTTTTGGGTATCTGGAATTGTTGTGTTCAACAAAGGAGAATATTTATGTACTTATTTTTCTATGTAAACTGCTTTGGTGGAGGAGCGGTATATAAATATTGATAGTAGTAGTAGTAGTAGTAGTAGTAGTAGTAGTAGGAATGTACTCAGGGGTTTGGGGCAAGCCCAGTCTACAGTCAAGAATCTACACTTACCCCACTTCTCTTTTGTAAGGCTCTGATACAACCTGTGCAATTAAGGCTAATCCAGTACATGGTTTCCCACATATTGCACTAGTGAGGCCACGCTGTAGAACCATTCAGACATTATGCTGTATGAGCATACAGATGTCTGAACATTTGTGCATGCTTTTGTGTGAATGACTGTACCTTAGGGTTGCCAGGTCCAGGTGGTGAAAATAGTCACAATCTGTCACCAAAAAGGTGGAAATAGTTGGTGCTATTCTCCAAAACAGTCTCTAAAAGGTCTCCAGTTTCCATTAAAAAACCATAAAATTTGCATATGCTAATTGGTATAATATTTGCATGCTTTGCTAAAAACAGGATGATTTGAGAATAAATACAACTCACATACCCCTTTCCCCACAAGCACGCACACAAAATGTCATGTCCTGTGACACATGGTGGGTCCTCTGGCAGGCAGCAGATCAAATGAGGAAGAGGAGGAGCGACGAGTAACTCACTCACTCTCCAAGTGGTGAGAACTTGAAGAAACATTCAACCCATCCCCCTTTCAGGCAGCTGCCGCAGTGCTGCTACTTTGGAAATGAAAAAGAGGACTGATTATTTCAATCCTTCCTTCCCCTGCCCCAGCAGCAGCAGCAGCCACCAGCAGCAGCAGCAACCAGTCTGCAGAAGAATCCCCCTGCTGGCTGTCAGCCACAACACAACAACAACAACAACATTGCAGTCTGCTGGCTGCTGCTGCAGTGCTGTCCCTGTCCTTCCACCAGCCGCCCAGGCCTGCCCAGCACCTGCGACGAGAGTTTTCAAGAAACAAAAAACATAATGCACATATGTATTTATTTCAAAAAATGTTGGGGGGGGGGACATTTGCCGCCATATGCAGCCATCTCCACTGTGTCTCCCGTAATCTGCCTATGGGGCTAAGGGAGCCCAGCCCACTTTCCAGTGGTCTTGAGAACCACCTGGCTTGCCCACAAGTCTGGTGGCTAGCCTGCTTAATTCCCCCTCTGAATGGGTTAGCAGAGCAAGCGCTCTGCTAACCTCGTTTTCCTGATTGTGAGTTGCTATGGCGTGGCTCCTCACCGTGGCAACTCATGAGGAGATCCCCGACCGGGAGGCAATAACAAGCCTCCTGGCACCAGGGGTCTCCCCAGAATGCCCCACACACTCAAACGGGGCATCCTGGGACTTCCGGGGGGCCACGCAATCCCTGATCCCTGCCGCCCCTACTGGCTCCATGATGGAGCCAGTAATCGTGTGGGTGGCCGATCCAGCTGCCCAGGGAGGGCGGAGTGCTCGTGTGCAGGGAGAGTGAGTCAAGCCCGCTCTCCTTGCCAAACCCTCTCATGTGGAGAGCCTCAGTATGTTGTAGGCATATAGTTTCCAATGATACACATTTTGAAATCTTGTGAACACAGTAGAGACTACTACCAACATAATTAGAACCACTAATGAAGCAAAAAAAGTTGCATTCTACCAGCTAGAAGAGTACAGTTGTAGGGTATGTTTTTATCTTACAAACACATTTGGTTCCAAGAAGTCACCAATATTACTCCTACAGTTATTTTTATAGCTGGCATGGCCTGTAAATGGATGTTGTTCAATTATGCCAAAGCAGAACAAATATTATGCATCAAACTATGCAGCTTCTTGTGAATTGCTTTGGTGAGTGATTGCCTCTGTGGAGTATTCTCCTACATCCTTTGCTTTCATCACAAAATTTTTCTTTTTACCATTATAAGAGAACTTGAATGGGGCCTGTAATTTTAGCCAGTGCTACTTCAAACACATATTATCAGTGTTCACTCATGTGGATGCAATTACATTTCATGGAGTACAGCATAATATTTTATATGCAAGTAATGAACAAAAACCATTTAGGACTGTGCCGGAAATATAAATGTGTATCATTCTGCCCATTCATTTTGTTTAAAGCGAAGTTGCTTTTCTTCTTTAACTAGCTATGATGATGAAGTGATAAGTATATTACAAAGGAGAGCGGAATCAGATACTTTTAAAGAATCAGAACTACTAGAAATAAATTCATTTCAAACTGTGGTGGTTTTTCTAGCTGCATAAGTGTAAGGTGAAGGCAATGTTGAATAAAAATTAAGCAAAAACCATGCGCATTACTTTGCACCCGTTTAAATTCAGACCTGTTCATAAAGAAAGGATAGGTAAAGTGTGCCGTTGAGTCGGTGTTGACTCCTGGTGACCACAGAGCCCTGTGATTGTCTTTGGTAGAATACAGAAGGGGTTTGCCATTGCCATCTTCCACACAGTATGAGATGTCATGATGCCTTTCAGCATCTTCCTCTATTGCTGCTGCCTGATATAGGTGTTTCCCATAGTCTGGGAAACATACCAGCGGGGATTTGAACTGGCAACCTCTGGCTTGCTAATCAAGTCATTTCCCTGCTGCACCATTAGAACAGAACTTTAATTGAATACTTTCACATTTCAGCCCAAAGCAAAAATAGTTCATATGTAGAAAGAATAAGAGCCATGGCTGTCTCAAGGAGTGGGGGTGCCCCAGGCAAAACCTGGCTTTAGTGCTTCCCAACCCCATCACCTGACCTGGCTGTGGCTGGCTGAGATGGTGTATGCACCCGCCCATAGTCACCTGGCTGGCTGCCTGTGGCTGCCTGGCCTGCACACGTTAACCAGGGCCCAGGCCATCAGCACCCCTTCTTGCTTGGCACCCTAGGCAACTGCCTAGTTCACATCTATCTATCTATCAATTTTATACTCCACCCAAACTTACGTCTCTGGGCAGCTGCACCTAGTGAGCAGTCTGGTCCTGGTAAGAGTTCCACTAACAGCTACTACTCTCACATCTCAGTGACTGACCATGTCAAAGTGTGCAGTTTTATTATCTTATACAACTTCCTGGAGCCCCTTGGTTCTGCTCATAGGGGAGGAGATTGGAAAATCTTATTCAACAGTGGCAATGTGGTGTCTGCTTCATGTTGCAGTGGTACGGTATGGAAATACCAGCTGTGTGGATTGGCCAGTTCCCATGATGGTTGCCTTATTTGTTTAGTCTAAAGAACGTCTCCTGCCAGCCAGTTCTAAACAGGCTCTTGTAGAAGCTAACAACAAATCTCAAAATGGAATAGTAACACACAAGAATGGACCCACAACAAAATGTTGCAGTATATCCTTGATGTGCAAGTGTTCACCTGAACCTGTGACTGAGCATGATGAAAAACAAAAGTTAGCAATAAAGACAGGAGTGCCTGCTCTAACTTGGGTCTTGCTTAATATGCATCTTTTAAAATGTTTTCTGGGGGTGGGGGCTGGTGCTCAGTCCCAGCTTCTTTTCAAAGCCCTTCTCTCTCAGAAACAAAAAACTGTGAAATGGGTGGAGAGAAAACAAATGATTTATATACACCTTTCCCTCTCAGAGGCAGAAGAGTTTGTGACTATCTTGACTTTGCGACTATCTATTTCCCACTCTGTCTAAGCTCATGAACATTCCATCCCATTTATTGACATGGACAGTTTTGAGGGAGGGTGGTCCCCTTAGGTTTTCCCCCACTTCACTAACATATCTGTGGGTCATCTTCACCCCACCACTTGCTCACAGGGGCTCTAGTACTCCATCAATAAGGATCCCAGATATCAGCACTTTCTGAAATATCATATAGCCAATGATGCATCAAAGTTACAGCAACCTGAACACCACAAGTAATCTATTCAATTTAAGCAACATGTTAGTTAAAACTAATGATGAGCAAATATACTCCATTTCTTTATTGTTCCTTTATTGACGCTGTCCTGCATTTTCCTCCTCCTAAATACCACTTCAGCCAAAGCACATGAGTAATACAGAGGACTGAATATGCAAATGATTGAAGGAATCGCAAGCTGGTTCACACTGTGCATATAAAGCACTCTGTGCAAAATGGAGAAATGAAAAAACAGAGAAATGGAAGATCACTAAATACTAATACACCAGTTTGAGATGTAGAAGACCTGGTAATTCAAAACTCAAAAATCTGGGGAGAAATTCAGAGCAGAAAACTCTTTTTGAAGCAGGTCCATTTAAAATATCTATTTATATCAGCAACAGTCCGAGTAACCAAAAGTCTTCCTAAATCATGCCTTCCCAAAAGTCCCCACGGAAGTAGCCAAAATGACTTCCTTGGGTGGACAGATCCACAAGGAAAGTGCCGCCGCAGAAAAATCCAAGTTCCTTATTATTAGCCATCTCCACAATGATAGCAGAGGTGGCACCTGGAGCAGAACCTCCTCTAGAGATGTGAAAGTGGGGAAGGGAGCATGTATGAGATGAGACTTGGGACCCTAGCACGTAAAATAAACTACATCAGTGGTTCCCAAACTGGGCGCCTCCAGATGTTGCTGAAGTACAACTCCCATCATCCCCAGCCACAATAAATTGTAGCTGGGGCTGATGGGAGTTAAAATGCAGCAACATCTCTGTAGGCCTCCAGGTTGGGAACTACTGAATGACATGATTAGCATGTGTCATCATATTACCAAGGTCCAGTGGTGACCATCAAGGTGTGGCAGGGTGGTGGAGGAAAATGATCTGCAGCTATGGCTCATTCCCACTCTTCTCACCCCATCCCAGCTACCTCACTTTCCTTTACCTTGCCTCACTGCAGCGTGTTAACCCAGATTCCTGTTTGGGGAACCAGGCAAATAACCAGTCCATGCAAATGACCAGCCTGGTCTGGTTCCAGCTTGGGGAACCAGGTGGCAAATGACAAGCCTGTGCACCCGGGGTTAATGCTGTTTCAGAGTGAGGAGAGGGGTTGTGAGGAAGCTGGGGAGAGATGAGAAGAGCAGGAACGAGCCACATGTGTGGGTTGTTTTCCAGCCCCGCCGCTATACCTGGATGCATTGCCACTGAGGCTACCTGAAATCTTTGTGAAACAATTCCTATTGAAGGATTTTACTGCTTTCACCTGAGTGGCAGTGCTGTAGTGGCCATATTGCATGTGTGGATTTCACTACTCCATCAGCGTGGAATGTCCAATTAAAGTCTGTGTTTTATAACTACTTGCTGGGTTGTTGTTGTTTTTTTAATTTTGTGGGTGGAGTCAGCATGCATTGCACTACTCAGGTTAATGAAACCATTGTTGTTTCTTTTCAGTTACCATAAGATTAGCTAGCTGTAACTGAAAGTACAAGAGCTGCTATCCTGAATGTGCTTTCTCTCCCTATTCTTATTTCCTTTTGTATCATGCCACTTTGATTGTATAGCATTAGTTTATAACTGTAAACTGCTTTGACAAAAATATAGTACATACACTTAGAAAGTAAGTAAACATACATCTCATTAAGATAATCAGGCATTTTTGTTTTAAAAACCTCAAGCATTAGAGAGAGTATATATTTAAAACTGATTAAATTATAACTTTTCATTATTCTTTTAGCTCTTTCAATGTTTTCTATTTTTCTTTATATGTAACATAGCACTATGTTCTCTGCATGTAATCTATATAAGATAGAATTAAGGAGAACGTTTATATTGTAGCAAAACACCCAGAATTTTATATTTTCAGACATAACCTGAATTTATTGAAGAAAGAATCTTAATTTTCTACTTTTCAAGTGGATAACTTCAATAGTTCAAAAATATTCTTTATAGCTCTGTATCAAATCCATAATTACACAATATTTACCTCTATGTACTGAGAATCACAGAATAAGGTTTGTGTTCTAATAAATGGTTGAGCTTTGATAAAGCCACTTCTGTTTGTCAAGGAGAGGGGAAACAATTTGAATTCTCTGGCACAAATAATGTTGCTGTCCTCTAGAGGGATCCATTTTATTGCATTTCTGCTAAGCATGGAAATCCCAGTAGCAGAATTTTTGCTTGTGCTTATTAACAGATGAGTCATTTAACTCAGGATAATGGAAAATGCTGTCGATTAATGATTAGAAGAGGTAAGCTAGAAGCTGCAGATCAGGAATAGGAACTGCTATGGGCACTTACTTAGATAAACCCCATGGAACACAGTGGATCTTCTGAGTAAGCATGTCTAGAAGTAGACTAACAATTAGAGATAGGTGGAACTGCCCAGATCTGGTACATGGAGTGTGAGCAGAAGGCTCAGTGAAATCATCCCACTCTACCAACGTTCTGGAATCTTATGTGCATGCCGGAGTAGTTTCTGTGGTACACTCTAGGCATGAGTAAAGATTCTTAACATAGTGGATGTGCATGGCCCGAGCTATGAACTACAGGGAAGGAGTTGATAAAAAGCATGTATGCATAATACAAGTAATATTAAGCAAAGCATTTATGTTAAGAACAAAACAAAGAATACAAAATCTCAAGCTATGAAGTATATCTATACTTAAACTCCCCATGCTTAGATCCCACTCACATGTCTCCAAGCACCAGGGCCACCTTGGTTGGACCCGAACAACCCATCACTAAAACTTTCTGATCCAGCAAGGGTGCAAGTGGTGCTTGGAGACGTATGAGTGGGATCTAAGGACAAAGCATGGGCACCTTCCAAAGCCTCTAAAGCAGGGGAAAGAAGCCTGAAAAACGTCACCCTTTCTGTGCAGAAGACCACTGTTTGTTTCATTCACACTGTCCCAGAGCCCACTCCAATGCAGCAGAGAATCATCTTATTATTATTCTTTGTAAACTGCTTTGAGAACTTGCAGTGAAAAGTGGTCTCTAGACAGGGCTGTCCTTAGAAAGCCCTGGCGGGATGTGGGGCCTGGGGCAAATCAACCAGTGCGGGGCCCCCTTCCAGTTAATTCTAATAGGGGTTAAAAGAGCGGGGCCTGGGGTGGTTGCCCTGCTTGCCATGCCTTAAGGACAGCCCTTCTATAAATAATAGTTGTACCATGAGGTCATTCACACAATCAAAAACAGTGTTCTACCCAGGTTTGGTTGCTGTGTGTGCTCCCCATTTTTGCTTCCACAGAATCACTTCTACCCAGGTTTTCCTTGGTTCCATACAACCGACATTTTTTCCTTGGTTCCATACAACCTTACTTCCATACAACCAAAAATTGGGAGCACACAAAGCTCCCAAACCTGGGTAGAAAAATGTTTTTGATTGTGTGATTGACCTCATCATCTTGATTCTAAGAGTAAAGTCTGGAGTAAAGAGATCTGCTGTAAGTCTTTGGCTCACAGTGCTTAGACATTCATTTAGAGCAAATAAGGAATTGTTCTGTTTTACTTAAATGCATTCAGCTGAGCTATACTGTTGGTTAGGATAACAAGAGTTAGTTAAATGTTTTGAATACTTTTCAGGACATGTCTCAATTTGGATTGAGGAAGCCATGTTCAAGGGTGAAGGGGTCCAGCATTTGGTAGTATTGGAAAATAGGAGAAATTGTTAGGCGTTCTTAATAAATACTGCTGCTATTAATCCCTGTTCATGCTTGATTCCTGGAGTAATCATTTAAGAATACACTGTTGCTAGGAAATCTGCAAATAATTTATTTAATTCAGTCATGAATTGGAAATTTCTTTCTAATAATAAGTGTGAAGTAAAGAGTCATTAATGGGAATACTAACCGAAGCTAGTTTAATTATTACTGGCTATTACTATTACTATAATTACAAAAGAAACAATAAAATATTTACAGTGAGGCTCTACACATGATCCGTGTGTAGAGCAAAGTGGCTCTCCCTACAGATGATCAGGGAGCTCACCTTGGGTGCCCAGATCAGCCGCTCACGTGATTACCAGCTCCGTCATGGAGCCGATAGGGCTGGTGGGGATCGGGGGCTGCCCGGCCCCCAGAAATCCCAGTGAGTGTGTGGGGCATTCTGGGGAGACCCCTGAGGCCAAGAGGTTTGTTGTTGCCTCTTGGTAGGGAGTCTACCCATGAGTCGCCGTGGCACAGAGCCGCACCGTGGCGACTAACAGACAACTAAACAGGGTTAGTTGAGCACTCACTCCACTAACCTCATTTAAGGGGGGTGGAATTAAGCGTGCTAACCACTGGGTACCATGCAGCTCCCAGTGGTTCACACGTGCAGGGAAAATTGGACTGGGATCCCTTAGCCTGGTTTTCTCTGCGTGTGTGAATAGCCTCAATGTTTGGGTGTGCAGCTTCATTTGAGCTTCAGGGTGCAGCTTCAGTTGAGAAAGGGCCAGAATAAAAAAGAACTCACTCTCCCTGCTTAGACTCAAGTGATGACTTGAAGTGATTACTTGAGACTTCTAGTTTCAAGAGAGACTAGAAGTGTGAGTACTGAAAGATATTCCCCACAGAGGATGGAGCTGCTCTGGGAAGAGCAGAAGGTTTCAAGTTCCCTCCCTGGCTTCTCCATGATAGGGCTGAGAGAGATTCCTGCCTAGAACTTTGGAGAAGCTGCTGCCATTCTGTGAAGACAATACTGAGCTAGATAGACCAAGGGTCTGACTCAGTATATGGCAGCTTCCTATGTTCCTGTGCCGATATTGTGGCAAAATGTACCAGCCACAGCTACAAGCCCAGTATACTGACCATCCCACACTCCACCCCTCCCCTCAGTCTTTGCAGACTCTTTCTTGATAGGGTAGAACTTGGTATATTGATATCACTCTTACAGTGATCTCGGAAGCATAAGCGGGAATTTACCAAGGCTTCCTATGTTGGTGTTCTTTTTTATGGTTCTCCTGCCCAAAAGACTTCTGAGTGTGCTCTCCAGGTAAAATAGAGTAACGTACTAAGGCTGTGCTTTGAATTAGATAGATGATAGGATCAGATTCAATGTGGGGCTAATTTTACATCAGATCAGATCTGATTATGGTGAGGGTTAATTAAGGCTATGCAATCTGATAAATGCAAGATAGTCGATAGATCCTGCACCAGATTGGACTGGATTGAGGGCTTTACTTGGCAACAGTGCTGTATTTTCTTCCTTCAAGAAAAAAAAGAACCGGCTGCTGCCTTGCTTCAGCCTTCCCTGGACCAATGTATTGAATCGGTCTGATAGAGGCCACCCATGTGCATCAGCACATCAACACGCTTCAGTTGGACTCCCATCTAATACAATAATTTAGTGTTGGCTCTGCCGGAGATCCTGTTGATACCCTCGTGGAGAATTGGAACAGCAAGCTCACCAGGGCAGCAGACATGATCGCACCTAAGCGTCCTCTCCAACCCACTTCAAAATTGGCCCCTTGATATACAGAAGAACTATGGGTGCTGAAGTGGAGAGGACAGGTGCCTAGCTAAGTGTCACATCACCTCCCATTCCTCTAAAGAAATAGACCCTCCCACACCACGCATGTGGCAGCAGTCCTCACAAGCATGGAATGGAAGCAAATACAAACTGCCGCCCATCATACAACTGCAACTTGCAAACTCAAAGTCAACAAAAACACACATGGTGCAGGGCTTGGCTCCCTGTCTTCTGCCCCCCCCCCCCCGTGCTGTCACATCACAGCTCCCTCAGTGGTCCTCCCGCCCCCCGCCTTCTTTGTCCAGAGTGGCCAGCACAAAAAGGAAAGCAAGCAGCCCTAAAATGCCCAGAGCTCCCCATGCCCCCGCCATGCCTGTGTAGAGAGGGAGGGACTGATTATGTTGTTGTGATGTGTGGGCTGGCGCTCTTCTGCTGAGGCCCTCTTCTGCAGACCACCCCAGTCCATCAGCGGAGGCAGCAGCAGTCAAGCCTCCAATGCCGGTCTTCCACTCCCCCTATGTAGCTGTCAAACTAATAGCAACAAAAAAGCTCTCTTGCTCTCCTCCTCTCTGATGTGATTTGTGATTGGTTGGAGGAAAAACCTGGAGTAAGCCAGTGGGAACGCACAGGAAAAAGGTCTGCCAGGGATTGCAGAGAGTAGCCAAGCCTATGTGAACTGTCCCTTTAAATCCCTGAATTAAACATCTTGCGAATCTGCTGCGAAGCAGATTCGCTCTTCAGATACCCCGGGGCATGAAGGCATATGTGAATAACTCCCTGGAGATGCCAGAGAATGAATAAGGCTTGAATTACAGGGGGTATCAGAGAGGGCCTGCCCCCCTAACACCTATTTTGTTACCTGCTTTGGCTACTATTTTTAAATGGCTATGCAGGGCTTGCTTTGATGTCTCCTGCAGAGAGTAGGTCCCATGGATTTAATGAACGGTCCACCGACTTTCCTCCCTTACTGCATTGAACGTATAACATTCTGCATGCAAAGCACGTGTTCTGCCATGCTATAGCATCTCCCCTGAACTCTTTGCCAGGTTAAAACCTACTGATAAAGTTTTGTAAAAAACAAAAAAAGTTTTCACAATACACTATTTAATTTGAAATGACAATGTCATTTAGGAACTGCCAGCATAACTTTAGTCTCTTTTTAGTGTGTGGTTTTTTTCCCCTGTTTGTTTGTTTTTGGTTTTTTTTGGAACAATATCCCCAAAGATTCAGAATTGAAAAAGGTAAACCTATACCCTCGGGGTCAAAATAATACAACAAATATCCATAAATAAGTGTATAAGCAAATATTTTTCATTATACCAAGCAAGATACTAGAAGACCTGCTTGATTAAACCTTTCATAGTTCAGTGATTTGGGCAGCAGAATATTTCTAGTATCAGCTTTGCACAACAATAAAATTTAATAAAATGTCTCTCAAAGAACACCATACCTTTTTATACAGAACATTAATTGGCATGCCCTGGTGCTAATGTAGTTGTGTTGAAGTAAATTGCATAAATGCCTATTCTTTTCTGCAATGTTCCAGTTAAATATTATCTACTAATAATACAGGATGTTATCCAATAGAAATAAATACTGTATATGTGGATCATTTATGTTTGTTTTCAGCGGCAGGGGGGGGGGCGGCTTACTATGTTATTTTCCAGTTAGTCTTCCTTTTACTTTTTTGTTTCTTTATTAACATGCTTAATAATGTATATATCACATATCTTACCATCCAGCAGTACTTCCCGTATTACTGGGTTTCTGTAGTACAGCTTCTATACTATATCGTACCTCTGGAGTACTATACAAATGGCTATATGGACTAAATTTGCTGACTTATGACTTGCCAGAATATATTTTTTTCCTAAAACAAAAAAGTTTTCTTCAATAATGATTCATGTGAGTGAGTGGCCCCTATTGTTTTTCAATTTACATACAGCACTAAATGGCTTGGGCTTAAGGGACCATCTCTTTTTGCATGTATCATCATCACACTCTTCAGGTGTGCTTCCAGATGGAGAGTTTTTCAAATGTCAGGTACACAAATGCCACCTGCATGTCTCACAGGGACTTTGCCAGTTGCCATGCTGATAGTGCTGTTAATCCAAAGGGCAGAACAGATTTAGCAAGACCAAAACAAGTTGCTTAGTCCAAAACAACAACTGCAGCTCAAAATCCCAGCGTTTTTTTATCTGTTCTTTCAGGCACATTTTTCTCACCACTGAAGTGTTTTAATGCTAAAGTACTAAGTCCTCCAAGGGCAAAGCTGCCATTTGTAGCCCAATAGTGAATGTATCCATTATTTGGAAGTATCTTAGGCTGAGTCACATGAAAATCCTATGTGTATGGAGCAGCATCATGCTATAGGAGCTGTACTATGCTGCAGCTGCAATTCCACATATATGCAGAAGCTCAAAAAAAGTACCAACAGGATCACATATGCCATGCTGACCACACGTACAACTCCTAGGTTGAAGTCCAGTTCATACAAATGGGTCCTCCCTGCAGACTTGACTGGAGCATGGGCCACAGGGAAACTCTCAGGATCCTGTAGATCCTGGATAAACACATGGGATGGAAATTGCTAATCCACATTACTGTATGAGCTAAGCCACAGACTCTGAGAAGGGTGGAACCATTTTCAATTTAAGAAAAAAGAACTGCTGTAATCCAGAACCAAACAAAAATAAATGTAGGGTGACTAACACCCTACTAATATTTGTAGTTCTAGTAGTGACAATAAAACAATACTATTAGATGAACAATAAAATTATAAGCAAACCAACAATGTGCACAATTCAATATAAAAACAGCAGCATATAATGACAATTTGACTATAAAAATACAGCTGAAAGGTCCTGTGGAATAGAAAGGTTTTCAAGAACCAACTAAAGATGAGCAAAGACAGAGCCTTTTGGACTCTTCAGCCGTTGCTCAGAGGGACTATAACATAAGACCATCAACAGTGACAACAATAACCTCTGTTCTCTTATATAACTTGAACATTGCATGTAAAATATTGTTATAATCATTTTAGGTAATCATGAACAGTTATTTCCACATTACCTGTGTTGCAGAAATAAAGCCAGATGTTTGCATGTCATAAAACAGCTTGTTATTTGATAATACTGTGCAGACAGGTAGTTAAAACTTTCTATTAACCAGAATATGGAACCTTTCTAGACAGTAGATTGTACCAGCTTCATCGCTGAATTCTACGCAGAATGTTGCTGCCTGTATAAATGAAGTTCATGCCATTCCACACTTTTCTACCACAAATAGATGGAATGGGGCAATTTTCTAATCAAATATGTAAGTTTCCCCACTCTTTTCTGAGGTAAAGGTGGCAGCCATTTTAAAAGGTGTGTGTGTGTGTGTGTGTGTTGGAGGTGATATCAGGAATCAGCCACACATCATCTCTAAAAATATAATTTTTTATATCCATAACCCACATGAAAAGACCACCCAGTATTTTTAAAAGTTGATTGAGAGGATTATCTGTTACCTTTTAACCTTATTCTCTGTCAGCATTTCCCCAAATCTCTATATCATCTGTGTTATATTTTTAACGCATTCATTTATATGTTGATTTCTGTGACTAACCTGGGTTTTTTGCCTTATGAGTTCCCAATTATTTTACTTCCTAAAGCCACTCAGACATCCAGTAGTAGGTTACCTGAGAGATTTATGATGGATATTTATAGATATTTGTAATTGCTTTTTCCTAGGATCAATTAAAGGAGCTCTTGTTTATGATTTTCTTTGTCTCTCAGTATTCTCATTATGCCAGTTATAAATGGGTATTACTAGGGTAACATAATAGCATTTAAATATGTGGTTATGTTTTTCATTGATAAAATCAATACACATGTAAATACACAGAAAATTAAAACATATATCTATAGGTTTGGAGACAGACATAATAGCGAGCTCTTGTCAGGATTAACAATACAAAACCTCAGCATTAGTCTCTCTTATCTTCAGTGTGCAAAAAAACCAATAGTTCTTTGTCTTAAAAATACCATGTTGTCACATTGGCTGTGTGATCATTAGCAGCTATTGTGAACAGTTGTGTGTTAGAGGGCATTGTGTTCTTAATAAGTTTCATGTATACAAGGAATGCATTTGCAACAATCTATATATATATAATTCCCTAAGATACCTGTGGCTAATCCTATAAAAGGCAGCTCTCGCAAGAGTTCACGCAGCTGCAGGATAGTGACAGGGACGGGCAGGAGGGAAGAAAATGGTGGGGGCAGCTGGCTGGCCGGGCAGGGAAACAAAATGGCGGCGGTGGGCGGGCAGAAGAAGGCAGCAGGTGGGCAGGCAGAAAGCGGCAGCAGCAGGGGAGCGGCAGCGGCATCGGGGGAGTGGTGGCAAACTAGAGGCGCAGATGTTCTGAGCCTGGCCCACCTAGTTCTTCATTAATTCTTCACTCTAGTCTCATATTTACAAGTTCAGCTGTAAACAGCAGCATAACAAGGATTATGTAGGCCCTGGGACACAAAGTGAAGGTGGGTGCTCTTTGCCCTCCCCATCTTCTTCTTCAGAGAGGTGGGGGGTGTTGGTGGAGAGCAAAGCAAAGCTACTTAACCAGTCGCCAACTTGGCCAAATCCCCCAGGAGAGCAAAGAGCAAGCTGTCACCCAGCCAGTGGGCCCACCTCCCTCAGCAGCCCTGGGGACGCCCCCCCCCATTCAATTGTAACTATGCCTCTGACTGTAAGTATGTTAGGCCTTTGGTTTCTTCTTCCAGGGTTGAAATAACAATCATAACTGGGCATTTGAGTACTCAAGGACAAATAAAAACAAGTATTTGCACCTACTCCAACTTATTTCTAGTACTTCTCAGCAGGGGTGGATTAGCCTTTTTGCCGCCCTCTCTGCTGAGCAGCCCGTTTCTAGCTGTCTTCCATGTGGAGGAAGCAGGGAAGCGAGAAGCCTGTGCAGTCACTTGAGTGGAGGGCGGGGAACTGGAAGTAGGTCATCACCTCCCATTGTGGTAACAGGGGGAACTCTCCCCTCCTCGACCCCTCCTGCAGCTGCTGCCACCCCTGCGCCCCATCTCATCCTTCCTCCCTGGGTAAATATTTAGGTAAAGGTGAACTCTCCCCTCCTGCCCCCCTCCCCACAGCTATTGTTGCCACCACATGGAGGCATTTTTTTAACAATGGAAAAGGGGGAGACTCTCTCCTCGCTGCAGACACCCCCAGCAGTGTTCTCTCTAATTTTTTTCATCTGTGTGAAACATAAGTTTTTTTTTCCATCTGTGTGAAACATAAGTTTTGTTCTGAGCGGCAGTATCAAGGCAATGTGTGAGCACATGCATTCAGAGTGGGGCCTTCCTGATTCAACCTGAGCGGGATCTAAAATTAACTGAGCGGACATCGGAAAATGTGTGAGTGCATGCACATGTGCATGCCTTAGAGGGAACAGTGGCCCCCAGAGAAGGGTGGCAAAATTTGAGGAGTGGCTTTGCTGCTCCTCAAATTTTGCTGCCGTAGGCAAATGTCTACACTGCCCCACCATTAATCCACCACTTCTTCTCAATGGCTTACACTATTTAGGTGCCTTGCCATTTTGGAGATTGCCTTGTGCATGTACGGTAAGGCCCAATTCATATGTAGTGGGAAATCAGAGGTACCTTCATCTCTGGTTTCCAAACCTGAATGTACAAACCCGGGCAATTACAATTAAACAAAAAAATGGACCCAAGGTTTCCCTCCCCAATTCGATTTGTCACCTTCGGTTTGTAGTAAGCTTCACTGCCGTAAACTCTATTTCGGCACTGCTGGAGGTACATCCTAACCCAGGAGTTCGGTTTCTATCCCTTCATCAAAAACTGGAATAGAGGGAGGAAGCTCCTCCTTTGCTCTGGCTCCTATTGTCTGCGCAGGCTGTCCTTCAGGAAAGAAGGGAGCCCGCATAGCCAGAGAGCCTCTGGACATTAGGTCTAGAGAGCAAGTGGAAGGAGGGCACGGAACTACAGGTCCATTGGATCCGCGGTTCTGCATTACATATGACCCAGCTCAATAAATGCAGTAAGAGCTAAGCATAAAATGGTGCAAGGTTAATTTAGCCAAAACAGATGACAATTTGACAAGTGATAACTTACTACAGTGTATATGTATCTATTTGATTAGTTGCCTAAGCTCTTACAAATGAATTTTCTCACCTCAGGTTAGCTTGTTCATATGTATCATTCTGCCAAACAGGAGGAGCCATAGCTTAGTGGCAAAGCACAAGCTTTGCATGCAGACAATTTGCATGCAGACAATCTCAGGTTCAGTTCCTATCAGGCCAGGAAAGATCTCTGCCTGAGACAGTCAAAGAGCCATTGCCAGTCAGAGTAGAAAGTACCTCTATATCAGATGTACCACTGATCTGACTCGGTATAAAGTAGCTTCATATCCCCAAGTGGTAAGGAATAGTAAGGTAAAATAGCACTTTTATCCACTCTTTGCAACACCCCTCTCAGGGCCAAATTATAGGGATGTGCGAACAGGTTCAGAAACAAACCTGTTCAACATCGAACTGGTTTGGTTTGATGGCTCGATATTGGTCTGACACCCCTCCCCCCCGGTTTGATTCATTATCTAGCCTTTTCAGGGGGGCTGTGAGTTAAATTTCATTTTTATTTCCCCCCAGTAATAGAACTCACCGCTACCGCTCTGGAGGCTTCTCGGAGGTCACGGGCAGGGGGTGTCTCCAGAAGTTCCACCTCCCCCATGCCTGCCTCCATTTGCTAAATTGCCCAGTTCAAGTAGTCTTTGGCCCGTTCCAGGCCCCACCCCCTTGGCAGTGGCCATTTGGGAGGCCACCACTCATGCCCAATGGGCCTTTGCATGGCCAGGTCATACTGACCATGTGGTATGCTTGCAAAACCGAGCACCATTGGGGGGGAAAGCAGAGGGATGGGGAGGCTCCTTACTTGCTCCTTACCTGCTATTTTAAAGGCACCCCCCTGCCAATTGAGCTGTTTCGAATGCTAGTGGTCGAGCCAGCGACACTTACTTTTGGAAGGGTAGACAGTTCCATTTGGAACCTACTTCTTGAGTGTGTGAAATGTGTCACATGAGTGCTGCAGTCCTTACTACAACAACCCTGTAAGGTAAGTAAGCTTCGCAATCACCTTATGGCTGTTGGGAATCAAAAGCTAAGTGATTTGTCTTAAGTTCATGGCAGAGGCCGAATCAAACAGGGAAACTTCAGGGAGGAGAGCTGGTCTTGTGGTAGCAAGCATGACTTGTCCCCTTAGCTAAGCCGGGTCCACCTTGGTTGCATATGAATGGGAGACTAGAAGTGTGAGCAATGTGAGATATTTCCCTCAGGGGATGGAGCCACTCTGGGAAGAGCAGAAGGTTTCAAGTTCCCTCCCTGGCTTCTCCAAGATAGGGCTGGGAGAGATTCTTGCCTGCAACCTTGGAGAAGCCACTGTCAGTCTATGAAGACAATACTTAGCTAGATAAGACTAGATAAGCCAGCATGGCAGCTTCCTATGTTCCTATGATTTGCAGCTCTGTCTCTTTGACAGAACACAGCACCAGCTGTTCTACTGGAAAAAAGAGGTTCCAAACATTTTTAGTCTGGATATTTTTAGAATGGATACTGCTCATCACCTGCTGTTCAACCAGGTTCCACTCAGCATTGATGAGAGAGGAACTTGTATGATAACCTTATTAAAAGCCACAGCCAGAAAGTGAAAAAGAAGGCTCTATGCCTAAGCATCTTTACATTCCACTCCTCACTTATCTGTGTGAATGTTGTCACCTCCACATAAACGTATCTCGATAAAAACCAGGTTCAATTTCTGTTTTAAAAATATGCATTTATTTCCTTTCATGTCTATCTCTCAATGTGCATTTTCAACCTTTTTTTTACCCATTTGTCACTTTTTCTCCTCCAGCTGAACAATATGTCAAATAGCTCAGCTAAGCCTTTTAATTCCACGTCAAGTCCCAACAAATTTGCAGAGCTTGTTCCTCAGCCGACGTAATTGTAAATCTTGCTACATGAAGTATGAAGAGGAGATATTGTATTTTGACATTTAATTTTAGCCCAGCAAATATACCCAAAATGTTTTGGATTAAAACAATTAAGTGTGTTACTTTTTTAACCAGGATCCTTCTGTCACGCATTTGAATGTGTAGGAAAGAAGATGTATAAAAAAAGAGTAAAGGTTTCCAGACATTACAACATATCAAGTTAATTACCAAAACATAGAGTTCTCTGTTGTGTCTGAAAGCATGAGCTTCATGAATGTGAAACACTGGTTGCATTCACATGTAATGCAGAACTGGAGTTGAAGGGGCCAGAGGTTGCCAAACCATTACGTCTGAATGCGCGCAACTCTGATCCCATTTGGAAAATAACCAGGGGTTGTGCTACGCAAACTCCAGTTCGAACCCTCAGCTTGTAGTGAGTTTCACTGCTCATCCCTGGGGTTTGAGTTTGGGAGCATTACAAGCAAATGCAAAACTCGAGGCTGCATTTACTGTAACATGTGGCTGTGCACCATCTCCAGCCTCAGAGACATGAAGTCTCTCAATAACAGTTGCAGGGGAGCAACAGCAGGAGACAGGGAATACCCTCCCCTCTTGTCCATGGCCTCCTTAGAGGCATCTGGTGTGCCACTGTGTGAAACAGGATGCTGGACTAGATGGGCCTTCTGCCTGATCCAGCAGGGCTGTTCTTATGTAACCGGGGTTGAGGAGGAAGTTCCTCCCTTTCTCTGGCCATGATTGGCTGTGTGGGCTGTCCTTCAAGCAAGAAGAAAGCCTGCATAGCCAGTTTCCCCTCCTCTCTGCAGTATCCTTGACTGCAGGAAGCCTGCTCTCTTCTACGTCCAAATGCAGACAGTAGAGCTGGGCTGGGGGAGGAACTGTGGGTCCATTGGACCCATGGTTCCACGTTACATGTGAATATGAATAGAGCCAGCTTCTTAGTGGACTCTGGGCAGTTATATTCCAAAAATTGGGAGTTACTGTTCAGGCAGTGTTCAGATTATGTAGGATCATGTATAGGTAGGGGTCTTAATGAAATCCACATGCTTCACCCCTTGGTTACTCTCCAAGAGCCCCTGGTGGCGCAGTGGTAAAACTGCCGCCCTGTAACCAGAAGGTTACAAGTTCGATCCTGACCAGGGGCTCAAGGTTGACTCAGCCTTCCATCCTTCCGAGGTCGGTAAAATGAGTACCCAGAATGTTGGGGGGCAATATGCTAAATCATTGTAAACCGCTTAGAGAGCTCCGGCTATAGAGCGGTATATAAATGTAAGTGCTATTGCTATTGCTATTGCTATTTTAGCCAAATCATGGCCCTCATAGTCTTCTAAACAGATACAAAAGATAAGAGAGCCTGGTCGCCTCTACACTCCCTGTAATTTGAACAGTGTGATTCAGGACAAGCTGAGTGAACTTAGTGCATAGCCTGTGCAGGCCTGCACATTGTGTGATTCAGTAAGCTGAAGCAGCCTACCAGCCATTGGTAATGACTTGCCAGATATTTGACATGTCCCAGTCAGACAGCAATAGCAGGAACACATTTGAGCCTCTGCTTGGTGAATTGCAGGTTCTGAAGTATGTCTTCTGCCCTCTGCTGGACGGATCTATTGTGTTTCTTGGAAAGAGACAGAGGTCTGAAGCTTTAGTAAGAAGTGTTTACAGTGTCTGTTCTGCTTCTAAGCTTTCCTACATCCTTGGATCTGGCTTCTTTACGCAGGCAATGGAAATGTCCTTAAAGGTACAGTCACATATTTCAAGTGTAACCTTTTAAGTCCGTGCAAATTTGGATTTAAAAAATTTGGATTTTATCCAAAATTGCGCACAATTGGGGGGGGGGAAGGTAAAAACTGGATCTGACTTCCCCCCAAAAATCAAATCAGTAAAGTTGGAATTAATTCTGAAATATTGAAATTAATTTTAGAAATAGGTCAGAATTTTGGAAGTCATAAAACTGTGCCAGTCACGATGCATTTTGGTGGGAATGTCACACAGGGATTGAAAATTGTCTAAAATAATGTTCTTTAGTGTATTTTTCATGCGGGGTTTTGTTTTGGGGGGTGGGGTTGAGAAAAATGATCAAGTTTAAAAATTCAATGCTCTGTGTGTGTGTGTGTGTGTGTGTGTGTGTGTGTGTGTGTGTGTGTGACAAAAATTAAAATAAAAAATGGTAAAAATGGTGAGATCTGGCGTTTCCAATCCAGAACTTTACAAAACGTTCTGATCTGAAGCCTTTCCCTGGAGCACCATTCCACCCCCATGTGGAGAACCCATCCCTTTGCCTTCATGAAAATGGGGTAACAGCATGCTCCTTTTGCTCTCACTTTTATATCTCCTGAATGGATGTGCATACAGTTATGAAATCTGGCACACATGAACTCCACATTGGCAGGACTCTATGGGGTGGTTTTTTCCCCAAGTCTATGGGTAACTCCTCTTATCTGGGGGGAAAATTGGGGGGGGGGAAACAAAAATAGAAAAGAGTCTAGAACGGGTTTGTTTCAAAGCAGGACTTTACAAAAATTTCTGGATTGGAAGCCCTCCCTAGGACCAGCATTTCATCCCTATGTGGAGCAAAAAGGACATTCCTTTGATTTTATATTATTTTTTGTCTTCCCCATTGCAGAAGCACACAGTAAGAATGAAAATACTTTGAATATTTCTGGTTTCTGGTTAGAAAGAATAACTCACATGCCCTTTTAGTCATTAAGAGATTAGGAACATAGGAAGCTGCCATATACTCAGTCAGACCATAAGTCCATCTCACTCAGTATTGCCTACACAGACTGGCAGTGGCTTTTTCAAGGTTGAGGCAGGAATCTCTCTCAGCCCTATCTTGTAGATGCCAGGGAAGGAACTTAGAACCTAGATGCTCTTCCCAGAGCAGCTCCATCCCCTAAGTGGAATATCTTACAGTGCTCACACTTCTAGTCTCCCTTTCATATGCAACCAGAGTGGATCTTGCTTAGCTAAGGGGACAAGTCATGCTTGATAGCACAAGACTAGCTCTCTTCCTTAGACTAAAAGGATTAAAAGGTGTGAAGTCATTTTAATCCATTTAAAAGTTCCACCTGTTCCTGCAATGGGGAAAACAAAAATTAATACAAAATCAAAGAATGTCCTTTCTAGTCCACGTGGGGGTGGAATGATGGTCCAAGGAGTGGCTTCAAATCCAGAACTTTTTGTAATGCTCTGGGTTTTGTAAAGCATTTTGTAATGCTTTGTAATGATCAAGCCAGATTTCACCATTTTAAGCCACCACCACGCAATTCACCAGAAATCAAGAGGGCCTTGGGTGGGTGGGGAATAAGACAGAGTCTTGCCAATGTCGACTTCATGTGCACCAGATTTCATAACTGTATGCCCATTCATTCCAGAAATTAAGTGGGGGGTGGGCAAAAGTGGCATGATGTTACCACTTTTGATGAATGCAAAGGGCAGATTCTTCCACATGCTGTTGGAATGATGGTCCAAGGAGTGTCTTCAGATTCAGGATGTGTGGTTGTTGTTTTTAAATTCAGGCTTGAAACAAGCCAGATCTCACTTTTTCTAGCCATTTTAAACAAAAATTCAAAAATTCACCAGTAATCAGAGAATAGACCAATTCTCTTTAAATTCACCACCAGGAGCCCTGACCTCTTTCTCCACATGTATGGCAAGCTTCAACACTCTAGAACCAACCAGTGATTTTTTTTTCTTTTCAGTTTACCCATTGACCACTATGGGGAGGGGGGATCCAAATTTAAGTTGGAATTTGGATTCGAATTCCAAATCCAATCTGATATACAACATCACCATCTAAATGAGCCATTTTGGAAGGGCAGTATACAAATCCAATCCAATCCAATCCAATCCAATCAATCAATCAATCAATCAATCAATAAAATGACATTGTCAAAGTCAGAGCTGGTTACATTTGAATCTGAATCTTCTGAACACACACAGGCCTAAAACCAATTAACCTTATTTGCCAAGAACCATTAAGGGACAGTTCTGATGATATCAATCATCCATCCACGGAACAAGCAGAAGGTAAAGTGTCCTAATCTCTTCCATCACAATTCTGCTGCATTTACTCATAGAGAGGGTGAATGTTTGAACCACCCTTAATTGTGCATTTCCACTACTGCTTTAAGGTAGTGTTGGAACTGCACATTTAGGGCTGAACATTCTGTCCCCCCATGCCAGCATGTGGGGAAGAACGGAATACCAGGTGCGATGGCGCATGCATAACTTGTAGTTGCAACATGGGTGGGCCAGTCAAGCAGCATTGTTCAAACCAGCTCTTTGTGTTTAACAAGGGGATCGTTAACTTAGACTCAAACTGTATCTGGTGAACAGCTGCATTTTTCTCCCCCCCACACACACACATTTTTTGTAAATGCAAAACAGCATCAGAGGGGCTGCCACTGAAGCATGAATAGTGGTAGGAGAAGGGCTGATGAACTCTTTCCTTTCCTGCCATTAGCTCCTCTAATTACAATCCCACTCCCATCGCCTTCTCGGCCACAGGGCACAAAGCTATGGAAACCTCAGAGACACCCCAAGAATGGTGATCCAAGCAGGCTACAATTCAATCAAAGTAGCACTGGTTTTCATGTTTGGCACTTGCGCTTACAGAGGTTCTTTGTATCACCGCCAATATACTTACAATGTGTTACAACCATTTAATAATTTATCTCACCTAAAATGAACTCTATATGGAGCTGAAGATTTGTCTGGTTTACTCTTCCCCAGTTGTAGCACTCAGTATGAAGAATGTGATAAAAAGAATAATAACAGAAACTCCCTAATTTGAACAGCCTAAAAGGTTTTTTCCCTAGACACATCTGTGTGTTTACAGTTACAAAACTGCCATCCTAAGGGCAAAGCACTGAGCTGTTTCATGATTCTGCTGTTCTGCCTTGAAGTTAATGTTTCTCCTCCCTTCGTTCTTTTATTATGTAGATTGTATCCTTCCTATAAGGAGAATGAGAGCTAATTCAGATGTTATCCTTACCATGGATATATGAGTAGAAGTGGGAATTGAGGTGGATCATTGCCATGTGTGTCTTCATTCTTAATAATTTACTGTTGTTGAGGAAGAGGTTTCAAGGGTTCTTTTCTCTCATTCTCTTTAAGATGTATGTTTTTTAAGGGTAAGTGTTCTGGGCTCTTCCTTAATCTATGCCCCTCTCCAAAATTGCATCTTTATACACACACTGCTCAGAGGAACATGGGACACCAATACTTTGATAATATAACCATAGAAAACTGCAAAAATTAGTCACTCTGGCCACTACATAGAGCAGCCTTCTCTGTGATCCTCATGCAAGTGATCAATGCCACAGGAGAACACTGGCACACCAGATCATCATACAATTTATGACATGTGGAAAGCAGCAGACTCAACACACATCTTGCATGGTATGAATTATAAACAAATCCAAACATCACATGAACAAATGAAACACCACAAGATAAATGCAGTATTTGAAGGCTGGTGCAAAGGTCAAGCCCAATCTAGCTGTAGCGAAGGCTGGTAGAAATAGAGAGAGAAGTTGCATATTAGTGTATTTTACCAATAACGTATATTTTGTCAACACCATTTGCCTTGAAGTGCATAATCATATTTTTAAAAAGTCAAAGGCAGTATCTATCTATCTATCATATTTCTATACCACCTGACACGTGCATCCCTAGACAGTGCACAACCTAAGCTAAAATACAACAAGGCTGTTCATATGTGCATGCAAAACTGGGCTGGGCTCCCGGGCTGGGCTCCAGTTTTGCACACACATGTGACCAGAGATGTTGCCCTGCAGTTCTGATTCTGGTGTCAGTGTGCAAGGTCAGATATTTCCAAATATCTTCACAATGCCTGGCCAATCATCAATGTGCAATGCCTGGCCTGTCAGCATTATGAAAAACAGACAGCACTTGTATATCAATCTTTTTGAATAATTCCTTGACAATTGATGTAAAATCACACAAATGGTAAATCCACGATGAGAAAGGTAATAAGCCAGAACTGTTAAACATGTTCTTCTATTTGACAGCCTAATTTGTTTCACAGTGATGCAATGATTTTTCATAAAATCCCTCACATTACTGAAAAATTGTATTTGTGTAGCATTAGGCTGCTGATCAATATCAAATTACCCTGAATGAAGTCAAGGATACAACACAATTATAAGCATGGTATTACATTCTGATCAAGGTAAAGACCTCTAGTTTTGAAGTGCATCAATGTGCTGTGAAACGCAATGTAAAATCTGCTTTATAACAAATATAGCTCTTCTTAATACACCATCAAATTGCCATTTTGTTTGTATACTACACTGAATTACCTATCAAGATTCTGCACTGCTGTATGAATATATATCAGAAGTGCTAAAATTGTCAATTTGTTTTAAAGTCTGTAGTCTTCTGTTTATATGGCATGGTCAATTCATTTAGCAACCTAATGTGCAAGTAGAGAGTCTAAAATCCCACAAAAAAATGTCTGTGAGAGATTTCCTAATCCTAAGGTTCAATCAGTAGCTGGTGCCTTGACTGTTCTTCTGCAAGGTTGTTGCACTAGCTAGTTGTGTTAACCTTGGAGCTTGCATTCCAGACTTGTGTTGCACCACCACAAATGGTGAGCCACCTATGGCAAAACTCATATATCTTGGATTGCTTCTGCCCACCAGAGTTGGGTCAAGGATTGGTGGTGCCCTTCTGTGCATAAATGGGGATGCTCAAACCCCTTTACCTGTGCAGGCAGACACCTTCCGGCAGATGGGAAGGAAGATGGTCCCCATTGCCTGACTCACCACCTCCACCCACTGCTCCTGCTGAGGCACATCAACATCATTTTAATGTGCCATGGTAGGTCAGCAGCAGGAGTGGCAGGTGGAGGTGATGCTGTCAATCATTTGGGTGACAGAGATGGAGAGCGCCCGTTTGGTCACCTGAACGTCCCAACAATGGGAGGTGTGTGCACCTGCACATAGGGGTGGGAGGCACCAGCATAGAGAGACACGTGATCCAGGCCATCTGTACTCCTCCCCATTTGGTGCCCTAGATGACCACCTAGTTCGCCTTACAAGCTGGCCGGTCCTGCTGCCCTCAATCAGAAGGAGAGTTGTTTGGAAGATCTTGCAAGTAAGAAAGGAGGGAATGTGCATTACAAGGTTCAGGGTTAGTGCACAGAACCAAGCTTTAACCATGTTCCATGTGATGTCTGAACTGGCCCAATCTAACTTTCTTTTTTAAATATAAAGCTAGAAGGTAGCTTAGCTGATCTCTGAGCTTGTGTTATTCTTCACTTTTGCATGTTTTATCTATATTTTGGCGATTTAATAAGAACAAAAGAACAGCACTGCTGGATCAGGCCCAAGGCCCATCTAGTCCAGCATCCTGTTTCTCACAGTGGCCCACCAGATGCTGCTGGAAGCCACAGACAGGAGTTGAGGGCATGCCCTATCTCCTGCCATTACTCCCCTGCAACTGGTTCTCAGACCCATCCCGCCTTTGAAACTGGAGGTGGCCCACAGCCCTCCGACTAGTAGCCATTGATGGACCTCTCCTCCATGAAGTTATCCAAACCCCTCTTAAAACCATCTAGGTTGTTGGCTGTCACCATGTCCTGTGGCAGAGAGTTCCACAAGTGGATCATGTGTTGTGTGAAAAAGTACTTCTGTTTGTTGGTCCTAGACCTCCTGGCAATCAATTTCATGGAGTGACCCCTGGTTCTAGTGTTGTGTGAGAGGGAAAATAATTTATCTCTCTCCAATTTCTCCAAACCATGCATGATTTTATAGACCTCTATCAGGTCTCCCCACAGTCGTCTTTTTTCTAAACTAAAAAGCCCCAGGTGTTGTAGTCTTGCCTCATAAGAAAGGTGCTCTAGGCCCCTGATCATCTTGGTTGCCCTCTTCTGCACCTTTTCCAGTTCAACAATGTCCTTTTTAAGATGTGGTGACCAGAATTGTACGCAGTACTCCAAGTGTGGTCGCACCATAGTTTTGTTTAAGGGCATTATAATGTTAGCCATTTTATTTTCAATCCCCTTTCTAATGATCCCTAGCATTGAATTTGCATTTTTCACAGCTGCTGCACATTGAGTCAACTCTCCTGGTCAGTCACCAATAGCTTGGATCCCATCAGCATATACTTGAATTTGGGGGTTTTCGTCCCAATGTGCATCACTTTATGCTTGCTAACACTGAACTGCATTTGCCATTTTGTTGCCCACTCCTCCAGTTTGGAGAGATCCTTTTGGAGCTGCTCACAATCCATTTTGGATTTCACTACCATTTCCTTTCATATTCCTCTCAATTCCTTTTTTTATATAGCATTTTCCTTTCCTTTTTTCTTTATTTCACGCTGGCACAATGTCTAGAACAATGTTTACTTCAGTTCAAATGGGTTCTTGATCAATGATACTAATCAGATACCCTCTTCTGCCTTATCAGATATATCAAAGAATCTCCTCAGTTTCTTCTTCAATAACAGCAAGATAAGTGTGGGAACTGGAGGTTCCTGACAGCACCGAGTTTCTGTAAGTAACGTCCAACGTGATCTGCAATTTATTTGAAATTACAGGAGTTTGGGTATTCAATGTGTTAATTGCATATATTTCAGTTATTTCGTTCACAGAAGCACAAATTTAGCATGTGATAATTTATGAGAAGGCAAGTCTGTTACTTGTTCACTTGATTAGTCAGGAAGGGGAAATCCAGTCTAGACTCAGTTAGTTAAGACATCTTGAAGTCAGTGGGATTTAAATTGCCCATCTGTGTACAGGATCGCACCTATCAACTTCAGAGGGATAATTAATTAATTATATTCATAAACTGCCTGATATAGACATCTCCAGGTGGTTTGCAATATAATTAAACACAATTTTTTTGTAACTAAATGCCTGGAAAAAAGTGTGTCTTAAAAACTTTCCTAAAGGAACCCAGAGATGGGGAAGCACCTATTCTTACAAGGAGCACATTCCAAAGTCCTGGGGTGGTTATAGAGAAGGCCTAGTTCTGAGTTGCCACCAAAATGGCTGGTGGCAACTGCAAGGAGACCTCTCCTAAAAGCAGACCAGATTATCTAAATTAGGTGGCTAAGTTTGTGATGAACACAGCGTTTCCTTAAATATTCTGGGCCCAAGCACAGGGTATATAGCTTTAGAGTATATAGTCCCCTGCTAACCTGGCAAAGAGGCACCTTTTAATGTGGTAATTCTCTTTATTTAGCAGGGGGAGGGTAACTGGCCCTATCCACCCCTAGCAGAGTACCTCCAGTGACTGTTGCTGGTGTCTAGCTCATGTTTCTTTTTAGATTGTGAGCCCTTTGGGGACAGGGAGCCATCTTATTTATTTGTTATTTCTCTATGTAAACCACCCTGAGCCATTTTTGGAAGAGTGGTATAGAAATTGAATTATTATTATTTCTTGTTTACACAGTCAGACAGGTGCTATTGACTGGTTTGTTTCATCCAGACATCGGGTCCTTCCCAAGGACCTGGGATGGCTGAATTTTATCATCAATACTGTTAGTTATTATAGATATCATCGCAAAATATAGGCTGTTCCCAGTAGGGTTGTGCATTTTGTTTTTCCCCCCTGTTTTGTTTTTGGCCCGAATCTGAAACACCCCCGTTTTGTTCTTTGTTCGAAACCAGCCAATCCGAAACACCCCAATTTTGTTCTTTGTTCGAAATTGCAAAATCCGAATCTGAAATGTTTTGGATTTTAAAAAATGGCCCCAGGGGAAAACTAGTGGGTGGGGGGTGGTAGTGCCCAATTGGTGGAAACTACCACCCAAATTTCAGAGGAATTGGGCAAAGGGCTGGGTTTTGGTGAATTTTTGAAGTGTAGGATTTTTCCCATAGGGAAGAATGGAGGTTTTAGCAAAAGTATAGCTTCATGTGGGGGGGGGGAGGGGTGTCTCAGAGCAGAGTAGGGTGGCTGGTAGTGCCCAGTGGGGGCAAGGAAGCTGCCAGAATTATTTCAAAGGAATTGGGCAGAAGGCTG
The DNA here is from genome assembly GCF_027244095.1 of Hemicordylus capensis. Lineage (NCBI taxonomy): Eukaryota > Metazoa > Chordata > Lepidosauria > Squamata > Cordylidae > Hemicordylus > Hemicordylus capensis. The sequence continues at coordinate 316,520,208 of NC_069659.1, read as the reverse complement.
ATTTTTAAAGATGTGATGGAGTTTGCGTGTCTCTAAAGTTCTTCCCCATAGGGAATGATGGACCTCCATAATTCCTGCCCCATAACTGCACTTAGGGGACACCAGGGTGGCCCCGAGCAAGTGGTGATGTAGAGCACATAGGGTGCCAACCACCCCCATGGGTTGCTAACCCATGGGGTACTGGGTTCTGTTGTTTCTGAGATGTTTTGAGTGTAGATTCAGATTCTCTGGTAGCATATGAGAGTGGATTCATGGTTTGTCATTGAAAATCTCATATGCTACCAGAGAATCTACACTCAGAACACCTCAGAAACAACAGAACCCAGCACCCCATGGGTTAGCAACCCATGGGGGTGGTTGGCACCCTATGTGCACTACACCACCACTCACTCCCAGTCACCCCAGTGCCCCCCAGGTGGAGTTATGGGTCTGCTGAAACCTCCATTATTCCCTGGGGGGGAACCTTAAACAAGCATAAACTTCCAACAATTCCTAAGAAATCAGCCCTTTGCCCTATTCCTTTGGAATCTGGGTTGTGGCAGGCACCCCTTGGGGCACTGCCACACAACCCACTGTTTTGCCCCTCAGGCCCCCTTTCTGCCCCGAATCTGCACCAAAGACCATTCAACTTCAGAAATTTTTTAAAAACCAGCCCTTTCCCCAATTCCTTTGGAATCTGGGTGGCAGGAGGCACCTATTGGGGCACTACCACCTGAACCACTCTTCTGCCCCTAAAGCCCCCTTTCTGCCCCCAATCCACCCCAAATAACATCAACATCACACATCAACAACAGCAGAGCTTTGGAAAAAATCAGGCAGATTTCCAAAGGTCATGCACATCCACATCCCCCTCCCCCCCGCCCGAAATGCAATTGATCTACACGCAACAGTGTGAAACAACAACAATGAAATGCACACTGCCCTACTGGCCAATGAGGGTAAATGCACACTGCCCCACTAGCCAATGAGGGTAACATTTACCCTTAAATTTGCTTTAAAGGAACAAGGAGGCAATTGCCAGCAGATCAGCCCATGGTTTCGCTGGCCAATCTGCGGGGTGGAAGGGCTGGAAATTCAAACAGATGTCAAAACTCAAAATGGAGACTGAAGGAGAAAGACTTTCTGCGATTGCAAAATGGAGTTCCAAAACAGCCGAAACAACAAAACATTTGGTATCCGAAACAAGGACGTTTTGTTTTGGCTACAAAATTTTCTGTTTTGAGCATTGGGTGTTTTCTTTTGGTGACAAAACAGCCGAAATGGCCTGTTTTGTGCATAAAACGTTTTGTATCCGAAACAAAACGCACATCCCTAGTTCCAAGTAAAGTTGCTTTTTGTAATTGGCTGATGGTGATTTCTGAGGCCCCTATGGTGTTGAGGTGCTCTTCAAGTTGTTTTGGAATTTCACCTAGGGTGCCAATTACCACTGGGATTATTTTGGTCTTTTTCTGCCACAACCTTTCAATTTCAGTTTGTAGATCTTTGTATTTTGTGATTTTTTTTTCTATTTCTTTTTCTTCTATTCTGCTATCCCCTGTCTATACAAATGCAACCAAACTCAAGCACATTTTAACTCTAAAGATAGTATTCAAATGACGAATTCAAACAAAAATGAACAGTTGCATACCCCAAATATACATTTATTTAGAACTGAGCTGTAACCTCCATGATTATCTCATTCTTATTATTTTCAGCCTTTTAGCCCACTCAAATTTCATTGTATGTTTGTCAGTGTTTTTCAGTTGAGTTATTTCCACACCATGGTATGAAATCATTATGCTGATTGTTGAAGAAAGTGGTTTACTTAAGTTATGTGGGAGTTAATAATCAGATAATAATTATGAGTACTGTGTCTATTGAAGTAAATAAAACAAAGTGGCATGTTTAATTGTGTGAATACGTTTTCATAATACGATACTATCTGATTGTGTGATGTTCAATGAGCTCATTATGCTTTCACTGATTGATTGTAATAAATGGTTGTTAGTTAATGTTGTTGGAAACAAACTCACAGCACTGAACATCTATAGCAAATAATGCTGTTAATTTTACAACACTTTCACTGACCCGGAATGTTTGTGACATGTGAATGGAAGGTAGTAAAATGGAAATACAGCAACTAATTGTGAAACCACCTAACTGTGAAAAGAAAAATGAATAAAAATGCATGAAAATTCATTCATTCATTCTGTTGATGAATAACTGAAAATAAATACCGCAGTTTTAAGTCATGATTTTATTTAGCTCTGGGATACTTGCATCTAGAACTGTGACATCAAGAGAATGGTCTGAATGCAGGTCTGCTACTGAAATTAAGCGGGTTTGACCCTATAGCTGCCTGGATGGGAGACCACAGGGAGGTGAGTGGGATATGTGAGCTGTTCTTAAAGATGAACTAGATGTCATGGGGCAACCAAACAAATTTTGTCCACATAAAATTTTGTCACATAAAATGACAGTGGGGAAGTCTACTCTTTTTGATATGAAAAGAGGGGAGCAAAACTCACCCCAGTCCCCTGACTTACTTCTTTGTGCTATGTTACTTTAAGCAATTTTTCTGTTGGCACTTTTGGACAATGCTTTTCAAGCCCACTCATATAAGCAGGTTGCATGTGGAGTCCCTTGCTGGATCAGGTACCATGAACACCAGTGAGTGGGCACATGTGTGCTGGTGGTTGTAAACTTATGTCATTCTTATATACTATTCACAAATGATGGCCAAGATACAGAAATACATTACAGGCATGCACACACCAGCCATTATGCTTTGGGCCAGTTCAGATGAACAACGGCTACTGCATGTGATAACATCAGGACCACTGTGAGAATGCACCTGCCCCAGTATCACTAAGGAACATGCTGACATGAATTTGGCATGTTCTTTAATCACATGTGAGAGGATTAAACAGGGTTTTGCTGGACAATTCTGATAAACACCCCTCACACGCTATTAAAGGGCATGATGCGATGCTGCGATCCAGCTGTGATCCAGATGTTATTGCATGTAGTGGCTGTTGTTCATCTGAACTAGCCCACAGATCTAAATGTGCCTACATTTCCAATTAGATGGTCTGTACTGCCAGGTTTGACAAATCGTCATTTGTTCTGTGTGTGTGTCTGTGTGTCTGTGTGTCTGTGTGTCTGTGTGTGTAATTGCCCAAGCTACTCTTGGACACATCTCCTCATCTACTTTGTACACAATGCTCTGTAGCTTTTGTGAAGAAACCTCTGCTTATATCTCAAAGGTCTCATAAGAAGAAAGGACTTTGGATATTAATCATTGGAATATTAAATTCTAAGCATACTTTGAACTTCTGTCTGTGACAATTCACTGTCATGTATTCTAGCCACTAGCATAATGATGTTCCAAATGAAGACAAAGTAGTGACATTATGGATGTCAAATGGAGTTACTGGTAGCTGGCATTATTGGCATAAACTGATTTTTCTTTTCCATTACATTTGGAAATCCTCTATGCAAGATCTGTTTCATTACTGTAGCCTGCCCATCCCCCCGCCCAGAACTTGTGTTATACATGCAAAACAGCTATATAATGCTATTAGTATGTACTCATTAACATCATCATAGCACTAGGGGGGTGGGGGGAAGTAATCACCCCCACCTACTCTCCATTGCTGGACCCTGATGGATACTGAGGCACTTTCTACATACTCTTCTACATACTGTAATATTTTATTACTAGCTGGGCTGGGCGCAGAGTATCTGTGCCTCTAGTTTGCCTCAGCCCTTTTACCCCTCTACCTGCTGGTGCTTATTTTCAGCTGGCTGCCCACCCTCCTGCCAGACGCCTCAGCCCGCCACCTCCTCCAGCCCAACACCTCCCGCTGGTGGCCACCTTTTCTTGCCGTCCATTCGTCTATCTACTTCCTCCAGCCCACTGCTGCAGTTCCTCCAGGCGGCCACCTGGCCCGCTGCCTCTGACCCACTGCCATGCTTCCCCTCAGTGTCTGGCCGACCCGCTTCCTCCGGCCTGCCACCACTCTTCCTCCCAGTGGATACTCCAGCTGCCCGCCTGCCATGGCCACTTGCTTGTCCACCGGTCACAGCGGGCTGGCTGCCCGCCGCCGCCGCCTTCTTCAGCCAGCTGCCACCACTGCCGCTGTATTTTTTCCTCTAGCCTGTCCCGTGGCCTTCCGGCAGCTCTCCAAACTCTCATGAGAGCTGCCACATATGGGATTAGCCACAGGTATGTCTTAGAGAAATAAATATAAAGAAGATTGTTGATCTATCTATCTATCTATCTATCTATCTATCTATCTATCTATCTATCTATGAAACCATTTTACACCTATCTCTTTTGGTGACAGAAGTGGATGGGGAAGAGAAATTTGGAGCTGGGTGGTAGTTTACAGAATCCCTTCCATGAATCTCTCCACTCTCCCCAAATGTACTTTGTTCCTTCTGTGCTCCCCATTTGTGTGTGTGTATGTGTATGTGTGTGTGTGTGTGTGTGTGTGTGGTGCTGCCATTGACTAGAATAGGTTGTTCTAAGTACCTTGGAAGCTAAGTGAGTTGTAATGTGTGTTGACTGATGTATTTATTATGGTGGTGTGAACTTTTGTCTCTCTGTGTTGGGATTCTGTGCCTCACAGCAAATATCACTTGGGAAACTGTATTTTATATCTGATGTATTGTGATAGTGAACAAGCAGAAGGACGCAAGGTCACCATATTCTATTTACATAATGAATTGGACAATGAGCATTTGAAAAAAGATGTTTTATGGAACTTTTATGTAACTGCCTCTCCAAGGAGACAAACAAGAACTCCATATTGCAGGTAAAAACATTTTTAGTCAAATATTTTATGACAAGATTATAATTACATGATTATAATGTTCTTATTATTGCTCTAGCACTATTCATTTTTCATTGTCTTAGAAACAGATTTTTGTAGAATTTAAATTGTTAACCAACTCCAATTTGCTTAAAAAGAAGCAGAAAATAAAATTATAACATAATAGTGTTAATATTGCGTTGAGTTTTATTACCTTCAAAGATATTCTTCACTATCTTACTACCTTAAGGATATCTTTCAATAATGTTTGATATTATTTGGCATAAAGTATGAATTAGGATGATGTTATAATTTAGAAACAATGGGTCGTATTCTATAGGCCTGTGCACCACCAACAAAATATTGGATCAAAGCCAATCTGATAATGAAATGGGGGGGGGGGAATACCAGGGAGGTCGATACAGCCTCCCTAACTATTGGTATCAGCAGCAGGCCAGTATTGTCTCAATATTTTACCAGTAATCCATAGGAACATAGGAAGCTGCCATATACTGAGTCAGACCATAGGTCCATCTAGCTCAGTATTGCCTACACAGACTGTCAGGGGCTTCTCCATGGTTACAGGCAGGAATCTGCCTCAGCCCTATCTTGGAGATGCCAGGGAGGGAACTTGGAACCTAGACTATCTTCCTAGAGTGGCTCCATCCCCTAAGGGGAATATCTTAAAGCTGAAACCTGAGCTACAACTCCACTGGCTATTGTGTCACAAATCTCTGGTCAGCTTCTTCAGTAGAGTGAGCTTGTGACACATCGTTCCAAATAGCCAGTCAGGTCAGACTACATGAAAATGTCATGATGCCAAACCAGAGTAGGAATTCATGACATTTTCAGCTTCCTAAAATTAATTCATAACATCTTTACATAAGATAGCAACATTGTCACCAGATCCTAGCCCAAGAAGAAACAGACACCAATGTTTGGGTATAAACAGGCCACAATTTTATTGTCCAATTATTTAATTGACTTGCGCAGCAGACAATAGGAGGTTAAAAACTCCACCCCCCCCCCCCATGACAGTGCGGGCCTGTCAAGGCAGGGTTCAGACTCCCCAGTCCTAGCCTTTGCCCTAAATGGGCAACACACCCTGACTCCAGAAAGAAGCAGGTGGAAAACCCGCTTCTCTCCCTTCATTGCCAACCCAATGGGATCTGAGCATTTTCAGGACTTCACACCTCCCGGACCACCGAGCCCTAGGATTTGCGAAGTCCTGGATCCGGCTCTATGGCCAACCATTTTCCCTGGGCCACACAAACCACTAGGGAGCGACTGACCACCGAACCTACTTAACTGCCCCAAAGTGCTCACCGATGTTAAATCCCTTTAGCTAACCCCTAGCCCGCACTGTCCCTGCCACCCAGGGAGGTTAGCCTAGCTTAACCTGCCAGCCCCAAGACCCTCCAACACCAAGACAAGCCCCCTTTTCAAATTGGCAAAATACATGTCACATCCCTCAACCGGAATAAAAGTGGCTGGGAGTGAACCAAGCCAGGCTGCGAAATGACAGCCTCTCCAGATGCAGTCACCAACCTACCGATGGTGGCCAAGGCTTTACGCCATGCCTGCTCTACACCCCTCAAACTGCGGGCCCCCCACAAAACACGGCGCTGTAGCCACTCCACCCACACTATTCTGACCCTGGGTATCCAGTCCTTCATGACTTTGAAATCTGAGGAGGCCTGTCAGATGATGGCGAGCCTGGTCCACCGACTCAAGTCATTTTCACCCAAATGGATCACTAAAACCTCGGGAGGAGACCTCTTAACTAAATAATCTCCCAATACTGACAATAACTGCGACCAGATAATCCCCCACATCCCCAACCAGTAGATGCGGGCACGCTGACCCAGCTGGGTCCCCATATGGGAGATGCGGGTGCGCTGACCCAGCTGGGTCCCCATCTGGGAGTAGCTGGCCCTCTTGAAAGCCCAGAAAACCAATGAGTGGCCACAGATGAGGACTCAAACAGGAGCCGCTGCCCTGCCAGCATCTGCCAAAGAAATACACAGTTGAGAACGCCAGTCATTGCTGGACCCAAGCGCTGCAGTGCACTGCGTACCCAGCATAAGCTGGGAAACACCAACCTCAGTGCACATAGCACAGGAATACATTGGACTGCCACCTGCCAATCCGCCAAACGTCAGCATCGGGCAAACCCAGCCAGCTGGTTGTTGTAGCAGCCCCTATTCGAAAAGAGTGCAAGCTGAATTCCTGCACCAGTTCGCCTAGCGAGGAGAGTACCTTCTTCAACACAGAACACATTGATACTGCATCAATGGGCCGCCATCCTTGTGCTGAAAGAGGCATCCCTCTGAGTTAGGTTGCAATGCCTAATAGCACCGAAGCACATCAGCATGACAAACCCCATGATCCACGGCCACTGCAAGCCGCACAACCTGCCCCTCAGACCTTTGGTCCATCTTGGAGGACTGCAGAAGCAACTGAGCTCCCCCCCACCAACAGCTACACATCCCTAAGTTGGAGACAGCACTCCCTAGGTGCCCGCCCTGTGCGGGGCAACACCTTGCTTGGCCGAAACACGCCGAAAAAAGAAACTAATGTGGCTGCCTGAAACAAGACAATCTCCCACTTAGAACTACAAACGGATTGAAACTTACCCACTAACCTGGCCACCAGCTCAAAAGTAAGAGGCCGCCTACGATCTGAACACCTGGGGAGTACCCGGTCCCAACCCTCCAGCATATGACGAACACGGCAATCGCCTATGTTGTCTGGGACCCCCCTAGCCTGCACCGCAAATGAAAGTGCAGACACATAACCTGCTAACATGGAAACAGCCCTACCCTCCATATGCAGATGAACCAGAAACTGCATAACATGGGCTGTCGGTACCAGCCACTCCTCAGGTAAACCCAGACAGCGCCTAAAGACAGAAAATGCTACTACCTTTGCTGAATAGATAACCCTGGTGCTGGGTGCTAACAAGGCCTCAATGGCATGCCCAGCTTCTATCTGCCAAGCCGCCACAGGGTTTCCGTCATAGGGTCTGGCTCCGACAATGTCTCCGGCGCTAGCTCCCTGAACATTTCCACCTGAAAACGAGACAGGGCATTGGCGATATTATTCTGAAGCCCCGGGACATGCCGAGCCACAAAAAGAATGTTAAAACAGAGGTACTGGAGCACAAAAGCCCGTAAAAGCCCCATGGTGCGCACAGACTGAGAGGTCTGGGCATTGACAATGTGCACAACCGCTTGATTGTTGCATCAAAAACGCACAGTAGAATTGGCCAGCTCTGTTGCCCACAGGTGCACTGCTACAACAATAGGAAAAAACTCCAAAAAGGTCTAGTCCCGTGTCACACCACTGTCTGTCTAATCCTGGGGCCAATGCGCCACGCACCATCTGCCCCTGAAGTAGACTCCAAAACCCACACCCCCTGAGGCATCCAAATGCAATTGGAGGTCATCTTCCAAGAGCTGCTCAGTCCTCCAAAAGGAGACCCCATTAAAGTACCTCAAAAATTCCTCCCACACCACCAGATCCTCGCGGATGCCCAAAGTAATACACACCCTATGGTGGGGGGAGCGGAGCCCCGCCATCAAGTCACACAGGCACCTCAAGAAGGCACGGCTGGGCGCCACCACTCTACAAGCAAAATTAAGGTGCCACACCACCACCTGCAACTCCCTAAGTGTGGCCTTCTGAACCCGCCCCATGGCCCCAATCAGTTCTAACAAAACCATAAGCTTGTTCTGAGGCAAACGAGAGCAGCAGGCCACAGTGTCCAACTCAATCCCCCAAAAAGCCAGGTAGCAGGGCCCTTGGTCTTGTCCCGGGCCAGAGGGACACCTAACTCTTGGGTCAACTGGGTAAAATAGCTCAACAATCATTGGCAATCAGAAGTTCCTGCCCTGCCTATAAAAAGAAAGTCATCCAAGCAATGCACTGTGAATTGTATGCCCTCCCGCTGCCTCAGTGCCCACTCCAAAAATGTACTAAAGGCTTCAAATGCCATGCAGGACACTGAACAACCCATCGGGAGGGCCCGGTCGGAATAAAACTTACCCCCAAAGGAAAAATCCAAGAGATCAAAATCCACCGGGTGCACTGGCAGAAGATGAAATGCAGATTCGATGTCACATTTCACCAACAAGGCCCCAACTCCACAAGAGCGCACAACCCTCACCACCTCATCAAAAGAGGTATAGCGCACCAAGCACAAAACCTCAGGTATGCCATCATTAACCGAAAACCCCTAGGATAAGAGAGGTGATGAATGAGGCGATACTCTCCCAGGGCCTTCTTTAGGGACCACACCTAATAGGGACACCCTCAGGTTCAGGAATGGGGGCTGATCGAATGGGCCTAATACTCTCCCAGCTGCAACCTCCTTGCCTATCTTACGTTCCACCACCCCTTCCATGCCAACAACAGACCGTAAGTTTGGAACCATGAAGGCCACTCACTTAGATTCAGGTGGTATCCTAAAACCCTCAACAAAACCCTTACCAAGAAAAACCACAGCTCTTTTGTCTGGGTAATCCTGCAACCATGACACCAATACTGGCAGTTTAACCGGGCTAGGACCCTTTCCCCGCAGGTGGAGGGGGGGTTCCCTTTTCTCCACCCCCTTGTTGACTGCCTGGGCCAGCACCCCACCCCCTTGCACGCGGACAGGTGGAACTGGGATGTCTCACCCTGCACAGCCCACATGTGTGTCGAAACCTGCATGGGTTCCTGGAACACCTACCCCCATTATTAAATTCCCAGCAGACCAGGTGGAGTTGAACCCACTGCTGGCCGCTGCTAGCCTGTGCGGATGAACTGGAAGGCCTAGATAAGAGGTGCCCACTTTCGGACCACTCCCCCTCCACATTCCGAGAATGGGACATTATCAGGAGCCAAGACTCCTGCAGAGGGAGGTCCCAAGGGAGGGCCGGGTCCAAGGCTGCACACATGTGAAAATTTTCATCATAGCACAGCCAGGCAGAGCCAGCAAAATCAGATACTGCCCGATGAATGATGTCAAGATACTTCACTAAGGCCAGTCCCCTAGCAGGCTGGGCCTGCAAAATAACCCCCATGTAGATGGTATATCCGGACAGCCAATTATTCCATGTCTTTTCAACTGGCTTTGCTTAGTGACTGCATGATCCTTGCAAGACTCCCCTTCCTTATGTTTGACTTCCAGTTCATGGAATAAAAGACAAAACATATCAATGTATTCCCCTTTTAAGATCTTCTCCCTCGTAGCAGGCAGCAGATGGTCACCCAAGGGGAGCGCAACAGCCCCATAGGGGGAATGCTGAGGGGACGGAATCACCCCCATCAGGTAAAAACCCGCACCTGTAGCAGAACCCACCAGGTTAGCCTGACCAGAAGCCACAGAACCCCACCCCGCACCCGGCCTGTACCAAGCCAAGGACCTAACGGGCCTGGGAAAGGGCCACCAGGCCATGTCTGTGTGGGTGAAGTCCAAAATGGGCTAGCGCCCCAGCCCCCAAAAGAAGATATTGGCAGGGATATGCGGGCCGCGGGCTAGTACCTTCTGGAGACAGCGGTGTGGTGTGGTCACCTGATACCATCGGCATAGCTCCGCTCCCTCCACTAGGATCCGATCCGTCAGGTGTGCTGGAAACTGCAGGCACAAATGGTACCAATGGCCCACTAGGTTCCAGGCGCGGAGGATCGTCACTGCCACCGGGGACTGCGGGTGCTGGTGCCTCCTCCAACAAAGCTAGCCTATTGGATAGGGATTTTAATAATTGAGCTTTTGCTGCACCCCTAGTGCATTTCCCCAATTGCGCAGGGACCCCAGATGGGCCAGCAACCTTATCTGAAGGAGCCTTCTGCGCCCCCTCCAGCGCTTCCATATGTTGAATAAGACCCTTAATTTGAGTCATATCCACATCCTCCTCATCCGAGGAAGATGGTTGGGGAGCAGGCCGGCAAGGGGGGCGAATAGGCTACCCACCCTTTTTCCATTGTGCCTTCTTGGGAGGCATGAGCAGTATGTACTGGCACAGATAAAGAAGGGGGGAACCACCCACAAGCCCTATACCTGGTTAGGAAAGGTAGGCTGATGCAAGGTGGAGTCAAGGGCCCCCAAGCCCCAGCAAACCCAGGCCTAAGGGCCTCCAAACACCTTAGCCACCAAGGCTAATTCCCAGTCCCACAACCAACACCACTCCCAGGCCGGAAGAATAGCCCTTCCCCAAGGCCCCAGGCCCTCTAGGGCAGCCCCCTCGCAGGGCAGAAGCCCCTAAACCCATGGTGGGCTGTGCTCCGGGCCCCGCCAAAATCCTCCTCTTCCTCCCTGTGCACGCCCAAGCCACCACCGAAACTGCCGCCGAAGCTGCCGCCGGACCACCCTGGCTCTCGCCGCTCAGCCAGCACCTGAACCCCAAAAGGGTACTGCCACCATCCAATGCCTCAGCATTGGTAATGCTACCCATGATCCGAAGGCCGCTCCGCTAACCCAAGCTGAAGCGGAGCCGCACTGGCGAGCTCCGTCTTCAGCCAAACCTTGGCATTGACTGAGGGCTTGGGCGGGGAAACCAATCAGGTGCCTCTTAGGCTCGTGCCTAGGTGGGGCTGGGACAAACTCCCCTCCCCACAGCACGAGGCCTTGGGAGGGGAATTTCATTGGCCAACGTCCTGACTCATGCAGCAATGTTCATAGGAAGAAGTACCAGTGCTTTTCAAACAGCTTCGCTACTGGCATAGCGGTGGGGAAATTTTTGATGACCTCCCCTTCCCTAGGAAGTGCTCTGTGGCACTCAAAAATATGTCCCTCAGGAACACATTTTAGGGTGATGCATCACTTTCCAGAAGTAACTATTTTCATCCCTGTTTACAGTCCTCCCTGGAAAATGGCCAAAACAGGGTAACTTCTGCAGCTTGTAAAATGTTAGTTAAGCCTTAGTATAAATTACTGCAGAGCAATTACATTTTTCTCAATCTGTTATTTCATTGCATAGTATGAAATGGTATAGCTCAAGGAAGCAAGTCCATCAGAACAACCAGTGGTCAAACTACTGTGACATTACAAGTTCCTAGGCATTGCCTAGCTTGATAGGATCTGTCATGGTGATAATTAGGATTCAACATTATGCAGTCCTGACAGTTTAACAGTCAAATAAATTGCTACAGTTACAACATATTAACAACCTCATGAGCAGAGAGCATTACTGTTACCAAAACATGACATGGCAAATTAATGACTATCTTTGAAGCAACTGGACAGGGGGGGAAAAGTCAAAAATCTAATCTTAGGGAAAAGGTTTCCAGTAATAACCATAATCCTATCAACATATTCTTGTCAAGTAAATTATCATGGCAGATTCTTAATGTAAATGATTAAACATGCCATGCAATTCCAGGCTACTTTGGTACCCATAGGTTACAAATTGCTTTGTTTTTATTTATTTATTTATTTATTTATTTATTATTATTATTATTATTATTATTATTATTATTACTGCCGATTCCCATTCAATTCTGCTTCTTCCTCCTCTCTCCTGCCTGCCTCCCTGGCTGCCGTTCCCTCCCAAGGCAATGGATGGAACTCTTGCAGGAACTGTGAGAGTTCCAGCAGGCATCCAGACTCATCCCCAATTCCCCACGTAGTTCCCTACTCAGTTGGCCGTAAGAAAATTAAATATATAGATGATGATGATGATGATGATGATATAGTAATAATTTATATAACAACAACATGCTGCTTTTCAATGCAAAAGTTATCAAAAGGGGTTGGTTTAGACAGAAAAAATAACGAGATGGTCCCCTGTTCCTAAAAGATTGGACCACAATCTAAAACAAGGTAGGCACCAGCAACAGCCACTAGAGGGACACTGTGCTGGGTCTGAATAGGGACAATTGCTGTCTTCCTGCTAAATATGACAGCCCCACTGTAAATAACGCCTCTTTGCCCAGTTAGTGTTTGAGAGTGTGTTCTGTCGGCATGGTGTACAAAGCAAACACCAGCGAAAGCGCTTTACGATAACTACTTGTGAGACAAAGGCACTCAGAGATCAGTACAGATCATGCTGACTCATACACAAAGGCAGTGGCGTATCGGGGGGAAACGGCACCCAGGGCAAGCTCTGGCCCTGAAATGGCACCCCCCCGGCCCCCCCGGCCCCCACATACCTGTGAGGGCGCGGCGGTGCCCCCCAGGCAGCAGATCGCCGGGCCGGCGGTGGCGGCAAATCGGCGGTGTGTGGCGGGTGGCGGCAGGTCGCCCAACGAGTGCAGTGGGCGTGCGGCGGCAATTTGGCAGTGGCGGGCGGCGGCGGGTCGCCCGCAGCCCACCGAGTGCGGCAGTGGCTGGTGGCTGGCGTGGCGGCAATGGGCCGTAGCGTGGCCCGAGCGGCGGCGGTGGATTGCCCGCCGAGGAGTGCAGGCAGAGTGACACCGAGCCTGCCTCATGGCCCGGCGTCGCTTCCCAACTGCGCAGGCCTGCCGCCCGCCACCGCCAAATCGCCGCCGCACACCTGCTGCCACACTCGGAGGGCGATCCAGGGGGCGGCAGGAGGGAGCCACTTTTTGGCGCCCCCCACGTGACCCGCCGGGGTGGCGCCCAGGGCACATGCCCTGCCTGCCCCCCCATCGTTACGCCCCTGCACAAAGGAACAAGAACAAATGAGCAGGAAGGAGAATAGAAACTCCTAGCTAGCCCAACTAATACAGAAGAGGCTATAGTGCCCCCTCTGCCTTCATAGTAGATTGCATGCAAACTTTACAGCAAGCTTAGCTGAAGTTGTTGCATACCCCTAAAGTTAGCAGGGATTAGGTGGTTGAAGTGCAAACCCTGGAGAGTAAAATAAAATAAATAATCAGTAAGCTGTTCTCTCAGGAAGGAAGTATGCAGTTAAAATGAGAAAGTAAAGCAAACTAGAGTTCTATTCACATGCATCTCAAAGTAAATCTATTGGAGTGGCCCAGTCCTCCGATTCATTGCCACTTCAGCTGTAGTGCAGCTGTAGACAGATGATACAATGCTCCTTCGCCCCAAGCAAACATTGCCTTCCCACAGAAAATGGCATGTCATGGAAGAAGACATCTTGAACCCTTCCCCAACACCTGATTTTTCTAGGTGGAATGGATTTTTATTTTTATTTTCCGCTCCCTGGAAGAACATTCATTCACGTTAGCCCCATCTGCAGTCTGCTCTACCTGCAGCCCAGACACAGGCCTTTGTCAACTCAGTATGTACTAGGCCATCAGATCATCTTAGTAAGCAGACTTATTTGCTGACCAAGCATTTCATTCTTCATTTCCATTCTTCATTTCCTTCCCCGAGATACAGTCTACATATTCATGCCTGCGATGTCTATAAAAATCGCTACTGCTTTCCAACCCAGAGTGACAGTGCGGGTTGTTCTGCTTATTATTCCAGTATAGCCAACACTATGCTTGTCTTTTTTAATGATGTATGGGCTTGCCTCAGTGGTGGTTCATCTAATGATGGAATAACTCCCTGGAGGTAACAGGGACCATTTTCTGTGTTTCTAGCCTGCAGGCAGCATCACAGAGTGATTGATGTCTGGAAGGTATTTTTCTCCCTCTATAGCAAAATGAATGTGCATCCACTGTTATATGGAGTTATAGCTATGGTCCTCTGAAGAATACTCCTCAAGTAAACCACAATGTACTCTGTATTCTTTATACCTTAATGAAACAGCCTCTCTGAAGGTTTTTCTTTTTAATTTCCAGAGAGATATAGAAATTAGGAGCGATTCATAAAGCCACTGTAATGGGAAATGTCCTGTCAGAGCTGGCTCACAGTCACTTCAGTCACCCAGTGCAGCCTGATTCATGATTCAGTGTATGTCAGCATGTTAAGCCAGAACCAGATCTGGTGTATTCCATTTTATGTATCAGCTGTCCATGAGCTGAAGAAGCTGAAGCCTCCAGTCTCAACATGGACAAGACTTTTGCCATGGCTGCCACACACTGACTGTCTTGTTTCACAGCTACTGAAAGCAAATTAGTGGTACACATTTTCCCTGAGCCTTTTCTGAGCATTGTGGGTAATCAGAAGCTTGAAAGAAAGTGGGGGAAGGCAGTTTTGGGATTCCTCCGAGAACTCACAAGCAAACCATTGACTGAAGAAAATGAAAAATGAAGCATAAATATTTTAGAGAAGTTGCTAATAGGAAACATATTAGATCCGATCAAGCCACCTGCTCTCCGCTCTGGGGCCACCTGCTCTCCCCCTCCTTGTAATGTGGAACAGTTAACTTTTTGCAACAACAGATCCTTTGTTATTAGACATTTCCCCCCTTCAGTGTTGCTGAGCTAAAATATGCCTGACCCATCAGGCGTTTGTGTCTTCAGATATGTCTCTGCTTCTGCTACAAACTGGAAGGAGAAAGTTCTAACCCTACAGACTTAGGCTGGCATTGAGAGTAGGATATGGCCTGAACTTTCCTCTCAAAGCATCCCACAGATAATGACTATAAATAGACAAAGGAGCCATTTTAGCCAAAGGAACTGGGAATACTAGGGCTGTGCAATTGTATCTGTTAGATAGTGGGCATATAGGTCCAATATTCCTGGGCCAGTGGGTGTTCCTTGGAAGTTTACCTTGGGCACCATTCCTGGTTTTGAGATGTCCCTTAAGACCAGGTCTGGAGTCACCTTGGGGAGACTTTCCCTCCAAGCTAGCTTCCAATATGTGAGAGGAGAGCAGAACTGGTCTATGTGAGAGAAGAGCTGGTCTTGTGGTAGCAAGCATGACTTGTCCCCTTAGCTAAGCAGGGTCTGCCCTGGTTGCATATGAATGGGAGACTTGATGTGTGAGCACTGTAAGATATTCCCCTCAGGGGATGGAGCAGCTCTGGGAAGAGCAGAAGGTTCCAAGTTCCCTCCCTGGCATCTCCAAGATAGGGCTTCCTGCCTGCAACCTTGGAGAAGCCGCTGCCAGTCTGTTTAGACAATACTGAGCTAGATGGTCTGACTCAGTATATGGCAGCTTCTTATGTCCCTATGCTTTCAGGAGAGCATTTGCTGTGCATGGCCACTGCTCCCCACCCCCCACCCCCGGCTTGCTGCCCCAAATGGTGGCAGGCTGGGAAGAAGCCATCTACCTGGAGGCATTCACACAGATGATCACCTGTGGAGGTAGAACAAACCATGGGTCCGTCGTACCTTGGCAAAATGCTGTGTACACACACGGCCGGCTCCACAGGTCTGGAGCAGCTGGGAGTGGAAGGCTCCAAGCATTCCAGACGTTACAAGCTGACTTGGGTAACCCAGGCAGCTTGTGTCATGTGAATGCCTTCACTCTGTATTCAAAATGTTACTTACTATGTTTGTCTGTACCTCTGTCATCTGGTCAGTGACTGTAACAGTAAAGATTCAGATTCTAATTCTGATTATGTGATTCGGTTACTTCAGCATAGATCCCACATATTTGGGGAAATCTGCACCGCTTTGTGCCTACTTTAGCCCACCTGTTAACTGGGCAAAGCGGCGCCTTCCGTTGTAGTGATTCTCTGTATGTTTAGCGGGGCAGAGCAATGGTGCCTACTGCCTATTCAATCTCAGCACAGCATCCCTTCAGTGGCTGCTGCTGGTGTCTACCTTGTGTTTCTTTTTAGCCTATGAGCTCTTTGGGGGGACTATTTCCTCCTTATTCTTTTTCTATATAAACCATTTTGAGAGCCTTTTTGTTGAAAAGCAGTATATAATAGTACACATAATTGAACACCTTTGTGAGTATTTCCATTACCAAATGACCATGGTGGGCCATGAACCTGGAACATTTTAGTGATGCTCACTTTGTGGAATGGCAGCTTGCTTCTGCACTCCACCACAATCTCATTTCTCTGTCCATTTGCTATGGCCATAGTCTATTGAACAGGACAGTTTACTCTACCACACCATTACTGTGTTTTACCCCTCATAAAGAGGGACCTTATGAAGCCCTATTCACACATCATGTTCAATGCATATAAAATCTAGTGTACACACAGAGAGATCTGTACACAGACATACAGTTATTCACTCCTTATGCCCAATGCACATACAAAGGCACACTTCCTATTAGGGATGTGCGAAACGTTTCGGATACAAAATGTTTTGTACCCAAAACAGCCTGTTTCGGGTGTTTTGTAGACAAAACAAAACACCCTTTTTCCAGATCCAAAAGTTTTGTATACAAAACAAAACGTCCCTGTTTCGGCTACAAAACGTTTTGTTGTTTCGGACCTCCATTTTGTGGTGATCTCTGAGTCAGTCTCCATTTTGTGTTTGACATCTCTTTGAATTTCCCACCGTTCCAGCCTTCTGATCGGTGACCTAAATCATGGGCTGACCTGCTGACAATTCCCTCCTTGTTCCGCATTGGCTCTTTTGCTTCTTGCCACTCTTTACTGACCTCACATTGGCCAGGGGAAGGCTTGCTAACCCATGGGGTGCTGGGTTCTGTTGTTTCTGTGGTTTTCTGAGTGTAGATTCTCTGGTAGCATATGAGAGTGGATTCTTGTTTTTCACTGAAAATCTCATATACTACCAGAGAATCTACAATGAAACACAAAACCCAGTACCCCAAGGGCTTGTGGGTATGGAGGTTGTTGGCACCCTATGTGCACTACACAACCCCTTGCTCTGGGAAACCCCAGTGCCCCCCAAGTGGAATTACGGGGCTGCTGAAACCTCCATTATTCCCTTTGGGATAAATCTTAAAAGACATGTAAAATTCAACAATTCACAAAAGATCAGCCCTTTGCCCAATGGAGAGGAGAACTGGTCTTGTGGCTGAGCATGACTTGTCTCCATAGCTAAGAAGGATCTGCCCTGGTTGCATATGAATGGGAGACTTGATGTGTGAGCACTGCAAGATATTCCCCTCAGGGGATGAAGCCGCTCTGGGAAAAGCAGAAGGTTTCAAGTTCCCTCTCTGGCTTCTCCAAGATAGGGCTGAGAGAGATTCCTGCCTGCAACCTTGGAGAAGCTGCTGCCAGTCTGTGAAGACAATACTGAGCTAGATAGACCAATGGTCTGACTCAGTATATGGCAGTTTCCTATGTTTCTAATTCTTTTGAGATAATACTGGACGTTTCCTTGCCCCCATTGGGCACTACCACCCACCACACTCCACTCTGGGTCATCCCTTTCCCCTTGATTTGAAGTGATACATTTGCTGGAATCCCCATTATTCCCTATGGGAAAATTCTTAAAGATGTGTAAACTTAAAAAATTCACAAAAAATCAGCTCTTTGCCTAATTCCTTTGCAATTTGGGTGGTTCCACCCATTGGACACTACCACCACCACCCACTCTTTTTGCCCTTGGACCCTTCTAAAAAATCTAAATCGATTCGGATTCAGAAAATTCATCTACAAAACAAAAGAGGGCTGATTCGGATTCAGAAAATTTGGGTACAAAACAAAACGGGGGTGTTTCGATTCGGATACAAATCGAAACAAGAAAATTCCAAAATGCACACCCCTACTTCCTATATGTACCCTGCATTTGGGAGACTGTACCCAAGTTCACCTTGAAGCGAATGCATGTACAGTGGTTAACACATGAATATATATTTGTATACAGGCACCTGTAAACTTGTACAATGTCATGTCTGAATAAGACTATTATTCTCTGAAATCAACATCATAGTTCACTATTTGTTAATAATTAGCATGGTAGAAAATACTTATCAGAACTTTTCTTTGCAGTGCAGTATAGCTCCATTTCAAATTAATAGATTGTTTAGTTAACATACTCCATTGCCCACCAAAGTTTCTTTTTATAAAAATAGAAGTTTATAAAGCAAATTCTCAAGCTGTGAAATTGGAAGCACAAATTGCAGCCCATCTGAATTGTATTTTTAACGTGCTCCCACAATAATCTGTGCTTGCCTTTAGAGTGCTCCCAACTGAAAAGGATTATCTTAGTAAGAATACATCAGTACATAATAAATGTGCTTCATTTCTTCCCTGGTTCCTGCAGCTGACAGCCAAAATGAATGTGTGCTCCAGCACTGGCATGAGGGGTCTTTCTGCAAAGACTATTTCATGGTCCATTGGACCCTAAAGAACATTGTTTTAAAAGGCATATCATCACAAAGAATAAAGAAGGCCATCAGAGCTGTTATTGCCATGTGTAACCAAACCTTTAGAGCAATAATACTATATACATTTTTGAAGGCTCTGTAACCTTTATGCTTTGTCGTAAATACAATTCAGTGTGCCATTACATATGACAGCTGTTGCATGTCAGTATCAGAGAATAAGAGAAGCAATATTAATAAGTTGATTGTTTATATATTGTCCGAGCACCTGTTAGTTTAAGGACTCTTCAGCATTCAGTTACTACTAATATAAAGAGAAATGATATAGTAATACATTAAGAAGAAAGAAAAAGGAGAATGTTCATAAATATCTTATACAATTTCAAATCTAAACCAGTATAGCATTTTCCATTTTAAAATAAAATGTACAAATACAGCAGAACCAACAGTAAATTTGTTTCTAGACCATACATACTACTACTGTTCAGATTGTAGGGGGCATTCACATAATTCAGCATTCCTCCATGCAAAAGAATGGCATAGGAACAATACAATTCTCTTCCCATCTCTGCTTGCTTTCCCTTTCTCTGCTTGCTTTTAGGAAGACTATCAAGACGTTCCTTTTTCCCAGGTTTTAAACTGAAGTTTAAATTTTAAATGTTTTTACGTACTGAGATCATTTTTATCTGTGCTAAGAATTTTGAATGTTTTATATTGTCTTTACATTTTTGTTTTGTAATGTTTTTAGCTTTGTTCATTGCCTACAGATGTCTATATCAGGCAGTATAGAAATATGATAGATAAGATAGATAAACATAGTTTATTTATGATAGAAAGTATTTATACCCTGCTCCTCCAGAACAATACTGCTCAGGGTGGCTCACAACAGTAAAAGAATAGAAGTAATATAAAATTTAACACAATAAAACAAATAACAGAATGAGAACAATTAAAGCAATCTGAATTAAGATTAAAAATCCATCAGGCTATAGTAAAATTCCTTAAAAACCCTCTCTAAACAAACATGTTTTTAGATCTTTTAAGCCCTTAAGGAGATAGCACATTGAGGCTCTTCTGGGAGGTCATTCTATACCAAGGGGCCAGAACCAAAAAGGCCCTGACTCTTGTCCCCACCAACCCAATCTCAGTCAATGGCCAGGGCTTGAGATGATGAATGAAGGTCCCTGGCAGATTAGTGGTGTGTGTGTGTGTGTGTGTGTGTGTGTGTGTGTGTGTGTGTGTGCTTGAAATACTAGGAGTCTATTACCCTTGCACTGAACAAATGATAGGACCACATCTAGAAATTTGATTTTTCTTTCAGGTCTACACTGGATTAATGTTTAAGCATTTTCCAGCTAACTTTCACAATGTTCTGCATTGCATTCGAGGTGGAAATTACTAATGGACAAACCTCTTTCCACTCTAATCCAATTTAGAATTGGATTTAAACTGATCTGTTTCCCCCCAAGATTTAGAAAATTTCAAGAGCTCAATTCAGACCCCATTATGCTCCTCCTTATACTGAGGCCCAGCCTTGGGAAGCCCACCACCACCTGGGCTTGGCTGCCTGTGTGAAGCGTGGGAATCAATCTCAATCCCTGCACTGCCTCAGTCCCAAAACTAGGTATTCACCCCAGGCTTTAACCAGGGTTTAAGGGCACAAGTGCACCCTTAACCCCAGGTTTGGGGTTGTGTGTAGATATGTGCACAAAACTGGAAAACCCTCAGTTTGGCTTGAATATGAGCCCAGTTTGGTGGAGTTTGAGGCCATACTGGAAAAGGGCAATCTGGTAAGGATTCCCCTTTACCAGTACAGGGCAAGGGGGAACCATGGGACCTAAAGAAAAAGAACTGGGATGGGAGGGAAGTAAACATTTACCTTCAATTTGCCACCACCAGAGGTGGTGTGGTGATGGCTGCAGTGGTCTCGGGGGTAGTCAGGAGCTGGCAGCAGTGGGTTGTCCCCCGCCCCCCTCTGGATCAGGCAGGCCTAGTTCCAGCCTTGTTTGGTCCCATTTTAGGCCTCTGTGCATGCACAGTGGCAAAAAAAAATATGGCTGCCACACGTGCACAGAGGCCATTTGTGTTATGTGCAGTGCGGGCTGCAGACAGCCTGCACACACACAGAGCCAGGAGGCAAGAGCTTTTGGCTGAGAGAGGATCCCTCAATGTACCACACTCCTGGTGTGGTGCATCAAAGGACACTGGAGGACTTCTTCCTTGGCTCCCTGCAGCTCTGATCATATACGGCAGCACGCAGCAGTGCCTTTAAACAGCAGTCACTCATGTGCGGGGAGGTAGGCAAAGGCAAAATCTAGCCCTCTGCCCTGCCTGTTTGGTTTGGTCTTGTACACAATCTTAATTTCTTCTTGCTTATTATTTGCGGATTACATAACCAGTGTGTTGATTTCATGATGCCATACCCTCACCTGAGGACACTGGAGAGGAGTGGGGGTCAGGAGACTTACTAGAAAGTGAGGAGGCGCCTGAGGAGGAGCAGGCCTGTGATTTGAATGGGGAGATAGTTGAGACAGGACAGGGCGAGTGTTTGTCTCAGGAAGGGCCAGCAGGGCCAGGTGATCTTTGGAGAGAAAGATCAGGATCTGAGCCAGAGATTTAACGGCCACTATCTCATCGAGGATGCAGGTGGGGAAAACATCAACAGCAGGTGAGGGAATTACGGAGAAGTAGTTGACTGACAAGAAGACAGCAGGAGCTGGATTGAATCTATGGCAGCTGGTGGGGGTAGAGTGTTGATTAAGTGCACATAGGAACATAGGAAGCTGCCATATACTGAGTCAGACCATTGGTCTATCTAGCTCAGTATTGTCTTCACAGACTGGCAGCGGCTTCTCCAAGGTTGCAGGCAGGAATCTCTCTCAGCCCTATCTTGGAGAAGCTAGGGAGGGAACTTGAAACCTTCTGCTCTTCCCAGAGCAGCTTCATCCCCTGAGGGGAATATCTTGCAGTGCTCACACATCAAGTCTCCCATTCAGATGCAACCAGGGCAAACCCTGCTTAGCTATGGTGACAAGTCATGCTTGCTACCACAAGACCAGCTCTCCTCCTATAGGTTGCTGACTATAGATTTGGCAGCCTGTGCCTTGAACAAACTGCTGGAAACAACACGTCTAATCTGCTTTGAGCTTTTGTCGGAGAGTTCGTGACTCTGTAATTTGAGCTTCTGAAGTTGTACTGGAAATCCTGGGTTATCAGATATGTACTGGGACTATGGTGCTTTCACTCCTTGTTTCTGTATTCATGGTGAGACTGTTACATCTTACCATTTATCAGTAAGATTCCTCTCCAGCTGCTGCACTCCTGACATGGGGCACACTGGGATGGAGGAGGACATCATCCTCCAGATCCCAGTTCTAATAATAATAATCAAATCACCACTCCCATAGTTCTATAGCAAACTGACTATAATAGAACTGA
The DNA here is from genome assembly GCF_027244095.1 of Hemicordylus capensis. NCBI lineage: Eukaryota > Metazoa > Chordata > Lepidosauria > Squamata > Cordylidae > Hemicordylus > Hemicordylus capensis. Next base: position 316,497,972 of record NC_069659.1, on the reverse strand, counting down.
ACATTTAATCTCCTGTCTCATCTAAATCAAGTCTTCACAACTTGTGACCCATCAAACCAAATGCAGCTTGCTAGCCCATTATAGTGACTTGCCAAGAGTTCTACCATCCAGACATTTTTGCTATCCCCAAGAAGCATTAAAAATAGCTTTCTCAAGACTTCATGGACTGAATTTGTTTGGTGGGCCACACAATGTGCAGACCTGTTATAAACAATTGGTTAAATGATGGTCATATTTCTTACAGACATCTAATGGGAGATTAGAACAACTTTTAAAAACTAAAATCCATTTATACATTTTCAAATTGCAGTGTAAATGTGTGTATTTATCTTAGAGTTATTGATTCCCTTGAGTGAAAGGACACAGGCAAATAGAAAATGTGATTAAGGACTGACTGAAGAATTTGGTGACATATGTCAGGCATCTCAGTAAAATGAAAATCTTTCCTTTTCAAGTTTCCTTACTGATGCATGCAACAGCCCAGGTGGTATGTCAGAGCTGAAAAAGCATTTTGCAATGCACATTTCATTTCCCCTCCACTTGCTTGGTGTTGCAAGACTGGCAAAATTCAAATATTTTTAGGGACACCAATTAAGCAGTGAGCCACCTGAGAACTTGAAGTACAATTGAGACTCCTGGCAATATCTCAGAAGATGCTGGGGTTGCAATTGCTGGAAATTCCCCTGCCAAAGAGGTTTCGCTGGTGCTCTCTCAGTATTCTCTTCCCCACTAAGTAAAATTTTCTCTGCCCAGGTCTTTTGTTTGTTGAATTCAGTAGACCTATGAGATCACCCAGCATTCTGTGTGTGTGTCCTCACATTGAGAAGTCTATCAACTTCACAACGCCTGGACCAATATGAACCAAATTGGATACAGTTGTAGGGACACTTCAACGGTGTAGTTTGTGATGGTGTCTTCCACCCCAATCCAAGATGGCAGACGTGTAAACCTTTGAGGCACAAGTGGACTAACTTGTGAACCGCTTAACCAATTTTAACCAAATTTGCTACAGCTGCAGGGACAAATGGGGATGCCCAAATGGTGTAGTGAGTGATGATGTCATCCATCCCAGTTCAAGAAGGCAGCCACGTGAGTGTTTGAGGCACAAGCGGGCTAATTTGTGGACTGTCTAACCGATTTGAACCAAACTGAGTACAGTTGCAGTGAGTGACACACAGGGACACCTCAATGGCATAGTTTGTGGTGATGTCATCCACACCAATTCAAGATGGCAGATGTGTAAACTTTGGAGGCACAAGTGGGCTAATTTGTGAACCACTTAACCGATTTGAACCAAATTTGCTACAGCTGTATGGTCACATAGTGATGCCCAATGGTGTAGTTTGTGATGATGTCATCCACCCCGATCCAAGATGGTGGACGTGTGAACTTTTGAGATGCAAGTGTACTAACTTGAGGACTGTCTAACTGATTTGAACCAAATTTGATACAGTTGTAGTGAGTGACACATAGGGACACCTCAATGGTGTTATTTGTAATGATGTCATCCACCCCAATCCAAGATGGTGGATGCATGAATATTTGAGGTGAAAGAGATCTAACTTGTGGACCTCGATTTAAACCAAATTTAGTCCAGTTGTAGAGATAGTGAAAGGAAAGTAGGCTGATTAGTTCTTACTAGAACAACTTGTTTGATCTTATGATTGCTGATGTGTTTTGCTATTTATAGTTGAATGGGTTGCACCCAAAGAGTCCTTTCCATTGTTGTGGCAACTTCAGCTGAACAGTGGCTAATAAATATTTAGAAAGCAAATAAACTATCAGATCACATCTATCAGTTTCCTGTTCACAGAATGGAAACAGATTTGAGGGTAATGTTCTCAAACACAGTTCAAATGTGTTTGCAAATATGCTTGGAATTCACCTAATATCACTTTAGATAATATGGCTAATATGATCTGTGAGCTAATAAGGCTGGATGTGGTTTGATAAGAGGAAACAGAGCCACAAAGTCATGAACAAAATCATCATTAGGGAAATCAGGCCTCGTCTGCCATGTAGTAGAATGAGGTGATAATGTGCTGAGATGGTAGAATGGACTAAAACACTGAATGATGAGAATAATATTTTGGATTCTCTCCTATGTTAAAAGGAAATTGTTCAAATAGAAAAACACCACAGGTGACTCAGAAATAGGTTAGAATCTTTCTCCTGATGTGTGGTAGTTATTTACCAGAGCATTTTAAAGTGACATGTCTGAAATGGTACAGTCCTTTCTACCTCCTCAGAACTTTGCTGTGTGTAGATCAGGGTAGCACAATAAATAAAATTGCTTAATTCAAAATGTGAACCTAAATGGGTACTGTGCAAGATTTCCCTGGGCTGAAATGGGGCTTGATCCAAGAGTGAAGTTATGCTGAACCTAGGCTTCTGCTTCTTCTCCACTGAACTGATGATTGGCAGTATAATAGGTTTCTAGACTAATTATATTTGCTATGTAAACTGCTTTGAACTTTTTGTTGTTGAAAAGCTATGTGTAAAAGTTGGCTGACTGCCAGACTAAATGACTCATGAGTAGTCACAATTAACTTGTCCCATTAAAGACTATAGTGGCTGACATCCTGACTAATGAAGTGCTTGCATGATGTGAAAAGTTGTGCAAGCACAAGAATACAGTGTCATTGTGCTAAAAATTAGTGCAACTGTTGCACAAGTGCAAGCATGCATGCTTAACGTTGCACAACACTAATTTAGAATCAATCTTCAGGTTTAGTGCAGCAATTTTATGCTAGTGCAACATTCTTCTGAAAGCACTTCAGAATATCACCCAACAACAATAACAGCCTGTTGAACTGAATCCTTTTGCACATAGTTATCTATTGACTGGGTTTGCCCCAAGTTATATATTTTTTCATGGCTTTCACACATGATGAGCCTAGATCATCGGAGGCAAAGGGTTCCAGACATCATAAACCATGAAACTCTGAACTGCAGGACATTTCTTCATATGTTTCCAATTAAAGTGGTACTTACAGTTATAAAAAATAAGCACAGATCATAACCTGGAAAAAAAGAGCTATAACTCTACTACCATATCAATTAACCCTGGTTTATTTTCAATTATCTAGTTTCATGCTTTAATTCAGGCATGTAGGATGTTGCTGCCAGTGTGGCTGCAACCTCAAAAGCACATGGCCCCATTTGTCAGTGGTTTCAGCCAGCACTGGGTTCCCAGCCTGGCTGGGAATGTATCTCTCTGCCTTCTGAGGCAGGGAAAGGCACTCCCAGCCAGGCTGGAAACCCAGCACTGGCTGAAGAGCCTTGCAAATGGGGCCATGTGGCTCTGTTTCCACATATGGCCATGAGGTCAGTTGTCAGACGCAGGGGGCAGATGGGGCGGCTCCACAGAGAGTGGCGACTGGGTTCTTTGGACCCATCCGTGCAATGGTGCCTCTTGCTCTGCTTTACTTCTTGCTTTTATTGTGGCTTAGTTCACAGAGTAAGAATGACTTCAGTTCAACAAGCATGGTCAGCCAAGACAAAACTCTTATTTCTCTGCATTTCTGCCTTAGCATTTGTCTGATAATCTACTGAAGACAAAGTCAGAGAGCTGAAAAATTCATTATAAGCATAATATTTGCAAAATTCCCTAAGTACTCCGGTGTATTACCAAAATAGTGAACAGGAGATCCGTTTGCTTTAGATCAGCATTTATTGAAAATCTTATACCTGGACATATCTCAAACTCCTCTCATGTATAGGCTACCAAAGCCTCTACGAGGCTTTTTAGTCACTGAAGTCATGTCCATAAATGGATGTAATGAATTTTCATTCCTGTATGGCTAGGTTGGAAGATTTTTTATTTTCTATCATGATACATATATTTTATTATGCTTGGTATTTGTCCTGGCAATCCTTTTCTCCTTTATTCCACTCTGAATGTCATATGTGGTGATCCCTCCCTGCTCTTTCTTAAAAGATACCTTAAGTTGAAAAAAAAAGATAAGTAAAAAATATTACTTAATGTTTGCTGAGACTTTTGAATGGAATATTTGTCAGAAGAAAACCAATCTGAGAATTTTGAGAGTGATTGCTCAACTAAGCACTTATTTTTCATGTATAATACTTTCTTTACACCATGTGTGGATTATTCTACAATTGGCAGTGTAATCCTGCCTTGTGGGGTTTCTTTTCCTCTAACTTTCCATATAAATGGACATAATTATAACAATTAAATGATAAATTTGCACTTTAAAGTTTGCACTGTTTAAAGTGCACTTTAAACAGAATTTGAAAAATAAATGGAGTTACAGACACTTGTGCAGACTCATGTGCCCCAAACTGAGGTTTTTTGTTATTGTTGCTCATTTGTTTGAGAGTTCTTTCTTGGCTGTGACATTGAGGTTCTTCTCACAATTAGTGAGAAAAGCCTGGGGAGGGTTAGTGGGGAGAGTGGGCTTAGCCCGCTCTCCCCGCACATGAGCAGCAGTCTGCTCCGGGTGGCCATTACGGAGCCGGCAGGGACTGGGAGGATCGGGGGCCATGCGGCCCTTGGAAGCTCCAGCATGCCCTGCGCGAGCGCCACAGTAACTCACGATCAGAAAGCCCGGGTTAGTGGAGCACTTGCTCTGCTAACCTGGGCTTAGGGCAGGGGTACTTAAGCGGGTGACCCTCTTAAGAACTACCAGGCTCACAGCCAAGCCCGGTGGTTCTCACGATGGAAAATCGGGCTAGCTGAGGCTAGCCCGATTTTCTACCATTGTGTGAATAGCCTCATTGAGATATAGTCTGTTGTTGCTGGCCCCTCTTCTTGAAGTCTGAAAGTAGTAAATATAGGCTTAGCAAACAACCAGCCCACAGGAGTTCTCTAGGCAGGGACCTTCTTCTTTAGTCTCTGGATCTTCTTAGGATATCATCATACCCCACAGTTATTATTTACATATAATTATTAAATGTATAACTTTACTTAAACTGCAACAAAGAACATACTCCTCATACCTGAAAGTAATGAACATAGGCTTAGCAAACCACCAGCCTACAGGAGCTCTCTAGGCAAGGATCTTCTTCTACAGGCCTCTGGAACTGCTGAGGATTGTGCTTTTTTTCACCATATATGGTAGTCCCTATTCAACTTGCATCCCTCTGCTGGACAAGCGTATATCACCTATGTTTTAACCCTTAAAGAGTAGGGGTTACACATGCAGTGCAATTATATTCTACAAACCGAACATCATTTTCTATGGTTTCTCTTATTATTATTATGGGTTTTTGTTACAAAATTTTGCTCTGAGCAACACTGATGCTGTAGATACTGCATAAGGAACTTGACGGGAGCATTTCTACTCTATTTTGTAGAAAATTGGCAGCTATTATTATTGGAAGTGTTAAACTAGTTGTTTTGGCAGGTAGTTTCTAAAGTTCTCTTTCATATATGTGAAATAAATGTTTAATGTCAAGTGCTCTCACTGCAGACTTATATATCTCCAGATTCTCAAACTGGATAAGCTCAGTTCTCATAATCATTCTGCCAACCCTGAGAACTGAGTAAGGGGAAGTTTAGCTTAACATGCACCTTTGCATGGTTTCTTCCTTTTATTTGCTCAACTACATTCAGCTTCTGAATGTAGCCTCAACAACATTCCTTTCTACAAATACCAAATACCATAAGGTCAGCTGACATTTTGACAGAATTCAGCAAAAGCTTTAATCTATTAATAATGTATGTGAACACTTAACTTTAGCAACATGAAAGCCGTTGATTACTCCGAATTGCAGGTGCTCCTCTTCAATGATTGCAGTAATTAGCATGATTAGAAACTGAAGTTACATAATGAGTATATTAATATATGCTGTCTGTGTCACATGCAGAAACCTAGGCTTTCTGATAAGGCAGCCCCTGCCACAGGACAATATTTGCCTTAGAAGATTTAATTAGCAACAGTCAGTTAAATTAGTAGTCAGAAAACAACACATTATAACTTAGTGAGAGTGCTTTGTTTTGCATTGGTTAGGACACCATGTGGCATTCAGTGGACACAGATGGGTTCAAAATAATGTACTATAAGGGTGTGATTGTTGGCATTTTCACAATATGACACATTTTCTAAAGAAATTTCTTGCTAAATATATGGAAAGTATCACAACTGGGCAAGAGGGTACTGGGACTATGGGGGCTGGAGCTCTCCCACACGGCAGACAGGTTCCCTGGTAGATTTATGACTTTTGTATCCTAATAGTTCCTAAGTCATAGGCCTGAACTGTTTAATCCTTATACAATAGGCAGGATTAGAGAGAAAAACAAATAAACTCACTACAGTCTCTATGGAAGGCCTCCCTAGGGAATGGCATTGAGTGGTGAAGAATGAGGGCAAACAGGCCATAGAACCTACAGCTGCCACATTGGATGCAGCTATGGATTAATGGATACAGACAGTGGGCATTTTCAGGCTACAACCTGGCAAATTGATCTATATGCAGTTTCTATCACTTCTTACTGTAAATTAGGACTTCAAGACCAATTCCTATTTTGAACCAGAACAGAGAACCAGCAAGGAAAAATTCCCAGTGGAGCATGGGACTACTACAGGAACTCAGATCAGTGAATGTTTTATTCAGTGAGTTGTCTCTTTTTAAGCCAGCATCAAAGATTAGTCTGCTTCCTTTCCAATTTATTTATTTATTTATTTATTTGTTCGCTCGATTTTTAGACCGCCCTTACAAAATAGCTCAGGGTGGTTCACAAACATCAAAGACCCTTTAAAACAATTTAAGAGCACTGGAAGGCCAGGCCGAACAGGTAGGTCTTTAGGGCTCTCCTAAATTCCAATAAAGAATTCAAATTACGGATGTCTGCAGGGAACACATTCCACAGTCCAGGAGTGGCTATGGAGAAGGCCCGCCTCTGGGTCACCACCAGATGAGCTGGTGGCAACTGGAGCCGGAACTCCTCAGATGATCTTAGCGTGCGGTGGGGAGCAGACCAAAGAAGGTGCTCTCTAAGGTAACCTGGACCTAAGCCGTTCAGGGCTTTAAAGGTAATAACCAGCACTTTCTATTTTGCCTGGAAACATATCAGCAGCCAGTGCAGCTGTTTCAAAACAGGCATAATATGGTCTCTCCTGGTTGCCCCGGAGACCAGCCTTGCTGCCGCATTTTGATCAGAAGTTTCCAAACTATGTACAAAGGCAGCCCCACGTAGAGTGCATTACAGTAGCTAAGCCTGGAGGTTACCAACTGGTGCACCACTGTTCTGAGGTCATCCTCCTCTAGGAATGGGTGCAGCTGTTGAATCAGCCTAAGCTGATAAAAAGCACTCCTGGCCACAGCCTCCACCTGAGATACCAGAGTGAGGTCTGGATCCAGAAGTACCCCCAAGCTGCGTACCTGCTCCTTCCGGGGGAGTGTAACCCCATCCAGCACAGGGAGATCTAACTCATCCCTCAGATTCTGAGCCCCTACAATGAGCACTTTCATCTTGCTTGGATTCAGCTTCAATTTGTTATCCCTCATCCAGCCCATTAGTGCCTGTAGACAGGTATTTAGGGAATGAATGCCATTTCCTGATGAAGCAGATGAAAGAGAGAAGTAGATTTGGGTGTCATCAGCATACTGATAACACCCAGCACCACATCTCCTGATGACCTCACCCAGCAGTTTCATGTAGATATTGAAAAGCATTGGTGACAGAATGGAGCTCTCATTGAGAAGAGCAGCTGTCACCAAGATCCACCATCTGGGATCTGCCCGAGAGATAGGAGCGGAACCACTGCAGAGCAGTGATCTAATGTCAACATAATCTGTAGTAGCTGATAATACTGCATATCATATAATGCTATCTTATATTATCAATATATTATCCAAGACTGTACAAATAAAATGAATATTTATATACCCTTTTTAAACAAAAGTTCCCAAAGTGGTTGGAGGGATTCTGTGCTATCCAACTGGCAAATGGATAGGGCCAGTTGCTCTCCCCCTGCTAAATGAAGAGAATCACCACTTTTAAAATGTCTCTTTGATCAGTTATCAGGGGACTATAATTATCTGATAGCAGGAGCATAGCTGTAATTGAACAGGGTGTGTGAGAGAAAGGTCCCTGGGCCCCTAGGGGGGAGGGGGTCCATCAGCTGAATTCACAGCTTGCTCATTGCTGTGCCACTCCCACATCTCTAAAGAAGAAAGTCGGTGGACAGGGACACATCTTCATTTTTTGTCCCAGGCTGCACATATTTTCTGATACTGAAACTATTTATGGCTTCTACAGCCACATATGCATATATGGCAGCACTGCGCATCCAGTGGACCTGCAGTTCCACTCCCCCCCATCCCCCTGCTCTCCTGTCCTCAATCAGATGAAATGGAAAGCAGACTCTCTGCAGTCAGGAAGACTGCAGAGAGGAAGGGGAACTAACTGTGCGGACTTCCTTCTTGCTTGAAGGACAGTCTGCTCAGCCAATCATGGCTGGAGAGAGGGAGGACCTTCAATCAATCCGGTTTGATTGAATGCAGCTTCCAGTGCTGCTTTCGGACGTAATGCTCCTGGACTGGAACCCTGGTTACGAGCAGCAAAACTCACTACAAACCAAAGGTTCACATTGGAGTGTGCGGAGTGCAGCCTTGGGTCTCTCGACAAACAGGACTGGAGTTGCACACATTCAGGCATAATGGTAGTGAAACTGTGGCCCTGCAACTGTGGTTCTGCATTGTGTGTGGATACAGCCTACATCTGTGTATGAGAATTCATGATAAATATAAACATATCGGTTATCCAGCAGTGATCTGAGTTGGTTGAATGTCAGAAAACAATACTAGTTGCTTTGAAAATGACGAGGTGGCTACTTTAATATCATCTCTCCTTCATATTGAAACACTCATGCCTGACTAAGGCATAATATAATAGTTTACATGACCACATAGTATAAATGTGTTTATAAAATAAGATAATATTTAAATACATCAAATTATATAGTAATGGCATTAACATTTGACCTTGACTCATGGTTCTCCACCCCACCCCACAACAGAATGGAAGTTCTGGCTGTTACATTATAGAGTCAGGCTAATAATTTTGAACAGGAAGATCTACTAAGATCTACTACCTGATGCAGGCAGGTACACCACTAGTAGCTGCACATCCAGTGACTTACCCTCCACACACCCCATGCCCAAGCTGAGCATAGTCTGCCAGTAATGGCAGACTGGCATTTAAGCACACCAGGGGCTCATTAAATCTTCTTTTTAATAGTTTACTAGGGTTAAATAGTCCCTTAACTTTTCAGATTTGTTTGTGTGCTGCAAAGTGGAATCTCCCATTCTCAGATGCTTTGGTGGTGGGTGAAGGCAAAGATAGGTGGAATGTTCTTTTATTGTGTAAGGGCAGGAGACACATTTCATTGCCCAGGCAATGCAGGGATGCTTTTTTCCTTCCTCCTGCACTACATCACTGCAGTCCCACATGGGAATATTTGTGGATAGTTCTCCATTGTGGGTTCTTTGGCAAGCTGCCAAGAGCCTTCATTGCGCAAACCTCGTTGGTTGCATTGGTTGCAGCCGGTACCACAAATGTAAAAAGAAATTAAGGGAGGCTATACTCCATCAGGTTATTCACACAATCAAAAACTGTGCTCTACCCAGGTTTGGGAGCTGTGTATGCTTCCAATTTTTGGCTGTCCTGAAGCAAGGTAGGAGGAAAACCTGGGTAGAAGTGACTGTGTGGAAGCAAAGTAGGAGAAAAAGCTACCCAGGATTTCCTCCAACCTTGCTTCCATACAATCACTTCTACCCAGGGTTTCCTCCTGCCTTGCTTTCACATAACCAGGTAGGATACTGTTTATGATTGTGTGAATGACCTCCATATGTTTGTGTGCTGTATGTGCAGGTCGCTGAGCAGACCGTAAATGAGTTGATAATTTGCAAGAACTAACAGAATGGAATTATAATGAAATATGATCTGCATTTATGGATTATGTAATGAGCTAAGCAGAAACCAAGATCTAAGCAGGAACCAAGATTATGTAATGAACTAAGCAGAAACCAAAACCTCCTGCTCTGGCAGGAGGACGTTAGGCTAATGCAGTTCTGCCTGCAGTTCCTTGCTCTGGATGTCAGCCATTAATTTTGTATTTTGTAAGATTTAAAGAAGATTTTGTTGTGATATTAGTGTTGTGTAACATTGCTAATCACTTTGTGGAATTAAATAAATATTCAGTCAATCAGTCATCTTTATTACAGTCAAAGACCATTGCAGGATATAGTACAAATACAATGAAATAGAAATAATTAAGAAATAAAAATCATTTAAAATACATATTTTATATGGCATATAAAATGTTTATTTGTAAAAGACTCCTGTTTTCATTCCCAGAAGCTCACAGGGCTTCATGCCCATCCAGAGTTACTCTCAGAATGCTGGAATTAGTTCAATTAGAATCTCACCCTAGGCTGACAGCACAAATAACTGCTCTGTCAAGAAAGCAGGATCATCTGAAGACTTGTGTTACAATGTTTCCCTAGCCATGATTTCCCTTGTCACTCTAATGAAATCGCTCATTTTAATTTCTGCAAGCCAAAATTATTTATGGTTGAAAATGTCTATGGGTATTGTATTTCTCAAAACAAAATACAAACTCAAGTTTGCCTATGAAGGTGAAGAATCTAATTCATTTCCATTTAGCCTATAAACTCAATGATTTTCTTAGAGGAAATTTTTCCCCTGTAAGGTGATATCATAGCTGGATCCTTGAACGGGATTATATCAGAGATGTCTCTGATGAGGACATCTAGTGCTATTAATCATAAGGTTCTCTCTTCATATTTAAGCTCACATCCCTGTTTCAGATTTGTGGAGAGCTAATAAATGCAATATATATTTCAAAAATGTGTCTCTTTGTCAGCACAGATGTTTCTAATCTGTAGATTTATTTTTCTTTGTGGCCAGTGCTACACTCTAAAATAATTGAAAGCAGCATGGCTACATATGTAAAATAGGAAGAGCAGCAGGATTTTTTTTTGACAGACCTACAATAGTTACATACTAACAATCCAAGATGATTACTTGATTATATTAATTACACTTATCATGAGACTGCTTTCCAAAGCTTTTATAGTGGCTTACATATGAGTCCCTAAGCAATTTCTCACCATGGGCATTTGCAGGGTTGGACCTGTTGTTTATTTTTACCATTAAAAAAGAGACAATAGAGTAATGGGATAATAATTTGGCTTCTTTATCTATCTTTTTGCCTTGCACAGCCCACAAAGCTGAGAATGTTTCTTAATTTGAGGAGATCTTGGCTTTTCAGGAAATTTCAGTAACTGGGCAGAGACATGGCACTGTACTAAATCATTTGTGAAAGGAATGGTTGCAATGTAAAATGAGTGAAAAGAAAAACTGTACAGTTTGTTAGGGCCCACGTAGATGCCAAGTTTGTGGAAGAAGGACTACCACTATAGGTAGTCCTTCATGTAAATCAATTCATGTAATTGCAATTCATGATTCATGTAAATGCAATTCATGATTCATGTAAATCAATTTTTCCCTAGAAATGTAATTACATATGAAGAAAACACTGGGATGTTATTCCCACGATCAGTAGAAAGCGGGCTAAGGGAGCCTAGCCCACTTTCTACTGATCATGGGAACCACTGGACTTGCAGGCGAGCCCGATGGTTCCAAGGCAGCTAACCTGCCTAATTCCTCCTCCCCTTAAATGAGGTTAACTGAGTGAGTGCTCCATTAACCTCATTTTTGTCATGGCAACACACGAGTAGACCCCTGACTGGGAGGCCTCGGTGGTCTCTCAAGAATGCCCCCCACACTCACACTCCTAGGACTTCTGGGGGTTGTGCGAACCCCGCAGCCCCCACCAGATCCATGATGGAGCCAGTAGTCATGTGGGCGGCCAATTTGGCCTCCCAGGGCTGCAGTCATGATCGTCTGCAGGGGGAGCTGGCTAAGCCCACTCTCCCTGTAGACCCGCAAGAAGCTCTTCTCACTGATCATGAGCAGTGAGAAGAGCTTCTGGATTTGTAACCCCGTGTTTTCCTCATAAGACAGCCATAGAGAAGAATAAGCAGGTGGGTATGAATGTGTAACCCTTTGCTTGCCCAATGATTCTCCTATCCAAATGCCACTCTACCTGCATTTTCAATCCAAACTGTAAGGAGGTCTGTCTGGTGGGAAAGCCTCAGACAGAAGGCAGCATTTCAGGGAGAACTGGTGGGTGCAGAATGGTTAAGCAGCATGAAGTGTGCCCTACCTGGCAATCCTATTATCCTGGCAAATGCAGATCTCAGAACACACATTTGCCAAGATAGCATGTAGTTCCACCCTAAATTTCCCAGTGGTTTAACTGTTTCTATGAAATATTTGACTTGGGTTTTTTATAGGATAAAATGATGTTATGTAACGTAATGTCTAAATAATGTTATGCTAAGTAGACTGTAGAGCTAAGCCACAGATCATTTGGCAGCACTCCCCCCCCCCGCCATACTGGCTTCTTAAACTGGCCTTCTCTGCTGTTCACAACATGATGTCTCAGAACACCATTAGTCTTGTAAATGATGGCCATATTTCCAACTGTAACAACATGTAACTTTCCAGAATCTCTATAGCACAATTTGGAGAGATTCCTTTTTGGTTTCTGTTTTTAAAAATGGTTCTACTTGATGAAACGGAGAAAAAGAACATTCCTGAGCCCTTTCTCACAATCAGAGAAAGGGCCCCAAAGGGGCAAGGGGAGGAAGCCTTGAAACACCTTCCCCGCAGACTATCCACTCTCTCTTGTGATCCCTGGGCAGATCGTTGTCCCTAGGCAGATTGCTCGCCCAGTGACCAGCTCCTGCTGGCAGCAGGAGGTTTCTGAGGCCAGGAGGCCCATGGAACTTCCATATACTTATTGTGCACGGTCGTCACTTGGGAAGCGATATTGATCTACCTGTTCTAGATGGGGTCACACTTCCTCAGAAGGAACAGGTACGCAGTCTGGGAGTGCTTCTGGATCCACACCTCTCCCGGTGTGCTTCTGGATCCACACCCAAGCCTTTTAGTTTTTTAGCTTTTTAACTTTTTTTGATTTTTTATTATTTGTTTTAAATTGTTTTTAGTATTTGTTTGTTGTGAACCACCCTGAGACCTTGCGTTAGGGCGTTATAAAAATGTGCTCAATAAATAAATAATAAATAAATAATGCACTGAGTGAGTGCACGGTGCATTATGGGGAGCCTCCCAATGCTGGCCAGTAGGCTACTCATGTGTAGGTGCCATGTGGAGCCATACAGCACTGACACATGATTTGTTAGCCTGGGTTTCAGGCACGCATGTGCTCTAATCCCTGGCTAATAACAGGGGCAACTAACGGGGTTTGCAGCTGTGCTGCTGCTGGGAGCCATGAGGCTCCCGGTGGTTCACACACAGAGGCAAAACTGTGTTGATGTTCAGCAAAAGAGGGATGCCACCTGACCCTCCTCCCTCTCCTGGGGAGGACTTGTGGTGTTGGTCAATGAGATGAATCCTTTGATAAGGAGCCAATGCCACAGTGTGCCAGTGAGCTAAGAGGGTTCCACATACCCCTTATGAAGCTTCAAAGTATACACAGGAGTCCATGTACTTCTGGTTAAAAATATCTGCCTTAGCACAGGAATGAAATCAGCTTTATAAAGTGGAACCCTGTGGAATCTAGACATAGGCCACATTCTCATGTAATGTGGAACTAGACAGAGGTTGCCAAATCTGCACGTCCAAATGCAGAAGACTCTGGTTTCATGAGGCAACCAGCCCAAGGTTTTCTTCTTGGAACCCTAATCTGAATCTTTGTGCTGTAGTGAGTTTCGTCGCCCCAACCCAAAGTTAAATGCAGTCTGCAATATGTCCGAATTCAGAGCCACAGGCTGTGTTCCCTGTGACTGGAGCGGAGGGAGGAAGCTCCTCTGTCTCTCAGGCTGTGATTGGCTGTGTGGGCTGTCCTTCATGCAAGAAAGAAGCCTGCAAAGCTAGTTCCCCTCCTCTCTGCAGTCTCGCTGACTGCAAGCTCTCTATTTTCCATTACATCCAAAGTCAGACTGGAGGGCAGGGTGGCGGTGGGTGGGGAGCAGAACAGTGGGTCCATTGGACCCACAGTTCCATGTTCCATGTGAATGCAGTCATTGTGACATTGTACCTGAATCTCCTGCTTAAAATTTGGGGGCGGGGGGGGGAGTTCGATTTCAAGAAAACTGTAGAAACCTCTTTTTCATGCATTGAACAATCTAATGGTGGCATGCTGAGTGTATAGTAATATTAATGTGGGTTTTACAATGTTATAATGCTGTGTTCTATTTTTCCCCATGCAACTCTCCAAGAAGACCTCACATTACTATTTTCAGTGTTGTACAAAACTGGGAAAACCAGCATTCCAGAAATGCTATTTGTGTCTGGCAAGCCTTTTGTTAAATGTGAATTTGTGTTTATTTTTGAATTCCAAAAATTGTTGCCAAGCACTACACACTGTTATTTCCACCAGCTGTTATTTTAATCACTACAATAATTTTCTAAATTTAATTTGACAGTCCTTGCTAATTTACGAGAATGGTTTTTACTCCAGATATGCGTTATACTCTGATTTTTGTAAGATGCAAATTGTATTATATCATCTTTCTTGAATTAGCAGCTTATTGTTTGGTTGCTTTTGCAATGATTTTCACGTTAGATGACAAATGATGTTGAAGATATAATATATGCTCCCCCCACCCCATTATGCTACTTCCACTTCCATTGCTCCTTTCCTACATTCCTTTATTTATGATTACCAGGACACCCACTTGGGTGTCCTATAGATCATGTGTTGCTTTATTTTTGTCTCAATACTTCTCTGTCCTGATGTGAGACTGGAAGAAAGGATGTGGATATGGATAGGCCATAGCTCAGCCGTAAAACACATATTTGTCATGCATAAGGTCCCAGATGGTATAAAAGGATCTTAAGTAACAAGGATGGGAAAGACCGCATTCTGAGACCACAGAGATCCATTGCAAGTCAGAACAGATAATGCAAGGCTAGACAAATGCAACTGTATATCTTAGTATAAGGTAAGTTCATATGATGTGGCAAGACCAAGGGAGTTTTTATCTTCAACTATCCATTGCAGAAGCAGTATTTAAGATTTTGGAATCTGCTGCAGATCCACCATTGGGAGATTATGTTCAGTGAACACAGGTTGACCAATGGAGTCAGGGCTGGGGGAGCTTTCCTCCTGCCTGCCTGCCTGTCTGCCTCTGTCACTTCCCTGCCTGCCTCACTCCCCATTGCCCCATTAGCAAAGAGTCAGTGTGTGGACTAATAACATCCTCACCCATGATGTCATTAGTCCATGTGCCGACTCTTTGTCAGCGGGGAAGGAGGCAGGAGGGCAGCTGTGTGGCTGCGGAGTGAGGGAAGTTGATGGGCATGTGGAAACTAGCTGTGGCGCCAGCAGAAACCAAAATCTTGCTGCAGGTCATTGCCCACATCACTACGCTACTGTTGGAACCCACATGTGGCCCCTGAGCAGTGTCAACTATAGGTTTTATGGAACAAGTGTAAGACCTAGTAAGGGTCATTTTTGTATTAGATAAGTCAGGCATATTATATTTGATAAATGCTTGACATGAGTCCATTTGTTTGACACAAGTTCAGGCCTTGACATGAACTCATGGGCGAAAGCTGATCATATAGGTGAATTCCCAAATCTCCCACACTATGTCCAAATTAGATATCCTTTTCCTGGTTGAATACACACACTCCCGCCTTGGGTGAGTCCCAATCTCCCTCACTACGTTCAAATTAGATATCCTTTTCCTGGTTGAATACACAAACTCCTCATCTCACTAGTGAGTAATTTTCCGCTCACTGTTCAAGATAGCCCCCACCTCTCCTTTTGTTTAATTTTAGAGAATCAACCTATCAACTCGGGCAAACTTCCTCATTTTCACTGAAAAGCAGAGTCTAAAAGTGAGAGTATGCTGACCACAGAGTTCCACTTGAAGGGTCGCTTGCCCATGTTTATGCCCCTTTCGCTTGCGTCTGTCATATTTTCTGGCCAATGACATTAAATGTCAAAGGTACAGCAAACTAAATTATAGGTCAATTGGTCAAGACTCCTTTTTGGCCAATTATTATCAGGGAAATATGGAAAAATTGATATGTGGGTAGATCTGTAGAAAGGTACAAAAAGCCCCCATACTGGAACTCAGAGATCTTGGGCTCGGAGCTCGGATCGAAGAGCGGAGACACATCACACAGGAGGAGGAGGAGAGGAAGAAGGAGGAAACACAAGGGTTTTTGGTGAGACCCAGGGGAATTGAGAAACCACAAGAAGCTTTGATAATCTTTTAAAGCTGTTAGCTAAAACTGCCTGATTGCTTTTGCGGGAGAAAGAAGTATTTTTGCTGTATGCTGTATGCTGAGATTTACCTGAATCGGGTGAAAAATAAAGCCTTTTGATTAATTTTTACCCCTTCATTCTCCTTGTGTTTTTGTGGATCTTGAGAGTCTTGACAGCCAAGACCATCGAAAAGAACCCACGCTGCTTGTTAATGTGAGGATTCTGGGATCCCCATCTATTCCTCAACTGCAAAGGAATCTTGGGCATCTCGAATCTCTTACACAAGAATAAAACTGCTCCCCGTGGACCTGATTCCACCTATAGGAGCCCTAAGAGAGCTAGTCTATCACCACTACAAGAAGACCATGGATACAGAGGTAGGCTCAGGGATCAGCAGTTGGCCCTTCTAAAGACCCTGGGCACTCCAATGTTGCACAGCAATGTTGATTCTCATGCCTTCCAGACCACTTCTTGCTTAATAAGATGATAGTAGCAGCTGCAGAAAACTAAATTACTAATTATCCTTTTTCAGATTAGGAATCCATTTATTTTTAATTTATTTTAAATCAATTTTATTGTAAATCTTGTTAATGTGCAACCCTAACCCTAACCCCTGCTATCTATCACTTCAAAAGTCATTGAAGTGATGGATAGCTTCTGCCTTTTAGGATTGACCATCAATAGTAAAGTATCCAGCAGTCAAGAAATATGCCGCTGACTAGCACTTGGTAAGGTTGCAATAAAGGCTTTGGGAAGGATATTTAGATGCTGTGATGTGCCTATACCTACAAAGATTAGAATCGTTCAGACCATGGTTTTTCCCATGACACACTATGGATGCGAAAGCTGGACTTTGAGGAAGCAAAATAGAAAAAGTATTGACACTTTTGAACTTTGGTGCTGTAGAAGACGTTTGAGGATACCATGGACAGCCTGGAAAACAAATGGATCATAGAACAAATCAATCTAGAATTTTCACTCGAGGCACAAATGACCAGGCTCAAACTATCATTCTTTGGACACAATATGCAAAGACCCAGCTCCTTTGAGAAGTCCATAATGCTGGGAAAATGCTGAAGGAAAGAGAAGAAGAGGATGACCAGCAGCAAGGTGGATGGACTCGATAACAACAGCAATGAATGCACCACTGAGAGATCTTAAAGGCCAAGTTGAAGACAGATCATCCCGGAAAGGATCAATGTATGCGGTCACTAGGAGTCGACACCAACTTGATGGCACCTAATCAATCAAGTGTATAAAGGATTGCAGACTAAATCTTCATATTTCTAAGCTGGGTTCTTTTTTCTAGGCACAGATCTACCACAGAGCTGAAAGAACCACAGGATGGCTATTTATACTTCCATTCCAGTGACATCCTATGTAAAAAGTATCCCACTGTAAATATCTGCTGATTCTAATATATGTTAAGCTTCTGCTAGAATGATAACAAATAAGATATCAAGGTTCTAGACACTTGATTATTAATTTAAATGCTGTGTTTGAATCTTAGTTTGTCTTTGCAGCCTGAACATTTGCAAAGCTTTCTTGGATGTGTGTACAAATGTCTTATAATGTAAATTAGTTCTATTCCCACTTTACTGTTGGGATATTGAAAGTGCGAGGTAATAATTGTTCAAAAGCCACCCCGTTCCAGAAATCTCATAGCTGAGCTGACATTTGAACCCAGTTTCACATCCAAGACAACTTTCCACGGCCACGGTCTCACAGAGGGCACTTGTGCATGTGCAGCCGCCGCTAAAATGGCGGCTGCTCGCTCTTACAGAGGCCCGAAAGGGCCAAAAATGCTTCAGTTACTCGGCCTCAGCGGCTGTGGCGGTGACGAGGAAGGCTGGCAGGGGGAGAGGGAACCCACGTGGAACCCCCAACCCCGGTGGCTTCAGCAAGCCCCCTGAAGGGGCTACAGGTACTTCTCCTTGACTTTAAAATCTTTTTTAAAAAATCACGGTCCGGTTCCGGTCCGACAGAACTGGGGGGGTGGTTCGGTTCGACCACGAACCCACGAACCCCCGGTCCGAACTGCTGGACCAGTCCGCACATTCCTATAGAACTCATGGCAGCATATGTGGGTTTCCCTTCCAAATGCCAACCAGACTCAGACTCAGCGTTTTGCTTCAGACTAGCTTGAGCAAAATGCTGATATCACATGCCCTTAGACCACAACATGGAACCATGGTGCTGTGTCTCTTTCTTGTATGTTTAATAATGTCAGAAGTCCCAGGCTAGATGAGGGAATCCTATACTTTGGCTGCTTCTCACCCAAGAATCAACCCTTGCAAAAACTGAGGCAACACAGGTGTGGGTAGCTGTAGAGTAGGCTTCTCCTGCATTCATTGGTGCTTCTATGAAGGCAACATAAGAAGAGGATCCAGCAGGATTGTACTGAAGTACTAGAAAGAGAAACAGAAAGAACTAAGGTATATATCATTAGCTTCCACTCATAGGGCACTACAACCCCCACCCACTCTTTTGGCCATGTGACCCGTTTTTAAATCCGAATTAATTCTGATTCAGATTAATTTGGATCCAAATCGAAATTGGGATGTTTTGGAAGGCTTATTTTCAGACAGAATCTGAACTGGAGGTGTTTCAGATTTGGTCCGAATCGAAACACAGAAAATACAAAATGCACAACCCTAAATTTAACCTTAAGAAAACCTGCTAGGAGATGCATCTTCTAAATGTCTATGGTTATTCCATTCATTTCAACAAGCACTATTGAATGCATTGCCTATTGCTCATTCTATGCAAATGAGTTTAGTCTGTTGAATTTCCTCATGTTAACAATCTTGCTTGCTAGCATTACAATTAAGTACCTATTCTATTGATTCCTCAAATGAGAATGTATATGTTGATATTTATGAATGTATATTTTGATAGTGAGGAGAGCTGGTCTATAGTAAGGAGAGCTGGTCTTGTAGTAGTAGCAAACATGACTTGTCGCCCTAGCTAAGCAGGGTCCACCTTGGTTGCATTTGAATGGGGGACTTGATGTGTGAGCACTGTAAGATATTCCCCTCGGGATGGAGCCACTCTGGGAAGAGCAGAAGGTTTCAAGTTCCCTCCCTGGCATCTCTAAAATAGGGCTGAGAGAGATTCCTGCCTGCATCCTTGGAGAAGCTGCTGCCTGTCTGCGTAGACAAAACTGAGCTAGATAGACCAATGGTCTGACTCAGTATATGGCAGCTTCCTATGTTCCTATCATTGCCGATTTCTTTGTGTAATACTGAGAAAAGCTTGAATGCAGTCAGCTAGAATTGTTTTTAAAAATGCAGAGACAACCTTTACTCTGAAGTGTAATTTTCTCTTGAATTGAGGTTCTTGAGACAAACTTAAATCTTTCAACCCCTTTACCTGTCAGTAAAAAGTAGAAGCAAATAAAGAATGATAAATCCTTGTCTGAAGATATAGAATAAAATGAAACCACTGAGGCATTAAAGGTGTATTACCAAATATGAACTTGGGTCCCTCAACCTCCATCTGTTCTCTTTTTTCCAGCCCTTTCTCGTGTGATGAGTGTGGCTCATCATCATTCATTCTGACAGCATCTTTGCCAAATGTTTTGTAAATGGACACTATTAAACACTTTGTCTGCACACACGCAAAATGCATTCCTAGGTTTTTCTTAACAATTTTTTTTTTCAGACAGGTAAAGCACATGTCTGGGTGTCCAAATGCATTTTTGCAAAGCTAATGACAGAAGTGGATGATCAGGGTGACATTAGTCAAGTGCACTGAATTTATAAATGCATGTATAGGATTTAAAAGCAATAGCATAACAAAACTCTTCAAGGAAAAATGCACAGTGTGGCATAGGAGAGTCAGGGTGGGGTGAGGTGTCGGGCTACAAATAGGCAGACCTGGGCTGAAATGCCACCTCAGCCATGAAACTCACTGAGTATCCTTTGGCCAGTCACTCAGCCTAACCTACCTCACAGAGTTGTTCTGAAGACAGAGGGGTATTAAGAGAAAGGGCATTAATAAGAAAATAAATTAATAATAAATAAATACATAAATAAATAAATGGGGGGGGGAGAGAAACATCAGGAATAATACCCTGAGCTCGTCAGATGATGAATGGGGTATATAGGAATATAGAACACCCTCCATGTGATAGTAAGCTGCCTTCTGCGGAGTTAGATCATTGGTCTATCTAGCTCAATATTGTCTACACAGACTGGCAGTGGCTTCTCCAAGGTTATGGGCAGGAGTCTCTCTCAGCCCTATCTTGGAGATGCCTGGGAGGGAACTTGGAACCTTCTGCATGCAAGCATTGCTGGGAGGGAAGGTCAGCTGAGAGTACATGATGGGCTCAAGGCTTCCCACCCAGTGAGTTGTGTGGAAATTGGACCCCCGGGTTCCCTGATATAAATGTAATAAATAAATAATGATTGCAAAGAGGCATTTTGGATGATACCTTACTGGCCCACATACTTAGAAAGGGGATGCACAGAAAGTGTGTCTGTAGAATATCTTCTGCAGCTGTCCCAGGGCCCTCACGTCACATCCCTTTATCACGTGTGTGTGGGGGGGGGGGGGGTAGGTGTTAATCCAAATGGTTCAAACTAGTATTTGGAGCATGTGTATTGCTTTTGTTCAGAACACCCTCCATGTGATGAACTATATGCGAGGAGAGCGGCAGAGCATTGATAGAAGACCTCGTGGCAAGTGCATCCTCTTTCTCATTCCATGAACCAGTAAGGTATTGTCCAAACCAGTCCAATGACCTTTTTCATTTTATTCCTTATGTAGCTGTTCTTAGGGAGATGTAAACCTAATTAGGAGTTCCAGATACTTTATTCTTGTGAGGGGAAATATTTTCCCTAGGCCTGGCCCCTGCCCATTTATAATTTTTCCTGGTCAATTTACTTTAAAATATGCCTTCAAAACAAAAGGCATGCCAAATATTCCCTGGCATATAATTTAAGAACAACTTGGATGCAAATGACAATAATAATAATAATAATAATAATAATAATAATAATAATAATAATAATATCCCAGTCAGAAATCGAATCACTGCTAAACACTGTCCGTATATTCAGTAGCGATATAGCAATGGAGTTTGGACTAGACAAGTGTGCTGCATTAATAATGAAAAGAGGAAAAATAAGAAAAACAGAAGGAATAGAACTGCCCAATGGAAGCAACATCAAGAACCTGGAAGAGAAAGAACCTTACAAATACTTGGGCATTCTCCAGGCTGATAACATTGCACACACTGAAGTTAAAAGAAAAATTGGAAGTGAATACATCAGGAGAGTTAGAAAAATCCTCAAGTCTAAACTCAATGGTGGGAACACCATACAAGCCATAAACACCTGGGCTATACCTGTTATCAGATACACTGCAGGAATAATAGACTGGGCCCAGGCAGAGCTAGAGATGCTAGATCGTAAGACCAGGAAAATCATGACCATCAATCATGCTTTGCGCCCCCGCAGTGATGTCGATAGGCTATACCTCCCTCACAGCTCAGGTAGAAGAGGAATGCTGCAAGTCCATCAAACAGTAGAGGAGGAGAAAAGAGGCCTTGAAGAATATATCAAGGACAGTGAAGAAGATGCACTTCAAATGGTCAATAATGAGAAACTATTCAACACCAATGAAACAAAGCAGGCCTACAAGAAAGAACAAGTCGAGAACCAAGCAGAAAGATGGAAAAATAAGCCCCTGCATGGTCAATATTTGCACAATATAAGTGGAAAATCAGACATCACCAGACCTGGCAATGGCTTAAGAATGGCAACTTGAAGAAAGAAACAGAGGGTTTAATACTGGCTGCACAAGAACAGGCACTAAGAACAAATGCAATAAGAGCCAAAGTCGAAAAATCAACAACAAACAGCAAGTGCCGCCTTTGTAAAGAAGCAGATGAAACCGTGGACCACCTAATCAGCTGTTGTAAAAAGATCGCACAGACTGACTACAAACAAAGGCATGACAAGGTAGCAGGGATGATACACTGGAACATCTGCAAAAAATACAAGCTACCTGTAGCCAAACATTGGTGGAACCATAAAATTGAAAAAGTTGTCGAAAATGAAGATGCAAAAATATTATGGGACTTCCGACTACAAATAGATAAACATCTGCCACATAATACACCAGATATCACTGTAGTGGAGAAGAAAGAAAAACAAGTTAAAATAATTGACATAGCAATACCAGGGGATAGCAGAATAGAAGAAAAAGAAATAGAAAAAATCACCAAATACAAAGATCTACAAATTGAAATTGAAAGGCTGTGGCAGAAAAAGACCAAAATAATCCCAGTGGTAATTGGCGCCCTGGGTGCAGTTCCAAAAGACCTTGAAGAGCACCTCAACACCATAGGGGCCACAGAAATCACCATCAGCCAATTACAAAAAGCAGCTTTACTGAGAACAGCTTATATTCTGCGACGATATCTATAACAACAGCAACAACATTGACCATAAAATTCTGGTATCCCAGGTCCTTGGGAAGGACTCGATGTCTGGATAAAACAAACCAGTCAATAACACCTGTCTGACTGTGTAAACAAGAAATAATAATAAAAATAAATAAATACATAAAATAAAAAATGCATTTACTAGTTAAATTATGAAACTGTAATGAATGCACATACAACTATAATGAAGAGGGTGTGAATAAATGGGAGATAAACATACATTACAATTATAATTAGAATAAAATTATAGTCATTATTGACAATTATAAGCACTTGGATAATGATTTGATGACCCTTATTTCATTTTAAAGTGTGCTTTTAAGATAGGCTGTTGTGACTGGGTGTAGATCACGGACAGGAAGAAAGACTAACCGCTTTCTCTGCTTTATGTCTCCTGCCTTATCCTTTTTCTTTCCTTGTCTGTCTTTTCTTCCTTTTCCTTCTCTTTTCCTCTTTCTTTTCTTTTGTTACCTGTTCATGTGCTTTGTTGATTTGCTATATTTCCCTCATGGCACGTATAGAATCAACAAATACTAAATAGCTACAAAAATAAATACAAACTAAGATAATTTAGGTTAGAGAACATGTGTATTTAGAACACGATCAGCATAAAGCACCAGAATCCTGAGCTGTGATAGTCAGAACCTTATACCCTGTGAACCACCATGGTAGCCTGCCTAAAACCTAGCCTAAATTTCGCTTCCAGGACTATAGAGCTACATTTCAAAACATCACTGGTTAGGGATGTGCGAACCGGTTCGGATCCGAACCGGTTCGGGTCCGAACTGGTTCCGGTTCGGAGGTTCAGATCGAACCGAACCACCCCCGGTTCGGTTCGAATCCGAACCGAACTGGGGGTGGTTCGTTTCGAACCGGTTCGGACAGGTTCGGATCGGTTTGGAAAGCGGAAAATTGGTCAGATGGTAGCTGGCTCCCAGGGGTACCTGTCACCCAAACCCCAAAGCAATCGGACACTCGTATGATATTTTATGAATTTTTGAAAAATATTTTTATTTTTTTCTCATAGGATATAATGGGACCCGAACCAGGCCATTATTTCTTATTGTGGAACACTCATGGGTGCCAACAACCATGCAAACCCTGAAGCAATCAGACACCCCTATGATTTTTTATGAATATTTGAAATATTTTTAATTATTTTTCTCATTGAGTATAATGGGACCCGAACCAGTCCATATACCCTGTTGTGGAGGACTTAGGAGCACAAAAGCAGGGTGGGTGGTAGACAGGCATGGGTGCCTACCACCCAAAAAAATCTCAAGGCAATTGGACACTCCTCTGATTATTGGTGAATTGTTAAGTATTTTTGAATTCCTCATAGAGAATAATTAGGATTGCAGCAAATGTATAGCTTCACGTCGGGGGGAAAGGGGTGTCGTAGAGTGCAGTGTGGTGGGTGGTAGTTCCTAGGGTGGGCAAGGAATCTATCAGAATTATTTGAAAGGAATTGGGCAAAGAGGTGATTTTTAAGTGATTTTTGAAGTTTACGTGTCTTTAAGGTTTTTCCTCATAATAAGTTATAATGGAGCTTTCAGCAGCCCTATAAGTGCACATGGGGGTGCTGGGGTGGCCCAGAGCAAGTGGTGGTGTAGTGCACATAGGGTGCCAACCACCCCCATGGGTTTCTAACCCATGGGGTACAGAGATCTCTGGTAGGGGCACCCCCATGGGTACAGGGTTCTCTTGTTTCTGAGTTATTGATTAGGGGTGTGCAATTCAGGACTTCGGGTGATTCGGCACGGACCCGAACCGAATCACCCCTGTTCTGTTTTGTGCCCGAATCTGGGTCACCCGAATCACCCTTGATTCGGTTCGGATTCGGATTTAATCCGAATCCGAATCGATTCAGGGGGGTAAAAAGGGGCCCAGGGGCAAAATTTTGGGGTGGGGTGGTAGTGCCCAATGGGTAGAGTTTATCACCCCAATTTCAGGGGGATTGGGCAAAATCCTGATTTTTGGCGAATTTTTAAAGTTTTAGTGACTTTGGGGCAGTTCGGGGGAATAGCATGGGATCTGGGCAAAAGGAGTGGGGTGGAGTGGTAGTGCCTAATGGGTGCAGGCTACCACCCCAATTTCAGGGGGATTGGGCAAAGGGCTGATTTTTGGTAAATTTCTGAAAATTTCATGTCTTTGGGGCAGATTGGGGTATATTGGGGCGGAAAGTGGGGCCTGGGGCAGAATAGTGGGGTGGGGTGGTAGTGGCTAATGGGTGGAGGCTACCAACCCAATTTCAGGGGGTTTGGACAAAGGGCTGATTTTTTGAGAATTTTTGAAGTTTTAGTGACTTTGGGGCAGTTTGGGGGCAGAAAGTGGATCTGCCCCAAAATAGTGGGGTGGGGTGGTAGTACCTCATGGGTGGAGGCTACCACCCCCATTTCAGGGGGATTGGGCAGAGGGCTGATATTTTGAGAATTGATTACTTCCTCATATTATTCATAGTAAAGGAAAGTGTGAAAAAGTGAAAGTGGGGTCATGAGAGTTGTTTAATTGAAAAAAATCTCATTTGCTATGATAGAATGAGAATTCACACCTCAGAAAAAACTTCTGAGGTGTGAATTCTCATTCTATCATAGCAAATGAGATATTTTTCAATTAAACAACTCTCATGACCCCACTTTCACTTTTTCACACTTACTATGAATATGAGGAAGTAATCACTTTAGCACACTTCACCTTATGAAGACAAACCTCATACAAATAAATTCACCATAATTCACCCCTCTGCCCAATCACTCTTAAATTGGGGATGGGTGGTAGCCTCCACCCATTAGGCACTATCTACCAGCCCACCCCACTCCTTTGGGGCAGATCCACTTTCTGCCCCCAATCTGCCCCAAAGACACCCAAACTTCAAAAATTCTCAAAAAATCAGCCCTCTGCCCAATCCCCCTGAAATGGGGGTGGTAGCCTCCACCCATGAGGCACTACCACCCCACCCCACTATTTTGGGGCAGATCCACTTTCTGCCCCCAAACTGCCGCAAAGTCACTAAAACTTCAAAAATTCTCAAAAAATCAGCCCTTTGTCCAAACCCCCTGAAATTGGGTTGGTAGCCTCCACCCATTAGCCCCTACCACCCCACCCCACTATTCTGCCCCAGGCCCCACTTTCTGCCCCAATATGCCCCAATCTGCCCCAAAGACATGAAAATTTCAGAAATTTACCAAAAATCAGCCCTTTGCCCAATCCCCCTGAAATTGGGGTGGTAGCCTGCACCCATTAGGCACTACCACCCCACCCCACTCCTTTTGCCCAGATCCCATGATATGCCCCCGAACTGCCCCAAAGTCACTAAAACTTTAAAAATTCACCAAAAATCAACCGTGAACCGAATCACCCGAATTTTTCGTGCCCGAAATTCGGGTGATTTGGCTCGTGCCCGAAAAATATCGGGGGACATCGGGGGTGATTCGGTTCGGCCCCGAATCACCCAAAATTGTTTGTTTCAGGCACAGATCGTTCTGTGCCCGAAATTTTTTGCACATCCCTAGTATTGAGTGTGGATTCTATGATAGCAAATGAGATTTTCAATGAGACACCATCAATCCACTCTAATATGCTATCATAGAATCCACACTCCGCCTCCTGCTTCTTCTCTGTGTGTGTGCTTAGTGTGCTGCTCCACTGCTGGCAGGCAGCAGCAGCAGTGGCCTTTTTGTTAGATCAGAGAGTTGGTGTGTTGTCTCTCTGAGTGTCATCTTGCTTGGGTAGGTGGTAGGTACTAGGTGTTAAGTGTTAGGGCGCCCAGAGAGAGGGGCAAAAAGGCTGGGGTGGCAATTGATGGGTGCCCCTAGCATTGTTGGTGGATTTCTTGAAAAGAAGAGAAAAAATCCCATTGGCTAGATTGGGGTTTGGGGGGGGGCAGCCCCGGACCCGCCTCTGTGGGGTGGCAGCACCCCCAAAGTGGGTCTGGGGCCATGGCAAAAATGGCCTCAGTCCCTCCCGGCAATCCCCGGAGAGATAGGAGTTATGGTTTTTTTATTAGGATTTCCTAAGGCATTAAATGAATAACTGTCTCTCTATGTGGCTTTTTATCACCTTTCACCCAGTGACACACATTCTATTCTTTCCAATTAGATATTATTTAATGCCTTAGAAAATCTTAATTAAAAAAACCATCACTCCTATCTCTCCGGGGATTGCTGGGAAGGACTGAGGCCATTTTTGCCATGGCCCCGGACCCACTTTTGTGGTGATGCTGCCCCACAGAGCCGGGTCTGGGGCAGCCCCAAACCCCCATTCTAGTCAATGGGAATTTTTTTTTCAAAAATTCACCAATAATACTAGGAGCAACCAATTGCCTTGGGATTGTTGGGGTGGAGGACACCCATTGGTGGCTACCACCCACCCCAGCTTTTTGCCCCTAAGTGCTCCACATAGGGAGTTATGGGCAAAAATAGAAATTTTTTTAAAAAATTGTAAAAAATCAGAGGAAGGTCCAATCGACTTGAAATTTGGGTGGCAGGTAGAACACAAGGTCCCCTTTCAAACCAGCTATTTTTTGAGATCCGAACCAGTTCGGTTCAGATCCGAACCGGTTCGGATCCAAACCGAACCGGGGGGTGGTTCGGCAAAACCAAAACCGAACCACCCTGGTCCGGTTCGGACCCGGTTCGGATCCGAACCGAACCGGGAGAACCGGTTTTATGCACATCCCTATCACTGGTGGCACTTACACCACAGCTTCTGATCATTCCCTATAATTTCTGGACAACTATGTCCACAGCCTTCACACCAGGTAGGTAAGTCTATGTATTCAACAGGCCTACCACAAACCCATGTAGTCTTAAGTCCTAATCAAATCATGCACTATTAAAAGCCACCCCCACCCACCCACCCCCACACATTTTGAGCATCTCAGAGGAGACTTTTGTTGTAAGCCTAGTATACAGGAAACCCCTCGTGGTTCACCTTTTCCCTTGCTGTTGCCCAGAATCTCCAATTGTGGCATATCCCATTTGGAAATATTGGGATGACTGAAATGTGCTTCTAAGTGGGGTGGTTTGGACGATATAGTCCTCAGCACATGTGATTAGGAAGGGGATGTGCAGAAAGCTCATCCACTTTCTAATCATTCATTGAGATATACTTCGCCATAATCCTCATGTGTTCCACACCAGATATGTTGGATGAATGGCCCCCCAGTATGATAAAAGGACATGTCAAGGACATGTTAGCAGACTACCCCTGCTAACTTGGCAAAGAGGCATCTTTTAACGTGGTGATTCTCTTTATTTAGCAGGGGGAGAGTAACTGGCCCTGTCCACCCCTAGCACAGTACCTCCAGTGACTATTGCTGGTGTCTATCTTATGTTTATTTTTAGATTGTGAGCCCTTCGGGGACAGGGTTCCATCTTATTTGTTTGTTATTTCTCCATGTAAACCTCCCTTAGCCATTTTTTGGAAGGGAAATGAATGAATGAATGTGGAGAATGTTCTGACAGGCACACTCTTGATGGGTCCCTAGTGTGCCAGGGGCTGTGTTGTCCAGATTGGCCCAATGTGAAGTAAATTGCAACTCCCTGCTTGTGGATGGCAAGCCTAGTTATGGCTTCTCAGTTATGGCACACTCATGCCTGGATTTTTTGGTTAAACAGTTACTGAATTTCTGCAATGAAAAGCTTGTCTGACTGGCATCCAATTCCCCACAAACCAGGAAGATGCTTTCCCTAGTCCCAGACATATTGAGGCTGGTTGTAAATTGAGGCTATTGGGAATTGAACTGTATACACAGTCCGAAGTTATTTCTTCACATTTCCAGGACTGATACATGGCACTGAAATGAGCTTGAGGGCTTGGATGTATTGGGCCCTAGCTCAAATTAAATCCTGACATTTGCCATGTGGCTGAAATAATCAATTCCTTCCATTTTAGGGAAGTAAGTGGCTTTGTTTTTGAGAGGCTGTGTGTGTGTGTGTGTGTGTGTGTGTGTGTGTGTGTGTGTGTGCGCGTGTGTGTGTGTGTTTTAAAGAGGGAGTGCTATTGCAAAAAAATCTACATGCAACCAGAAGCCAGTGTACTTTAGTATTCTAGAAGCTTTGATGAATAATATGTTCTGGGTTTTGGCAATGGTTATGTAATGGTATCCACTAAAAATGCATACATTTAAGAGTGTATGCCATATGTGGCTTAATTTCTGAATATGAAATAGGACTCAAACATGTATGAAAGTCATGCTAATTTGTTTTCACAGCATTCACTCTATCTGTGGAGATGTAGATTAGAAGTAATACTTTTCAGTGTGGAGATTATGATACTACTTTCTTGAAGTATATGCTGAAGTTTAAAAATGGAAGTCATCAATAACTCAGACCATTTTCTGTGTTCAAGGAGGGGTTTTTGTTGGAGATGAACTTCCAGTGCATCGACCTTTTGCACCAACTGTCCTAATGACCACTAGGGGTATTGGGAGTAGAGACAGTAAGTCAGGGTCTCCCTATCTGTCCCTACTCTATGACCCCTGAACTGACTCTGCAGCACTTCCTATGCTGAGTCACAATCCTTCCTTTCCTCCTAGAGAGCAGATGGAAACTTCTCTCTCTCTCTCCTTACCTTACCTATCCATTATGTAGTCCTTTAGATTAGATATAGGTCTTTCCTATCTAAGTGTATTTAACCAATAAATATTTAGTGTTTAGTCATACAAGGATCTCCATGTGTTTTCTCTAAATAGCTGCAATATCCAAACCATCCTCTGCTACCTACTCTGTAACTGGAGTGTGTGCTCATTCCTTAGTGCTCTGCTGTTTTACCTATTGTGGGTAAAAATCAACAACCTCTAACAGTTTTCCCCATCCATGCCCTGGAGTGATGCAGTCCAGAGAATTTGATTTTACTGGCCAACATCCAGACTAGCATTCAATGGGGGAAGCAGAAAATTTGACGGTCTCACCTTCCCTTGTGCCACCCTCAGGGACATATATTTAACATGCACAATGGGCTTCATATTCAGAGACTTCGAAAATCAGTACCTTTGCGACTCACACCACAGCATAGCAGTAGTTTAAGAGGCATACCTGCTGTCAAAAACCATGTGCTTTTGTTTACAAACAGAAGCAAGTGGATTTGGGGTGACATCACTGAACCAAATGGGTGCTGATGGCACTGGGATCTGTCAGAAAAGTGCTAATGTCACCAGAAAGGGTGAGAGGAGGCCCTGCATCACAGGATATGGTCAGAGGAAGTCACTACATCACTGGAAAGGGTCAGAACTAGGGGTATGCTCTCAACCCGCAAGTTCTGCTCAAACCCTCCAAACCCATCCCAGAATATGCTTGGACATGCCCTGAAGATAGACATGAGACCCCTTTATGATCATGCCCATTATCCTGGTCCAATAGCAACAGGTTTCAGAGCTTGGAAAGGTGGAGGCATGAGAAGGGAATGGCGGCCATTTTGTGTACCTTTATTGACCTAAGTTGGTTCAAGCGATCCCTCTATGAACACGTCCCATTATCCCGGACCAATAGGAACAGGTTTCAGAGCCCAGAAAGGCTCGATGGCACATCAAATGGACAGCCAATGTTACTTACCCTTGCCTTAGGGAATGGGGCCAAAGTTCAGTGTTAGAGCATCTGCTTCCTTGCAGAAGTTCCCAGGCTCAATCCCTGACAGTATCTCCAGGTACTACTTGGAAAGTCTCTTTCCTGAAGCATTGTAGAGCTGCTGCCAATCATTGTAGACAATACTGAGCTGGTCTAACTTGGTATCAGACAGCTTCCTATGTTCTTATGGTTCTTAACCTTGTGTTCCCAGATGTTCCCAACTCTCATCATCCTCAGCCACAACAGGTTGAGAACCCTGCTCTAACCACTACATCACACTGGTGCTCTTCTTCCAGTCAGCATACCCAAATATTCACTTACCTCAGTATTGCCGCCAACAATTCTAGATGAAATTGCTCCAGCTCAAGAAAAAAAGGCTCTAGGCAGCTATATTTCATTTGCCACTGTGTTCAGGTCGTAGACCAAAACAGAAAAGATGCATTAATGTTACCGTAGGCAGAATCCTTCATCTTTGGGCAATCCCCATTAGGGAGGTGCACAAAACTGGTTTGCCCGATTCAGTTCAAATTTGAACCAGGTTCGAACCAGGAGGAGGTGGTTTGGTTTTGGTTTTGCTCGAACCTCCCCCTGGTTCAGTTTGAATTCAAACAAGTTCTAACTGGTTCAGACATCCATAAATGGGTAGGGTGGTAGTTGGCACCCATGGGTACCTGCCACCCCAAACCCCAAAGCAATCGGACACTCGTACAGTTTTTTGTGAATTTTTGAAATTTATTTCTCTCTCTCTCATAGGGTATAATGGGATTCGAACCATCCCATTATTCCCTATTGTGGAGCACCCATGGGTACCAACAATGATGCAAACCCTGAAGCAATCGGACACCCTGATGATTTTTTAATGAATATTTGAAATATTTTTAGATATTTTTCTCATAGGGTTCGTTAGTTATAAGTTTATTCGGTCATTGACCAGCAAACTTTCTCATAGGGTATAATGGGACCCTAACCAGACAATGTCCCCTACTTTGAAGCACCTAGGGTCACAAAAGTGGGGTGGGTGGTAGGCACCCAGGGGTGCCTACCACCCACAAAACCCCAAGGAAATCGGACACTCCTCTGATTATTGGTGAATTTTAAAATTATTTTGGAATTCCTCATAGAGAATAATGAGGATTGCAGCAAATGTATAGCTTGATGTCAGGGAGAAAGGGGTGTCCTAGAGTGGAGTATGGTGGATGGTAGTTCCCAAGGTGGGCAAGGAAGCTATCAGAATTATTTGAAATAAATTGGGGGAAAGGCTGATTTTTAAGAGATTTTTGAAGTTTATGCGACTTTAAGGTTTTTCTTCATAAAGGAGCGTGGAGGTTTCAGCAAATGTACAGCTTCACGTCAGGGGGAAAGGGGTGTCCAAGAGCAGAGTGTGGTGGGTGGTAGTGCCCAAGGGGGGCCAGGAGGCTATCAGAATTATTTGAAAGGAATTGGGCAAAGGGCCAATTTTTAAGTGATTTTTGAAGTTTGTGTGTCTTTAAGGTTAGCAATGAGAGTGAATTCATGGTTTGTCATTAAAAAGCTTATATGCTGCCAAAGAATCTACACTCAGAACACTTCAGAAACGATAAAACCCAGTACCCCATGGGTTAGCAACCCATGGAGCTGGTTGGCACCCTCGCTCTGGGCCACCCCAGCACCCCCCAAGTGCAGTTATGGGGCTGCTGAAACCTCCATTCTTCCCTATGGAGAAAAACCTTAAAGCCACTTGTGGGGTGCTGGGGTGGCCCAGAGTGAGTGGTGGTCTAGTGCAAAGAGTGCCAACCACCCTATGGGTTGCTAACCCATGTGGTACTGGGTTTTGTTGTTTCTGAAGTGTTCTGAGTGTAGATTCTTTGGTAGCATATAAGATTTTCAATGACAAACTATGAATCCACTCTCATCTGCTAACGTTAAAGACACACAAACTTCAAAAATCACTTAAAAATCAGCTCTTTGCTCAATTCCTTTCAAATAATTCTGATAGTTTCCTTGCCCCCTTGGGCACTACCACGAACCACACTCTGCTCTAGACCACCCGTTTGCCCCCGACGTGAAGCTATACATTTGCTGCAATCCTAATTATTCCCTATGAGGAATTCAAAAATACTTTAAAAATTCACCAATAATCAGAGGAGTGTCAATTGCCTTGGGGTTTTGTGTGTGGTAGGCACCCCTGTCTGTCTACGATCCACCCCACTTTTGTGCCCCTAGGTGCTCCAAATATTCATAAACAATCATAGGAGTGTCCGATTGCTTCAGGGTTTGGGTGGTTGTTGGCACCCATGGGTGCTCCACAATAAGGAATAATGGGATGGTTCGAGTCCCATTATACCCTATGAGAAAAAAATAAAAATAATTTCCAAAAATTCATTAAAAATCGTAAAAGTGTCCGATTGCTTTGGGGTTTGGGTGGTAGGTAGCCATGGGTGCCAGCTACTACCCCACCCACTTTTGGAGGTACAAACCAGTTCAAACCAGTTCTAACTGGTTTGAACCAGTTTGAATTGAACCACCCCCTGGTTCGGTTCGAATTTGAACCTGCAGCTTGAACCTGATGGCTAGTTCAGTTCGAATTCGAACCTTCGAACCACCCCAATTTGAATTTGAACCGGTTCAAATTCGAACCGGTTCGCCCATCCCTAATCCCCATTCCACACCAGGACATGGTCTAGGGGTGTGTCCGAACCGGTCTGGAAGCCATTGTAAAGGCCTCCGGACTTTCCAGACCGGTTCGGATCTGGCTGGTCCGGGTCCGGGTGGGGGGGTTCCTTTAAGGGCGGGGAGGATTTACTTACCCCCCCGCCACTTGCCCCCGTCCAGCGCGCGTATTTAATGTAATAATTGGGGCAGCAGGATACTTCCCTGCTGCCCCTTGTCCCTCTGCAATGCCGCCAGCTTTGACTCACAGTTTTGAAAATAAATTACTGCTGCCCAGTGCCAATAATGAAGTTGAAGAAGAAGCCGGCCTCCACCTCGGCGCCTCTCCGCCCGGCGGCTCCCCCAGGAGCCGCCGCCGCCTCCCAGCAGCCACTGAGAGCGGCTCTGCCATGGAGGACGCGCCGCGGCAACCCTCACTTCCGGCTACCATGCGACTTTCCCCCACATACAGAGTGGCTGCATTCTGCCACTCTGTATGCGGGGGAAGTCGCATGGAAGCCGGAAGTGATGCAACCATCACTTCCGGCTTCCATGCGACTTCCCCCGCATACAGAGTGGCAGAATGCAGCCACTCTGTATGTGGGGGAAAGTCGCATGGTAGCCGGAAGTGAGGGTTGCCGCGGCGCCGCGGCACGTCCTCCATGGCAGAGCCGCTCTCAGTGGCTGCTGGGAGGCGGCGGCGGCTCCTGGGGGAGCCGCCGGGTGGAGAGGCGCCGAAGTGGAGGCCGGCTTCTTCTTCAACTTCATTATTGGCACTGGGCAGCAGTAATTTATTTTCAAAACTGTGAGTCAAAGCTGGCGGCATTGCAGAGGGACAAGGGGCAGCAGGGAAGTATCCTGCTGCCCCAATTATTACATTAAATACGCGCGCTGGACGGGGGCAAGTGGCGGGGGGGTAAGTAAACCCTCCCCGCCCTTAAAGGAACCCACCCCACAGTGCCGGACCGCAGCTCTGCGGTTCCGTGCACACCCCTAACATGGTCTGAAGGTGCTTGAGGCAGCAATTTTGCTGAAGCTAAGCAGGTCTGAGTCTGGTCAATCTTGGATAGGGGACTGTCAGAGAATTCTAAAGCTGCCTAGGAAAGTCAAGATACAAGATGTAAAAAACAAATAATGGCTTATATGTAGTGCAATGTGTGAGCAGAAAGAGATTTCACTGGCCAGTTTCCCTACATCAGAAGCCGGCATTCCAGGCTACTGTCATACAACTTCCTGCTGGAAAACAATTTCCTCTGTCTGTTGATGCTGCAGGAAATGTTTGCAACTTCAGGATTTTGTGCTGTTATGTGGCCTTCTAGCAGATGTGCAATTTTGTTAGCACAGTGCTGGTTCAGTTGTTGGCTGTTGATAATATAAGTGGCCTGTACTGCTTAGTGGAGTCATCTGGTAGGCACAGAGACCATCTTCTTTTGCACAGTAGCAAAAACTGCCACACACTGACTGCTTCTACTTATAATCAGATTGGATGGCTTTAAGCAGGGTTTATTTTATTTTATTTATTTAACATATTTTTATATCACTCAAAACACAAGTTCTCTGAGATATTTACAAGAGAATAAAAACAACCAATAAAAAGATTAAAACATTTCAACAATTAAAATTTAAAAGTTAAAACACAATTAAAACAGTATCCAGTTAAAAGCCTGGGTGAACAAATGTGTCTTGACTGCCCTTTTAAAAGTTGTAAGAGATGGGGAAGCTCATATTTCAG
Source organism: Hemicordylus capensis (assembly GCF_027244095.1). Taxonomy (NCBI): domain Eukaryota; kingdom Metazoa; phylum Chordata; class Lepidosauria; order Squamata; family Cordylidae; genus Hemicordylus; species Hemicordylus capensis. Next base: position 316,463,298 of record NC_069659.1, on the reverse strand, counting down.
CAGGAAGTGTGTTCCAAAGCCTCAGGGCAGCAATGGAGAAGGCCCGTCCCTGAGTAGCGACCAGATGAGCCGGTGGCAACTGCAGACGAACCTCTCCAAATGATCTCAATGGGCGGTGTGGTTCATAGCAAAGAAGACATTATCTTAAATACCCAGGGCCCAAGCCGTTTAGGGCTTTATAGGTTAAAACCAAAACCTTGTACTTTGCCTGGAAACTTATCGGCAGCCAGTGTAGATCTTTTAAGATAGGAGTGATATGGTCTCTCCGAGATGACCGAGAGACCAACCTGGCTGCTGCATTCTGGACTAACTGCAGTTTCCAGATTACGTACAAAGGCAGCACCACATAGAGCACATTGCAGTAGTCAAGTCTGGAGGTGACCAGTAGATGTACTGTGATAGCAAGCATGACTTGTCCCCATAGCTAAGCAGGGTCTGCCCTGGTTGCATATGAATGGGAGACTTGATGTCTGAGCACTGCAAGATATTCCCCTCAGGGGATGAAGCCTCTCTGGGAAGAGCAGAAGGTTTCAAGTTCCCTCCCTGGCTTCTCCAAGATAGGGCTGAGAGAGATTCCTGCCTGCAACCTTGGAGAAGCCGCTGCCAGTCTGTGAAGACAATACTGAGCTAGATAGACCAATGGTCTGACTCAGTATATGGCAGTTTCCTATGTTTCCTAAATGGAAGCAGCTGGCGTATCAGCCAAAGCTGATAAAAGGCACCTCTGGCTACTACATCAACCTGGGAAACCAGGGAGAGTTTTGTGTCCAGAAGCACCCCCAGACTGTGTACTTGTTTCTTCTGGGGAAGTGTGACCCTATCCAGAACAGGCAGATCAAAATCATCTCTCGAGTTCTGACTCCGCACAATAAATACCTCCGTCTTATCTGGATTCAATCTCAGCTTGTTACCTCTCATCCAGCCCATCACTGCCTCCAGGCAGTCATTTAGGGAGGTTATGCCTTCTCCTGATAAATGTTGACATGGAGAAATAGATTTGGGTGTCACCAGCATATTGATAACACTCTGCACCAAATCTCCTGATCTCTCCCAGCGGTTTCATGTAGCTGTTAAACTACATCGGAGACAATACGGAGCCCTGAGGGACACCATACCGAGGTTCAGTTTTTGAAGTACAACAGTTCCTGAGAGACACCATCTGGAATCTGCCCAAGAGGTAAGAGTGGAACCACTGCAAAGCAGTGCCTCCCACCCCCAACCCCCTCAGACACATCAGAAGGATACTATGATCAATAGTATCGAAAGCCACCAAGAGATCCAAAAGGACCAACAGAGTCACACTTCCTCTGTCAATTCCCAATTGGAGATCATCTATAAGGCCAACCAAGGCAGTCGCCACCCCATAGCCCACCTGAAAGCCTTTCTGAAATGGGTCTACATAATCAGTTTTATCCAAGACTGCCTGGAATTGGGAGGCCACCACCCTCTCAATTACCTTGCCCAGCCACAGAAGGTTGGTGACAGGCCTATAGTTGCTCAGCTCTGAGGAATCCAGGGCAGACTTCTTCAGAAGTAATCTAAATATTGCCTCCTTAAGACAAGGAGGCATCCTGCCCTCTCTCAGAGAAGCATTTATTATCTCTACCAGGCCTTCTACAACAACCTCCCTGCCAGGTAGTTTTAGCCATGTCGGGCAAGCATCAAGAGAACAGGTGGTAGGCCACATCACTCCAAGCAGCTTTTCCATATCCTCACAAGTCACAAATTGAAATTGATCCAGCCTAACCACATAAGAGGGATCGCTGGACACCTCCAGTTCAGACACTGCAGTAATTGTGGGGTCTAAATCCAAGTTGGCCCGAATACAAGAGATTTTATTCACAAAGAAATCATTAAACACATCACAGCGGGTGATAGATGGTTCCAAATTCTGATTCAAGGGAGGAGGGGTACTCACTAGCCCTCTCACAACCCTGGACAACTCCACCGGATGTAAATATGCAGATGTAATACAGGCCGAAAAGAATAGCTTTCTTGCCGCCCATATTGCCAGAGCATAGATCTTCAAATGTGCTCTGTGTTGTAATCTGTCGGATTTGAGTCGAGTCTTCCTCCACTTGCGCTCCAGTCATCTACCTTTCAGCTTCAGCCCCCGTAGTTCTTCTGTATACCAAGGGGCCAATTTTGAAGTGAGTTGGAGAGGATGCTTAGGTGCGATCATGTCTACTGCTCTGGTGAGCTTGCTATTCCAGTTCTCCATGAGGGCATCACCAGGATCACTGGCACAGCCAACAATAAATTCCTCCAAAACTTCTTGGAACCCTATTGGATTCAATAACCACTTCAGGTGGACCATTCTAATGGGCCCCTCACCCCTGCAAAGATGGGGTGTAACGGTGAGTCTAACCTTAACCAGATGGTGGTCCATCCATGACAATGGGGACATCACAGGAGTCCCCAACCACAGAACACTACTTTGATCAGGGTGAAAGACCAAATCAAGCATGTAACCTGCAATGGGCGTCGGTCCCAAGACCCTTTGGGATATGCCCATAGTCATCATGGCTGCTACGAACTCCTTAGCTGCCCCAGACAAATTGGTCCCAAAGTTGACATTGAAGTCCCCCAGCACCACAAGCCTTGGAGACTCCAACACCAAACCTGAGACAAAGTCCGTCAGCTCTTTTAGGGACTCCATTGGGCAGTGAGGCAATCGGTACACCAAGAGAAGTCCCAGTCTATCCCTGGTCCCTAAACTTAGGTACACACATTCAATATGGTCAGACACTTCCACAGGGATCCTGGTCATGGAGATGTTATTCTTATAAACCACAGCCACTCCACCTCCACATCCTCACACCTGCTCCTCAACAGAGTACCCTGGAGGGAGAAGCTGGGACCAGACTGGGCCACCAGCCACCCCCAACCAAGTCTCTGTAAGACATACCAGGTCTGCCCCTTCATCCAGAATCAAATCATGGATGGTTTCCAACTTATTCTGGAAAGACCTGGCATTACAGAGGAGCAAGGTGAGAGTCTGTGGGAGGTTGGCACTGCTCCCCAAGGTCAAAAAGCTGGCAGGGCAGCAGGAAGGGGTAACAGCTAATAGATTTCTGACTTCCCTTCCTCTGTAACAATCTGCTGACCTGCCAACTTTACTTCCTCTACAAGTTCATGGAGGATACAGTAAGTCTATCAATGGCTATTAGTCCTAATGGTTATAAGCTACCTCCATGCTCAGAGAAAGGATGCCTCTGAATACCAGGCTTCCAGCGGCATCTGGTGGGCCACTGTGCTGGACTAGATAGGCCTTGGTCCTGGAATCCCAGGAGTGCAGTACAGTACCTTTGGTGACTGTACTTCCCAGTTGTGCATGTTAGCAAAGTTGTGCATTCTAGTAGAATTTCTTTCACATTCTACCTGCAAACTGAGCAAAGAGACACCTTTTAAAGTGCTGAATCTCTAATATTTAGAGGGAGAGAGCAACTGAACCTATCCATCCTCAGCACAGCATCCCTCCAGTGGCTGTTGCTGGTATCTGCCTTAAAGAAAAAGAAAAAAGATTGTGAACCCTTTGGGGACAGGGGACCATCTTATTTATGTATTGTTTATTCTTCTATGGAAACTGCTTTGAGAACGTTGGTTGAAGAGTGGTATATAAATATCCGTAGCAGTAGTACCTTGTCAGATCTGAGACTTCAGCTTATCCCAAGGTGATGATTCCACAGCACCACAGTGTTAGTTAAAAGCTGCAGTTTTTATGGTATGCCGATTACCTTTATTTCCTACCTTTCTATGCTGGTGTACTTCAGCCAGTGTATATGTATACCTGTATATGTATACCTATCATCTTATCAGTCTGCTTGAAACTTGCAAAGGCTCTTGCCCAAGCAAACATTTTAGTTCTTAAGGTTATCTTGTCATCTCCCTGTGCACTACATATGTGTGAAGAAGATGACACATGAATATGCAAATCCCAGGCATATGACATCAGCCCTTAATTTAATGAGTTGTCCCTCTCCTCAAAAGGTCATGTTCTAGAAACCATGAACACACTGTTGCCATTGTTTCTGGATAAAACAGGACTGCTTCAGGAACTATGTTATCACCATTGCCCAATCCATTAGAAAAGCAGTTTATGTCAATTGCATGTAATTAAGTATCAATTAGCAAGAGGTGAAATGCTGCACGCCACATTAAGAGCCTACATTAATTGGAAATTGCTCACATGAAAATAAGGAGCTTCTTATCCTCAGGTGAAAACAGTATTTGTGATTATTTTTTGGTAGTACTCCAGTTCTTCTCTGCTGTTGGACACCGTTTGGCACTGCAAATGCAAGTGGTGCTCTTTTGCAAACCAGAATTACGCTTTCTTTTCTGTTCTTTTTTGACATCTGCATGGTTGTGGAGATGTTTTTTCCAGATGGCACTTGGAATGTGAAATGTAGTTAGGAACTCATTCTAAAATTGGATGTTAAGTAGGCATTTGACAGAATCATTCCTTGTCCAATGAGTAGTGGCAGTTGGTACCTGCAAATGGGCATATTCTTTCATGAGGCAAGGTGAGGTGGTTGCCTCAGGCAGCAGATTATTGGGAGCACCAGCAGTGTCCTCAGAGCAGCTCTTTGGGATCGATTTGACCCTCGCAACCTTTGCAAGGAGAGCCTCTTCTCACAACCCATTGTAAAGTTTGCAAGAAGCATGTGGAGAGATGAGGAGGCTGTTGGCAACCTTTCCTCTTCCACCGTCCCCACTCCATGTCACGTTCAAAGCTTGCACAGCTTGCTTTTGAAAGGAGACCTGGTCCAGGCCTGGTCCAGACTCAGCCATGATACTTATTGAGCATCCTTGGGCTTGTCAGTGTTGCTGTGAGGCTAAAATGGAAGTGGTGCAAGTACACACACCACCCTAGGCATTTTGGAGGAAGGACAGGATAAAAAGTTAATATTAAAAAGATAAAATAAAATCCACATTTTATAGCAATATGAGAGTTCCATATCCCTTATGTAAGGGGTTCTCAAACTTGAGTCATAAGATGTCTTTAAGCCACAACTCCCATCATTTAAGAACCTAAGAACAGCCCTGCTGGATCAGCTGTAAAGCCCATCTAGTCCAGTATCCTGTTTCACACAGTATCAACCAGATGCCTCTGGGAAGCCCACAGGCAAGACCTGAAGACATGCCCTCTCCCTCGCTGTTACTCCCCTGCAACTGGTATTTAGAGTCATCTTGCCTCTGATGCTAGAGGTGGCCTATAGTAGCTCACCATCAATCCGGCCTGGTTCAGGTGGTCTGAGGTCAAACTGGACTGGCCCCCCAAAGTGTGTGTGTGTGTGCTGGTATGAGTTCTAACCAGACCACCACCAACACCCCGGTTAACTTAACCAGCTTATGGGCTGGCTCAAGTGGGGTGGGGTATACTTGTAAAGGGGAATCCAGCTAAGATTCCCCTTTGTAAGTACAGGGGATCTTCTAGCCTAAAAAGGTTTTCTATTTTAAACTTTAAAGTGTGTGTGAGGGGGAGGGGAGCGGACTAAATGCTTAATTTTAACATTTTAAATGAGCCCTGTTGAAGGTGGGACAGCCACAGTGGTGGAGGATACTTGGGAGATGGTGATGGGGGCTCCTCCAACTGCCCTGCCAGTGGGCAAAATGGTTGGTTTTCATGTTTTAAATGAAGCCCCTCTGGCAGTGTGGGAGGGTGGATGTTGTGGTAGCAGATGCTCGGGAGGCGGAGGCAGCAAGGGCCGCTCTCCGAACTGATAGCCTCTTCTGCTGGCGGGACTTCATTTTAAACATGAGAATTAACCATTTCAACTGCCATTTCACTCTGCCACCTCCTCCCAAACTTCTGCTGCCATAGCGGCTGCCCCTGCCACTGGTGGAGCTTCATTTAAAAGGTAAAAAAATACCCATTTAGTCTGCCTCCAACCACATGAAAGTTAAAACAGGAAAGCCTTTTAAGGCAAAGCGATCCCCTGTACTTGTAATTGGGAATCCTAGCCAGATTCCCCTTTACAAGTATACCACCACCCCAGCCAACCCATGAGCCGGCTCAGCCAGCTCGTAGGCCAGACCGCGACTGGCCAGGCTTGATCAAGCTTGAGCCCAAATCGCCTGTGGTGGCTCAAATCTGGACCAGATTCTAGACAAACCAGGCTAATGTCCAGCTCATACTCCCCTACCATTGATAGACCCGTCCTCCATGAATTTACCTAAACCCTTCTTAAAGCCATCCAGGCTGTTGGCTGTCCCCACATCTTGTGGCAGAGAATTCCATAACTTATTTATGTGTTGGGTGAAAAAGTACTTCCTCTTGTCTGTCCTAAATGTCTTGGCCATTGTGGCTGGGGATGAGAGATGTTTAAGTCCAACAACACCTGAGGGCCCAAATTTGAGAACCCCAGCATGGGCGTAGCGGGGTTGGAGTCGGCACATCAAGTCAAGATGGGCTACTACCACTACTTCTTCAGAGGGGTATGATGGGGAGAGGCAAGAACAAGCTGTCACCCAGCCAGCCAGCCCTCTTCCTTTAGGGGCCCAGGAACATTTGTTCCCCCTTGTTCAATGGGCACCTATGCCCCTTGAACCTAGCCTTTACTGCAGAATGGCAGGCGTTTTTGTTCATTCTGTCTTTCTGAATTAACCATCCAAAAATCAAGGGCACCCATTAGACTCTGTGGAAGAGTTAGAGTCAGTGCTACTATATGATTCAAACATGTTGATTAGCATATGAGTGGTAGTAACTTGAGTCTTTGTTCAACATGGTTGTGTTACTGGCAAAGCAATTCCAGCTATAAGGTCATTTAGTCCAAAGTAGGATTAAAATTGCATTGTACCCACACAAATCCTTTATTGCGAAAGGAAGAAGGAAAGGGAAATTGAAAAGATGGAAATTTGTAAGCCAGTAGGGCCTGGGGTTATGACCTCAATTACACATGAGAAACTTTTTTAATAAAATGAATGCTGGAAAATGGTGTCAAAATGTGGTTTGCTATTTCAGGACAATTTAGAGAACAAGAGTAGCGGCATTATTAAGAAATAACCAATCTGAGTTGGCACACAGACATATTAGCAGTTCGGAAGCAAGTGTCAAAATGACAGTCTGCTATATTTATTTCTGAACTACGGACATAAACTGTGCCAAACCAGTTCCACTGTCATGTTTTTCTATTTTTCAGTACAGACTCCAGTAGTTTGCCTTAAATTTCAGTTTTACTCCCAGAAATATATTCAATACTGGTTGAGTAAAAATAAGATATGGGAGTTAATTGTATTCATTGAACACAATGCAGCAAAGCTCATGCGTTCTTCATATGCTATCCATATGTTCACTGAAGATGGGGTGATGGGAATGTGCTGGTTAGCCATGGATGCCTCACTGACCCATTCCTTGGCCATGCCCCCAGGCCTCCAGGTGTTCAGTGCTTGTCTGCAGAAGCAGATACTATATGTGGGGAGTTTCTCTTGAAGTGTAGAAGCTTGGGTGCCCAGAGATGCTTCCGTGGAGGCCACCTTAAGGGGTCTTTTGAGATTATGTGTACTCAGCCTGTGTAACCTGTATTTGTTGATAGTTTGTCAGTGGCTGAACCTTCAGGTTGGTGGCTGGGGGGCCTTATGAGTGGCTGCCCTAGGCCTTTCTGCTTCCCTAACAGCAAATAAACTGCCAGAACAGCATGGTGTTTCTGCCCAGCTTATTCTATCTATCTATCTCACCCAAAACTTGTGTCTCTAGGCAGTTTACAATTAAAATCATTTAAACGTTAAACTCATTAACATTACAACCATTTAAAACCCAACATTAAAAGTATTAAAACTATAAATCTAATTAAAAGCCTGGATGAACAAATATGTCTTCAGTGCCTTTTTAAAATTTGCCAGAGGTGGGAAGCAGGGGTGTGCTCCACCCCTCCCGATTTTCTTCATTATCTCCCTCACTCTGAAGGGCTGCTGGGGAGAGGTATGGACATGGGCTCCCTCTCCCCTAGCTAGTCCTCTGATGGGGAGGCTCTTATTTCAACAGGGAGTGCATTACAAAGCTCAGGGGCATCAACAGAGAAGACCCGTCCCTGAGTAGTCTCCAGAGAAGCTGGTGGCAACCACAGATGAACCTCTCCAGAAGATCACAATGGGCAATGGGGCTCATGGTGAAAGAGACATTCTCTTAAATACCCAGGGCCTAAGTTGTTTATGCCAAATATTTAAAAATCTGAATTCATGGAAGTTTCACATCTGTTCTATGCTCAAATGATTTTTTAAAAAAAATTGAAGTAAGCTGCCATGGGCATCTGTAAAGTTGAAATAAATCTGACATCCAGACTAAAGCTACTCTAGTTCAAGGATGTTGCACCAGCTTGTTTTGCTGAATTCCAGGCTAGTGTTGCACAGGTGCAACAGGGTGTATTTACACAACCTGTTGTGCGTCTTGTGCTGTGAAACCTTTTCCTTAGTCTGTATATGTTGCAGAGAATGATGCAAAGCTATCTGCTATTTTTGTTGCAAGAGACTGCGCAACTTTGAGCATTTGTTTAGCTACACAACTTCCCTGCATGTGTGCAGCTTTGTTCATTGTACTAGTGCAATGTTAGTCTGGACATCAGCCACTGTAATTAATGAAAATGATGCCACTACTGCGCTAGACTGAGTGCAAAAGCAATGTAGCAAAGGACTATTAAGTAAGCAACCAGAGTACGAAAACTGCTGTTTCATTATATCTTTGTCTCCATTAATGAGAACATTTGTTGAATATGACTTTTTTCTATATGTGGTGGTCATGCGGGAAGTCAAAGGCTTTTTGGGATATTATTTATTATTTATTTATTTGATTTTTCTACAGCCCCTCCGAAATGGCTCAGTGCAGTTTACAATTAAAAACAGAAACCATTAAAACCAATAACAATTAAAACAGAAATATAAATATGAACACCAATTAAAACACATCTTAAAAAAACAAACTATCAGAACAATTAAAACCCTGAAAACCAGGTTAACATTAAAACAATTAAAACTAATTAAAAACCCTGAAAGGCCAGGCCAAACAGATGGGTTTTAAGGGCTCTCTTGAATGTCAGTAAGTAATTAAGATTACAAATTTCTGCTGGGAGTGTATTCCACAGCCCGGGAGCAGCTACAGAGAAGGCCCACCTCTGAGTCGCCACCAAATGAACTGGTGGTAACCAGAGACAGACCTCCTCAGATGACCTTAACGTGTGGTGGGGATCGTGTAAAAGAAGGCACTCTCTAAGATATCTCGGACCCAAGCCGTTCAGGGCTTTAAAGGTAACAAACAGCACTTTGTATTTTGCCCAGAAACATACCGGCAGCCAGTGTAACTGTTTCAGAACAAGCATAATATGGACTCTCTGGGTTGCTCCAGAGACCAATCTGGCTGCCGCATTCTGAACTAACTGAAGTTTCCATACTACATACAAAGGCAGCCTCACATAGAGTGCATTGCCATAGTCAAGCCTGGAGGTTACCAGCTGATGCACCACTGTTTTGAGGTCATCCTCTTTGAGGAATGGGCACAGTTGTCGAATCAGCTGAAGCTGATAGAAAGCACTCCTGGCCATGGCCTCCACCTGAGATACCAGGGTGAGGCCTGGGTCCAGGAGTACTCCCAAGCTGCGCACCTGCTCCTTCTGTGGGAGTGTAACCCCATCCAGCACAGGAAAGGGTATGATATATAATGAGTTGAAGAAAATCTTTAAAGTGACATTTCCTAAGAGGCCAGAATCCTTCCTACTGGGAATAACTCAAGGAGAGTTATCCAGAAGAAATTTAACAGTTTTAATGTATGCAACAACGGTGGCCAGGATAGTATATGTGCAGAAATGGAAAGACTCTAAAATGTCCTCAAAAGAAGACTGGTTGATAAAAAATTTGGAATATGCTGAGATGGCAAAGCTTACAGCACTTATAAGAGATGAAAATTTGGAATGTTTCAAAGAAGACTAGGAACTATTTTTGCTTTACTTAAAGAATTATTTTTCCAATATGGACTTTTCAGTAGGGTTTGAAATATAGTAATAACAGCAGGTTGGGTTGGGTAAAATCGAGTAGCATTGTATGTATGTTTTGAATTATTATAGCAACGATTTATATGTATAGTTATTGTGAACTGCGCAGATAGGCAAGTGGGAAGTCAATAATTACTTATGTAGAATTAGATACATGAAGGTAATTTGAAATGTTAAAGCTATTGTAAAAACAAATAAAAATTTAAAGTGAAAAAAAAAGAACATTTGTTGAATATGGCATAACTCTCTCACATTAAGGTCTAAGGACTAAGGTCAGCTGATGTGGTTATGAATTGAGGTGGGCCAGTGAAAAGAAATATATATTCTTGCTACAACAAAACCACAAATTCCCTACCTCTCATTGGTTTGGCTTCAGCCTTGAAAGAATTATTATACTGCCAGTAAAGGACAATACATCTCTCGCTCTTATTTGGATTTTCCTCGAACAAATTTTGATTTGATTGTCAATAGGCACTTTCATTGAAATGTCTGTCATACATTGAATTCCAGGGCTACTGACATCATTCAGTGGGAATAGGTTTTACTTTGAACATTTACTTTTTCAAGGTAAATTAGGGTTCATTTTTGTCCTCAGTGTTTGGTTTCCATGTTTCAAACTTTATTAATATACCCATTAAAAACAAAATTGTAGCTACCATCTATATCATATATCAGGGAGCTGCCCAGTTGTAAATGCCCCAACAGCTCAGATGGAAGACTACTCTGTGAAGAACAGACACATCTTGGGGAGGTGAGCAAGCTTTTTCTAAGCATCTAGCCTTTCCCCCCTTTAAACTAACTAACAGGAGGAACAGAGATTTTGAGGAGCTGGTTTCTCTTTAAGGGATAAGTCCTAGTCTGTCTGTGTGTGTGCTATTTGCCAGGGCTAGCATTTCCAAGGGCTAGCAAACTCCAGTGTTTTTTGTTTGTCCCTGCCTGGAGGGGGTGGAGTCAGCTAGGGCTAGGGGAGGCCCCACATTCCTATGAATCACATCATCAGATAGATACTTTATTTACGGCCAATGGCCAAAACTAAACAACAACACAAACAATAAGCATTATTCCAGCATTCAACATTAACTTAATCGTTAGCTTTAACATCAGTCAATGAACTATGAATTCTAATTGCGAAGTAACAAAATTTTGCTACAACATGAGAGATGCACAGTGCACTATCTTCAATAAAAATTTCACTAGCAAGTTGTCCGATTGATGTTGAAACCTGGAAAGAAGCGGCAGAATCAAATGACATCTAATATTACTATAGAATCTACAGCGTAATAAAATATGAGCCATTGATTCAGGTTCACCCAAACCACAAGGGCACAAGCAAACCTCCAGGGGTAGATGTTGGAATCTCCCCGTTAATATAGCTGAAGGGAAGGCATTAAAGCGTGCTCTTGAAAAAGACCAGCGGAACTTTCTGACAGTTATGATGGACAAAGGGTGGTTTACATTATTATTATTATTATTATTATTATTTCTTGTTTACACAGTCAGACAGGTGTTATTGAATGGTTTGTTTTATCCAGACATCGAGTCCTTCCCAAGGACCTGGGATGCCAGAATTTTATTGTCAATTATTATAGATATCATCGTAGAATATAGGCTGTTCCCAGTAAAGCTGCTTTTTGTAATTGGCTGATGGTGATTTCTGTGACACCTATGGTGTTGAGGTGCTCATCAAGGTCTTTTGGAACTGCACCCAGGGCACCAATTACCACTGGGATTATTTTGGTCTTTTTCTGCCACAGCCTTTCAATTTCAATTTGTAGATCTTTGTATTTGGTGATTGTTTCTATTTCTTTTTCTTCTGTTCTGCTATCCCCTGGTATTGCTATGTCGATTATTTTAACTTGTTTTTCTTTCTTCTCGACTACAGTTATATCTGGTGTATTGTGTGGCAGATGTTTGTCTGTTTGTAGTCAGAAGTCCCATAATATTTTTACATCTTCATTTTCTACCACTTTTTCAATTTGATGGTCCCACCAATGTTCGGCTACAGGTAGCTTGTATTTTTTTCAGATGTTCCAGTGTATCATCCCTGCTACCTTGTCATGCCTTTGTTTGTAGTCAGTCTGTGTGATCTTTTTATAACAGCTGATGATGTGGTGCACTGTTTCATCTGCTTCTTTACAAAGGCGGCACTTGCTGTTTGTTGTGGATTTTTCGACTTTTGCTCTTATTGCATTTGTTCTTCTTATTATTATTATTATTATTATTAATTTGATTTCTATACTGCCCTTCCAAAAATGGCTCAGGGCGGTTTACACAGAGAAATAATAAATAAATAAGATGGATCCCTGTCCCCAAAGGGCTCACAATCTAAAAAGAAACATAAGATAGATACCAGCAACAGTCACTGGAGGTACTGTGCTGGGGGTGGATAGGGCCAGTTACTCTCCCCCTGCTAAATAAAGAGAATTACCACAGTAAAAGGTGCCTCTTTGCCAAGTTAGCAGGGGTCTAGTTAGTGGGTGACTGCAGGCTGGCTGCGCCGGCGGCGGTATAGCCCAACCCGAAGGCTGGCACCAAAGGCCGGCACCCTTTAGTAGCTGCCTGCAGGCTGGCTGTGCCCACGGCGGCAGCCCCCTTCCTTAAAAAGCCATCAGGATCCTTCCTCTCATAAAGGACTCTGGGCAAAGCTGATGTAATCATTCAGTGTCTGCTGGTATTAGTTCAGGCACTTGGAGGAAGGAAGGTTCACAATCAGGCAGCAGGGCTGTGCTGGTCTGAATTGTCCCAGCCAGCAGACAAGAGTGGGGGAGGCAGCTGAAAGACTCCACGCTGTCCAACAAAGGATCACATCCTTTGTCTCAGTTGGAAGACTACTCTATACATAAGAGGTGCAGGACCAAGAGCATAGTGAACAGAGCATAGCGAACAGGGATAGCAAACAGGACATTGGAGTTTTGTGGGAGGAACAAAAAACAACAACAAAACACTGGCGTTTGCTAGCCCTTGCAAATGCTAGCCCTGACAAATCACACACACACTAGGACTTATCCATTAAAGAGAAACCAGCCCCTGAAAATCTCCCCTCCTTCTGTTAGTTAGTTTGAAGAGGGGAAAGGCTAGAGCCTTAGAAAAGCTTGCTCACGTCCCCAAGATGTGTCTGCTCTTCACAGAGTAGTCCTGCGGGAAGAGTGTGGGGGAGCCTGGAAAAAGCTCCTGTGATCACAAGGAGTCTGGTGGAGAAGAGAATGTAAGTACAAATCCCTTCCTCATGTTCTTGGGAAAGGCTGTTTGTACAGTTAAATAGCTGATCATTACAGCTGAGACCTATCCTTCAAATAAACTATCTCTAAATACTGTAAACAGCCGGGGAGGAGACAGCTGTCGTGGTGCACTTCGACACTAACGATGTGGGGAAATGTAGTTGAGAGGTCCTGGAAGCCAAATTTAGGCTGATAGGTAGTGTATTGAAGTCCAGGACCTCCAAGGTAGCTTTCTCAGAAATGCTACCTGTTCCACGTGCAGGTACAGTGAGACAGGCAGAGCTGAGGGGTTTCAATGCGTGGATGAGACGTTGGTGCCAGGAGGAGGGGTTTAGATTTGTTAGGCACCAGGATACGTTTTGGGGCAAACAAGGCCTGTACAAAAGCGATGGGCTACACTTTAACCAAGATGGAACCAGACTGTTGGCGCTTAAAATTGAAAAGGTTGCAGAGCAGCTTTTAAAATGACACCTGGAGAACAGCCCACGGGAGCTGGGCAGTATCCCGTTTGACAAAAGCCATCCTTTAAAGTGAGAGGGTGCAAAGGATTCAGATAAAACAGAAGGGGACAGAGCAGAACCACATACAGAGCAGACAGGAGCCTGTGCCAGCTGGTCAAAGAGTCAAAAGAAAGATAGTGTACATCAGGTGAGAGATTCAGCATATAGGTGCTTATATGCCAATGCCAGAAGCCTCTGAGCCAAAATGGGTGAGCTGGAGTGCTTGGTTGCAGACGCAGAAATAGATATAGTGAGCATAACAGAAACATGGTGGAACAGTGAGAACCAGTGGGACACTGTTATCCCTGGATATATACTCTATAGAAAGGACAGGGAAGGGCACCTTGGAGGTGGAGTAGCACTATATGTTAAAGAAGGCATAGAATCTAACAAGCTAGAAAATCTAGGTGGACTGGAGTCCTCCACAGAAACCCAGTGGGTGACAATACAAGGCTTGAAAGGGAGCGTGCTGCTAGGGACGTGCTATCACCCTCCTGATCAAAACATTGACAGTGACTGGGAGTTGCAGCAGGAAATCAGGAAGGTGTCAAGGAGAGGCAGGGCTGTAATAATGGGTAACTTCAATTACCCACACATAGACTGGGTAAATTCACAGTCAGGTCAAATTTCTAGATACGCTAAATGACTGTGCCCTAGAACAGTTGGTCTTGGAACTAACCAGAGAGAAGGTGACCTTGGACTTAATTCTGAGTGGCACCCAGGACCTGGTGTGTGATGTCAGTGTCATCGACCCTTTAGGGAACAGTGACCATAGTGTGATCCAATTCAGCATACCGTATTTTATGGACTATAAGACGCACTTTTTTCCTCGAAAAATATCTGCCAAAATTCAGGTCCGTCTTATACTCATAACTGCGTCTTATACTCGTAAGCCTCCCAGGTTCGGGAGGGTCTATCCCCCGGCAAAGCCTGTACCGATGCTAAAGGAGGGGGTTGGGGGCAACCCTCTATTAATCCCGTGCTGCCTGGGGACTGCCGCTGCAGCTCACCGTCAGCTGCTTGGTCTGTGGACTCCTCCTCCTCCCCCGACAAGCTGGTGGCCTCCGAGGAGGATCGTGCAAGTTTTACATCACCACCAGCAACACCATTGTTATCAGCTCTCCTTCCCATTTTACTTTCTGCCAACATGTTCAGCTGAAGAAAGTGCAAAGAAGTAGGAGAGCCGAAGTGGTGGCCACTCATTCCTCTGGAAGTTCATATGACCCCTGCCCACCCACCCACCCCCCAAGTATGTGCATTCTGGTGAGAAGGAAAGCTCAAAAACGAAAGGTGTTTTTTTTTAAAATAGGGTCAGAAGCGAGGTTGAAGAGAAAACAAGGAGTGGAGTACGAGCAATTGAATGAGGACTTATCTGAGGCAAGAAGAAAGGAGAACAAACTGAAGCAAGGCTGAGAGTCCTTTCCTGGAACTAGCAGGACTTTTCGGTACAGTTTTGATAACAGTTTAATATGTTAAAACTCTGAAAAACTGGATTAAAATTAAGGTGCGTCTTATAGTCCATAGCGTCTTATAGTCCATAAAATACGGTACATGCGGGGAGAGAATCACCAAGGAAGTCTAACACAGACATTTTGAATTTCAGAAGAGGAAACTTCTCTAAAAGGAGGAGTATGGAGAAAAGAAATCTGAAAGGGAAAATCAGGAGAGTCACTTCGCTCCAGAGTGCATGGAGTTTACTCAAAACCACAATACTAGAAGCCCAGTTAGACTGTATACCAAAAAGGAGGAAAGGTACCACTAAGTCCAGGAGGATGCCAGCATGGCTAACGGGTACTGTCAAGGAAGCCATAAAAGGGAAGATGACTTCCTTCCAAAATTGGAAGGCCTGTCCAAATGAAGAGGACAGAAAGGAACACAAACTCTGGCAAAAGAAATGCAAGGTGACAATCAGGGAGGCAAAAAGAGAGTTTGAGGAACATTTAGCCAAAAGCATCAAGGGGAATAACAAAAACTTCTTTAAATACATCAGAAGCAGGAAACCTGCCATGGAGGTGGTTGGACCATTAGAAAGTGAGGGAGTGAAAGGGATTATTAAGGAGGATATGGAGGTTGCAGAGAAGCTCAATGAGTTCTTTGCGTCCATCTTCACAGCAGAGGATACTGAACCCATACCTGTTCCTGAACCAGGCATTTCGAGGATGGAGGATAAAGAACTGAGTCAGATAGAAGTGACAAGAGATGATGTTCCAACTGTCTGGAAATACTGAAAACTAACAAATCGTCAGGGCCAGATGGCATCTATCCAAGAGTCCTCAAATAACTCAAATGTGAAATTGCCAACCTCCTTGCTAAAATAAATAACTTATCCCTGCAATCGAGCTCTGTACCGGAGGACTGGAAAGTAGCAAATCTAACACCGATTTTAAAAAATGGATCCACGGGTGATCTGGGAAATTACAGGCCGGTTAGCTTAAGGTCCATTCCAGGCAAATTGATGACAAGCATCCTCAAGGATAAAATTGTAAAGTGCATAGAAGAACAGGCCCTGCTGGGAGTGAACCAGCATGGCGTCTGCATAGGTAAATCTTGCCTCACAAACCTTTTGGAGTTTTTTGAGAGTGTCAACAAGTGTGTGGATCAAGGTGATCCAGTTGACATCGTATACCTAGACTTCCAAAAAGCTTTTGACAAAGTTCCTCATCAAAGACTCCTGAGGAAACTTAGCAGTCATGGGATAAGAGGACAAGTACATGTTGGATTGCTAACTGGTTGAAAGACAGGAAACAGAGGATAGGTATAAATGGAGTTTTCACAATGGAGGGAGGTAAGAAGTGGGGTCCCCCAGGGATCTGTACTGGGACTGGTGCTTTTTAATTTATTCATAAATGATCTAGAAGTAGGGGTAAGCAGCGAGGTGCCCAGATTTGCAGAGGATACCAAACTCTTCTGAGTACTGAAATCTAAAATGGATTGTGAGGAGCTCGAAAAGGATCTCTCCAAACTGGGGGAGTGGGTGACAAAGTTGCAAATGCGGTTCAGTGTTTGCAGATGTAAAGTGATTCACATTGGTACAAAGAACCCCAGCTTCAAGTATATGCTGATGGGATCTGAGCTGTCGGTGACTTACCAGGAGAGGGATCTTGGGGTCATGGTGGACAGCTCATTGGAAGTGTTGACTCAATGTGCGGCAGCTGTGAAAAAGGCCAATTCCATGCTAGGGATCATTAGGAAGGGGATTGAAAATAACAGCTAATATTATAATGTCCTTGTACAAAACGATGGTGCGGCCACACCTGGAGTACTGTGTACAATTCTGGTCACCACATCTAAAAAAATACATTGTAGAACTGGAAAAGGTGCAGAAGAGGACAACCAAGGTGATCAGGGGCCTAGAGCACCTTTCTTATGAGGCAAGGCTACATCACCTGGGGCTATTTAGTTTAGAAAAAAGATGACTGTGGGGTGACATGATAGAGGTCTATAAAATTATGCATGGTGTGGAGAAAGTGGATAGAGAGAAACTCTTCTCCCTCTCCCATAACTCTAGAACCAGGGGTCATCCCATGAAATTGATTGCCAGGAAATCTAGGACCAACAAACAGAAGTACCTTTTCACACAACGCATAATCAACTTGTGGAATTCTCTGCCACGAGATGTGGTGACGGCCAACAACCTGGATGGCTTTAAGAGGTGTTTGGATAACTTCATGGAGGAGAGGTCTCCCATCAGCTACTAGTCAGAGGGCTATAGGCCACCTCCAGCCTCAAAGGCAGGATGCCTCTGAGTACCAGTTGCGGGGGGAGTATCAGCTGGAGAGAGGGCATGCTCTCAACTCCTGCCTGTGGCTTCTAGCCGCATCTGGTGGGCCACTGTGCGAAACAGGATAATGGACTAGATGGGCCTTGGGCCTGATCCAGCAGGGCTGTTCTTATGTTAACAGCTCAACCTTGATCAAAAACTATTACTTCTTTCTTTCATTGGAAATTCTGGGTTCTTATGTGGGAACTGCTGCATTCCCACAGCAGGTGAGAAAGGGTTTCCCTTTTTGTGCTTTCTTTTCAAAGCAGCCCCATGTGGAATCTTTTCAAAGCAGCCCCATGTAGAATCTTATTATTAGATTCTAGAAATAATGGAAACTTTGAGTTGGTTTTGTACATGTACATATACTTAACATGATGACGTTCAATCGAATATATAAATTAAAAGAGATGGTGCTTGAAGTGACATTGAGTGATGTGAAGGTTCTTGTCTGTGGTGAATAATCTCTAATGGTTCATTCATACTTGGTCTTGATGAGTAATTATGATAATGATGAATGCGTGTGTTGGCTGTAATCTAAAGTTCTATAGGATATGATAAGCTGAAACCAGATTTAACCATTTTCAGAAGAAATGTTCATTAAGCAGAAATGAAGAGTAAATGTTAGCTTTTTATGTATGGATGTTACATCTATCTATCTATCACATTTGTATACTGCCTGAAATGTACACCTCTAGGTAGTGTACAAAATTTAAAACAATACAAAAAAGTAAAAACAGATTAAAAACCCACAAAATACAATTCAAACAATTTCATAAGACAAGTTGTTAAAATAAATTATTAAAAGTAATTCCAGTTAAAAGCCTGCGAAAACAGGTGTGTCTTGAGGGTCTTCCTGAAAACAAACAAAGAAGGAGATTCCACCAGGGGGCATATTTCAAAGCCCTGGGGCAACCACAAAGAAAGCCTGTTCCTAAATTGCCACCAAACAAGCCATCGGCAACTTTAAGCAGACCTCTCCATTTGAATCTATTTGATACTAAATATAAGTCATTAGACTAGACATAAATATAAGTTATTAGACTAGACAGCCACCAAATACTGTCCATGATTGTGCTTTGATTTGCTCACTGTACTTAGAATCAATTTCGAGAGTGCCTTACAGGCCATCTAGTTACCAACTTCCTGCTTCATGAAGGTCATCTAGAGTTAAAGCACCCTAAAAGGGACTGGACAATTGCATTTCTAGAGTCTAAGTCAGGTTAGCAAACCAAAACACAAGAGCTATGTGTTTCGCTATGTGTCATATGTTATGTTCAACACGCTTACAACAAGGGTACAGTGTACACAGGGGCAGTTATTCATGGGTTATGCTCAGAGGTGAATCCAGCAGGAAGTTACAGGGGGTGCAACAGGAATCCTCCCACAAAAGAATCCCCCCCATATAAAAATATTGGGGCTTGGATTTTTTTTCTCTTGCAAATGCACTATGCCAGGGGGTGTCAAACTCAAATCTGGTGGTGGGCCAGTTTAGATTCTGATGCTCCTCTGGGGAGCCACACATAGCCTTGTGCTCACTTCACACCATCTTCCGTCTTCTTCCTCCTCTATGCTCTTTCTCTTGTTCCTCCCCCTGCCACTTAAATTGGCTAAATTCACTACTTTTTACACTAAAATTAAACCAGGGAAAGATTGATTATTTTTATTTTTAGAAGAAATTCTGAACATACCTGACAATACCAGATTTTGCATGGATAATCCTACCACTCTTCCTCTCTCCCTTACAGAGGTGTTGCTGGGTACTTAAAAGATACAGGGCTTGGCCCACAGCCTCCCCACATTTTGATAATTAAACCCTTTCATGCTCTCTTAAAGGTATCCAACACTCTCCTCCCCACTAGTTTGCTTCACCCTAAAAATGAATCTTTTCCTCCTGCATCAGATTTCTCCTGCAATCAATACACACACAGTTGAGAACCAGTGTGGTGTAGTGATTAGAGTGTTAAGACTAGGATTGGGGAACTCGCATTCCCCATTCAGTCATGAAACTCACTGTGGGACTTTAGCTGTGACACACACTCTCTTTTCCCTCTAAACCTGCCTCACAGGATTGTTGTAAGGATAAAAGTGGGGAGGAAGAACATGCATACTACCCTGCCTCTTTGGAGGCAGAACAGGATGTGTACCATATATATATATATATATATATATATATATATATATATATATATATATATGACTTTTAGACATATACACTCCAATCCTAAGCATGTAAACTCAGAAGCAAATTCAAATAGCGTTTTTATACCAATCACAGCAGCATGGAATCCAGTTTGATCTCTTCTAGTATTGACTACATTGCATTTAAGCAAAAATTTGTATGCAACTATAGTGTATGTCTATATACTACAGTACATATACAATGAATAGTGTGTCTACACTACAGAAAGAAAAGCCACCAATTTGATTTCAAATAGGACAGCAGTATGTCATATATGGAGTTACCCCAATTTTGTACAATTTAAAGACAACCAATCATTTCATGAGCAAGGGAGTTTTAAAAAAGAGTTTCTTGTGAAGTGATTTGCAAAGCCTTATTTTGAAGCAAGTGTACAAAAATAGACTTTTGGTGGGGGAGCATGTTACAAGCACAAAGCAATTTTTTTTAAAAAAAATACTAATGTTTAAAGGGGAAACATGTTAAGAGAACCATTTTCTCATATTTTGCTATTTAAGCCATTTTGAGAACTCTGGTGCTTAAAAAAAGCAGCATATAAATATTTTTAATAAAGGCGGGGGCGGGGTGGGAGAGAAAGAAACCCACAGACAGAGACCAGATTAGAGCTATAAGCAGTGTATCTTCAGGAACAAAAGACAGGGACAAAAACAAAAACAGATCCCTTTTGTCAGAGCATTCCTCCCCCCACCTTCTTTTCAAAGCTTTTAATACTTTTGAACTGACTAATTTCCTCACAAGAAGGTATACTGCTGGAATGGGGAGGGTTTTTCGTACAAGTTTGCACTAGAACAGTTTTGGCATATTTTGAAAATGTTTTTGGTTTTTTAAAGCATAAAACTCTCTCTCACACACAGGATGGGACTTCTCTCACATGTACAACACACACATGGTTCATGGAGGTGGGGGTGGAGAGATTGAGCAACACAGTAGCTTGACCAAGGGGAATAAATCACACATAAACAAAACAAACAGCAAAGCGTTGGTTTTGACAAAATGTGTTACCTTCCTTCTTGGAGGGAGCCCAACAGCCAGCTTTCTCAGCTCCGCAGTTACATACAAATTCCATGTGCCGGAGGAGCACAAGACTCCAGGAGAACCAATAGGTCTAGGAGAAAAGTTAACCTTTTTTTTTCAATCTCTGCTACTGCCGTTCTCCAAAAGACTCAACATTAATTCACAGGGGATGTAACTGCACCTTTTCACCTCCCCGGATCCGCCCCTGGTTATGCTGAACACAGGCACAGCAATATACTTCCTATCCGTAATATGCGTTTGAGGGCCCTGTACACAGATTCGTTTTTTTAAAATCAACGCAAGTACTAGGGATGTACATGTCCATACACTGTTTTGAATAAGAACTGATTAATGGTTCCAGTTCGGCCAACCCACGAACCTTTCCGGCAGTTCAAGTGAAGCACTGGGCGGTTGTGTGTTGGGGTGTGTGTGTGTGTGTGGCACCTTTAAAAGTAAGTAGCGCGGGTCCTGACCTGCATGATTGCTGCTCTGTGCAGCTTCCTGCTGCTCCCCCAAGTTACTCTCCTTCTCCCCAGACAAGCAATGTTTTGATTCTGGGAGCACAGAGCACACTCTCAGATGAGCTGCGCTGCCGGGAGCAACATGGATGAATATCCATGCTGCTTCCGACAGAGGCTGTTTTCCAGCACTGAACTCATTGGCTCACAATACTGGATTTACAGAGGCTGGGACTCATTGTCCGGGCCTCTGTGAATCCCACAATTCAATTTGCAACACACACACACACACACACACACACGCACACACACACACACACTGCATTGGGGGATTCCCCCAGGAGACAGGCACTCTAGGCGCCCATCTCTGTGTGTAACCGGACTAAAAGCAGCCCATGCTCGCACATGAGCAAGTAGCTGGGGAAAAGAGAGCACTCACTCCCTTAACTTTGGCCAACATCCAGGGTAAATAGCGGGGTTAGGCAGCGCTGCCCCACTGGGATTGGGCCCGATCCCAGTGGTTCTCACACACAGACTAACCTGGGCTGGGTGTCCATAGTGTGGTTTAGGCTGTGCATGAGAATAGCTTCAATGGGCCTCTGGTTTCCATCTAATGATATATTTTTGGTGGCTGGCATCCAGGCTGTAGAAGCACCAGTTCTTCTTACAACAACCCAGCTCCATTATTCTCATGTGAGGGAGTGATTTTAGTTGAACTTCCTATTTGCAGGTCACAAAATCCCTGAGGACTGCATGATCCCTATTTTTGGATCACAGGGGGCACTCTCAGAAGCATAAGAGATCAGCAAAAGTGGCCACTACCCCACCCCAATGGGCATTTTGCATTTGTCTGGGATGCAGTAGCAGTCTACACACAGCACCAGTGCTCCAATGGATGTCAGCATGTCATCGTAGATTCCAACACATGCCACACTATAGAGAGCAAACTTTTCTTCTTTAACAATGAGCAGTTAAAACACCCAGTCCATCAAATGTCAATCATCAATGGTTTTAAATAGACAAGGAAAGGAATTGTTTGAAACAGAAAAGGTTTAATGGTTTTAAACACACAGGGCAAGAAAAAGATTGTGCACACAAGAAAGACGATAAGAGGAGACAGACAATAAAAACAGAATATGCAATTATTTAATGTACACTGACAGCTTTGATAGGGTCTGGAGATGGACATTATATCAAAGACTTCAAGGAAAATATGGGTTTGAGAAGAGGTTTAAAGAAAGCAACAGGAGGCATCATGCATGTATCATGAAGGTGGTCATGGAGGGGGCAGCAAGAGACAAGGAATGGTGAAGGGAAGGACAGCTGTGGGTGGTGGAGTAGGGATGTGCACAAAACTGAGTTTCCTGACTCGGTTTGAATCTGGACCTGGGAATTTGAACTGGACTGGGAAGGCTCGGTTTTGGCCCCTCTGGACCAGCTTTTTTGGCCCCTCTGGACCAGCCCCTCTGGCCCCTCTGGACCAGCTTTTTTTGGCCCCTCTGGTTTGGTTCAAGTTCAGACCAGTTCAGAACTGGTAGGGCTTTGAGCTGGTTCTGAACCAGCTGGATTGCTTTGCCTTGACCCCTAACTGAACCAGGTCCATTTCAGTTTGAGGTCAAGCCTTTGAACTGAACCAGTTTAAAGGTGGGCCAGCTAGATTTTGAGCCGACTTACACATCCCTATGAGGGAGAAATTGATTCTATTTATGAAATTAGAAGAGAATGGCTACCAAAGTCCATAATTCAGCTGGGATAACTATGTCAGAGGGTGGGGGTGAAATCTGTAGTGGAGGACCTGGTTCCCACTATAAGCAATCTGATTGGTAGAAGATTGTGCCACTCTTCCACCACCCTATTGCAGTATTACTCCCAAATGAATGTATGAATTGTGGATACCTTGCAATAATTCATTAAAGCAGAATGCTAATGCACATCCATTAGAATGAGTAGGGCTTGCAAATGAGAAGCTCCTTATGGTTTATGCCTTTGTATTTCAAGCACCTCTAAACAAATAATATTCAAGCCTTTTATTAATTAAACAAAGGTAATACTTCTTTCATCAAATTTAGCTGCAGTGCCACTTATTTAACAGTGTGTGTGTATGTGTGTGTACACTGCAGCTTCTTAATAAATGTTGCAAAATTTTAAATAAAAATAAAATAAAATCGCAAGCTTTATTTTAAGCCCTGAAGCAAATGAAAAGAGCTGAGCCATAACAATGAAAAATAGAGTTATAATAGAAATAGCAAGCCAAGCCTAACTATAGTGCCATGAAGCAATAAATATAATTTGCCAATGAAAGTCTACTATACTTTTACATTTTGGATTATCTGAGAAGTCCATCTTCAGGGTGACCTGATCTTATAAAGGGATATGTGTAGTTTATTTTAGTAACACTGAAATTACTTGCTGTGAACAATATGTTAATGTCATAGGTATTTTAGGCTGCTCAAATGCCAGAGCGGATCTGATTTAATAACGAACCAACCAATTGCCTCAATGACACAGGAACCAAAATTCACCTAGATTGCTGTCTACTGACATTATGAATTTAATATGATGCTTATCATATGAAATGATTAGAACTGTGGAGAAATATTTCTGTCCAAGTAGTCATGTAGACACTGTTTGCATTTCAAATATTTAAGGAGACATGCAGGGAGATACATTTCTTGACTGAATCTACTATTGTTCCCCTGTATACAAACCATCTGCAAGCTGTTACCAGAACTGCACAGAGGCACTGGCTAGATGTTTTGGCTATACTTTTGTACTTAAGTGGGGAAACTAACTCAAAATGGAGTGCATTATTCTATTAATGCACAGCATTAATTTAAGCAAGTCAGGTGTACTGGAAGTAAGACAGAGAAAAATGTAATTATAGTTTCAAAGCTTTATTTAGGTAAAATTGGGGAGTTACAGAAAGCAAAACGGGTTTGGTTATGGATCTTTATGAAATTGCCTGGCATTCTACAGGAACTCAAAGAAAGCTTTAGTTAGAGATGATTTATTAAAAGTGCTTCGCAAATGGGGGTGGTGGTGGATGGAAGCAAGGAAAGAGGTGAGAGAGATAGCTGAGGTGGAAATGTTACCTATCCTTCCCTGCACGTTTGGTGCACAGAGTTCAATCTGGTGCCTCCTTGGAAGCAGAGATTGGGGCAATGTGGGGATGAGGGAAAGCAGCAGCTATAGCTGACAGCATGAGAATCCATCAAGTAACGGAATCATAATAGTGTGTCATGGCAAAAGCAGATATACTCAAAATCATACCTTTAGGCAGTATTGAGGCTATCTTTCCCTGGAGGGCAAGGAAATTGGGGCAAGACAGTGATGATCATTGCTAAAGTGAACTTAATCAGTGCAGGTGTGCAGCCTGTTGATGAACAGCATGTGAAAGAAACAAAGGAAGTTGTCTGCATATATGATAGTTTCTATGTTTGAATGATCTCATTGAAACTGAGAGTGTCCCAGGTGCAAAATGCAATGAGAGGGCAAATGGCTATCTGTTTGCTCACTTCTGCTGAAGCACACAAAATGTTTATTTATTTGTTTGTTTGTTCTATTTTTAGACCGCCCTTACAGAATAGCTCATGTTAATACCAAAAAGAGTATTCATACATACATAAGAACAGCCCCGCTGGATCAGGCTCAAAGCCCATCTAGTCCAGCATCCTGTTTCACACAGTGGTCCACCAGATGCCTTCAAGAAGCTCACAGGCAAAGGGTGAAGGCTTGCACCTGCTCCTTTCATTGCTTCCCTGCTACTGGTATTTAGTGGTATCTTGGCTTTCAGGAAATCGATGCCTGAATTCAGTCTAATGGAAAGAGATCCCAGTTCAGTCTATTGGGAATCAGACCTAAAGGTGTATTGCCAAGCGTGCTTGTGCTAATCACCAGCCCATGCCAAGGGGCTGAGGCTGCATGGGGTGGAATGTTTACTGAAGGCTGTTAGCCTGAAGCTTGGTGCTTTTGCTAAATCATCCAGAGGGGAGACTTTTTTGCGCAATTCCCAAATACTGCTACTGGCAACAAAGCACATTCCATTCATGTAGACGTCTTTTTCTCAGTAGTGGTAGAAATGTTTCTCCTTCTGAATTGTCATTATGTATTCCTAGCTGATCCTGCAGAAGCGATCAGAGAGAAATGAAAATGTTACAGTCACACATGGCCTAATCTTTGACTGTGATGTCTTCTGTATGATACCAAACAACTAATGATCAAATTCTGCATCACACAATTCTGTAAATGTCTTGTATCCCCTAGTCCAGAACCAAGTGTGCTACCTCAGATAACAATCTTCTGAAATTCTCTTCATTTGAATTTCTCTTCTGAATTTTTGGCATTCTGGACAAACTGGTCTTGTTTCCAAAGTGAAACTGATTATAGGAGTGGACCGATCTATCTGTGCCTCTTCTTTGCATAGTTTCCCTTGACTTGTCCTACTCTCTTCCACTAAATGATTGCAGATTTTTCCAGTCACTAAAAAAGATTCTATTCAGATACATTTCCCCCAAGTATTTTCACTTCTTTCCTATCCAAACAGCAGGTGTGACAATACATTGCAATGCACACATTTAAATACATAATTTTTGTCAGGCATATGGAATGTATAGAATCTATAGATGTGTCTGCATCTTACAAAATCCAATCCACTCGGGAGCAGGAAGAGTTTGGAACCTCAAGTTCCAATCATATGAAAAAGAGGAATTTGGTAACATCCCACCTGCTGCATTAGGAAATTCCCATCATTTCATTCTGCATGGGTACCATATATTAGGGATGTGCATGGAACCGGCTGGTCTGGTTCAGCTTGAATCTGGATCAAATCTGAGCCACCTCAGGCGGCTCGGGCTCGATCAAGCCTGGCCCGGTCCGATCCCGCCGTTGAGCCAGCTTGAGGGGCTCGACGACTATACTTAATTTTCATTTATTTAATATATTTCAATAGCACCCAAAACTTGTGTCTCTGGGTGGTTTACAATGACAGGGGGGTTACTTGTAAAGGGGAATCTGGCAAAGATTCGCCTTTACAAGTAAAGGGCTGGGAGCAGGGGTGAGGAAAAAGTTCTCTCTTTGTTTTACAAATTGCAACTGCATAGTGGGGTGATGGTGGCAGCCGCAGTGGCAGGGATGGTGGCATAAGTGGCATTGAGGACTCCTTTCCTGCCTACCTACCAAATGACAGTCCCAGCCACCTGTGGGCCATTTTGAGCTTCTGTGCATATGCACATGCACACGGAGGCCCAAAATGGGCTACAGCCAGTCCAGGCTGTCATTTGGGAGGAAAGTGGGAGCGTGGAAGGAGTCCTCACCACTACCTCCCCCATGCCGAGGTTGGTGAGGGCTCCTTCCATCTGCCTCTGAAATTACAGCGGGCCTGCTGTGGCCCATTTTTGGCTTCTCCGTGTGTGTGTGTGTGTGTGTGTGTGTGTGTGTGTGTGTGTGTGCGCGTGCAGAGAAGCCATAAACAGCCTGCAGCTAGCCATGGCTGTCATTTGGGGGGCAGACAGGAGTGTGAAAGGAGTCCCCACCACTTACCTCTGCTGCCATCCCCGCCACTGTGGCCGCTGCCACCACCACCATCCCACCATGCAGCAGCTATCTTTAAAGGTAAAAACAAAGAAAGAACTCACACACATGCACACACATACACCACAGCCCTTTATTTGTAAAGGGGAATCCTTGACAGATTCCCCTTTACAAGTATACTTTCGAGCTGGGGCGGGGGCTTGGCTCAAGTCAATGGGCTGTCAGACCACACACGCACACCCCGGTTCAGCTCAAGGGCGAGCCTTCAAGCTGTGCCAGCTTGAGTGTGAACTGGCTTGATTTCGGGCTGGTTTGCACATTCCTACTGTACAGTACATGCACAAATGAATGGAAGAACGGGAAGGTGTAGCAAACTCATTTTGATTTCCAAATACCTATTAGAAATTATCTTAGTTGACCAGGGACAGGGCTGTAGCTCAGTCGTAAAGCATCTGCTTTGCATGCAGAAGATCCCAGGTTCAGTCCCTGCCATCTCCTGGGAAAGACTTCTGCCCAAAATCTTGGAGAGCTGCTACCAGTCAGTATACACAATACTAAGCTAGAAGACTCAGTATAAGGTACCTTCCAATGTTCCTGAGACCAAAATTCAGTAGCAGAATGCAGGACAGAGTGAATGAGAAAAACAATAAACAGCAGAACAGGTTACATTGTTTTGTTGTTAACTTCAAGATGTCCTACTTGTCTCCTATAGCCATTTGTAGGCAACTTAGTTATTTTATTTTATTTATTGAATTTATATACAGTACCACCTTTCATACAAATAATCCCAAAGTGGTTTACAACAGAATTAAAACAATGCACAATTGAAACACTACACATGATTTTGATAGCCCAGTCGCTATGTCAGCTATCACTGCAGCCTCATCCAGTATATCCTCCATCTCTCAGACATTCTCCCTCCCTCTTTCACTCAATCTATCAAATCCCAGCTGTGCTCCAAGTGTGTTTTAACTGTGCCAAGAGCAAAGGTGCTAATGAAAACCATGAGTAAGATTCAATACAGATTGGACACTTTGCACGCATTGGACAGATCTCCTTTAAAATGAAGTATAATGGTATGCCAAATGGCAAACTAAAGATGGATGGATCTCATCATTTCTGTTCCATCTGCTTTGCATGATTTCCTTTGATTTGCATTCTCCTAACTCCTGCTAAAAATCCAATTTTTTTCTTTTGCTGAAAAATAATTGGTGTATTTTAACATGTTTTTTCAAGTATTTGCAAAATCATACCCCAAAACCTGATGCATTAATGCATTGCAGCATATGCATTTTAAATATGTTTTTAGCCAATTGTACAGAATGCATAGAATCTATAGGTTTCACCTATAAAATCTTACCACTGAGGAGTGATGGTAGTGGTGGTGGTGGTGGTCCAGAACCATAGGAACATAGGAACATAGGAAACTGCCATATACTGAGTCAGACCATTGGTCTATCTAGCTCAATATTGTCTTCACAGGCTGGCAGCGGCTTCTCCAAGGTTGCAGGCAGGAATCTCTCTCAGCCCTATCTTGGAGAAGCCAGGGAGGGAACTTGAAACCTTCTGTTCTTCCCAGAGTGGCTCCATCCCCTGAGGAGAATATCTTACAGTGCTCACACATCAAGTCTCCCATTCAGATGCAACCAGGGCAGACCCTGCTTAGCTATGGGGACAAGTCATGCTTGCTCCCACAAGACCAGCTCTCCTCTGGTCATACCATACATTCTGTTGCGAAGTCTGGCAGGAGTGGAATTAAGTAACATCCCTAAATCAAATCAAGAATGATTCTCAGCAAGTCAATATTTCCTCATTAGCATGGGGAAAGCATGCACTCAAATGTCATAAGCATAAGCATGCACTCAAAAGTCATTTGCCTGAATATAATGAGGCTGTTGTTGTGAGTATTGTCCTTAGGTTGAAAAAGGGCAAGATGCAGTTTTTCATCTTTTTTTTTTTTAAATAAACTCTTAAAATTCTTATAGTTTTTGTCCCACAACTGTAGTATGTGCCTATTTCCTTCTTTTAGGAATGTTTCAGGATGGCTGGATGCAACTTCTTTTGCTTCAGAAGGTGATTTCTTATAGCATGGGAATGCATGGCTATACTCACAACAAAATAATTTGTGTGAAAACTTAATTGGTATCCTCCCTTGGTTTTGAATGGATGGTAGATCCGGCCGTAAGTTTTGAATTTTTTTTTAAAAAATTTAGAAACCACCACTCCATTTGAGCCAGGCCCAAACTAGTTCAGCCTTGAGCTGAACTGGGGCCTGGCTCGACATGCATGGAACCAAACCGGGCCCAGTTCAGTTTGAGTCTGGTTCTTTTTGAACCAGACCAGGTCTCCCCATTCCGTGCACACCCCTAATGTACACACACATAAATAATACGTTTTTGTGGTTTCTTATTATTCCTCAGTGTGTTCCAAAGGGCAAAGAATGCGAAGCTAGGGATCAGCCACCAAGCTCCCCTTGTATGAGTCACTTAGGTCTGAATATAGACTAAATATATTATTACTGGGTGGACTTCTCAGATGGTGGTAAGATCTATCCGTTCTATTTCTTATAAAATAAGTATTCATTATTTTGAGCAGAACCACTTAAAGCTCTTCTCAGCATCCTCATTTTAAGTGCAGCAGTATTGATATTTCTCCATTAAGATTTAATTTATTTGACATAAACGAAACATCATTACCTTTCTCAAAGTGAAAGAATAGATTCTGTCTGCTGCACCAATGTGGTGTATTGGATAAAGTGTTGGGCCAGGATCAGAGAATCCTCAGCTCACATCTCTGCCAGCCGGGATACTCACAGTGTGACCTTGGTCCAATCTCTTACACTTGAGGTTAAACTGGCAAAATGTATAGTGACGGGATCCTTGGGAAAAGGTAGGAGAAAAATATAAATAATATATGCATAGGATTTCTTATTTCTGTTTCTTGCTTCTAATTAGGTGCTGGTTTTACCTTTAAAGCTCTTAACCGTTTGGACCCTGGGTACCTGAGGGACCATGTCCTCCCAAATGTTGCTGCCCACTTGATGAGGTCATCTGGGGGGGCTCTGCTCCAGGTGCCGACAATGAGAGAGGCTTGGCTGTCGTGCACATGGGACAGGGCCTTCTCATTTGTTTTCCCCAGACTCTGAAATTCTCTCCCAGTGGCTATCTCAGTCTCCATCACAGATTTTAGAAAGTGTGTGAAATATTGGCTTTTTTTAAACCGAGGCTTTTATATGACTGTACCTATCGCTGCTGCTTTGTATTTTTATGGTTATATTGTCCTTGTTTTTTCATCTTTTAATCAGATCTGTATTTTTATATACTAGCTGATATTTTAATTGTGTAATTTTCATAGTCTTGTTTTAACTTTTGTGTGAATCGCCTTGAGATTGTTTTAAGGAAAGGCAGTTTAGAAATCTAATGTTAAATAAATAAAATAAATAAATTACCCCAGTGTATATAAGCCTCTTTTTCCAAGTGCAAGAAACAACAACAAAGTGTAGCTGCCAATCAAATTAAAACCTGCTTTCATAAATGACAGTTCTATAGTGTAGAACCAATTAACCAGTCCCTTCCAGTAGTGTAATCAATTCAAACTTTGTTTCATCTTAATCTCCAGAACACAGCTGCTACAAAATGCCAATATTGTTGCTGATAGATTAGGTGATACTATCTGGGTGAGTGTTGGCCTCACAGATGTGTTTGTATCTGATAAATTAAATGACTGTAATTGCTCCTTTCCAACACATCCCTGATTGAGGCATAGTTTTGGTAGCATGGTGCCTAAGATAAGGCAAACGTTTACTACTTTGCTTAAAAAGAGTCATTACAAGATTTCTCCTGGCTATATTTTCACACCTACGCTACAACAGACTCTGAAATTTGTTCACTGCCACCAAAGACAATCTACAATTGAAGTGGTTGTGGTGGCTTGTTTTGATAGAGTAGAGTGCTTGAGTCTTCGTGTCCTTCATCTTTATTTGACCTTGGCTGTATGACTACTGTTTTGTCCTACTTTCCCACTGGGAACTGTACTGGGAAAGAATTGTATATAGCTATGGTTACAGACTTTTGAACATTTCTCCAACTGATATCAAGTAAGTCAGTTCCATCCAGAGTAAGTAGATTAAGGATTGCAGCAATAATGAGTTTCGCATGTGGATAGGTTGTGTGTGTGTGTGTGTGTGTTTTGTGGAAAGGGAAGTACTCATTCATGTTCTTGGCTTCTTGCATTTCAAAGTGTAAGTAAGAGACCAAGTTTTGGTCAGATTATTGCTCTGGAATTCTTGCATCAAGTCACTTTTCAGTACATAGGAAGCTGCCTTATACGAAGGCAGGCCATCTTGTTTAGTATTGCCTATACCAGGGATGCTCAACTTCTGCCCTCCTGCAGATGTTGGCCTACAACTCCCATAATCCCTGGCTATTGGCCACTGTGGCTGGTGATTATGGGAGTTGTAGACTTTTGAGGATACCATGGACAGCCAGAAAAAAGGACAAATGGATCATAGAACAAATCAATCCAGAATTTTCACACAAGGCACAAATGACCAGGCTCAAACTATCATACTTCAGGCATATTATGTGAAAACCCAGCTCCCTTGAGAAGTCCATAATGCTGGGAAAGTTTGTAGGAAAGAGAAGAAGAGGATGACCAGCAGCAAGGTGGATGGACTTGATTACGACAGCAATGAATGCACCACTGAGAGACCTTAAAGGCCAAGTTGAAGACAGATCATCCTGGAGAGAATCTATCTATGTGGTCACTAAGAGTCGACACCGATTTGATGGCACTTAATCAATCAATCAATCAATCAGTCCAAAGCCAGTTAGGGAGCCAAAGTTAAACAGGCCTGGTCTACACTGACTGGCATCAGTTCTCCAGGGTTTCAAACAGGAATGTTTCCCAGGTCTACTTGCAGATGCCAGGATTTGATCCTGGGACCTCCTGTGTGCAAAGCAGGTGTGTCTTTCTCTCTGCAAGAAAATTCTCGTTTCATCTCAAGAGTGTGGACAGAAGAGGAACTCCAACCTTAGCCTCCTTCTACATTCTTCATCTTCCCCTCACAACAACACCATAAGAGGTTTCACCTTGGGAAAGTGTCTAAAAGTAGAATGGCTACCTCACAGGGTTGTAGTGGGGATAAAAGGGAGAAGGAAGAACCATGCGTGCCATCTTGAGCTCCTCGGAGGAAGAGAGGGATACAAATATCATTAAAAAATAAATACAAGAGTACAGACTGTACACTCATTGACTCATTGAAAGTTCACTGATTCACATTTGGGGGAATCTACCCCCCCCCTCCTGCCGCCCACCAGCAAACTAGAGTATCAGGGAGAACACAACTGCAGATAGCCATATTGATCCATTAGAAATACTACAAAGCTATATTTCGTAATACCTTTGAATGGGAGACTTGATGTGTGAGCACTGTAAGATATTCCCCTTAGGGGATGCAGCCACTCTGGGAAGAGCAAAAGCAACCTTGCCTGTAACCTTGGAGAAGCCGCTTCCAGTCTGTGTAGGCAGTACTGAGTGAGATGGGCCAATGGTCTGACTCAGTATGTGGCAGCTTCCTATGTTCCATTGTGGAGATCCTCCCAGCGATAGGCGGATGCCTGTCAGTGTATCAGCTGGTGCTGACGTACAGTCGAGTAAACTCGACTAAGGGACTCAAGTCCAGGCTTAGCTGCCCTAGTCCAGGCTTAGCTGCTCCTGAGAACAACCTTGTTGTCTCATTCACAACAGAAGATGCATGTGATTATAGCAAGCTATTTTAACAAATAGAAAGAAAACTAATGAATAGGTGTTTGTGTTGTAGGCAGCACTCAGTGTAATAAATTTCAGAACTCAATAAGAACTAAATTATACTTTGTATAATATGCCACCTACTGTACTGGCGCAATGGCTTGACTACCAACCCAGAGGTTGCCGGTTCAAATCCCTGCTGGTATGTTTCCCAGACTATGGGAAACACCTATTTCGGGCAGCAGTGATATAGGAAGATGCTGAAAGGCATCATCTCATACTGTGCGGGTGATGGCAATGGTAAACCCCTCCTGTAGTCATCAGGAGTCGACACCGACTCAACAGCACACTTTGCCTTTATACTTTGTATACACTTCCAAGAGCAAATGACTAGAATTAGCAAAGGACCCAGCAATTGCATCAAGCTCATAGACAGCAGCTGTCAGTGATGGCTAATTACTATTGACCACATAAATGTGATGTTATATATTGCTTCCACTGAATTGCTTCATGTAAGTTGTTGCTTTATTATAAAATGACTTGGATAACTATTCTAAGCCTTTATTACCAGTCAGAGTAATAATTTAGCTGCATGGGAAATGGGAACGATAAGTGTTCACTTCAGCTTTTTTTCCCCATCCTTGAAAGTCTGCAGATATTTCATCCATGACAATTATTTGGGGTGACTCACTAAATTGGGGTCAACGAAACTGTAGATCTTTTGGATTATAACTCATGTTGAAATTAGGGGAATAAGCTTGAAATTAGTAAAGCTTTGCTAGTAGCAACCCCCCCCCCAAACCCCTTATTTAAAACATGTGAAGTTTTGTGGGAGCAGCTTAAGTTGAACAATGTAATGTAGTTGGTAGAGTATTAAACTCAGTTTAATGTCCAGTTTCTCAAATGATACAGTTATCACATGAGGCTGTGTCTCATATGACAAATCACATGGGAAATTCAAATGCTTGATATGCCTCACTTCAAAATCTCATTGGAAAGCATACTTGACAAGGAGAAAGCTATTTATTAGAAGTATAAACATTCCACACACAGGGAGATTTGAGGGTGGAGACACTTTCTAGCATCTTGTCCCACAGGTGCGCTCTGAGATAGTATAATGGGTAGAGAAGTATCCACATTATGCTTGCTTTTCTAAATTGCTTGTTAGACTTGTGCCGTGATCTCACTGAGTGGCTTTGGGCCACTCAGTCTCAGTCTCAGTTCCTTATTGTTCTCAGTCTCCGTTCCTTATTTGTATAATAATTGTGTAATTTGTGGCATACCTCACAGAGTTCTTGTAGAATGAAAAAAAGATCAGAAAATTTACACTTCTAGCTTATTCTGCTCTCAGACATGAGTTATTCAAAGAAAATGATGAATAATAATAGTGCATTCACTTATTGGGTCACCCAAAGAAAAATATTCTTTTAAAAAGGCTATATCAGTGGTTCCCAGCCTGTGGTCCTCCAGATGTTGCCAAACTACAACTCCCATCATCCCCTGCCACAATAAATTATAGCTGGGGGTGATGGGAGTTGTAGTTTGGCAACATCTGGAGGACCACAGGTTGGGAACCCCTGGTCTATATAAAATTGCACAGTTTTTAACTTCTTTTCAGACATATTTGTGTAGGGTAGTATTGTTGTGCAGTATTCTGAATACTAGGAATCTGCCACGCTGTAACTAATGGCTCAGGAGGACATTGTTTCACTACCTCTGCAAAGAAGCTGGAAGAGAAGAAAGGGGATGATGGCCTTGGGAAACAAAAATAAATACTTCATCAACGAAGAGGTAGGCTGTTTGAGTTAAAGGCATTCCTACACGAAATCCAGAAAATACTAGGTAAGAGACTGAGGTGCTGAGCATTTTGCAGCATGGCCATTCACCCCTCTGACAAAAAGCATGAGGAGCCTGTTTCCTGGGGACCTAGAGAAGAGCATCCTGCTGGGTAGCTGTGTGTAGAGCACTGGTAGGCATCATGTTATCAGGAATAACTCTGTGTCTGGCATTAGGCCCAGCATAAGGGCAGCTCAGCAAGTTGAAAGGTAGTGGGAAGAAGTGAGGGCAAGCTCTCATAATTCATAACTGGCTTAGTGTTTATAAACATCCTTGTTGGACATTTGGAAAAGAGTTATCACTTTTAGTTAGACCATGTATGCTGATGGTTCTTATTGTATTGCCTCCTGGGAGATGTAGTTCCCAGCACCAGCCCTGGCTAAGAGCCATTTGGAAAATCAATTTCCTTTCCCCTCTAACACAAATTTATATGGGAACATAACAGCATTAGATCTGGGAAGGAAAGCATAAACCACATTACACGTTTTCAAGAAACAATTAAGAGGATGGGGCCTTCTTCCAAGCATTTGCTGGGAAGGGATGGTTTGTGATGGGTGCAATGGGGAGAGGCGTCAATCTGGGGGCAGGATTTTGTTGCTGCTGGGTTTGTCTCTAGGGAAAGAAGTGACACAAGGGCTACACAAGGGCACACCCAATTTAAGGTCTGCAGTGCATAGTGAAGGTGGCACCTCTAATCCGTCCTGCCCACAGTCCCTTGAATGTGTATGGTTCCTCCCGCATGACTTTGTTGGTCGCTCTTTATGAGGGACCTTGAGGAAATATTTACCTTCATACTGATAAATTCAGAGGATGCCTCTGAATACCAGTTGCAGGGGAGGAACAGCAGGAGAGAGGGCACGCCTTCAACTCCTGTCTGTGGCTTCCAGGAGCATCTGGTGGACCACTGTATGAAACAGGATGCTGGGCGAGATGGGCCTTGGGCCTGATCCAGGAGGGCTGTACTTATGTTCTTATGACTCTGGGTAGAAATTGTCACAGACTGAGGTGGGTTAATTTGTGTTTTCTTGTCACAATGTGGCAGGGTTGCAGGGTGATTATCTAGATTGAGCTAGTATGCTGAAAGTGGGGCCTGGGAGAGGTGGAGGGAGTAGCAGCTTAATGGATGGTGTATGCAACAACCTCAAGCATTGCACTTATTCTGAAAACTGCTGTCAGTATGGCTGGGTTTACCTGGATTTCTGTTATTTAGCTGCTTCTTGAAGGAGTTCTTTGCCTAGTAGCCATTAGGGATGTGCGAACAGGTTCGACATTTGACACTTTAAGGTTTCCTTAAAAAAAAATCTTCTATGAAGTTGTGGTCAGGCATTTTGTGCATTTTTCCATTTTTGGCTGTGTCTCTCTCTTTGCTGTTTCTCATAGCAATGAGAGAAGATAGTAACAAAATGGTTGCATGATCCAGTAGTCTGGTTATATAGTTCGTAGCAATCAATGAAAATTTCACCAAGAGTTAAAAAAATTAACATTAAATATGTTTTCACATGTATCTACAAAGCAGTTTGTTCTCTCTGAACACTGACTCTCCATGACCAGAATCTCAATATTCCAAGCCAGAGAAGAACTGAGGGTAATTCTGCTCCATTTCTAGCAGAGCCTATTATTATAGGGTAGACAAATTCATAATCTGAACCATGTAATTACAAATTTGGACTACTTTACTAATGGGGATGGTGAAGAGGCTTTAGAAGGAGTCTGCACAGAGATCTCCTTTCCACAGGTGGGAAAGATTGTACTAGGCAACAATGCTAGAATTAAGTGGTAATCACAATGTCCCATCAATCAAAACATGAAACATTTAAGTGAGTGTTACATTAATACTTCCTATCCTATTTCAGATCAAATAGCTCAACTTGGTAACCAGCTTGCTCTTTTAATCTTTAACAGCCTTCAGTACAATTATATCTCTTTACAACTGTTCCTCTCCCCCTTAATTATTGCTGAGAAAGTCCAATTGAGCCTTCCAGGTGATCAGCCTTATATTTCCCCTTAGTACTGTGCTACACAGCACCAGTGTGATATATCCCTTATCACATAATACTACAGGGGCACAGCTTCTTTTTACAACATTTTAAAAAGATCATTGTGGATTGATGTCATGATACTCCTGCACCAGATGAAGGATATAACCAATAAGCAATTGAATGGTGTGGTGTGCTTTTTTAATTAAGTAAAACAAACAAACCTGGGCACTTGATGAATTTTCCAGAGTTGTGATCACACAACAGAAGTGTTTAGTCCCCCCACAAATTTGAAATAATAAAGAAATAAATTCCATAGAATAGCATGACCATGGAAAGAGAAGAGCCCCATCACACTACACCATTGGGTTGCCTTTCAAGTTGCACAGCAACCCCAGATGCTCCATAATGTCAACAAACGACTGCCCATCATGTCAGCCAGTATTCTTAAATTTTCAATCATTTGTGCAGACTTTTGATTGCCTGTCTCCATGGGACATTCAGAACAGTTGCTGGGCCCTCCTTAATATAACATTCAAATTTGATTGAACTAGTACTGAGTACACAGCCTTCAGTAACAGAGACCCTTACAGCCAAAATAAGGCCTTATACATATTGCAGAACATTTCAGCACACACATTTCTTTTTCATCATTCCGGTTAGGAATTTAGTCATAATATCCCAATGAATGAACTTTCTAATCGCAAAAGACAGCATGCGTGCATACACCAAGACCTTTAAGTCTATTTTTTCAAAGCAAAAGAAAATCTTCCAGTCGCTCTGTGATTTGTCAAGTTCTAAACTCTGAATACAAAATAAATTAATCATCACAGTTGTATAAAACAATGCATTACATTGTGGACTGTAGCTGGATGTGAACTGAAAGATAATCCTTTCTTCATGAAGATTCAGTCAGATACATTCGCATCCTTATACTGTTCAAAGGATGAAATGACTATTTGAAAGACCTGTCCATATGTCCCTCGCTAACATCTGAACACAGCAGAACTTCATAGTTTTTCTTCTTGATCTACTATACTTCAGTCTTAAATACTTTTGTATAGTTCCTGTGATTTATTAGATGCATGGAAAATCTGATAAATACTTGGGACACTCCTGCCCACAAGGGCTTCCCCATTAATTACAGGGCAGGAAATGGTTGCTTATAAATGCCACTTTGCACACCTGCTCACCCCTTTTGATATTAATAGGAAAACTTTTATGTTGCAGGTGTCAATGTTGGTGCTGAAATGCACGCAGATCCTGGACTGCGATTCATATGCACTAAATTTTGAAGAAAGGAGAACCATACATTACAACTAACATAGGGCTGTCACTGAAAACAGTAGCTCAGTGTTGAGTTTCCTCAATCTTTGTCCATAACATTGAGTTCAGTGTTATAATGAACATAGGATTATCAGTGAAAACAGCAGCCCCATGCTGATTTCCCCCATAATCATACAGTCCAGACAATTCACCCACGCTGGTATAGAAGTTCTGTGCATGGAAACGGGCTTCTACATGTACAGCTGATACATTTGCAGATGCATATCTGGATGTGGCCCTCATTTCAGTACTCACCTAGAGTACTGAATGGATATGCCTTCGGATGTACCATGAATGGATGTGCCTTCTGATGCAGAGGAGATTGTGAATCTCTCATCATGAAGATGAAGTGTTGAGAGTACATAATTACAATAATGTGCAACTCAACTGGGGGCGAGGGCCAGTCTCCGTGAACTGATGTACTTTTTAAAAACACTAAATTTCTTTACGTACAAAGTATTGCATCGGCCTGCTCTCTACAGTAGGATGTCCTTTTATTCCTATCCCATTATTTCTCTTTTTTCAGATATGTACACTGGTGTTAGATGTCTGTTTGAGATGCTGAGGAAAGATAAAAAACAGAGTTCAACATGATGAAATGTAGTGGAGGCAATGGTAAACCCCTCCTGTACTCTACCAAAGAAAACCACAGGGCTCTGTGGGTGCCAGGAGTCGAAATTGACTTGATGGCACACTTTACCTTTACTTTTGCACATGGGTTTCCTACAAAGCATACATTGGATGCCACAATTGTGCATCTTATTGTGCATCCAAACTAGCATTGTGCATCTAGACTAATGTTGTACTAGTGCAAACATGCAACCAGACTAGTGCACTAGCACAACAATAGTCTGGATGCAAGCTGCAGGCGTAGCACAATTGTGCAAGTGCTGTGTTGTTAGTCTAAATGATGACCATTATAATCACTTTTAAGGAAAAAAACACTCCAAGTGTAAAATGGTGAGAGCCTACTTCCAGTTTTGTCCAATGGATAGCTATGGAAACCTAGATTTTTGAGAGCAATATTAGGTAGGTCTTAAGGGCGATTGACACTCGCAGAAAAGTACTTACTCTACTCAGCTACTAATTGCTGAATCAGGACAAGAAGTAGTTAACTCAAATAAATGACCCTTTCCTGTAAGACAAACAGCTGCATGTGTGGAGAGGCTCCAATTTTTCACATATAGCAGATGAAGCCCTAAATGATGCATGTCCAACTGCATCATTTCAGACTGCATTTAGGTGTCACATGATTGAGTGCAGAATTCACGCAGAAAAAATGCTGCACATTAATGAACTAGATGTCAAGGTAAAGGATTCTAACCTAGCCTTCTGCCTAACATGATGGTTTTAAATGTGCGTGTGATTTTAAAATCAAAATTTTAAAATTCAGTGTGCCCTGTTTTTCTTGTACACCACCTTGGCATTTGCTGTTATGGAAGATGGTATATAAATATAACTATTAGATAGATAGATCTTCCCCCCATCACTCAAGCCTTACCTGCCGCTCAGCTAACAAGGACTTCATCTTGATGCATTCATATCAGCTGGCACCCTGAAAGCATTTTGAATGGAGTGCATGCTAGAGGACCAATAGACTTACTTTAATGAAAGCCCCTTTTGCCTTCCAAGGATAAGTCCCTGAGGACTGTGTGGTCCTCAGGAACATATTTTTGGAAGCAAAGAAGGTTTTTGGAATGAGGATAAAAGCCAAAAGGGTCTCCCTTCCCCTCTGCTAGAGGCTGACATGATGCCAACATGGCCAGAAGACATTGGCACCACTACTGCTGTGAACATGGAAATAGTGGCACCGCTGCCCCAACCAGTGGCTGTGCAAGCTGCTTCCTGTGATTTTACCCATTGTGCTACGTGACATAAATTGTGTGGATGCAGCTTGCACAACTGCTGGTTGGGGCAGCAGTGCTGCTTCTTCCATGTAGACAGCAGTGGTGGTGCCAATGTATTCCAGCTCCTTTAACACTGTGTACCATGTTAGCTAATCGTTTTAAAGGATGCATGTTTGATTGATTTAGTAGAGTCGGACCAGATCACACATTACAGTTGAATACCATGAATCTGTAATGCAGATATCTTCATATCAAGGCAGTGGTGGATGGTTGATTTGGACTGGGACCATCGATGAGGAAGATGAATCCAACACTTCATCCTGTCCTGCAGTGGGCCCCAATTCAAATTGCACAACAAAAAATTAGTAAATAGCAGGTTTTCAGGGGAGAACACAATTTAAATCAAAGAATCATAATGGAGGGAAAGGGTTTTCCAATTGTTTGTAGTCAAAGCTCCAGTAATGGCAGTCTAATCTAATGCATGGTTTGGCTCTTAGTGTACCGAACTTGGAAGAAAAGCATACAACTTGATTAGGTATTCAACAAAAAGCACCCCAGCATTGAACACACAGATTTTAACAAGAAAATATAAACTCCCCGGAATTCATCTGAAACTCCAAGCATCTTTCTGTGGCGGAAATGTTCAAATTCCCAACTTTTCACATCAAAATTTATATTGATAAATGGAGGATGATCCACTTGCATAGTTGCTCACTTTCTAAATTGTATTGTGCATAATGCTCCTAAAATATACGAAAACAGAAGCAAAACCGGACATTTGGGATGATGAAGACAGGTTTAATGTTTGAGATTTATGAGCTTATTCCCATAATGATGTACTGAAGTCTTAGTGCATAGTTTCATTTAGGTTTAGTGGAGGTTTTTTGGTCTTCTTTTTTATTATTACATAAATCTCTATGAATAAGGATAAGAATATAACCATCAGTGTTTTGTTTAGCAGTAAGTTCACTTTTTAAAATTTCTTCTTTGAAATGTGGATATGCACTTCCTCTTCCATTAAAATGAAAACTGTCAAGAATCTCATTTCCCTTAATCTGAACCAATTAACTGCTTTATATTCTCCATTTACTAAAAAAGCCAACTTGGTTCACGTACATGATAGATATAGACATGTAAATTATCCTCTCTCTCTCTCTTTATGACAAAATAGGGGAATTATAGTCAGTGGCTGGGATACAGAGTATGACCGTACTGGAGCAGCAAGAGAGCAGCCTAACAGAACTTCCCAACTAATTCCATGAGTGCACCAGTGAAGGGGCAATTTTTGACATCCTCCTCTTCTCCAGGAAGCCCTCTGTGCCACCTGAAAATGTGTCCTTGAGGGCTGCAGAGTGAAGAATTGAATATCATTGCTATTTTCAGCTCAATTAACCATCCTATACCTGGACCCGGGCACACAAATAACCAGTGCACATGTGTGGTGGCCTTCAAAATGGCCACTGCGAGCAGGCAAAGGAAATGGGCCGAACTGGTCCTAAGAAGACTGGGGGGAGGCTGGGGGGGGGAGGAAAATTTGGTGATCCCCAGCCACAGCAGCACCTCCTGGAGGCTGCTGGACCAGGCCGTAAGTTTTGAAATTAAAAAAGCCAAACACACATTTAGAACCCCCAAGCCGGCCCGGGGGGTGAGGGCGGTTGGCTCAAAGTTGAGCTGAACTGAACCAAACCAGGCCCTGTTTGGCTTGAGGGTGAGCCATCGAACAGGCCTGGTTAGATGGCACACCGGCTCAACCTCAAGCCGGTTCGCACATCCCTCGTGTTCATGTATGTGCTGGTCCACCCTAAGAAGCCTATGGAGCCAGGAGCTCTTTAGGGAACCAACTAAGTACCAGGTGCAGCTTGTGAATGCGCCTCCGGGGGCAGCGGGTGGCTTCTTTAAGTCTGCCAGCGGCCAGTTGAGTGGTGGAGGCAATTCCCCACCGCAGGGGCTGCTGGGCAGGATGGAGCACCAGCTCCGTTTACCCTTAAAGAAGCCGCCCGCTGCCCCACTGGAGGAGAATTCACAAGCCGTGCCTGCTAAGTACAATGGTAAATGTTTTGGTGATTTGTTAGGTCTATGGAGCTGTAGGCTGTCTGAACTCATTGATACTGTGCTACCAAAACCAGATTAAGGTTTTTCCAGTCAGAATAAGATTTCTCCAGTCAGCATAATTTATCCCTGGTATACAGAGGTGCTGAAGCACAAAGGTGCATGGCTAGTACGCAGGTGGCACTAAAGCGATCTGTTTCTGTCATTGAGGCCATTGAAGGACTATGATACTTGAAGGATTATTCTGTGATAAAGAAGTCTTTGTGCTTTCCTATCATGTCCATTGTTTAGGAATGTTGCTGGATCCTCTAGTATGGCAACAGTGGCCTGAGTCAGACCATTGGTCAATCTAGCTCAGCATTGTCAACACTGACTGGCAGTGGCTTCTCCAAGTTTCAGGCAGGAGTCACTCCCAGCCCTACCTGGAGATGCCAGGGATTAAGCCTGGGGCCTTCTGCATGCAAAACAGATGTTCTTCCCCCACCTCTATGAACTAGAGGTCAGCCACAGCTACTGCCTTAGTGTGGCAGCCCAACAACCTATAGACCTATAACTTCCTGGCTACTACTTTACTGGTTTATTCCTGGTTGCCTGTACTGGATTTTAATTACATTTCTGTGCACCTTTTTGTCCTTATATTATATGATATCCTTTTAGCGCATATTAGCTCTTATTATTTTAAGCGATGACTGTCATGATTGCATATATTTTAAATCTTCTAAAATCTTCTCTTACTTTATAAGCACGCAACACGATCTAAGGTACTGCTACATGGTGTATCCCTATGCTTCTTATTGCAGCTGTAGTTAATTCATTTTATGCTAGTAGTAAAATGTAGTCCAGAGCCTACTATGTCTCTTATTCCAGCCACAGCTAGATTTTTAGTGCAGTCTTATGCCAATACTTTATATTTTAAATCATTTGATGCTAATAATGTATTTTAGTGTCTTTTATATTTCTAATTGTATATTTCAAATCATCTTATGATAGTAGTGTGCTTTAGAGTATAAAACCTATTGTTAGGTTTTTAAATGTACTTTATGCTGCTCTGTGACTGTAATAAAGATTGACTGACAGATGTTCTTCCACTGAGCTACAGCCCTACCTCCAAATGTTGCATACATGAGTCTCCCATCCAGGCACTGCCCACAAGATTTGTTTAGCTTCAATGTTGGCTGTATCACATGCCCTTAGACAATGCTTTGGATCCCAAATGGGTCAGCCATAGGAACATAGGAAGCTGGCTTATACAGAGTCAGACCACTGGTCCATCTGCCCAATGGAGGCTGGGGTAGGGAGGTGAAGCAGAAGGCAGAGTATAGCTTTAATGGCAAGTGAATGCTCCCACTGCATCCCGGGTATACAACAAGCCACTCACCCTGCCATCACCACTCAGCTGGATGATGTGCCTGTGCAAAAGCCATTTGGGGGATCAGCAAGGAAAGTTTTTGCTATGTTGGCTCCTCAAATGGCTGCTGCACAAGAGCATTGGCCAGATGAGCAGTGCTGGTAGGGCAAGCAGCTTGTTGTCCACTCAGCATTCACCTGCCGTTAAAGTATCTTCCGTCTTCTTTGAAGTATCCTCCGTCTTCTCTGCCCTGCCCCAGCCTCCACTGCTTCTAGCTCAGTATTGTCTATACTGACTCCCAGCCCAATCTGGAGATGCCAGAGATTGAACCTAGGACCTTCTGCATGTAAAGCAGGTGCTCTACCACTGAGCTACATCCCCAACCCCAAAGGTGGCAGACATGGGTCTCCATGCAGGCACTGTCCAAGACC
The DNA here is from genome assembly GCF_027244095.1 of Hemicordylus capensis. NCBI lineage: Eukaryota > Metazoa > Chordata > Lepidosauria > Squamata > Cordylidae > Hemicordylus > Hemicordylus capensis. The sequence goes on along the minus strand of NC_069659.1, from coordinate 316,420,078 downwards.
TGCTTAGCATCAACAAAGTGTCTGTACTGTGTGCCCTTAGGCTAAGCCTGCTCAACTTTGCGCCCCCCCCCAGCTGTGTTTGGACTACAGCTCCCACAATCCCCAGTCACAGTGGTCAATAGCCAGGGATTATGGGAATTGTAGGCCAGCATCTGCAGGAGGGCCGAAGTTGAGTAGCCCTTCCATAAACCATACATATAGAAAAGAAAGAATGAAATGAATGAATGAATGAAATGAAAGAAAGTGAATGAAAGATACCTATAGAACTGTAGTGGCTGGTACGAGCACTGCCGGGGTGGTGGCAAGAGGTACCTTTACGCATAAATCAGAAGGTGCTTACCTCCACTCTGGCAGCACCTGCAAACTGCTCTGAGCTGCAGTGCACCGCCCAGCACTCCCTTTGGCAGGGGATTGGCTCTGTCACCCACCTGGCCACCAGCGGGAGATCGGCACTGCAGAAGCCAGATGAGTGGCAGAGCCGACCCCATGCCTCAGGGAGTTCTGGGTGGTGTGTTGCAGCTCGGAGCGGAAGTAAGCACCTTCTACTGCTATAGAAGAAGATAACCACCTGTGGATCTCAAGGTCCATGTGTGCAGGACATTGCAGGACTTAATCCTTCAGAAAGAAAGGGCTTAGGTTAAGCCCTTATATGCAATGACAAGGACCTTGCATTGTGTTCAGAAGGAAGCATGTGGGCAGCCACAGCTGGATCCAGCCATGGGAACACCTTAGAGGGGAATATATACACACACACAAAATTTAAGTTACGTTAATTAGTATATTTGTTTCCTGTCCCAAACCCAAGCCACAGTTCTACACTAGCTGAACCTTTGGTCACTCTTCACAGGCAGCTTCATTTAGCATACATTGTCAGAGTCTGTACCAGATCCCTCCATAACTAGAGGCATAAAAAGAACTTTGTAAATCATTCTCTTGCATCTGCTTATAAGTAAATGGTGTGTTGCTATACTCTGGATCTCCTCAAATGCTCTCAACATCTCTATGTCTAAATTAAGAAGTCAGAATCTATTTCATTCTGTCAAATGGATCTTTAGCAACAAGAATTTGTTTTCATACTATTGCACTGAGTAAGCAGGGAGTACATGAGCTTTTTTTTTTTTTTTTAGTAAATTAAATGGAAAGATGATTGTTTTTGCCTTAAGCAGACATTACAGTACATAGACTAGAAGATAAATGTAGGAAACAAAATACATTCAGCAAAAGACTGAGCACTTGTCAAAATCAAATTGAAGGCAGTAGGCAGTAAATTGGATTTTCTTTTCCAGTTGAAGGCAGCTCACATCCCTTCTCTGTAATAATGAATATTGTAATGTATGTTTTCTAATACATCAATAATCAATTTCTTAGACTATTCCTTAATCCTAAGGTTATAGGATTTCTTCTCTTCCTATTTTTTTCCTATATCAAGCTTGAGTGAAAATGGATATTTATTCACAATACAGCCTTTAAAGACACATTTTATTAGAAATGAAATAAAATGGGTCTCAGATTTTGATTGCTCGACTATGAAAAGCAATAGCTAGACTGATTCCTTAATCCCACGCTGAATCAAATCCTTACATGTGTGTAAGGAGCTGAACAGAAATGTGATTATACTCAGTTCTATAATATAAGAATGTGTAACATTAAAATAAAGCGGGGAAAGATTAAACAAAAAACAACCAGAGAATGTTGAATGCATTTAACTTCTATCATTAAATGTTTAACAATTTGCATTTCCTCTGAAAGATGACACATCCAAGTACTGGCAAATTCTAGCAGGAAAATATTTCATTGATGTAGAACAGCCACCAAGGGCACAGAATCCATGATTAGTGGATTCTGAGACAGAATCCCTGACTATACAAATTTTCTATGTTTGTTTACAAAATTAGCCATTGAGGACAAATTGGATTGCGCCACAGCACTTGGTGGGGTGGGTGGGTATATTTAACCCCTTTGACACTATATTTTCCTGCCCACCCCTTCCAAGATTTTAATCATTTACAAAAATGGTATGGGGCAAAGGATTAGGCTCCCTTCTCCACATGGCTATTCCAGTCTGATTCTCCTCACTCCAATCCCTGCTGCTACTATTTTAAAAAATGGTGGGAGAGCCATCTTAGTTCATCCTACGAATCAACTCCAGTCAAAATAGCTTTTTCTTGGACTCGATATTGTCATTTGATCTTAGAATTTGTGGTGACACATAAAACACTGTAGGTCAAAAATAAACTTATGGTTTATATTCAGTTAATGCTTTGTTATGGAAGCATATAGCTTCCAGACACTGTACTAATAATGTATCCTATTCTGGGCCAAATCATACTGTACATAGCAGTGATGATACCTAGTTAGGTTACCGAATCCCTAACCGGGCAAGATAAGTATGTCTCCAAACTGAGTGTCCAGAAGTAAAGGGTAGGCAAAAAAAGAAAAGAAAAGAAAGGTTTCAATTCTGATGACCAAACAAGGAGCACTGACCCTAGTAATTCCTACTGAGTCCCAATGATGACTGACTAAACCTTTCCTGCCTCATATCAGGTAGGAGAGTGGGGTACTGCATCTGGAAAGGAAGTTCCAGAAAAACATGGAGTGTGCACTCCTCTAACCCCGCTTACAGGTAATTGTGTGGATGGCTGATCCAGCCGTCCAGGGCTAGCAACCTGTTTGTCTGTGGGGAAAGTGGGTCAAGCCCCTTATGGCTCTCCACACTGCTGAGCCTCATGGAGATGCCTCATATACATATAGATATACATATAGATATTCATATCTGCCCTATATATATGCCCTATATTACATATAGATATACATATCCACCCTATATACATATCAGGTGGTATAAAATATGATACATATATATAAATAAATAAATATAGGCAGTTTAACCCTTGTTATTGATTTGCATGGATACATGAGGCTTGTTTGTCTCTGTTTCCTTTGACCTTTCCAGCCTTGTACTTCCATCAGGTCTGGGGCCAACCACTTACCCACAATCCATGGGAGTGGGGAGCACCATTAAAGACAGGAGTAGTAGACCAGGGTAACAGTTTTACTACCAAATTATTCATGATGAGCACAATCATGAGTAGTTTGAGGACCATTTTTATGCTCAAGGAACACATCCTTCCAAATTCATTTTTAAAAACAATTTCTCCAGAAAACACTGAAAATGCTGACTATTAAAGAGTGATAAAATGTGCATGGAGTATGACCTTGGGGGATACTGTGTATATATTCCATCTTGGATAATAGCTTTAAATGAACTGATTTTTGTACTATACAAATTTTATTCAAATAATGGAGCCCAGGGAGTTGGCAAATACCTTGTAGTCAATAAGAGTGATGTTCATGGCTTTCAGCTCTCTACAAAGTACAGCTAATGCAGAAAGAAAGATGGAGCTTAGCTTTAAGATTTCAGCCAGCCTGCATGTAAGCTTATTCACAAGACGACAGAAATAGCTCATATGGATTTTCTTCTTCTACTTTCAAATTGTAGTTGCTACAATATTTAAGAATCTTCTTGCTGCAAGTATTTTACTTTTTTAGATTTAAAAAAACTTTATTGTTAGAAATGTACTTTTTCTGTTTCTGATGCATTATTCTTAACAGTGAAATCAAAGGATGATGTATACAACACACATTTTATTAAATTATATTTCAGTTTTATTTAGTTACTATATAGTCTTATTTCTGATCTACATTGCCACCTGGCTGACATCAAAAGGACCTACATCATCAGACACATTCAGGCAAGTTTTAGTGATTCACTAGTGATTCACACTTTTTTATTTATTTATTTTATTTTATTTATTATTATTATTATTATTATTATTATTATTATTATTATTATTATTATAAAGGTGGTGCTGAGGGATTACCTCCCAACCCCTTAGCAGTTATGCTTTGGGGTTCCACAGGGTTCCATTCTTTCACCTATGCTGTTTAATGTCTACATGAAACTGCTAGGAGAGGTCATTTGGAGATTTGGCCTGAAGTGTCACCAGTATGTGGGTGACACTCAGTTGTATCACTTTTTTTTGTCAGACTCAGGTGAGGTAGTGACTGTCCTGAATCAGTGCCTGGATGCACTGGATGAGGACTGGATGAGGGTGAATAAACTGGACTGGATGAGGGTGAATAAACTGAGACTCAATCCAGACAAGACAGAAGAATTGCTGGTTGGTGGTACCTCTGCCTGGGTGAATGATATCCAGCCTGTTCTGCACTCCCCCAAAGGACCAGGTTCACAGTCTGCAGGTGCTCATCAATCCAGCACTGTTGCTAGAGGCTCAAGTGGCCTCTGTGGCCCAGAGCAGCTTTTATGAGCTACAGCTGATATGCCAACTGAGACCGAACCCTGACAGAGATAGCTTGGCCACAGTCACTCATGCTCATGTTCTGGTAACCTCTCACTTAGATTACTGCAATGCATTGTATGTAGGGGTTGCCTTTGAAAATGGTCCAGAAATTGCAGCTGATACAAAATAGGACTGCAAAATTACTAACTGGGACAGGACATTTGGGTGCTTTGTCAACTGCACTGGCTCACAGTCTACTTCCGGGCCCAATCCAAAGTGCTGGTTTTAACCTTTAAATCCCTAAATGGCTTGGGATCGGGTTACCTGAGAAATCACCTTGCCCCGTGTGTCTTGACCCAAACCTTAAGATCTTATTTGGATTCCCTGATCTGAGTGCTCATGCCAAACGAGGTAAGGCTGGTGGCTACTAAGAAGAGCATCTTTTGGTGGTTGCATCCCATTTATGGAATAGCCTCCCCAGTGAGGTTTGCCTGGCATAATCATTTTGTTCTTTTAGATGCCAGGTAAAGACCTTTTTGTTCACTCAATCCTTTTAAATTTTGATTTTTAAATTTGATTTTTAAAAGGTTTGTTTTGTATAGTGTTTTGTACCCCCCCTTTTGTTGTGTCATGATTTTTTTTAAAAAGAAGTATGTGACACAGTGGTGAAACTTGATCCCTCCATCCCCTATTGAGCATGCACACTCTGCTGCTTTAAAAACCTTTCTCCCTGCCTAGATAACTTCTGGTATCAGAACCAGTCTGGGGGAAAATCTGCATGACCAGAGATTAGGACAAAAACAAAAGAGATTATGACAAAAACTCCTCAAATTTTTGTAGTGGCTATTTATTGCCACTACAAAATTTGCATGTTAATGTAGAAATACACTACTGAATATAGCATATATAACGATTTAGAATCCTGAACAAAAATAAACAGTGATAAAGCAGAATATACACAACAGTAAAATCCTCAAAATAAAGGATAGAAAACGATAGAGTAGGAAACCAGCTGTCCGAAACCAGAAGACTTGAAGCAGAAATTCAGCCAAAAGTGTTTCAACCTACAATAAGTCTTCCTCGGCATAGTATAACTGTCTCCACAAACTTCTGAACTTAAAATATGAAAAGCAGGCTTGTAATCTTCTCTGCTGATAAAAATTCAAACAAACTGTAACAAAAACATAACTACACCTTCAAACTTAATAGGACTATATCACCATAAGAAGCTTACCCATCAGGATTTAGCAAATATGCTGTTAAAATACCTCAAAAATGTTACTAATTAAGAGCCAAAATTCTAATAATAATAATAATAATAATAATAATAATAATAATTCGATTTCTATACCGCCCTTCCAAAAATGGCTCAGGGCGGTTTACAAAGAGAAATAACAAATAAGATGGTTCCCTGTCCCCAAAGGGCTCACATTCTAAAAAGAAACATAAGACACACACCAGCAACAGTCACTGGAAGTACTGTGCTGGGGGTGAATAGGGCCAGTTACTCTCCCCCTGCTAAATAAAGAGAATCACCATGGTAAAAGGTTCCTCTTTGCCCAGTTAGCAGTTAGCAGTAGCCCCCAGTTACACCATTGGGCCTGTGTATGGCTGGAAATGTTGTATCAGAGTTGATCCAATCCAATAGTTGTCAGTATCAGGTCTTTTCATCCTTATCAATATCATTATTGGTATCAGATTTCTGATTGGAAATTTGATTTTTAAAAATTAGTTAAAATCCCTATAGAAGTCTACAGGGAAACTTTAAAAAATCATTGTGGGAAAATGGCCAGGCAGATTGCTGTGAAATTTGGCAGACACATAGTGAAAGATGGCAGGACTCTGTGTATTTAATTTCAATTGAGTCTGGACATCCCTTCATTTTTAATTATTTTTTAAAAGTAATCTGGAAATTGTACTCTCATCTGGAAATAGAAGAAGAAAAGTGATGCCACATCCAAGAATCACCACTTTTTTCTAGCCACAATCATGGAAAAAAAACAAAACTTCAAATGTAAAAACCTCATACTCTGATAGTGGCTCTGATATTTTTCCGGATATCTCTGGTAACTGATTAGATAATTTTGATTCGCTATAGGCTTCCCTATATTGCATTAGATTCATTTCCAATTATATCTGATATCATCAATATACAAGATATCCAGTGCACAGGCCCAATATCTCTATATCAAAACTACTCATGAGAACGACCAATGGAGATCTATTTCTCCATACCCACTTCATCAGGAAATGGCATAAACCCCCTAAATGCCTGCCTAGAGGCAATAATGGACTGGAAGAGGGATAACAAGATGAAGTTGAATCCAAATAAGATGGAGGTACTGTCTGTACGAGCCACTTAATGGTGCAGCAGGGAAGTAACTTGCCTAGGGAGCAAGAGGTTGCTGTTTTGAATCCCCACTGGTATGTTTCCCAGACTATGGGAAACACCTATATCGGGCAAAAGCGATATAGGAAAATGCTGAAAGGCATCATCTCATCCTGTGTGGGTGATGGCAATGGTAAACCCCTCCTGTATTCTACCAAAGAAAACCACATGGCTCTGTGGTTGCCAGAAGTCGACACCAACTTGAAACCACAACTTTACCTTACTTTACTATCTGTATGGGGTTAGGACCCAAAAGATGGTATAGGTCTGCCTGTTCTGGATGGGGTTACACTCCCCCTAAAAGATCAAGTACACAGTCTGGGAGTGCTCTTGGATCCCAAACTCTCCGTGGTTTCTCAGGCTGAGGCAGGGACCAGGAGTGATTTTCATTAGCTTTGGCTGATACGCCAGATATGTGCATTTCTAGAAACACATGACCTTAAAACAGTGGTACATATGCTGGTAACTAGGGATGTGCAAACAGTTTCGATGTCGAATGGACTGTTTGGGGGTTTGCAGACCTTTTTTTAAAAAAATTGTTTTTAGCCTCCCTTTGGGGGAGTTGTTGGAGGCGGTGAGGAGAAGGGGGTCCGTGGAGGTTCCCCCTCCCCCCACCGGCCTCAATGCAGCCTGAACCAGCCTGTTTGGCCGGCTCTTTGGGCTTCCCCCTCAGCGCGGTGGCCATTTTGTAGGCCGCCACGCCTGTGCAATGGGCCTCTGAGAGGTCTGGATCATGCCAGGGTCATGCCTGGGGCTTGCTTTGTATATAGTTCAGAAACTACAATCGGTACAGAATGTGGCAGCCAGATTGGTCTCTGGGTTTACCCGAAGGGACCATATAGTAACACCAAGAACTGCATTGGCTGCTGATACGTTTCTGAACAAAATACAAAGTTCTGGTTATTACCTATAAAGCCTCAATGTCTTCGGTCCAGGGTACTTAAGAGAATGCATTCTCTGTTGTGAACCCTGTCACCTATTAAGAACATCTGGAGAGGCCCAGTTATGGTTGCCACCAACTCATTTGGTGATGACTTGGGACCAAGCCTTCCCTGTGGCTCTCCTGGGGCTTTGGGATGCACTCCCTGCTGAAATCAGAGCATCTCCTTCTCTGTTTGCTTTTAGAAAGACCCTGTTTTCCCAGGCTTTTACTCAAAATTTTAATTTTAATATGTTTTTATTCATTGACATTTTTATCTGTTATGAATTGTAATTGTATGATATTGTTTTTATATTGTATCTTAACTGTATACCCCCTGGAGATTTCTATATCAGGCAGTATAAAAATACAATACAATACAATACAATACAATACATACATACATGAACAGATATGAATTTAAGAACTAAGAAACTAAAATGCAAATCCTGCTTAACAGCACATTTTTTGCCATTTTCCACACCTGGGGTCCATTGAGTAGCCTACAGAGGTTTTATCAATTCAGAGTTTTGAAGTGGAGTCAAAGGCAGAACTAAGTAGCATGCAAAGATCTTGAAGACTATGTCCCATGTTGGTCCCTCTTATCTCTTCTTACATCCTACCTTCTAAGGAAACATACAGAACATGCATGTTTACTTAGAAGTAAATCCTTCTTTAGAGCTTGTTTTCTGGTATGTGTCTGACATCTAGGCTAAATTACTCCTGAGCAGTCCTGTTGAAATTTAGTAGTCCTATAGTGTAACTCTTGAGTAGTACTGTTAATCTGAATGTCATCCAGTGTGCTGGGACTGCAACCTAAATGTCCTTTTCTTAAATGCATCACAAGTTCTCTGTAGGAGTGATCTAAATCACCACCAAGGCACTAAATTATTTCCTCTAGATAATAGTTTGTCAAATGCTCTGTTCCAGAAGGAAAAGAACATTAGAACACTTCTTTAGTGGAACAGAACTGATAAAAGTTGTGTGGGTGGGTGGGGGGACACCACACACACACACACTAACAATGTAGTACAGTATAATTGTCTCAGTAGTAATCTCTTCAGGAGATCAGAGTTTCTGTAAAGTTTCTAGTATCAATATAATTTGTACTGCACTTATATTTTTATTTTTTGTGTTATTGCGGCTATTTAGTATTTAGGCAGCTGGCCAAAGAATGCAGCATTTGAAACTTTGATTTATTTTTCTGCAGGATACACTTTCCAGCTATGATAGCCAGCATAGCTCTGTGGTTAGAGTGTTGGACTAGAACTGGAAAGACCCGAGTTCAAATACCCATTCAGCCATGAAACTCACTGGATGACTCTGGGCCAGGCATGTATCTCTCAGCCTAACTTACCTCACAGGGTTGTTGTGAGGATAAAAATAAACATGTGCACCACTCTGAGCTCCTCGGAGGAAAAGCAGGTTATAAATGTAATAAATTAATAAAATGATCAAAGGAAGTTTGAGATACTGCTGGCAGGGCAGGGCTTCAACACCTACAACAGTATATCTACAGAATGGAAAGATATCAGTCATGGTGGAGCTGTCACAATGCAATGGTTTTTAGCCAAGTAACCAGCCAGGTCCAGTCCAAATTCCTGCAAACAGGTGATGGCTAACCCTAACCCTAACCCTAACCATGATGTTTAAAAAGATCATCTGGAGCAGTCACCAGCTGAATCAGACCAGAGCAGCAGTTCTCCTGAAATTATCAGTCAAACTTATTTTTTTAAAAAAGTTTACAAAATGTGTTTCCTCCACTCCCATTTCCTCTACTCCACTCCTCTTTTCTCTGACCTTCTGAGGTTTGGTTCACAAACACTGACTGCCCATATTTAAATGGCACATTGCTTTAAATAAAATGTTATATTTTGATGGGGTAGAGTTTCCCAGCAAAATGTTCTTAGTTTTGAGAATAGAAATCTTTTTTCATATACTGTTCACCTTTATTGTTTCCCCTCACTGATCCCAAGCAGGAATACGGTACGATCAGAATGTTACATGGGCTAATATGCAGACTAAGAAAGCCCAGATGCTTCTCACCATGCACTGGTACTGCTGCATGACAGACTAGCACAGCTCTACTGTTTGCACCGTGGAGGGAGATTTTTGTTTATCTCTCCTGCCTCTGTGCAACAGGGAAAGTGATCCCTGACATTCATGCAGCCCTTGATCTACTTGGGGGTCACAGCAAAGATCACCTCTGCCGCTCTGGGACTCACATATTGCATTTGGTGCAGAATGCAGTAGCAGTACCCGCACAGCACCTGCACATCATGGGAAGTGCGAGTGCTTCTTGAGTCTGCATGTGAGGCATTATGTATATACTTATTGCATTTATATCCCTTTGGTCATGAAGCTCAAGGTGGCATCGATGGGATTCCTAGGCAACCCATCCAGGCACTGATCAGATCTGTTTAGCTTCAAAAAAGTGGCTGTATTATGTGCCCTCAGACCATACCTTGGAATCATATCATCAAACATTAATAGACCAGCTTTGGCTACGTGCTGATGCCAGTAAGCATAAAAGGTAGCATTTAGATCAAGGGCACAAGATAACAGTTTGAATGAGTAAGCAGCCATTTCCACAAACTGTGTTGAAAATCATCCACAAAGGGGGGGAAAGGGGGGGAGGTGTATTTCAAACACTTTTCAAAAATGTGTGTGTCAAACATTTTCAAGAAAAATGGACAGCAGTGTTGGCTCAATTTTTCTTTTCAAGTTGGAAAGCCATATTAATCTCTCACAAGTGAAATAAAGCATTTTCTGCAATCCTGAGCCAACTTCCTTTCAAATACATGTCATGGAATCCATTAGAAAGTATTTATATATAAAGGCAAAGGGTGATAGTTAATAAAGCTTCATAAGCACCAGAGAAATTTTATTTTTTCCCCTTTGAATAACTCCTGCTAACTTGGCAAAGAGGCACCTTTTAACGTGCTGACAAAACAAACAAAGGCAACATTACTCAGGGGATCACTTATTGTGATCCTTTCCCCACCAGCCTCCTGTGCTTCACTTGCCTCTCCTTAAGTCCAGTGGTTGAACAGAAGAGTGACCAAACATCTTGCTCTGTAACACCACTTCTACAAGGGCTAGAGCTTAGTTGTTGTTTTTAGAGATATGCATGAATTGATTTTTGCTATTTGATTTGTGGTCAAATTGAATCATCCAGATTCACTATGGACTCAAATCTGCGAACTCGAATCTGATCAGATTCAATTCATGATGTATTAGATTATATGTGGATTTAAATTGATTCAACCCATTTTAAAGTTCCAAGGGGCACCAAATTGGGTTTGTGGGTAGGGTGCCACCTACCACCCATGGGTGCCAACTATCACCCACATTTCAAGGCAGTGGGGCATTCATTGATATTTTTATGATTTTGTTTTAGTTTTTAGTTATATTGTATGTTTCCTCCATAAGGAATAATAGGGATTCAAAGCAGCCCTATTCATAACCCTAACCCAGTTCCAAAGCTTTCATTAAAAACAAACAAAAACTAAGCTCTGGCCCTTGTAGAAGAGGAGATGGAGCAAAATGTGCAGTCACTATTTTTGAAGTGTTTAGACACTTCGGTGTGAGATGTATGCATCAGACGATCAGTGAGAAGAGCTTCTGGCGGGTCTGCAAGGAGAGTGAGATTAGCCCGCTCTCCCCACAGACGAGCAGCCTCCAAACCCTGGGTGGCCGGATCAGCCGCTCACATGACTGCCGGCTCAATCACGGAGCCAGTGGAGGCTGCAGGGAGGAAGTTCCAGGATGCCACATGTGAGTGCGCAGGGCATTCTGGAGAGACCCCTAAGACCAGAAGGCTGACTGCAGCCTCCTGGTCGGGGGTCTACTCATGCATTGCTGTGCACCATGGTGGCACATGAGCATAAAAGTGGTAAATACCCAGAAATCCAGGGCAGATGGTAAGCTTAATCTGAAGTAATCTAGAAAGAGCAAGATTAATGGTGTTCAGTCATACCTAGCAAACTTGAAGCATTTTAGGCTTGCAATCACTTCTATAACTACCAGTGAAACGAACTGGTTGTAACGCTATCTTTCAGTATGGTCATAATACTGCCATAGGCACGCAGCAGAAGAAATCCAGATCCATGAAAAGATCCTGAGGTCATTCACACAATCAAAAACTGAGGCAATTCTCACGATCGCCCAAAAGCAGGCTAAGGGAGCCTAGGCTGCTTTGGGGCGATCGTGTGTTGCAACGGGAGCCACGCGGCTCTCGGCAGCTAACCCTCATAAATACCCCTCCCCTAAGACAAAGTTAATGGAGCGAGTGCTTTTTCCTTGTCTTTTTCCTCGTGTGTTGCCACGGCACATGGCGACACAAGAGTTGACCCGCGACCGGGAGACTGCAAGCACTCTCCTGGGCTCAGGGGTCTCTCCAGAATGCCCTGCACGCACGCACAGCAGTCATGTGGGCAGCTGATCCGGCTGCCCAGGACTGCCTTCTGATCATCTGTGGGGAGAGCGGGCTAAGACCGCTCTTCCCGCAAACCCCCTTTAGCGAGTCTCACTGATTGTGAGACTTACCTCGATGTGTTCTCGATGTGGAGTTTGCTCCCAATTTTTGGTTGTGTGGAAGCAAGGTAGGAGGATAGCCTGGGTAGAAGTGATTCTGTGGAAGCAAGGTAGGAGAAAAACCATGGTATCTTTTCCTTCTACCTTACTTCCACACAACCAAAAACTGGGAGAATACGCAGCTCCCAAACCTGGGTAGAACAGTTTTTGATTGTGTAAATGACCTCCACATATGCTCAACCACTCACACAGACCACTCCTGCAAAAGTGAAACTGTTTCTTTCCTTCAGGTCTGTGCCTCCCTGAGGTCTTCTGTATTTGCACAAAAAAAATCTCAAGTTCAAGACGCATAGGCTAAATGACCTGAGGGATCCTTTAACTTGGAATAAGACTAATTTTTTCTTTTGTCTAGTGAATGAGCTTCAGAATCTGATGGGGAAAGGTATTTTTCTCTGTACTTTGTTAATACCACTCTCTCCAAATAGGAAGGCAAGCCACACTGGGATCTGTAGAGAAAGCCTGCTCAACTTCGGCCCTCCTGCAGATGTAGGCCTACAACTCCCATAATCCCTGGCTATTGGCCACTATGGCTGGGGATTATGGGAGCTGTAGTTTGAAAACAGCTGGTGGGGCCTAAGTTGAGCAGGCTTACTCTAGAGGATATAGCCACCTTAAGTGTATTTGATATAGAGTTGACAACTAGGGACTTTTATAGAGGACATGTGACTATTTTGGGACCAAACAACATTTTTGCATTAGGAGGAACAGAGGCTATTTGGGGATCAAACAACTTCCCCCGCCATTTGCTGTGGTCTGAAGTTCTGAGAAGCACATGGAACATTTCATTCCCTCAGAACACTTTGCTCTCATGAGCAGCTTCTCTTCCTCTGTCTCCTTCCCCTTCCTATTGACCAATGGGGAAGCCAGAGGGGAGGTTCTGCTTCAGTGGAAAGTTGCAGAGCCATGTGATGCAGAAGCATGGACAGGTGATCCTAGCAAGTGCAGCTTGCTTCCTTCGTGTGGCGGCGCCAGTGAGAAGTTAGCTAACTAACTTTATTCGGTTAGCAGTTACTCCTGAGTAAAAAGGCACCTTTCAAACTGATGAATCTCTTCTATTTATGATGAGGAGAGGAACTGGCCCCACCCAACTCCAGCACAACATCCCTTCAATGGCTGATGCTGGTGTTACCTGGCATTTCTTTTTTGATTGTGAGCCCTTTGGGGGACAAGGGAACATCTTATTTTTTTTCTTTGCAAACCACTGTGAAACCTTCTGTTGAAAAGTGGTCTATAAATGATTGAAGTAGCAGAGAACAGCAAGCGTGTGCCATACATGCATCAATGTGCCAGCATGCAAAGAGCCTGGCTCTGTAGCAAGCTGGCTGCTCAGCTTTGAGCCAAAAAGCAAAGTAGCTGGCCTGGCTGGAGAGAGCAGGCTGGGTGTCCCGTGGGGGAGGAGGACTGTGTGACATGACACATGAGAAGCACCAGGAGGGTTTGTGTGGGGAAGTGGGCTTAGCTCACTCTCCCCACACATGAGCAGCCTCCAAGCCCTGGGCAGCCGGATCGGTCGCCCACACAACTGCCATGACTGCCGGAGCTGGTGGGGGCTGTGAGGTTGCCCCTAGAATGCCCCATGCAAGTGCACGGGTCATTCTGAAAAGATCCCTGAGACATGGAGGCTGGCTGCAGCCTCCCGTTCGGGGTCTACTCGTGTGTCACCACACATTGCTGCAGCACATGAGAAAAATACGAGGTTAATGGAGCGCTTGCTCCATTAACCTCGTTTAAGGGGAGGGAAAATTAGGCAGGATAGCCGCCTTGGAACCACCGGGCTTGCCCGCAAGCCTGGTGCCTCCCACAATCAGTAGAAAGTGGGCTAGGCTCCCTTTGTCCGCTTTCTACTGATCGTGGGAATAGCTTCTCTGTGTGGTAAACCAGGAGATGGATTTATGGTTAAGCAGCAAGGGCCTTGAGAGCTCTGCACCTAGATAGCAGACTGAGCAAACATACAACTCACCTGGTCATCACCTGGTTAATTCCTTCACAGTGGTGATCTGTGAATTTGAGATTTTTTTAAAAATTTCTTTTATTCTCAAATTATCCAATTTTTATCAAGATGTGCATACCACTAAAGATATGTAAAGTGGAGACTTTTGTGTGTGTGAAAAGCATCCTCTATTTCCACTTTTTTGGTGATGGATATTGACATTTTTCACAATCTGAACCTGGTAACCCTAACTTTATACTTTAATGATTTCTAAGCTTTGTTTTCAAAGTAGCTTTAATTATGCAAGCTTGGATTCTTGGGCTTAATAAATCTCTGGTCTTTTCTTAGTTTTGTTTTCAGCCATGCCAACTACTCTCTTCACTCTGAATTAATTACCTTAGTTAGACTCTTATAAAATAGATAGTACAAGAAGAGAAAATGACATGAAGGAAGTGTAGTTTAGCTCTAACACTGTATTGATTAGACTGGAAATCCAATTCTCTGGTAGCAGAGGATTTTTTTTAACATTGAAAAAGCCAAAAAACACAGAGGCATTTGAAAGCGGCCACATCATTAGAGCAGAAAAGTGTAGAGAAATGAATTAATTGAAAGGAAAATTGCTTTGAAATTCTGAGCAGTAATTACCTTTGATAGGTTGAACATTTGGAATAGTTTATGTAACAATCAAAAGAAGGGGGGAATACAAAATCCCTCCTCTAACAGTAAGGAATCCAAGGTAGGCTGCCACCACCCACTTTTCAATAGGATCAGATTCATCCTTCCAAGGGAATATTCTGGGAGAGTAAATTGGAAAACCGCTCCCTACAAGAAAAGCTTGAGCAGTCTTAGGCCTTCAATTGTGTGTGAATTGGGCAGGACCCAATAAGAAGTGACACTTTTTAACAAGGATGTATTAATAACTGGATGATAAGGAAAACTACAGAGGCATCAAAAATTGCTGCTTCAAGAAAAACTCTGCCCCAAGACCTACAAGAACCATGCTGTCAGATCCAAGCACTTAAATAAAAATAAATTCCCTGATGTGTCTAGCTAAACGGGTCCTTATCCTTCCTACTTACTCCCAGGTAACAGACACCCAGTTGATTCCCAGCCCAAAGCTGTTAGACTACCTTTGTCCTACAGTAGTTGCTGATCAGACCTCCTTCAGAGGCCTCCAGGGAAGAACTGAACTCTCACACACCTCTCCCCTACTTCTCTATAGGCTGTTGTCCAGTAAACCCTGCCACTCACTCTGAATTCAGCCACAGATTCTCTTCCTTCCTTATTTGGAGAAGCCCACCTTCCAAGCAGTTACTCTAACTGAAGCCTAGCATTCTGCCTCATCAGCACCACGGGTTTGGTATGCATGCAAGCCAGGTTAATATCATTAGACTCTGAGCCGGGTCTCATGATCAGTGAGACCCGGTTTGGGGAGCCAAGCGGGAAGAGTGGGCTAAGCCTGCTCTCCCCACAGATGATCAGGGCAGGAGCCAGCTCTGTGACGGAGCTGGCGGGGGCTGGGAGGAACTGGGGCCAATCAGCCCCCGGAAGCTCCAGCATGCCCTGCTAGAGCTGGGGCTGATGGGAGTTGTAGTTAGTGACAACTGGAAGCCCCCCGGTTGGGAACCATCAGGTGACTTAGATCTCAATTAACTTGAAGAATTCAGGGAAATTAACACTGCATGTCCAAAGTGTCGGAGACCAAATAACCCCAAATTTGGCAAACATTCTTATTTAACCACATAATGTTTCTATTCTTTCTTTTTGTCCCACCCCTCAGTAAGAAGGATGAGGCTGAGGAAGTTTTGGGCATAGCTGGTGGGGCTAGGTCAGTATGCAGAGGAATATAACTATTCTGGGCAGTACATGGGGCCTGTTGTGTTTATTATGGTCATATAATAATCCCTGTGGGGTTAATCCCTGTGGGGGTCTTACAGACCCCTGATACCTTACCCAATCACTTTTTCTTTTAACTCAAAACCTCTTGTATCGAGGACAACCAATCCAGAAGATAGAATAAACCTTTCCTGGGTACATCATTTGCTACTGCATAAAAGTACTTGGGGAAAGAGGGGGATGTGGATATTGGTGTGGGTTACATATGTGATGTTGGAGCTAGCTGGTGTGCTCACATTAGGCCTAGGTACATAATAGCTGAACAGGTTTCTCTCTCTCCCCCTCTCTCTATGAGAAAAACTAAACTGCACATAATACATATGGATCATTTTGACTGCACCGAGATAAACAATAAACTTGAGATTATTTAGGCTCTCCTTGCACCCCGCCCTCCACCCCACCCAATTCTTGTTTCCTATCTTAGCTAATGGTATCAGGAGGTGTTCTAACAGCATGTGATTGAGCTGTCATCTTATTAGTGACCAAGATGCAGCCAAGAAGAAAAAGGGCTCCATCTCCCTCTGTGCTGTATTTCTGCACTGCAGTAGCAGAAAAGTATGTATTTGTGCACCCAGTGTTTCTATCTAAATGGAAATATTTCTGGATTTTGTTTTTTGGGTTTTTTTTAATCCTCTTATATCCCTATCCAATTCAGACTTACTTGGAAGCAAACCTCATTGATTTCAACTGAACTTACTTTCATTGTAAGTACACAGTAAGTGAGCTCTGAATCGCTACTTTAATTTTTTGCAAATAGTGATAGGTGTAACTGAAGTGAAGTGAGTACATACTGTATTTCCCTGCTTTTCACTGGTGTATATTAGAAGTCTGATGCTTTCTATAGAAAAATTGGAAATTGGGGTAACTTTGGACATGAAGGGGAAGCCATAGGCTGACATCCAGACTATATACTCAATAGCACTACTCAAGGGTTACTCTAAAGCAGGGATTCTCAAACTTGGGTCCTCAGATGTTTTTGGACTTCAACTCCCATAATCCCCAGTCCCAGTGGCCTTTGGTTGGGGATTATGGGAGTTGAAGTCCAAAAACATCTGAGGACCCAAGTTTGAGAATCCCTGCTCTAAAGAATTACTTAATTTCAATGGAACTTCTATTGAATAATTCATTCAAAAGGTCAGCCATAGTCATCTTCTCCATCCACAGTTTATGGATTGATTGCTTTTCATGTAGGCTGATAGTTTCACAGCCGCCAGGCAATCTGTCTCTGGGTACAGCACTTGTATTTGCAGATAAATATTGTGCCCATGATAAACACATACACTCTTCACAGTTACTGAATACTTGATTAGAGCTTTTGCACTGAGAACAATTAAGTTGCCAGACAAGCACATATGAATAAATGGGCACAGGCAAACCCCAAATCGTTCTGTGACTTGCATCAGTAGGATTAGGTGAGTCCCAAAGAAGCAGTCATGCCTATCCCCCAATGATGAGCCCCCACAATCCTAGAACACCTCACAGCTGAACCGCTTGCTCCAGATGGGCCTGTGCCAATCACTGCTCCAGGTGTCCATCTGCTCAGAGTTGGGAATTCTCTCTGGTAAGAGATACCCTTCCATTACAGCAGAGTGCACTGAGGCACAACACAGCGGAGTCTGCCTAAGCATATGTGTATGCTGAAAGTAAAATAAACTTGGAGCCAGTTCATAGTTTCAAATCAATATAAGGAGTCTTTATTAGTGAACTCCATTCTAGATAGTAAAGTGGAGAGATAGGATCTCTAATCTAGCTAGCTAGCTGGATGCAGAGGGATGGATTCTGCATCTCTGCACACATGGTGCAGGGAAAGAGGAGCGTGGATGTTGCAAGGGAGAAGAAAGGGAAGAGAGGAAAGAGGAAGAGTATGTGGCAGGAAGGAAATCCCTAAGAATAGCAATCTACATACCAAAGGGATAGTATCAGAGCAGTAGATAAGGGATGACAAATGTCTTGACCTCTCTAGCCCTCTGACTCACTAGTCTGTCCCCCTCTGTCACTGAGGCATGAGTCAGCGCTGAGTCCTTGACTTCACACTCAGGAAGTATCGGGGATGCAGACACAGTACTCTGTGTCTTATGTGCTATCTCCAAACCTCTAGGGTAGGCCCCAACTGCTCAGAGCCAGAGCTAGTCGTGATATAGGACCTACTGCATGTACCAGTTCCAAGCAGAATGAGTGTGCATAAATCCCTATTCATATCCTCCATATTTTCCTGCTTTTTTCCAAAACCTCACTAGAACAAGTCCCTCTCTCCTCAAAAATTGATCTGGCTCTCCACTGACTCAGCACAAACTACCCCTTCACTGCAGTCATGATGAGTACGTCCACTTCTTTTCACTGCATGTAAATCGCATTGAAAGTCCTCAGTCTGAAAAATGGCACAAAAACAACTCAAATTACATACATAAATTTGGTTGTAGAGCTATGAATTCACACCTTACCTATTTGAAATGAGATTGATGGAGTGAAAATCTGGAATGTTTTATGCAAATGAAGGGGTCTTATTTATGCAAATAAGAATATACAACTATGGCATAAATTCATCCTTTCAGGATATGCTGGCAAAATATTTACTGCTTTATGTAAGTCACATCATAATGTCTATTTCTTGGTGTTCATGTTGTTCGTAACAATCATTTTGTTCGTACGGCTTTTCTTTATGGCTGCTGCTATTATTATTATTATTATTTCTTGTTTACACAGACAGGTGTTGACTGGTTCATTTTATCCAGACATCGAGTCCTTCCCAAGGACCTGGGATGGCTGAATTTTATTATCAGTATCATTGTTATTATTATAGATATCATCGTAGAATATAGGCTGTTCCCAGTAAAGTTGCTATTGTAATTAGCCTTTGGTGATTTTTATGGCACCTATGGTGTTGAGGTGCTCTTCAAGTTCTTTTGGAATTGCACCTAGGAAACCAATTACAGCTGGGATGGTTTTGGTCTTCTTCCGCCACAGACTTTCAATTTCAATTTGTAGATCTTTGTATTTTGTGATTTTTTCTATTTCTTTTTCTTCTATTCTGCTATCCCCTGGTATTGCTATGTCGATTATTTTTGCTTGTTTTTCTTTCATCTCGACTACAGTTATATCTGGTGTATTGTGTGGCAGATGTTTGTCTGTTTGTAGACGGAAGTCCCATAATATTTTTACATCTTCATTTTCTACCACTTTTTCAATTTGATGGTCCCACCAATTTTTAGCTACAGGTAGCTTGTATTTTTTGCAGATGTTCTAGTGTATCATCCCTGCTACCTTGTCATGCCTTTGTTTGTAGTCAGTCTGTGTGATCTTTTTACAACAGCTGATGATGTGGTGCACTGTTTCATCTGCTTCTTTACAAAGGCAGCACTTGCTGTTTGTTGTTGATTTTTCTACTTTTGCTCTTATTACATTTGTTCTTAGTGCTTGTTCTTGTGCAGCCAATATTAAACCCTCTGTTTTAGAAGCTGCCATTCTTAAGCTATTGCCAGGTCTTGGTGATGTCTGATTTTCCACTTTTATTGTGCAAATATTGACCATGCAGGGGCTTATTTTTCCATTTTTTCTGCTTGGTTTTTGACTTGTTCTTTCTTGTAGGCCTGCTTGTTTTCATTGGTGTTGAATAGTTTCGCGTTATTGACCATTTGAAGTGCATCTTCTTCACTGTCCTTGATATATTCTTCAAGGCCTCTTTTCTCCTCCTCTACTGTTTGATGGACTTGCAGCATTCCTCTTCCACCTGAGCTGCGAGGGAGGTATAGCCTATCGACATCACTGCGGGGGTGCAGAGCATGATTGATGGTCATGATTTTCCTGGTCTTATGATCTAGTGTCTCTAGCTCTGCCTGGGCCCAGTCTATTATTCCTGCAGTGTATCTGATAATAGGTATAGCCCAGGTGTTTATGGCTTGTATGGTGTTCCTGCCATTGAGTTTGGACTTGAGGATTTTTCGAACTCTCCTGATGTATTCACTTCCAATTTTTCTTTTAACTTCAGTGTGTGTGATGTTATCAGCCCGGAGAATGCCCAAGTATTGGTAATGTTCTTTCTCTTCCAGGTCCTTGATCTTGCTTCCATTGGGCAGTTCTATTCCTTCTATTTTTGTTATTTTTCCTCTGTTCATTATTAATGCAGCAGTGATTTGATTTCTGACTGGGACTTTCCATACAACTTCAGATCGTCCATGTACAGCAGATGTTTTATTTTACTTGATGTTTTAGATGTTTGGTATCTGAGGCCTGTTTTGTTTAGTATTTGTGAAAGTGGAGTCATGGCGATTTCATGGAAAATACCTCTTCTAATGCTAACCTGTCCAAGTATCTCGCCATTGATTGTTAACTGTGTACTCCACCTACTCATTGCTTTTCAAATAAATAACTGAATGTTTTTGCTGACACCAGTTGTTTCTAAACATTTTAGTATCCATGTGTGACGCAATGAGTCCAAGGCCTTCTTGTAGTCAATCTATGTAACACTTAGATTTTTTTTTCTCTTGCAATTTTCTAAAATCATTTTGTCAATTAGCAGCTGGTCTTTTGTGCCTCTGGTGTTTGGGCTGGAAGCTGCTTATTAGTTAATAAGTGTTGCATTATTTCATCTGCTATTATTCCAGTTAATAATTTGAACTTAGTTGGCAAGCAGGTTATTGGTCTATAATTACTTGGAACTGCACCTTTTGCTGGGTCTTTCATAATGAGATGAGTTTTGCCAGTTGTTAGCCATTGTTCAATATCACCTCCTTGCAAAATGTGATTGAGCTCTTTTCTTAGTTGTTTATTATTTGTTAATTTGTTTGTTAATTAATTTGTTAAATTTGTTACTCCCCTGCAACTGGTACTCAGAGGCATTCTTTCTTTGAGGCTGGAGGTGGCCCTCCAACTAGTAGCCGTTGATAGACCTCTCCTCCATGAAGTTATCCAAACCTCTCTTAAAGCCATCCAGGTTGTTGGCTGTCGCCACATCTCGTGGCAGAGAATTCCACAAGTTGATTATGCGTTGTGTGAAAAAGTACTTCTGTATGTTATTCCTAGATTTCCTGGCAATCAATTTCATGGGATGACCCCTGGTTCTAGTATTATTTGGGAGGGACAAGAATTTCTCTCTATCCACTTTCTCCACTCCTTGCATGATTTTATAGACCTCTATCATGTCTCCACACAGTCATCTTTTTTCTAAACTAAATAGCCCCAGGTGTTGTAGCCTTGCCTCATAAGAAAGGTGCTCTAGAACCCTGATCATCTTGGTTGCTCTCTTTTGCACCTTTTCCAGTTCTACAATGTCCTTTTTCAGATGTAGTGGCCAGAATTGTACACAGTACTCCATGTGTGGCCACACCATAGTTTCATATAAGGGCATTATAATATTAGCAGTTTTATTTTCAATCCCCTTCCTAATGATCCCTAGCACGGAATTGGCCTTTTTCACAGCTGCCGCACATTGAGTTCACACTTTCAATGAGCTGTCCACCACGACCCCAAGATCCCTCTCCTGATCAGTCACCCACAGCTCAGACTCATCAACATATACTTGAAGTTGGGGTTTTTTGTCCCGATGTGCATCACTTTACACTTGCTAACATTGAACCGCATTTGCCATTTTGTCACCCACTCCCCCAGTTTGGAGAGATCCTTTTGGAGCTCCTCACAATCCATTTTAGATTTTACTACCCGGAAGAGTTTGGTATCATCTGCAAATCTGGCCACCTCGCTGCTTACTCCTGCTTCTAGATCATTTATGAATATATTAAAAAGCACCGGCCCCAGTACAGATCCCTTGGTGGACCCCACTTCTTGCTTCCCTCCATTGTGAAAACTCTCCATTTATCCCTACCCTCTGTTTCCTGTCTTTCAACCAGTTAGCAATCCACACATGTACTTGTCCCCTATCCCATAACTGCTAAATTTCCCCAGGAGTCTTTGATGAGGAACTTTGTCAAAAGCTTTTTGGAAGTCCAGGTGTACTATGTTAACTGGATCACTTTGATCCACACACTTGTTGACACTCTCAAAAAACTCCAAAAGGTTCGTGAGGCAAGATTTACCTTTGCAGAAGCCATGCTTGTTCTCTCCCAGCAGGGCCTGTTCTTCTATGTGCTTTACAATTTTATCCTTGAAGATGCTTTCCATCAATTTGCATGGAACGGACATTAAGCTAACATTAAGCCTTTAATTTCCCGGATCTCCCCTGGATGCCTTTTTCAAAATTGGTATTACATTTGCTACTTTCCAGTCCTCTGGTACAGTGCCTGATTGCAGGGATAAGTTATATATTTTAGCAAGGAGGTTGGCAATTTCACATTTGAGTTCTTTGAGTACTCTAGGATGGATGCTGTCAAGCCTTGGAGATTTGCTAGTTTTCAGTTTTTCCAGACAGTTTAGAACATCGTCTCTTGTTAATTGTATCTGATTCAGTTCTTTAGCCTCCATCCCTGAAAAGCCTGTTTCAGGAACAGGTATATGCTCAGTATCCTCTGCTGTGAAGACAGACACAAAGAATATGCTCAGTATCCTCTGCTGTGAAGACAGACACAAAGAACTCATTTAGCTTCTCTGCAGCCTCCATAACCTCCTCAATAATCCTTTTCACTCCCTCATTATCCAAAGGTTTATTATCCAAACTGCCTCCCTGGCAGGTTTCCTGCTTCTGATGTATTTAAAGAACTTTTTGTTATTCCCCTTGATGCTTTTGGCTAAATGTTCCTCAAACTCTCTTTTTGCCTCCCTTATTGTCCCTTGCATTTCTTTTGCCAGGGTTTGTGTTCCTTTCTGTTCTCTTCATTTGGGCAGGCCTTCCAATTTCGGAAGGAAATCTTCTTCCCTTTTATGGCTTCCTTGACTTTACCTGTTATTCATGCTGGCATCCTCTTGGACTTAGTGGTACCTTTCCTCCTTTTGAGTATACAATCTAACTTGGCTTCTAGTATTGTGGTTTTGAGTAAACTCCATGCATTCTGGAGCGAAGTGACTCTCCTGATTTTCCCTTTTAGCTTTCTTTTCTCCATACTCCTCATTTTGGAGAAGTTGCCTCTTCTGAAATGCAAAGTGTCTGTGTCAGACTTCTTTGGTGATTCTCTCCCCACATGTATGCTAAATTTGATGGCACTGTGGTCACTGTTCCCTAAAGGATTGATTACACTGACATCCCGCACTAGGTCCTGGGTGCCACTCATGATTAAGTCCAAGGTCGCCTTCTATCTGGTTGGTTCCAAGACCAACTGTTCTAGGGCACAGTCATTCAACGTATCTAGAAATCTGACCTCTTTGTCATGACCTGACTGTGAATTTACCCAGTCTATTGTAGAAGCCTTCCTGATTTCCTCCTGCAACTCCCAGTCACTGTCAGCATTTTGATTTGGAGGGCGATAGCACATCCCCAGTAGCACATTTCCTGAACGAGGCCTTGTATTGTCACCCACAGGGTTTCTGTGGAGGACTCCAGTCCACCTAGGTTTTCTACCTTGTTAGATTCTATGCCTTCTTTAACATACAGTGCTACTCCACCTCCAAGGTGCCCCTCCCTGTCCTTTATATAGTCTTTAAATCACCTCTATCTGAAGTGGGAAGTGCTGTAATAATGATGGCAGGTGCTTCCATGATTCAGCAGCCTCAGGCATCTTCTCCCTACATGGCATTCTGTGAGAAGTATTTCTGGGTATTGTTTTATAGACGCATTTAAATCTTATGGTCAAATTTACTACATAAATTTGCTGCCATGCTGGTGAAAACCTTCCTGAAAGGACCATTTTCCATGGTCACTTCACATGGTGAGCCACTATTCATCTTGAGCCTCATGAAGCTTGTTACATAGAGTCTTTGCCACAGATGCAAGCTGAAGCAGCCTCATTCAAGCTGTGATGTGGACATGACCCTCTGACACAAGCAGTAAATTCCTTCCTTACATCTTTTCCACTGTTTAATGATGTACAAGTTGAAAGGAAGTATAACAGAAGCCTTATTCAGACATTATCCAAAAGCCCTACTGTAGCCGTGCAGGAAGTTCCGCCCTGGCCATGCCAGTCATGCTCACATGATTGATCCACCCTCACAATCATGGAGGTGCCCACCATCACAGGGAGGGTTCTTCTTTCTTCAGACAAGCCCTGTAGTAACCATGAATGGTGTGTGTGTGTGTGTGTGTGTGTGTGATGTGGTGGTGGGAGTGGGACTTCCTCCCCACTTTGCCACACTGTACACAGCTACAGCAGGGCTTTTAGATAATGAATGAAGTAGGCTAGAGTCAGATTCCTAGCTCATCACCAATGAGAATGCTCGTTGATAACTGCCAAGCTAGCCTTTTTTAATTACTTCATCTCATTTTTACAACTGAAGAATTCCATGCCAATGAACTTCTTGTTTACTTCCTTCCTGCAAGTACAGTACTTTACAGCAAATCAATATGTACTTTTTTGGCAGTGATATCTTTTTTTTGAAAGGAAGCGTCAGGTCGCAGGGAAAATGGATTTCAGCCTATAACTCATAGTGAAACATAGCAAATCAATTCCCTGCTGCATCTGTTGTTATTGATATTGCTCAGCATGCCTTGCAAAATCTGCATTAATGGTTGATAAGTGTATGGACTGGGAACCAGTACAGTGCCTCTCTCTTATAGATATGAGAGCTTTTGACTCTTTGCTCCAAGGTTATTTTGCTTTGGCTGCAGCCAGTGGTATTTCTCAGCTCATCAAACAAAATGAACATCTGCTCTTTCATGTGTAAAGAAGACTGTGGGGACTAAAGTATATTTTGCTGACAAGCACTTTCTATAATATATGTTTAAATAACACTGCAAGATGCCATACGTGTGCATAGATTGCATAGAAAACATGAATATATAGCAATTATAAGGAAAAAATGAAATATGGTTGATTTGCACAATTTATATGGACCTGGTTTTGTTTATGTTGACAAATCAGTAAACTCAGACCCCATCCCCTCCATACCACAGCTTGTTTCCTTTTGTCTCCCATCTTACTTCTTACCTGACTGAAAACAGAGTCCTGGGTTGTCGGTAATTCTGCAGAGGCCCCAAACTTTAACCACAGCGTCATCATTTAATTATTAGAATTCTCTTTTCTTTCCCCAAATGTTGTAGTACCCAAAGAGCTGACATCTCTGTTTTTCAAGACGTTAACTGGTTGTTCTCACTATATTTAGCATTTTGTTCTCATTATTTCTTTTCCCAGTATTATTATTTATTGCTCTGCTTACAGAGAATGAAAAATCTTAATAAACTACTCATGGGAAAAATGTACTGAGCAGAGCAAGTATCTCCAGTGCATTTTAGCAGTGGAGTGTTTATCTGAATGGTCAGCATCTCCTTTCAAGTAAGTGTGTGTGTGTGTGTGTGTGTGTGTGTGTGTGTGTGTGTGTGTGTACACGCATGCGTGCATTCAATGAATGTGCAAAGTCTGGGAAAGAAGGCATCGTGGTGGTATGCTCTACATCAAGCCCGCTCAACTTAGGCCTCACAAGTATTTTTGGACTACATAATCCCCAGCCACAATGGCCAATAGCCAGGGATTAAGGGAGTTGTAGGCCTACATCTTCAGGAGGGCTGAAGCTGAGCAGCCCTGCTCTTCATCGTGCACATTCCATCGCAAACCTGCTGTGTGCCTATGTAGAGAGGTGGTCCAAGGTACTGGCTACCTGAGTTGAGGCAGCAAATGCCGTCTTGCCCCATGTCCCTGGTGCAGCCAACCCTCTTTCAAAACTGACCCTTGCAAGTTTTGAAAGTCAGAGAGGTGGGAGGAGGAAAAGTTGCTCTTGCAAGCATTGCAAGAAGTGGGGATAAAGGTGCTGCTTGCAAGGGTCAGATCAGTTCTGCTCCAATAGCAGCAGCAGGGGGCATTCTGCTCCCTTGTTGGTACCCCAATAATGCATTGCCTGAGATGACCACCTCATCCTTCTTCACGAAATTGCTGTCCCTGCCTATGTACATACACTTGCATGTATCTATGTACAGTACATGCACGCCAATGATGTATGAAGGGGTGGGAACTACCATTTTTATTTATTTATTATTTAAAAAATTATACCGCCCTTCCAAAAGGCTCAAGGTGGTTTACATTAAAAGACCATTAAAATCAATTTACAATTAAAACAAAAATTATAAACTGCATAAAATAATAATTAACAATTAAAACATAATAAAACACCAATTAAATAGCCTAAACAATTTAAAAATAAGTTTTAAAAAGCTGAGAAAGCTTTGTTGAAGAGATGTGTTTTCAGAAGTTTTTAAAAAATTGCCAGAGATGGGGAGACTTGTATCTTAGTGGGGAGCGCATTCCACAATCTTGGGGGAGCAGCTGGGAAGGCCAGTCTCTGTGTAGCCACCAAATGAGTTGGCAGCAACTGGAGATGGACCTCCTCAAGTGCCCTCAATGGGCGGTGGGGCACATAGCGAAGAAGACGTTCTCTGAAATACCCAGGGCCTAACCTGTATAGGGCATTGTAAGTTATAACCAGCACTTTGTATTTTGCCTGGAAACCTATTGGCAGCCAGTGTAGCACCATCAACAGAGGAGTAACGTGGTCTCTCCGAGATGACCCAGAGACCAACCTGGCTGCCGCATTCTGAACCAACTGAAGTTTGTGGACTACGTACAAAGACAGCCCCACGTAGAGTTCATTACAGAAATCAAGTCTGGAAGTTACCAACAAATGTACCACTGTTTTGGTACATTTGTAGGCCAAATTTTTGCCCTATGCATGCTCATTAAACACACAGTTTTCTCCTCTCAAATGTCTGAAAGGGGCTACAGTGTTTTGTCTGAACCAAAAATACCCAAGTACAAATCTCAGCTAAATTATGAACCTACTAGGTTGGTCCACTAAGTGCTGCTGTGGCAGAATCTCTAGGCCCATTGCTCTGGATGGCATGTCAACCCATGCTAACTTCTCCCCATTTAACCCCCATTAGTCATCACAGGGGGTATAGCTCTGTTGGAGCTCATGCCCACAAACAGCATATAAATATCTATCCCCCACCATTTTGTAACTGATTAAAGGAAACCTTCACCACTGTCTTCACAGTTCTTAGCAGCTGCATGTCCCCAAATGATCCGAGCCCCTAGGCATCACTCATTTGGTAACTACCCCAAAGCCACTGTGTCATTGAGCTGCAGAGCTCATTTATTGACCTAGGCACCAAAGCAGGAAGCAGCCGGGTGCTTCAGCTATGTTTTGCTTCAGATGTGTTCTGTTGGTAGGTTTGAAATAGCAGCCAGCTAGATGGCCCACCCTTACTTCCTTTCTCCCAGGGCTGTAGGGCTCTTTTAGTCGGGAGGAGTCAGGTGTGGTTTTGTTTGCATCCTGCTTATTTTATGATGCTGGCAGTAGCTGCCATGCACTTGTATTGCATTCCCACTTTTTCTGATGACAGAATTCTGTATTCTAATTTGGAGAGAGGGCAATTACAGTACGCACATGAGACAAGTATAATGCATGTTCTCCTTTCTATATTGAGGTCCTTGAGGTGGCAAAGCACTAGGAGATTGTCAACATTGTTAGATAGCAAATTTGTTTTATACAACTGGTTTAGCATGTGTTGGCTGACTTTATTTTTAAATGAAATTTTACATCTGTCTAAGCCAGCAGTCTGTTTTCTGTTCTGGTACAAGATTCTCCTGCAGCTGCCTGTATTTTGTTCTATATCTATTCTATGAATCCACACATTGTGGAATTGTCAGGCTTCTGTGCTTAGTAGAGAACTACTCTGTGACTCAGAGGGAACTGGGTCATAAGAATATAAAAAGTGATGCTTGTAATCATGTTTGTAATGAAACTATGAATTAATACGTACCTCTTTGGTAATAAAAACCCAAAGGATTCAATTTGAAATATGCATGTATTTATTGCCATAAGATGGAAAAGTGTAACATATGCTTACATGTTTCTACAATCCATTTCTGATCATGAAATATACTGTAAGTATACTCTTACAGAATGTGCTTCTTGCCTTGTTCTGAAGCACAAGTTGTTGGGGACCCCAACATTCAACCCAGAGCTACCAATTCAGAACTATATGGAATTCAGGCCCGTGTCTAGTTCCATTTTATTAAGGAATGAATTATTGCCTGACTCAGGGTGAATTGACACCCAGATCTGCCTGGGTATTTGTAAAGGCAGGGGTAATCTAGCATTGTTTATCAGTGTTTGTGGAACTCACAAGAGACTCAATGGGTCAGGCTTAATTAACAGTCTCACACTGCTGAAATTATCCCTTTTCCTCACTGACAGGATGCTTCTGCCTCAGTCAAATGTATTGATTAACTCGTCTCACACATGTACCCCTTTTTATGTTACTTTAAATATTCTTTTGTTATAATTAATTTAATTGCTGTCTCACACAAATAGAATTAATTCTCTCACTAACTCCTGACTTTTAACACCTTTTGGGACCAGGCTACCAAAATCTGGGACAAGAGAAGGGGCCCATTTGCAACTCAGAGATGCAGATTTGCTTTGGGCAATGTCCCCTCCTCAAGATAGCAGCTAACAGAAGATGGGATTATGATCTCTCGAGACTGACCAAATATCCTGAGCTAATTTTGGTAATTAAAAGACAATATTCAGAGGATAGCAGGAATAGATGCCTTTTGTGATCCAGAAGACCCAAATGGACATCAAAGGATGGAACCACTATAAGAAGGAGTCTCTGGACATGGCAGATTAGCAATCTTGTGCCTACATGCAAGATCTGCTCACGAGCAATCCCGGAGTTTGCTGCTAAGCCGCGGGGCAACAAGCAGGAACTCTGTCCATGGACAGGAGCTGTCTGTGACTTCTACTGCGCAGTGAGAAGTCAAGACTTCTCCAGCCATGGTGCTCTGACTCTCAGCCGTGCTCTGAGCAAACTGTATGCTTGATCCAAAAGCTCCTGTCTCTAGCCAAAAGCTTATCTCCTGAAAGATCCACCATTCTCAAGCCTCTGATCCGGGTAATATGCCATCCCACAAGCCTTGGATCCCTCCATCCTTTCCCCTCCTTCTCCTCCCCCCCTTTCCCTCTGCTAATTCCTGATCTCCCCAAACCATGCCAGTCCTCAACCTTCCTTACCCCCCCCTTTTTCTGTCTCTATCTGAATTATATTAGGCTTTAGGAAGATTTAATACACACACATATGTCAGTTAGGAATACTGGGTGAATATTGTTGCTGGCTAGGGTTGAAATACTGTTATAGAATGTTCTGCTTTCTGCTCAGCTAAATTGATGTTGTTGTTCCTTTATACTCAATAAAGCCCATTGAATCATTTAGGATTGGCTTGATCTCCTTTCTTCCTTGCGCCCAGATCCTACATGGTCACTATACAAAAGAACTTGGTCACTTGGTGACACTATGAGACAGGCCTAATTTTGTATGCTAGCTAATGAGCATATTTAGTATATAAATCAGGCCTGGACCTCAACAAAGTGTCCAAAATGTGATGGACATATTTTGATGTACATGAATGCTGACCATCACAGATTAATTTCATGAATATGTGAAATAAAAATAGTTCAGTTTAATGTATTGGTCAACCAAAAGATTTAACTGCTTACAGCAAGCAGTGGCTGACATGATGTGCAGCATGATGGAATCCAGTATTGTTGCAGGCTCCTAAGGCAACCCTGATGAACAGGGAGTAGTGCAAATAAGACTTCTGCAGTTTTCCCCATTTGTGACAATAGGAGAAACAGCGGAAGTACTATTTGCACAGTGCCCATTCTTAACAGTGCCCGTTTAACAGCATCAAGGCTGCCTTAGGAAGCTGCAGCAGCCCCAAGGTCCTTGCTACAACTCTGTAATGCTGTGCACCATGTCAGTCAATAACATTAATGCAACACAAATGGACCGAATCCAGGCTAAGTTCATTGTGCTGAAGTCCCATTGAAATGAATGGAACTTGATTAACGTCCCACTGATTTTAACACTGCTTAGTCATGACTAGCTGGTCTGGATGCTGTCCAATAACACTAAATCTTAGTATAGATTGTCAGCTCAGCAACTGCCACTTGAAACTCCATGAAACAAAGGTGTAGCTAGGGGAGAGGGTGCCTGTGTTCACCCCTCTCCCCGGCAGCCCCTCAGAGTGAGGGAGAAAATGACAAAAATAGGGAGACGTGGATCTGGGGGCCCTCAGAAGCTGGGGGCCCCAGGTTCCTTGAGCCCATCTGCTCAATTATAGCTACACCCTTGCCATGAAAGCCTTTGTAAGTGTGTAGGCCTTGAAAGTAAATCTGGTCAGTCTGAACATAAGAAGTGCATTATAGTTGAAAAGCTTAAAAAAAAATAAATCTTATTAACATCTGCCCTGACCTGAGCTAGGCACTCCTCAAGAAAATTCTTCCTTGGTGCATTATGAGCAGTATTACATAACAGATAATGATAACCAGCTTAAGCTGAGTCACATATATACAAGTGTTGCTCTAACTCAGGCCTGCTCAACTTCGACCCTCCTGCAGATTTTGGCCTACAACTCCTATTGGTCACTGTGACTGGGGATTATGAGAGTTGTAGTCCAAAAACAGCTGGGCCCCTAAGTTGAACAGGCCTGCTAATTGTACTTTTCTATGTAAGGCGCTTCTAAAAGTTGAGTGGGAATAGTTTGAAGCTTTAAGGTGACAAAGAGATCTATATTTTGCTGCTCTTTAGATATGCGAGTGTGAATTTTGATGAATTTAGAAGGCTGTCAGCATTCACTGATGTCTTCTGAAGTTTGGGACATTCACAAAGATGTGTCCAGAATTTTACACATCCCACATGTAATTGTTGACATTCACCAGATTGCAGACATTCGCTAGCATTTTTCAGACATTCAGTGACCATGACAAGGAGGGATCAAGATCTTGCCCACTGTTCTGGTGCCTGATTTCCATAGCTTTCTTCAGACAAAAGCCATAACTATGAGCGTAGCAAGGACAAGGCTTCCTGGTACATCCTCACTGGGAGCAGGACTCCTGGGTGTTCTCAGAAACACTATATATGGGTACAGCATTTCTTCCCCCATATCTGAACAGGTTTCTTTCTATGTTCCTCTTACCCTGCACAATGCCCACATACACATAACTTGTATGAGCATAAGATCTGTACAGGTCAGCAGTAGGATGTCCTGGTCTCCATGACCGTTTCCTGGCCTCCATGACTGTGTGAAACTATGTGAAAAGGCTAATATTTCTTACTGTGTCCCTAGAAAATTAGATTTCAGAACCACTGTCAATTTTGTACTAGGAGAACCAAAGGCAAGACATCATGACATCAAGATGATGCTTATCATCATCTTACTTATTGCTGATGTTGCATGGCATTAATTAGACCATTTAGTCAGGTTTCAGAGCATGAAATTAGACCTTTATGTAACTATATTTTGTAACATAACTGCTAGTCTATAGACTAATTTAAACCAATACATCAGCCTTTAGAATTTAGTTTCCTTAAGTCTTTCTACTCATTTATGCCTTGTTTTACGTGGAGTAATATCCCTTGTTTTCCAGATCCTGAGCAGCTAAACTGTTTTCTCCCTTTGAAATAGTTGTATAACATATTCTTGGTTGTCTTCCTTCCTGCTGAAAGGCAGCCACTCAGTCTCTCTTGTCAGGGAGAAATCTTACGATTTTTTACTGGCGAGCCTGAAAACAGCCAGAATGCTCAACTGGGGGGAATTTTGGCAGTTTGAGTTCTACTTTGATTGATTTTTATGTTGTTTTAAAATAAACTACATGAGTCAAAAAGACAAGGGAGACCTCAAAAGAATCCATGGAAACTGTTATTGTGTTGCCTTCCTGAAGTAATCTGATTCACATGGCATATTAGTGGGTGATAGGGACTAACGGCTATAATGGTGAGTAGACGAGAAACCTATTAAGGCTGTCGTCCTAGCTGGGAGAAAGTCCCATTACATTCATAGGTCTTATATCTTAATAAATGTGTTTAGAATTGCACTGTAATAATACTATGTGGCCTGGCATGAAATAAAAAGTGTGCCAAAGAACGGTAGGCCCAGGTGTCAACCAGACATGTAAACTTTCTCTTTTAATTGCTCTTTCCTCAGTCTTGTCCATCACATCATGGCCGGCCTGCCCACAAGACACTCAATAAGCCTTAGGCAGTGTGTAACATATATGGAAGGCAGATATTACTCCAAGTGCCCACCTCCTGCTAGTGCCAAATGCCACCCCATCCCCCCACTAGCACTAAATACTGCCCGACTTCTGCTTTCTCTTTCTCCTGTCAGGATAGAGCCTAAAGAGACCTCAAAACAGTGGTGCATCAGCTGGTGACCTCCAGGCTCGAGTATTGCAATGTGCTCTATGTGGCAGTCTTTGCCTTTGTATGTAGTTTGGAAACTTCAGTTTAGTTCAAAAAGTGGCAGTCAGATTGGTCTCTGGGGCAAACCAGAGAGACCATATTATGCCTGTTCTGAAACAGCTACACTGGCTGCTGATATGTTTCTGGGCAAAATACAAAGTGCTGGTTATTACCTTTAAAGCCCTGAATGCCTTACGTCCAGGTTATCTTAGAGAGTGCCTTCTATTACATGATCCCCACCACACATTAAGGTCATCCAAGGAGGTCCATCTCCAGTTACTACTGGTTTGTTTGGTGGCGACTCAGAGGTGGGCCTTCTCTGTAGCTGCTCCCGGGGCTGTGGAATGCACTCCCGGCAGAAATCCGTAATCTTAATTCCTTTCTGGCCTTCAGAAGACCCCTTAAAACCTATCTGTTTGGCCTAGCCTTCCAGGGTTTTTAATTTGTTGTCAATTGTTTTTAACTGCTGTAAGTATTTGGCCTGGTTCTCCAGGGTTTTTATCTGTTGAAATGTTTTACCTGTAAATTAGTTTTATGCTGTTTTTATAGTTTTGATTTTAACTGTTAATCGATTTTAATGGTTTTTATTTTGATGCAAACCTCCCTGAGCCTTTTTAGAAGGGCAGAATAGAAATTGAATAAAGAAACAAATAATAAAGAAGAAATCAAGGGGGAGAGGGGATGTTTTACCCCATTGGTCACTCTTTCTTCACTTCCTTTTCTATTCTGCCCTGGTGCAAGCAAGAGGAGAAGCAGAAGGAGGGGTGGAAAATAACTGGCAATAGTGGGAGGCATTCAGTTCAAGCAAGAGGCATGGATGACATTTGCTGCCAGTGGGAGGTGCGAGTGGCATTCCCTGCCAGCAGGGGGCAGCATTAGTGGGGGCATGAAGTACAGGGAGTTGGCTCTGGTGGGGGCATTCAGTATGGAGGCAGAACTCGATGCTTTCTCCTCAAGCACAGCGTTTGGGCCACCCCTGGACCTTGCCAACCAGGGGAACATCCCTAATGCAATACAGAGTGATGTCATAGCTGTGAGAGAAAAAGAATCGAGATGGCAGCAGCATATGTGGCATTTATATCCAAAAAAGGTATTCATTTTATACTGCTATATCAGGGCTTCTTGCACAGAATCCTGGAAACTGTAGTCTAATGAGTAAGGTGCTAAGAATTCTCTGCCTGCCATCCTCAGCCCCTGGCAAAAGGGAATGATTGTTACATCCATTTTTAATGTAGTGTATAGGTGCTCTTTCTAGCCCAATTCGGATACTCTTATTTCCTTTCCCATCTTTTTCTTGTCACCACCCAGCTGACAACAGTAATCTTATTTGAGGATGAAAGAGTTCTGCTTGAAATAATCTTATGTTCTTCAGATCAGTGCTGTCCTGCTTTTGTCTGCCACCCTTCTCATCCCAGGAACTGAATACATGTCTCCTATATCTTGGGTGAAAGTATTAATGCTTTTTGCTTTGAGAGAGTGACATAATATCACAGGTCTCTTGCAGTTTGTTCTACCCCACTATAATCCCGGGTAAAAATGTTGGCTACCCCGGCAAAGAGCACTGGGATCGGGACCAATCCTGGCACTCCATACAAGCAGCCTTATCTGAGTAGGGCTGTGCAAGCCCATTTGCATGTCCTCCTTATGTTATAGTGCACAGATGTTTCCCAACAGACATTGTTATATTCCTACCAACAGATGCAGTGCACTGGCACCATTAATAAAAGCAGTACTCTAAGTCAGGGATCCTCAACCTTGGGTCCCCAGATATTATTGGACTTCAACTCCCATAATCCCCAGCTGCAATGGCCTTTGGTTGGGGATTGTGGGAGTTGGTCCATCAACATCTGGGGATCCAAGGCTGAGAACCCCTGCTCTAAGTCATCTATAATTTAATGAAATATCTTTACATTGTGGGCAGCTCTAGGTGGTAGAGGAAGTATTGCTTTGCTAAAGAAATATATAAGGAGAGTATCCCTGAAAAAGAGGTACCTTTTCATATACAAAATTAGGGAGGCTTCCATTTTCTCCCTAGATTTTGGAACTGTGAGCCTTATTCAGACATTAAGGTCATTCTCACAATCGAGCTGGGGAGGGTTGATGGCGAAGCAGGGTCCTCCCTGCCTCCCTGCATATGATCAACCCTCCCCAGTAGACTCTGCTATTTGTGCGGCACATGACTGGCACCGCAGCGAGCAGCAGAACCTGGAGCAGGAGGAGGAAGTCCTCCGGCATCCCACAATGCACCATGCCAGGAATGCCACCCAGTTCTGTGCATGCTGGGGCTGCAGAGTGGGCTGGAAGGGTGTGCTCACTAGGGGTGTGCAATTCGGGTTTTTGGTGATTCGGTTCGGGAACTGAACTGAATCACCCCCGTTCTGTTCTGTGCCCGAATATGGGCTTCCCGAATCACCCCTGATTCGGTTCGGATTCGGATTAAATCTGAATCTGAATCGATTCGGGTAGGAAAAACGGGTCTCAGGGGCAAAATAGTGGGGTAGGGTGGTAGTTCCCAATGGGTGGAGGCTACCACCCAAGTTTCAGGGGAATTGGGCAAAGGGATGATTTTTGGGGAATTTTTGAGGTTTTAGTGTCTTTGGGGCAGATTGGGGGCATAGCGTGGGATATGTGCAAAAAGAGTGGGGTGGGATGGTAGTGCCTAATGGGTGGAGGCTACCACCCCAATTTCAGAGTGATTGGGCAGAGGGCTGATTTTTGGGGAATTGTTGAAGTTTACGCATCTTTAAGGTTTTTCTCCATAAAGAAGCATTGAGGTGTCAGCAAATGTATAGCTTCACGTGGGGGGCAAAGGGGTGGCCTAGAGCAGTGTGGGGTTGGTGGTTGTGCCAGGTAGGGGCAAGGAAGCTACCTGAATTTTTTCAAAGGATTTGGGCAGAGGGCTGATTTTTGGTAAATTGTTGAAGATTACGTGTCTTTAAGCTTTTTCCTCATAGGGTATACATGGAGCTTTCAGCAGCCCCATAAGTGCACTTGGGGGGTGCTGGGGTGGCCCAGAGCGAGTGGTAGTGTAGTGCACATAGGGTGTCAACCACCCCCCTGGGTTTCTAACCCATGGGGTACAGGGTTCTGTTGTTTCTGAGGTATTCTGAGTGTGGATTCTTTGATAGCAAATTAGAGTGGATTCATGGTGTTTCATTGAAAATCTCATTTGCTATCATCGAACAATTCCCCAAAAATCAGCCCTCTGCCCAATCACTCTGAAATTGGGGTGGTAGCCTCCACCCATTAGGCACTACCACCCCACCCCACTATTTTGCCCCTGGGACCCAAAATTCGAGCAGATGTCACACCAGACCTTTTTGCACTGAAATCAATGGAGGCAAAAAGGCGGGAAATTCAAAGAGACGTCATCCCAAATCACTCGAATTTTTCGGGCATGAATCAGGGGTGATTCGGCTCGGGCCCAAAAAATATCGGGGGGCATCGGGGGTGATTCATTTCAGCCCCGAATCACCCAAAATTGCTCGTTTCGGGCACAGATTGATCTGTGCCCGAAAAGTTTTGCACATCCCTAGTGCTCTCTCCCTTCTTCCCCACTATAAGCCCGAGGGGGGAATGCAGGCTAACCTGGTGAAGAGTGCTGGGATCGGGACAAATCCTGATGTTCCATATGAGCAGCCCTACCAGAGTTGGTCTGTGCAAGCCCTCCTCATGTTATATGGGTGTCCAGATGTTTACTAACAGACGTTGTTGTATTCCTACCAACAGACAGCAAGGATTCCTTTTTAACCATTGTTTGCTGTGCTTTTTTTGGCGGGGGGTAGGCTCTGCCCCCTCCAATTCCCCTTCCCCTGGCCAGGTTATTGTGTAGGGCAGACACTGTGGCATAGGAATGATGCTCCAGTATCCATTCACTGCAGTTTTTTCTTCATTACAGCTAGAGAAATGTCCTCCCATTACTGACACAGGGTCACTCGCTATTCAGATTAATTACTATTGATTTATAATTACAGTCGATGACAAGCCGAACATCAGAGTCAGCAAGATGAAGATGTTGCAAAAACAGGGCAAATGCCATTTTGAGATGCATTAGTAGGAGAATTATATCTCAGAGGCAGCTTTCTTAGCATTACTTTACACCATGCTAGCTCTGTCTCATCTCAAGCAGTATGTGTTTTGGTTATCAAATTTTACGAAGGAAGCAGATGATTATGAGATACGATTTGGGAAAGAGTGATAAAGATGATAAAGGGTTATTTCCAGACTAAATTTGACATGTGGTACACCTACCCCTGCCGGCTTTGACAATACAAAGGAGGATGGTATAGGATTCTTTAAAGTGGTGATTCTCTTATACTTAGCAGGGGAGAGAGCAACTGGCCCTATCCAGCCCCAGCACAGCATCCCTCCAGTGGCTGTTGCTGGTGTCTACCTTATGTTTCTTTTTAGATTTTGAACACTTTGGGGGCAATGGACCATCTTATTTATGGATTATTTATTTTTCTATGTAAACCACTTTGAGAATTTTGTTGAAGAGTGGTATATAAATATTTTTCATCATTGTCGTCATAGTAGCTATCCTGCTGCCCTTGGAATTTAACTTGACAAATATCAAAATATTTGTCAAGTATTTTGCATGAAAGTATTTTGCATGAAGTATTTTGCATGAAATACATTGGGGTGTTTGGGGGTGGGGTTTTTTGTTTTTGTTTTTGGCTTTTAGGTCCCGTCCCCCCCCTCCCCAGTTCCATGATATGAATATAGCAAAAATGAGATATATAGCCATTTCTGCAGTAGCAGCCCATGCTAACAAGCTGGAGGAGTGGGAAATGCAGTTGCTTCGATACTGGTGAGACACTCTCTCCTTCCCTCCTGAACCCACTCCGGCTGTAACTGAGCTTTGCCCAGTGGGGGATTTCTCTCCCATACCAGATGACCAGCCCACACAAACCAATAAATTCAGGAGATGGGATAGATCTGCCAGTTGAGAAGGAACGGGTACACAGTTTGAGAGTACTTCTGGATGCAACCCTCTTTGCTATTTCGGATGGAGGTGGTTGCCAGGAGTGCTTTTTCGCAGCTTCAGCTAATATGCCAACTGCACCCTTTCCTGGAAGACAGTGACCTTAAAACAGTGGTGCACATGTGGGTAACTTCCAGGCTTGACTACTACATTGTGCTCTATGTTGGGCTGCCTTTGTATGTAGTCCAGAAACTGCAGTTGGTGCAGAATGCTGCTGCTAGGTTGGTCTCTGGGATGTCCTGAAGAGACCATATTACTCCTGCTTTGAAAGAATTACACTGGCTGGTTACTACCTATAAAGTCCTTAATGGCTTGAGCCTAGGCTATTTAAGAGACATCTTCTTCATTATGAACCCCACTGCCTATGAAGATGGTAAACAGGAGGTCCATCTGGTGGTGACTGAGAGGCGAGTCTTCTCTGTAGTTATCCCAAGGTTGTGAAACACACTTCCTGTTGAAATTAGAGCTGCTCCATCCCTGATGGCTATTAGAAAGCACCTGAAGATGCGCCTGTTGCCCCTGTTCAGCAAGGCTTTTAGTTGAATGTTTCCTGTTTCTTCATTTCAAATGGTTTTAAATGAATTCTGTATGACTTGATTTTTTGTTTAGACTTGTGATGGTTTTTACTTGTTTGTTAACCACTTTGAGGCGTTCGTAGTAGGTGGGATACACATGTATTAAATAAATACATAATTGTTTCTAGTGTTGGTCATTGAGCAGACTGAGGGTAAATGTTTGGAGAAATTTCTTAACTGGAAGAGCTGTTTGGCAGTGAAACAACCTGCCTTGTGAATCAGTGAGCTCTCCTTCACTGGAGGTTTTCAAACAGGCAGGACAGCCATCTTTCAGGGATGGCTGACATCCCTGTGCTACAGGGATGTACTGAGAGATGTGCTACAGGGATGTATACTTCTGTAATGAGCAGGGGGTTGGACTAGAAGACCTCCAAGCTGTCATCAGTTCTAAACTTCTGTTGTTCTAAACTTACTAGCAAATGGGAAGGGGACTTGATTCCAGGCAACATCTACTCCCTCCTCTGTCAATGAATGGGAAGTCTCTTTGACAGCAGCAGTGGCAGCTCCTCCTCTTCCACCCTTGGGGGTTAGAAGCAAGAGGAGCCTTCACAGCCCCCAGAACAGGAGCAATGCCTCCTACTGTCACTCTTGGTCTTCCTCTTGGCATCATCACATGGACTTGGGAAGAAAACCCATTAGAGGGGAAAACAGAAAAAGAACTAGCTGCTGTGCCAAAAGACTTGAATGGTCATTCCTCCTCCTGCCTTTCCTACCAGCTAATAGGAGTGTCCTCTAGAGGTCCCATGGTGATGCAGGGGCCATAGAGAATCTTTTATCTGCAGATGGGATTGCCAGAGAAAACAATGCAACTCTCAGCCAACTCACCTTAACACTGTATTTGGTACTGGGTGGTTCAGGAGCTGGCTTGGCCAGGTGAGTTCTCTGGTGCTCATTGTCCCTAAAATGGTGCTCATCCTGGGCATCCTTTGATGTGATTCCTTCATGTAGAGACACTCATATGGTTTAGTTCAAAAGTATATCCATTCTCTCAAAAATTACATTAGACAGGATTCCAAATGTCTAATGAAGAGTAGAATTGAATAAAGTAACACTAGCTATGATCTTGTAATTCTAGAAATGTGAGGAAACTATTTTCTTATTTTGCTCAAGACTACTCAAGTTCACGGTATTCTATTTTTTTTAAGCAAAAAAAATTAAGAACATAATAACTTTGTTATAGATACCCAACTGAATGAAAAGCTCATAAGGCTGACTGAGTATTTTGTTCATAAATTCAGGAGATTTCTGCGGCAGTTCATTTATTATCACTAAACCACTGTAAATTACATCAGACAATGTTTCTCTTTGGTTATGCAGGCTGTGAAATTACAACTGGTCAGTACATTTAAGCTAAAGATCACTCTTCAGGAAGAGGTTAAGCAATATTTAGCCATCTCCAGACAAAACTGTGAAAGTACACACTGCTCCAGAGCACTCCACTCCACTGCTGCAACACAGAATATGAAACTGGCCTGAAGCAGTCTAGTAATCAGTCCAGAATAAATTACTTTGTAATTGAGAATAATTTCCTATAGAGAAATTAACAGACCACCATGTACAATGTAGTATAATCATAGGGTTGACTTCTCAGAATAAGAAGACACTAAGCCCTGGAACAATTTTTCATAGAGCAGAAATTTCATTTAGGAAACTCAGTTCACACATACATCTAGACATGCTTGAAGACAGTAAGCAGGGAGAAGTGAAATAAAACAGACAAGATGGCAGATAAAATTCAGATATCACAGAAGTCAAAGGAATTTTTGTTTCTGGACCACACTAGCAACATGCATGTCTAAGGAGACAGATAACACTAGCATAATATGTAACAATAACATCTTTCCTACCCACACATATGGAAGTTTCAGATGTTACCAGGCATGGGACAGAATGTGGAATGGAAGCAACCATGTTGCTCTGTGCAACACATAAACATAGTCAAAATCCACTGATAGGAAATGGAAATAAGAACGTAAGAACAGCCCTGCTGGATCAGGCCCAAGGCCCATCTAGTCCAGCATCCTGTTTCGCACAGTGGCCCACCAGATGCCACTGGAAGCCACAGGCAAGAGTTCAGGGCATGCCCTCTCTCCTGCTGTTACTCCCCCGCAACTGGTACTTAGGGGCAAATAGGAGTA
The DNA here is from genome assembly GCF_027244095.1 of Hemicordylus capensis. Taxonomy (NCBI): domain Eukaryota; kingdom Metazoa; phylum Chordata; class Lepidosauria; order Squamata; family Cordylidae; genus Hemicordylus; species Hemicordylus capensis. Next base: position 316,380,074 of record NC_069659.1, on the reverse strand, counting down.
GGAAAAGAAAGTGCTTGGTCATGTAAGGGTTTTGTGGAACTAAGCTATGGTCTGGTGAAATTGTTCCATAGGGAATGAGGAGTTGTGTGGTTCCCATCTGTGTCTATTCCTGTCTTTCCCACCTTTTTGTATATTTCACATGATGGATCTTTTGAGCAATTTCCATTTACTCTAGTGTGCTTAACAGTGTCATTAGAGCAGAAACCACATGGTAATATTCTTACTCTCAAGTCTTTTCCATTAGTTGCACTGTAATGTGGTGGCGGAGAGTGAGTGAAAAAATTATCCAAGGCACTTTCTATCAGCTCAGCAAATGACTGGAGTGCTTCACGTGTGTGTAGTGGTGGTGATGGGGGTCGGCGGGAGAGACATGGATAATCATCAGCCTAGTTCAAGACCAGCTGAGAAGAGGTCCCCCATCTTTGAATATTGGTCTAAGTTTCTTCAGGCACTGGATACTTATACTGATGTAAATGATGTTTTAGCAGAATGAGTAATATAAATAACCAAGTATTGGCCCGATTACAGTACGAGTTATAAAAAAGCACAGGCCTCTGAACAAAAGATCTAATGAGGAAAAGTTTTAACAACATTACTTGAGCTAAGGAAGAGTTCTGGTACATCTGGTTGTACAATGTTCAAGATGATGATCTCTCAATTCTTCGTTCCAAAAAGATATTAACATCAGTCACAGTAGGGGGGAAAGAAGAAAAAGCCAGCCACCCAAACAACAAATTTGAATCTCAGGAACAGATTTTATGCTCTCAAAACAGCTGAACAAGATGTAAAAAAAATATGGATCAAAACAGACATCAAACTAGACAGTTCCAGGACTGATATACAAATAATTTACATTTAGCCAGCAATATATGAGAAACAAAAACAGTGATCTTGAGATGAAAACCATGGAGCATTATAAGTTTGGTCAAAATAATCAATCTTTTCCTTGACTTCAGGATTTTATATGTATGAAAAAGGTGAGACACTATATTTCTGTTTGTATGCCATATGAATGAGCAATTTTCTCCACCCTTTTGGGGTTCATAATAAAATTCGGCACTGTAAATTCACAATAACATTCAACCAATATAGGAACATAGGAAGCTGCCATATACTGAGTCAGACCATTAGTCTATCTAGCTCAGTATTGTCTTCACAGACTGGCAGTGGCTTTTCCAAGGTTGCAGGCAGGAATCTCTCTCAGCCCTATCTTGGAGATATCAGGGAGGGAACTTGGAACCTAGATGCACCTCCCAGGGCGGCTCCATCCCTTAACTATAATATCTTACAGTGCTCACACATGTAGTCTCCCATTCATATGCAACAAGGATGGACCCTGCTTAGCTAAGGATACAAGTCATGCTTGCTACCACAAGACCAGCTCTCCTCCCAGCTTTATCATAGCCCAGAGGGAGTAGATATTCCATGGAAAACCCATATAATTTTAGCTTTTCAATAATTAAATGTGTCCAATCAGATTGATATTCATTCTTAAAAATTAATGGAACTAAGCCAGAAGGAAAATAGATCAATTTTAACCAAAAGTTGAAGATATAGATCCCGGCTCAAGACACCAAAGGTAACAGGCCTGCTTCCAGTTGCAGCTTGGCATCTGACACACAACAGGGGATTGAAAAAATAGCCCTAAGAAATTTAGACTGGACCATTATAATCCTTTTTTAAAAATGTGCTGTTAAAAACAAAGGATGGCATCCTGACAAAACATGCATGCAAACTTGTCAGTATGTTTCTTCTGCAAAGAGGGCTTTGGAAGTGCAAGAGGGTGCTCCAGGAGAAGTACCTGCTCTCTGCATTGAAGAAAGATACACATGCAAGAGAACTACCAGAGCTGTGTTGACGGTCCTGCTACATGCAAAGCTGCTGTTTACATGCATGTTTAGGTAGGCACTGACGTTTTAAACAGAGTAAGATTATCTGCAAGCTCTGGTAATGAAAGTCAAAGAGCACAGTGAAAAAATGGGGCTACAACTAAATGGAAAGAAGACTAAACTAATGACAACGGGTACAGAAACCAGCCTCAGAATTGATAATGAAGACATTGAAGTGGTGGATAGCTTCTGCCTTTTAGGATCAACCATCAACAGTAAAGGATCCAGCAGTCAAGAAATATGCCGCAGACTAGCACTTGGTAGGGTTGCAAGGAAGGCTTTGGAAAGGATATTTAGATGCTGTGACGTGTCTATACCTACAAAGATTAGAATCATTCAGACTGTTTTTTCCTGTTACTCTATGGATGTGAAAGCTGGACTTTGAAAAAGCAAGATAGAGAAAGTATTGATGCTTTTGATCTTTGGTGCTGGAGAAGACTTTTGAAGATACCATGGACAGCCAGGAAAACAAACAAATGGATCATAGAACAAATCAATCCAGAATTTTCACTCAAGGCACAAATGATCAGGCTCAAACAAGCATACTTCAGACACACTGTGTGAAGACCCAGCTCCCTTGAGAAATCCATAATGCTGGGGAAAGTGGAAGGAAAGGAAAGAAGAGGACGACCAGCCGCAAGCTGGATAGACTCGATTATGACAACAATGAATGCACCACTGAGAGACCTTAAAGGCCAAGGTGAAGACAGATCATCCTGGGGAAAATCTATCTTTGTGGTCTCTAGGAGTTGACACTGACTTGACAGTACTCAATCAATCAATCAATCAATCAATCAATCAATCAATCAACATGTTTGCCATGATGTTTCAGCCAGAGACCTTTTTCAACCTTGATATCATATCAAAAAGTTGATTTTGCAACTTCTCTCAGTTACAAGACTTTTTGGTCAGGCTCTGAATGTGTGTGTACACTGCTGTTTAAAAATGTGAATCCAGCTCACTCGGGCACACAGAATTAAATGAGTGGTTAGAGAGATTTGGGTGGTTGTGGGGAGAAGAATTCTTTATCTGCCCCAGTTAAAGTGGAACTAATTAAATGCTCCCTTACCTGGAAGGGAGCATTGCTAATTAACATTAACTGGAAACATGGAGTTAAAGTTCCAAATATATTAGTCAGAAAAGTGTCCCAAGTTTTCCCTTCCCAAACTCTGAATTGAAATCTTGGCTTGTAGTGAGTTTCACAGCTCCTACCTGTGGTGTGCAGCCGGCTGTTATATGTCTGAATGCGGAAAGGTTGGCTGTGTTCGCTGTAACCAGAGCTGAGGGTTGAAAGTCTAGAGTTGAAACTTTCCCCTCTCTTCTGCTGTGATTGGCTGTCAGGGCTGTCCCTCATGCCAGAAGGAAGACCGCACAGCCAGTTCCCCCTCCTCTCTGCAGTCTCCCTGACTCCAGTCTGGTTCCTGTCTGTTTTGTCCAAATGCGGACAAGTGAGAATGCAGGGGTGGGTGGGTGTGGATCCGTGGGTCCATTGGTCCATGCCCCCATTGTGAATGGGGCATGTCAGTCTAACAAAGGGGAACCAGATTAGATGGTCATGGTCAAAGGGGGAATGCCCTTACTGGCTATCTCTACCCCAATGTCCCTAGTGCTCAATAGGGTTGCTGGTGCTAAGAGTCGATGCATTCAGGAGCTGCATCTCCAACACTTTACATCCTGGCAGTTCTTTAAGTTCCACTCAATTCTTAGAGTATGCTGCAGATGAGACCTCATTTGTAAAATTGGACCAAACTGACAAATCAAAACACTGGCTCATACAGTGCGGAAGAGTATGTCAGCCTAGTAACATTGCAATTACACAATTTGCATAAGTTTGTGCAAGACTAAGCCCATTATTTCCAATGGACTTACTCTTGTGTGACACAATTTGTGCAAATTTTGCATGTGCACAAATGCAACGTTGCTAGGCTGACATACTTGCATACAGTATGTGAGCCACTGCAATAACATTTGTATACAAGATTATATATTTGTTGATTTTGTATGTTGTTCATAGCTCTGATTCTGCTCTCATTAACATTAGAAGAATTTAATTTATACACAAGGTTACCAGAATCCAGAGAAATATAAGCCTTCTGTTTACATTAACTTTTGTTTTAATTAGTAAAGATTGCAATAATGTCAACTGCTCAGGGGTTTATTTCTTAGAGATTTATTTATATATCCTGCCACTGCTGCTTTGAGGTGTGCTGACTGACAGTGCTCAGCTTCTACTTTAAAGCCAACCATCTGCTCTATTTTCTCTCCCTTCTTACCAACCTGCCGGGACTCTTTCCTTTCCCAGATTTAGACTGCCTGGCACACATTCTAAGGGCAAAGAGAAAGGAAAATATATTTGAATATGCTGGAGTCCTGCTGTTTATGTGCTCTCGCAGGGATGACATATTTGCTTTTCTCTGTCCATCATTGCAACAACCCAATGATAGGGTTGTTTTTGTTATTTATCTCCTTTAAAGCTATAGAAACTTTGTAGTTACTACAGTGAAATAACAACCCTAGAGGTGCCATTAATCCACTAATAAAAGAGATTCTTATTTACAGTACTCTACCATATGTATTACAAAATGTCTCTAAAAATCCAGATGGTGAGCTACAGACGGAGATGTAAATAAAGCACTAGTTTACGACAAACCAGCTACAATGGTTAACAGTTCATAACAGGAAAGAACACACTAATTTGATGAAAGATTTGTTTTTCAGAGGGATATGAATTGCTTCTCATAGGCAGATGTGAAAGTAACTTGAAGAAAGACATTTCCATTCCAGAGAAATGGATATTTCTGTCTTTCAGCTTCAGGCTCTGGAAACAACACTAATAGGAGACCAGTTCCTCTATATTATTTTGCACAAATGGGTCTAGCTAAAATGAACTAAGTCAATATGAATTAGGAGTATATGGATCTGAGTATGAGTGATTAACTCGTATGTTAGTGACTCACTCATTATAGCTTTTGGATGTTTCCAGTATTCAAAAACTGCATCATCCCCAGATGTCAGTTCCTGACCATAGGAGAGGCAGAGGAAGAAGAGATTGCAATTAATTTCAGCAGTCCTAAAACTGAGCAGAATGCAGTTCTAGTGATAGAGGTGTTGTCACATGCAATGAGTATTTTCTCACATAAAGTAAAACACAAATAATGTGAATACTCATAGTGGGACAGAAAGCAGGTAATATGTAAACAAGGTGTGTGTGTGTGTGTGTTAGCTAGCACACCCCAGTGACACATTTTTGATATGAACAGAATGGAATTCCTAATTTAGTACTGCTGATATTCATTCTGGATTATCTGAGGTATAACAGAACAGGGGCGCACCTAGGTAATGTTGGTGCCTGGACCTGAAGGGCTTCAGAGTCCCCACCACCACCTCAAATTAAAAGGTTTGCATTTTGCAAAGTCCTCATGTGGAGGGCCTCCCCAGAAGAATGCCTCCTCTGCCCGACCCTGCTGAACTGTGCTACCTCCTACTGCCCAGCCGCGCCAAAAACTTCAAGAATTCTAGCCACCACATGCTGGCTGGGGTGTGTAGGAGTGAACTGAGAAGGACTCCCCCACCCCGGTGGCGGGCAAAGCAGGAGTGGCCGCTGGGCCTGACTGTTTGGCCCAGCAGCCCTTGAGAACTGTGAGGTGCTCCAGTGTGTCTGTGCAGTTGGAATAATGTGTCACAAACCCTGATGTCATGGGCTTGTGACATTCTGTTTCAACTGTGCAGGCGTGCTGGAACACATCACAGCTCTCAAGGGCCACTGGACCAAACGGTCAGGCCTAGCAGCTGCTCCTGCTCTGCCTGCCGCCGCCACCATGGGAGTGAGGGAGGCCTGCTTGGATCACCCCCAGGCTATGCACATGACTGTTTGTTTGTTTGTTTGTTTGTTTATTAGATTTGTGTACCACCCTTCCCAAAATGACTCAGGGTGGTTTACAGCATGTTAAAAACAATTAAAACAAGTTAATAATCAAAATCAAACTATTAAAATACAATAAAACCAATTAAACAGCTAAAACCCCTATAAATCACAACAATTTAATTTAAAACAATTGAAAACGATTTAATTTAAAACAATTTAAAACAATTAGTCAATCATTTAGTTATTGATGTTTTCAGCACTGCGGTTTGGCACCACGGGGTAGTGGCGGGGTGGGCGTGGGGTGGGGTGGTGGCAGGAGGCCCCCCTGGACCTTGGAGGCCATGGTCCAAGGTCCAGGATAAGAGCACCTTTGCAACAGAAGCAAAGAACTGTAAAATCAGGGCTAGGGGACGTTTAGGCCAGTTTGAGATGTTACAAGCACTGCATGATTTCTGGGCAGTGCTTGTTAGATCTCATTTGAAGTAATGTGTTTGGCTAGGATTGCCGTGCTGCAGTCCCAAGATTGCACCTTTACCTTTAGCAATACATATGCAGGTAAAGGGGTTGTTGCTGATGTAAAAGAGCTAATCTGTGGGCCAGCAGTATAAAAATGGATTGATTTGTATATTTTGAGTAAATAAATGGGGTCATGTCTTCTGGATTGCTTATGGCCCTAGTAGAATGATTAGCCATGATGGCCTTTGATAATGAGTAGCTTTCACTCCCACAAACCCAGCTTCTTTGGTTTTAAAAATACTTTAAATGCATAATAAGCAACAGTGATTGTATGCTGGCCAAACAATTTTACTTATCCTACATTTTCTATCTGAAGTAACAGACTGACAGTTAAAAATGGAAGTTTTCCTGTGGTAATATTTCTTATTTTATTAGTATTTTGGAAGCATTAATCTAGAGAAAACAGTTTAAAAAATCATTATATTTTTGTAAAATATTAGGAAATTGCAAAGTTTTCAAGTAAAGTTCTTTTAGTTAATCATAAAAGTCATTGTCCTCATCTGCCTGTTTCAAAGTCATCCTCATCTTCATCAACAATAGCTGGAGAGACAAAGTTGCCTACCCTATACTACACAGTCTATGTAGCATCACTCATTGTGCCTTGTGACATAATGGGGAACCTGAGGCGAGCGCACATCAGCTTTGCCACCTGTGTCGTCCGAATGATCAGAGCTGCCGTTCCAGGACCCAACTGCGGTTCCAAACTTGCCCCCGAATCTCAGAATGAACTCTCAGTTTGCAATGAGTCTTTACTCTCCAAACCAAGGGTCCATCTCCACCACCGTGTCGTCCGGATTGGGATTGAACTTCCAGCCAGAGTTAAGGGAGGAAGCTCCTCCCCTGGGCTGCAATGCTATTGGCTGGTGCGGGCTGCCCTTCCACAGTTGAAGGAAGCCAGCGCAGTCAGTCCTGCCCTCGTTGCTAGCTCCCAGACTGGGACTGTGATCGTCTGTGAGTGGGGAGCAGGGGAGGACCAGTTCCATTGTACTCAGTTTGCCATTATGTGTGAAGGGCCCTTATACTAATAAAAAGCAGATACAAATACAACTTTTTTTTTTCATTTTTGTGAATCACCTAGAGCCTTTGGAGTCAGCCAGTGTGTGTGTGTGTGTGTGTGCGCGCGCACACACACACACACACACAGACAGCTTTACAACAAAAGCTCCCAAAGCAGTTTAGATAGATTAGATTAGATTAAATGGCTTCCTGCCCCAAAGGGCTCACAATCTTAAAAAAAAAAAAAAAAGCATAAGAGAGCCGCCAGCAACAGCCACTGGAGGGATGCTGAGCTCAGGGTGGATAGGGCCAGTTGCTCTCCCCTCACCACTAAATAAAGTGAATCACCACTTTTTAAAAGGTGCCTCTTTGCTCAGTTAGCAGGGGGATCAGTTAGCAGATAACAATAAAAGCATGGCTCAAGGTGAAGCATATTTCAAGGTAGTAGCAGCAGCAGCAGCAGCAGCACTCCTCCTGGGAGATGGACACCTGTGTTATATATCGGACATGTAAGCCAATGTATGGCCATCATGTTGCAACCCAAGATTGCACTTTTATCTTTAACAATATCAAGAAATCTTGCAGCCCCGGTGTCTCATCTCCTGCCCCACTGTTTCCTTCTATGCTGAAACACATGGGACTTCAGCTTTATCCCTCAGTAGATGGAGCACTGGTACCCAGGAGGGAATGGCACGTTACAGCAACAATCTCTTTCACTGCAAATGTGTTGCTAAAGACAAAGGTGAAATCCCAGGCTGTAGCCTGGCAGTCCTAACCGAACACATTAACTACAAATGAGATCTAACCAGCATGGAGTAGAACAGCACTGCTCTTTCCTGAGACTTGGATACAATTCTGTATAATGCAAACTACAATGACATTTTCCTAACATCCAGTTAAATCACTTGTGCTTAACTGTACAGATGGACTTCGATGCAAGCTGCTGGATGCAATGGCCCAATAATCACCGGAAAAGCCGTGTTGCTTTTTGCTCATACCCTGTTGGAAATTCTTAACATTATTACACTACACTAAAACCATTTATGTCTGAGTTCTGCAAGGATGCCTAGGGGGATATCAACCCGATAGCCATTCATTTAATGAAAGTCTCCAAACAGATCCTACATCTCCTTTTATTGGAAGCCGGATGCACAGAGCACATAAAGCTGCTTTAAAAAAAAAATCCAATGCTGGTTCTTTATAAAAAGAATGTTTGCATATGGTACATTGACAAAGAACCATTTCTTTTCCAAGTCATGTCATGAAAACTATTTTTTTCATTATTAATTGGCAGCTGCTTGGTTTTTAATTTCATTCAAAGATTGCCTCCTTAACGCATGTACTCATAGTTAAGAAAAGTGGGCAAAAACAGAAATAATATAACTCCTTATCTGCACAGAATTCATTTGTAAAAGCATATTGCTCATCTTTTGATTAAAAGAACTCACTGACTCAACATTAATTCATAATTTTTCATCACAGCACTTCTGGGCTCAGATGGCAATTAAACAAAATATTTGTGTGTCCAAAAGCTGTTATATGATATGCTGCCTCAAGCAAAACAGAATTAAACCAAATATTGAAAAATAAAACAGTTTGACTAAGTGGCAGTACATTTATAGGCTGCCAAATTCATTGTAAGTTAAAGGTGGCAAAACCAGCAAATTATTTCGGTGCCCTATACTATATAAGAAGCAAGCAAGCTAGCAAGCAAACAAAAAAACACACCTCATTTGACACCTCATTCAGACATAATTTGACCCCTTCCCCCACTCTCCTGTCCACATTCAGACTTTCGGGAGAACAGCATCTCTGTAGTCAGTGAGACTGCAGAGAACTGTGGGATCTGGCTGTGCAGGCTTCCTTCTTTATAAAAGGACAGCCTGAGCAGCCAGTTGGCCTGGAGTGAGGGAAGAGCTTCCTCCCTCAACTCCAGTTCTGTGGGACTGAAAGTGCTGTGCCAGCTTTCAGATGTAATGCTTGTGCTGCAGAAATGGAGTTTGTGGCACCTACACTCCACCCTAAGCCAAAGGTTCAGAGTGGAATTCAGGGGGGGAAACCATGGGTCCTTCCCCCCTGCAAACTCCATTTCCCCAAATTTGGATGTGCGGGTGAGGAAACTGGAAGTGAAGGCACCTCCATTTTCCTGTTATGTCTGAATTCAGTCACTGTCATAGAAGGTTCCTCACCAAATTAGCCTCTGAGAAAGCAGCCATGCTTGTATGAATCCCTACATAAGAGTCTTCACTTGGCAGAGAGGCACCTTTTGATGTGGCAATTCTCTTTATTTAGCAGGGGGAGAGTAACTGGCCCTATCCACCTCCAGCACAGTACCTCCAGTGACTGTTGGTGGTGTCTATCTTACGATTCTTTTTCGATTGTGAGCCCTTTGGGGACAGGGATCCATCTTATTTATTTATTATTTCTCTGTGTAAACCACCCTGAGCCATTTTGGAAGGGCGGTAAAGAAATCGATTAAATAAATAAATAATAAATGAAATGTGTATAGGATAGCTCAAGGCGATTATTATTATAACTCGGCAGTGACAAACAACAGTTTCAGATTCTGAGTCCTCAAAAGCCCTATTCACCTCTTATGTTCAATACATGTACAGTACAATCTGTATGTAAATGAACATACAGATCTGTACATATGCACAGTTACAGGGGCGTAACTATAATTAGGCAAGGGGAGGCCATTGTCTCGGGGGCCCTGCCTTGGGGGGCCCCTCAGAGGCTCTCCCCCACCCAGCACCTACTCAAGCTTCCTTATGAATCATTTCTTTATTTTGTTCAGTTTTTCTCCATGTTCCGGCACCAGCATTTCCTTGTCTCTGTCTCCACCCTTTGCCTCTGTGGGGCTGGGCTCCTCCCCTATCCATTGGCTGGCTGGCAGGCACCTCACTCACATGCCTCACTCACGTGCCTCACTCACGTGATCCGTTTCTGCAGTCTGAGTCACCTTATCTTCCTCCAATGAAGTGCCTTGGCTGCCAAGGTCCGGGCTGTTCTCCATCTCTGGAGCATCCAACGTGGGGTGCTGTGGAGGAAGGACTGGAGAGAACTTCGGCTAAGTCTGCCGCCATTCATTCTCGAACTCGAGGCGGATCTTTTTAGTTCACTGTTGGGTGCTTTGCAGACTGCGGGAGGAGCTGGTGCAAAACCCCACCGCGGATTCCCCCCTAACATTGTGAAGGCGCTGGCCACCAGGGATTTATCACCACCACATCCATGGGGAGAGAGCGAGAGGAGGGGTCAGGTGACTGAAGGCTTTCCCTCGCCTCCCCTCCGCCCTCTCCCTGCTTTGGGGTGAACTTGCGCCAGGGCCCTGCCGTCCCCTGGGGTGAGTGACTGAGCAGTCACTCCATGCCTCCCCGCTGTCCCAAGTGCATCCTGAGTTGACCTGCTTTGGGATATGTTTGAGGGGACAGGAGGAGAGTGAGAGGAAGAGGAGGAGAGGAAACAACCCGCAAATGAGGGGCAAACTGGGCAGGAAAAAAGGCAAAGCGGGACGCAGAAGAGAGCGGGAAATTTGTGCACGGGCACCACTGGAGTGTGCACGCTGTGGGGGAGTGAGTTGTAGCAGCATTGTGGTGGGGAGAGAACCAGAGATTGAGAGAGAGAGAGAGGCGAGGGGGTGAGAGAGAAATTATGCACACCAAAAACAGAGCAAGCCTGCACAAAACCTTCCAGGAGCTCCGTGAAGAATATAATAAATATATAAATTTTACTTCAGTGAGTGGGGGGCCCATTTTAAAATCTTGTCTCTGGGCCCACTCCAACCTTGCTACGCCCCTGCACAGTACTCATGGAGAGATTATTTCTGTTATTGAAATACTGTGGCTCCCCATTTGAAGTGGTCTGTACTACATCAAGGCGATTCACTTTTAAATGCACACATCATTTAAATGATATAAGCACTCAAAGATTTGGAACCCATCATCTAGATTCAGAGGGGCTAGATTGTGGCTTATATTTTCAGATGCTCAGCTCAGCTTCAATTCTTCATTCCCTGTTTACCCTAACCTCAGTTATGTTCAGCTGTGTCACAAAAAAACTGTTCCCCTGAAGCCCAGTCCATCTACTGTAAGAAACGCAGGTTTAGTTCATTGATTTTTCCAACAAAGACCAGGTTAATTAACTTAATAACAAAACAGTGTATTATCTCGGACACTCTCAGGACTTGCATATTTAACTAACATAGTGTAAGATAGTGTTATGGATAGCATTCAATTTTTTGTGGATGTTTGATCTACAGTAGACAGGGGCAGGGGATGAGGAGACAAAGAAGGATCTTTCCCAGCCCTACACAAAGATGCTAGAGAATCAACCTTGGACCTTCTACATGCAAATAAGATGCTTTCCCTTGATCTATGGCATATCTCTCTAGTTCAATGCAGCATGAGCAGCCTTTTCCTTTCATCACACTATAGGGCTATTCACACGAGAAGCCTAAGCCAGGCTATGTCAACCCAGCCTTAGGCTGCCTATGTGCACTGATGGGACTGAGCCTGATCATGACACTGGCTTTGCTGGCAACTTGACTTTTAACCCTGACCTTTAGCCAGGGTTAAGGGAGTGAGCACACCCTTAATCCTGGCACAGGGGTTGTAAGTATGTTCAGGCAGCACGCAGATTCCTGAAGGCAAGGAAAACGAATCCCAGCCTCTGTTGATCTGCGCTGCTGAACCATGCAGAAACTACCCTTCCCACTATACAGTACTGCACTTTGCCCAGCACTGATGGGGCTCCTTTAAGAGTAATTGAACCCTCCCGAGACCCCTCACCATCATTCCTAGGGCTTTCCACAGCCATCCCTGCACTGAGAAAAGTGCAGTACTATGCGGGAAATGGCTCTCACGTGACTCTTCAGGAGTCTTCAGAATTCACTAATTTCAGCTCACAGAGACATTTTGCTTCACTTAGTCACAGGAGTGTTCACTTACATTAAATATACAGGAGCTGGAACAGACACTTAATGAATTGCAGTTGATGTGTTTTTCTGGTCACAGGTTAGTAACCTCTGTGTGTTTATGTTGCATTAAGTGACATCCATTATACTAACTTTGCTCATTCCCTTCAGGATGAAATTTCAGAATAATCTGTTTCTTAACTGAAAGGCTATACAGTTCTCTCTTGAAATGTTCTCTCTTGAAATAATGCTTAGGGAGAGACAAATCCTTAAGTGCATTTAGCCTTCTGGGTCTCTTGCCATGTCCCCTGTGTGTGATGTCATATGCAAGGGGACATGGCCAGATACCCAGAAGGATCACGCAGAAGGATCGTGCTTGTTTCTATTTCCCAGCCATGCTTGTTTCTGGGTGCTTGTTTCAGTTGTGGCCATAGTGTACACACATCTGGAAAAGAATATTCTCCAATGTGTTTAATAGAATGGATAGATTAATTCTCTGAAATATTCTCTTCAATTCCCATTAATACATTGGCGAATATACTTTCCAAGTCTATAATCAAACATATTTGCTACATACATTTGAACATATACACACTTCCCTTTCTGTTTACCACCCCACACGTTCCAGTCAAGTGTATGCAGCTCCTCCTCCTCTTCTTTGGCCCAAGCTAGGACTGCAGAACCTTGGCCCTCCAACTGTTTTTGAATTACAACTCCCATCATTCCCAGCCACAGTGGCCAATAGACAGGGATGGTGGGAATTGTGAGATGCTGTGATGCTGCTGCTGGGGGTGGAGTGCGCAGAAGTAGGCACTCCAGCACCCTCCTCCACCAGCACCCTCCTCCTTATTCCAGCACCCAGCCTCCTCTCCTCCTCCTGCCTGGTTGCTTGAACCAGGAGGTCACTCCACCTGAGTAGCTCATCAGGGATGAATGCATCACCCTTCATCCTTGAGTCACATAGGCAGGACAAAACATACTCTGCTGATTGACCCAGGGTGCTGCTGTGGCCAGTGAAGTCTGGAGTTTGCCCACCATTTTTTCCAAGAAAGAGCAGGGGGCAACGCCTGGCTCAGTGTTGCTGTCTCAGCACACAAGCTGTTTGTGGCAACAAGGAACAGGTTGAGTGTCAAGACAACCTTGGAAATGAGCTTCCAGTCTGCAATGGACAGGCACTGGATAGGCTGCACACTCCCAAGCCACACTACCTTGCTAGGGAGTGAATGGCCGCCTCTTGCTCCTGCAGGCATTGCAACAAGAGAAAGGTGGACTTCCACCAGGCCTGAACATCCTGAGGGATCAGATGCTCAGGTAGGCAGATTTCACGCTGCCTCTCCCAGAGCATCCACCTAGCCTTCTCGCTCCAGTGGAAGTGGCCTACTATCTTGCAGCACTTCTTCACAAGAGCAGCCATGGCAGCAGCAGGGCCTTCAGCGGGGAGGACCTTAACAGGGCCTTAATATCCTTAAGACAAAGTGTGTCCATCACACCCAAGTGCAGAATGTGTGCCATACACCGTATGGACACGTCAGTTGACGGGCCACCCTCACCACACTGGCATCCCACTATAGCTGGTCCACAGATCTGTAGTGAAGAGTACGCTGGTGTCAGGAACTGCTGACTCCAGCAGCCCTGACAAAACCTCCCTGCATGCCCAGTACAGGGAGGGCACCACCCGTCAGCTGCTGGAGTCAGATGGTGTGCTAGGAGATCTGACTGCATCCAGTCACAATTGGCAACATCCCCTGCTTGGGCACACCAGGCAGCCTAGCACTGCCAGCAGGAGCAGGGACCCCCAGATGATGATGTTGCAGTGCCTCATCATCGCTGATGTCCCAAGACGCTTAGGGTCCTTTTCCCTGCTTACCTGTGCCCTGCGGTGGGTGCAGTCAGCATGTGTAGGGTCACCTTGGTGGAGCTCAGTGTGGCCCCAAACAATGTTTCTGTTGGTCCTGGACTCTTCTGGTGGTGGTAGTATGACTGGGTTGCTGGTCCCTGCTGTGGGTCTCCAACAACAACAACTCCCTCCACCTGGAGCTGTGAAAATCCACAAACAGCCTCATTTTGCTCCTCCTCAATGTCAGACAGGGGGTTATTGCCACCAAAGGGGATTGGGGAGGATAGAGAGAGGGATCTGGCTGAGGGATCTAGCAGCCATCAACACCTCCTTCTCCCCCCCCCTTCTACCTCACCTGCCACAGCAGATGCACAGTGGGAACAGGCAGCATCAGATAGGTGAGTCTGAGTTCAATTATCTCTAGGGGGATAGAGGTGACTTGGGGAGTAGGACCAGCATCACCCCTCCCTCTGCCTGCAACTGTGCTCCCAGCTCTGCCCTGCACCCTTGTTGAGGACATCTCTTCCCCCAAACTTGGCTCTATTTAAAATAAAGCACTCTAACAAGGGCGTCACTCTGTGAAGTGGCTTATCACCACAGTCTTCTTCTTTAGATGTCTTCAACTCGAATCTGTCCAGGAGGGAGCTCAGGCCATTAGGAATGTGCGAACAGGTTCAAATTTGAACTGGTTTAAATTCGAGCTGGTTTGGTTTGAAAGTTCAAACTTGAACCAAACAGGGCATTGAATTGGTCTGAGTTCAAACTAAACAGTCTGAGTTCGAACTTAACAGAGCCTGGTTCTATTCGAACCAGCTTGAACCAGTTCAAAGGTTTGAGCCTCCAAAACTGGGTTGAGGTGGTAGGCACCCATGAGTGCCAACTACCACTCAAACCCCAAACCAATCAGACACTCCTGCAATTTTTAATGTGGTTTTTTTTTGGGGGGGAGGATTGCATTTTCCCATACGGTACAATGGGGAATCAAACTGGCCCATTATTCCCTATGCAGAGCACCTAGGGGCACAAATCCAGCATGGTCCCCAAAGCAATCAGACACTCCTGCAATTTTAAATTATTATTTTTTGAAGATTTTTCAATTTTTTGCATTTTTCCCCATAGGGAATAATGGGGATTTGAGGATGCCCCAACTGCCCCCCGGTGGGTGTCTGGGTGCAAGGCAGGTATGGCCACAACTCCATAGCAATCAAGGACACAGACTGTTCGTTGCACTGAAACAGGCTAAAATCTTTTTTAAAGGTCATAAAAAATAAACCATGAACCACACTGGGGTTCAGCATAAAGGCCCAGCAGGCTCAGCAGCAAAGCAGGGGTCTAGCACAGCAGCAGGGAGAGGATCCAGAAGCAGGGAAAGGAGCAAGGCAAGGAAGGTAGCAATGCAGTGCAAGGCAGCCAGGCACTGCCTGGCTTTAAATACAGTTTTAAACTCCCTCCTTTTTGCTCCCCCCCCCATCATCCCTCTCCACCAGCCAATGATGGCAGAGTTTCCCTGACAACAGTTGATTCTGACAACAAGCCAACCAGAGCAAAGGAGATTGCAAGCTAATTGGAAGGCAGTGGCAGAAACCCAAGCAGCAAGGGAGAAAACTAGTAAACAAACCAGACAACATGGGGGCTGCCATAGACATTCAAACTGTTAAACTGGTTTGAACCAGTTCTAATCAAATCAGGTCCAATCCAGTTCAATCACAGAGCAGTCCTCTTTTTTAGGCTCTTCCAGTTAGCAATCGAACTGGTCGAACCAGCCCAGTTCAAACAGAACCCAATTTGATTTGAATTGGTTCAGCACACCCCTGCTTTTAAGAGTGGTGTGGAAGGATTTTTACCCCTTCCACACCATCTGACTCCTTTGCAAAAAAAAACCCTGCTGGATTTGATGCCTAACAAACAGCTGGCTGAGTTTTCCCTCTAATATAGACCTAGTTTGCCCCAGCTATTTTGAGATTCCTTTAATTGTGCTACCAAAGGCATCACCTGCCATTTCCCCCCAGAGAAGGAAATTAAGCTTTTTGTGCCTTTAAGCACCTGTGGTGAAATTTTTAAAAAAATAATATTTGCCAGAAATATATGACCTCCTTCTTGATTTCATTATGAATATTCTCTTCATTGAAGGAGAATAGATTACTGGCTCCCCACAGAATATACATAGTAATGTTAATAAATAATTGCACCAGGGAACTCCCTTTTTTTGCATTTCTAGCAGCTTTTCCGTCTAAAATAATGAGGCAAATTGGCTTCAAAGTGATAGCTTCTCACTTCCTCCATTTGCTGAAAAACAAAAAAGCATTTTCATAAACACAGGGGTCTCTTTATATCTTCATCCATCTCTTTCACTGGAAAGACAGTTTGCCTACTGTGGTCAGCATTTCATATTCAAGAGAATTCCCTGAAATAGGTATGCACAACCTGTATTAGGCCATCCCTTTTATAATGTTAGTTTTACATGACTCAAGAACCAATTAAACCCCCAAGGTTTTACTGTGATTCTCAAAGACTCATATCTGCAACCATCTAATTAAAAAATGATGATGCAGTTGGCTTCCACTATGTACTGATCAATCTAGAGGTGAATCTTATTTAAACTGTGTTCTAAATCTCACTTATGTTCTTGATGTCCTTGGAGCTGATAACGTTTTCTAGCAAAAACTAATCTCAAAAGTTTATCAAAGTTCATCTTTTTTTCTTTTGTTCAGTGCCCACAGTTAGACATGTTCAGAAAATTTAATTTTGCTTCTGTTTACCACTCAGCTTGCTTCTGTACAATTTCCATTAATGTTCTATCCCTTAATATTTGAGGCACAAAGGAGGTACAAAGGAGTAGTATTTACAATGCTTTCATGCTTTATCAGTTAGTGTTGGCTCATTCTCCCCCCCCCCACCTTTATTTGGTGATTACAGTGTGTCAGGCAACTGTGTATTGTAAGGAAAAATTAAGATATGAACATGACTGTAGTTTTATGTATACTTTTATTATTCTCTGAGCAAATGCTACTGAGGCTTCAATGAGTGGTAATAGAACCCAAGATAACATGTTACCTTAATTAATTTAAAAGCGGAAGATCTACCATGTGATTAAATATACAGTAGCTTTCCTGCTCAATGCTTACTTCAAGCCTTCTTGGCACTCAGTAGCTTTCTCATTACCATGGAGTAAACAGTTTGCTTTTGTTATTCAGAAAATGCTAGAAAAACAAGTCTACAAACATATGGTTAGCATATTCTAACTCGCTATGCTCAGAGAGAGAGAAAGATTAAAATTTTCAACCTCAGAACAACTGCAGTCACTGTTGGCTGCAACCAAGTAGAGATGTGCAAATTGGTTTGACTTGAATCTATTTGAGTTCAAATCAAGCTCAAATCAAATCACCACTAAAATGAAGGCCCTGATAGTTTGAATTGAATCAGCCCCAATTCCAGCTTGAATCAATTCAAGTGATTTGAGTTGCAGTGCCATTTTGTCTCTGTGTTTTTCCCTTGCTGAATAGTTTTCTGGTACTGGCTTCTGAGTGGCTTGAGATCTCTTTGCTTCTTGGATGGCTTGTTGTCATTTAAATAAAGTGTTGGCATAGGCAACTGTGCCCCATTGGCTGGAGGGAGGGAGCAGGGAGGGAGAGGCCATAAAGGGTTTTTCAAAATGTATTTAAGGGACTGCTTGGAGGCAGAGAGAAACAAGGTCATTTTTTGCCTCAGAGAAGGAGAGACTGCAGCACCACTGAGAGGAGAGCAGAGACTGGCAGTGGTGGTGGTCTGGGCCTGCCTGGCCCAGTGATTGGAGATCACTGTGGGCAGAGGCATAACTAGGGAAAACGGCGCCCGGGGCAAGCACTAAAATGGCGCCCCCCCGTCCTCCCAATATACTACATTATTCTTAGGTTTTTCCTCACAAGCGCCCACCACCGCCGCCAAGCCAGGCCACTGACTGGCCGCCAGGTGCCAGCAAAGCAATGGGGGGGTGCGGGCGGCGCGGAAGGGACCGCTCATGGGGAAGGGGGCGCCGATGCGCTCCCTTGACTGCTGCAGCGCTGCTGCACTGAGCAGGAAACATTTGTATTAACAAAAAATTTAAAAAAAAAATTAAAAAATTTTTTTGTCATGGCGGCGCCCCCCACGTGACCAGAAAAGATGGCGCCCGGGGCATGTGCCCCCCTGCCCCCCCTATAGTTACGCCTCTGACTGTGGGTATCTGCTGGGCTTTTCTTTCTTTCTTTCTTTCTTTCTTTCTTTCTTTCTTTCTTTCTTATCGTGATCATTTTCATTTGCAGTGCCAACTACTTTTATTTTCTTTTTCTTTCTTCTTTAAAGAGCAGCCCATGGCTTTAACTGGGTGCTGCTCTCCTCCCGTGTATGGTCCCCCCCCTCATTGCTTATAGCCAGCCCTCAGTGGCTTTAATAACTGGGGTGCTGTACTTTTAAAAGTATTATTCTGCAGCCCTAAACTGCACCTCTTTGCTGCTGCTGCTGCTGCTGCTCCTGTGTGCCTGGTGGATCCATTTTTGGTTTTTGTAGGCTGGTGTGTTCTGCCTGGTGCCCAGCCTGCCAGACTCTCTCTGTTTCCCCCAGGGCTGTAACATTAATTGAGTGGATGGGTTCAAAGAACCTGGGCCCCCCAGCTCCTGAGAGTCCTCCAGTTCCACCCCTCCCTATTTTCTTGATTATCTCCCTCACACTGAGGGGCCTCCAGAGAGAGGGGTGAACATGAGCCCCCCCTCCCCTAGCTATGCCCCTGGTCCCCCCCTTTCCATTTTTCTTTGTTTTGATTGTTTGGGTGGGTGGGTTCCCAACTTCCCACCAGCAGGCACCAACTTCCCCTCCTCCCAGCTGTTGAGTCTCCATGTCTGCTAGTCCCAGAGTGCCTCAGAGAGCAACACCTGGTAGATTCCAGGCAAAGACACTGGAATGGAAGCCCCCAGCTGAAGAAGCCAGAAGGTGAGATGATATCCACCCCCCACCGTCTTGGTCAGATTATTAGACCTTAGAGTTCTTTAAATAGAGTCTCGTTTTGGGAAGGGGAATTAGGTGGATAGTGACAAGAATGTAGGTCAGGAGGGGTAGGCTTCGGTTAGACAGGCCACAGAAATCCCCTGCCCTTTACCTTCTCTTCCCTTAGACTTGCCCCATTGTTGCTAAATCCCCTCTGACCCCCACATAAAGCCTGCTTCTTTATTTTTTAGCGGGTGTGTGTGTGAATTTTTATAGCTATTTTGTGTGCACTACTGTTCCATAGATAGTGCTGTGTGTGGCACACAGAGCATAAATAGACCACTCCTGAACTCACACCTCATTAGAGGCACTTCTTCTTCTCCTACCCTCCATCAGAGCTAGGGTTTAATTTTATTTTTTAAAAAAGATGACTGGGAGAGTGTGAGGCAGAGCCAGGAGCAGAGTGTCAGGCAGAGAGAGGGCTGATACTCCTGGTCATTGTGGGTGACAGCGAGAGGGGCCTACTCACCAAGTCAATGCCCCCACTGCTGTCGTGCCATGCAGGATCACCTATCTGAAGGATCCTGGTCCAGGAGTACAGCCACCTGTGGTGATTGGGGTAGAAGTAGAGGGGGCTCACTTGCCCATTTCTTTGGTGGGTTGGTTAGTAGGTAGCACCCATCATGATCTACCACCCAAACTACTTTGTTGTCTCTAGGGCCTACTCATGGGGAACAATTGGGTGATTCGGGTTCCACTTTGTTCCCTGTGGTTGAATCACTCAAATCACTCGGTTGGTTCGTTGAAACAGCCAGCAATGGATAGTAGGGATGTGCAAAAAATTTCGGGCACAGAACGATCTGTGCCCGAAACGAACAATTTCGGGTGATTCGGGGCCGAACCGAATCACCCCCGATGCCCCCCGAATTTTTTCGGGCACGAGCCGAATCACCCGAATTTCGGGCACAAAAAATTCGGGTGATTCGGTTCATGGTTGATTTTTGGCGATTTTTTAAAGTTTTAGTGACTTTGGGGGAGTTCGGGGGCATAGCATGGGATTTGGGCAAAAGGAGTGGGGTGGGGTGGTAGTGCCTAATGGGTGCAGGCTACCACCCCAATTTCAGGGGGATTGGGCAAAGGGCTGATTTTTGGTAAATTTCTGAAAATTTCATGTCTTTGGGGCAGATTGGGGCATATTGGGGCAGAAAGTGGGGGCTGGGGCAGAATAGTGGGGTGGGGTGGTAGTGCCTCATGGGTGCAGGCTACCACCCCAATTTCAGGGGGTTTGGACAAAGGGGTGATTTTTTGAGAATTTTTGAAGTTTTGGTGACTTTGGGGCAGTTTGGGGGCAGAAAGTGGATCTGCCCCAAAATAGTGGGGTGGGGTGGTAGTGCCTCATGGGTGGAGGCTACCACACCAATTTCAGGGGGATTGGGCATAGGGCTGATTTTTTGAGAATTTTTGAAGTTTGGGTGTCTTTGGGGCAGATTGGGGGCAGAAAGTGGATCTGCCCCAAAGGAGTGGGGTGGGCTGGTAGATAGTGCCTGATGGCTGGAGGCTACCACCCATCCCCAATTTAAGAGTGATTGGGCAGAGGGGTGAATTATGGTGAATTTATTTGTATGAGGTTTGTCTTCATAAGGTGAAGTGTGCTAAAGTGATTACTTCCTCATATTCATAGTAAGTGTGAAAAAGTGAAAGTGGGGTCATGAGAGTTGTTTAATTGAAAAATATCTCATTTGCTATGATAGAATGAGAATTCACACCTCAGAAGTTTTTTCTGAGGTGTGAATTCTCATTCTATCATAGCAAATGAGATTTTTTTCAATTAAACAACTCTCATGACCCCACTTTCACTTTTTCACACTTTCCTTTACTATGAATAATATGAGGAAGTAATCAATTTAGCACACTTCACCTTATGAAGACAAACCTCATACAAATAAATTCACCATAATTCACCCCTCTGCCCAATCACTCTTAAATTGGGGATGGGTGGTAGCCTCCAGCCATCAGGCACTATCTACCAGCCCACCCCACTCCTTTGGGGCAGATCCACTTTCTGCCCCCAATCTGCCCCAAAGACACCCAAACTTCAAAAATTCTCAAAAAATCAGCCCTCTGCCCAATCCCCCTGAAATTGGTGTGGTAGCCTCCACCCATGAGGCACTACCACCCCACCCCACTATTTTGGGGCAGATCCACTTTCTGCCCCCAAACTGCCCCAAAGTCACCAAAACTTCAAAAATTCTCAAAAAATCACCCCTTTGTCCAAACCCCCTGAAATTGGGGTGGTAGCCTGCACCCATGAGGCACTACCACCCCACCCCACTATTCTGCCCCAGCCCCCACTTTCTGCCCCAATATGCCCCAATCTGCCCCAAAGACATGAAATTTTCAGAAATTTACCAAAAATCAGCCCTTTGCCCAATCCCCCTGAAATTGGGGTGGTAGCCTGCACCCATTAGGCACTACCACCCCACCCCACTCCTTTTGCCCAAATCCCATGCTATGCCCCCGAACTGCCCCAAAGTCACTAAAACTTTAAAAATTCACAAAAAATCAGGACTTTGCCCAATCCCCCTGAAATTGGGGTGGTAGACTCTACCCATTAGGCACTACCACCCCACCCCAAAATTTTGCCCCTGGGCCCCTTTTTACCCCCCCGAATCGATTCGGATTCGGATTCGGATTAAATCCGAATCCGAACCGAATCAAGGGTGATTCGGGTGACCCAGATTCGGGCACAAAACAGAACGGGGGTGATTCGGCTCGGGTCCGAGCCGAATCACCCGAAAATCCGAATTGCACACCCCTAATGGATAGCCGTTTTGACAAATCAATCCCTGTACTTGAGATTAGATTCAAGCTCAAATCAAATCACAAAAACCAATCTATGCACTTCTCTACATCCAAGTACTTCTGTATACTAGAGCACTGCAAGCTCAAATTCGGATCCAAGTCTGGGGGGCATCAGATCAAAATTGCAGAGGAGTTTTGGTTCTACCACATGGACATGAGTTAGCTTCCATTACTTCCTGTGGAAAAGTCATGAAGGGAAACATTGCATAGGAGAGATGAAAATGCAGAAGAAGACTCTACTGCAAGGAAGAATATGCTCATGCACATTCATGAGCAGGGACAGATGCTGTGGCTGTGGAAGTGGGAAAAGGAGCCTTGGTCCCCAATCCCATAAGAACCCATCCATAGCATGTACAAGTGAAAGCAGAATGAAAGCAGTTCAAAATGTCATGAAATTGAAAGCAGTGTTATTGTATAGAACAACATTATTAATAATAACTGGAAGACCCGGCACATAGCATCTGCACTGCTAGTTTGTCGCTTTGCTTTCCTTCCCCCTGCTGCAGTCCACCTCCTCTCACATTTATTTAAATTATTTATTTTAAATTAAATAAAAAATTATTTATTAAACCAATAAATTATTTATTTATTGTTTCTCTTTGTAAACCGCCCTAAGCTATTTTTGGAAGGGCGGTATAGAAATCAAAATAAATAATAAATAATAAATAATAAATAATTTCCCTCCCTGCCCAGCGGTTGTGCTTTCCTTCCCCGCTGAGTGCAGTGTGGCTCTACGGCCCACCTAGCCAGGCTCCCCTTGGAGGTACGGCTCTTCCGCCCGCCTGCTCTCACCTTTCCTTCTCCCCCGCCAGCCCAGCAGCACTTTCCTTCTCTGCCAGGCATGGCATGGTTCTGCCGCCCGCTGCCCCCGGCCACTCACCATCTGCCCGGCAACCTTCTTGGCCAGTTTGCTCTCCTTCGGATCTCCCTTCACCTCTCGCTTGCTTCTCCCCCTGCCTCTGTCTCACTCACCGCCGCCCCCTTGCCACCTGCACCACAACCTTATAGGCCAGTGTGCATGACAAGGTAGCAGGGATGATACACTGGAACATCTGCAAAAATTACAAGCTACCTGTAGTCACAAACTGGTGGGACCATAAAATTGAAAACGTGGTAGAAAATGAAGATGCAAAAATATTATGGGACTTCCGACTACAAACAGACAAACATCTGCCATACAATACACCAGATATAACTGTAGTCGAGAAGAAAGAAAAACAAGTCAAAATAATCAACATAGCAATACCAGGGGGTCGCAGAATAGAAGAAAAAGAAATAGAAAAAATCACAAAATACAAAGATCTACAAATTGAAATTGAAAGGCTGTGGTGGAAGGAGACCAAAATCATCCCAGTGGTAATTGGCACCCTAGGTGCAATTCCAAAACACCTTGAAGAGCATCTCAACACCATAGGGGCCACAGGAATCACCATCAGCCAATTACAAAAAGCAACACTACTGGGAACAGCCTATATTCTGCGACAATATCTATAATAATAACAGCAACAGCACTGATAATAGAATTCAGTCATCCCAGGTCCTTGGGAAGGACTCGATGTCTGGATAAAACAAACCAGTCAATAACACCTGTCTGTGTAAACAACAACAATAATAAATAAATAAATAAATAAATATAGCAATAGCAATAGCACTTACATTTATATACCGCTCTATAGCCGGAGCTCTCTAAGCGGTTTACAATGATTTAGCATATTGCCCCCAACAGTCTGGGTACTCATTTTACCGACCTCGGAAGGATGGAAGGCTGAGTCAACCCTGAGCCCCTGGTCAGGATCAAACTTGTAACCTTCTGGTTTTACCGCTGTGCCACCAGGGGCTCTAAAATATACTTTTATTATATATTGTTATAATTATATAAGGACCACAGGGAGCACTCCCAAATGTATTAAATAAATAAATATAAAACAAGATGGTAGAAAAGAAGGACTGAAAAGACAATTGATTTCAGAAGTAGCCTTAGCATTTGTGCTTCATTGTCACGTAGGGATGTGCATAAAACCTGTTTGCCTGGTTCGGTTCGAATTCTAACTGGGTTCGAACAGGGGTGTGTGTGTGTTCGGTTTTGGTTTTGCTTGAACCACCCCCTGGTTCGGTTCGAATCTGAACTGGTTTTGAACTGGTTCAGACCTCAAAAAGTAGGGAGGGTTGTAGACACCCTTGGGTGCCAACTACCACCCAAACCTTGAATCATTGGACATTCCTATGATTTTCTATGAACTTTAAAAAATAGTTTCCATTGTTGCCCATAACTCTCTGTGTGGAGTACTTAGGGGCAAAAAGCTGGGTTGGGTGGTAGGCACCCATGGGTGTCCCCCACCCACAAATTCCTAAGGCAATTGGTTGCCCCTAGTATTAATGGTGAATTTTTTTGGGGGGGGGAATTCCTATTGAATATAATGAGGATTTGGGACAGCCCCGAATCCCACCTCTTTGGGGTGGCAGCACCCCAAAGTGTGTCTGGGGCCATGGCAAAAATGGCCTCTATCCCTCCTGGCATCTCCAGATTGATAGGAGTGATGGTGGGTTTTGTTTTGTTTAGGATTTTCTAAGGCATTAATTAATATCTCATAGGGATTGATGGCTTAACCTTTCACCCAGTGACACACATTCCATCAGTCCCTATGAGATATTATTTAATGTAGCCAACCCATGTGATGACGCAACTGCAAGTGGAGGGCATAATTACAGGCAGGAGGCAATTCTAACAGAGATAGGAAGTTTAAATTAACTTGGGAAGAACCACCAGTGTGTCTACATAGTGCAGCTGAGAGCTGAGTGTGATGATAGAGCAGAGCATTGAGCATTGCAACACTCACCTGCTGGTTCAGTAGTTCTCTACTAGTTCTCTTGTCCAGTGTCTTCATCTCTTCATGTGTGCAGTACATGTCTTTTGCCTTGCTTGGGGAAAGAAATGGCTCTGGTCCACCACATCTTTGCTCTAGGACACAGAGGCCCAAGGCAGGTGGTGGCACCAGTGTGAGTGTATGTGTGTTTGTGTTTGTTTGGCCAGGTGTTGTGTGTCTGTGTGTGCGCTGCTAGCTAGCTAGGAGAGGGGAGGGGAGGAAGATGTTCCAGAGGGCATTGAAGAGGGAGGAGGTCCGGCTCAGAGCAGGTCGTATGCCACATATATGCACACACGTGATGTGTGTGCTTCAGTAGGAGACCAGTTCTCATCAGCTTGCCAGACCAGGGGCAGGTGGGTGTGGAAAGGAGGATGGAAGGGTGATGAAGAGGATGGTGGAAGGGATGAGGGGAGGGATGGAGGGGGGAGGGAAAAAAACATTCAGGCACAGAAAGACAGACAGACAGACACCACACTACAGCAAGCATCCACACACAGAGACAATACTAACATCCATCTACATAGACAGAACAGAAACAGCCTACACACACACACACAAACACACACACACACACACACACCTTTCTCTCCAACTACAAGCAGCACAGACACAGACCCAATTCGCTCCCCTCCCCCCAAAGAACTCAATCAATCAATCAATCAATATGTTGTGTTGACAAGTTCTATTATTATTTGTTTTTTTCCATCAGCCAACATCAACAGTAACCATAATCAACAACATGAGAATTCATTCAGCAAGCATTAAAAAGATATTAAACACATTTTTAAAGAAAACCAACTCCTCACATGATTCCTTTGATAACATATTTTTAAAAAATCAACACTTTTTTGAGTCATCATTCGTTTTCGAGTATGATTTTCAATATGTTTGGAGGGTTGATTAACATAACATTTTTTGACATTATTATTTACAT
Organism: Hemicordylus capensis; assembly: GCF_027244095.1. Classification (NCBI taxonomy): domain Eukaryota; kingdom Metazoa; phylum Chordata; class Lepidosauria; order Squamata; family Cordylidae; genus Hemicordylus; species Hemicordylus capensis. The sequence continues at coordinate 316,354,461 of NC_069659.1, read as the reverse complement.
ATTTACAGAACATGTGCCCGCCGCTGCCAGTGATAGTCTGGTGGTATTATTGTGGGGCTGTGCTACTTTTAGGTGTGTGTGCCGTGCCCACGCCAGGCCCCTGAATGCTGACAGGTGGAGATAAGGGCTTGTTGTGGTCAGCACTGGGTTTCTTACTTGGGCGTGGGGAGTATAAACGTTTGGCCAGTTGCAGCACCAGTAGTAGGCGCACTGCGACTTGGCTGGCACGGCTCAGCATCTATCACGTCAGCTCAGCTAGAAGTGGAAGGGGGGAGGGTAGGCATGAGCAGAGGATGAGCCAGGCAGGTGACCAACCATGGGGCAACTACTGTAATCACTCACCCAGCTCAACCTCCAGCTTGGGGTAGCCCAGCAAGGGGAGGTTGACCTTAAGAAAGACTAACTGCTCCACCGGACCAGCGTCCAACCGGGAGAGAGAGGGTGTCACCACGTCCCCGGCACGTGAAAACACCCACTCGCTCTGGACACTGGTTGGGGGGCAGGAGAGGAGGCGCACAGCAACCACCACCAGGTCCGGCCAGACTTGGCGTCGAGTCACCCAGAACTGTGCATGGTCCATCGAGCTGTCTTCCTCCACAGGCTTCTCCAAGTACTGGGCAACGCATTGCTCAGAACTGGAGGGCCTGGCAGGTCGAGCCTCCTGCACACCAGGCAAGGCGCCAAGGCACACCCGCTGAAACCACCGGGTGGATTTCGCGGCGGGAGCAAGTGCCTGCTGCATTGGCGCTGCCTGGTATGCCACGCTGCTGGACTGGGAAGGGGAAGGGGAAGCTGACGCCACCTGGCTGCCCATACTGCTGCTGGATGCGGGTCACTCGGGGGGAGACGCACCCGCACCACTGCCACCCTCCTGTTCTCTCCTGGTCCTAGAGACCTCCACCTCCCTAACTTTCTGGACCAGGAGGTCCCTCCACCCGGGCAAGTCGCTGGCACTCACGGCATTGCCCTTGATGGCCTGGTTGCAGAGACAAGCGAGGACATACTTCTCCCTGATACCCAATTCACCAACAAGCCGCTTGGGCACCCCAGACTTCAGCCTTCCAGCCAGAGCATGACCCTCTGGCATGGTCAGAGAAGTCTGGAGTTCGCCCATCAGGTTCTCCAGACCCAGAGCTGTGGGCAGCGCCTGGCTCAAGGAAGTGGTGTCAGCACACAAGCCCTTCGTGGCAAGATGGAAGGGCTCGAGTTTCCACCTTGGACATCTGCTTCCACTCTGAATTTGAGAGGTTGCAAACAGCCAAGGAGGTCCCTCACCAAGGCGCTAAGGGCTCTCTCCTGCTCCAGTAGGTGCTGGAACAGGAGGAAGGTGGAGTTCCACCACGTCTCTACATCCGTTGGGATGAGATGATGAGGATGTTGGAGATGAACTTCCAGTGCATCGACCTTTTGCACCAACTGTCCTAATGACCACTAGGGGCATTGGGAGTAGAGACAGTGAGTCAGGGTCTCCCTATTTGTCCCTACTCTATGACCCCTGAACTGACTCTGCAGCACTTCCTGTGCTGACTCACAATCTTTCCTTTCCTCCTAGAGAGCAGATGGAAACATCTCTCTCTCTCTCTCTCTCTCTCTCTCTCTCTCTCTCTCCTTAGCTATCCATTATGTAGTCCTTTAGATTAGATATAGGTCTTTCCTATCTAAGTGTATTTAACCAATACATATTTAGTGTTTAGTCATACAAGGAGCTCCATGTCTTTTCTCTAAATAGCTGCAATATCCAAACCATCCTCTGCTACCTACTCTGTAACTGAAGTGTGTGCTCATTCCTTAGTGCTCTGCTTTTTTACCTATTGTGGGTAAAAATCAACAGCCTCTAAAAGAGGAAGCTCGAGGTCAGCCTGCTTCTCACGAAGCAGGTTCCTGGACTTCTCACTGTGGTGCAAATGGCCAGCCAGCTTGCGAGCCTTCTTGACAAGCGTGGCCGTGGCAGCAACAGCAACTTGATGGGGTGGGCCTGAGAGTACGCCTTCAGCTCCTTAATGCCGAGGGCGTCCCTGACAGCCAGATGGAGCATGTGTGCCATACACCCTATGTTCACACAGCCCATGACTGTCTCGACAGCAGTGGTAATCTTGGACCCATTGTCAGTGACAATGAATCCCCGGGAGAGGTGTGGACACCCGCCAATCCACTCCTCTATCTGGCGGTCGAGTACAGCCACCACCTCCTCCATGGTGTGCCACATGTCCATGGTCGCCATGTGCAGAATGGCCCACCTGTGCCGTAGTGCAGTGGGAGACCCGCTGGAGACAGAGGCAGCACCCATGGAGGTCCCCTCTCTCTCCGGGTGCCACCAGTGGGCAGTGAGGGCCAGGAAAGCAGCATGCATCCTACTGACACCGGTCCAGAGGTCAGTTGTGAAATACATGCTGGTGCAGTGCAGGGAGGGGACCACATTCCGACTGAATTGTGGTCCTTGAGGAAATGATGTAGTTGGGATCAAGGTACTGGAGAATCCAGCGGAAGCCGGAGTTCACGACCACCTGAAATGGCTGATCATCGGTGGAAATCATCTCCCCTATGAGGCAGGCAAGGTGATGATGGTCCACACGAACAGTACGCTTACTGCCGAACACCTGTGTCCACCGCTTGACTGGCAGTGTAGCCTGCTTTTTGAATGGCTCAGGCACACTGCCCTTTTCCGCCCTAGTGGCAGGAGCACCAGGCACACTAGCACTGCCAGAGGGGCCAAGGAGAGCTGGGTGATGACGGTCCATGTGTCTCCACATGGGCGTCGTACCCAGGTGCTTGGGATCCTTGCCCCAGCTGACATGCTCCCTGCAGTGGACACAGCAGGCATGGTTCGGGGCATTTTAAGGGATCTCAAAATACAGCCAGACACCGCTGTCCTTGCTTCTGGGTTGCTGCAGTCCTGGGGGGCGGTGGCTGCCACTGCCTGCCCACTGCTGCCACCCAACCCTCTTCTGCCCTGCGTGGAAGAGCAAGGGCCCGGCTCCACTGGCAGAGGAGAGGCAGGCCTCTCCATTACCTCAGCAGACCGTTCCTCATCAAAGCCTGAGTGGTGGGACCCACCACCGCTGGACGCCGCCATGACTGACCAGGCTTCGGGGGGGGGGGCACTGAGCAGCGAAATGGTAGGGGGAAGGGCCCCAAGAGGGAGGGAGAACCTGGCTGCATCGCTGCCAGCCATAACGTCCTCCCTGCCCTCTGACTGCTCCTCCACACCAGCAGTCTCCTCCACCACCACTGGTGGTGCCCCAGCAACATCTGGTGCTGAGGGACCCGCCACAGCCCTAGTGCCTCTGCCTCTGCCTCAGCTGGCAGCAAGCTGAGGGAAGTCCAGCCTGTGCACAAACCCCTCAGCTGGGGCAAAGAATTCTGCAATGGGGAGGACTGGGGTATCCTTGCGCTTGTCCCCACATCCTCTCACTCTCTGTCTCACAACCACAGGCACAGCCCGCCCCCGGCCTCTCCCACCTCTGCCTGGCAACCTTATGTGAGGCCTGGCCTGAACACGGCACTCGTGTTGTTCAGATATAGTAAAGGTGGGAGACTGTAGGAGAACGGCCAGAAAGGGGCAAAAAAATACTTTGGGAGAAGGGGCAAAAAAGGCCAATTAATTGGGAGGCTGGAGGGAATTTTTTGGAAAAAAGCCAATTGGGGGGAAGCAAAGACTTTGAGCAGGGGGGAGGCCAATTGAGGTGAGGTGAGGGGAGCCTTTTGGTTTAGGTTGATAAAACAAATCGGGGAGAGGGTGTTAAAATTTAAATAAAGGGGGTAACCCAGGGTGGGTGGCACAGGCAGTTAGGTGGCGTAGTTGCGGGGGGGGGCAATTTTTTTAATTATGCGGAAAATGGAATGGGAGGGGTGGGAATTAGGACACAGCACCTACCGGGGAGGGATGGAGTTTGGAGAACCTGAAAATCAAACGAAACCCTTCTTTAGAGAAAAGTGTAGTTTTAGATTGCAGGGGGATGTAATTGCTAAGCCTACCTAGCCTACTTTAAAAGACCCCTTTAACAAAACCCACCCACTCCACCCAAAGCAAGCAAGCAATACATACAATAGCAATCAACAACACAGTAATAATAGCCGGGGGGGGGGGAGACCTGCGAAAAAAGAAACAACCTGCAAAATAAGAAACAATTTATTCAAGCAAACAACAACACAACAGTACATCTCAAAATATCCCTCCCCACACCCAAATGCATTGCAAAATACAGGAGTCCCTATTTAAAACCACCACCTAGGGAAGGTGACAACAAAAGGTGTACACACATGTACACGTATACACTCACCCCTCTTCTTCCGGTCCTTCTCCTGCCGCACACTGCTGCTGGTCAGATGCGCAAACCAGCCACCCCTGGGCTGGTACACAGACAGGGCGGCACAGGCAGCCGGGGTGGTCAAGGACGGTTGAGAGGGGCAGAATGAGGAGCCACTATTTGTGACTCACCCACCCCCAAGCAGTGACAAATAAAATGAAATACTTTTTTAAAAATAAAAAAACTGATAGCAGATGGTGTGGGATGCAGTTGTGGGAATGAAAGAAGGAAAGGAGACAGTAAGAGACAGAGACTAGAACAGAGACTAGAGCAGACAGAGTCAGAGAGTGAAGGAGGAGAGAGCAGGAGAGAGAGGGGGGAGGGAGGGAGGGGGGAGGGAGAGAGCGCGCGAGCGAGCAGCACAGGGGGTGATTGGGGGTAATGTAGCAGGGGAGGGGGTGTTGGGAGGAAGGAGGCAGCAGCAGCAGCAGGCCCAAGAGGGCAGAGAGAGGAGGTGAGTGGGGTAATGTAGCAGGGAGGGGGGTGTTGGGAGAAAGGGGGCAGCAGGCCCAAGGGGGCAGAGAGAGCGGGGGGTGAGTGGGGATGATGTAGTTGTAGCAGGTAGGGGGGTTTCAGGAGGAAGGGTGCAGCAGGCCCAAGGGCCACACAGAGAGAGGGGGTGAGCTGGGGAGAATCTGGATGGGAGGGAGAGATGGCAGAGCAAGAGGAGTAGGAGTGGCATGGGGGGGGCACCAGGCCCCAAGGGCCACAAAATCAATGAATCAACAACAACAAAAACCAGGAATGAATGAACAAGACAAGAGCAAAGTGCAAAAATCAATGAACAACAGAGCAAACAAACTCTTCAATTATATTAATAAGAAATTAATAAAATCAGAGAGCACACACACACAGCAGAAATTAATATTTTTAAAATAACCACAATTCTTCAAAACCAAGCTCAGGCAGGCAGCAGACAGGCACAGACTAGGAGGGAGGGGGGATGGCAGAGCAGGAGGAGGGGATGCGGGGCAGCGGGAGGGAGGGAGCGGGGAGAGAGGGGAGCGGGGCAGTGGGGGAGGGATCTGGATGAGAAGGGGGACTCTGGATGGGAGGGGGGAAGACAGGAGGAAGGGGGCAGCAGAAGCAGGCCCAGAAGGGGCACACAAAAATCAGTAATTAAATCCACACAGCAATACATATATAACAGCAAGCAATAATCAGGAATCAACAATAATCAATAAAAATAAACCCAGCAGAAGAAAAATCAATCAAATGCAAAACACAAACAGAGAGGGAGGGGGTTCCAGAGGGGCAGGTGGAACAGGAGGAGGTCAGGGAAGACCAGGCCAGGCTGCAGAGCCTAGGCCCCGGGTCAGCCAGAGACTGGCCTGGTATGGGATGGCAGGGAGAGAGGCAGGAACAATAAGAATTTTTAAAAAGCACACTAAACAAAGAACAAAATCAAAGCAAAAATAAATCAGCAGGAAAAGAGACAAACAAGAAGAGAGGCAGGGTAAAATTAATGAAATCAATGCAGATGGATGGGGGGAGGGAAAGGGCCAAGGCCTAGGGCCCTGGCCAAATAATAAAGAATGAATGAATGAATGAATGAGAGAGAGAGAGAGAGAGAGAGAAAGAAAAGACAACAACAATAATACATGGAAAAAGAAGCTATGAAGTCACAGGGCAGAGACACATGGCAGAGGTAAGAATGAATGCACAAAAGAAAGAACAGGAGGACAGACAGTCAAGGACTCACACAAACACGAGCTAGTCAGGAGCACAGCATGTTCCAGAGGATCCCACAACTGCAGCCAGAGCAAATATTCCAGGCCAGAGGCTTGGCTTAAATAGATTTGAAAATCCCTCCTTTGGGAGCCCCCACCTTTGCACTCCCCCACCGGCCAACAGGGTGTCAGCTCTCAAACAATGGCACAGTCAACAGCCTGCCAGAGCACAAGAATCATTCTGTCCAATCAAACGATCAATAGCACAGCCAATGCAAAGTCTGAAAAATAGGCCCACAAAATGGAGGCTAGGAGCAAAAGTGAAGAATGATCCACAAAATGGAGGACAGACACACTCAAACTCTTAACAGACCCTGGGCACTCCATGGCACATCCAATCCGGTTCGAACTGGTTTGAACTGAATCGGTTCTGATTCGGTTCAAACTCGGACCAGAAGGGCAAAACCAGAGCCCTGTCTGGTCCAAGTTCGAACCGTCGAATTCAAACCGGTTTGAACTTGGACCGGTTCGCACATCCCTATCGTCAAGACAATATCCTATTACTGTGATCAATTCATCTATTAAAAGGGAATACTGGACTTTTTTCAGAGAAAAAGTAGGACTGTTTTGACACTGTACCTGGATGCACAGTGACAGGTACTTTAACACAACTCGGGACAGATCTCTAAAGATAAATTGGCAATGGCTTGTTCTCTTGGGATGCCTATGCAGGACTAGCACTAGGGATCAACATCATCAACTGCCTGCCAAGGTCTCAGGACCTTCAGAAGGGCCCACTAACAAACCCCAGGACAGCCTTTGTGCCTATAACTTTTGTGTAGTGCTGGCAGAGTGACCTTCTCAGTGAGTCACCTCTTAAGGGATGCACAATATAGCAAGGGGGGCTTGGAGGGCCCTTTGCCAAGGGTGCCCTACAACCTGGCATTAGCCCTGTGCCTATGGCATCCCTTTGGCTGGCTGGTTTGATGGATGGAGGAATGCCTGAATGACAAAAGATAGAATAATATCTCCAGCTAAGAGCTGAAGAGAACAGATTATTTCTGTATCATTAGATAAGTGTAGACAACTAACAAATTAGTGCTGTTTCAGACAGTAACAGTGGTGATGTAAATGGCCCCTGTGCATGTGCAGAGGTCATGAAAATGGTCTCTGTATGTGTGCAGAGGCCCAGACTGGCCCACAGCCAGCCCGAGTTGTCATTTGGGAGGCTGACAAGAGGCTTGGAGGAGCCATTGCCCACCCGCTGCTGCCTCCAATGGTTCTTTGCCACCTCCGCCTCCTGTAAAGGGATGGAGGCTGCTTTCTTTCTCCACCCCCGACACCTCCTTTAGCTTAAAGATTAGGGATGACCCCTTTACTTGTGAAGGGGAATCCTTGAGGATTCCCCTTTACAAGTATACCTGAGCTGGTCTGCAAACCAGTTTTTAGAACTGGGGGTCAGTCCAGTTCGAACTCACACTGCCCAAACTGGGCCAGTTCGATGTCGTGCAAGGCTGGAATAAAGCTGTCTCGCACATCCCTAGAAGCCGCTGCTAGTCTGTGTAAACAGTACTAAGCTTGATGGACCAATAGTTTGACTCAGGATAAGGCAGGTTTCTATGTCCTTATGGTCCTATAAGTGTAAGAAAAGTGTATGAAACTTACTGTGACATCCCCAGGGTCCTTCAGAAAGCCATTACTCTAATGTAAAGTGTTATATTCCAGAGTCTCTGTGACACTGCTTAAAAACTGTACATTCAGGGAACATCTATGCTACAGCTAGTAGGGATAGGCATGAATCAATTTTTTCAATTCAATTTGTACCCAAATCAAATCACTCCTGATTTGTTTTGGGTCCAAATCTGCCCCCCCAATCACCCCAGATTCAATTTGGATCCAAACCCTGTGTCCGCAATCCAGAGTTATGGGGCTACTGAAATCCCCATTATTCTCTATGGGGAAAAGCTTAAAGATGTGCGAACTTCAGAAATTTGTAAAAAATCACCCCTTTGCCCAATATCTTTGAAATTTGAATGGTAGCTTCCTTCTACCCATTGGGAACTACTACCCACCACAACCCTGTCTGGCCCACCCTGGTACCCCTCACATGGACTTATGGGGCTGCTGAAATCCCCATTACTCCCTATGGGAAAAAGCTTAAAGACACACAAACCGCAAAAATTTGTTAAAAATCACCCCTTTGGCCAACTTCTTTGAAATTTGAGTGGTAGCTTCCACCCACTGGGCACTACCAGTTCCACCCACTGGGCACTACCAGTAGGCAATGTGGCCTCAAAATGGAAGTCCCAATCCAAATTTCTTAGGTCCTAATCTGGGCGATTTGTTTTGTACCTGAATTTGGGCAATTGAGCACAGGGGCAATTTGTTCTGTCTACAAATCATCCAAATCAGCTAGATTTCAGTACAAATTGTTTTGTACCCAAATCGATTCACATGTCCCTAACAACTAGGCTCCATAGGCTTTCCTGTAGTTACAGTCCTGTGTATGTTGGGAATTAATGTTGTGGGAGGGGGAAAGATCCTGCTCTTTATTTCTGACTGCATGGACCATTTTGTGTTCCTTCTTCATGAATGCTTAAGACGTACTTTTCTCTCTCCCTCTTTGGTCAAGAAAGCTAAATAGAAAAGTTCATATGCTGCTCAAGCTGCTTGCATCAAGCAGGCAAAATCAAAATTAAGTTAGAGGCCAAAGAATTGAGAAGACAAAATAAAATATTGTAGAAAAGCAATTTACTTTTGCTAATGTAAGCTAGTACACAAACATTCACAATTTGATATGACTGTCATAGGCCAGATATCATTACCAGTTCATTTTCACTGAGCCCATATGTTGCTCAGAACTGCATTTCATCTTCACTATTAATCCCATTTTACAAAAGAGTGATTTATGTGTGCTTATGTGTGTTTTATGGCTGTAATCATCAGTCGCACTTTTTTTTTTAAAAAAAAAGATCATTTCATAGAAGATGTTGTTTTGGATCCTACATTGATACAGAACTTGTAGTCCTTTCCTAGGCAATGATTAAGAAATTTATCTGAATAATGCACAAGAAGCAAGTATGCACCATACCAAGTTGGGACAGAAAACTCAGGATGCAATGGAAATGATAAATTAAAAATAAAAACTTGGAAAGGTATTAAATACACATTTGATCTGTCTGTCTGGTGGCTACTCAGGGGACAGACCTTTTCTGTTGATATTCCCCTGCCCTGCTACAGCTTTGGAATATACTCCCTGCTGAAATAAGAGCCTTCACATCTTTGACTGGTTTCCAAAAGATCCTTAAGACAAATGCATTCATCCAAGTTTTTAACTAGATTTGTAGAATCGTGGGTTTGTTTTATGTTTTCATGTTATAATTTCATTTGTTGTAAACCCCCCAGGGATGTGAGTTTGGGGCGGTATACAAATATACTATCATCTATCTATCTGTCTGTCTATCAGCTGTCTGTGCTAAAGGATTATTCCTTCCCTGAAGCCTAACTGTAATTGGCCAGGTGGTGGAGTAAGTGTGCATGAGGGCAGTGTACATGCACAACATCCTTGATGGTGTTGGGTTTTATTGAGAATGCAGAGCACTTATACATTCCTGCCTTTAGTCAGCATAAGCCTCAATGAAGTTACTTTTTACTAATGAATGAATCTAATCCCACCATTGATGTTTATTACTTATTCAGCAAATATGGATTGAGAGACCTTAAAGGCCAAGTTGAAGACAGATCATCCTGGAGAGAATCTATCTTTGTGGTTGCTAAGAGTGGACACTGATTTGACTGCACTTAATCAATCAGTCAATCAATCAATCACAGCCCCTCACTTGTCTTTATGATATGCCCTTAAAAATGTGAGCAGTTTCACATCCTTTGCCTTACATGGAATGTTTCTACAGAATCTTGAAAGAAAAGATGATTGATTTAACAGTCAGTCTGACAAAAGCACTAGCTAGTACATTGCTTTTTTTTTTTTAACCTTTTGCTGCCTTCCTGGCAATCTATAATATGAAAAAGGTGTGCTTGGGGCTGTTCTCAAGTACAATGAGCTGGAGGAAATATACTATACTATAGGAAAAATAGTCTATCAACTTTCTCTTCTCTTGCTCAGTTTCCAGGAAAGTTTCTGTATACTAGCTTCAGGATGTAAGCCAAAACCGTTTTTCTAAGCTACCAATCAATAATGTTGTAGTGCAGTAAGGAAAGTTAGAAGAATCTACTGCTTGGGTAAAAATGCAGCAAGAGCTATTTCACAGCTCAGCAGCAAGTGTCTATTTGATTATCCCTAGATCTTAGACAAATACAAAATGTATTAATATTTCAATCACCCACAGCAGTCAACAAAAAGTAAGTTTCTGCAAAGTCTAGTAAAACACTTTGTCATCAGATTGCAAAAATTAGACCTTTTTTTCTCCTGCTTTGGATTAAAAAGCCTGCTTCGGATAAAGAAGAGCTGTCGCCCTGTAATGTGAAAGGCTTAAACTTATGAATATGATTGATCTACTGGCACAGTGGGGAAATGACTTGACTAGCAAGCCAGAGGTTGCCAGTTCGAATCCCTGCTGGTATGTTTCCCAGACTATGGGAAACACCTATATTGGGCAACAGTGATATAGGAAGATGCTAAAAGGCATCATCTCGTACTGCATGGGAGGAGGCAATGGTAAACCCCTCCTGTATTCTACCAAAGACAACCACAGGGCTCTGTGGGCGCCAGGAGTCGACACCAACTCGATGACACACTTTACTTTTACATGTAAATAACAGCAAACATTCCTGGATATATTTCTTATTTATATTCATGGATTCCTACAACATAATGCCTGATGAATGACCAGTGTGGCATTAACACTGGGACACAGTGGTGCACCTAAGTAATTTTGGAGCCTGGACCTAAAGGCCTTTTGGAGCCCACCACCACACACACAGCTGCTGCCGCTGCCAGATATGCTACAATACACTATTTATCCCGCCCCCCCGCCCCTGCACACACATACCAGAACATACTTAGGAGAAGCTATAAACATTTTTATTTTATTTTTAGAAGAGATTCTGAATAAGATACTTCCCACTGACTTGCAGAGAGATGCCACATTTTGCATGGACAATCCTACCACTTAAATGAGCATAATGCATTACAGGATTTCTTAATTTTGTATTTTTAGAAGGCATTTTGAACAAGAAACTTCCCACTGACTACCTGTGCTGCACATACCACATTTTCCAGAGAAGCAGTCCTTCCAGACTTCCCCTCTCCCCTCTTCCTCTCTCACCTGCACTCCATCAAAGGTGGTGATGTGGGGGAAGAAACACAGTAAAGAAACTCTTAAGGAGGCAGGGGCAGCGGGGAAGGGGGAAGAAATGTGCTGGAGGTGGCTGGAACCAGCTTACCAGGCAGCAAAACTTCCAAGTCCCCTGCTTCCGCTGCTGCATTTCTTCTCCCCACACGCTGCCGCTACTCTGCCCCTTCCTCCCGCAAGGCGACAGCTGAGCCTGCTGGCTGGAATAAACTGAGGCTCTTGCTGCCTCGACTCATGCTCGTCCTTCTTTCCGTTCCTTCTTACTAGTGTTGTTGATGATGATGGAGACAGAATCAGTGGGCTGGTCTGCTTAGTGGTGCGCTGGGAGAGATGTGAGGGAATGTGGGACAAAAAGAGATGAACTGGTGCAGGGAGTGGGATGAAGGAGAGAAAGCACAGGGAGAAACCCATGGAAAGAAGGTGAGGGGATCTGGTAAAAGAACTGGTGGAGGAAGTGGGAGCAGAGCCAACACTGGGAATAACCTGGGAAGAAGATGAGGAAGGAGCCAGTAAAGGAACCAGTAGAAGGAGGGGAAGAGGAGAAAGGAGGAAACAGTTGAAGGAGAGCTGCCTCCTTCAAGGATAGACAATAGCACCATGTGTGCAAGTATGCACACAGGCACAGTTGAATGGCTGGACGGGTGGAAGCAGCTGTGTATTCTCTGCTTGCTTGGCAGCCTTCTTGCTAACACCCACCTGCGCCCCATCACCACTGTGCACACCAGGCCTGACTGTGTTGGGTGAGTCAGGCAGCACTACAGTCAGCCGTCACAGCCTGCCCGGACATCGCTTGCATGAATTGTTCTGGCAGGCTCAGCCACCCAGCATGGTGCAGGCAGACTACTCAACATTTGGAGCCCTCCCCCCACCAGGCCAGCATTTGGAAGCTCACCTGGCCTGCAGGGGACCGGACTGGAGCCCAAAGGTCTGATCCCAAGAGTGACAATGCCGGGGCAGGATGGGAGAAAATGGAGCAACTGGAGTTTCTGGGAACCAGAGGCAGCTGTACCTCATTTGGTGCTCCCCTGTTTTGTTAGGTTGAGCCAGTACTGGGAAGAGCTTTTCTTGGAAAGTTCCTTTCCTGTTACTGGTTTAACAAGAAAAAAACTAATCAAGCAAAAAAACTATGTGCACTGAAGGGCCACTTGACTTTTCCCTACTTCTAATTCATGAGTAAAACATGAGGGGGGGTGTCTGAACACACACTTTCATAATGTCTGAATCGTCGTAATGTCTAAATAGACACACAAGACTTGCTGATCTTCTGAGCCAGATGTCCTACATAAAAAGTAGGGGTATGCACATAACTGGCTTGTCCTGTTCGGTTCTAGTCCAAACTGACCTTGAACTGAACCAGGCATGTTCAGTTTTGTGCCCCTGAACAAACCTCCCAGTTCAGCTCAAAATCTAACTGCTTCAGGGGTTCTAAAGGTTTTTTTAATTTAAACACCACCAGGTCTGGCGACATCAGGGTCCAGTGGCACCAGATCTGTTGTCATTGTGTTTCCCTCTCTCCCTGCTGTCTTCCCCGCAGTCTTCTAAGGGCTGTTTCAGCCCATTTTGGGGCTGCTCTAGCCCTTTTTCCCATGACAGAGGCCATTTTGGAGGCCACTGCGCATGCACCCTGACCATTTACATGCAGCAACCCCCGAGTCTGTCAGATCAGGCCGTGAGTGTTAATTTTATTTAGGGGGGAAAACCACTTTAGAACCCCCAAACCAGCACCAAGCCGGATGTGGGGGGAGGGGTTGGCTCAACCTTGAGCCAAACCGGGCCTGGTCCAGCTTGATGATGAACTGGCTTGACCTCGAGCTGGTTTGCACATCTCTAATAAAAGGATTGATCTGTCTGGACATTCCAAATATATGTTTTTTGTTTCCCCTTCCTGCTTGTGCTTTTAGGTAGTGATATAGAAACACAAGAACATAGGAAGGTGCCATATACTAAGTCAGACTCATTATTGGCTACTCTGACTGACACTGGCTTCTCCAAGGTTGCAGGCAGGATCCTCTGTCAGGCCTATCTGGAGATGCCAGGGAGGGAAATTGGAATTTTCTGCATGCAAGCATGCAGGTGTTCTTCCAAGAGCGGCCCATTCCCTATAGAGAATATCTTACAGCATTCACATGTAGTTTCTCATTCAAATGTAAACTAGGGCAGATCCTGCTTTGCAAAAAGGGCAAACTCATGCTCTCCTCAAACTCAAATAAGACCAGCTCTCCTCCCCTAAAAATTCATTGGCAGTTATGCATGTTGCACTTTAGTGGTTTTTCTTTTTCTTTTAAAAATCATCATTGCTAACTCTGGTCCTAGTTTCTTCCAATGCACATCAATGGAAATATGACTATATTTTTTGTGACCAGTTTAGGCCATGCAGCCCAACTATTTTTGATGGTATCCAGAGCAGATCACCCTGTGAATCCTCTTCATGGCTCCCATGATGATCAGAAATGTGAGCATAATTGGAGCAAAACAACCTTGCATCTTTCTATCCCATGTTTCCGTGCATGTATAGAAATTTGTTTTCCCGTGATATGCATCCAGTTTTAGGCATCTTTATGGTGGATCTCGAGTTCCCAGCCCTTAGATATAATTGGAGTGCACAACATAATGTCAGCTGCAGAACCCTTTAAAAATGTTTGTGAAATAGATGTTTAATAAAGAGAAGCTAATTGGCAAGCTAATGATCCATGCAGTTCCCAGAGCTACTGTATCAAGAGCTGAAGCATCTGTGTACTAATGGATAACATTAAGATTTTGAAAAGCATGTAGAAGGCCAATGAGTTTATTGTTTAAAAATAATTGCTAAACAGTAGGTAGCATTTTGCTTCTAGGGTTTCATTTATGCCAAATTAATACCATTATGTTGCATTTTTTAGAGTCAATTCCCTAAAAGCCTTCCACAAAAGATCTGCACCTCATTAAGATAACATTAAGGGTTTCATGATTTTAATGAGCAAAAATCAAAAGGCATCACCATTGTATCTTGAAGTTTGTCATTCATTCTGTATCCCAGTCACTTTCCATTCAGACCATATAAGAAAATAAAATAGCAGCTTTCCCTAAAAATAAAGCAAAGAAAGCAAAAAAAGTCAAATCTTGTCTGAGACTGGCATCATTAATAACCAGACAATGTCAAGAGATAGATAACATTAGAAACCAAAGATAACTACTAATCCTTTTCACCTTTCTTTCTAATTCTATCAAAAATCTAAAGAGAAAACTTAAGGGACATGCAGTTAATTAGTTACTAATCGGTTTCTCATTTTCGGGGTTTAGTGGATTATCTCTGTCTGATTTGACATTGTTAAACAAAGAAGATAAAATATATAAACATTTTGTTTTGATCTGATTGCAAGGCAATACAACAGGTGGAAGGCTATACACAAACATGTGCACTAGCTACTGAATATCTGAATAAGCAGGATCTTGTACAAAGTCCTGTGCTGCTCTCAAGTCTTCTAGATTAGGGTGTCCATGTTCTGTAGATATAACCTAAATATACTCAAATGATATTCAAAGAATAGGTGCATACCACTGAAAGCAGCAGAAGTTACTAGCCAACAGCCTAATCAACTAAGCATGAGAGCTACATGAAAAGCACTTGTGCTACTGTGACCCTCAGGGATAGATATAAGTTTATTTGGTCATTGACTAGCAAATGACCCTTAGGAACATATTTTCAGGTGGCACAGAGCACTTCTGGGGGGAGGGGAGGTCAGCAAAATCTGTTTCTTCTGTGTACGAACAGCAGTATTGTATTAATCTATAACTCAGTAGCAGGATCAGTGCTTCTCATGTAGCACTTTGTTATTCAGGATGTTGGCCTCTACCAAAGATCAATGACTTCTTGAGCTACCTTTTCATACTTGGGTGGGTACCTGAGCACATATATATGCACATACTACAAACCCACTCGGGGAAAACATAGGGACATTGGTGAGCATCCTGAGGCATTGAAGTAGTGAAGGGAAGCAGACACAAACCAACCTCCCTTGGCTTTTTAGATCAAGGGATCTGAGGCAGGGAACCGCTCCTTGGGCCCCGACTGACCGGATTTACCTCATTGTTCACGAAGGGCTGATTCACAGGGCATCCCCAGCACACTTTTAAGGTGTGCAGGCACTGAAGAGCAAAGACCAGGTACATTGCTGACAATTATAGGTTTCTCCTCCTTTTGGGGCAAAATAATGAAATGTAGAGGTGGGTCTCATGATCAAGGAGACCCGCCTTGTCCGGGTTTGCGGGGAGAGCAGGCTAAGCCTGCTCTCCCCACAGACGATCAGGGCGGGACCCTGAGCAGCCAGATTGGCTGCCCACATGATTGCTGGCTCCAGGATGGAACTGGCAGGGGCTGGGGAGTTTGGGGGCTGTGTGCCCCCCGGAAGCCTCTGTATGCCCTGCGTGAGCGCACAGGGCATACTGGAGAGACCACCGAGCTTGGAGGCTGCTTTTCAGCCTCCCACCGGGGGTCTACTAATGAGTAACCATGGCGCAGAACCGTTCCACGGCTACTCACAATTAAAAAACGGGTTTGTGGAGCGCCAGATCCTCATGCCCGGTTTTAGGGGCGGGCTACTTGAGCGGGTTACCCACTCAAGAACCACTGGGCTCACAGCCAAGTCCTGTGGTTCTCATGATTGTAAAAAACTGGGCTAGCAGAGGCTAGCCCGATTTTCTACAACCGCGTGAATAGCCTCATAGAGTCACCAATATACAGATGACACTCAGCTTTAACTAACTTTTTATCATCTGATCCCAGAGCATCAGTGGGTTGTTGCTTTATGATGGATTGAAGGTCTACTTTTTTGTACACTGCTTTGGGGCCAAAATACAAAAGGCAGCCTAAAATGCATCAATCAATAAATCAAAGACATAATACACAATGTCTGGAGACAGGGTAGGATGAACTACAAAAAGTAAGCAGCAGGAGATGCATTTCCCTCACTCTCTCCTTAGTAAGAATTTTCCAACACAGAGGCAGAAGAAATCTACTTTAAGGGTTGAAGTTGTAGATCAAACATGTAATAACAATAAAGTTGTGGCCCATAATTCAGTCCAATTATATTGAGGTTATTCTACCCGGATTTGGGAGGTGAGTGTGCTCCCAATTTCCAGTTGTGTTTAAGCCAGTTAAGAGGAAAACCTAGGTAGAAGTGATTGTGTGGAAGAAAGGTAGGAGGGAAACCTGGGTAGCTTTTCCTTCTACCTTGTTTCCACACAATCACATCTACACAGATTTTCTTCTTACCTTGCTTCCACACAACCGAACATTGGGAGCACACATAGCTCCAAAGCCTGGGTAGTACACAGTTTGTGATTGTGTGAATGAACTCTTTGTCTCACATCTTCATTCCAGATTTCTGGGTTTAGAATATGCATTTGCCCTTGACAAGTAATGTGATGTGTATGTGCATTTTTGTTCAGGTTCTTGTACTTAGTAGTACTTAGCATAGCATGATAAGCCATTCTAAATTTGCTACAATTGCAGCCTTAGAGCTACTCATAAATCTCTTGCTCAAACAAAACCTGGACACACTAGAAATATTCCTTGTCAGTGAAATGCATTTACTGGAAGCCTCTTGGGATAGAAACAAAGGAGAGGCACAAATCACATCCAAGCAATTTGGCAAAGACAGTCGAATGAACAGTAGATTTATTTATTTTTTTGATAGCAGTACTTGTATGTGCCTTCCACTAATTCGAAGGTTTTTCAAACTCAGTTCTCAACAAGCTTCTCAAAGAGCCTGTGCCTTCCTAGAACTATGTATTTGCACAGAATTATTATGCACAAGAAGTATTTGGAGAATGTTGTTAGATTTCAAAATGCATATGGCAGAATGAAGCTGAGACTATATCAAAGTTGCATTGACATGAAGTAACAGGTCAAGTCTAAATCAAGTTTGCCCCATTTATTCAGTAACCAATATCCTAATAATACTGAGCACATACAGCTTAAAAAACTATGAGGTGCTTAACAGAATTAGTGTGAAGTGTCGGGAGGGTCAGTGTGGGGAGAGCGGGCCTAGTGCTTGCTCTGCTAACCTGGGTTAAGGGGAGAGAGTTTTAGGCAGGCTAGCTGACAGAGAAACACCGGACTCACTTTCATGCTGTCGTGTGGATAGTTTCTATGTGTTCAGCACTAATTTCCTTGTTTCTGAAGCACAAGGCTTGCATCTGAGGCTCAATTTTCATTGATCCCTTCCCTTCCGCCAGAAGTGTTCGGCTGACCTAGAAGTAGGTCTCGGAGGACTACGAGGCCCTCGAGTAACTAATTCTGGATCACACTGAAGGCTTCTGGGGGAAGGGGGGATTGAAAATATTGCCCTCATCACACACAGTTCTTGTGCTTCAGAAGTAGGAACACTAACACTGCACACATGGTATTTTTTAGCAATGTGCACACAGTGTTAGGATGTCAGCCATTATGTTTCACAACACTGTTTATGCCAAACATTGGTTCCCAAAGTGGTTCAAGTAATTGCAAATGAATACACATACAAATTAAAATGTAATAGCAAGTGCCCTTGCAGTGGGGTGGGCTGGTTCCAGACAGGATAGAAAGGTGGCCGGCTGCTGCCTCTCATGATTTCCTCCGCAATTCTCAGGTACATTAAATATTTAAAAACCTGTTCAGTCACATTCTTCCCAACCTAGAGACTCACAAAAGCAGCAGAAGGCTGCATTCATGGGGCTACCCTTGTTCTTATCCAAACCCTATTGCCGTCATGCACAGGTTTGTGTAGAAAGGTACAGAAGCTATAAAGGGTTTTAGAGGTTGACACTGAAGCAGATCCCATGGCTTTGTCACTCTCTGTGACTTTTCAGTGCAGGAGGGATGAGAAGGGGGCACCCAGAAAGAATTAGCTGAGGTCCCTCTTTCCCCAAATAGCAGACAAGCGCTATGAAGTGTTTTTACAGAGAGGCGTCTCTGAGTATCAATCTGCCCATTGGACAGAGCATCTTCTGCTCGTGCTCAACCTAACAGATGAGCAGTGTTAAGCCTCTCCTAGTGCCCATTTGCTATTGGGAGAGGTACCAAGGCTGCACTCTCTGGGCAGCTGTGCCTGTATGTTACCACATGGCGACTCAAAGGTGGGCCTTCTTGGTAGCTGCTCCCAGGCCATGGAATGCACTCCTGGCAAAAATTCAGAATTTGAGTTCATTATTGGCCTTCAGGAGGGCCCTTAAAACCTATCTGTTTGGCCTGGCCTTCCAGGGTTTTAAAATGTTTTCACTGTTAATTGGTTTTATGCTGTTTTTATAGTTTTGATTTTAATTATTAATTGATTTTAATTGTTTCTATTTTGATGTAAACTGCCCTGAATCATTTTTGGAAGGGCAGTATATAAAACAAACAAACAAACAAACAAACAGAGAGAATAAAATAAATAAATAAATAAATAAATAGAATTGATAAATGTGAGGTCATAAGAACAGCCCTGCTGGATCAGGCCCAAGGTCCATCTAGTCCAGCATCCGCTTTCGCACAGTGGCCCACCACATGCCACTGGAAGCTACAGGCAGGAGTTACTCTCTCTCTCCCCTGCAACTGGTACTCAGAGGCATCCTGCCTTTGAGGCTACAGGTGGCCTTTAGCCCTCCAACTTGTAGCCAATGACAGACCTCTCCTCCATGAAGTTATCCAAACCCCTCTTAAAGCCTTCCAGGTTATTGGCTGTCACCACATCTCGTGGCAGAGAATTCCACAAGTTGATTATGCACTGTGAGAAAAAGTACTTCTGTTTGTTGGTCCTAAATTTCCTAGCAATCAATTTCATGGGATGATCCCTGGTTCTAGTGTTATGTGAGAGGGAGAATAATTTCACCTTATCCACTTTCTCCACACCATGCATGATTTTATAGACCTCTGTCAGATGTGGTGACCAGAACTGTACACAGTATTCCAGTTTTTTTAAAGTTTTTTAGTTTTTTTAGTTTTTTTGTTAGTTTTTTTTTTTAGGTTTTTTTTAGTTTTTTTTAAGGGTATTATAATATTAGCCATTTTATTTTCAATCCCCTTCCTAATGATCCCTAGCATGGAATTGGCCTTTTTCACAGCTGCCACACATTGAGTCGACACTTTCGAGCTGTCCACCACCACCACCATGAGCTGTCCACCACCACCACCCCAACATCCCTCTTTTCGTCAGTCACTGACAGCTCAGATCCGATCAGCGTATACTTGAAGTTGGGGTTATTATTCCCAATGTACATCACTTTACATATCCCCACCCCTACAGCTGGATTTTGCATTGGATGACTGGAAGCCTGTTTCTTGTACATGGAGGAGATTCTCTGGACCGAAATACTGGACACAAAAGACATGAAGCACATTGCAGATGGCAACTGTGGGCAGAATCCACCAGGATGCTCCTCTGAATCAGACTTCTTTGCTTAGCAATGAGCTTTACATCTTGTCTTATATTCTCATTGATTTCAATGAGGCTTGAGCAGGACATCCTTCCAGTAGACTGTATCCTGTCTGTTTGGAAGGGGAATGATATGCTGTATGAAACAGCATATTCTCCCATTTAAATGGAGCATATAAATCAGCCAAACCAGGAACCAACATCGTCAAGCATATGTAAATCCTATTAACTTAAATCTCTGCTAGTGAAATCAATGGAATTTAAAAGTGTAAAACTTTTGCCTGATCATGCCCTCACTAATGAACTTCCCTCCATTTATGCTGTTTTGCTGAATGTTGCTGAAAAGCAGTGCTGTCACTTTGGCCAGTCTATTTAATTTGATAGGATTTTGATAGCTGTTTTTCGTCTTGCTCACTTACAGCACATAAACTAATTCCAATTCTTTTTCATATAAAGTACAAATCAACCAGAGCATTACATCTTAGAGTAATGTGCTCTCCTCTGGACCTTTTCAAGTATATTAGTTTCATTTTTGAATGGAAGGGATACAGCCATTAAGGTGAAAAACTGTATTATAAATATTTAAAATGTCTTTCCCTTAATACATTTAATTTTCATGGCATTAAATTATCCATTCCTATAGATTTGCTGCCAATTTGAAATCGAGCTATAGCATCTGTTTCCCTGCCAAGAGCATGATAAATCTTTTTATTTAATTTCCTGATTGAATTTGCTCTCCCTGCCAAACACTGTGTTTTTGTGTTTGTTATTTGTGGTCCATTTACATAATCACATCTGGAATCCCTTTAATCTGGTGACCAGCCCTTGAGAGTTTTAATAAACTCTTCAGAAAATGAATTATAATTATGGACCAGAAACTCTAAAAAGTAACTGGCTTTCCAAAACTCTCTCTCTGCGGGAGGCAAGATCTATCATTAATATGCTTGACTCTTCATGTGGATCTAAAAATCATAAAGGCCAATTGGAGAAAATACCAAAAGGAATATTATAATTTATCAACACAAGTTAGAGTGGTGATTTATCCATAGAAACAGATTTGTGAATTTGGATCTAATCTTGCATGTACAAAAGGAGAGAGAGAAAAACAGTTCAAATCCCCATTCAGCCATGATACTAGCTGGGTGACTCTGGGCCAGTTACTTCTCTCTCAGCCTAACCTACTTCACAGTGTTGTTGTGAGGAGAAATTCAAGTATGTAGTACACCGCTCTGGGCTCCTTGGAGGAAGAGTGGGATATAAATGTCATCATCATCATCATCATCATCATCATCATCATCATCCAGCACCTCCAGGTGTTCAGACCCCCAAAAAACAATTGAAGCTATCAGTTGTGGAACCAGAGATCACTTGTTTCAGCAGGAGGACAGAATCCAGGCTCCTATGTTTTCTCCCAAGCCTGTGATGTCAGATTTTATTTATTTATTTATTTTACATTTATATGCCACTCTTCCTCCAAGGAGCCCAGAGGTACATGGTTATGTTTATCCTCACAACAACCTTGTGAGGTAAATTAGGCTGAGAGATACATGACTGGCCCAGAGTCACCCAGTGAGTTTCATAGCTGAATGGGGATTTGAACTCAGGTCTCCCCAGCCCTAGTCCAACACTCTAACCACTACACCACACTGGCTCTTCTATGCCAGATGTGACAGTGCTGATCTCATGTTTCTTGGGGAAGCCTTATGAAAGCAATTTATGTAGCCTTGCTGAATTAGAGAAACAGGATCTGATGCAATAGTACATTATTATAATTGATCATGCTAGAAGTAGTTTTTAACTGGAAAATGGTTTGACACTATTTTCACCATGGGTACCTACAAACAGTATCTTAGACTAGTTGCTTGTACAGAAGTGGCTCATGTACATCTGGGGTAACAGTTAAATGACACAACCATGTGAGCTGGGCTCAATTGCATGGATCAAAACCACAGAGTTAATGTACACTGGGTGTGTGAGAGTGTCAATTCAGCCTAGCCTACTTCACAGGGTTGTTGTGAAAAGAAACTCAAATATGTAGTACACTGCTCTGGGCTCCTTGGAGGAAGAGTGGGATATAAATGTAATAAATAAATAAATAAATAAATAAATAAATCCATGAAAAATACCCATGTCATCCACCCATGTGGTTGGGCCATTTTGGAAGCTGTTTATAGAAAATAGTGTTTACATGGGATAACATTGAAAGGGATTGACCATAAATAAACTTGACATGACTTGACTTGAGAGAAGAGAGGTGTCAAAGAGATGTATGCCTTTCCCTTTTATTCTGACATAATTCAGATTTCTAGACTTAATTTTGTTTTTCGATTGATGATATCCCTGTAAGTGTGCACATGAATATATTAATACATGAATGTCATCAACTGATGCTTAAGAAACAAATCTTAGAAAAGGATATTGTAGTTAATGCATAGCTACTACTAGTGAGCAAACTACTTTCTCAGAATTTGCCTTAGGGAACTGTGGTGAAAAAGAACTTGTCAGTTTGTTAATGTTTTATTACATACTGACTATACTATGTTGAGAAGCAGTAGATATATTAGTAGTGGTAAGAAAACAGAGCGTATTTCAAGTATTTGTAGTCCTTACTGTGAAAACATTTGGGAGTAATCACATTCCACTAAACCTATCTGTATGCCTTATCCACTCAGTTTGTGGTAAACAGAAAAGTCTGTAATCTACCCAATCTACATGGCCATTTAAGAAGAAAATTAATTAATTAATTAATTAATTAATTAATTAATTTTACACATTTGTATACCTCCCAAAAAATGCAAGTCTCTAATAATATGTACAATTATCTTATTCAAGTTCCATAAAGGGTTATCTTTTTCAGGTGCCATAAAGCATAATTAACATAAAACATAGTTAACATGAAATGGATTACTGTTTTTTTTCTCTTTTCTGATCTGAAAAGCTATTATCTTCATTGGACCAGTGTGTCAAAATGGCTGTGCCATAACATCAGTGCATAATATTTCAGTGCACCAGAAGTCACTCATGGACTTCGGGAGAGGATAAATGAAGCTTAGCCTTTTGCACTTTGGGAGAGGATGAATGAAGCTTAGACTTTTGGTAAAATGAGTAAAATTTCTAAGAGTGGTTCTGAACATCACTACTGGGGATTCAGTGAACTGGGCCCTTGAGTGACAGCAAGCAGGGGCAAATGGAAGCAGGTCCAGCAGTGGCCCCTCACTAGGATCTCCAGAGGAGAGTTGGTCTTGTGGTAGCAAGCATGACTTGCCCCCTTAGCTAAGCAGGGTCCACCCTGGTTGCATATGAATGGGAGACTTGAAGTGTGAGCACTGTAAGATATTCCCCTCAGGGGCTGGAGCCACTCTGGGAAGAGAAGAAAGTTTCAAGTTCCCTCTCTGGCTTCTCCAAGATAGGGCTGAGGGAGATTCCTGCCTGCAACCTTGGAGAAGCTGCTGCCAGTCTGTAGAGACAATACTGAGCTAGATAGACCAATGGTCTGACTCTGTATATGGCAGCTTCCTACGTTCCTAAGTCTATCAATTGTATTCAACATAAATCATACATGACTGTTGGACAATGGATCCCCCTCCCTCTCTCCCTCCCTCTCATATATAGTGCATACAATCAAGGGGCACAGTCAGGGGATGCTTCATGAAATGCATATCAATGCATCATCATTCACTGTGGCACTTACACAATGCCCCTAATTCTAGCCAAATCATGACTTTTTGAACATAGTAGCTAAGGGGGCCATCACAAATGATCTAGAGGTCAAACCCTCTCTGTACTGCCTGTAGTTTGAACACTGTAGGACAGGGGCAGAGCCACCATCGGGCGAATGGATTCAAAGAACCCGGGCTGCCAATGGAAAAGGCCGCCAAAACCCCGTGGCTCAGGCACCAGAGGAGCCCAGAGCGAATTCCCCCCTCCCATGCCCGGGCCACCGAGAGCCCGGGCAAACCCTGCGCTAGTTGTTTCAGGCAGCGCTGACTGCCCGATAGAACGTTTTCCCCTTCCTCTCCCTCTGATGAGCTGAGAGCTCATTCAGGCTCTCTGCTGCCCAGGCCACACACCCCTTGAGTATGATGTCACGTGCAAAGGGGGCGTGGCCTGGGCTGCCGAGAGCCCGAACGAGCTCTCAGCATGTCATGTCAGGCAGTGTCGGCTGCCTGATAGGATGTTTTCCCCTTCCTCTCCCTCCAAAGAGGGAGAGGAAGGGGAAAACATTCTATCGGGCAGTCTGTGCTGCCTGAAATAACTAGCAGATAGTTCACGCAGGCTCTTGGCGGCCCAGGCATGGGAGGGGGGAGTTCGCTCTGGACTCCTCTAGAGCCCGAGTCATACACACGGGTGAATATGGAGGGGGCCACCAAGTGGGGCTGGCTGCAGGCCTCTGCTTGGCTGGCTCCGCACCTGGTGTAGGATAACAATGAGGCTATTCACACACACAGAGGAAACCAGCCTAAGGGAGCCCAGCCCTGTTTCCCCCATGTGTGTGAACTGCTGGGAACTGTAGGGCTCCCGACAGCTAGCCCACCTAATTGCCCCCCACCTTAAACAAAGTTAGCTGAGCGAGTGCTCTGCTAACCCTGATTTTCGGATCGTGAGTCACCATGACATGGCTTTATGCCATGGAGACTCGCGAGGTGATCCCTGACTAGGAGCCTACAGCAAGCCTCTCAACATCTGAGGGCTCCCCAGAATGCCCTGCGCATTTGCACAGGGCATTCTGGGGCTTCTGGGGAACGGGTGGGCCCTGATCCCCACTGCCGCTACCGGCTGTCTAGATGTCAGCCCATGTGACTAAATATCAAAGTTCAAAGCTAAATAACCAAATAATAATAATCGAAAACCACACACACACACCCCTCTTGATTGGAATTTGTATCTGAACCACAGAAGAAGGAAAGAAGAGACCCCTTCACACCAAGCAGACAACTTCACATCATTCCATGGTAAAGTCAGCCTTGCTTTACGAACGTAATGAGACCATTCTCATGTGCAGCCTAACCCAGGCTAGGGACACCCACTCTGGGTTATGCTGCATGTGAGAACTTCTGGAACTGGGCCCTTTTTAACCTGGCTGTTACCTGAGGTTAAGGGAGCAAGCACTCCCTTAACACAGGCTTGCTACCTGTACTTGTGTGCGAGCTTGGCTACTTCCAGCCCAGTTGCACCCGGAGATGGGTGCCTAGAGAGGCCATCTCTTGGGGGAATCCCCCAATGCATCATGCCAATATGTCTGTGAGGTCTGCTCATCTGGAAGAGCAGTCCACACTCCCAGAATCATGCCATCTGGGAGGAAAGCCTCCCTCCTGCCCACCACCCCTCCTGTCCAGTCATGTGAACATTCTCAATGAGTTGGTTGATCCTTTAACCCATTTTGCCTTGTTCTTAACCAAATTCATTATTCTGGGTATAAAAAATATATGTGTTTTCAGTGTCAGACATATGACAGGCAGGGAATCAGAGCTACCTTGAAGCAGGGAGCCTTCAGAGTAGTTGCCACTGGCTTGATGGTCAGGGCAGTGCACACAGAGGGAGACCGGGAAGTGATTTTTTGCTTCCCTCTTCTCCCTGCAAAAGCAGACCTCACAGACATATTTCTGACAGTGAACAGTGCTTTTGCAGGGAGGGGAGAGAAGTACAACACATTGTACTGCCCATCAGTCTGGCAGTGCAGCTACTCTGAAGGCTCCCTGCCTCTAGGCATCTCTGACTTTGTCAGTGGATTATTGCCTGTCATGTCAGTCAGTGCCTGCAGCTCCTGTATGCATCTATATACCCATATTAATTCTTGGGTATAACCTTGTGTCTTAGAAAAAACACACTGCTCTATTCCAGTCTTGTTGATTCCACACCATGGTCAGGATTAGGGATGTGCAAATCAATTTGAATTTGAATTTATTTGAGGCAAACCTGGCCCTTTTGAATGATTCAAATTCAAAATGAATCACACGTTAAAAGTGTAATTCAATTAAAATTTGAATTGAATTGGCCAGATTGACATTTGAATAGATTCAAATTGATTCGATGGCCATTTAGGGTCATTTTGGTGACTTTTAAAAACCATTCAAGTGCCCTGATTGGTCAAAAAAGGTGCCAAAATAGGTTGAATCGATTTGAATCCCAATCAATTTGAATTGGAATCGTATCAGCCTGTTTAGGGCCAATTTGATTCAAATTTGCATTGAATCAGCCAGTTTCAATGAAAATTCTATTTGAATCTGAAAATTTGATTCATGCACATTCTTAGTCAGAATGGCTGATTATTTCTTAAGCCTTGTGATTATTTCTTAAGCCTTGATTATTCTTAAGCCATCCAAGGGCACAACAAAGAGAAACACCATCTGAATTTTCAGAGCTCTCAGCATCCTTAGACAGATCTACAGCTCTCTAGTTTCTTACAATCAGGCATACAGTATGAAATATAAGAGTGACAACTTAGATTTCTCTAATATTTTCCTTTTACCCTGGATAGATATTGTGTTGTGACCTACAGGTAATAAAATACAAGGTACTGAGAGTTGCAATAAACCATCTCTTCATACATAGAGAGGTCCTTCTTATTTTGAGTACATGTCACATACACGGCAAAAGAAAAGCACATACCAACTGAACATCTTAAAGTTAATGATAAAAACAAAGCTAAGAAAAATGAGTTGCACAGCTGAGACAGAATATACACAGGGAAGGCTTCAAACACTCAGTGGGTAACAGGGCTAAAATCCTATGATGAAGTGTAAACACATATGATGACTTAACATGGGGTTAAAACATATGACAGTTGTCAATGCAGTGATAGTGGTGGAGGAGGAGGAGGAGGGGTACGAGTAGGAAGATCTGAGGATCTGTAGGTTCTAGTCATCTGGTGAGCCAAACCTTATCCATTCTCTTTGCTATTATTGTTGATGCCATATGGGATCTGGAAAGCAGGGAGCACAAGCTAAGTTGTCATCTATTTTCACTCAAAGATGCTAATTAACTTAATTAAAACAGTCTTAGGTGTCTTAGGTGGTTCAGGCTCCTGGCAATGCACATATTTAGACCTTTCTGAAACACATGGCATATAGGGCTTCATTCTGGGTTTTTTTTCCCTGTCACAGTTTTAATTCATCAAGATTATTCTTTTCAACTGCAAGTAAATTAGTTTGTCTCCATTAATTATGCTGCCTTTCTTTGCTAATATACAGTATCTATTAGCTACCTGAATGGACAGAAATTACAGAGACCACAGAAAGGTTTACTGAAGCTGGAAGAAAGAAATCATGCATTGTGGCACCAGATGCCCAACCTGAGTGCTGGAGGTGGGAAGATGTGAGAATTACTATATATAGTTGGAATCATGTAGAAAGGAGGCAATGAAAGTGATTTGTAGTATCTTTGAGGACTGTAAATGAGTCATTTTAGAGTAATTCACCTCTTTTTATCAATGGGATTAAAGCCCCAAAAGTCACTAATTTTTTGTTCTAGGCTTTTCGCCAAGAGTTAAAAGCAGAAAGTATCCACAGCATAGTTCAAGATAAAGGAAGGGTACCTTGACCTGCCATTGTGTGGTTCTTCTCTTCGACTGGCACTGAGGGTTCAATATACTCTAGAATCTGACCAAAGGAAATAATACAAGGCTATAAGCCATCTTTCAATGAGCAATTACTATAATGCCTACCATATGTCTGGAAGAGTTTGGGAATGGGCAAATGGAATATGGATGTGAAAGTCACCTTGTTAGTACAGCAACTGTTTAAATTCTCCAGGAAGCCTTTTCTCCTCCCCACTCTACCCCCACTTCTCCTTCCATCTTCACATTTAGTGAAGAGTAGGGCCAGTTACTTGGGCCTGATACCCTTATTGCTCACACAACGCTGATTTCATCTCTTTAAATGAAGCAAATTTGCTGCAAAGTGTAGTGATGTCACTGAAGCTCATAATTAGCTAGTTTATATCCTTGGTTATATTAAAAAGCAAGTGACATTTTAAATGTTCAACATGCTAAACAAGATTCTGGAAGTGTCTGTATTAGGCCTGTGCATGTTCAGAAAATTCAGATTCAGATTTGAACCAATGGGAATTTGACAATATTGGATTCAGATTCTATGGCCTCCGGTGTCGGATATTGGATTGGTTTCTGAATTTGAATCCAAATCCTGACTTAAATTTGGATTTTCCCCCCACATAGCAGTCTATGGGGAAATTGAAAAAACCCTCCAAAAATCACAGGTTGGCCCTAGAGCCCTGGTATTTCCTGAAACATATGCAAAAGGAGAGCAGGGCCCCCTGTAGACAATTTGAAGAATAATTGGTCAATCCCTTGATATTTTGTGATTTTTAAAAACTTTTTTGTAAAAATGGCTACAAATGGAGAAATCAAGATTGTTTCAAGCCAGAACTTTACCAAAAAGAAAAGAAAGAAGGGAAAATGAGAAATTCATTCTAACCACTAAACCAGAAGCATTTGAAGTATTTTCACTTTTACTAACTGTGTGCTTCTGCAATGGGGAAGACAAAAAAAAAGGGGGGGGGGGATTTCCTTTTCCTTCAACATGGGGCAGGTATGATGGTCCTAGGGAGAGCTTCAGATCCAGAAATTTTTGTAAAGTTTCAGCTTGAAAAAAGCCAGTATTAACTTTCCCCCACCTATTTTAACTCCCCCCCAAAAAAATATTCCCCCCAAATCAGAGGAGTTACCCATAGCCTTGAAAAAATAACACAGTGTCCTGGCAATGCGGACTTCTTGTGCACCAGATTTCATAACTTTTTGCCTATCCATTCAGGAGATATAAAAGGGGGAGCAAAAGGGGCATGCTAATACCCCTTTTCATAAAGGCAAAGGACATATTCCTCCACAGGAACATAGGAAGCTGCCTTATACTGAATCAGACCATTGCTCCATCTAGCTCAGAATTGTCTGCACAAACTGGCACATACTGGCAGTGGCTTCTCCAACCAAGATTGCAGGCAGGAGTCTCTCTCTCTCTCCCTTTCCCTCTCTCTCTCCCTCTCTTATTGATTGCTGTGAGATTCTAGCCCTATTCAGATATTTTGTTGTACATGCATAATCAATCAAAGGATCAATCAAGGTTTCGGCTTATGAAATTGCTATTGAACATGCTTACAGTGCCTCCCTCTTCAGACAAACAGCACCATTAGTGTGTTTGTCAGGTTCAGGGGGATGTGTGACAGCAAGGTGGCAGGACTTCCTCCCCACTTTTGCCCTCATAAGTGTGAGCACCCACAGCACTCCTAACATCTAAAGAGGGCAGTTGAAATGTGTGCACTGAACCTAATGTGTGAATAGGGCTTATGTGGATAGAGATTATGTGACCAGATCACCTGAATAACCAGGTTTGGTTCAGTTCTCTTGATTGTTTCTTGCATTTGATGACTCATGAATTTTTATGAATTTGATTTGTTAGCCACTTTTCAGTGAAACTGTCAAAGCTACTTGCAGGGGCATAGCAAGGTTGTAGTGGGCCCAGAGACAAGATTTTAAAATGTACCCGCCCTTCACTGAAGCTCAGATCATGAAGTAGAGAAATCTTAAATGAGGCTGAATAGTGGTAACAAAAAGCACAGTCACACACACACACACACACACACACACACACACACACCCCTATGTGCCACAACAGAACATCATCCTAAATTATTTTTTAAAAGGTTTTGTAAATTGTGGATGATGCAAGGCATTTAATGGTACTACAGAAAAACATGCTGTTCTGGTAGCTCCAGGTCTTAACACTCACATCAATTTCGGAGGATGAATACAACTGAAGCCCTGGCAGGTGTGCAACGGGGGGAGTCAATCATGTGACTTGCCTCTGGGGGGGCAAGGCAGTGGGCCCCCAGACAACTGTCTCCCCTTGCCTTATTATAGTTACGCCCCTGGCTACTTGTTTCTCCATCCAGATCTAAACATTTCTCATGTTCCCAGATATGATTTTTTTTTTCCATTTGAATTCCCGTAACATGGCTGGTGCTGCAGAGAAGGAGCAGAGCAGGTAACCCAAACGCCAGTGTCCAGGATCAATACATGATGCATATGCACACAACACCAGCAGTGTGCATGTGCCAACACTGCAGACTGGAAGGAAACTCTTTGAAAGCCATATGATTTCTGAACAAAAGCTCATAAATCTACCGAGTTAATTCTTAATTGAATTGGCTCTAGTAGGCAGCCAGTTATTGAAGATATTGCTGTTGCTGCTTGGTTGATTTGGGGGAGAAAAAGGGGTCCCAGCGGCAAAAGAATGGGGTGGGTGGTAGTGCCCAATGGATGGATTCTCACATTTCCTACCAGAAAATCTACTCTCAGAACACCTCAGACATTGAAAACAATGAAAAGTTCCCCATGGGCTTGTAGGTTTGTTAACACCCTATGCACACTTCACCACAGCCCACTCTGGGCCACCCTGGTGTCCCCAACAGGGACTTATGGGGCTGCTGAGATCCCCATTATTCACTATGGGGGAAAAGCTAAAAGACACACAAACTTCAGAAAAAAATTAAAAATCACCCCTTTCACCATTTTATTTGAAATTTGGGTGGTAGCAGGCACCCATTGGGGTGCTACCACCTGAACCACTCTTCTGCCCCAGAAATCACTTTTCTGCCTCGAATCTGCCACAAAGACATGCTAACTTCAATTTTAAAAAATTAAATAAACACCCTTTGAAATCTGGGTGGTAGCTTTCTTGTGCCCATTGGGCACTACCACACACCACAACCCACTCTGGACCACCCTGGTGCCCCCCACATGGAGTTATAAGGCTGCTGAAATCACCATTATTCCCTATAGGGAGAAGCTTAAAGATGTACCAACTTCAAAAATTCTTTAAAAATCACCCCTTTTCCAATTTCTTTGAAATTTGAGTGGTAGCTTCCATCACTACCACTCAACCCACTTTGGCCACAAAATGGAGGTCTGAATCTCCTAATTTTTTGGGTCCGTATCTGGGGTGATTTGTTTGGACCCAAATCTGAGCAATTGAGCACAGGGATGATTTGTTTTATCTATAAATCACCTGAATCAGCCAGATTCAGGTACAAATCATTTTATACCCGAATCATTTCGCACATCCCTAATGACAAAAATAAAATAAAATAAAACATTAGTTAAAATAAATGACAGCAAAAAAGTTAAAACATTACAACAATTTAAAATTTTAAAACAATGTTTTAAAACATTATTTAATTAAAAGCCTGGGTGAACAGATGTGTCTTTAAAGATTTTTTCAAAATTGTCAAAGATAGGGGGGCTCTTGTTTCAGCAGGGAGGAAGCTTCGGGGCAGCAGTGGAGAAGGCCTGTCCCCGAGTAGCCACTAGTGATCTGCATGGACCGGTCCAGAGGCCATTCTAAAGGTCTGGACATGGGGTTGTTCAGAGGTTCGTCGCCAGGGGGGTTCCTTTAAGGGCGGGGGGAGGGTGTACTTACCCTCCCGCCACTTTCCCCCCCGCTGGCACGCATATTTTAGTAAGCATTTGGGGCGGCAGGGTACCTCCCTGACGCCCCTTCCCCCGGTCGTCAACAACAGACTTCAGAAAGCCAGGAAGGTGAACTAATTGTTCACCTCAAAAGACTGAATAAGAAGTGTGCTGCTTCTGATAAGGAGGGTTGTACTTGAGGAGAACACAGCAAGAGAACATAGCTGGAGAATGAAGTCCAACTGCTATAATACTGCAGTAACTGCTGCTCTGTTTTCAGGGCCATTAAAAAAGCTCAATATTCTCCACACTTCCTTCTAAAGTTATCTTTAATCATCTGGATGGTTTCCCTACATTTTCAAGATTAGCAGTGAATGAGTGCTTGAGACTGGCTAAATAACTGCCACAGAATACCAAGCTGTGGAAATATTTTGGCAGTAAAAAACACAGATGCTCAATTAACCTTAAGCCCTCGCATGTTGCAAATGAGAATATTATTACACTGAAGAGTAACTGACTAATTTCAAATAACATGCAAGTTCTGTTTTCCTTCACAGCCAAAAGTAAGTAAAATTTACAGTACTTATTCAGTGACTTTAAGGATATGTAGAATATCCTTTGTGAAGAAGCAAACTTCATTTTTTATTAAAATAATGGATTTATGGCACCAGCTGGTTATTTAGGAAAATGTGTCATAAAAAATAGGGAAAGACCAATAAAAACACTGAACATAGGCATTATTTTTTACTTTACATTCTCTTTTTTTCGGTGGGGGGGGACTGCCCAGGAAGATTAAATTCTGGCCAGTTTTGGGCAATCTTATGTATGAGGACACTGTTTCAGCACAAAGGGCCATCATTAATGCTTGTAGATACTGATGGAGCCCTGTACTTCAAACTCTTCTCATAATTCCTGCTCAGAGATACACACAGAGATGCAAAATATATTGTTCCCCCTGCTATCTCAGAATTTTTATTCTATTCATTATCCACATATTCACTCATTACACACCTATATTCCTTATTATAGACCAAATGTTGCTTGTATGTATCCAGGGACAGTAAGCCTGACAAAAGGATATCAGGAAATCTTTCAGTGCTTTGATGTTTGAATCAAATGCATGTTAAACCTTATTCCTAAATCCATTTTGAAAAGGTACTGAAAGGACACAGCTGGCACTATAGCTTCATATTTGTTAGTAACAACAGCCAACTACCCACTGGTCTGATTTTATTAATTTTGATTCCTTTTGTTTTGCTGAACTCATTCAGTTCTCCCACTCACTGCTGTTTGCTGTAACAGCTCAAAATGAAAATGTATCCCCGAATGGTCTGAGTGGTTGGTTTTTCAAGCCAAATTTTCAGTGGAACTACAGCCCAGGATCTTAAATGTCACCTACAAAGTTTAATCCTGTGGGGTGCTACATGGCAGCTCAATTTTTAGATCTCATATTTGGGGACAGGGAAGCATCTTATTTTAATTTTTCCTATCTGAACCACTTTGAGAATGTTGTTGAAATGTGGTATATAAATATTTGTTGTAGTAGTAATAATGGCAGGTATTCGTTACTAGGGATATTGTAGCAAAACTGCATTAGGAGTATATAAAATCAGAATAAACTGAAAGCTGGAGAATTTGCTTATGAGTGCAAATAAGGGAATCAGAAAATAAGGGAAAACATCCCTTCAGAAAAACTTCTGAGGTGTGAATTCTCATTCAATGATAGCAGATGAGATTTTTTTCAATTAAAGAACTCTCATGACCCCACTTTCACTTTTTCACACTCTCATTTACTATGAATATCAATCTAGCACACTGCACCTTATGAAGAAAAACCTCAGAAATTCACCAAAATCCAGCCCTCTGCCCAATCACTCTGAAATTGGGGATGGGTGGTAGCCTCCACCCATTAGGCACTATCTACCAGCCCACCCCACTCTTTTGGGGCAGATCCACTTTCTGCCCCCAAGCTGCCCCAAAGACACCAAAACTTCAAAAATTCCCAAAATATCAGCCCTCTGCCCAATCCCCTGGAAATTGGGGTGGTAGCCTCCACCCATTAGGCACTACCACCCCACCCCACTCTTTTGGGGCAGATACATTTTCTGCCCCCAAACTGCCCCAAAGACACAAAAACTTCAAAAATTCCCAAAAAATCAGCCATTTGTCCAATCCCCCTTAAATTGGGGTGGTAGCCTCCACCCATTAGGCACTACCACCCCACCCCACTATTATGCCCCAGGCCCCAATTTCTGCCCCAATCTGCCCCAAAGACATGAAAATATCAGAAATTCCCCCAAAATCAGCCCTTTGCCCAATCCCCCTGAAATTGGGGTGGTAGCTTCCACCCATTGGGCACTACCACCCCACCCCAAAATTTTGCCCCTGGGCCCTTTCCCCCCAAATCAATTTGGATTCGGATTCAGATTAAATCCGAATCTGAACCGAATCAAGGGTGATTCGGGTGGCAAATATTCGGGCACAAAACAGAACAGGGGTGATTTGGTTCGGGTCCCGAACTGAATCACCGAAAATCCAAATTGCACACCCCTATGCCTGACCCCGCTGGAAATCCCAGGATGCCCCATGTTAGTGTGTGGGGCATTCTGGTGAGACCTCCGAGGCCAGGAGGCTTGTTTTAGCCTCCTGGTGGGGGTCTCCTTGTGATTTGCCACAGTGCAGTGTTGCGCCACAGAGTCTCGCGATTGGTAGGTGGAGTTAGTGGAGCGCACACTCCACTGACCTCGTTTAGGGGGGTGTATTTTTGGAGGCTTGCTGCCCGGAGCCGCACAGCACCAATTGCAGCACACGAGCAGGAGAAACCATGCTAGGCTACCTTATTTCGGTTTCTCCTGGTTGTGGGAATAACCTCATGGAGTGCCATCTTAACCCTACTTAAGACCATATAAATGGTGAAACCATGGTTTAATGTCAAACTAAACTAACCTAGAATAGTGCATACAAGGAGATTAAATGAGAACAGTTTGTCAGCTTGAAACAATTAGGATGGAAATTCCTTTAACCATGGTATATTCTTTGTGGATGCCACAACCTCTTATTCATAGTTGATTCAAATCATGGTTTACAAACTAACTTCACCTGCTGGTTTATGGCCAGTCTGACTAAGGTTTAGTTATTTGGACCAAATACTTAACCATGGCAAAGGCAAATATACCACGGTTAAACATTAGATCTTCACAGGGCCTATGAACCATAAACTAGGCCTGTGCATGAACACAAAAATTGGAATCAGGTCCAACCCAATCTAATCTGACCTCACAAATGTTAGACCCTTGGACCCTTCTGTCAGGGGTATGCAAGCTAGCTCAACTTGTCGGGTTCAGGGTCAAACTGGATGGGCCTTGACCAGTTCAAACTGACCTGGATGGCCCTTGACCAGTTCAAACCGACCTGGGTCTGATTCAAACTGAGCCAGCTTGGAACTCTACTGGTAAAGGGGAATCTGGTGAAGATTCCCCTTTACCAGTGAAGGTGGGCAGGGAGACTTCACTAAACACAGAGTGGGCGGGAGGGGAGTAAGAAATTACTTACAAGTGCTGCTGGCAGTGGCTGCAGCGACAGCCATGGGTGTGTGTGGCAGGGGTGGTTGTGGCTCCCCACTCCCAACCCCCATCGGCCTCTCCCAGGGTAGGCAGGGCCAGTTCAGGCCCGGTTTGGACCTTTGCACAGGCATGGAGATCACTAAAACAGTCTCCTTGCATATGTGGAGGACATTTTAGTGACCTCCATGCCTGCGCAGAGACTGTGCCGATAGTTCCTGGGCCCAAACCAGGCCTGAATCAGCCCTGACTACCTTGAGGAATGCCAATGGGGTGGGGGAGCCACCCCTGCTGCTTCTCCATGAGACCACCGCCACTTCAGCCACCACTGGCAGCACTCATAAGTACTTTCTTACACCCCTCCCGCCTGCTCTATCTTTAGGAAAGCCCCCCTGCCCCCCTTGCCCTTTACTGGTACAGGGGAATCCTCACCAGATTCCCCTGTCCAGGTAGAGAGCTCTTTCAAGCTGGCTTGGTTCAAACCTGAATCAGGTCCGGCTTGATGGTGCACAAAACTAGACTGGGTCAGGTCAGTTTGAATCCTGTTTGGATTCAAGCCAAACTGGCAAAACTGGTTTTGTGTGCATTCCTGCTGTTATATGCCGGGATCGTAGTCGGGATTGGGGTCAGGATGAGGGTTGGAGTCAGACAAGCCTTAAAATATGTTTTTAAAATAACCATGGATAGTCACTGTGAACCCGGAAGAAAACTTATCTAACTCTAGAGAGTCGCAGGGAAAGTGTTCTAACATGAAATAATCTAAGAGGAATTGATGTAACACCAGAGAATTGCAGGAAAAACCTGGAAATTGGCTGCTTGTGGGTGAAAAATGGCATAATTTTTTTTAAAAAATGCATGGACAAGCAGGCAGGAGGGCAGAAGATTGTGTATGTGCTCTGTGTGTGTGTGTGTGTGAGAGAGAGAGAGAGAGAGGGGGGGGATTCTTGCTGCCATTTGGAGCTCTAGAAAGCTCCGATTTTTTTTGAAGGGGGTCAGAGAAGTCTGATACAAACCAGGCTGGGCAAGTTTGGGCTTGGGTTTGGACTCTCTCCGAACCCCTCTGATTTTACAAATCTCATTTTGCACGAGCATACCATAAAGTTGTAGTAGTTGTTGTTGCATTTCTATGAATAGCTGCAGGACTCCAAAGTTTGTATCTAATAAATTAAGCTGCCCAAAATTGTTTGCACATTTCTATATTACTAGAAGCCATCCCCTCTCGGGGCAATTTATCCTTCAGAGCAGGCTAACCTTTAAGTATCATTTCTTTCAGTAACTTATATTAATCATCTTTGCCAGTTTCTTTGATGTGTTTCTTCCCACGACTTTTTTCTGTCATTAGAATACAGATCAGATGAAGACGTGTGTGCCACTTCTTGGAGAAAATATCCAGCACATTTTAGTCATACAGGTGAAAAGATGGATCACTTTGCATTATTTATTGTAAGTACTCAGAGTGCTTCGTTACCTTTCCCTTAAAGGGTTAGCACATTTGCCTAAACTTTCCTTAAAGGTACAGCACATTCCCCCTATTTCTTAAAGTTGAGTAATTTCTGAATAGTTACTTTGCATTGTTTGATTTTTCAGTAATATTCTCATTGTTTAGTAACATTGTGCTGATTATTCTGACATGCATTTGAGTGAAACAGCTTGATTTTGTTTAATCAATTGGAATCCCATACCTAGCATCTTTGTCATCCTCCAAATGAACAGGCCACCATTAGGTCCTTCCTTGGAGTCAATAGTGTGGCAGATTTAACTCTTCTGCCACCCAGATGTCCATTGAATATTACATTCAAAATGTGTTGTGGAAGGCACCTTTCAAGGTCAACAACTATATGGGAAGAATTGACCTTGATTGATTCTTTTCAGTGGAACCATCCCTGACTGTCTCTGTAGTTGTGGGCATCGAAACAGAAAACGAGTGTGTTATATAACACTAACTCCTAAGGGATAACTTTCTTTAGGAGAAGGAAAATTTCCTATGGGAGGAGACCTAGTCTTGTGTTAGCAAGCATGAATTGTCCCCTTTGCTAAGCAGGGTCCAGCCTGGTTTGCATTTGAATGAGAGACTACATGTGAGCACTGTAAGACTTTCCCCTTAGGGGATGGGGCTGCTCTGGGAAGAGCACCTGCATGCAGAAGGTTCCAGGTTCCCTCCTTGGCATCCCCAAGATAGGGCTGAGAGAGATTCCTGCCTGCAATCTTGGAGAAGCCGCTGCCAGTCTGTGTAGACAATACTGAGCTAGGTGGACCGATGGTCTGACATGGTATAAGGCAGCTTCCTAGGTTTCTATGTTCCTAACCTCACATAAAAGCATCTCCCTTGATGCTAGTAAGAAGTTAGGCTACCTCAGACAGGGGGCTAGTTGCTTCATAAAGCTCAGGGCCTTTCTCTCACAAATTTTAGTTAGATCATCTTTCTGGCAATTTTTAAACTGTATTAGATTTATGTTGCATCTTACAATGGATAAAGTGTTGTCTGTAGTAATCAATAATGATGCTTAGTATTAATATAGCACTTCTGAGTATTCAGATTGTTTCACAGGCTTTATCAACCTTAAACAATCCTGTAAAAACATTCAATATTATTATTCCCTTGTAGCTGGAGAGGGCCAAGTCTGAGATTCAATATTCAAACCAGAGATTTTCTGAGTCCAGCTTCCCATGATACAGCAGCTCATTAATTAATATAATAATGGTGATATCCAATCACTTTTTCCTTGTTAGCTCACATGCAGAGAATTTATTTGATGTTCACATAATTTCCCTTAGCTCTGCAACTTGCAGCTTCTCATGTGGAGGTTCATTCACTTCATATATCAACAGCTAGATGTCTGTAATGTTTAGTGTTTGGCTCCATTTATTATGTTGAATTTTTTATGCTATCCTAATATTTATTCTGAGAGCTTTTCAACTGTCTA
This sequence comes from Hemicordylus capensis, assembly GCF_027244095.1. NCBI lineage: Eukaryota > Metazoa > Chordata > Lepidosauria > Squamata > Cordylidae > Hemicordylus > Hemicordylus capensis. The sequence continues at coordinate 316,316,897 of NC_069659.1, read as the reverse complement.
AAAGGTGAATCCTTTACCCTTTACTTTCCTTTTTCAAGCATGTGCTAGTGTTGATCCTTGTTTAACTCATTGCATTTTCTGTATTTTTAAATCTATCACTTGACACCATTCATAACACTAACTGCAGCCTATGTTAAAAACACTACTACATTTTATTCTGTTTTATTACCCATCATCTGAATTTCCAGTGGTGCATTATTTTTGTGTTCTAAAATGACTGACAGTGTCAGGTTTATGAATATTTGTTGTTTGTTGGGTGGGATGCTGGAGTCACCATCTCCACCATCCACCGCTCGCTTGTCAGTGCCCAGCATCTTGCCAAGGTGTCAATGGTTCAGGCAATGTTCACCAAGGACCAAGCAGAAATGCCCTTGGTTAAACTACCTGTCCAGTGGGCCAGCTGGGCAGGTGAGTAGGAATTTGCTGTGATGGAAGATCACCCTATAACATGTTGATCAGAGAGTATCTGGCTGACCATGTATGAGAGATCAACCATCCAGGGGAGAACAATACAGTGTGAATAAATAACAAGCATAAATGGTGTATAAGCTTTTGCCATGAACAGAACAGAATAATGTCCATATGATAAGTCAGTATCAACAAGTGCTCACTATAGGGATGCTCACGAAATGGATATTGAATTATTATTTTTTTGGAGCTCAAAATGAAACACAAATGGCGGAAACGTTTTGTTGAAACAGCAGTTAACCAAGTTGTTTCAATGGAACAAAACGTGAAACTTGTTTCAAGTGCTACCTACCACCCAACCCAGAAAAGAAATGGGCAAGCAGGCGATGTTTACAAAGCACATCTTTACCAGACTTCAAAAGAGCCCTTAAGACACATTTCTTAAGCTTGCTTTTAGTAATCTTTGAATGTTTTACATTGTTTAAAATTGCTGTTTCATTTTATTTCATCTTGATTGTGTTTGTTTTTGTGAACCGCCAAGAGCCTTTGGTGTCAGGCGGTATATAAATTTAATAATAATAATAATGCTCTGCACCTCCACAGTGATGTAGATAGGCTATACCTCCTTCGCAGTTCAGGTGGAAGAGGAAGAGGAATGCTGCAAGTCCATCAAACAGCAGAGGAGGAGAAAAAAGGCCTTGAAGAATATATAAAGGACAGTGAAGAAGATGCACTTCAAATGAGAATGTTTTTTCTCTCTTTTTGTTTCTTGTTTTCTGAAGTGGTGAAACCATCCTGCCCCTTTTGATTTTGGGTTGATTCCCCCCCGCCCTTTGCTGTCTACACAATTTCCCTCTTTATAGAACTCTATACTGGCACTATTGTGCCCATATAATTCACATGGTTCACTTCTGCCCATCATTTCTCCCTCTCACTCCCCCTCTCTCTCCCTCTCTTTCCTAGATGATGCACAATACTGGATATTCTTGAAACTGCATATTGAGGAAAATTTTGTAAAAAAAAGAAAAAGGAGAAAAAGGAAAAGGAACAACTTGATCCATCACAGTCAGTGTTGGATTTTAAACACTGAGAACACTGTCTGAAGGCAACTTCTGTGTTGGAAAAAGGAACAATGTGTTTTGAAGATTTCTTTCTGCTCATCAAACCCCCTAGAAGATGGGATCTTCAGGAGGGGGAAGATGCCAGGGAAAAGAACTGAACATTACCAATCATCCTAAATACAGCTTCTGGCTTGCTTGCTTACTTACTTACTTATTTATTTATTTAATAAATTTCTATACCACCAAAAATGCAAGTTCTCTGAGCAGTTTACAGGACAATTAAAAACAACCAATAAAAAGATTAACATATTTCATTAATTAAAATTTAAAAAGTTAATAACTATGAAAACATAATTGAAACACAATTAAAACAATATCTGATTAAAAGCCTGGGTGAACAAATGTGTCATGACTGCCCCTTTAAAAGTTGTAAGAGATGGGGAGGCTCTTATTTAAGCAGGAAGTGTGTTCCAGAGCCTCGAGGCAGCAATGGAGAAGGCCCATGCCTGAGTAGCCAGCAGACAAGCCAGTGGCAACTGCAGATGAACCTCTCCAGATGATCTCAATGGACAGTGCGGTTCATAGCAAAGAAGACTTTCTCTTAAATACCCAGGGCCCAAGCTGCTTAGGGCTTTATAGGTTATAACCAAAACATGGTATTTTGCCTGGAAACTTATTGGGAGCCAGTGCAGATCTTTTAAGATAGGAGTGATATGGTCTCTCCAAGGTGACCCAGAGACCAAACTGGCTGCCGCATTCTGGACTAACTGCAGTTTCTGGACTACATACAAAGGCAGCCCCACAAAGAGCGCATTGCAGTAGTCAAGTCTGGAGGTTACCAGCAGATGTACTACTGTTCTGAGGTCATTTATCTCAAGAAATGGATGGAGCTGGCATATCAGCCGAAGCTGATAAAAGGCACCTCTGGCCACTGCCTCAACCTAGGACACCAGGGAGAGTTCTGTGTCCAGAAGTAGGAGTGTGCCCGGACTGGTTCGGAGGCCATGCTGGAGGCCTCCGAACCGGTCCAGTTCCGAGCCGATCCAGCGGCTCGGCACGGAGGGGGGTTGTAGCTTTAAGGGTGGGGGTAGTACTTCCCCACCACCACTCTTCCCCCTCCGGCACTGTAGTTCTTGTAAAAGTTTCTGGGGCGGCAGCGTTCCTCCCTGCCGCCCCTGGCCCCGTCGTTAGCCCTCCAGAGCTCAAGTACGCTACACGCATGTGCCCGTTCTGGCGCGTGTGCGCACTCACCACCGTGCACGCTCCGTACTCATCACACGTCGACGTGTGATGTGCACGGAGTGCACGCGGCGGCGGCGAGTGCGCACGCGTGCCAGAACGGACACATGCGTGTAGCGTACTTGAGCTCTGGGGGGCTAACAACAGGGCCAGGGGCAGCAGGGAGGAACGCTGCCGCCCCAGAAACTTTTACAAAAACTACAGCGCCGGAGGGGGAAGAGCGGCGGCGGGGGGGGGAAGTACTACCCCCCCACCTTTAAAGCTACAACCCCCCCGTGCCCATCCGGACCGGTTCGGAGGGATGCACATCCCTATCCAGAAGCATCCCCAGACTACATACCTGTTCCTTCTGGGGAAGTGTGACCCCATCCAGAACAGGCAGATCAAAATCATCTCCCGAGTTCTCACCCCGCACAATAAGTACCTCCGTCTTATCTGGATCCAGTCTCAGTTTGTTACCTCTTATCCAGCCCATGACTGCTTCCAGGCAGACATTTAGGGAGGTTATGCCTTCTCCTGATGATGTTGACATGGAGAAATAGATTTGGGTATCATCAGCATACTGATAACACCCTGCACCAAATCTCCTGATAATCTCTTCCAGCGGTCTCATGTAGAAGTTAAGAGGGGAATGCCCCATCCTTCAGCCTCGTGCTGGTGGATGGGTGTTGTCTCTCCCCCTCAGCAACAGCCACAAGGAGTCCTAATTGGGCAGGGCTGGAAGGGAGGTGGGGCTTGCACACTGTCTCTACCCTCCCCTCCCCTCCCCTCCCCTCTTCCGTTCACTTTATTCTGGCTTCCTCTCCCTCCTGTCCCTAGGGGCACAGCGGGTTTTACTGGCCCTTTTGGAGGCCAAGTAGGAATTTCTGGGCCCTCAACTGATTGGCCATGTTGGGGGGTCTTTTTGCCTACTCTGTTTCATCTTTCCTAGTGCTAGTTAGTCTTAGGTCACAACTGGGCAGGTACAGTGCAAGCTGGGTGGAAGTGTAGAAGGGTTTGAGCACCCTTGGGCAGTTGGAAAGGGTGGATTGGTCAATCAGTCCTTAGAAGCTTGGCGGCGCGGGAACTTCTATTCACCTGCTTCAGGGCTTCACAAACCTTAAAAGCTGTGTGGCTTGGAGGATTTGAAACCCTAGAAGTTGTCATGACCCTTTGGGGTTGGCAATGATGGAGGTGAAGCAGGTTTGCACTGTTTCTATCCTTGAGTCAGGGTGTGTCGCCCATTCAAGACACGTGCAAGGACATAAATGTCTGAACCTGGTCTTTGGTATGCCTGCACTGTTGGAGGGTGGAGTTTATTCCACATTCAGTTCACTAATTTGATTATTTAATAAAGTTGTGGCCCTTTTACCCAAATTGGAATGTGTCTGTCTTCCTTGTGGCTGGGTTGTGGGGGCAATGAATATATTTTCTGTGAGGCACAGGAGGTTTGTTTGAAGTAAGCTTTAAATTCTTATTTCTTTGTGTATTATATATATAGATTTCTCAATTACTCAACACTTGCAGACTTCAGTTGCAGCAAAACTTTAAAAATCTGAATGAGAAATGGAGCAGTAGCAGCTAGTATGCCCTGTCAACCTTGACAATATAACTATTAGCTCTTTTAGCATGGGAAAAGGAAAAGTAGTGAGGAGAAGAGAGAAAGGACAGGATCCTTTCAGGGTGAGAGGGAAGAAACTTGGGACTGAAAGCATGCAGAGGTAGATAGGAGAGCCATTTGTGTGGATGTGATTTGGCCCTGGCAATTTGTTAATTTTTTTAGTTTCTCAGGACAGTTTAGAACATCCCCTCTCATCATTTCAAATTGGCCCAGTTCTTCAGTCTCCAAGCCTTAGAAGCTCAGTTCTCGAGAGGGTATATGGTCAGTGTCCTCCACCGTGAAGACAGATGCAACTAATTCATTTAGCTTCTCTGCAATCTCCTTATCCTCCTTAAGGGTTCCTTTCACGCCCTCATCAAGGGTCCATCCTCCTTCCTGGCAGGTTTTCTGCTGCTGATATATTTAAATAGGTTTTTGCCATTCCCCTCGACACTTCTAGCTATATGCTCCACAAACTCTCTTTTTGCATCCCTTATTGACTCCTTCAACTTCATTTGCCAGAGTTTATGTTCCTTTCTGTTCTCTTCACTTGGACAGGACTTCAATTTTCTGAAGGCAGTCTTCTTCTCTTTTATAGCTTCCATGGCTCTACTTGTTAGCCATGCTGAACTTGGTGGTACCTTTCCTTCTTCTTGGTATACATTCCAACTGAGCTTCTATTATTATTAGAATGCCTTGGTTGGTATGATGGATAATCTCCAACTGGCTATCGACAGAGGGAGTGTGACTCTGCCAATCCTTTTGGATCTCTCTGAGGCTTTCAATACCATTGGCCATGGTATCCTTCTGGACCACTTGAGGGATGTGGGATTGGGTGGCATTGTTTTACAGTGGTTCTGCTCCTACCTCTCTAGTAGATTCCAGATGGTGTCACTTGGAGACTGTTCCGCTAAACTGAAGTGTGGAGTTCCACAAGGCTCCATACTGTCTCCAATGCTCTTTAACATCTACATGAAACCGCTGGGAGAGATCATCAGGTGGTTTGGTGCTGGGTGTTATCAATATTCTGATGACACCCAGATTTACTTCTCCATGCCAACCTCACCAGGAAATGGCATATCTTTCCTAAATGCCTGCCTGGAGGCAGTAATGGGCTGGATGAGGGGGGGAAATGGAAGCTGAATATAAATAAGATGGAGGTACTGACTTTGCGGGAACAGGACCAGAGAGGGCAGAGACCTGCCTGTTCTCGATGGGGTTACACTCCCCCCTGAATGATCAGGTACGTAGCTTGGGAGTGCTCCTGGACCCAAAGCTCTCCTTGGTTTCGCGGTTGATGTGCTGGCCAGGAACACTTTTTATCAGCGTTGGCTGATACATTAGCTACATCCATTTCTAGAGGCGAATGACCTTAAAACAGTAGTACTTATGCTGGTATCCTCCAGGCTTAACTGCTGTAATGTGCTCTATGTGGGGCTGCCTTTGTACGTAGTCTGGAAACTACAATTGGTACAGAATGCGGCAGCCAGTTTGGTCTGTGGGAGAACCTGAAGGCACCACATAACGTCAGTTTTGAAAGAACTGCACTGGCTGCCGATATGTTTCCAGGTGAAATTTCCTGGTTCTTACCTATAAAGCCCTTAATGGTTTAGGTCCAGGCTATTTAATAGAGCGCCTCCTTTGTCATCAACCCTGCAGCCTGTTACGATCCTCTGGAGAGGGAGGAACGCCGTAGGTCAGAGCGGCTGTCCAGAAGGAACAGGTGTCCAAGCACTGGCTCAGCCATATCTCCTTGATAAGATCCAGATGCAGTGATGGGTGAGGCTCTCAGCAATCTGCCTATTTAGAGCAGCCTGGAAGCTGGTTCTGTGCTGGAAATGTCTGTAGTGACCAGCCCTACCATGAGCAACCTTGTCCTGTGTGTTGTTGTCTCACTCTGTTTCGTGTGTACCCCTGATCCTGTGGACTTCCAGATTTAGACTTCTGGCAATGTTTGTGACTCTCTGATTGTCTGTCCTCTAGTGTTGACTACTGGCTACATCTGGAATTCAATTCCTGTCTGTCGGCTCTCCTTTCCCCCTCCAAAAAGAGAGTTTTGCAGCTGCTGGGCAGTCGGCCAAGGCAGGTCATTACATTGTCTTTTTATGTATTTTAATTTGTAACTTTTAAATATTTTCAATTTTGTACACCGCCTAGAGATGTACATATCAGGCGGTATAGAAGTATGATAGATAGATAGATAGATAGATAGATAGATAGATAGATAGATAGATAGATAGATATTGTGGTTTTAAATAAGTTCCATGCTTTCTGTAGTGATTTGACCCTTCTGACTTTCCCTTTCAGCTTCCTTTTTACCAGTCCCCTCATTTTTGAGGAATTTCCTCTTCTCAAAAGTCCAGCATCAGTGTTGGACTTCCTTGGCAATGCTCAACTCGCATATAAGTTGAACTGGATATATACTATGGTCACTGTTCCCCCGCAACTCTGACATCTCACACCTGATCCTGGACATCACTCAAGATTAAGGCCATCTCTCTGCTTGGTTCCACTACTAACTATTCTAAGGCACATTCATTAGCATGTCTAGAAATCTGGCCTCTTTTTCACTACCTAAATGTGAATTTACCCAGTCGATGTGTGGGTAATTGAAGTCACCCATTAGGCTCCCTTGAGCCCTTTCTCTTTGATCATGAGAAAGGGCTCATTGTGTGTCTCAGAAGCAATATGCATATGCTACTCCTTTTTTCTACTTGCTACCCGAGCAAGAGAGGCATAAATGCATCTCTTCCAACCAACTTTGATCTCTTCTCACTCTCCATAACAAGAAGGCTGCTCATTTGCCACTATCTCCAAACTGCTGTCAGAATCAGAGTACTGCAGCTGCTGCATCAGAAAGTCCACTCTGTCCTCCTCTCAATTAACTTCACCTGGAGAAGTGGAAAGGGATGGGAAGATAATTGGCTGTGTTTTTCTGGGACAACCTCTTTTATCTGGGAAAATATTTTATCTAGGAGAGTCCCGTTACCCATCTGGGAAAGAGTTCCATGGCCTATTACTCCAAGCAAACCGGTAAGGAAAAGGTTCTCTGAATGCATTGTGTAGAGTCATTATGACATAAGAAGTCAGTAGACCTAATCTTCTACATCTACTACACTTTCCCCATCATATCTCTGAGAATTGCAATCTGGCAGTTTTCAAAACATTGACCAGTTAGCATTGCTATTGTCTAGAGACACAACTGAGTCTCTCTGAGAAGAAGGATCATATTCTTTGGGCCTGTGAGCAGCAAAAAAAACCCCTCTGGCATATTGTCCAGTCCTGCGCACCCAGTTTCAGTACACAGTCCCACCATCTGATGTCCATTCTACTGGTAAATATGTACATATTGCTCACATGTGCCAGATTACTAGTCTGCAAGTCTTCTCCTTCAAACCATTGTGCTAGGTGGGTGTAAGATATACCAGTAGAATGCTGAGGATGGGGAGAAAGGTAAAGCAAGATAATAACAACAACAAAATCACAGCAAGGCCTCCAAAGTAATCAGTTACAGCTGGTAATGTAACTGAGGGATAACTGATAATGTAACAGGAAGCTGTCCAATCCTCAACCTCCACCAGCACCAATTTGCTTAACGAAACGCTAGGTCTAAGTAGCAATACGTACTTATAAATAATAAGCACTAAGTAGCTGAGTAGCAAAAAGTGAGTGGGATTCAGACCAAAGTGACTCTTAAAAAAACACTCCATGGGGACAAAGGGAGCAAGAATCTGGGTTTCCAGAACAACCCAACTATCAGAACTAAACCACAGGTTTCCCAGTTACTACAAATAATCGGATCTAAGTTATACATCTCAGGCTACATATTACTGGGTTATTGATTTAAGAAGCTTAATCCTCAGAAAGTTTTAAAATACTTACTTTCACATCTTTCACTATGAGGACACAAGCTCAGCCTTCCTATGGCTACACTGTAGGGTTCCTGCTCACATATAGGTGTCTTTTGGCAAACTGTCCATTCAAAAGACATCCGATACCAGCCATGGCATGTACATTTGAAATCCATCTAAATCAAGGGAGTTGTCTTGGGTGCATTTTGGTGTTTTAAAGAAAATAATGAGCAACTGACATGTTCTTTTCACATAATTGCTTAGCATGCATACCATTCTTCTGACAAAAAGTGAGATAGACAGGATAATCATAGCTTATGAGTATTACTTAGATAAAGCAGTACGAAAAAAATATATACGACAGAGCTCTTAAACCTGAGTTATTTTCCAATGTTCTTCTCCCCCATTGTTTATGATGAATTTCTATGCATAATACATCGGTGTCTGCACTCAGAGGTTGAAAACACATCAAAATAATGTAGATGTCACTGCAGAGAACTTCCATGACCTTTAAGTAATAATTGCATAGCCTTTTACTTTAATAGACTCTGGCATTATTGTAATTCCATTCCGGTTAGTCACAAAATGTGAGTTATTAAAGTTACATATTATAACCAGGTCAGCTGTGCTAGGAAAGGGATTTAAACAACCAGAAAGACTGCTATTAGATTAAGCAAATCACATTCTGAACTGCAATAGGAATGATTTGAGTTCTTTTTAAACAGGCTTGTGAACGCAAAGAATAAATGTAATGTCTGCATTAAAGTTAAAGAGTACAAAAGACTTGAGAGTTCCGACACCGAAAGCTTCTTGAACTAATTTTCTCACCACTTTGGTAGGAAATCTGAGGATTAAGATATCGCTGTTCCAGATAGACTGCCATCTTGGCATGCTCTCGCCTGTTGTCCTCGCATAACATGCACTGAAATTGTGTTAAAAAGCATCAGCAAATTCATATGCCAAGGGGATCTCAGTTGCCGTTTCCAGCATATTAATATGGCTCACACACAGCTGCACTGCAAAGGCAAAAAGTTCATTGCTCAGTCAGATCAAACACATTCGTGTTATTTACAGTTATGGAGTTGCAGTTCTCCACACAAAACATAAATGCCTGCAAGCAGCCTTTGCAGTGCCTAGAAACTGCAAGTACCTTGGAGTACTTAATCCTACCACTCCATTGTCTAGCCTCCTCTGTGTACAAAAGAACACTGCAGCCATGCTACCAAATCCTACCAAATCAAGCATCAAGATAGACATTAAGAACAAATATATGTAGCCTTAGAATAATAGAATCATGGAATTTTGGAGCTGAAAGGGATCTTGCCGTTCTTCCCGTCCAACAACTGTTCAACACAGGAAACTGCTAAAGCACCCCTTTCAGATGGCCATCCATCCTGTGTTTGGAAACCTCCAGGGGAGGGAAAGCCCACCATTACATGAAGCAGATGTTCCACTTCTGAACAGCTCTTAGAGTTCGGAAATTCTTTCTAATGTCTAGCCCAAGGGGTGTGCAAACTTGGATCTCCACTGTTGTTGAATTACAGCTCCCATTATACCCAGCCACAATTTATTGTGTTTGGGGGTGATAGAGGTTGTTGTTCAATAACAATGAGAGAGCCAAGGTTGCCTACCCCGGGGTTAACCTGTGGGTTAACTGCCTGCATTGCAGCCTTAGAAGGATCTAAGGCTGCAATGCCATGTACACTTTTGTGGAATAAGCCCTCATTGAGAACAGTGGGACTTTATTCTGAATTACTGTTCATGGGATCCTAAATTCTTTTTTAAGATACATTTTATTTCACAAGGACTGTTTGTATCCCATGCACTTGCATCATGCAAGTGCAAGTGCAGGACTTGGTGCAGATAACAATGTCCTGAGGATCTATCTATCTCTCTGGCCCCATTCGGACATAGCATGAAATCACGGATAGATGAAGCTGTGGTTACTTTGTGAAGCCAAGAAGCATGCCGCAGACAATTGATCAACTGCAGTTTGGAAACCTCCAGCTTCTGGACAGAGGAACTCTTCCCTCTTCCTAAACCACCCAGGTTGCATCCCGGCACACTCAATTCCACTCATATTGCCAGACTGTGGGCAAGGCGTCAGCACAGCAGTGAAGTGGCAACTATTGGCTATGATGTTAGAGGGGGCATGCACAGTAGAGATATGCCTGAACGGGCTCAGGGAGCCACAGGTAGGGCAGAGAGTGATTCGCTTAAGAAACAGGTAAACAGGTCCTACCTGCTGAGCTGCTGCCCTTCCACTTTCCCAGGTGCAGTGCTCGTTCTGTCAAAGTCTGTGTGTGGCTGTGGCACTGTTCCCTTCAGCCTGTGCATGGCATCGGCATAGATATGTGCACGTTTGCCATACACATTTGCATGGTCAGCATGGTTGATATGCACAGCGGCCAATGAGCCCCTGGTGGCACAGTGGTAAAACTGCCGCTCTGTAACCAGAAGGTTGCAAGTTCGATCCTGACCAAGGGCTCAAGGTTGACTCAGCCTTCCATCCTTCTGAGGTCGGTAAAATGAGTACCCAGAATGTTGGGGGGCAATATGCTAAATCATTGTAAACCACTTAGAGAGCTTCCAGCTATAGAGCGGTATATAAATGTAAGTGCTATTGCTATTGCTATTGCTAATGCCGCACACAGGCTGCAGGAAACAGTGCCGCAGCCATGCGCAACCTGTGGTAGAGTGTGCACCAAGTCCGGTCAATCAGCGGGGTGGAAGCAGAGCAGGTAAAGGCCTGCTTACCTGCTTCTTAAGGTAACTGCTCCCTGCCCTGCCAAACTGGTTCAGCTGTGGGCACCCGAGCCAGTTCGGTGCTTCCCTAAGGAGGTGCCAAACCTCTTTGTGCACATACCTAGTGCTCAGTGCAATTGTGCCTTTTTGGACTGATTGCCCGCCTTTGGCAGGACAAAGACATTTTAACCATTTCCTCACACCACTTTTCACCACTGCTTTTGTGAGAAATCCCAAGCTACAAAGTCATGCACAGGCACAATTACTGATACCCTGGGATGGCAAGGAGCACTTTCAGATGACAATGGGGTGTTGGGGGAGAGACACAGAACAGCATCTGAGAAATTGGGGTGAGAGGGCGATGGGTTGGTGGGTGTGTGGGTGGGCGGAAGAAGGAATGGTCCTCCAGAAGAATTGATGCTATATCATATCCACACAGCTGCTCCTCAAAGGCAGGATGCCTCTGACTCAAAGGCAAGATGTCTATGAGTAGCAGTTGCAGGGGAGTAATAGCAGGAGAGAGGGCATGTCCTTAACTCCTGCCTGTGGCTTTCAGCATCATCTGGTGGGCCACTGTGCGAAATAGGATGCTGGACTAGATGGGCCTTGGGTCTGATCCAGGAGGGTTGTTCTTATGTTCAGAGCCAAAGGTGGATCTCATGCAAATTAACGGTGGCTGGTGTTTCTGGGAGCTGTTACTTGCCCAGAAAGGTGGCACCTGGAGAAGCCATGTGACCACAACCTTTGGTCAGGAGGAGTGACCTCTGTTTTCAGCATCCTGAAAACAGAGGTCACAAGAGAAGGGGAGATTTATGCATGTAGTTTACTGGAGCAGAGAAAAGTGGTAAAATTTATTGTTTTTTGAATTTAACAAATTGTAGCCGTTGTCTGTTTTCCCCATTCCACGCCTAGAAATTTACCCTTCCTAACTTTGTTTGCAACTGTGGTTTGCAAGGTTATTTCAGGAAACAGTCAGAAAAAATATAAACATCTTCTTGGTGGCAGTGGTGAAGCTTAAGATTGTGGGGCTACTTGAGACCAGGTTGTTACATATGAAGTCTAGGGACATGGCATCCCTATTGCCAAGCAGCAACAGGAGAAGTAAGGAGATGGCAGAGGAGAGAGCATCAGCACTGAGAGGTGGCCAGTGGGAAATGCAGCCCCCATAGAACTGATTCATTTCTGGGTTGCTCTGAGCTGAAGTCTCTATGGTTGCAGAAGGAGCTTGTACACAAAACCCAGGTTACAGTGGAAGCAAAATCCAGATGACACAATGGCCAAATTCACACGTAACACCAAACCAGAGTTGAATGGGGCAGAGGTTGGAATTTGTGTACATCCGAATGTGTGAAACTGTGGGTTTGTGGCAAAAGTGACCTGCTCTTTCCCTCAGCAAACTTAAGTTTGAACCTTCGCTTTGTATTTAGTTTCACTGCTCCAACCTGTGGTTTGAAGGCAGCAGCATTACATATGAAAGCAGATGCTGCCATAACTGCTGTTTCATGCTGTTTCTGGAACAATGATCATGGGGAGGGGGCCCAGACCCACCCAGGAATGTGCCTGCTCCATGCCTGCTGTGCTTCTCAATGGCTGCCTCTCCAAGCACTTGCCTAGCCCCCCTCCCCCCATCTCTGTGCTGCTCAAACCATTGCCCAGCAACACGGATGTCACCTTGTTCTAAACCTGACAAGTGAAAAGTCACATTGCGGGATGCCTGCTTTCCACTGTGTCTCTTGTCCCCACCCCCCGACAACCAGAAGAGAAAGGGGACAGGATGGCAAGACAGGCACTATGTGTTTAGTTCACCAAAATAAATCCATAAAGAAGTATGTTCACAAGCACACGGAATTGTGGTAGCACATTAAACTGAGCAACCCAATTAGATTGCTGCAAATATGGCAGGGCAGCGATACCCAGGGTCATCTTTAAAAGGCAGCCCCACTCAGGAATCACTGGATGGCTCTGCTCTGTTTTTTGTACAACAAACAACAACAACATTGAATATTTATATGCCGCTTTTCAATAAAGGTTTCCAAAGTGGTTTCCTCAGAGAAATAATAAATAGATAAGATGGATCCCAGTCCCCAAAGGGCTCACAATCTAAAAAGAAACATAAGATAGACACCAGTAACAGTCACTGGAGGTACTGTGCTGGGGATGGATAGGGACAATTACTCTCCCCCTGCTAAATAAAGAGCATCACCACGTTAAAAAGGTGCCTCTTTGCCAAGGGGGCCCCAGCTCCTTCCCCTTCGGTAAAAACTTGCAGTCTCTGGTGTTGTTCATGGGAAGAACCATCCAGCAGGATCAGTATTGCCTCCAGTCACATGAGAGAGTCTTCCTGTGTGATGGTGACAGATACTGCTCCGGAGCAGATTGCTCTCTCATGAGAGTGAAAGGCCATGGAGACACGCATGTGGGACAGATGGCAGATGCCGCTCAGCCTGGTTGCTCAACACAATCAAACTGTGGGGACAGAAGTTTGTAGCCAAGCTGCCACCCTGCAGTCATTCCAACACCTTGCCCATAGGCTGGTGACATGAGTACTATGGAGCTTGCTAGGATGAAGACTCAGTAGACCACAAAAAAGGAGTAACCTCAAACTGGAGGTTGCCAGGTTGTAGTCAGATGAATGTCTGTGATGCGATTCACGGTTACAAAAATTAACCTCGGGTTCATCTACCTGTGGTTTGCCATGACATATGCATGTGGCCGATGGTGCCTTCAAACCTCAGATTTCAACAGCGAAACTAACTATGAACCAAGGGTTCAAATTCAGGTTTGGAAGCAAAAATGGAGCCATGGCTGGGTGATGAAACTGCAGCTTCATGCATTCGGCCGCTCACCAACCTCTGGCATATTTAGCTCTGGTTTGGCGTTATGTCCAAACTGGACATGTGTGTGTGCGCGTGTGTGAGTGTGTGTGTATGTTTAAAGCAGGTTTCTAGCCTTTATGTTTGTGGAGCCCCAAACTATGAAGTAATATCATTTATATCGCCATTTTTGGAAGGGTGATAGAGAAATCCAAATAAATAAATAAATAAATATCTTGTGAAATCTTAGAAGCAACTGTTTTTAATGGTTTTAGCTCTGTTTTACAAAGGCTGAAGATTGTTCTGCCATAAACTGGAGTCTCTTTCCACCAGGAAAGAGTGGGAAAACCATTTGTTTTCTCTCTCACAGACACACACATTATATCGTGAAACTACATTTGATCAGTGTCATAATCAAATGTTTTAAAAGTTTTGAAACATTAAAAGCTTCATCCCCTGCCTTCTGCTGTCACAGTAAGTGACAGAGAAATAGCTGTTGCCAGTTACATAAATAGAATTCAAAACTTTAATCATAGATTTTCATCTGTAGACAATAAATCCAGCGTGTTAATGTACAACTAGTGGAAATGTTTTTCTACAGCATAAGAGAAATATCCTACTTCTCAATTCTATGGGTCCTTGCTTAGGAGTTTTCTATTTATAATTGTTTTGTCTGGCATTCTGCTTCCTTTTTTTTTCTTACAAAGGTACACCAACCAGCAGCAGTAGCAGCAACAATAATATTCACAATTACAATTCCAAAGTTATTGTCCAGAAGATCTGAATTTTTACATAGTGAAAAATTATACACTTTTCAGAAACAGTTGGCAACTTAGCATTTTTTCAACTTAAGACAAAGCTCATAGTATATAATTGCATTGTTGTGTTTGATTTGCAAGCAGTTGCTATGCAATCACAGATTGGTAAGGAACCTCAGAGGTCATCTTGTCCACCAGGATGCCTCTGAGTACTCCAGCCTCATAGCCAGGATGCCTCTGAGTACCAGTTGCAGGGGAGTAACAGCAGGAGAGAGGGCATGCCCTCAACTCCTGCCTGTGGCTTCCAGCAGCATCTGGCAGGCCACTTGTGAAACAGAATGCTGGACTAGATGAGCCTTGGGCCTGATCCAGCAGGGCTATTCTTATGTTTTTATGTTCAGTGCACTGTCAGGGTTGTCAAGGCTACATGATTTTCTCTAGCATCAGAGGCCTCATTCATTGCTTTAGTTTTCTATATGGCAGCTTCACACAACTGTCTGAAAGTCAGGAAGCAGGGAACTAGAGATTCCTGGCACGTACACACTACTGGCAGGCATATCATTTGAACCTGCCCAAGTCCTGCTCCCACATACATTACTGAGTTTCTTCTGAGTCCTAACTTCTTCTGCCCAACTTCAAATCTTGGTTGCAGGAGCCAGGTAGATGTTGGAAGAATCTCAGTAATGCGGCACAGGAATCCGATTTGGGCAAGTTTAGATTACACTCCCTCTGGGAGCATGTGCTGACTGAGAAGCTCTGGTTCCCAGCTTACCGATTTTCAAGGGGCCATGAGAAGCCAACCATAGTAAAGTATAATGAAAGTGTAACAGGATTGTTTAATATCAGGGCATTGCTTTCTTCCTGGAACTCTCCACAACTGGGATAATATTAACATAGGCCAAAGAAAGAAATATTCACATCATAAGAACATAAGGAACATGCTGGATCAGGCCCAACCCAAGGCCCTATCGAGTCCAGCATCATGTTTCCCACAGCGGTGACTCTGGGAAGCCCACAAGCAGGAGATGAAGGCATGCCACCTCCTCTGCTGTTGCTCCCTTGCAGCTGGTACTCAGAGGCATACTGCCTCTGAAGCTGGAGGTAGCACATATCCATCATATCCCATTTTGCCTAGATGGCATATGGCATACATGTGTTATGCCACAGTGTTCCAGTGTGGAACTTAAGTGGTCTATGAGCCAGGTCCTCGAATTTTGACTATCAGTATCATCTTAGGGGACAATATTCATAGTGATTTTTGGCAGTGTCTACCCCACTAGAGATGGAAAATACGTAACAGCATTGTTGCTCTTACAGCTTTCTATGCAGTGGTGGCTGGTCAGTAAGGGCAGGAGGATCAGCGCCCCCCGCCAAACAAACACAAACAAGCTAATAAAGAATCTGACTCACCAGCAGCCAGGGAATCTTGCAGAGCAGGAAGCTTCCTCCAGCCCCCGCTCCCTTGCCTGTAACTTCTTGTTTTGGTCGTAGTCAAGCTGATCCAGCCAATTTGATTCCTAGGGGGCTCCTAGTGGCACTGCCCCCAGGAAGAACTAAAACAATGGGTTAAAAATGCATTTCCTAGTTGTTTCAGGGAGCCTATTTTAATACATTTTCCCTTCTCCCTGGCAGCAAAGCCAGGTGGAGCCCCCTAGGAATCAGATAGGCTGGATCAGCTTGACTAGCAGCTGTTCCAGCCAGTAAGACCAAAAGATGAAGTTGCAGGCAGGAGAGGAGGAGCTGGAGGAAGCTCCCTGCTCTGAAGCTTTCCGTGGCTGCTGGTAAGTCTGATCTTATACTAACTTGTTTTTTTGGTGGGAGGGGGGATGCAATCCCTGCTTTCTCCCTTCGGTTCCTTTCTTTCTCCCTTGCTTTTTGCCCTGGCTTTTATTGCTTTCTGCCTTCTTTCCTCCCCCATCCTACAAAACCTTTCTGTTTTCTACTTTCCCCCCTGATTCCCCCCGCCATTTGTTTTCCTCAGTGCTGGCAGGCTTGGGTAAATATCCAAGCCCATTGGTGTGGAGAAAACGGGGGGGGGGGGGGTAGGCTTCTGCCTCAGTGACCAGGTTCTCCTATGCCCCCGCTCTATATGTTATTCTCTGTGTTATCACCCCTTCTTTATCCCTACCCTCAAACAATTAAGGTAAAATTGCAGTCAGTTTTGTACAGAGGAAAGGGTTAGGGAAGGACCAGGGTAACAAGGAGCATGCTGTACTCATCCGTAGAGGAATGTCATCCAATGATTATTGCATGAAGACATGGAATAATCGTTGGATGATATTCCTCTGACAACATCAATACAATTTTATAATCGTTTATGTGTGTTTTTTTAAAAAA
The DNA here is from genome assembly GCF_027244095.1 of Hemicordylus capensis. NCBI lineage: Eukaryota > Metazoa > Chordata > Lepidosauria > Squamata > Cordylidae > Hemicordylus > Hemicordylus capensis. The sequence continues at coordinate 316,300,106 of NC_069659.1, read as the reverse complement.
AGCTTTTAAAAGCTTTTAAAATGTCATTGCAAATGCCGCTACTGCAGGCCCAATGGTCATGGCAATAACATAAATCAGGACAAACACACTGAAAGCTGATAGCATTGCAACACTATCACCTATGTTCCATCTCTAGGCCTTGTCAAAAATCACAATGAGCATTTGTCCCTCCAGATGGTACTGACCATCCCATTTGGTTAAGAGGGAAAAAGCAGACTTTAAAAAGCACTGTAGTTTAGCTGAAATCTGGAACAGCCTCAGTCCTACCATGAAGGAGGATGAAGTGGGCAGCTTCAGGCCTTGGATTGGGAGCCAGTTTCTGGGGGAGGGGGCATGACAGCCCACTCGTCACCCTCCACACAGATAACCTGAAGAGAAAGGAAGGCAAAATGGCACTGCACTGTTTTTATTTTCCACTGCCTCATAAGAAAGAGGGAGAATTGGGGGGGAAAGACATTACCAGTGACAAAGCGTCCTATGAGGCTTTGAGGCTTCGCCTACCCAGAAATAAATAAAATAAAATAAAGAAATAATCTACCAGAAACCAACAACCAGTAATCATGACAATATATTGTATCATTTTTGTATTCCCCGGTTCCAGTTCCACCTGCAACTTTGTCTGAATGACAACTAGAACACCGCTGTGTGCTCATGAGGCTGACAAAACTCAGCGCCTATTGGGAAACTCCATACAGCATGGCACACACAGAGGAAAAGGTGGGGCGAGGGGCTACTTTAGCTTAACATGATCTGCAGTCATGAGGCTCGCTTCGTTTAGGCAAAACCCTGACAGTAGAGATATGACATGGCCCCGACCTCTGAGTCAGAGGAGGAGCGGGAGGATTTGGTTGGGAGAGCAGGCTCAGAAGCTGAGGTGGAACAGCAGCAGACAGGGGAATCTGTATAGCTGGCAGAGATGAGGGCCGAGGAGACTGATCAGGAGGAAGCTGGAATTCCACCTGAGTAAAGAAGACGTCTCAAGAGAAAGGCTCAGTGGGAGACACACAGGCGTAAGCTCTCACGGGAGAGGGAATAGAAATCCTGAGTCAGGACAGCCTGATTGGCTGCCGGTTATCACGAGCCCTGTATCAAGCAAACGCTGTTCCTGAGACGGTACTGTCAGCAACGTTGCCTACTGTAGTGTTCCTTGTGCTTATAATTGCTCAACCTTTCTTGTTTCAGCCTGTCCTTGTTCTGTTCCTTCCTTGCTCCTTTATTTCAGTTATTGCTCAGATATTGTAGAGGGGGGCACCTAGTTTAGTTTCAAGGGGATTTTATTTTGTTTCTACTACTTTACTTTTGAGAGTCATCCTTCACTTTCATCCGTGCAGCTGAGCTGCTACTTTCTATCTACAGAATTTCTATCTTGACTGACAGAAGTGGACCTGGAGGGACCATAAATCCTGTCGGGTCAGCTGTGCCAACATATTTACAAGAAGATGAGAGTACTCATCACATACGGTTTCGCTTGCAGCTCTGTTGTTGGTTCAAGCGTATTATGTTTTTTTGTCACCTTACATTTTCATGAATTTAAGTTTAACACCTTGGGTCTGTGCAAGTTGAGTGATCAATACCTCTGCAAACAAAAATAATTGCAGAATCAATCTCATCTTCAAGAAAGTTTCTAGTGAGTTACCTTTTTTCTTATTTGTTTTTTCCTAAATAATTTTAATTTTCAGCCTCCCCGATTAGCTTCACCCTGGACATTACAGGCATGATTTCAAATTCAAAAAGAGAAAGGAGGCACCATTTTGTGCTCCATATCAGGCAGCAATTTCATGGACTGGCACCAAACTGGTAGCACCTTGGAAGTACCGGATATCTCTGTTTGGGGATCTGGACACGTCAGCCAACAACCCTTGCTATTTGGAGAATGTGAGAAGTTCTGTTCCTCCAAACAGAAATTTAGAGGAATTTCAGGGTTCCTCCCAAAGAGAAATACTGGAAAAAATTTTCAGATGGTTTCTCCATGTCCATAAAATTGCCCAGACAATACAGAAGTGTCTTTTTATATTTCTTTCTGCAATTTCTACTTGTCCCCATTGTGCAGTGCATGTCAAAATGCCAACCAGTCAATAGACAGATAAACCTGATATTAGCGAATCAATAAGAAAGGGTCAACACGGCATAGCATGTTGATCCAATGAAAATGGATCATATGTTTTCATATGAAAAGCAGGCACATTATGCCTCCTTTGCTATTGTTCTGTTTGTTCACATTGATTTGTTAAATGTTCCCTTTATTTGTTTTTGAATCCCTTACCCTCCTCTCCTGGAAGAAATAAGGAGCGACTGGTTTTTGTTTTTGTTTTGTTTATTTATTCATTCATTCATTCGATTTCTATACCACCCTTCCAAAAATGGCTCAGGGTGGTTTACACAGAGAAATAATAATTAAATGATCTGGAACCCTGTCCCCAAAGGGCTCACAATCTAAAAAGAAACATAAGACAGACACCAGCAACAGTCACTGGAGGTACTGTGCTGGTGGTGGATAGGGCCAGTTACTCTCCCCCTACTAAGTAAAGAGAATCACCACATTAAAAGGTGGCTCTTTGCCAAGTTAGCAGGGATAACTTGGTGTAAATCAGTAAATCCCTTTTTAGGGTGTAAATCAGTTGGGAAGAAGGGAAGAAATATTTCCACTGAAACTTATCCTTTAAAGTTAAAGGAACCCTACTGCTCCACAGCCTGCTAAAATATATCGAGGCTGTTCACACAAGCAGCCAAACCCAGGTTTGGGCCTTGTTTTGGCTGCCAATATAAAGTGCCGGGATTGATGCTGATCCCAGTGCTGCCTGCCTCGTAAACTCAGGAATTTACCCCAGGCTTTAATCTGCGTTAAAGGGCACTAGTGTGCCCTTTACCCCAGGTATGGGGTTGTGTGTGTGCAGCCCAAGCACACACAGAGAGCACCCAACTCAGGGGGGGAATCCCCCAATGCACCGCGCTCATTTCACGGTGCATTGCGAGATATACAGAGGCTGGGCATCCTTCCCCCAGCCTCCCTGCTGCCACGCTGCTCACCACAGTGGTGCTCATCTGCAAGTATGGTGTGGTGAGCAGGGCTTCAGTTCAGATCATATGGGGGAAGGCAGGAGCAATCCTGCCTTTCCCCCATCCCTCCCCAGCTCTGAGAACAATGGTCGTGTGCACGACCTCATTGTTTACTTGCATTGGTAACCCACTATGCAGAGATGATGAAAGCATATGAAAAATTCAAGACAGGTTTGTGTACAACGCTTATCAAAAACATTGGTCTTGTTGGATGGTTTCAGAAAATGCTGTCAAAAAATAAAAATACCTTTTAAACATCCAGCAGGTTTTCTCTCTGTGCTTATCACTAGAATACCACATCTCGACATCAAACAACTGAATAGACCTGAATTAAAATAGTCAGCCTTATCCCAGGGGATCTTATTCAACTTGTTCATCCTTTTTAACATGATTCATTTCCCTCTCCTACATCAAGGGACACTGTGTTCCTCTCTTTTCCCCCTCTTTGTATTTCCCTGGCTTGCAAAGGAATTCTTATCATACTTGAACTGTTGCAGATGCTAGAATATTTTCTGTTTGTTGGCTTGCTCCATTTTAATTTCTGAAATGTTTCATGTCTTCAGAGCATGTTCTGATCTGAGCCAGAGAAGCCTTGCACATCATCGACATACCCTGTCTCTGACATTAAATGAGAACTGTGACTTCAATGACATCAATTTGAAGATGCTAAAAACAATGATACGCATCAAGCTCACTATTCAGAAGATTTGTGAGATGCAGCATTTTGCAAAATTAATTTTAAGACACCAGCTGGACAAGCAAATATGCAACTGGGACAAAACATGAATAATCCAAAATAAAAAGGATTCTTAAAAGCAGGTTACAGAAACTGGCATGACTATCACATTTGTGAAAAGAAAAACATTGGCCTGTAACAACTGACATTATCGAAACACTCTCATTTCAGTCAACAGTTATTACTGTGTATGGTTCATAAAATTCAGTGAAATTAGCAAATTCTAGTAATCATATCTATCATCAGACAGATAAACTGAGATAAAAGGATGATTGATCTTTTAGACACAGAGTTAAAAATATAAGGTAAGAAAAATGATCAGAGATGATTTCAGAAATGTCTGCCAGTATTAACTCCTTGCTAACATATGAAAGCTACCACCCAATACACTTAAAAAGAAATCTTCCACAAAGACAATTAATTAGGCTATGTAGACTTTGCAGCATAATACACTGTTTTAACAAACTGTAAAATAGTCTATTGAAAGAGCTAAAGGCAAGGCAATATCTGGGGAAAGTACTGACAGAAAGTCTTTAAAGGCATATGGAGAGAAGTCATATTCTACAATTTAGGGAGAGGGATGTAAACTGAGTAAATGGGGATAAACTGGTGATACCAATTAAATATTACAAGTATTGACAAGGCATATTTTTAAAACATTGCCATCTGTTGGGAGATGTTCCAAGGGTCAGACAGAAATGACTTTCTGCCTTGAGGAGACCAGAACATCAGAAATATATTAATTCACAGTAAGTTGGGTGGAAAGAAGAATATTGAAGAATATCCGGAAACTGCAGCTAGTGCAAAAGGCGGCAGCTAGGGTTTTGTCCAGAGCTGCCCGGTGGGAGCACATCACACCCATCCTGAAAGAGCTGCACTGGCTGCCAGTTTGTTTGCGGGTCCAATTCAAGGTGCTGGTTTTGACCTTTAAAGCCCTTAACGATTTGGGCCCGGGGTATCTGAGGGACCGCCTGCTCCCAAGGGTTGCTGCCCGCTTGACAAGGTCATCTGAGGGGGCTCTGCTCCGGGTGCCTACAATGAAGGAGGCTCATCTGTCATGCACTCGGGACAGGGCCTTCTCTGTTGTTGCCCCCAGACTCTGGAATGCTCTCCCAGTGGCCATTCGCTCCTCAGACTCCATCACAGTTTTTAGAAAGCTTCTAAAATCTTGGCTCTTTACTCAGGCTTTTACATGACCGTTTCTATGCTGCTTCTATGTGTTTTTATTCTTGTGTCTATGTGTTTTTATGCTTGTATTTTATAGTTTTAAAATTAGATTTGTTTTATATTTTTTAGCTTGATAATTTAATTGTCATTTTAATTGTATGTTTTTAACTTTTGTAAACCGCCTTGGGGTTGTTTTTAATGAAAGGCAGTATAGAAATTCAACAATCAATCAATCAATCAATCAATAAGATGCAGGATGAAGATCAGGGGAGTAGCAAGGTTGGAGTGGGCCCAGAGACAAGATTTTAAAATGCCCCACCACCACCACTGCAGCTCAGCCCATGAAGTACAGAAATCTTAAATGAGAAAGACATGCTATTCTGGTAGCTCCAGGTCTTAACACTCACATCAGTTTTGGAGGATGAATACAACTGAAGGAAGCCCGGGCAGGTGCACAGCTGGGGAGTCATTCATGTGACTTGCCTCGGGGGGGGGCAAGGCAGTGGGCCCCCAGACAAATGTCTCCCCTTGCCCTATTATAGTTACGCCCCTGATGAAGATAGTGAAATTCAGGTAACTATCCTTGTAGGCACTGCAGTATTTGTGTGAACTGTGAACTGTTATAGCTTGTGTCACATATAAGAACTAAAACTTGACAATCACATTAATATAATATGCCATTTTTATCTCACCCTCCTTCCAAGAACCTCATGGTATACATGACCTCACCCTCATTTTATCCACACAACAACCCTATAAGGTAGGTTAGGCTAAGAGAAAGTACAGACCTGAGGACATCCAATGAGTTTTGTGACTGACTGGGGATTTAAATCTGCATCTGCCAAGTCCTAGTCTGACACCTGACCACTACATCATACTGACTGTCTAACAGCAATAAACTCTACACTGAGCAAATTACAGGTATCTGTTCAATTAATTAGCATTGTGTTGCCAAAGCACAGAGTTTTATGCATTGGATCAAGATGTTATACCAGATCAGTTTGATGCATCAGGGTGGGGGTGAGCTTACCCAGATTCAAGAAGCAGACTTCCTTCTGACTTCTAATTAGAAATGGACAGCCTTCTGGGTAGCCACATAGCAGTGCTTTAAAATGCCACCTTTCCCCCCTGGCAATTGCCCCACAATGTTCAGGGAAGGAAGCAGCATCACATCCTTTCCCCAGAGAACTTACTTATAGTTACAGGGAGTGGTCATTTCTTTCCTAATAATGCACTGGGAGAAGGGTCAAATGCAAAGAAAAAAGGTGGCATTTTAAAGCACTGTTGCTTTAAAGTCAATTTCCAATTAGAAGACAGATGGAAGACCATTTCTTGAATTTGGGAGAGCCCCCCTCCCCACTGATACAGTTCAATATATTGTTTTAAATCAAATTGTATCTTTTTAATAGACAACTTTTCTGTATCGTACTGACGTGATTCACAGCCCCAAATAGCAATGAATCCTGACCATTTTTGTTGCCCTTCTCTGAACCTGTTCCAATTTGTCTACATTCCTCTTAAGGTATGGCACCCAGGAAGGGACATAATACTCCAGTTGATGTCCAACTAATATAGAATAAGTGCAACTATTACTTTTATCATGGCTTGGAAACTATGGTTCTATTATAAAGCCTAACATTTCATTTGCCATTTTTCCAGCTGCTTCACAAGGCTGACTCATGTTCAACTTGTGATTGAGATCTTTTTTGACAAACAAACAAATAAATAAATATAAATATACTACTGCCAAACCATGTATCCCCTGTCCTATACCTGTGCCTAAACACAGCGTTTTCCATTGATAAATTCGTTCATTTCAGCCTGCTTTCTATTTAAGCAATGCAATTTTAACATTTATCCCCATCTTTTGAGGTGTTAGCTGTGCCTCCTCATTCTGTGTCATCTGCAAATTTGATGATCCCTCCATCTAAGTCATTCATAAAATGCCCAGGACAAAGTCCTGTGATACTCCACTTGAAATCTCCTTTCAGTTGGGGATCTGCCCAAATCATTTCGGTGCCTCTTTGGAGAGGCGCCAAAACGATTCAGGCTCCTGCAGCTGAAACATTTCAGGGCACGGAGTACATTTAAAAGGAGGCAGGCAGGTCCTACTTGCTACCACCACCCCACACCCCATCAGTTGAGCTTCTGCCACCACCCTACACCTATGGGATGCTGCTCCCAACAGCCCTTGTTCGGCATCAGTTTGCAAATGGCGTCAGCAACACCATGCTTATTATTTTTATTTTATTTTATTTTATTTTATTTTATTTTACATTTATATGCCACTCTTCCTCCAAGCAGCCCAGAGCGGTGTACTACATACTTGAGTTTTTCTTTCACAACAACCCTGTGAAGTAGGTTAGGCTGAGAGAGAAGTGAGTGGCCCAGAGTCACCCAGCTAGTATCATGGCTGAATGGGGATTTGAACTCAGGTCTCCCCGGTCCTAGTCCAGCACTCTAACCACTACACCACGCTGGCTCTCATGAAAATGGCATTGGTGCCATTTGCATGCTGATGCCACATGAAGGCTGCTGGGAGCAGCAACCCACCGGCATGGCATGACATGGCATTTTAAAGAGGACAGCAGCATGGCTGCTGCTTTTAAGTTAAATTTTAAGCACAACAGCGCCACAATGGGGCAGCGGGGGGGGGGGGAGCAGTGGTAGCTCACCGGAGGAGCAGTTAAGACCTGCCTGCCTCCTTTTAAAGGTACCTCTCCCTGTCCCCTGGGACATGCATGAAGCATTTTATGTGCATCCCTACTTTCAGTGTAATGAGGATCCACTGATGAGCACCTTTAATTATGATTTTCTAACCAGTGAATCCTCTTGACAGTATTATCATATATCCTGAAGTTCACCACGTGGCTAACTAAAATATCATGGGGAACTTGTCAAATGGTGTGTCGTTAAATTACACCCACAGCATAAATTACATCCACAGCATTCTCACAAACCACTTTAAAAAGTCACCAAAAAAGAGAGATGAAATTTGTCTGGCAGGATTTATTCTCGACAAACCTGACCTATGCTGGCTTCAAATAATCACTCATTGTGGTCAGGATGCTTGCTATTGAGATTGACTGCTTTAGAACCTATCCTTCCCTATTACTGACGTTAGGCTGTAGTTTTTCCAGTCGCCTTCCCCAATTTTTGAAGATGATGACATTATCCTATCTTTAGTCCTAATGGGGAACCTCACCTGTCTCCAGAATTTTTTAAAAAATGATAGAAATACATTCTAAGAGTACTTCAACAAGTTCCTTTAGTATTAGTTGTTGCTGATGAAGTACTCTGTTCCAAAATAATACAACCACATTATTTTACTTCTAGTTTTTCCAAAGAAAGAAAGACTGGAAGCTTAGAAAGAGAATACATTGTAAATATAAAGATGTAATCATCCTAAAGATCAAATGAATTGGTTAATATTTATCACACTGCAGTTTACTCGGTACTGGATCATGATACTGAATATGAAAAACATTGATGCAGCCATGAATCATACAGCAAATGTCTGTCCGGCTGTCACTGCTGCTAAAGAGTGACATCCCCAGTCTATAGCACAACAATATGAACTAACAAATGCTTGTTTGTGTTTTCATTCTGAAATCACACAGGCCTCATTTGGGCATTCATCTCTGAAGATGTGCCTGAGCCAGGAGCATGCTCAGTCCAAACGTGCCTAATGAATGTGTCTGTTTTCTGGCCACTAGGTGGCAACATGAACATATTTTATACAGTCTAGTAGGCAGGTCCAAAAGCCTTTGTCAGGAGTACGCTAATTATGCAGCATGCTGGAAGCCAATTAGAAACCTATATACAAGTATAGTACCTGCATGGGACAAATGAAGCCCGGCCCCTCTCCTCAGTTGTTGCTTAGTTGCACACCCTCTCCTCCTCCTCCCTTGGCCACCATTACAAACCTAAAATAGACTCTGAAATTGGGGTCTGTAGTTTCTTAGACAAAGGATTTAATCTGGGTGCCAGAACTGAGAATTGTCCAAAGGCAGCCAAATGTTTATTTCTATTTTATTGATTTTTATTTTTTATTTATATGCTGCTGCTGCTCCAAGGCGCTCAGAACAATGCACCCGGTTATTTTTATCCTCACAACAACCCTGTGAGGTAGGTTAGGTGGAGAAATAAGTGAGTAAGGGAGCCAGCGTGGTGTAGTGGTTAGAGTGCTGGACTAGGACCGGGGAGACCCAAGTTCAAATCCCCATTCAGCCATGATACTAGCTGGGTGACTCTGGGCCAGTCACTTCTCTCTCAGCCTAACCTACTTCACAGGGTTGTTGTGAAAGAGAAACTCAAGTATGTAGTACACTGCTCTGGGCTCCTTGGAGGAAGAGTGGAATATAAATGTAAAAATAAAATAAATGTTAAATAAATAAGTGACTGGTGCAGAGTCACCCCATGTATTTCATTGCTGAACAGGGATTTGAACTTGGGTTTCCCCAGTCCACTACACCACACTGGCTCTCAGAAGCTTCCTGACTATGACTGGCCAGATAAGATCATGTGAAGAGTTCCCTTCCCTTCCCAGTGCCTCCTACCTCAGGTGAGTGTGTCCTTGCATTTCTATTGCAAGACCACAACATGGAAGACCATTCCTTTCTTTCCCTGAGTTCTCCATGGAGGAAATGGGGGTGTCTTTCTTTCCATTGAATGTCTGCAGTACCAGCTGTCACCTTAAAAAAAATGCATAATGTTATAAGCTTGAAGTGCGATATGAATAGTATCATATATTTTTTTATTTTTCTCCCTTATAATCTCCTAAACAATATAACATGAAAGTTCAACAAATAATAAATATGACCTCAGCATTCTCACAGATTGATTTTGTGGGCTCCAATGACATTACACAGAGGCTTTGCAGTGCTTCTAATTATTTTTTATTGTCTCATGTATTTTATAGTCTATTGTCTAACAATGATTCCTTTTAATCTTCTCTTTGAGAATCTATTAATTCTTAATTAAAACTCAATAGCTCGATTCTTCAAGATTGCTATAGTAACCTCTTCTGAGACAAAATGATAAATGGTCTTTTTGGGCGCTCCATATGAATTCTTTGTTGGCTTAAAGAGGGATATATGGTTTTTTCATTGGCTTGTCAGTGCTGCTGAAATTTGTTAGCTAGGATTATTTTTCCTCCCTAATGAGTACAGCCCTTCTATGCATTAATGTGTTTTCCCAGAATATACTGGCTGTGCACATTTGTGGAAGAAGTATATTTCTAATACTAAGGGGGTTGTAAGCATAGGGCAAAGTGAGTGAACTATGAATGAGCTCGTAACCAGTGAAGTGGCCAAATCTGCAAATGACACTGAACTATTTAGGGTAGTGAAATCCACAACAGATTGTGAGGAGCTCCAAAAGGATCTCTCCAAACTGGGGGACTGGGCAACAAAATGGCAAATGCAGTTCAATGTAAGAAAATGTAAAGTGATGCATATTGGGGCAAAAATACCCCCAACTTCACATATACACTGATGGGGTCTGAGCTGTCAGTGACTGACCAAGAGAGAGATCTTGGGATCATGGTGGACAGCTCATTGAAAGTGTTGACAGAGTGCTGTTGACAGAGTGCTGTGAAAAAAGCTAATTCCGTGCTAGGAATTATTAGGAAGGGGATTGAAAATAAAAATGCTATGATTCTGAGCCACGTTTGAAATGCTGTATACTGTGTAAACTCTCAAACACACACACATTGGGTGCACGCACACACACCCGGCACTTCCGGTCCCTCCCGGTCTGATGAGACAATGGGGCAGCGGGGAGGTACACTGCTGCCCCGCTGGACCCTTTTAAACTGCAGCATCAGAGGGGGAAACGTGGTGAGACGGGTAAGAGAACCCTCACCTGCCCTTAAAGGTATCCCCCTCCACTCTTGAGCTCCCCCACCCCACTGGTTCCATGCACATCCCTACCTGGAGCACCTTCCTTATGAGGCAAGGCTACAGCATCTGGGGCTTTTGAGTTTGGAAAAGCGGTGACTACAGGGAGACATGATAGAGTGGTATAAAGTTATGCATGGAGTAGAGAAAGTGGACAGAGTTACATTTTCATCTCTCTCACACAACACTAGAACCACTGGCCTTCAATTTCATTTCATGAAACAAAAGGGCAGGAAATTTAGGACCAACAAAATAAAGTACTTTTTCACACAGCACATAATTCATCTCTGGAATTATCTGCCATGGGATGTGGTGATTGCCAGCAGCCTGGATGGCTTGAAGAGGGGTTTTAAACAAATTCATGGAGGACAGGTCTATCAATGGCTACTAGTCTAGTGACTATAGGCCACCTCCAGCCTCAGAGGCAAGATGCCTCTAAATACCAATTGTAGGGGAACAACAGTAAGAGAGAGGAAATGCCCTCACCTCTTGCCTATGGGCTTCTCAGAGGCATCTGATGGGCTGCTGTGTGAAACAGGATGCTCGATTAGATGGGCCTTGAACCTGATCCAGCAGGGTTGTTCTTATGGCCCTATATTCTTATAATCTGGGTTCAAATGTCAATTCTGCCATGAACTCACATAGGAGAGCTGGTTTTGTGATAGGAAGCATGAATTGTTCACCCTGGTTTGCATTTGAATGGGAGGCTACATATGTGCACTGTAAGACATTCCGCATAGGAGATGAGGCCACTCTGGGAAGAGCACTTGCACGCAGAATGTTCCAAATTCCCCCTTCGGCATTTCCAGACTGAGAGAGACTCCTGCATGTAACCTTGGAGAAGCTGCTTCTAGTCTGTGTAGACAATCCTGGGCTAGATGGACCAACGGTCTGACTCAGTAGAAGGCAGCTTCCTATGTTCCTAGGACCTCGCCCACATCCACATAGGGAAATAACAATACTCGCCTGGGTATTGTTACTTTATCTGGGGTCCATGGGGAAATTTCAGTTGGTACATGGATAATCTTTGCTGCACTGAATTTAATTTGCTTCCCAGTGAGCCAGAATAAAGTTCTTTAAAGTAACTATCCCAAGTACTTATTTTCTCTCTCTACTTTTTACTGAAACCCTATGAAAATATATTATGGCTGGGTTCAGACATAAAACAAAACTGGAGGTCCCTTCACTGGAGGTCCCATGGCAAACTGCTGTTAAAGAAAAAAATGGACCTGCGGTTTACCTCCGCAAATTCCATTTGTTACCTTTGGTTCTCTCTAAGTTTCACTGTCTCACCCTCCGGTTTTGCATGGCCAGCATTACATCCGAACACTGTTAACCTTATCCAAAACCAAAGAAGGAAACTGACACAGCCAGCTCCCCCAAATCTTGGCAGTCTTGCTGACTGCAGAGAGGCCCCTCTCCCCAATGTCTGGATGTGGACAGGAGAGTGGGGGGAGGGGCATGGAATCATGGGTTCATCAAACCCATTGTTCTGTGCTACATCTGAACCCAGCCTTAATAAATGTGGTGGGGGTTCACAGGCAATATTTAATGAACTGAGGGGCCCACTGGGGCAAAAAGGTTAAGAACCTTTGCCTTACAGACTTGTTTGTAAAGATCACAACAAGAAAGTCCACACGAGGAGCTTGGACCATTTGAAAGTGCTTTTGTCACCAGACCCTAGCCCAAGAAGACATAGACACCAAGTGTTGGATGGAACAGGGCCACAACTTTATTGCCAATTAATTTATAGATTTGATCAGCAGACAAAAGAAGGGAAATACTCCACCCCCCCAATGACAGTGCAGGCCTATCAAGGCAGGGTTCAGACTCCGCAGTCCTAGCCCACGCCCTACATGAGCGAAACACCCTGACTCAGGGAAGAAGCAGGTGGCAACCCGCTTCTGCCCCTTCACAGTCGACCCCAAGGGATCTGGGCATCTCCATGACTTCACACCTCCCGGACTGCTGAGCCATAGGATTTGCGAAGTCCTGGATCCGGTTCCATGGCCAACCAGCCTCCCTGGGCCGCACAAACCACAAGGGAGTGATTAACCACCAAACCTCATTAACTGCCCAAGGGTGCTCACCAGTGTCAAACCTCTTTAGCTAACCCCCAGCCCGCATTGTCCCTGCCCAGCTGTGACCAACTAACCACTAACTAATGGGGTAGGCGAAAAAATAACCAACCAAAATGGGGTAGAATGGGGTAGGCGAAAAAATAACCAACCAAACCAGTGCGTTGGGTGTAAAAAATTCCTACCCGGCCCCCAAAAGGATGACCAGCAGAGCCCGTTCTGAGCCTGGGGATGGGAGGGAGGGGAAACCTCGGTGCCAAATGAGCGTTTGGGGCGGGGAGCAGCAGTAGTTACCAGCTTAGCCCCACCCCCAGCAAGGCCCTGACCAATCGGGTGCCTTCTTGCACTCGGGCCTAGTCAGGGCTGGGACAAACTCCCTTCCCCGCTGCACGAGGCATAGGGGAAGGGCATTCTCTTACATATGGACACTGTACCCTCTTTGGCTCAGGGGAGGGGAAACCTTGCTCTGGTTGGGGGTAGGCAACCTACCTCGGCTCTTCAGCTGTTGTTGAATGACAATTAATTCTGGTGAGGATAAATGGAGTTATATTTCAACAAAAGCTGGGGAGCCAAAATTGACTTTGCTGGCTCAGGTAGTGTCAGTCTTTCTGTGTAGGTGAGTGCCATATCAAAAGTAGGTTCTGATGAAGCATGAGGGTCTGCAGTCAAAATCAGAAGACTAGAGCAGAGAAATCCCAATGCTCATAAAGAGGTATTTGGGCATTCACCTGGGTCCTTTGAATCCCAGCAACTGGTTTTCAATAGAGATGACGACATTGTACAAGGATACACCATCCGCGTAATGTGTGTATACAAGTTGCACCAACAAAAAAATTGTGCAAATGTTGTTACACATTGGACTTATGTAAGATTGTGATAATGTTTGCATTTGGACAACTTGCATGCATGTGAACCCCCCAGATACTTGCATGCGGGGTGGTTTCAAAATCAGCTGAATGAATGAATAAATGAAACATTACTGTCAGCCACTAGGTATTGCCAAATGTGAGGCCATCTTCCCTGGCTTTGGCAAGACATATTTTTATTGCTACAGTTTGATATCTTATTCTTAAACTAATTTATTTCTCGCAACACAACGAAGTGAATTTATGGCTCTGCCAATATTAGATGAAGTATTATATTCCTCAGAATTACTGTAGATAACCTGTTCATAGGAATACCAATCTTGTTGACATGGCCATGTTGCTCAAAATCAAAACAAAGGAGAAATGTCATTATAAACAACAATATAGTTAAGAGGATTTTTTTTAAAAGAAAGAAACTCCTTGTTTTTTCAGTCATTGATTTTCCAATGCTAATTAAAATCCAAATGGCTTTTTGTCTTTAATATCTAGATACCTAATGAGGGTGCATGTGGCATATGAATGCAGTAAAATGTAGTTTCATCTTCGATGCTAAATTTATTGATGCACCCAGAAGAACAAGACTGCAGCATAGTGATTAAAATATATTTTTGCCCGATTATAGCACAAACAAAATAATTTGCATTCCATACCCTTCAGCATAGAAATGGTGGACATTACAGTACATTTGACTCAGCCTTCCTGTTGGTGCATGTTAGAGGTCACTAAGTAGCCTTACATGGTTATTTGAAGAATCTCTTGGGCAGAGATAAATAGATCTACTGAATCACTGCTTTAGGTGACTGATAAGATAACAAAGAAATTCCCAGTGACTCTTCATGGCTGGCATATGGATGAATAACATTGTCAGTTCAGTAAATCATATATTCACAGATGTCTAGAGTGGAAAATGAATGACCTTTTAGGTCAAGTGATCTTTCTTCTCATATTTTTCCTAATACTAGCATGAACCGATGGTCATGGGGTCAATTTTATCCTCAAGGACATGAAAATATTAGTACAGTGGTAGGTATACTTGATATTGCACTGATAGCCCATGTTATCTCCGGAAAATATTGTAGCTCCAATCAAGAAGAAGCAACAGCAGCATTACCTTCTCCTCCTTCTCCTTCTCCTTCAATAATGAAATAGAGCAGCCAACAATTCCCTGTCACAACTATTCCCCAGTGTAACTAGGGACTACTAGAACAAGGCAAGATCCTGGTAAGGATGTGCAAAGCGACTCAAGGTCGAGCTGGCTCACCATCGAACTGTGCCGGGTTGAGGGTTTGCCCTCAAGCTGGACTGGGCCCAGTTCGGTTAGACCTCCAGCAAAATACCCTGGGCCAGATCGGAGCCAGCTCGGAGCTGGTCCAGGGTTCAAAATATTAAAGGGATTTAAAAAAAAAAATCCTCACCACTGGGCCCAGGGTCATTCTGCCGCATCCAGGGGGTCCTGCCACACCCACCAGGGAGGGGGTGTTTCTGAAGCTTCCCTCTCCCCCACTGGCCTCTCTCCAGTCTTTTTTCAGCCTATTTGGCCAGTTTAAGGGCCATTCCAGCCCTTTCCCGGCTCAGTGTGGCCATTTTGAAGCCTGCCTTTCAAGCGCACAGGCTATTTGCATGCCCAGCTAGCTGGTAAGCATGTGTGGCAGCCTTCAAAATGGTAGGACACCCCAGTTTGGGAGCTGTACATGCTCCCATTTTTTTTGGCTGTGTGGGAGCAAACAACTAGGAGGAAGGAGAAGTGATTGTGTGGGAGACAGGAGCTGGGCAGAATAGCATCATCCTACCCAGGTTTCATATCAAGCATTTGATCAAGTTAGGAGAGAAGTCTGTCCTATCCAGCTCCTCTCTCAAACATGATCACTCTCCCCTCCTCCTACCTAGTTGTTTGCTCCCACCCAACCAAACAATGGGAGCACACACAGCTCCCAAACCTGGGTAGGACACTTGCCTTCCCAGTTTTCAGTTATATGAAATGCCTCAGTAAATTGTGGCGAGAGATAATGGGAGTTCATCAGCTGAAGAACCAAGCTTGTCTACTCCTGAAGTAAAGGTTTGGGTGACATGCAGTCACAGTAAGCAATAGCTGTGCGCACACACACTTCTGTCTGTTTTTTCATAAGCTTTATAATCTTAGAAAACAAGGCTTTTTAAAAAAAACTGCCAATAAAAATAGTCACAGAGGGTTTACTTCATGCCCACTGTTCCAGAGCATTGCCATTGTTTTTAATGTAACCTCCCCTGAGAAAAAGGGCCATGGACTGCAGCCAGAACTGGAGAGAATGTCTGCAGACTGTTACTCACTACATTTCAAGTCCTGACATTGTGACATGCACCACTTTGTTCTTGAAGATTAAGGAACGTGATTTGTACTGATTCCAATTACTTTCATTCCCAATTTAGCAGACAATATGGGCTGTTAATGATTAGTCAATTAGCCTCCAAGTACCAAAGTAACAGGTGAACCTTTGAGAAATGTAATGACCTAATTGTATTTCTTCACCAAATGAATAATAGGTTAGAAATGGATTGCACTAAAAAAAAAACCATTCCTCTGAGGAAAGAGCTTGGGTCCTGACCTCAAAAATGGAGAAAAGCCATGACTGAACAAGAAGAGCAGCAAAAGGCAAATGGTGAGATTGCATGCCAAACTCGGCATAACTGTAAAGTGCCTGAGTGCAAAAGGTTTACTGAAACTGCTTGATGTATTTCACCAACTTCTCCCATTTGGCAGATGTTTCACTTGACTCATCGGCTCCAGCTGTTCCTGTTGATCTGGACAGCCCCTGTGTTTTCATACCTGTCCCTGGTAAATCACTGTCCCTGGTTTGCTGTGGGGAACATGTCTTGAATGCAAGATGCTGTGAGTAGAAACATTAAAATCCTCACAGAGCAGAGTATGCTCTAGTGGTAAAGAGGTTCAGCCCATGAGATTATCTGGAGATATTAGGTTGAGTTCAAAAAACAAATAAAGATTTAGTAAGAAACAAAACATCACATACTAAGAGAGAGCCATTGAACAACATACTCAAGCAGGCACTAGCCTTCAACAATAGCTGAACAATTCTAATGGACTTTTTACTGACCAAGGGGATATCTATTAACATAACTCCTCATGCCTCTAGTGGCCAGAAGTGGTTACTGCATTGCTAAGAATAATGCTTTAGAATTCTCACTTCTAACAAGCTCTAGTTAGGAAAGGCAGTAGGGCAAGAAGGCAAAGGCGTATCTAGGGAAAATAGCTCCTAGGGCAAGCATTGAAATTGCACCCCCTGTCCAGACATCTGACACCCATCTTTCAGATAACTTTACCATAATATCAGCGGAAAAATAAAAGTCTGAAGGTCATATACAAGTCACATATCTCACATATCTAAATATGTGTACAGTGACTTATATATATATATATATTACGTGTAGCCCCTTTGGGGGGCTTCCTAAAGGCTGGGGGGTCTGCAAGGGTTCCCCCTCCCCCCTGCTGGCCTCTAGGGCCTCACAGGGACCATTTAAGCATGTGCGGTGGACATTTTTAAAAATAATTCTTTTTCAAAAAATTGCAGCTGAAAACAAAATGGCCATCACGAATGCTCAAATGGCCTCTGTGAAGCCTGGTATGGCCTAGGGCCTCACAGAGGTCATTTGAGCATGCGCAGTGGCCATTTTGTTTTCGGCAGCCTTTTAAAAAAAGAAATTAATTTAAGAAATGGCGCCCCCCTTCAAGTGGCGCCCGGGGCACGTGCCCTGCCTGCTCCACCCTAGATACGCCCCTGCAAGAAGGCAGGCCAAAAAAACCAGTCAAGAAATAGGGTGGCTTACACACCACACAGCAAGACACCCATGTAAGAAGAATGTGGACTCACTGCTTGAGCAACACATGCCAGTCCATCCATGCTGCTTTCAAAGGCAGATGGTGTTCCATACCTTTGAAGCTATGCATCACCAGCTGTGCCACCACTGCCATTGGAGATAATGTCAAAGGTAGGCTATTTGCTGGCTTGCAAGCCACACCCATGTGTCCCTCTTCCATGGGCAATATGGTGTGAAATCTGTAAGCCACTGAAGTCTTTGATAGTGAGGCACTGCTCAGAAGCAGCTCTGAGTTCTAGTCCTGGCAGTGCATACAGAAGAAGCATAAGTGGATTGCTCTCTAGCCCACCAAAGCCAATCTCCAGCAATGCAACTGACCACACAGCATTCAAACAAGCAACCATTCCCTTTCAGAATGTGTGAAATCCTTGGATTTTTCTGATCAGTGGAAGTAAGCCTACATCCTTATGCTTTGATTCACATTTGATTCTCTCTGTTTCTCCTACAAGCATCACTGATGGCCAGAATCTATGGTTAGTGGTGACTGTCATGAAACCTGAATATGACTGCTTTCACACGTAACGTGAAACCTACTGTGGGCAATGCATCAAAATGTCTGCAGGGTGGCAGCCATTGACCACCATCTTCAAGGGGGCATGGCCATGCCTTTTCAGCATGGACCTCCCACCTTTGGGATGGAAAGGACATTTAAAATCCCTTTAAATGGCATTCAAGCCTTTCTCCTGACAGCAATTGCAACACCGCTCTCATAAGAGCCCTGCACCAAAACAATCTCGTACAAGCACAATTGCGGGCAACGGGGATGCAGGGAGACACTATTTTTCTGTTACTCCAGAAAGGCATAATGAGGACTTGCTAGGAATGAATGCGTATATGAGAGAGGGCAAAGGATCCAGGAGTCTGGTCCACTGTGACCAAGGATCTCTCTTGATGGCTGACTCCCACAAAGCAGACCAGGGGCACCACTCCTGCCCCCATGTCGACTTGCTGGCCACAAATTAGTGCTCTCATGACAGAGATACTCCACTGGTGCAGGCCAGAGGTACCAAGACCTTCAGTCCTCTGTTGGACTGCACTATCATGAATTAGGCCCTCAAAATCAAAGGTCCCCCACTTGTGTGGGGCCCCCATTCTCTCTGGTCAATAATAGAAATTTTACACCATGACCCCCTCCTCTCTAGGCAACCCTTTCATGCCCCCAAAGGAACAAATGCCACTCTTATGTGTATCAGGTGTACAGACCAGGGAAGCACTGAGGCTAGGAATCAGTTTTTATGCTCAGTCAAATTTCCTGGGTTTGGACTGGCATTGCCGAGTATGCAGATTGGCTGCTGTGGGGAATTGCAGGAGAGAGGAGTCCCAATTATCAGTGATCCCAGGAGAGCAGGGTCACCATGATGGTCAAAACCAAACATGGATATTTTCAAATGGACGGACAGACTGGCTGAGGGACTGCTTCTTCAGGGCAGTTGCCAAGACAGGGAGTAATGTTGCTGGGGTACATGTCCACACAGCTTGAAAGTGTTGAGCAACCAGGCTGGGCAGCAGCTGCTGTCTGGACCGCATGCATGACTCCATGGCCTTTCACTCTCATGAGAGAGCGGTCCTTGGGTTATCATTGCACATTATTAGTGATTCTGCCCGATCCCCGTGTACCCCTGGATAGTTCTTCTCATGAGTTGTGAATGGTTCTCTCCATGGCCTTCCACTCTCATGAGAGAGCATTCTACTCCAGAGCAGCATCCATCATCCACATAAAGGAGGAATATCTCCTGTGACTGGAGGCCATGTTGCTCCTGCTGGATGCTCATGAGTAACACCATTGAGTGAGTGCTTGCACCCAAGGGGAAGGGGCTGGGGCCCCCTTCCTGAACTGTAGTGTACAAAAAATAGAGCAGAGCCATTACAGTATTCCTGGGTGGGCCAGCCTTGTAAACTGACACTGGATATCACTGCCCTGCCATATGTTATTTTTGCAGTGATCTTTTTAGATTACCAGTATATGGTGCCACCACTATTGCATCTGCTTGTGAACATACTTCATCAATTTTTTGTATGTAAACAAAAAATGTTGTGCCTGTCTTGCCATCCTGTCCCCTTTCTTTTCAGATTTCTGGGGTGGGGGTGGGTGGGAACAAGAGACACAGTGTGAAGCAGGCATCCCCCAATGTGACTTCTCCCTTTGACAGGCTCAGAAGTTTGGGATGGGATGAGGCAGCATCCCTGTTGCCAGGCAACAGCTTGAGTGATGCGGAGATGGGGGCCAGGGCAAGTACTCAGAGGTGTGGCTATCGAGAGGCATGGCAGGCATGGTGTGGGCACTTCCTTGGTGGTTCTGGGCTGTCCTCTCTATGATTTTGGTCCGGAAACAGCATGAAGCTGCATTTATGGTGGGGTCTGCATTCGGACATAACTCTGCCACCTTCAAACCTCAGGTTGGAGCAGCAAAACTCATTGCAAACTGAAGGTTCACATGGGAGTTTGGTGAGGAAAACCGCAGGTTACTTTTGTATCTGGACATACATGATTTCCAACCTCTGCCCCATTGAACTCCAGTTTGCTGTTATGTGCAAAAAGGGCCAATGTTTTAAGTAATGTTTCAGGCTCAGGATCTAAGCAAGCAGCACAGCAAATGGGAGATGTTGATTTAGCCCAATTGCTCAGGGGTTTTTTCCTCTTCCAGAAGGACATCTGTGGAAGATATGAGAAAAGCCATTTGCCTTTTTAAAAAATCACAGGGATGTAAAAGCCTGCTTTGATATTTTAGCAGAGCACTGAAGATCTTATTAAAATAGAAACCTCAGATTCAATCCAGACTTGAGTCTGCTTAAAGATTCTCAAATGTCAACTTTACCATAGAGATTATAGCTGCATGTAGAATAGATACAAAGTAATTGTTTTTACCCCAAACCCTGCACATATAAATTGGCCTTGTAAAAGATATCTCACGTTTTGTATCCTTTGTAGCCTGTGAATGTAGCAACATTTTTCTATACAGAACTGCATGTAACTGGAAGGAGATACCTTTAATGAAAAGGAGAAAAGAGGGAAGGCATTAATATTAATCTTTCAAGATTTCTCATTTATTTTGCAAAAGACCAGCATGCATGGCTCCACATGTGTGCTCTATCCTGAAGTAATTCTGCAGACACGGTTTATTCCATAAGTCATGTTTCACAGCAAGGATACAAGTCAGTGTGATTTTTCAGTATCACAGGTGGTTGGCTATAAACACTGGCTGCTGTGCCTTACAGCATAATGTGGGTAGTGCAGACCCAGAAGCACTGCTGCACATGGCAACACGGCTGCGCAAGAGCGCTGTTTTGCTACAACTTCTGCTTGCACGATCACAGGTTGTGAGCTACTTGCTTTGGGAATAATGCTACTTGCTTTGGCGATAATAATAATTATTAGAGCGCAGCCGAAGGGGTGGTGCAGACCTACCGTGTTAGAAGGCACAACATGTTTGCCAGTAATATTACAGCAAAGTTAATTTTTATTACTGGCCGTATCACCTACTGAATCATGTATACACACAAACTAGGGGTGTACAAACATGTTCGGAACCAAACCGATTAAACTTTGAGCTGGTTTGGTTTCATGGTTCAAGGACGAGCCAAACTACCAGTGGTTCGGCTCGACCCCAGACTGAAACTCCCCTGGGCATTTGGGGGGGTTGAAGGCCAAAAAGTTAAAAAATATATTTTGTTTCCAACTTACCACCTCCGGGGGGCTTCTCCAAGGCAGAGGGTGGGTGTGTGTGTGTGTGTGTCCATGGAGGTTCCCCCTCCCGCTGCCAGCCTCCATTTCCAAATGAATCCTTCTCTCATTCAGCAAAAGAATAGTGTGTGACCTGACCTCCTTAATTGCTGTGAACTCTCTATGAACTCAGAGTTCACAGCAATTAAGGTTACACACTGTTCTTTTTCTGAATGGGGGAGGGATTCCTATTCATTGCAATGAAACAGGCTAAAATATTTTTTAAAATTATGAAAAGTAAACTATGAACCCCACTGACTTGGAGCTCCCGAGCGGAGTTGTGGCCATACCTGCCTTGCACTTTGGTGCCCAGGCAACCCCTGGGGGGCACCCTCAAATCCCCATTATTCCCAATGGGGAAACTACATTTTTTTAAAAAAATCTTCAAAAAATGATCTAAAATCGCAGGAGTATCTGATTGCTTTGGGGTTCAGTGGGTGGTAGGCATGGCTGGGTGCCTACCACACACCTCAGCTTTGTACCCCTAGGTGCTCTGCATAGGGAATAATGGGCCCGTTTGAGTCCCCATTATACCGTATGTAGAACTTTTTAGAACCAGTTCGGGTTGGGTTCAAATTTGAACTGGACCAAGCGGGGGGGGGGGGATTTCAAGCAAAACCAAAACCAAACCTACCAGCCCTGTTTCAAATTGGGTTCAAATTCAAACCTAACAGGCCAAACCGGTTTTATGCACATCCTAGGCCTGGGCACTGCTCAGGATTAAGTCCAAGGTTGCAAACTCTCTAGTTGGTTCCATGACCAACTGTTCTACGGCGCAGTCATTTAGCACGTCTAGAAATTTGGCCTCTTTTTTGTTGGAAGTGAAGGACTTTGCTCTGTCTCGTGTCTCAATGACAGAGGGGGACAGACTAGTGAGTCAGAGGGCTAGAGAGGTCAAGACATTGGTCATCCCGTCTCTACTGCTCTGACATTATCCCTTTGGTATGTAGATTGCTATTCTTAGGGACTTCCTTCCTTCCTGCCTGGCCACTTCCCCTTCCTTCTTTTTCTTTTCTTCTCCCTTGCAACATGCAAGCTCCTCTATCCCTGCACCATGTGTCCACCAGTGAGAATCCCTCTGCATCCAGCTAGCTAGTTAGATTAGAGATCCTATCTCTCCACTTTACTATCTAGAATGGAGTTCACTAATAAATACTCTATATATTGATTTGAAACTATGTACTGGCTCCAAGTTATTTTACTCCTAGCATACATGCATGCCTGGGCAGACTCCTCTATGTTGTGCCTCTGTGCACTCTGCTATATTAGAAGGGTATCTCTTACCAAAGAGAATTCCCAACATCTTTCATTACCTGAATGTGAATTTACCCAATCTATTTAGTCACCCATTATTACTGCCCTGTCTCTCTTTGACAACTATTTTATTTGTTTTTCCAACTCCAGGTCATTCTAAGCGCATTGATCCAGAGGGCAATAGCAAGTCCCTAGTAACACATTTCTTTTCAGTCCTCATAATGTTTCCCATAATGATTCTGTGGAGGACTCCAGTCCACCTAAGTTTTCTAGCTTATTGGAATCTATCCTTTCTTTGATATACAGTGCCACTCCTCCCCCAACCCTCCCCTCCCTGCCCCTCCTATAAAGTTTATATCCAGGAATAGTTGTGTCCCACTGGTTCTCACCGTTCCTCCAGATTTCTGTTACACCCACTATATCTATGTTTTCATTAGCAACCAAGTACTCCAGCTCACTCATCTTGGCTTGGATGCTTCTGTCATTGGTATATCGACAACTATACACCGAGTCCCTCACCTGGTGTTGGTGTGTGTTATCCCCCTTACTTTCATTTGACCTGTTTGGCAAGCTATCATGTATTTCCTTCTGCTCAACTCCTGGCTCTACTCTGTCCCCTTCTGGTTTATCCAAAACATGTTCACCCTCACACTTTAGGTGATTTTGGTGGCCAAAGCAGATACCACCAAGTTCCTGTTGGCAACCCCCAAGGCGTTATTTTAAAAGCTGCTCTGCAACCTTGATTTTAAGCACCAGCAGTCTGGTTCCATCTTGGTTAAAGTGTAGCCCATCTCTTTTGTACAGGCTTTGCTTAAGCCAAAATGTATCCCAGTGCCTAACAAAACTAAACCCCTCTTCCCGGCACCACTGTCTCATCCACGCATTGAGACTCTCTCAGCTCTGCTTGTCTTGCTGTGGAACAAGGTAACACTTGGAACAGGTAACACTTCAGAGAAAACTACCCTGGGGGTCCTGGACTTCAGTATGCTACATACCAGCCTAAATTTGGATTCCAGGACCTCCCAACTGCATTTCCCAAAATCATTGGTGCCAACATGCACCATGACAGCTGACTCCTCCCCAACACTGCCTAACAGCCTACCAGATCACCTAGACACAGCGTGATGTCCACAACCTTTGCATCAGGCAGGCAAGTCACCATGTGGTCTACACGTATGTCACAGACCCAGCTCTCTATGCCCCTAATGATTGAATCACTCACTACTATGAGGCCCCCACCCCTGAGCGAGAGGATATGGGTGCATCGCACAAGGAAGGAGTCCCTGCTAAGGGAATGTTTCCCTCTTCCTTAGACTGATGTCCTCCTTCCCTGAGACCCTCATTCTCCATGACAGCAGAAGCACCAGGAGACATCAGGGGACATTTGGACCTTATCTGTATGGAACACAAACTATAGTGGATCAATCTGAAGCATGTTGAGCTCACTTACCCAGTGAGTGGAGGTGATAACCACCGAGAAGGCTGTTTTCTAGGTAAGTAAGCAGAGATTGCAGGTGCCCAAAGGATAAAATGATTTGCAGACTAGATGTGTGAAGACTAAAGGGAGATCCCATGGAGGTGATGTAAGCAGAGCATCAGGATAAAGATGGGTCAGACCCTTTGAAAAGATTTTCACTGTAGGGTTAGTGAAAGGTGAGACTGCCCCTAGAGGTATGGTGAAAGCAGTTATCACTGGATGGTTAACTTTATGGGACAAAAGAGAAAGGCCAGAGGTCTTATGATGTAATAGGTAGTCTGATAGCAGTGCCCTGGTAGGGTCAACATCCTTGAATTTGGCATAGGCAGAGAACCATATCCACTTTAATTAATAGGTTTTTCTAGTGGATGGTTTCCTAGCCACTTCCAAGACAGCCTTTAAGTCTGGTTCTATGTTGAGGACTGGAGCCAAGCTGTGAGGTGTAGAACATCCGGGTGTAGGATTGAGCTTCTGTCTTGCATTAGAATATGAGGGAGCCTCAGCAGATGGAAAGTCTGGTCCATGGAGAGAAACATCCGAGGGAAACACGTTCTCTGTGGCCCAACATTCTCTGTACTGTATGGGCAATATGGTAGTTTTGTGACTGAACTGAAGTCTGTGTGCCAGATGAATAATGGTGTGGATTCTACATGCTGGGGAGGTAGACCCAAGTGTTGATTGAATTTAAGATGACTTATTCCCACAGAGGGAATGATCCTGGTAAGGATTGGTGATCCTGGTAAGGTAATGATCCTGTTAAGGATCCTGGTAATGAGTATGAACTTTTCGAAGTTGATTTGTAGGCCAAGATCCTGGAGAAGCATGATAGTTGTAGGAATGTGTTTCTTCAGAAGCATTGGGGACGAAGCGGTCAGTAGCCAATTATCCAGAAATGGGAATACACTTATGTTCTGACAATGCAGATGAGCAACTGCTATGGTAATGCATTGGGTAAAGACTTGTGGTGCTTTTGAAAGGCTGAATGGAATGGCTTTGACCTGGAACCTGAGGGATCTATCTGGAAACGAAGAAATCTGCTGCGTTGTGGATGGACAGATATATGATAGTAGGTGCCCTTGAGACCAATAAAAGTGAACCACACATTTGGAGTCACACTATATCTGGAATTGTCACCATGTGAAAGTGGGTGTATTTCACAAAGCTCTTGAGGTCTTGAAGATATAAAACAGGGCACAGACCTCCATCTGGTTTTGGAACCACTAAGAAGGGGGAGTAAAAAACCCTGTTGGGATTCTCCCTTACTGGTTCTTTCACAACTTTCTGTAATAGTACCACTATCACCTAAAGCAAAGAGGTAGTCACAGGGGTAGGCCTCCCTTTATGTGGAATTGGTCTCTGTACAAATTCTATGGCATATCCAATCCTGATGATGGTGAGGACCCAGTGGTATTTTGTTAAGGAGTCCCATGTTTCCAGGTAAGAAGCCCACTCTCTATTAACATACCTGTAAGGTGACCTAGATCTGTGCGGTCACTGAGCTGACTGTCGATATTGAAGAGTGGTCAGAGACCTAGAAACACACCCACAGCGATCTTCATAACAGGGAGATGGTGAACATAGCCATCTGTACCTCCCAGTAGCTCAGCATTCATCCCAAAAAGGTCGATCCTGATCCTCCAAAGCAGGGCATCTGTATAGTTCATGCAAGCCTCTTCGTCTCAATGAGTAATAGCATCTTGGTGAATAGTCATATGGATCTTCATAGGCAAGATCACAGTCCTCCTCCAGCACATAGTAGTCTTCTTCATAATAAGGATGACAAGGTGATGGCATAGCAATCTTCACTTTCAGTAGTGAAAGCTCCAGCGTTGGCATTGGGACCGAGGTGCAAATTAGGTTTGACGGTTGTTCCATGGGTTCAGCCAATTGCTCCACAGTTTTTGCCATTAGAGTGGGCATAGGCACCTGATCCATTGTGGACATATCCTGCAGCATTAGAGGTTTTTCGGGGTGAGACTGTATATCCTGAAGAAGTGTGGAGACCTCTGCCTCAGTTTAAAGTGGTGTACTATTTGCAGGTGGCACTGGAGGAATAGGCTTGCTCTTTTGGGGGATTCATGGCAGATTTTTTAGTGACATTGAGGGGACAGGAAGATTCTGACATTGTTTGGCTTTTGGATCTACAAGATTAGAGCTGCTCCATCCATGTTGGCTTGTAGGAAACAACTAAAGACACATCTCTTAAGCCAAGGGTTTGTTTTTTTTTTGTAGCTATTTAGTAGTTGTTATGGATAGTTATTTTAATTTTAACTTTTATATGTTTTAATTGTTTTAAAATTTCTTGGTTTATTTTCTTGTTGTAAACTGCCTAGAGACTTCAGTCATGGGCGGTATACAAATATGTTAATTAATTAAATAAATAAATAAATAAATAAATAAAATAAGTACTGCAAGATGTTTCTTCTTTTTTCTTTTTCTTTAGTAGCTGGTTTTCCAGGAGTTTATGTTTTGAAGCCAATGGTATCGAAGTCGAAGTGGAAGCTGTTATTACTGAGGAGGCAGATATCGGAGCTGTTGCGGTCAAAGCTAATGGTACAATGGATGATAGTATTACAACTGGAGTTTTTGGTTGCAACAGGGAGCTGTTCAACCCGTGAGTTGTTAAGGTTGAAAGCATAGTAACAAAGGCACCCACTTAAGGAATGGGTCCGTCTTAGACGCTGTCGGTACCGACGACAATGAATCCATAGTTTGAGGCTGAGATTGTCTGACAAGGCCTTCTCCCACAAAATATAGTGGAGATGCAGAGCATGATTTTTTCTTGCCTGATTGGTAAACTGCAGGCAGCATGTGCAGGCGTCTACTCTGTGCGTTCCCCCAAAGCAGAGTAGGCCCTGGGAATGCCCATCTGAGGACAGGATTTTCATGTAGCAACCTGAGCAGTGTTTGAAGGTTACTTTTTTCTCTATAGAAGATGGGCGAAAAATTAGGAAGTAACCTCCTCCTCCACAAATTTCCTTAAGAAGTGGAGTAGTGGAAAAAATGAAAGGGAATTTTTTTTAAAGGCCCAGTGGGGTGGGAGGAGAAGGGTGTGAGTGCGGGGGGGGGGGCACCCAAGGATAAAAACAAAGGATGCAAAACAGGAGGGAAAGAAAAGAATTATACAGTATGTAAGTGAAATAAATCTAGAATAAAACACCAAATAAAAGTAAGAAGGGCTTGTAGTATTTTTGCACAGATAAAGAGAGCAATGAAGGAACCTCAACCTGGAACTGTTAACAGAGCGGCAGACAACGATGAACCAAGGGAAGCCATGCACAGTGATACCATGGAGGAAGGGCTCCTGCCAAAAAGCGGAGAGAGCTTTGGAAAGATCCCAGACAGACTTATTTATTTTATTTTATTTTATTTCCACATTTTATATCCCGCTCTTCCTCCAAGGAGCCCAGAGTGGTGTACTACATACTTGAGTTTCTCTTTCACAACAACCCTGTGAAGTAGGTTAGGCTGAGAGGGAAGTGACTGGCCCAGAGTCACCCAGCTAGTATCATGGCTGAATGGAGATTTGAATTCGGTCTTCCCAGTCCTAGTCCAGCACTCTAACCACTACACCATGCTGGACTTCTACACATGGCAAAGAAGCTGCCTTATACTCAGTCAAACCATTGTTCCATCTAGCCCAATATTGTCTACATTGACTGGCAGAGGCTTATCCAAGGCTATAGGCAGAAGTCTCCCTCAGCCCTATCTGGAGATACTAGGGAGAGAACAGGGAACCTTCTGCACGAAAGCATGCAGACGCTCTTTCCCAGCATCCCTCACACCTAGGAAGCTGCTTTAGGAGTATTCAAAGTTATAGGGATGGGAAGAGAGGAAGGAAAGGGTAAGGAAGATCATAGTCCTATCCAGACATTATGCTGTCCGTGCATACCTGTACATGTTTTTGTGTGAATAACTGTTCCTGCATTCATTTTAAAAGTGAACCTAGGTACAGGTCCCTCAAATGCATGATACAGATAGGAAGTGCACTGCTGTACACTTATGTTATTCACAAAGCATGCAAATAACTGTACATGCATACATGCATACAATGTACATAACGTGCAAACAGGTCTAGTGACTTTTTACACTATCACTGTCAGCAAGTGGAGATGCCATTACAGCATCCAGCTGAGGGAACGGGCCACTCTCATTGATGTCATCAGCAGCACAACTAGGTCTGGATAGTTCTCAGAATTCGAATCATAATTAATTGAGCAATTACGTTATAGCTAGATTTATTCTGTGCAATGTGCAAGACATTCTGCCTTCTTCAGTTGCTCTGACATGATCTAGTAGCTGCAGTAGCAGTGATAGTGTGTTTAGCAGTCTAGGGTTGGTTACTGTGGGCATGTCAAGCACTGCCTTCAAGTTGTCCCAAGTGCACATGCTTCATACATGCTTCATAATGTATATAAAGCAGTTTGAGTGGGGGGAATGTTTAGATTACATTGAAGCTCATCTTATAAGCAGCTAAGGCAGCCAAGCCCGCTCTTGGCTGCTTGTGAGAAGTAGCAAGAGAGCGCAGCTGTCATGGCAAACCTGCCTGTGGAGCCCGCAGCTTCAATGCGGATAAGGGAGCAAGTGCTCTCTAATCTCCATTTTTTTTAGATAGTCTGCCAGCCCCAGCTGTTTGCAGACTGTAGGGCTCCCAGCCAGCACTGGGGGTATCTGCACAGGTTATTATGGGAGTTCTGGGGGGCGACGTGCCCTGGCTCCCGATCCTCTGCTCTGCCAAAAGGGCCAGCTGCATGTCTGGGCATTCGATCTCTGCAGCCAGACCAGCAGCCCGGTAAGCATTTCAAGGCTTCCTCCCCACTCACCCCGTGATCATGACTGAGACTGATGGCTTGGTTTGTAATACTGGCATTGCACCCGGACATTGAAGACACAAGACATAAGTGTGGAGTAAAAGAGGGCCACAACTTTATTCATTATAATTCAATGAAAGCAACAGAGAGGATTGGCGCTATACACCCAACAATACAGTGTACAAGACTTGCAGCTTCAGCGCAAACCAAGCATCCTAAAAGGCAGGGCGGAACACCTCTGCTCTAGGCAGCATCAGCCTAAGGCCACCTGCTGCCCATTTTAGCCCACCTAAAGTGAAGGCACCTGCCATGAGACTCACCATCCCCAAGCCGGAAAGCCTTAGAGGGTTTTGAATCCCTTATCAGGTTGGAGTAAGCCATCAACCAGCACTCCCCGAGCCAGAAAGCCTTGAAGGGACTGATGATGACACACACACCCTTATGCCAAGCGCGTGCCTGAAAGGTGATCACCAGCAATCAATTGCACACTGTAATTGTGCAATTACAAAACCACACTGTACCTGCCATTGTGAGCAAGGGAACCCAACTTACTAACTATAGTGTGAGGTAGGCAAAAAAGGCCCCCCCAACCAAAGCCAATCTGTCAAGGGTCAAAAAATTCCTACCCGGCCCCTCAAAAGGGATGACCAGCCAAAGCCCACACTATAACCAGGGATGGATGAGAGGGGTCACTGCTTGAAAGAGAACTGTGTTTGGGGCAGGGATGAGAGGCGAACGGCCAACTGAGTCCTGCCCCCAGACAACCTACTAGCCAATGGCTGGACTCCTCATGCCTTTAACAAAGGCCAGGGCAAAGAGCCCACCCCCCAGATGTGCCGGGGAGGAGCGGACCATGCTTTACAAGCATCACATGTTGAGGATATTTCCATCTCTGCATTTTGGTAAGCCATTAGCACTTATTCTGAACCAACACAGACAGAAACAGGAAACGCCCTAGAAGTTTGATACAGAACAACTAGATGCATCTTTTTAGGTGTCCTTTTTCAGTCTGTTCTTTACAAAGTCAGTTGTGTTATCATGAAGCTAGGACCAAACTATGAGTTATGTGAAATGCATTGTTAAGAAGCATCCTTAAAACTGGTAACTTCTCTTTTCTTTACTGAAAGTAGCATGGAAACCATCCCCAGCACAGCATCCCTCCAGTGGCTGTTGCTATGGAAGTGCATGGAATCGGCTGGCCCAGTTTGGTTCGAGTCTGGACCAGACTTGAACCCGACCAGGCCAGTTCGGTCCGGCACCCCCTTGAAGCCCCCCAGCTCGGTTCAGTCCGGGGGGGTTCAGGGACCTTTTTTTGTTTAAAAACTCCCCTCTCGGGAGTTGCTGGATGTGGCAGGTGGTGGGGGTACACAGAGGTTCAACCTCCCCACACTGGCCTTCAATATGCCCCCCTCCAGCAGGTTCAGCCAGCTCTTCAGCCAGTTTTCGGCTTTCTTCTGGTGGTGCAGTGGCCATTTTGGAGGCTGCGCACCTGTGCACTGCGCCTCTGCATGGCCCGGACAAAGAGCTGGTGGGGGAGGGGGAACCTCCATGGACACCCCCACCACCACCTCCAGCAACTCCCCGGAGGGGAGTAAAGGTTGTTATATTATTATTATTATTATTATTATTATTATTATTATTATTATTATTATTATTAATTATTTAACCAAAAAAAATGTCCGTGAACCTGAGGGTGTTTGGTCTGGTGTTGGACCGAACAGGGGGTGGTTCGGTTCGATCCCGAGCCGTTTAATCGAACTGGCTCGACATTGAGCCAGTTTGCACACCCGTAGCTGTTGCTGGTGTCTAACTTATGTTTCTTTTTTAGATTGTGAGCCCTTTGGTGACACAGAGCTAATTTATTTATTTATTTATATCTGTATAAACTGCTTTGGGAACTTCTATTGAAAAACGGTTTATACATCTTTGTTGTATTGTATTGTATGAGCTGTACTCGGACTGTGGCCTGTAAAATGTTCCCCCTGCAGTGTTCCCCAGCCAGTTTTCAACCTTCACTACACACACAAGCTATTATTTGCCCACAAGGAACAAAGGATGTGCACGAACTGAGGTACAAGCACAAACACCATGTGTGTGCTGTCGCAACATGTGGGTATTTGGGACATGTCCCAACCCAGCAGGGTGGTGTATGGGGTGGTGGAGAACAGGTAAGGCATGCTCTCCTCTTTCTTAAAGCTACCACTCGCCACTCCCCTCTCTGCAGTGCCACACCCATGTTTGAACCGCAATTTGTGCACACCCTTCCAAGGAACTATTAGCAGCATCGATTTCAGTGTGGTGTACATTTACAGCTCCGGAAGAACCTGGGATCATCATTTTAATCTCCTATTCTTCATCCCTTTACTGTGAAACCAGTTTTCTATTCTTTTAAATAATAATATAATTAATTATAATTCTGTTGAAAGCATGATCATCAACATTTTTAAACTGCAATCATTTATTTTAAAATACATAACATAATATATTTCGGAGAGCAGTGAAGCTGAAGGAGCTGGTATTGCACGTAGAACCATATTCACTACAGACTGGAGAGTGTGAGAAACAGAATTAATAATTCATTCTGCTCTGACATGGGCTCTGCTGTAAAATGAACAAACCAGTCATTGCTGTGGATAACAAACACATTTTTTGTGTGGCGCGCGGGCGGCGGGGGGAATCTATTGACTGAGTTCTCTCTTTCTTTTTGGTTCTGGCTTCTCTTAAATTGTACTTCCCTGTCAGAGCATTGCATTGCTGAGTCTTGTAAGTTTCTGTGCCTTTTCTTTCCTCATAGATAAAAGTATGTGGAAAGAAATAGGAACTGCCCTGTGCCTTTTCTCTCCACGTAGATAAAAGATCTCAGCATGGTTTTTTCATCCAGGTGCTCTTGATGTATCCCAGAAACACCCATCTAATCAAATATAATTATCTGCTGGTCACCTCCAGACTTGACTACTCCAATGCACTTTATGTGGGGTTGCCTTTGTACATAGTCTGGAAACTGCAGTTGGTCCAGAATGCGACAGCCAGCTTGGTCTGTGGGTGCTCTCGGGGAGACCATATCACTCCTATCTTAAAAGATCTACATACACTGGTTGCTGATAACTTTCCAGGCAAAATACAAATTGCTGGTTATCACCTATAAAGACCTAAACAGCTTGGGTCCTGGGTATTTAAGAGAATGTCTTCTTTGCTAAGAACTCCACAGCCCATTGAAACCATCAGGAGATGTTCACTTACAGTTATCACTGGCTTGTCTGGTGGCTATTGTTGCCCCAAGGCTTTGGAACGTGCTCCCTGTTGAAATAAGAGCCTCCCCATCTCTTCCAACTTTTAGAAAGGCAGTCAAAACTTTTAATTAGGCTTTTAATTAGAAATTGTTTTAATAGTTTGATGATTTTTAATTGTTTTAAATTTTAAATTGTTGTAATGTTTTAACCTTTTTACTTGTTGTTTTTATTGTTTTGTTGTAAACTGCCCAGAGACTTGCGTTTAGGGTGGTATATGAACAAAACCAAACAAACAAACAAATAAATAATCAATGGCTATATGCAATATATGTCCTACTTTAAATTACTCCACAAAGAAAATCTAGCTGCTCAAACCCCTTTTCCATCAAGGAGCACGAGGCTGGGGGCTCCTCTGATTGGCTCCTTTGTGGGCTGGGGGGTGGGGTTTGAGTGGCAATGGCTGTGTCGGCATTCTCCTCATCAGCCTGCTTCTCACAGGCACCCTCCCTCCCTTCCCTTGCATATAGTGCAGGCTTGCTGGTTGCCAATCGGGGCCAGGCAGCAATCTTTTGGGCACACACCTGATTGGCCTAGGGGTATGCTTCCTTTTCCACCTGCCTCAGACTAAACCTTCAGTTTTCCCTCCTGGTCACAATTTTGGCAGCTGCAGTGCAGTGGGAAATAACAACGAAGCCTTGATGAGCACCTTAGGTAAGCGCTTGGCTACAAGGAGGGCGGTCAGATCCCTGGAGGCTTGGTGGATCAAGGATGCTGACTTAGCTGCTCAATTCTGTCAGACGACATCCTTCCGAAAGGCTAGGCGGCCTTGTGGGGGTGTCGCCAATGACAGAAACCTGACCTTAGGTTGGCGGAGATGGGCAGCCTCTGCTCTAGAGCCATGGGGCCACTTGGAGCCAAGGTGTTATCGCCCGTGTCATCTAGGATAAGGTGGCCCCATGTGGGCCGGCCTTTTAGAACCGCACTGTGTAATGCCAATCCCAGTTCAGTCCATTATAGTTGCAGTGAATTATATTTAAATAAAATTGTGGCCCTTTTCACCCTAAGCTTGTGTCTTGTGTTGCCTTGGGGTGTGGGTGCAAAGAACACCCCCCCCATAAAAGAGAGCTTCCCATTTCTGTGGCCAGTAAATGTTATATTGGGCAATCTTTTAAAACCATCATTAAGATATCAGCAGTGTGTCTAAGACCATAGCGTCCCTTATCCCAAACACTTCACTTTTCCTTAGGGCATTAATCTGCACTTTTATGCTGGCCTTTCTGAGTATTTCCCTCATTGCAGTGGCCATTTTGGAGGCTGCTGCACATGCATAATGGGTCCTGTGTGGCTGGGTCATGACCCAGAACATCCACAGGGAATATCCATGAGAACGCCCCCCCCCATGGCCTTGGAGAAGCCCAGAGGGGGTAAGTACCAGTCGGGGGGGTGTCAGTCTGACATCGAACCTAACCGGGGAGGGGTTTGGCTCAGCATTGAACCATCGAACCCAACCGGTTCGACTTCAAATAGGTTTGGATTCTAACCTGTTCGCACATCCCTATCAGATAAAAACCACGATGTTCTTTGAATAATAACACCTACTAATGTTTTCACGGATGTACCATCCTCACACTAAGCACACAAAGCAGGAAATTCAGTCTCCAAGGGGTTGGCATTCGTCATCCTATGGAGTCAGGCACGGAGCAGGGATTCAGGCATGCTGTGACAGAAGTTTTATTGAGAGTTATACAGCTGAAGTGTCACCCTAACTCTTGGTAAAAAGGAAGACATCTTGGCTCATTGCTTCACAACCATTTCTCTCCTCATCTCCTGCCCAGGCACTCTCTTCATGAGCAGGAAACATGAAGCCTTCCAGGCTGCCATGGGGATCTGGCCCTGATGTATGGCAGTGTGGAGCCTTATGATCTCGTTCTGCAGGTGAGTACCTGGGTCAGTCACCTCTTTGAATGCTCCCACCTGGGACCTAAAAAGAGATGCTACTTGGTCCTGTCCTCGGGGGATCCTCCTCCACTGCTATGTGCTGCCAGTTGGCTGAGGCTTCCCTGCGATCCTAGTGGAGGGCCACTGCTGGGCCTGCTCCCATTTGCCCCTGCTTCCTGTCACTCAAGGGCCCAGTTCACCAAATCCCCAGTACTGATGTTCAGATCAGAACCACTCTTAGAAATTTTACTCATTTTACCAAAAGTCTAAGCTTTATTCAAAATTCCTTAAATGTTTTTCCCTAAGCATATGCACAAATTTGCTTCAAAATTTTCATTTTCATTGAAATTCAGAAGCAACTCTGGTCATAGGTTTTCCTTGAGGATCCAGGCGGTAGCTTGCTCAGAGGGGGAAATTCATAGCATTTTTGTCTTGGTTTCTCATCCCAGTTTCTTCCAAAATGACTCTCATTCTCTTTTTCTGAAGACAAATACAACCATATTTTATTAAAGAGTGGAAGAAGAAAACAAGTTTGGTATTATATTTTTATCTTTAAGAAGAGGAAGGAATGAGAGGGGGAGGTCTATAGTGTAACATAAAATAAATTATGTAGACTGAAGGAAGCTGAGCAATGTGAGACCTGAAAGATTTATTTGGATGTGTCGCCCTAGGCAACAATTCAGTCTGTCAACCCCAAAGTGTGGATTATTCAAGAATTATTGATGCAAATAAAACTGTATATGAGTTGTATCGCGTCACTATAATTATGGAGTCTGTCTGATTGTTCAGAGTCTCCTAGGCTCCTTTTTCCTCCTTTTGGCTGCAAAATCTATTTACCACATATTTTGCAGCAAAGAATTTACCATGGCAAGTCTGAAATATAGATAACATTGAGATCCTATAAAATCTGCCATGGAAGACAGCAGGTATTTTTCTATTAGGGATGAGCCCGAAGCATTCCAGCACCTCTTTGGAGAGGCACCAAAACACTTTGGCTCCCTGGAGTCAAAATGTTTCGACGCGGGGCGTGGGGTTCTCTTAAGAGGAGGTGGGAAGGTCCTACCTGCCCATCCTCCAAGCCCCCACCAGCGTGCCATGGCGCTATTTTTACAGAAACAATTGGCTGACGCCATTTACTTGACAACACTGCATGAGAAATGCCGGGGAAGCATCCCATCACCACGGTGTGGCATTTTAGAGAAGCAAGTGGCACAAGCTGCCGCTTGCACAGAAGTCTTTTTGTAACAGTAGTACCACGGTGGGCTGGCAGGGGCTTGTTGTACAGGCAGGTAGGACCTTTCTACCTCCTCTTAAGGGAACCCTGCACCGCCCTTGAATGTGCACAGAAGAAATTTGATGCACATCCCTATTTTCTATAACATTCCTGTACACTCACGATATTGGGAACACTTATGGGCAAGTCTCAGAAGAATATTTTGTTCCATTTATTTACAGATTTATTCAGTTAGGTTTGTAGCTCGACCAGTTCTGAAGGCACTGGGCAGATAATAAAGCCTTAAAACACCCTTACAAACAAAATAAGGACCACATTAAAAGAAATAACTAATTATTTCCCAACCTCTTGTGATAAACCTGATACCTAAACTCCAGCCCAAACGAATAAGACTTGGATACTGGTGTTTTTCCAGATAGAGGAAGTTTCATAATACAGTCCAAGTGGCCTTCAGTACCTCTTATTAGAAAACTTTGTGTAAATGTCCTCCTTACCTGCATCTTAACGGTCCCCCCTCTCTGCCCCACAAGGGAATGCACAAACAACTTGTGCACATCCCTAGTTTAAACATGCAGCTACTTACAGTATGTAGGTGGTCACCTGAAACACAACTAATTGTGACACAACTAATGTCACAAGCTGTTTATTGGAAGTGGGTATTTGTTAGAGCACTTTGCTGTTGCAAGTCCCTTTTTTTACAAGTTTGTGATTACATAGTGAAAATTGCATGATGACATGTAGAGCTCCTTCATACCAAGGATTTGCCATGAAGTGTAACCTCCAAGCAGCTACAATTTCAAGAAGATGTCCGAAGAGTGTAAAACGCCGTACAGAGAAGAAGATTGTGGGCAAACCTGGAAGGTGAATAATTGCTGGGGATGAGAGATATATTGTCAGAATTGAATTTTGTTTTGAGCTTGAAATGAAATGCTGACAGCCGAAACATTTTGCCGAAACAGTGGTCAACCCAGTTGTTTTAATGGGACACAACTCAAAACATTTTGAGTGCTTCAGCCATAGGGAACTCAAAACACCCCACTGGTAGCTTCTAGGGACATGAAAGTGATGTGTGAGTTGTCCCAGACTGGTGGGGAACACATCTCCCTGCCTTTACAAGGAGGAAAAGCTTTTCCTGGTCACCACTGCAAATGTGGCGCAGGCTGTAATTTACTCACAAATGGGATGCACAGCCCTGTTTGCAAATGTGACCATGTCCCCTGTGTGTCTGATGTCTGACCATGCAGGAACAACTGATGTCAGCCACAGAGGGCATGGCTGGGGCGGTGGGGGACTGCCAGTAGGGATGTGCACAAAACTGGTTTACCCAGTTCGGTTCAAATTCAAACCAGGTTCGAACCAGGAGGGGGTGGATCGGTTTTGGTTTTGCTTGAACCTCCCCCTGGATCGGTTCAAATTTGACTTGGTTTGAACATCCAAAAATGGGTAGGGTGGTAGCTGGCACCCAGGGGTACCTGCCACCCAAACCCCAAACCAATTGGACACTCGTACGATTTTTTATGAATTTTTGAAGATTATTTTTATTTTTTCTCATAGGGTATAATGGGACTCAAACCAGCCCATTATTCCCTATTGTGGAGCACCCATGGGTGCCAACAACCATGCAAACCCCAAAGCAATCTGACACCCCTATGATTTTTTATGAATATTTGAAAAAATTTTAATTCTTTTTTCATAGGGTATAATGGGACACAAACCAGCCCATATCCCCTATTGTGGAGCACATAGGGGCACAAAAGTGGGGTGGGTGGTAGACACCCTGGGGTGCCTACCACCCACAAAGTTCCAAGGCAAGGCAGAACACTTCGGAAACAACAAAACCCAGTACCCCATGGGTTAGCAACCCATGGGGGTGGTTGGCACCCTCGTGCTGGGACACCCCAACACCCCCCAAGTGCAGTTATGGGGCTACTGAAACCTCCATTCTTCCCTTTGGAGAAAAACCTTAAAGCAACTTGTGGGGTGCTGGGGTGGCTCAGAGTGAGTGGTGGTCTAGTGCAAAGAGGGTGCCAACCTGGGTTTTGTTGTTTCTGAAGTGTTCTGAGTGTAGATTCTTTGGTAGCATATTAGATTTTCAATGACAAACCATGAATCCACTCTCATCTGCTAACCTTAAAGACACATAAAGTTCAAAGATCACTTAAAAATCAGCCCTTTGCTCAATACCTTTCAAATAATTCAGATAGCTTCCTTGCCCCACTTGGGCACTACCACCCACCACACTCTGCTCTAGGCCACCCCTTTGCCCCCAACGTGAAGCTATGCATTTGCTGACACCTCCATGCTTCTTTATGGAGAAAAACCTTGAAGACGTGTAAACTTCAAAAATCACTTAAAAATCAGCCCTTTGCCCAATTCCTTTCAAATAATTCTGATAGCTTCCTTGCCCACCCTAGGAACTACCACCCACCACACTCCACTTTAGGACACCCCTTTCCCTCCGACATTTGCTGCAATCCTAATTATTCCCTATGAGGAATTCAAAAATACTTTAAAAATTCACCAATTATCAGAGGAGTGTCCAATTGCCTTGGGGTTTTGTGGGTGGTAGGCACCCCTGTCTGTCTACCAACCACCCCACTTTTGTGCCCCTAGGTTCTCCATAATAGGGGATATGTGCTGGTTTGTGTCCCATTATACTCTATGAGAAAAATAATATTTCAAATATTCATAAAAAATTGTAGGAGTGTCCGATTGCTTCAGGGTTTGGGTGTTTGTTGGCACCCATGGGTGCTTCATAATAGGTAATAATGGGATGGTTCAAGTTCCATTATACCATATGAGAAAAAAATAAAAATAAATTTCAAAAATTTATAAAAAAATTGTACAAGTGTCCGATTGCTTTGAGGTTTCGGTGGTAGGTAGCCATGGGTGCCAGCTACCACCCACCCACTTTTTGAGGTCTGAACTGGTTCAAACCAGTTAGAATCGAACCACCCCCTGTTTGGTTCGAATTCAAACCTGCAGCTCAAACCTGATTGCTGGTTCGGTTCGAATTCAAACATTTGAACCACCCCGGTTCGAATTCGCACTGGTTCACACATCCCCAACTGCCAGCATTCTCCCTATGCCACTGGAGCTATCCATGAGGAACAATGGGGTGTTTTGAGTTTCCTCATTGTTCCCTTTTGCCGGAACAGTTGTGCATTGCAATTTGCAAAGCATTTTGCAGCCCTGCGTTGAAAAACACTGCAGAAGCACAGAGTAGAAAGGAATCAATCCCTCCCAATACAGAACACACATTTCAAACACAGTCCAAAAATGGCCAAAAAAAGAATCACTGACCCCGAATCCACTGCTGGCCACAGTGCCTGTGCTGCAGTAACATCATTGGCACAAGTTGCTCTCTCACACACAATTATGACTCCTTCCTTCTTAGCATTGCAATAGCTACCACAGCAGCAGCCTTAGTAGCAAGAATAACCATAGAAGCCACATTTTGACTGAATACACCTTGCAATACAGATTGCAGAGCAGACCAGAGCAGTGAGTGAAGCACAAGTTAGTTTCAAGGCTAGACATGGAACTTATCACAGCAATCACCAAGATCTCTCTCTCTCTCTCTCTCTCTCTCTCTCTCTCTCTCTCTCTCTCTCTCGCTCACACACACACACACACACACACACACACACACACACACACACGCCTGCCACTGTCCAGATTGCAAGCCAGTCTGAAGCCTGTGCCAGAAAACCAATCAGCAAGGTCTCAAAAATGGTGCTCGAAATGTCAAAACATTTCAAATTGAAATAGGGTTTTTTTGTTCCAAGTTTAAAACAGGCCCTTTATTTAAAGGGTGTTTTGTTTCAAGCTCAGGACACTTGAAACTGCCCATTTTGAGTCAAAACATTTCAACATTGAAATGTTCTGTGCATCCCTAATTCATAACAGACAAAAACAGTGCTACAGGGCATAATTATCTGGTCATTATAAGGCTGGCAGTTCAAACTGTGGTCCATTTAGCTATATTTCATTCATTCATTCATTTTATATTTATATCCTGCCTTCCTTCCATTTTGGAATTCAATGCAGCATCCATGGAGGTTCCAGAAAGTCACCTACTTAGTAGGGATATGCAAAACACTTCGGATACAAAACATTTTGTTCCCAAAACAGCCTGGTTTGGGTGTTTTGTAGACAAAACAAAACACCCATTTTCCAGATCCAAAAGTTTTGTATACAAAAGGAAACGTCCCTGTTTTAGCTACAAAATGTTTTGTTGTTTCAGACCTCCATTTTGTGGCGATCTCTGAGTCAGTCTCCATTTTGTGTTTGACATCTCTTTAAATTTCCTGCCCTTCCAGCCTTCCGATCGGTGACCTAAAGCATGGGCTGACCTGCTGATGATTCCCTCCTTGTTACCCATTGGCTCTTTTGCCTCTTTCCACTATTTACTGACCCCATATTGGCCAGTAGAAGGGTCGAAGAAGGGTCAAGGGGGGAGCTCAAGGAGGACTTTTCAATTCATTCATCAAGTTAGTAGTCTCCATTCTGCCTTTCTGCCTCATTGGAGAGAGAGAGAGAGAGAGAGAGAGAGAGAGAGAGAGAGAGAGAGAGAGAGAGAGAACTAGTTTGCAGCATGCCTCAAGTTGCCATGATGCCATGCCATTGCCTATGCCTGCCTTGTTGCCAGCCTGGGCCCAGCCTGCTATGGCTACTGCATGCCAGCCTGGGAATGGATTCAGGGGCAGAAGAGTGGGTTGGGTGGTAGTACCCCCATGGGTACCTGCCAGGCTGCCACAACCCAGATTCCAAAGGAATTGGGCAAAGGGCTGATTATTTGTGATTTGTTGAAGTTTAAGCATCTTTAAGATTTTTCCTCATAGGGAATAATTGAGGTTTCAGCAGCCCATAACTCCACTTGGGGGGGCACTGGGGTGGCCAAGAGTGAGTGGTGTAGAGCACATAGGGTGCCAGCCACCCACATGGGTTTCTAACCCACGAGGGGCTGGGTTCTGTTGTTTCTGAGGTGTTCTGAGTGTAGATTCTCCAGTAGCAAATGAGATTTTCAACGACAAGCCATGAATCCACTCTCATATGCTACCAGAGAATCTACACTCAAAACAACTCAGAAACAAAATAATCCAGTACCCCATGGGTTAGCAACCCATGGGAGTGGTTGGCACCCTATGTGCTCTACACCACTTCTCACTCTGGGCCAACCCGGTGCCCCCCAAGTGCAGTTATGGGGCTGCTGAAATCTCCACCATTCCTTATGGGGAAGAACCTTAAAGACACATAAACTCCATTAAATCATTAAAAATCAGCCCTCTGGCCAATTCCACCCTACTCTGCTCTTGGCCACCCCTTCCCCCCCAACGTGAAGTTATACTTTTGCGGAAACCTCCATTATTCCCTAAGGGAAAAATCTTAAAATTCAAAAATTCACCAAAAACCAGCCCTTTGCCCAATTCCTCTGAAATTTGGGTAGTAGCTTCCACCTATTGGGCACTACCACCACCACCCACTAGTTTTTCCCTGGGGCCATTTTTTAAAAACCAAAATGTTTTAGATTCAGATTTTGCAATTTTGAACAAAGAACAAAATTGGGGTGTTTCGGATTGGCTGGTTTTGAACAAAGAACAAAATGGGGGTGTTTTGGATTCAGACAAAAAAAAAAAAAAACACAGAAAAAAACAACCCAAAATGCACAACCCTACTATCTAGGTACTGATCAGATCTTAGTTTTTGCATGGAGGCTGTATCATGTGCCCTCAAACCATGTCCTCATTTTAAAAGTGAATTGTAGAATACAGAGGTATAAAAGTAACATTAAATAACTCCGGAGCCTTTAAAATCATTTTTATTGTATGTAAATAGTAACTTCTTGCCATAAAGAAATCCCAGAAAGAAAAATATGCTGGTTATATTGAAAAATTAATATATTTTAATTCTACCCAGCTTCATTTTGATATGACCCTGGAGAAGTTCTTCTGTCTTTGCCTTAGGATATCTGTGTATGTGTTTGTGCCTTCAAAACTGGGTGTTCTCTGAATCAAAGCTCCTCCTCCTTTTTTTCCTGACTTCAAGGCATCTTAATCATTGCCTTACATTAGGTTTTGTTTTACCAGATTCATGTTCTATAATTGTCTTAAGTGCTTGGCCTGACATGGCACAAAATTAGTTCTTGTCCCTTAAGAGCATTTCTTTTCAGAGAAGGGAGGAGAGCAACCATTGAGAGTTTTAATGAAACTTGGGATTGGAAACTGCCACCATCTCAGTGGTAGAACCGCTAGATTTGTAAATGAAATTCATACTTCTTCATGACAATACCAGAACAACGCTCATGGTAACGAAGGCAGCTCATCTGGCAGCTCAGAAATGTTTGCGAAAGGGAGAGAAGCGTTCCTCCTAGAGGCCCATAGCTAGCAACATGTGCTTTGCATTCTTTATCATGCTTTCAGCAGACAAAAATGGCTTTTGTGGAAACTATGAAATACAAAATGGGTGGAAGGTCATAATTTAATTTATTCAGTGCTCAGCAAGCATGAGGTTGCCGGTACAAATCCCCGCTGGTACGTTTATATTGGGCAGCAGAGATATGGGAAGATCCTGAAAGGCATCATATCATACTGCGCGGGAGATGGCAATGTTAGGTTAACCCCTAATGTATTCTACCAAAGAAAAAACCACAGGGCTCTGTGGTTGCCAGGAGTTGACACCGACTCAACAGCACACTTTACCTTTACCTAGACAAATACGATGCATATTTATATATTGCTTTTCAACAAAAGTTCCCAAAGCGGTTTACATAGATATTTAAATAAATGAATGAATACATACATAGATAATAAACCTAGTGTTTATTCTATGAATTGCCTGTGAACAGAATATGGCCACAGAGACCAGCAACAGCTAACTCAACTGCAATGCTCAGCCTCCAGACTTGCTGTAATGTAGAACTGAACTGCAGATTACATGTGTATCCAGTGATTTTTTTTAATAAAACAAGATGCAGTTGCTGAGACTGCACATTAAAGAGGAGACTGGCATGCAGGGGAAGGGATTCTTAATCCTTTCCTAATAGGCTGTTTCCCAGTTGAAAAGTCTGCCATCAGTTGATCTTGCCCTATAGTGAAAAAGATACAGTTGCCTATATCCTGCACAATGATTCACCTTCTGTGCCACTCTGCACGGAGCCACTTGTAGTAGCCATGGAGCAACCCCACCCACACTGTCTGTAGAAGTGGGACTGCCCCGTGGCTAGTAAGGAGTGTGTCGTCACAGCTACGATGCTCCTCCGATCGTTTTCATTGGGAGTAGCATGACAATTGGAATGACACACTTCTGTAATTGCTGTGGAGCAGCCCCACCTTCACATATAGTGTGGGTGGAGTGTAGGCGTTCAGGTCTTTATTAGGAACATAGGAAGCTGCCATCTACTGAGTCAGACCCTTGGTCTATCTAGCTCAGGATTGTCTTCACAGACCACCAGCAGCTTCTCCAAGGTTGCAGGCAGGAATCTATGTCAGCCTTATCTTGGAGATGCCAGGGAGGGAACTTGGAACCTCAGATGCTCTTCCCAGAGTGTCTCCATCCTCTGAGGGGAATATTTTACAGTGTTCACACTTCTAGTTTCCCATTCATATGCAACCAGGGTGGACCCTGCTTAGCTAAGGGGACAAGTCATGCTTGCTACCACAAGACCAGCTCTAGTAGCATTGTGGTAGCTACCACAAGACCAGCTCTGGTAACATTTGCCTTCACTGCCATAGAGCTAGGCATGGTAGGCACACATATGAAACAATCTACTTTAATTCTTGCTCACAACAGCATTCTGAGACTGAGAATGCCTGTGTCTGTTTTGTGGTGCACTATGGCTGTAAATAAGCAACATGATACTTGAATCCATGTATAAACTGTTTCAAAGGACCAGTGGAACCATAATGAATGTAACTTCTAATAAGCTAGAGTGTATCTTTTTGAAGCATATAGAAATGGATGCAATCTTAGGGACAAGTCCAACAAGCACCTGCATTTTAATTTCATTTTTTTAAAACCTGCATTGATATGGATTTCCTTTCGCAAATTTGTGGAGGATCTTAAATGGATGCCCTTTGATCTTGGTAGTTTTTATTAGGGGAATATGGATTGGGAGGGAAAAAAGGAACATTATTCTGTTACTCATAATACGTCAAGGAACTAGATTAAATGAATATTTGACCCAGTTTGCTTAAGATTATCTAGAGATGCTGCATATTGAAGAAGTTTACACTTTGTTCTTCATCCTACAAATACATCAAAGTTTTGTACCAACTTCAAGTAAAAAACCAGACCAATTAATCTCCAAGCTCTTAAAACATAACTATGACAGATTCCATCACACCAAAGATATT
The DNA here is from genome assembly GCF_027244095.1 of Hemicordylus capensis. Classification (NCBI taxonomy): domain Eukaryota; kingdom Metazoa; phylum Chordata; class Lepidosauria; order Squamata; family Cordylidae; genus Hemicordylus; species Hemicordylus capensis. The sequence goes on along the minus strand of NC_069659.1, from coordinate 316,256,414 downwards.
CTGCGGGTCATTAAAAATGCTTACTTTAATCTTTCAGAACAAATACAAAGTTTAGCTTTATAACAACCTAGGTGAGCTCCTGATCTCACACCCTATTTTATCTTACTGAATAGTAGCTGGCGGTAGAGATTCAAACTCAAAACTACAGAGACATTTTCTTAATTTACTTTTACTTTGAGTTAACTTAAAAATCTTCCTTTCTATCCATCCCAAAGCACACCACACAGGATGCAAATTCACATCCTTGTCTGGTGGGGACTACCTCAAAAGTTGCTATGTAAATTGCCCTTGAATACCATTGAATTCCTGGAAGTCCATGCTATAGGATACCTCATGTACATTAGAGCTTCTTGGTGTTTCAGTGTTCATGTGGAGTTTGACATGAGCTTCCTTGTTTATGCCAGCATTTGAGGCAACTCTATATGTTCAGAGGGGAGATTCATGCCTAGCTCCTCTCAACACTGAGTGAATGATGAATCTCTGATTATAGGGATGTTTATTGGTTCATCAGTGAACCTATCAGTGGTTTACATCATTGTATTCAAGTTTGGGATGTGCATGAGCCAGTTCGGTATCTCCTTTGGGAAGTGCCGACCCAGCTTGAGTGTCCGCAGCCGAACTGGTTCGGCAGGGTGGGGAGTGGTTCCCTTAAGGAGCAGGTAGGTAAGCAGGTCCTTACATGCTCCACTTCTCCCCACCTCTTTTCTGGGCATGGCACTGCTCTAGCAAAGGCCACAAGCAGCTGCGGTGCTGCTCCATGCAGGCTGCATGCCAATGCTGTGCACAGCCTGCAGGGAACAACACTGCAGCTGCTCGTGGCCTTTGTTAGAGCAGCACCTGAATGAGCCATTCATGCACAGCATGGTGTAGTGGTTAGAGTGCTGGACTAGGACCGGGGAGACCCGAGTTCGAATCCCCATTCAGCCATGATACTTGCTGGGTGACTCTGGGCCAGTCACTTCTCTCTCAGCCTAACCTACTTCACAGGGTTGTTGTGAGGAGAAACCTAAGTATGTAGTACACCGCTTTGGGCTCCTTGGAGGAAGAGCGGAATATAAAATGTAAAAATAAATAAAATAAATAAAAATGCACATCCCTGCACAGCATGATTGTTGGCTAGTGTGCTTAGGATGGTAAGGTACTCTTATATGTATTCATCTAACCTGAGCATTAAATGTTGTGCTTTAAGATTATATTAACAGAGGGTTTAAAAAAAATTGATGTCAGATCTAGAAAATATTGGGATCTACATTGTTTATATTGTTCCTTTTCCAAAACCAGTATTGGTTTTCTTTCCTTCATACTGCTGCCTAGCATTCTTAGAGGAGACACTTCAAAGTACAGATGAAGAGGAAGAGAAACAGAAAACAAGGTTAAGAAGAGGGGGTGCAATCAAGCTTCCCTAATCAGAAGGGAAATTTTGCGCTCATATTATATATAATTAGTGCTTCTTGAATTCCCTTTCAAAACAGAAAAATTAGTACATTTTGAATTTGACTTTTATATTAATTATATTTGTAGGAAGCTGAGACTGCACATCAGGTGGTGCTAACATCAAGGAGAAATTAGAGCATTTCAGCAAACAACTTCTTCATGGTGCTGTTTAATGCAGCCCTCCCTGATAATACAGTCAAAACATATCAAACTCCTCAGATTAGAGTAGAAAATCCATATGCATTGCAGCTACAGTGAGCATGGTATTCCCACAGTGCCACATTTCAGAATGAAATCTCTCAGCATTTTGTACATTACACCATAGACACCTGGATGTGCCTAGAGATAGCTGCCTCCCTGTGTGCTTGGCATACAAATGCTGTAGACTGATCCAATGCCACAAATGATGCTATTTTTCTTCTCCTGTGCAATAAACTGAGCATGTAAATGGGTGTAGATTATTTCCAGCTTCAGTCCATAATGCAGATTACATGGCATGTACTACAGGTGAAACTCGGAAAATTAGAATATCATGCAAAAGTCCATTAATTTCAGTAATGCAAATTAAAGGGTGAAACTGATATATGAGACAGACGCATTACATGCAAAGCGAGATAAGTCAAGCCTTAATTTGTTATAATTGTGATGATCATGGCGTACAGCTCATGAGAACCCCAAATCCACAATCCCAGAAAATTAGAATATTACAAGGAACCAAGAAGACAAGGATTGTAGAATAGAACAATATCGGACCTCTGAAAAGTATATAGTGTACTGTGCTTGATTGGCCAGCAAACTCGCCTGACCTGACCCCATAGAGAATCTATGGGGCATTGCCGAGAGAAGGATGAGAGACATGAGACCAAACAATGCAGAAGAGCTAAAGGCCGCTAATGAAGCATCCTGGTCTTCCATAATACCTCATCAGTGCCACCGGCTGATAGCATCCATGCCACGCCGCATTGAGGCAGTAATTGCTGCAAAAGGGGCCCAAACCAAGTACTGAATACATATGCATGCTTATACTTTTCAGAGGTCCGATATTGTTCTATTCTACAATCCTTGTCTTCTTGGTTTCATGTAATATTCTAATTTTCTGGGATTGTGGATTTGGGGTTTTCATGAGCTGTACGCCATGATCATCACAATTATAACAAATTAAGGCTTGACTTATCTCACTTTGCATGTAATGCGTCTGTCTCATATATCAGTTTCACCTTTTAATTTGCATTACTGAAATTAATGGACTTTTGCACGATATTCTAATTTTCCGAGTTTCACCTGTACATTCTGTGTGTGGACATACATGCATTAAAGATATGATGAACTCTAACTAGAGTTGCCACATTTGACAGAGAAAATTTCTGGGGGTGGCAGTCAAAAGTGGGGAGGGGAACACAAATTTCTGCAGAGCTTCATCTTTTATGTTGTAACAAAAAGGGACAGTTGTGTTTTAAGGCCTGTTGCTCCTCACATTTCTTCCTGCTACTCCACACAAGAGCTACTTTGTTTTGGCTAAGAGGGGCCCTCATAAAACCGAGGTGCTGTATCAGACAATGAGTGGTCTAGAGAGATGTTGGACCCCCAAAAGGCTCTCTCTTTTTCTCTGAGAAAAGGGGGTTCTTTCTGTCAATATACGTCACAGCTAAACCCAGAGACACTTGCTAACTCTGGATCACCTCTAGATGATCCAGGAAGGGGGGGGGTTACTGAGAGCCAATCAAGCCAGTCAGTAGCAATGGTACCAGAGAAAGGATAAGAATATGAGGCTTTTAAACACTGAGGCTATGTAGCTTCAATGCCTAGAGAGAAGCACCATTAACATGGGTAAAATGCATTAAAGCAATGTTCCCATATGAATTCCTGGATATTGAACATCCATGATAACACTTTTCCTACATTCTGGAGAACATAGGACTGTCCAGGCCAATCCTGGACGTGTGGCACCCCTAGCTATAACCATAACTTAACCACAACTTAATCTTCAAATAGATGTCTTTTGAATGCTTGGTGAAAAATAAATTCAAATGACCTACTTCCAAACAGTTAGGCATATATTTAAGGATTAGGGGAAACACACAATTCAAGCAACCCAAGAGAAAATTATGGTGACTGTGATCACCTTTGATCGAGATATTTTAGTTAATGTTAGCCAAATAAACTAGAGAGGTTGGTCAGCAGTCACAATTCAATAGCAGGCCAAAATGGTGAAATTCAGGGATGGAGACTCCGATGGACTAGTAGTTGGGAGCAGAAAACTTCAGAGCAGACATGCTCTGAAAGAGTAGTAGGCTGGGCCTAGGGACAGACAACAGTCCTATGCAGAAGTTTTAATTCTGTGGATGCTGTACCCGGTATACAGAAGCAGGTCTTGGAACTCAGGGTAGGGTGGGGGCAGCAATCTGAATAAAGTGTCAACTAGAGATCTGCAGAACCGGTTCTATTAGAACCTGGTTTGAATAGAGCTGGCCGGGTTTGACTAGTTCAGACTCAAAATGGACCCCGCCCCCCAAGAGTTTGACTAGTTCAGACTCAAATGGACCCCGCCCCCCCAAGCTAGTCCATGTTCGAGCCAAACCGACCCCAGTTCTAATGGAACTGGTTCAGAACCCCGGTTCTATGGAACTGGTTTGGAACCCCATTTCTAATGGAACTGGTTCAGAACCAGTTCAGATCAGCTTGAGGGGCAAGCTTGTAATGGGGAATCTGATTAGGTTTCCCCTTTACAAGAAAAAGGTGGAATCCTGTCTACCTTTAAAAAAAAACAACTCCTAATGGGGCAGTGAGAGGGCACCTCATAGTCAGAGGTGCCACCTCTATTAGGAGATATTTTTAAGGTAGGCAGGGTTTCCCCCCTTTGCTTTTAAAGGGGAATCCTCACCGGATTCACCTTTACAAGCATGCCCCCTTGAGCTGATTCGAACCAGTTCCAAACCAGTTCAGCCCAGATTGACCCTCAGACCAAATCAGGAGCCAGTTCAACTTGAGTCTGCGGTCCCATGGTCCGCTTTGAATTTGGCTTGAATTCAGACTGAAACACCAGAATCAGTTCCATGCACAACCCTAATGTCAACCTTTCTCAACCTTTCTCCAAGTATGACATATGGCTCTTCAGAAAAGCACTGTAAATATGGTGCATTGTGGGGGTTCAAATCATGTCAGCATGGGGGTAGGACTTCAAGTTGCCCTCCATAGTTGCTGCACCTGCATACAGAGTCCATGAACTTCAGAATGCTTGAAGAGTATTGCCTCATTCAGCCATTATAATCCAAAAATGAGGTAGAAGCAGGGGCTTTATTTATTTATTTATTTATTTATTTATTTATTTACAAGTGAATTTTGGCCCGTTGAATAACGGGCGCTAGTAACGGGGCTCCTGGCCCCCCACCGCCATTCCCCCTCCCTCCGCCGTCCGCCCCCCTACCTTTAAGGGCCAAATCGGCCCAGGCACTTGCCCCCGCCAGGCCGGGGAGATGGAGGCCAGGACCAGGGGCGGAGCGGAGGCCATGTAACTTTAAAAAAAAATTGCTCCCGCGGCCGACCGCCCACCCTCCTTCCCAGCTGCCGAGTCCCCCTTACCCTGGCCGACTGCTGTCGGCCGTAGACAGCCCTCAATTTAAGAGGCAGAGAGGAGCTCGCAAGCAGAGCTCCTCTCTGTGCAAAGCCTCTTGCCGAACTGCCGCTTTGGTATGTTCACAAGCACACGGAATCGTGGTAGCACATTAAACTGAGCAACCCAATTAGATTGCTGCAAATATGGCAGGGCAGCGATACCCAGGGTCATCTTTAAAAGGCAGCCCCACTCAGGAATCACTGAATGGCTCTGCTCTGTTTTTTGTACAACAAACAACAACAACAGTGAATATTTATATGCCGCTTTTCAATAAAGGTTTCCAAAGTGGTTTCCTCAGAGAAATAATAAATAGATAAGATTGATCCCAGTCCCCAAAGGGCTCACAATCTAAAAAGAAACATAAGATAGACACCAGCAACAGTCACTGGAGGTACTGCACTGCGGGTGGATAGGGCCAATTACTCTCCCCCTGCTAAATAAAGAGCATCATCACATGAAAAGGTGCCTCTTTGCCAAGTTATAACTGGGTGGATGCATCCAAAGAACACACACCACCTTGCCTCTGTGGCCCCCTTGCTTGCCTCCCCTTGCTCACCTCTCTTCCCTCGCTGGTCAGCTGTCCAGGCATTCCAGCTTCTGCTGCACTCTGCCACACTCTTGCTGCCAACTACCGCACTCTTGCCAGCTTTCTCCTCCATCCCAAGTGGTGTATGGCTTTCCTGCCACTCACCAACTCAGGATTCTGAACCAGAGGTGACTGAGAATAAGGGTGTGCGTGTACCCTGTGTCATCAGGATGCATGAACATTGTTTATTCCCAACCGTTGTAGGGAAAGAGCTGGCTGGAGCATGTTGCGTGGACAGTAGGAGCATAGTGTGTTGACGGGAGGAGCATGCCATCTCCATGGTTGGGAGGCCACTGACACCATTGCTGACAGAAGAGGGAGCATATTGTCACTGTGGGTAGGATGCCCATGAGAACACAGGCCACCTATTCCTCACTGACCCACCTGGCAGGGAAGACCTGCCTGCCCTGGATGGAAGACCTGCCTGCCAAGCCAATCATTCTTCCCTGCCATGTGGGTCAGTCACACTTCCAGCCTTCACCTGAAGAGGCAAAGACTACAGGCATGACAGCAGGAGCTTCTTAATCGGAAGCATCTTCTCATGTAGAGTTAAGTCTGAATTAGGCTTAACTCTACATGATACGATGCCGAGGTATGTGCTGCTAACTTCCAGAGGTAACTAGGGATGTGCAAGCTGAACATTAGCCTGGTTCAGCTCAAATCTGGGTGGCTCAGGCTTGATTGAGCCTGGCCAGTTCTGGTCTGCTCCGGTCCTGCTCCTTACAAGTACAGGGGATTTCCTAGCCTAAAAAGCCCCACCTTCAGTGAGGTCAGACACAGGGACTCGGGAGGTGGCAGCGGGGGGCTCCCTCCTCCAACCACCCCGCTGGCAGGTGAAATGCTTAACTTTTATCTTTAAAATGAAGCCCCTCTGGCAACAGTGGGGGTGTGGGTGGCCACTGTGCTGGCGGGAACTTGGGAGGCAGCAGGGGAGGGGTTCTGCCCTCTAACTGCCCTGCCACCCTCCCAAAAGTCTAGGCCAGCTGCATCTCTCCAATTATCTACGACTATGACCTACAACTATGACTACAATAAACTCCCTGCTAGATCATAAAAGCCATGTAGGGCAAGGATAAAGAGAACAAGTAGTAAGGCCAAATGTCCCAAGCAGCTTGTCCACATCCTCGGGAGTCACAATCTGAAATGGATCCAATTTAACCATACAAGCGGAGCTTCTGGGCACATCAACGGTAGGCTCTGCAGTAACTGTAGAATCTAGCTCAGCTTGAATACAAGGGATTTTATCTGCAAAAAGCTCATTAAAAATGTCACAATGGGTAACTGATGGATCCAAATTCTCATTCATGGGAGACGGGGCATATATTAGCCCTCTCACAACCCTAGACAACTGTGCTGGATGTGAGCTTGCAGAAGCAATGCAGGGAAGCTTCTTTGCTGTGCGCATGGCCAGAGCATACATCTTCAAACGTGCTTTGTGTTGTAATCTGCCAGATAATAATCAGATTAAAGTTATTGCTGACCAGAAAGTGTGTGCTAAGGCTAAGACAACTTAGCCAGAACTTTGACTGAGACAAGATATCTACAGTCACTGAATGTTCCATGTTCAGGACCAGGCCTCGTAATATTTTCATCTCTGCAGGTGCAGTTAATTTACGCTAATCCTTTCTTCAGTGGCCATCTTTGAATTTCATACAATTAAGTCAACTGTTCATAGCTGATGAGCCACTTAATTGCTGTTCCAAACATATGTCAACAGCAAATCTAATTGCAGCTTTGCGAAGCTTTCAAACCTTTGCCAGAAAGAGAAGCCTTTAGGTTGTACTTTGTTCCTACAATCTCTCATAGTGTGTTTATCACATCAAAGTACACACACACACACACACACGCCATTATCAAATGCTTCTGATTTGTTTGAAAAAGAAATGTAATGCTTCATACAATTTTATGCATTGCCAGTATTCTTGTGATTCCTCCCTCATAAACACAGATTAAAGTGTAATTAATCCTTCTTTTTATCTTTATTGTTTGTTGGAGTGCCCCATTACCTGATTGTCTGCGTGGCCCTTTGGAGTCTGGTGGGGAGTGTGGTATCCCTCCTTTGGGGCTTCTTCTTTCCCCCTGTTTGGGACATGGTGAAGAGGGACCCGGGCTGTGGTGGTGATCCTGTTGCTGGTGATCCTGTTGATGCCCTGGTTGAGAATTCGAACAACCTGCTCACCAGGGCAGTAGACACGATTGCTCCCAAGCATCCCCTCTGACCCACTTCAAAATTGGCCCCTTGGTATATGGAAGAGCTACTGGAGCTGAAACGGCAAGGTAGGTGACTGGAGTGCAAGTGGAGAAAGACTCAAATTGAATCCAACAGATTGTGTCATAGAGCACATTTAAAGATCTATACTCAGGCGATACGTGCAGCAAAGAAGTATCTAGTATCTGCTCCCCCTCCCTTGAACCAGAATTTGGAGTCATCAGGGACCCACTGCAATGTGTTTAAAGAGTTTTTTGCAGATAAAATCTCTCGGATTCGGGCCAACCTAGATGGGGACTCCACAATTAATTTGATGTCTGAGCTGGAGGTGCCCGAAGACTCCTCTTATGTGATTCGACTGGATTGGTTTCAGTTTGTGACTCCTGATGATGTGGACAAGCTGCTTGGATCAGTGAGGCCTACCACTTGTTCTCTTGACCCTTGTCCAATATGGCTTGTTTTATCGAGCAGGGAGACTGTTGTAGGAGGCCTGGTGGATATCTTAAATGCTTCTCTGAGGGAGGGCAGGATGCCTCCTTGTCTTAAGGAGGCAATCATTAGACCTCTTCTAAAGAAGCCTTCATTAGATCCCTCAGAGTTGAGCAATTATAGCCCTGTTTCCAACCTCCCATGGCTGGGCAAGGTAATTGAGAGGGTGGTGGCCTCTCAGCTCTAGGCGGTCTTGGAGGAAACTGATCATCTAGACCCATTTCAAACTGGCTTTCGGGGAGGCTATGGGGTGGAGACTGCCTTGGTCGGCTTGATGGATGATCTCCAATTGGGAATTGACAGAGGAAGTGTGACTCTGTTGGTCCTTTTGGATCTCTCGGTCGCTTTCGATACTATTGACCATAGTATCCTTCTGGAACATCTGAGGGTGTTGGGGGTGGTCGGCACTGTTTTACAGTGGTTCCACTCCTACCTCTCGGATAGATTCCAGATGGTGTCGATTGGAGACTGTTGCTCTTCAAAATCTGAGCTTAAGTATGGTGTCCCTCAAGGCTCCGTACTTTCTCCAATGCTTTTTAACATCTACATGAAACCGCTAAGAGAGATCATCAGGGGATTTGGAGCTGGGTGTTACCAGTATGCTGATGACACCCAGATCTATTTCTCCATATAGCAATAGCAATAGCAATAGCACTTACATTTATATACCGCTCTATAGCTGGAAGCTCTCTAAGCGGTTTACAATGATTTAGCATATTGCCCCCCAACATTCTGGGTACTCATTTTACCGACCTCGGAAGGATGGAAGGCTGAGTCAACCCTGAGCCCCTGGTCAGGATCGAACTTGTAACCTTCTGGTTACAGGGCAGCAGTTTTTTTACCACTGTGCCACCAGGGGCTCAGTATCATATCAACTTCTTCAGGAGCTGGCATATCCTCCCTAAATGCCTGTCTGGAAGCAGTAATGGGCTGGATGAGGGAGAATAAACTGAAGCTGAATCCAGATAAGACGGAGGTACTTATTGTGCGGGGTCAGAACTCTAGAGACAATTTTGATCTCCCTTTTCTAGATGCGGTCACACTTCCCCAAAAGGAACAGGTTCATAGTCTGGGAGTACTTCTGGATCCACACCTCTCCCTGGTTTCTCAGGTTGAGGCGGTGGCCAGGGGTGCTTTCTATCAGCTCCGGCTGATACGCCAGCTGCACCCGTTTCTTGAGAACAATGACCTCAAAACTGTGGTACATCTGCTGGTAACCTCCAGACTTGACTTTTGCAATGCGCTCTATGTGGGGCTGCCTTTGTATGTAGTCCGGAAACTTCAGTTGGTTCAGAATGCGGCAGCCAGGTTGTTCTCTGGGTCATCTCGGAGAGACCATGTTACCCCTTTACTGATTGGGTTACACTGGCTGCCAATAGGTTTCCAGACAAAATACAAAGTGCTAGTTATAACTTACAAAGCCCTTAACGGCTTAGGCCCTGGGTACTTAAGAGAGCGTCTTCTTCGTTATGAGCCCCACCGCCCATTGAGGTCATCTGAGGAGATCCGCCTCCAGTTACCACCAACCCGTTTGGTGGCGACACAGAGACAGGCCTTCTCAGTCGCTGCCCTGAGATTGTGGAATGCGCTCTCTGCTGGGATGTGATCCTCCCCATCTCTGGCAATTTTCAAAAAACACCTGAAAACCCTTCTTTTCACCCAAGCTTTCCAGCTTCCTAAATTGTGGGGGTTTTAATTTCTGGTTTATTTTAAAAATCAAAACCCGATTTCGGGGTTTTTAATCACTGTAATTGTTTAATAGTTGTTTTAGAATGTTTTTAAATTGTTAATTGTTATATTGTTTTTTAATTTATTTTAGCTCTACTGTTTTAGTGGTATGTTTTAACTGTAAACCGCCCTGAGCCATTTTGGAAGGGCGGTATACAAATCAAATCAAATCAAATCAAATCAAATCAATCAATCAGGCAGCCGATGATGAGGGGTGCTCTGGGGAATTGGATCTGGAGTTCCCCTGGAGAGGGAGCTGACTAGAAGTGGCAAAGCTAGGAGGAGGATTGAGGTGATTAAGCAGTCTCCTCCCCTGGACTATTCTGAGGATGACCTTGGCTATTATCGCCCTGGATTTTGATCTTAAGAATAAAGGGACCAGAGTCCACCTCTTCTTCCAGTGATACAGGGCATGGTTTTACTAGCCATATTTCTGATATTTATGTGCAACCACTGAAATGGCCAGCACATCACTATTAAAACTTTCCAGAAAGAGGATAACGTTCTCTCCATTAAATTCCATTTATTCTTCAAATTCATTCCTTGGATGTCCATTTGTAGAATGACACATATATTTCAGTATTCATTGTGTTGCATTGTTTAGACATAAACATATATGAGATGGAATTTGACATTAATGGGTAATAAAACATTTTTCTAATTGTGAGAGGCAAATTGAGTGGGGGCAAGAGGATCTCATGGATGGATGAAATAACAGATGCAGCTATAAGAATGTGGCCTAACTATAACCCCAGTTGATGGAATGGAAAGGACCCAACATAAAATAAGAATTTTAATATATTTATTATTATTTATTTATTTATTATTAAAACTTTTATACTGCCCTTCCAAAAGGCTCAGGGCAGTTTACATTAAAACACCATTAAAATCAGTTAGTAAGTAAAACAAAAATTATAAAGCATAAAAACAATGATTAACAATTAAAAACATCATAAAACAACAATTAAATAATCAGAACAATTTAAAAACAAATTTTAAAAAGCTGATATAAATCTTGAGTGGCTAAAGATCTTGTTTAATCAAACCTATACAATAAGTTATAAAACATCAGCCCCACTCATAAGTTGTAATCTTTATCCGCCCTTTCTTTTCTCTCCCCCCCGCCCCAATCAGTGCTGGGGAGAAAGGCTGGCTTGGGCTAGGTAGGGCTGGTCCAGGGTGTGTAGGGTGGAATGGGAAGGGGAGGGAATACTGGGGGAAAATGTTTGCAAACCACACAATGCCAGTATAAATTGTAAATCATCATCATCATCATCATCATCATCATCATCTTCGTCATCATCATCATCATCACCACCATCATATTTACTACAACAACAAATATTTATATAATAATAATAATATTTAATAAATATTAAATATTTATATACCACTTTTCAACAAGTTTCCAAAGCAATTTACAAAGAGAAATAATAAACAGACAAACAAACAAACAAGATGGATCTTAAAAGAAACACAAGATAGACACTAGCAACAATCACTGGAGGTACTGTGCTGGGAATGGATAGGACCAGTTACTCTCTCCCTGCTAAATAAAGAGAATCGCCATCTGAAAAAGGTGTCTCTTTGTCCAATTAGCAGGAGTTAATTAGTCTGACAAACTGTCTCAGGATCAGTTTAATCAAGGATCTACAGACCTTGCATACATAAAAACTATCCATACATAAAAAGTCTTTCATAGTCAAAATTTTGTGTGTAGATTCAGTCTTGTTGTTATAATGTAAGATGGACAAGTTTTATTATTTATTTATTTATTAGATTTATAAACCGCCCTTCCAATAAGGCTCAGGGTGGTTCACAGCATGATAAAAACAATTAAAAACAAATTAACAATTAAATTCAAACTATTAAAACACAATAAAACCAATAAAACAGCTAAAAGCCCTGAAAATCAGGGTAACAATTTAAAACAGTTTAAAACAATTAATCATTTAAAACTCTGGAAGGCCAGGCCAAATAAGTACGTTTTAAGGGCTCTCTTGAAGGATGGTGATGATCTCAGATTACGAATTTCTGCTGCGAGTGCATTCCATAGCCCAGGAGCAGCTACAGAGAAGGCCCGCCTCTGCGTCGCCACCAGACGAACTAGTGGCAACTGGAGACGGACCTCCTCAGATGACGTTAACATGCAGTGGGGATCATGTAAAAGAAGGCACTCTCTTAGATAACTCGGACCTAAGCCGTTCAGGGCTTTAAAGGTAATAACCAGCACTTTGTATTTTGCCCGGAAACATATCGGCAGCCAGTGTAGCTGTTTCAAAACAGGCATAATATGGTCTCTCCGGGTTGCCCCAGAGACCCATCTGGCTGCTGCATTCTGAAGTAACTGAAGTTTCTGGACTACGTACAAAGGCAGCCCTACGTAGAGCGCATTGCAGTAGTCAAGCCGGGAGGTTACCAGCTGATGCACCACTGTTTTGAGGTCATTCTCTCAGAGGAATGGACGCAGCTGTCGAATCAGCCAAAGCTGATAGAAAGTACTCCTGGCCATGGCCTCCACCTAAGATACCAGGGTGGGTCCAGGAGTACTCCCAAGCTGCCCACCTGTTCCTTCTGGGGGAGTGTAACCCCATCCAGCACAGGGAAATCTAACTCATCCCTCAGATTCTGAGCCCCAACAATGAGCACCTCTGTCTTGCTTGGATTCAGCTTCAATTTGTTCTCCCTCATCTAGCCCATTATGGCCTGTATGCAGGCATTTAGAGAATGAGTGCCATTTCCTGAAGATGAAAAGGAGAAGTAGATTTGGGTGTCATCAGCATACTGATAACACCCAGCACGAAATCTCCTGATGATCTCACCCAGCGGTTTCATGTAGATATTAAAAAGCATTGGTGACAGAATGGAGCCCTAGGGGACTCCATATAACCGCTCCCGTTTTGAGGAGCAACTGTCACCAAGCTCCACCATCTGGAATCTACCCGAGAGATAGGAACGGAACCACTGCAAAGCAGTGCCTCCTATCCCCAACTCCCCCAGGCGATCCAGAAGGATACCATGGTCGATGGTATCGAATGCCGCCAAGGGATCCAGAAGAACTAGCAGAGTCACACTCCCTCTGTCGATTCCCCGGTAAAGGTCATCCATCAGGCCGACCAAGGCTGTCTCAACCCCATAGCCAGCCCTAAAGCCAGTTTGAAATGGGTCTAGATAATCAGTATCCTCCAAGACTGCCTGGAGCTGGTCGGCCACCACCCTCTCAATCACCTTGCCCAATCAAGGGAGATTGGAAATTGGCCTGTAACTGTCCATCACTAAGGGATCCAAAGAAGGCTTCTTTAGGAGTGGTCTAATCAATCCCTCCTTCAAACAAGGGGGCACCCTCCCCTCCCTCAGTGATGTGTTTATGGTATTAACTAGGCCATCTCCAACAATCTCCCTGCTAGATAGAAGCAGCCAAGTCGGGCAAGGATCTAGAGAACAGGTGGTAGGCCTCACAGCTCGAAGCAGCTTGTCCACATCCTCAGGAGTCACAGATTGAAACTGATCCAATCTAATACTGGAAGAGAGATTGCTGGACACCTCCTCCATAGACCCTGCAAAAACAGTGGAGTTCAAGTTAGTCCGAAAACAGGAAATCTTGTTTGCAAAAAACCCATTAAAGGCATCACAGCAGAACAACCCCAGGGACTGATTTGAAGTAGAAGGAGCAGAAATCAAACTCCTCACAACCCGGGATAGCTCTGCTGAGCGCGAACCTGCAGCCGCAATGCGCGCAGACCAAAATCTCTTTTTTGCCGCATGCACCGCAACCGCATAACTCTTCAAATGGGTGACATGCTGTATCCTATCAGATTCGAACCGAGTTCTCCTCCACTTGCGCTCTAGTCGCCTACCCAACCGCTTCAGCCCCCGCAACTCCTCAGTATACCAAGGGGCCATTTTTGCAGCAGGTCGGAAGGGACGCTTAGGAGCAATCATGTCTACTGCCCTGATGAGTTCCCTATTCCAGGTTCCCACCAGGGCATCGACAGAATCACCAGCTGCACCAACGTCAAAATCCTCCAAGGCCTTTTGAAATCCCACTGGGTCCAGCAGCCTTTTCGGACGGACCATCCTAATAGGTCCAAAACCCCTGCAGAGGTGGATTGCGGCTGTGAGACCAACCTTAACCAGGTAGTTGTCCGTCCATGATAGTGGGGAAACCATTGGATCCCCCACCCACGGAACACCCCCCTGATCCTAACAAAAGACCAAATTGAGTGTGTGGCCGGCAACGTGAGTTGGTTCAGAAACTAATTGGGATAGGCCCATAGTTGTCATGGCCGCTATGAAGTCCTAAGCTGCACCAGACAAGCTAGCCCCAAAGTGGATATTGAAGTCCCCCAGCACCAAAAGTCTAGGAGATTCCAACACCAACTCCGCGACCAGCTCCATCAGCTCAGTTAGGGAGTCAGTTGGGCAGTGGGGTGGACGGTACACCAACAGAATCCCCAATCTATCCCTAGTTCCCAGCCGCAAAAATACGCACTTGATATAAGTCAGCTGTCTCACAGGGGCCCTGGTAAGGGAAATTGTATTCTTATGGACCACAGCCACTCCACCCCCCCGCCCACATCCTCTAGCCTGCTCCACAACAGAGTAACCTGGTGGGAGAAGCTGAGCCCACACAGGACCACTCACCTCCCCCAACCAGGTGTGAGTTATACATGCCAGATCAGCTCCCTCATCCACGATCAGATCGTTGACAATTTCAGTCTTATTCTGAACTGACCTGGCATTACAGAGGAGCAAGGCCAGACTCCTCGTGTCGTTGGGGCTGCTCCCTGAGGCCTGAGAGTTGACAGCGCAGTTGGAAGTAGAAAAAGTCACTAAGTTACTAATTTCCCTTCCCCTCTAACAGCCAGCTGCTCTGCCTGCGCCAATTCTTCTGTTCCCCACCGCAACAGTAATAGCTGCCCCAGAAATGCTGGGCGCACTCCCAGCACCATCCCCCTCAAGAGAGCCCAAACACATATTTGATAAAGGCCTGGCACAACCCAAACCCCCAGCCCTCAGTCCCACCCTCGAAGGCCCAGCCCCAAAGGCCAGCCCCCTTTGGTGGCCCAATGGCTATGCCTTTGGCAAGCCTCCCTGCTTTTAAGCCAACAAACCCTGAGAGCCACACTCTCACGTGTAGCTTCCAGAACAGCCTCCAGGTGGATCTCCTCAACAGTCTGGGGGCTGGCAACCAGCCAGCTAGAACTTGGCAGCAGACAAGCAGGCTGCTCCCCATCTGGGCTGGAAGCTCCACAGGAGACAGAGGGACCAGTTGGTAAGTCCCTGCAGGCAGATGGAATGGCCTTGCAGCTCCTTGTCCCTGCAGGCAGATGGAACGGCCTTGCAGCTTCTTGTCCCCTCCCAGTTGAGTAGATGTTTCTCCTTGTGAGCTCCTTGTCCCCTCCTAGGTTTGAGTAGATGTTTCTTATGAGGCTCCAAATTGATGCAATAAAAATTGAAGAGATGTCTATAATGAAATTCAGTAAATACTTCTAATGAATCTGTAGATTGATGCACTCTGCTCCAAGAAGATATCCTGTAATTATTCACAGTATGCCAATTGCATTTCAGATCTTACTCAGCTTTCTTCCATGGCATAAATAAAAAAGTCCCAAGTTATTTATAATACACCATAACCATCTACACAATGTATGGTGGGGAGAACCCATAAAAGACTTTCTCAAAAGATAATCTGTACATAATACCGTTATCAAATACAGTTTGGTTTTTTGAAGCCTTTTTGAATCCTACAAAGTTTTAATTAGTCAATCAACTAGCTATAACCCTAACCATGGTCATCATACCCCATTGTGAGTAGGAACTTTTGCCCAAAGTGGATAGATATTCCAAGTTGTTAGGACTGGCTTATAGTGTTACACAGGGCACAAATACATGGGAATTTAATGTTCCGGTGTCTGGCACATTGCTCTAGTGTAATAAACAGTAAATGGTAGTCATTATTCCAGCTCTTATCATTGGGACAAACATTGCCTCACAAAATTGCACCATGTGGGACTTCTTAAGTCTTTGTTTTGCAAATAAACTTGTACAAACTGATACAGCACCTCTGAAAGATGCTCCTGGGAGATAAAATGTGTAGAAAGGTCAGATTTTCAGGTCAATACGATATGTGTTACAATATCGCTATTGTAATCCCCAATCCTTTCCTGGACAAAATAATTATTGACTTAATGAGGAAAATCACTCAAATTACTCCCATTTGAAATTAAAAGTCCTTGAAATTCATTTGGACTACTTTGAGTAATTTTCCTCATCATGTTAGCCAAGTTGTATATTTATTAATTATCTTGCTAGTTAACAGTGCAAAATAGATGTACTTTCTTTTTTAAATTCTCGTTGAATTAGGGTGCTCTGAAATAGGGGCGTGCATGGACCATTTTCCATGGTCCGGTACAAATTAAGACCAAATTCGGACTGAACCACAAGTCCAAAAACAGTCAATCACATGGGCAGAGATCAGGTCAGTGCTGGAGTTGCATAGCCACACACGGCCTGTTGGGGGGAACACCACTGCACCACACTGGGCCCAGGCACCTTGAGAAGCAGTACCACGGCCACACAGTTATCACTTACTTTTAAATAAAGGTGCTTCAGCTCTCGCCACCCTCCCCGGCAGCCCTTTAGAAGCATCTTGTGAAGTGTTCCCCTTTGCTTGTAAAGGGAAATCCTCATTGGATTCCCCTTTACAAGCCACTTTGCAAAGCCCCTCAAACTGCCAAACTGGTCAGCCATGAACCGGGCTCGATTTGGTCTGATCGTGGACCAGCTGGCCTTCCTGAAGGGCGGTCTGGTTTGCAATTCAGCCAATCAAACCAGCCTGGTTCATGGCAGACCGGTTCACTGTGGACCATTCATGTACACCCCTATTCTGAAAAGCTAGCAAAATCCTACCAGTAGAACATGGTCCAGTGACAAAGTCCACCCAATCCAAAACATTTCTTTTAGTTTTGACAGGTAAATAATCTTCTTAGTACTGATGTAGCTGTTCAGATGCTAAAAGTTAAAACAACAGTTTACACATGCATATTGAGCACTCTGGCAGACATTCACAAAACATTGAATGTGCCCCAAAAAAATATTCTCCAGAGCAACTGGCATTGGTAACGCTGAATTACATGCAGCAAAGTCAAGTCAAAGACTCCTGAAGGTGGCTGATTGGACTCTGCTATTTCAGACTGCACAAAAGGGGTGTCATTTTAATGTTCCTAATAAGTAAAAAAACAAATGGAGAGATAGGTGCTGGTTCAGCCCACTCCTTGGTGTGTTTGTTTCTGCTTAAAATGATATTTTTGTTACACAGAGGAAATGTGAAGTGGTACATTCCATTGTACCACCTCAGAACTGTACCACCTCATTCTGCTGTATGTTCTGACCAGGTCATCACCACTATGGCCACCTTCAGACAAAACACAGCTGGACCCATGGGCCTAAGGTGGATCGAGCAATGAACCCATGGTCTTCCTCCCCCCCTACAGAGACTACAGAGAGGCAGGGGAACTGGCTGTGCATATAGGCATACAGTCAATAGGGCCAGAGGGAGGGAGGAGCATCATCCCTCAACTCCAGTTCCATGGAGCCAGAATTGCGATGCCAGCATTCAGATGTAACGCTGGCACCACAGAACCGGAGATAAAGGTGATGAAGCTCCACTCTGACCGAATGTTAAGAGCGGAGTTTCACCACCTTTATCTCCACTCTGACCGAAGGTTCAGAGTGGAGTTTGGGAAGGGAAACTGTGGGTACCTTCTCACCCTTAACTGAAGTTTCATCAATTCAGACATGTGGTTTGGGAAACTGGAGGTGAAGGGAGTGGGACCTCTGGTTTCCTAGTACAACCAAATTTGGCATATGTGTGGGCACCATACTGAACAGGCCCAACATAGGATTATAAAGCTTTAGCTATGATCCTATGAAGATTCACTTGAGAGTAAGGCCCATTGAGCACAATTTATTGTAACCAAGCTTTTCAGAGAGATATTTCTTGCCCATTTCATTCCCTTTCCTGCCAAGCTTTTTGGGCCGGATATTCTGACATTTTGGTGGATCAGAACATTTCACCAAGTCAGTTGTCCTTTTTTCAAAAACTCTAGAACGGTTTTGTAAATATTTTAATGGTAGTCCATCTCAATTCACCCACTGAGGTGGACTTCTCAAATGGGCCACCAGAGGAGAAGTGGAAGATGCAGGAATTGATAGGGCACAGATGCCTGCATGGGAACTGGGGTTGGGGTCATGTCAGCTGAGCATAGCAGAATGGCACTGTAGACTACATTGTAGGCAGGAATGATGATCAAATCAATATATTTTTTCACAATGAAAAATATTATTTCTATATGTACTTACTTTGTACTGTTCTAGATTTGCATTCTGAACATGTGGAGGTAGCAGTCACCTTGCAGCAAAGTTCTTTCATGAAATTATACATAAATTGAAGAAGATAAATACAATAGAGTGGTTTAGACACTGACGAATTTTCTTCAGGCAATGTGCCAAATTTAATCAATTCACTTTCTACGTCTGTCTGATTTGATAAGGAATAATAGCTACAGTAGGTACCTGATAGCATTTGGCACAGCGGATTGTATCAAAGCATTACTTTCTTTAGATTATATTTTTAAAACATTTTATCAAAAATACTCTTTTATTCGCAAAATATTTTCTTTTAAATCCATTTGATAACAGATTCATCAGCAGGTGGGAAGTCGATCAGATCTGAATCGATGAAGATTAATCCATTTTTAGATTAGGTGAAAAATGCAGTCTTGCTTATGGCATATACTAGCTGTGAATATTTTTAATAATGATCTGTAATGTCTTAAACCAGAAGTATGTGGAACTTTCAGAAAGCAATTATTAATGTCAACATACTGTATTCTATGGCAAGTGACTAAATTCATTATCACACATCCCAATAACTGTGGTTTCATTCTGTAAGAACTTTGCATACATTTCTAGGACCTTATTTACAACCACAATATCAAGGATGAAAAAACAGACTTAAACCACTCCTGAATGTAAATGAAAAACATATGAAGCAGCCTTATTTTGAGACCGGTTATTGGGCCATGCAGCCTGTGCGGAACACTTATGCACCCCATTTGGCATCTAACCCAGTTAGCACCATATCTGTGGGGAAGGACTGGGCTTACCTCCATTATAGAAATCCATTATAGAAATCGAATTAATAATAATAATAATTAGACCCAAATGAAGCCTTAGGCACTGCAAGGCAAAATGACTGAAACTTGTCCAGTCTATAAATGCATTTCTTCAGTGGAAGAAATTCTGTTATATTTATCTTTATAGGTTAAATTGGGATTATATGTCTGGCCTGACTCCATTCAGCTGTGGTACATATGGACACAGAGAACAATTCAGACATTACCCTCCCATATTCAAAGAAATGTGGAGAACAGAGTAAACTTATTAATTATTATTTTTGTTGTTGTTGTTGTTGTTAATTCGATTTCTTCCCAAAGATGTGAGTTTTGGGTGGTATATACATATGTTAAATAAATAAATGAAGTAGGAGTGGGCTAGCTAACCATACTCACTCAGAGCTGCACCCACTGATCACACCCCCAGGACTATCCATGTTCAGTGCTTGTCTGCAGAGGGCATAGGAACATAGGAAGCTGCCAAATACTGAGTCAGACCATAGGTCCATCTAGCTCAGTATTGTCTACACAGACTGGCAGTGGCTTCTCCAAGGTTCATCATGACAATATGATAGTCACCAATTTCATCCCTTTCTCCTATATTGTTTTTCTCTTCCTGTAGTACATTTGAAAAACTGGACTCTTTTGTGCTCCAGGAGTCCAGGCACCCAGCCCTCAATAGCAGTACTCGATTTGGACTAGCTTGCTCACTCATTTACCCAGCTGCATTGGAGGTTGTGTGCTAATAACAATATTTAAACATTCAAGTGCTGTATAAACACTGGAATATTGGCTCTTCTGGCAACATAGTAAGCTGGCTAGAACTTTAGTAAACAATCTATTTGCCAAAATCCAAATGCATGGCATGGATTCAGTCCAGTACCACATATGAAATACCTGATTAACAGACCCCTAGCACAGCAGAAAGTTTGTTATTAGCTGCATTTTCTAAACCAAAAATCTAATTAAGCAGATGGGCAACACAGAATGTTAGGTTCCAGTTGCTGGAATTGTAACTTTTCCAATAATGTTGAGGACAGAAGTATTATAATATTATAAATAACCAGTTCCAAAACTAAAGACTAATTAGAGTTGTTGTTTTTTAATCAAGAGAACTGGGGAGCAGCAGATATGTCTGCTGTGTAGTGCATGACACATTTAATTATATTTTGTGTGGTTCTGATTTTTGTCTTCTGCTGCATCCTATATGCCTGTTTCTAGTGCAGAACTTTTGTTCTTCAACATTTTTCACATGCATTGCATTCTGCTGGGATGGTTAGATTGTCTTTCTGAATGCATGGGTGGCATTCTCTTGCCATTCTCTCAAACAACACTTCAAAATATATATTTTGACAAAGTTACACAATACTCTTAGATATTTAGTCAATACCAAATGTTATGATTATGGGGGTGGGGGTGGGAACCACCAAGGGTTAAATACAAAGAAGCTGTCAAGAATACATCAGAAATTTTGGCAGAGTACATCAGGCATAAGATATTTGTCTGCATATATTTTTGCACAATGACTTTTGTTCTTTTATACAACATCTGCTGCCTGTATCAGCTGTGCTTTCTTGGAAAGCCAGTGATGACTTTTGGGGATGAGACCATAGCTCAGTGGTATTTTTATTATTATTTGGTTTTTGTTTGTTTGTTGCATTTTTATACCACCTTTTTGCCTTGACCAAGGACCCCAAAGCAGTATGCAATATTAAAAACAAGCAAACAAATAAGATTTACAAAGCACTGTTGTCTCAAGCCACTGATGGTCTTTTCAGGAGCTGTGGACAAGATCTCCCTGGCTTAGGCACTGAATGGGCTGAATCCTTTCACAGAGGTGCACCTAGGTAATTTTGGAGCCTGGACCTAAAGGTTTTTGGAGGCCCACCTCCCCTGCAAATTAAGCATCATCATGCTCCGCCAGGCAACCATACCACCCAGGAAAGACTAAAGAGGATTTCAGGGCACCCGGGGGATGTGGAGGTCCTGGGCTTTGGCCCTGAAGTCTAGGGATTAGAGCGCCTCTCTCCTTTCATCCTTGGCAGAGCATCTGATTTACATGTAGAAGACCCCAGGTTCATTCCCTGGCATCCCCTGATAGGACTGGGAAAGACTGCTGCCTGAAAACGGAGAGCCACAACCAATCAGCATAGAAAGTACTGAACTAGATGGACCAATGGTCTGACTCGATATCAGGCAATTTCCTATCCTCCTATTTCTTGTAATGCACTGAGATGGTCATGTGACTGCCAGCCACCATGGACTGCTGGACCTTAACAGTCCACATGGCCCTAGGATAAATAGCAGCATAAGTGAATACCTTCTTCCCAAATGGCGGCTTTATAAATGTGAATGAGTTCTGAGGCTCTAGCAAGATTGCAAAACCTAATAGCTCAGCTCTCTCTCCAGGTTAGCTCAGCTCTCTCTCCAGGTCAGTGCCCTGGCAACTGCCTGGTTCAGTCACCTTAAAGTGCCCCCTGGATCTTGACAACCACAGAAAAAGCTGTTTGTGATTCAGTTCAAATCATTTAAAGGGCCAAGCAACATGTTCCCTTAAAAGTGTCATCAACAGATTCACTTACATCCAGAAGTGCCTGTTATTTAAGAGAAAAAGGCTTCAGGAGTCCTGACCCACGTTATAACTGTGGTGTAAGAAAATTAACTCTTCCCCTTTGCACCATTTTCTGCCAAAATAGCTCCCAGAATTGCAGTGTACCTGTGAAAGGGCTATTTGCTGTAAACAGCTGCTTATAGGGCATATACATAGCACCTCTGGGAGATTTTCAATGGGAAAATAGTGCCCATTAAAAGAATTAACCTTCACCTCACCCTATGCCTAGGTCTCGGCAACCACTTTAAAAGACCAAAAACGGTCAGTCACGATTCAGTGCAAATCCTGCTAGATTAAGATGTCCGTGGATGTCACATCACTGCTTCCACCTGTGGCAATGTGGCTGAAAGTTGCCCAAACCACCAAAAATTTATGATTGATCAATATCAGATGTTGTCAGGAGCAGTACTGGCTGATGAAATCAAAAGTGTATGTTAGTTTAGTTTGATGAAGGGCTCAGTCATAAACATTGGTTTCAGCAAATATTCCAGCAAATGAAAATTAATGAAGATAGAGTTCATGTCAATATTCCCAACAAAATTTGAAGATGCCTTAATGAAAATTAATTCTGTGATCTGATTTGCCAAACAAACACTATTTCACTCCTGTGTTAATTAGAAAGACTGTGAGCAGAGCTGTCAAATAAAGGATGCTTCAACACATGTGGGCACTAGTGCCTGCTAACTGCATGAGTAGTCCACCTCCTGATATATCTAGGTGATTTTCCCCCTATTATTTATTCCTCTTTGAGTTCTTTAATAGTATGTAATAGGGATGTGCGCGAACCAGTTTGGAGGCCCTTTTACGGGCCTCCCAACTGTTTCGATAGACCAGCATTTCCGCCAGTCCGAAGCTGGGGTGGGTAGCTTTAAAGATGGGGGAAAGTGCACTTAACACCCAACCCCCCCACACACAATGTGCTTCCCCCTCTGGTGCTCTGTGTAAAAATAGGCCAGTGGGGTGGCAGCGTACCTCCTTGCCGCTCCGTTGATCCTCCAACTTGAGGTGCCTGGAAGTGCCCAGCATGCATGTGTACGTCACGGGCATGCACATACATTGTGCATGTGTGCACATCATGTGTGCGTGCACCATGAACATGCACCCATGACATGCGCATGTACACTGATCACTTCCGGTCACTTCTGGTCAGGGACAAGATGGTACACTACCACCCCGCTGGACTATTTTTACACAGAGTTCTGGAGGGGAAAGTGTGGCGAGGGGAGTGTAAGTGCACTCTCCCCCTTACTTAAAGCTACCCCCATCCCACCATCAGCTCGAACAGCACCGGTTTCGTGCACATCCCTAATATGTGATTCCTAATATGTACTGAGGAACATTCAGCATCTGAAGCCTTGTGTATAAGACCAGCACAAATCTTGATTCCACATTCCACACCAGTAGCATATCACTATATAGGCATACAGAATAATTTCATAGTCTGAGATAACATTTTTTTCTGCTGAATTTCTTCTGGTAATTCAAAAGGTTTGGAAAAGAGGCAATGATGGGGAGACATGATAGAGGTATATACAAATATGCACGGAGTAGAAAGTGCAGATAGAGAGGAATTTTTCTCCCTCTCACAGCACTAGAACAAGGGGTCATTCCATGAAACTGAAGGTTGTAAAATCCAGGACCAGCTGAAGGCAGTACTTTTTCACACAGCGCATAATTAAGCTATGGAATTCTCTGCCGCACAATGTGGTGGTGGCCACTAGCTTGGGTGGCTTTAAAAGGGGCTTAGGCAAAGTCATGGAGGACAAGTCTATCAATGGCTACTAGTCTGGTGGCTATAGGCCACCTCCAGCTTCAGAGGCAAGATACTGCTAAATACCAGTTGCAGAGGAGCAACAGCAGGAGAGAGGGCGAGCCTTCACCCACTGCCTGTGGGCTTCTCGGCAGCATCTGTTGGACTACTGTGTGAAAAAGGATGCTGGACTACATAGGCCTTGGGCCTGATCCAGCAGGGCTGTTCTTAAGATCTTGAGGCTATTCCCACGATGGAGGAAAAAAACGGGCTAGCCTGGTTTCCTTCCATCATGAGAATCATCAGGTTCATGGGTGGGCCTGGTGATTGAAGGGCAGCTAGCCTGCCTAAGAACCCCTCCCCTAAAATGAGGTTAGCGAAGCGCTCACTCAGCTAACTCCATTTTACTGATTGTGTGCTGCTGCGGCACGACTCCACGCAGTGGCAACACATGAGTAGACCCCTGACCAGGAAGCTACAACAAGCCTCCCAGCTTCGGGGGGAGGGTCTCCTCAGAATGCCCCACACATTCACGTGGATTATCCTGGGACTAGCTGGAGCCAGGCGGCCCCTGATCCCCACCGTCCCTACCAGCTCCATGATGGTGACCAATCCAGCCACCAGTTAGGCTCGGTACATGTTGATTGTGTGTCGAGCCTCCTTATGTTAAACTAGAAAAATTATTAAAGATTCTGAGATGGATCAAGTTTTTTCTGATTAAGCAGAACTATATAAAAAGTTTTGTTAGATTCAGATATATATGACGATGGAAAGACATTTTTCTGGGCTGCAACATCAAAATAATTTCCTATTCGGTTAATACTTTAGGCACAGTCCTATTCTAACTTATTTGGGAGTAAATCCTGCTCTGTTCCATGGGGATTTACTTTTTGAGGAAGCATGCTTAGGAAGACAGTATTATATTTACCCTGTACTGTTCCCTCCCACAAACATTAGAAATTATGACTAGAAATTATAACAATGAATGTTAAAGCACTCTTTGATGTTTACAAATTGAGTAATTCACACTTGGATAAAACAATAATTATATAAATACTGTTGTTTTTATTTGAACTGCAAAAAGAAGAGGATTTTCTTTCAATCAATTCTGAACTCAAACCATGTAGCAAAGCATGGCAAATTGCACCGAATGGTTAAGAAATAATTATTTCTGTGATAGCGTCAAGATTTTGAGGACATATCAGAGTGGCTTTAAACAGACAGCTTTGTGGCAGAAGACAAATGCTTAAACAAACACATTGGAATCAATGGGCTTGTGTGTGTTTAACTTTTCATTGGACTGTATGTCTTTTGGTCATATGAAAGACTGCCCTTGAGAAGAAAGAGTTTTATTTATCCTAGATTTCATTCATTGCTTGGAACAAGTGCCATTGGAACAAATATGGTGAAAGTGACATGTCCATGTTCTGTTGTAACAGGAGCCATATTCAAACATTATGTTGTAGCTGCATTCAGATGTCTGTACATTCATACATGCTTTTGTGTAAATGACTACCTGTCTTCATTTTAAAAGTGAACTTGGGTCCAGGCCCCTCAAGCAGATAAGAAGGGTACTACTGAATATGAACATTATGTTTGTACAAATCTGCACCTGTGTAGATTGTATATTTATTGTACAAGTGGTTCAACATATCATATGAATAGGGTTAAAGTTCAGATAAACAAAATAATAAATGATATTCTTCCCAGTGCATTCCTTCCCTTCTTCTATTGCCTCCCTTGTATCATGCATAGACAGTGAACTCCTTGGGGCAGGGACCTGTCTTCTAATTCTTTCTAAAGTGCCTTGCACATAGATGCCTTGCACATAGATGCCGTGCACATAGATGCACTGCAAATAAATGCCTTGAGTTTGAACATGGTGGGGTGGCAGGAGAGAATGGGACAGTGTGTGCTGTCCTAATTACCAGTCTGCATGCATTTATGTGGACTTCATAGCAGAGTCTGTCCTGAAAGGCTGTTTTATGCATACGATGGTCCTGGTCCATGCAACCAGAAGCCCTGGAAAAGCAAGGTTTCTAACCAGATAACAGCCCTGCACAAGTATGGCTACATGTGCTAATGGTGCATCAGGGAAATGACTTGGTTAGAAAGCAAGAGCTTGCCAGTTTGAATCCCTGCTGGTACCTGTATCGGGCAGCAGCAATATAGGAAGATGCTGAAAGGCATCATCTCATACTGCATGGGAGATGGCAATGGTAAACCCCTCCTGCCAAAGGCTCTGTGGGTGCCAGGAGTTGGCACTGACTCGATGGCACACTTTACCTTTTCTCAGGCTCTATTCTGCTCCTCAAATGAATGGTTAGAGTTTGGGAGTATTATGGGACAGAACACGTGGTCCTGCTTCCTTCTCCTTGTATTCATTTTTGAGATCATGTGACAATGCTCTGGAATGCAGGAAATGTGTGTTCAAATCACTTTCACCACACTTTCAAATGTAGGCCTAACAATTGGTCATGAGAGCTAAGAAGAAGGCAGCCATTATAGGCTAAGACTTATTTATTGTGTTACAGGGAGAGAGAAGTTCAATAAGAGGTACAGGCACAAAGCAGGAAAAGACTCTGCCTCCATTTAGGACTACTACTAGCAAATGCCTACTGGCTGGACATATTACAATAACATTTCTTCACAGACATGGATGGAGAAAAATTAACGGCTGTTCTGTCTTCAGCCAACAGACACTTTTGTATCATTAGGTAGCCACAAACAGAAGCTGAAAGGAGAAACAGAACAACTATCTTCAAGTGGTTTCTAACATTGTCTGCCTACATAAAGCTCCCCTTCATACAACTGGTTAGCCTTT
This sequence comes from Hemicordylus capensis, assembly GCF_027244095.1. NCBI lineage: Eukaryota > Metazoa > Chordata > Lepidosauria > Squamata > Cordylidae > Hemicordylus > Hemicordylus capensis. Next base: position 316,229,991 of record NC_069659.1, on the reverse strand, counting down.
CATTAAAGGAATGAAAGGGGAAACAACTTTTGGTGTGAAATGTGATTTGTTGTTTGCTGTTAGATAGTCTCTAATGTTGTTTACTGACCCATTTTTGGAATGGTTTAACAATCTTGGAATAGCATATTGATTGCCCTAGATTTTCCCATGTGACTGTTCTTACTGAGAAGTAGGTATTACAGAGTTTCCCTTTAGCTCCAAAGATTTCTAAACCTACATTATCGATAAATGGGCTATGAAGGGAGGTATTTCATCTTGTATCCCCAGGTGGGTCCATCTGCCATTTACTTTCAGAGATCTATAAAGCCAGTGAGCAGAACAACCCAGCTGTCTCTGCTGTCCCTGATGAAAGGCCTCTTAGCTCAGATGATGACAGAGTGTAGCAGTGGTTGGTGACATTTTACACTCCCACTCCATGGAGCTGGCAGGTAGAAGAACCCAGTTGGCTCCTACTTTTTCTTCAAAACTGTCCAGTTCCCAGAGATGTTTATTTCACAATAAAAACATAAAAACAACAAAACTAATACAATGAAACCAATATTAAATTCTCCCCCTTCTCATTCAAGAGCAGAAATAGACATTGGTGAAAATAAGAGAAGCCATTAAAGGGGCAATGAAGAAGCTGTTCATAATTAATCCTTTTCTGCAAAGAGGATCTGCAAAGAGGATACTTTTCATTAACACCGAAAAGTACCTTTAATGAACAAGACTTATGTATGAATCAACATTATCGAAATAACTCAGCCCAGTGAAGAGCATTGCTGGATAACATAGCACTATATTAATGGATATGTGGAAGCTTTTTAATTCCACTTCTAGCTAATTATGGAAAACCAAGCTTCAGCAGTACTCAAGGGCTCTAGTGAGGAAGCAAACTCATTTTTCTAATCATGCCTAAATCACCTGAAATCACCACACAGTCTTGCTGAAATCAGGCAGTAGATAGAGCAAAAGAAATCCCATGCAAAATGCACCTTAAAGATCAATCTAGACAAATTGCTACCTACATAAAGTAGCTGCCTGCCTTGCTACCTCTTAAAAAAAACAACAAATGACAAAGTGTACTCTGCAAAAAATGCAGATACTTTCTACCATATTCACTTGCATGCAGACATGTTGTGTTTTCAATATGCTAACAGGATAAAACAAAGATCTGAGACAAAATAAGAAGCCAAGAAAAGAGGTCTATTATACAAGTGGGGTTTAAAAAAAATTCTGAGGTATTTTTCTGTGATACAGAATATTTGGGCATGAAGCTCAAAGAAGCTTCATGGATACCCACTTCAATCCAACCTAATAGTCACCAACACCACCCCTTGCTTTATGACTCAGGAATATTAATTTTCCATATCGAAATTACTTTTATCAATAATTACAAGAAGGAATTCATAGTATTACCATTATTGTTGCTGCATGTTATTTCTAAAAAAAACATTTCTCCACATAGATGCAGCGGAAAATGACTTGACAAGCAAGTCAGAGGTTGCCAGTTCAAATTCCTGCTAGTATGTTTCCGAGACTATGGGAAACACCTATATTGGGCAGCAGTGATATAGGAAGATGCTGAAAGGCATCATCTCATATTGCGTGGGAGATGGCAATCGTAAATTCCTCCTGTATTCTACCAAAAGACAACCACAGGGCTCTGTGTTTGCCAGGAGTCGACACCGACCTGACTGCACACTTTACTTTATTTCCATACTGCTATTCTGTAAGAAAAGCAATACTCCAAGTGCAGTACAATTCAAGAAATATAGACTTATTCCAATGATAACATTAGTTATCACTTAAAATAATCATTTAATCTTACAAATACTAGAACCAGTTCTACAAAATTCTTGCAAAATCCCTGCAAATGTGAGCATAAAATCCAATCAGGTCAGTCAAATCCTATCAAGTCAAAATGCCTAACATAATTTCCAGAAGGCACAAAATCCACTCTTTAAAAAAACCAAAAAACAATGCTTATAATTTGAGGGAGAATTCAAATGATTACAGAACTGTAGAAAAGAGAACCAATATCTAAACTGTATGGGTTTTTTAACTTAACTTTGGTTTATTTTGCTCTTTCCTGGATGCAATGCAAGGTTTTCCAGGTTACAACATAGGTATGTTACTGTAGCATTTATATCTATTCTAATTCCTAGTGGGCAGTGATTCCTATTCATTATGATGTACTTCTGAGACATTTCTTTTTTCTATGCTTTTGCAAAGGCAATTTATTATTCTTGGCTAATAGTGGATGGAGGTTGGGAAATGAAAATTTGTGAGCCATTCCTTTCTATTCCATGCACAATAAAATGTCTTATATTGGTGATTTGCAGAAGGAAATGTCTTGGCTGAAGGCTATATGTTATCAGAGTGCTTGCATGATGAAAGAATTCTAGAACTACAGGGGGGAAACCCAGCACATTTACCTTTTCTCTAAAACCTGTGCAAAGAAAACATTCCAGCTGAAGCTGAGAAAACCATGCAAACAGTTATTGCTTTGCTTTCTGTCACTGTCATGACTGATAATGTAGATAGCCACCTTGTTTAATTTGCATAATGCTTTGAAGTTTTTACTGCATTCTCCCTAATAACCCATGGCAATAGATTACTAACTTGGCAATAGATTACTATTGTTTCCATTTTACAGATGAGGAATTCACCATGGTATATGATCAGCAGGCTTACGTTATATATCTATCGCTGGATTGTAGCACTTCAAACTACAGGTGGAAAATAGAATGTATGAATGCTTCCTACATAATAAAAAATGCTCCTGAAATTAGATGTTTGGGACAAATGCAACAATCCGTATATATGCTTGTTTCATAGTTCTTGAGAACCAAGGCACCTGGGATTCTCCATTGGTTTATTGGTATCATTAAAATATCTCAAATAATTATCAATTTGTCCACATGTTTCACAGCATAACACTGGTGGTGTGGATCTGCCTCGGAATACCAGTTGTAGGGGAGGGAGCAATAGCAAGAGAGAGGCCATGCCCTCAGCTCTTGCCTGTGGGTTTCTCAGAGGCATGTGGTGGTGCCACTGTGTGAAACAGGATGCTGGTCCAGATAGGCTTTGGGTCTGATTCATCAGGGCTGTTCTCTTCTATTCTTATCTAGATTGGAAACACATTGCTGAAAGTCAAGCAATGTGTTTCCAATCTAAGTTGTGCTTCCAGAGTACAAGAACACTATTTGAAGTACTGGTGCTCTTGCACAAAAGCACGCTACCAACTCATCGTCAGAAGTCCACAGCAGCAGAATTACAGGTGGATCTGCAGCACCAGTGTTAATAATAATAACAACAACAACAACAACAACAACAACAACAACCCCCAGTGAGGCACTACCTTGGCGTGGTTGTGGGGCTTGTGTGCTCTGAGGAAGGTGAGAGCTATGCCAGAGGTCCAACCATACTGGACAGGTCTCACCAGAGGAGCCAGACAAAGAGTGCCTCTCCCATCAACAATATGGTGAGATGTAACTTTAATAAATCTATACCGGATCGGTCGTTGCCCGGGTAAACAAGGACCGCGCCAGGTGCTATAGTCCCTGGACATCTGGTGGCAAGTG